>NC_080613.1:7573268-8773268 GCF_027887145.1 Ammospiza caudacuta | reverse complement strand
CCTCCGTCCCTCGAAGTCCCAAGAGAGCCCCCAAGGGCCGAAGCTCTGCTTTTAACCCCTGGGTGTTCTCGGAGGTGTGTCCAAAACCCACTGGCTACACCAGGTGCCAGTATCAAAATCCAAGCACCCATTGTTTTGACCACAACATCCCAGAATTCCCACTTCTTCCTGGTCAAAGCACCACAGAGGGATATAAAAGGTAGCAGGATTTCCATGGTCCAGAGAAGGAGCGATAGAGAGTTCCAGGATTTCCATGGTCCAGATGCTTCACTGTGGCTCTCCCTGCAGTTTTTGCCTGGAGGTCCCCCCAGGAGGGTTCCTGTGCTCTGTCACCTGTCCCAGGTGTGACAATAGAGAAAGCACTGAGCAGCTCCTGTTGGAATCTGGGATGCTGAGAATTTTAAACTTTCTGTGCTGAAAAGCACAGACCCACAAGAGAACACTGCATTTAACCTAAGGCTGTAGAGAAAGCTTCCAAATTGAATTAATAACACTAAAATTACAAGTGTGTAGTTAGTTACAAGTGTGTAATATCACAGAGTAGAAAACTTAAAATTTGAGATTTTAGAGTATAAAAATAAATATGAAGCAAAGTAGAAGTTTTAAGGCAGAAGCAAGTTGTTCTTCTTCACCTTCTTCTTCCTTCTTCTTCATCGGTTTGGCTGGTATTTTGAAATTAGACAGAATAGTGTGCATTGTGGACTTTGAAAAATCAGTTATTGGGTTAAAAGGGAAAATAATTTAAGTGTCATTTCTTAATTGGATAGTTTAGTCTTAAAAGACCTTCTCACAAAAAATAGTGAACCATTTTGTACCTTACTAATGAAAGGCTGACAAACTCATACTTGTGAGACTATTTTACTAATAAAAAATAATAAACACATAAGTCTAGACATAAACTATCTCAAATACCTTCAGTCCAAACCTCAAGAAACCGTTAAGCACCCGTGCCATTAACATTCCCAACATTCCTCAGCCCAGCTGGAAAGCCAGTGCCTGGAAACGCCTGATGGTTTTACTCAGCCTCACATTCCTCTTCCTGGCAGCTCCTCCCAGGTCAGACCAACACTGCTGGAGCCTCCAGCCTGTCCTGCTAACTCAGGAAGTCATTTGGCATATAAAAAGATGACTTAATTTAGCTTTCCCTAGACTGCAGAACATCCAGCTCCATCAGCTTCCTGAGCCCTGGAGCTCCTGCCAAACCTCTCCCTCTGCAGTGACTCCTCTGCTGTGGGCGACTGTGAGGGCACCACATTTTCCACGTTTCCATCACCTTTTGGACCAGTTCAGTAAAACTCAGGTCAGTCCTGGCTGGCCTAACCCTCTCCTTGGCTGCAGGCTCTTCCAGCTCTGCTGTTCTTCCTCTTGTCAGGAAAATGAATCCACAAACACCAGAGGTTTATGTCCAAAAGGGAGACAGAGGAGTCCTTTTTGACTTTATTCGAATAAAGGGAGAGGCCATGGGGCATTCCCCTGGGATCTCTCGCATTTTTGGAGGATGCAGCCTCCTTTTTATCCCAATTTCCAGCCACATTTCCCTTCTCTCTTTCCCCATTGGCTGAGGTACTTGAGAGGTTCAGACTTCCCAGAACACCTGATACCAAAGATTTCCCTCCAATGTATAACCCTCCCTTTTAATTTTTAATTCTTACAGAATTTAGGGGTTTTTCCCCCATTGTTTCTTTCATCTTTCAATGTCTAATTTCATTTCTCAGCAAACCTAAAGTTTATTTGTAAAAGCAAATATCTTTCCATTCATCAATCAGTGGAATCCTTCCCATTGTTTCTTTTCTCTCCCAAGAGAGTGTTTTATCTCCCAGATATTTTATTTTGTGGTTTTTTATTTTTATTTCTATTGATTTCTATTTATTTTCATTATTTATTTTTATTATTTATTTTTATTTTTTTAAATTTTCTCCCAGATATTTTATTTTGTGTTTTATATTTTTTATTTCTATTGACTTCTATTTATTTTTATTATTTATTTATTTTCATTATTTATTTTTATTATTTATTTTTATTATTTATTTATTTTCTCCCAGACATTTTATTTTGACCCACAGCTTGTTTGTAAAGACAAATTCACTATTGCTCTCACTCCCCAGGATCAGGACACTGACAGTAAGGGTGGCTGTGGCCCAGCCTCACCTCCTCCCCCTCTTGGGGCATTTCTGTGTTTGCCAGGTTCCTGCTGTCCCCAGGTTCCCCTTTCTGTGCCAGCTGCCTGGGGGATGCATTTGGGAAAGCAGCAGTTCCCCTTCAGGGGTTTTGCAACCCTGCTGCTCAGGCTGCTCCTTCCCGCAGGCAGGGACAAGGTGCAGCTGCTGGGACAGCGCTGGCCTGGCACCAGCCCTGTCTGGGAGCCTTCATTGACACTGCAGCCACCAACCCTGCCTGGCCCTGAGCTGCAGTCTCGGGTTTCTGTGCTTGAGATGACCCCCGAAGTATTAAAAAGTCTCTTTTTTCCCAGCCCTATGACTGAAGAAGAAGTTGAGATTCATCAGTTCTGCTTCTCAAGGTTGTTAATTTTTCCTTATCTATTAAATTCCTTCTCTGACCTGCTGAGATCTGTCCAGCAGGTTGGGTTGTGGCACAGTCCCTGCCCTTGGGGTGGTGTTAACTTTTTATACTAAGAACTACATGTACTTTATTTACAATAACTTTCCAATACCTATCACCTGTGTTAGACTGTTTGTCTCTACTCTAAACCAATCCAAAAGTGCCACCACTACAGCAGGAGATGGAGGACAAGAAGAAGAAGAAGAAAGAGGACAGGACACACCCAGATTCCTCCATCCTGCTTCTTGAACCCCCATTCTAAATCCCCAAAATTCTACATTTTCACGTGGTGATAAATTCACTATCATTATATTCAAACTGTTGTGGCTTGTAAGTCTTCACACAAAGCTGGGAATTGTTTCCATGGGCTAAATTCAAAGGCACAGGTGGTTTTGACTCTGTGCCAAGGTCTCTGAGCCCCCTGCCAGGGTATCCAGGGTAGCCAGAGGAATGTCCTGGGTTCTGACATGCAGGGACCTTCTGCGGCAGGATGTTCAAGTGGTGCTGCAGAGGGTAAACACAGTGAAACTCCCTGAAATGATGCTGACAGGTCAGGGGGAGCCATGGCTGAGCAGTGACTGTGGGGTCCAGCCCAAAGAGAACGGACTGAGGTGGAGAAAAGGGGAACAAAGCATCTCTGCCATGTCCTGATGGTGCCTGTGACATGGCGGTGCCACTGTCACCTCTCACTTGTGTGCTGCCTGAGCAGGTCTGTGAAATCCCTGGAACAACACCAGTTATTGCACAAATCTGGTGTCTGTTAAATATACTCAAATTTACTCATTTGGAGATGATTTCCTAGCATGGCTGTGGCTGCCTGGATTTGCCTCACATCCCAGCTTCAGGACGCTTCTGAATCACTTGATCCGGCATTTCCAAGGCAAGGCAATGCCCCCATGCTGGGAATGAATCACACCAAAGGCTGGGAACCTCTCCAGCCTCCTCTTTCCATCCCCATGAGGAGGACAGTGATAGCTGTGTCAGACAGGAGCAACTCATCCCTTGGAAGTGCAGGGTGTGCTGGGAGCTGGATCCCAGGCTGGAATCCCTCGTTCTGAGGGAGAACTGAGGCTGTTCTGAGCCTGTGGCCAGTCCTCCATCATCCACACTGTGGCATTCACATTCTCTGGAAAAATCCTTTCACCCGGGGTTCTTCACCTGGGAAGCTGAGGAGCCTCAGAGAAAAGGAAAACAATTCTTATCTCATTTGCTTCTCCTGTGTTGTGCTCATGTGGAATGTGTTTGGAGGTTGTTTACCCACAGGTGATTGTTCCATTGCATTCTGCTGGGAGTTGTTTTCACTCTTTGGCCAATCAGGGCCAAGCTGTGTCAGGACTCTGGAAAGAGTCAGGAGTTTTCATTATTATCTTTTTAGCATTCTGTAAATATCCTTTCTGTATTCTTTAGATTAATAGAATAGAATAGAAATAATAATTAGAAAGGAATAAATAATAAATAGTAAGATAATAAAATAATAAATAACGAATATTTATAAATAATAATATTATATTATATTAGCTATAATATATATTATATATTATATATTATATAATATAATAATAAATTAGCCTTCTAAGGACATGGAGACAGATTCATAATTTCTGCCTTTTTTGGGACATTTCCCAGCAAGTACAAAACTCACACCTCTTCCCAGATGTCAGGGCACAAGCCCAGAGCGTGCACAGCTCCTGGCAAAGCCCACACTCTGCCTTCCTCCTTCAGCCAGCACTAAAGGTTAAGGACCAGCTGGCCTGTTTTGTGATCTCGTTACAGTAATGACCCCTCCACCAGATTTATCCCTCCTGTCTTGCTGTGCTTCCTCCTTTCCTGAGGTCCTGCAGGAGCAGCTCTGGATGCTCTGTCTGGGACACACAAAATTAGCCCTTTATTACTCAGAGCCATTGCAGCAGCTGGATGCCCATAAAAGCCTTCCCAGCTCAGCCCCAGGGGCAGCCCATGGCCAGGAGGGTTCATGGCAGGAACTGGCCATTGCCTGGATCTGCATCAGAGACTCCAGCTCTCCAAATTCCCTGTGCCAGCAGCACAGCTGGGTTTCCCACCAGTGGTTTTCCTGGGACACCTGAGAGGTCTCTGATCAGTGTGGGGAATGGATTTGTAGGGAAATCTCAAAGCCTGACAGAAGGATGTGCGTCTCTATATAAACTTAGAGATAAGAAATGCTGGCTTAGAAATGCCGTGGGACAGGACAGATATTGTTGAGAGAGAAAAAAGTTAGAAAAAAGTTCCAAAAGATGGCCTTGCAAATAAGACTGGATATTTTGGAGAAATAGAACTATGAAATATACATTGTAGTGGGACCCATGAGGGGTAATTTTAGATGATTGGCTTTCAGGCATCTACAGCATGGTATGGCTAAAGCTGATAGGCCAAGAAACACTTATAATATATTGTAATTAGGAAGTAATTAGCTTCTGATTATGATGGTGTGAATTATGACATTTGTATTGTCTCACCCTTCACATGAGACTGAAAATGGAATAAAAGCTTTTAAAACACCTCTCAGCTGCCACATGTCTGGGTCACAAAGGGCTTTGTCCCACACACCCCTATGTTCTTCTGCCACCAATTGCTAACTCAGCTCAGAGACCACCCAGTTACTGGGGGTGAAAGGGAAGGAAAATGTGACTTTTTTGGGAAGTGCTGATTCCTTACATTCCCTGGAAGCTCCCTGATGGCTGTTTCCTTCAAGCATGACCTGATTCTTCACAGTGGGCAGCTCAGGAGCCTTTGCTGGCTGCTCAGGGCACGTCTGAGGTTTGGGATACACCCCTGGGAAAGGAGCAGCAGGGTGGTGACCCCACTGCTGAGGGAAGCTGGTGTCTCCCACAGCAGAGGGAAAGGCTTGGGAGGATTCAGGGATGAGGTGGGACTGACAGCTTGGGCTTGAATTATAACATCTGTATTGTCTCACCCTTCTCATGAGACTGAAAATGGAATAAAATCTTTAAAAACACCTCTCAGTTGCCCCATCTCTGGGTCAGAAAGGGCTTTGTCCCACACACCCCTATGTTCTTCTGCCACCAATTGCTAACTCAGCTCAGAGACCACCCAGTTACTGGGGGTGAAAGGGAAGGAAAATGTGGCTTTTTTGGGAAGTGCTGATTCCTTACATTCCCTGGAAGCTCCCTGATGGCTGTTTCCTTCAAGCATGACCTGATTCTTCACAGTGGGCAGCTCAGGAGCCTTTGCTGGCTGCTCAGGGCACGTCTGAGGTTTGGGATACACCCCTGGGAAAGGAGCAGCAGGGTGGTGACCCCACTGCTGAGGGAAGCTGGTGTCACCCACAGCAGAGGGAAAGGCTTGGGAGGATTCAGGGATGAGATGGGACTGACAGCTTGGGCTTGAATTATAACATCTGTATTGTCTCACCCTTCTCATGAGACTGAAAATGGAATAAAAGCTTTTAAAACACCTCTCAGTTGCCCCATCTCTGGGTCAGAAAGGGCTTTGTCCCACACACCCCTATGTTCTTCTGCCACCAATTGCTAACTCAGCTCAGAGACCACCCAGTTACTGGGGGTGAAAAGGAAGGAAAATGTGACTTTTCTGGGAAGTGCTGATTCCTTACATTCCCTGGAAGCTCCCTGATGGCTGTTTCCTTCAAGCATGACCTGATTGGGGTGGTGACCCCACTGCTGAGGGAAGCTGGTGTCACCCACCAGCAGAGGGAAAGGCTTGGGAGGATTCAGGGATGAGGTGGGACTGACAGCTTGGGTTTGCTGAAGAATCTGCAGAGTCACTGAGGGATTCACAGGCTGGGAAAGGTCCTTGATCTCCCCATTTCCCATGGATTATTCATGGAGCTCTGTGGTAATTTTGGATCTTTTGGACATCTGTGAGCTGTGGCTGAGGGGGTCACACTCAGTCAACTTTTCCCATCTCCACCAAAATCAGGGTGGAAGGGGTGATTCCAGAGAGAGGGGCTGTGGCTCTAACCCAGCACCACCCTGTCTGTGATCTCTGTGCTTTGAACACACCGATTTTGCATCCTCTCAGTGCCTTCAGATCTCTGCATCACCTTCAATAACGGGCCCTGACTCCACCTGGCAGCAAACAGAGGGTGTCTCCCTAAAAAGAACAATTTCCTCATCACACAAGGAACAAAACTACGTCATTTCTGCCTTACATCATGTGAAAATAATTCAAATAGCACACTAGACAGCCACCTCATTTCAAATGTGTCATTTTCCTCCCAATCTTCCCTTGCTTTTACTGTCTGAGAAGTTCCAAATATCTGCCTCTGCATATCCTCTTTATCACTCAGTGCTTAGGGCAGGCTTATCTGCTTCCCACCCTGCTCCCCTAAACAAGTCTGTTTTCCTCCTTGTGGGCAAGAAACTCAGATTTTCCATGAGCTTTCTCCTGCAGACTCAAGCCTGGGGATGAAAATCCCAGCTTGGTCTGTGAGGAGCATAGAAATCACACCACAGGATGTGGATGTCCCTGTGGCAAGGTGAAGGACAAAGCAGATATTGGATGACAGCATCCTTTGGGCTCCCTTTGAGTGTTTCTCTCCTCCCTGCACCCATTTCCCCTTCATTCTGTGGGTTCTGGGAAAGGAAATCTGATTTCGCTCAGCCCAAAGTGAAATATTCCTCCTCCTTTCCTCCATTTCTGTGCTGGGGAAGAGCCCCTGAGCTCCCTCTGCCATGGGGATTCCCAGCACTGCTGATCTCATGCCCAAATTCCTCCCAGAAGGAGCTGTTTACCAAAGGGACCTGCAGGAAGGTTTGCATTGGCATCTGTTGCTGTTTGTGAGGCATTTAGAGAACAAAATCTGAGTGCAGCCTGGCTTCCTTTTCACTCCAGGACTGAAACAGGAACATCTGTCAATGCCAAAGGAACAGATACGAGACACATGTTTGGTTATTTAGTGCTGCTTTTCATTTAATTATGGAAAAGTCCCCTGAGGAGGGTGAGAAATGTGATTTTTCACTCTTATGCTACAGCAGAACTGAGCTCAAGGCTTTATCCAGCACAAGGGGAGCATTCCCAGGGATTGGAGTCCATGAGCCATGAGAGGTTCTGTGTCTGCTCCAGCCTGGGCTGGTGTGGGACCCTCCTGGAGGGAATTTCATCTGCTGCAAACAGAATTTTCCGTGTTAAAGAAAACCACTGGTTACATGCAGATATGAACAGGAAAAGCAAATTGATTTGAGATTCTCCAGCAGGATGGAGTGAATAGCTGCAGGATTTATGGAATCACGGGATCATGGAATGGTTTGGGATGGAGCAGCCTGGGATGGTGGGAGGTGTCCCTGCTATGGCAGGGGTGGGATGGGATGAGATTTAAGGTTCTTTCCAACCTAAACCTGTGACTCTATGATTTAGCTCCACAATGCTCCTTGGAACAGGATTCTGGGATTATATTTTTGTAGGATTACATATTTTATTTTTAATGTAACATATAAATATATTATATATTTCTTCCCCATCCCATCCCACCCCTGCCATGGCAGGGACACCTCCCACTGTCCCAGGTGCTCCCAGCCCTGCCCAGCCTGGCCTTGGGCACTGCCAGGGATCCAGGGGCAGCCACAGCTGCTCTGGGCACCCTGTGCCAGGGCCTGCCCACCCTCACAGGGAACAATTCCTAATTCCCAACATCCCACCTAAACCTCCTCTGATTCAGTTTCCCCCTTGTCTTATCACCATGCAGTTCCTGATGAACAACAAACATTGAACAAAGAAAGCAACATTAAATCAACCTTTAATCCACGGGATTTTCACAGCTGAATAACATTTTAGGAGAGGATAGAATGATTTCAGTTCCTGCATCTGCCATTGGAAATCTTTCCCAGTTTAAAAGCCCAGTGCAGGTCTTTAGTGATGTGGGAAAATTAAGCATGTGTATTTTAGTTGCTCATTTGTTGAAGTCCATCATCATTGCAGGATGTTTTAAATCTGTGCAATTGAGCTGAACAGCTTTATGAAAATAAAATGTGCCTTTGGCACTGAATTTAAAACAAAATGTGTCCCACAGAGTATCAGATTCTACCACTGGTAGAAAAGCTCTGCTGCCATAACTGACATTGGTTTTTTGGTTATTACACGTGTAAATGAAGGTTGTTTTTGGTGATGTAGTTAAAGAAACCACAAAACCTCTCAGTTTGGGGTTGGAAAGCTGCATTTAGTGATGTTCTGAGCCATCCTTGCCCAGAGTGGGATGACTGGGGCAGGGCTGCAGGGCTCTGCTGGGATCCCTGAGCTGAGCTCCTGGCAGGACCTTGTGCAGCCAGGAATGGATGGAAATCCTCATCAGCTCCCATCAGTGCTGCTGAAATTTCCTTCCTTAAGACACTCTTTAAAAGAAGTCTTCATCACTTCCAAATGAGCTTCCTTTGGGGTGTTCTACTGAAGGACACAAGGAATTTTCCACACTCCTTGGAAATATATTCAAGTTCATCAAGAGTTTCTTTAGCCCATCTCCCTCTCTAAGCTTCAGTACAGAACTTCAAGTCCCTGCAGGTATAATAAAGACTAAATCCTTTGCTTCAGAGCTGATAGAGGTTTCATTATCCACAGCTTTATATAATTTCAGTTGGAAGTGATTCAAGCTGTTGCCTCATGAATAATTGCAGCAATGCCAGAGCCAGGCCAAGGCAAGGGAAAATTCTCATTTTATTCAGTTAATGCTGGGGATGAGCAGACACAAACTTACTTGGAAGAATTCTTGCTTGCACAAGGCAGCTTTAAAATTTCACACCACTCGTAGAAATTAAAAGTGCCACCAGAAAGAATTTTTATCATGGTAGATCCTGATTTAGGTTATGGATGGGAGCAGAATTTTGGGTGCCTGAGGTGAATCCCTGTTTTTGTCTTGGTGCCTTTGATTCTCTGGCATGGGTGAATCATTGGTGGAGTTTCACTGAGAACAGCGCTCAAATTTCTTTCTCACCTTTAATTTTTGTTCACAGCTGCTCTGGATCTGATTGCAGCTGTGCAGTTGTTGTCACCTGACCCTGAAGGAAAAGCCCCACGTATTTTCTTCCAGTTCCATCAGTTTGGAGGCTTGTATGGGAATTTTACTGGCTCCAAAATGTTGGGAACATCCAGCTTGTGTAAGACTGAGGGACAAATCAGTGAGGGACAAATATGTTCATCTGCCCAAGCACCTTGTTTGCTTTAACAGAACAACATTTGGGTCCAGGCCTAGTCTAGATCTCAGTTCCTGGTTCGATCCTGCACAGAAAAGTGGATTTTTTTGGGTTAATATTGTGTTGAACATCAAGTGGCTCCATGAGCTGCTGAACCCCTATTTCATTAATCCTCCCTTTTGCTGGATTGCATTTCCCTCTTTTTCTGCACCTTGTTAGGGTGCAAGTAAAACCCCAGTTTTGCATCAGAAGGAAAGAAAATAGGTGGTGAATTTTTACCCTTTTCATTGTAAATGTGGCATTTTTGAAACAATTTTTGGCCTGACCTGCTCTGTACCTGAGAAGCTCCAAGTGCAGCTCCAGGGCAAGCACCAGGGTAATGCTGCTGCTCCAGGGCTGTTTTGCCACTTCCCTCCTGGCAAGTTTATATCCAAAATGGACTGGGAGGCCAGAAAATTGTCTTATTTAATAGGACATCTTATTTAAATGTCTTTATTTAAATATTTAATATTTAATCTTATTAAACAGAAAGGGGATTTTGTGCTAAAAAGGGAATGCGAGTTCCACCAGTGATCTGATTTTGTTGTGGTTTTTTTTTCTGGTTTAATTTTTGTTATTCTTACTCTTAAATGCTGAAGAGCATGGCTAAACTCCAGAGAATGGGAGAACAAATCAAACTTGCTATCCCAGCAAAAGGAAGCTAATAAATTTGTTCAGCTGTGCCCTGATCAGCTGCCCTGCCTGGGCTGCCTGGGCTGGGGTGAGGTTTGCACTCAGCAGTGCCAGCCGTGCTCCTCCTCTTCAGGAGGTTTGATTTGGCCCAGAGTGGAGCAGTGAAAGTGCTGGGAGCTGACAATCAAAAGTCTGCTCACCTGGGAGGTGATGGGTTCAGGCTTGAAGAGAGCTCCTGGGAAGGTGACTCAGGCAGGGTCGAGTTCCCTGCTCTGCAGGAGATGGGAGAGGTGCCAAGCACTCTAAAATCGGTTGTGCTATTCCTGAGGAATGATTAATCCCTATGTGGGATGCTGTTTGCACAGGAAGGGAGAGGCTGGGGAGCCTTTTGACTGCAGATGTTGTGCCCTTGGATGGGGAAAGGTTTCATTTCAAGGTTTCTGGGTGTAATTGCCCTGGAATCGTTTGTACTGTTGAGGAAACGGGAGGGCCCCTGGGGCGAGGTGTGCTTGGGGCTCCTCACACCTCAGGATTTAAAGAGGGGTCATGGAAATAATTCATAAAAGGTGATGAAATCCCTGTTTCTGAAGTCATGGAGGTTGGCTCCCCAGAGGAACAGAGTCATGGAATCACTGAGGTTGGAAAAGACCTCCAGGATCATCGAGTCCAAGCTGTGAGCAATCCTCACCTTGTCACCACCCTGGAGCTCTGAGTGCCACATCCAGGGGTTCCTGGGACACCTCCAGGGATGGGCACTCCAAACCTCCCTGGACAGCCTCTGCCAATGTTTAATCACCCTTTCCATGGGGAAATTCCTGCTGATGTCCAACCTGAACCTCCCCTGGCCCAGCCTGAGGCTGTTCCCTCTCCTCCTGTAAACTCAGCACCTGGCAGTGGCATTTTAGAGCTGGATGAGACCTTTGAATCAAAAGGAAAATCCAATTATTTTCCTGGCATTTCAACTGGAAATTAAATTAGATTTCTTAATTATTACAACATTGGGTCCCCTGCTCCTACCCAGCTCTAACAGGAACACTTGAGGGAAACCCAGTCTGTTGCTGGAACTGGTGGGGGAGAACTGGGCAGCACCCACCTGAGAGAGGAACAGCCTCTGCTGATCACTTGGTAACATCTGTGAGCCATGAAAGGCCATTTTCTGTCCAGGAAGTGTCACAGACACATTTTCTGAAAAATCCTTTCCTTAGGATTTTTTCTCCTGAGAAGCTGGGAGGCCTCAGGAACAAAATGTAAAGAATGATTATCTGCTGCTGTGGAATGCAACAGGTGCATCTGGGATTGGTCTCGTGTGGTTGTTTCTAATTAATGGCCAATCACAGTCAGCTGGCTCGGACTCTGTCTGAGCCACAAGCCTTTGTTATCATTCTTTCTTTTTCTTTTCTTAGCTAGCCTTCTGATGAAATCCTTTCTTCTATTCTTTTATTATAGTTTTAATGTAATATATATCATAAAATAATAAATCAAGCCTTCTGAAACATGGAGTCAGATCCTTGTCTCTTCCCTCATCCTCAAACCCCTGTGAACATGGTCACACAAGAAGGGTTTTCTCCCTGTGCCTCAGGCAATCTCAGCTCTTTGGGGTTGTTTCCTCACAAACTGAACACCCCAGGCAGAAAATTCAATTCAATCCTTGAGCTGGGTGTCACAGAGCACGTCTTGAGTTCTTTGCAGACTTTGTTCTGTGCTTTTTTCCTCTCAATGTCATTTTCCACTGCCCCTGGGGCTGTCCCCAGAGCATCCAGGGGCTCTGTAGGGCACAGGGCACAGGGAGGTTCTGGCACTGCTGTCCTGCACTCAGTGATATTATTTCATGACTCAGCTCCAAGGCACAGTGATGTTATTTCATGTTTTCATGACTCAGCTTTGTTCTGAGAAGGTTTTTCACTCGAAATTGGCACCCAAAAGAGGCAGCAGGGAAGGAACCCTCTCTTTGTTCACTCAATTGCATCACAGAGTTACAAACTCTTCTGGAAGAGTTCTGTGGGCTGCTTTGGCCTCTCCTAGCAAAGAAAACATTTGTTTGCTTCCTCGCCTGCTGAGGGAGAGCCAGGGCTTTTGTGTGTTCTCATATTTCCATGTGTGGTTTCCTTATTCCCTGATTCCATGCTCTAGGCCAAAGTTAATCACATTTTGCAACACTCCTGAAGCTGCTCAAAACCTCAAAGCTTCTCATCCTCACCGGTCTCTTTCAAGTCTTCCTGGGAGTTTTTTGCTGTTTCTTCACTGCATCAGCTTCAGGAAGTTCATCCTCACTGCTGGGAAGGGGGCCTCAGGACCAGCTGCAGAAAGGCAGGAAAAAGAGATATTTTATAAAGAGATATTTTAAAAAGGGATGTTTTAAAAAGGGATGTTTTAAAAAGAGATATTTTAAAAAGAGATATTTAAATAGGATATTTTAAAAGGGATATTTAAAAAGGGATATTTTAAAAAGTGAAGAACTTGAAAGTGGCACTGGAAATTGAACCTGCAAATCACGAGATCTCACTGCTGATGCCTTGTGCAGGCTGCCCTAGAACAGAGGCTGAACAGAGCTAAAGAATAAAGCAGGGATTTATTAAAAGCTTCAATGGATCCACCTTGGGCAGCACAAGAGCCCAGCCAGGGCTGTGCCCAAGATGAACCAAAATGATCCCAAAATACATTTCTAAGCTCTTTTTTGCTTCCATCTGGAGCCATCTGGGTGCTGCCAGGTTGTGACCTTTGAAGACTCTTCTATAAATATCATTTTTATTCCCCTTAACTCCCACTTGCCTCTGTTGCATCTCCTTCAGGCACCACCTGGCCTCAGCACAGGGAGATTTTCACTCTCTATTCATGAACATTTCAGTCTCTATTCATGAACAGCTCATTTTCCCTGCCTCAGGTGCCACTGGGGCTCCCTGTCCCTGCCTGGAGGTGCCAAAGCCAAACTGAGGGTTTGGGTGTCTCAGGGTGTCTCTGTGCCACAGCTCCATCCTGCCCAGGGAGGGGACAGCAGGGCAGGGGACACTTGTCCTTGGCAGGACTCAGGTCCTGAGTGCCTCAATCTTTGATGTGATGGACAGAGGAGAAAAAGATAAAATAATAGTAATAGTAACAATAATAGTAGTAATAATAGTAATAACAATAGTATTAGTACTACTACTACTACTACTACTACTACTACTAATATCCAAATAATAATGAAATTTAATAATAATAAGAACAAATATAAACATAACACAACGCATAAACATAAAAACAATGTCTCAATAAAAAAAAAAAAAAAAAAAAAAAAAAAAAAAAAGCAGCCTCATGTCTCCCATGTGAACCAAATTTATAACCTTAGGGGATTTTGGCAGGACTCAGGTCCTGAGTGCCTCAATCCTTGATGTGATGGACAGAGGAGAAAAAGATAAATAATAGTAATAGTAGTAGTAGTAGTAGTAATAATAATACAAAAATAATAAAATTTAATAAGAATAAGAATAAACATTACACAACTCATAAACATAAGCATAAAACAATGTCCCTATAATAAAAAGAAATAATAATAATAACAACATAACACAACTCATAAACATAAACATAAAACAATGTCTCTATAATAAAAATATAAGAAGAAAATAATAAAAAGAATAAGAAAATAAGAAAATAATAAAAAGAATAATAAAATATAATAATAATAATAATAATAACAACAATAATAACATACCACAACTCATAAACATAAACATAAAACAATGTCCCAATGATAAAAATATAATAAGAAAATGATAAAAACATAATAAGGAATTAATAAAAAATAATAAGAAAATAAAAAATTATTATTATTATTATTATTATTATTATTATTATTATTATTATTATTATTATTATTATTATTATTAATAATAATAATAATAATAATAATGCTCCATGTCTCCCTTCTGACCCAACTTTGTAACCTCAAGGGATTTTATTCACTAAAACTCCTCTGTTTAAGCCTTGCTCTGTGGTGCCTCTGTCTCCTGGCTCTGGTGGGCTGGCACACCCCCCTTCTGCATTTCAGCACACCCCAAAATTTGGCTCCAGCTGCTGCTGCAGGACTTCCCTGGAGTGTCCTGGCAGGGTGTGACACCAAGGGCTCTGCCAGGCTCCCCTGTCCCCCTGATGGAGCCATCTGAGGGATGTGCTCTTGTCTCCACTCATCAAAGCCCCACAACTGCACCTCCTGCTCCAGCTCATCGATGAGATAAGAGGAGGAGAAGAGTAAATAACAGGAAACCCCCAAATTTCCCAGCTTTTCCCTCAGGTCCTGTCACCTCCAGCAATCTTTCCACGGAACCATCTCATTGAAGGAAAACCCCCTCAGCCAGGAGTCATGGAATGAGCGTGGTGTCCTCTGTGAGCCAAAGGCAATTAGGGATGGAAAACGCAATGTGAGACAGGGAGTTATTTATGCTCCTGTCAAGGCTTTAATCCAGCCAGCAGCTCTGCCTTACAGCCTTCAAAAGAACCCCCAAAAAATGAATAAAATAAATTTTCTGGTGGCACTGGGTGGTCCCTGCAGGTTTGGAGGCTGCTGGAGATGTTTTCTGGTAAAGGTCAAAGTAAACATTAATTGTGCTGTTCAAAAAGTGGGAGGAAAAGCTCCCGACTTTACAGGCAGTGTCAATAATTTGCTCTGCTTGGAATCAATCCAGTTGTCACTGTTTGCAAGTCTTGGCTTGGTTTGCCTCATTTTTTAAACCCAAATTTCACCCTGTGGAACGTTTACAGCTGTGAGTTGTGATGTTGCTTCATGCAAATCAAGCAGAAAGACAAAACAAAGAATTTTGTGGGTGACTTTCCCTTCTGCCCATTCACCTTCACAAAGTTTTTTTCTGCCTTTTTTTGGACCTTTTTGATGACTGAAAAGTTATTCTGGGGGAAACCACTTTGTAAAATTTGGAGGGTTTTTTCCTGAGTTTTTAATTTATTTCTTTGCTTGCTGCTACATTTCCCAATTCTCTCTCATTCTCTCATTTCATATTTCATGTGTTCAAGGCTCTCAGCTGCAAATTTTCTCCTCTGACAAATTCTCTGAGTCATTTTTTTGGCTTCTTGTCAGTGGTAAAAGTATGTGCAAAGCTCACAAATATTTCCTGTACTATGCAATGCCTTTGCCTTCGAGGGTTGTAGTGCTCATTCCTTGTCCTTTCACTGTGCTACCAAAACAAAAACACATTTTGAAGGGATCAAAATAATCCTAATTCTAGATTTTGTCCCTCTGTTGTGTATTAGGTGTTTCTGTGCAGAGGTTTGAAAATGTTTATTAAAGGAAAGCCATTAATTAAGGTTCAGGGTCTGCTGTTGAACTGGAGGTTGGATAAAATCTTTTTACTTAATAATTCAATGAATGATAGACTGAATTGGGTATTTTTAATGGGAAATGGGCATTTTAAATGGGAATTGGGCATTTTTAATGGGAGCTTTATATTATAGAGGAAAACCTTATTTAGATATGAGCAGAGGAGGCATTTTCAGGCATTGGAGAGGAAATACATTTCTTTAGAAATTACAAAAGTTTTTGTTTCACCTTTTTCCCCAGAAAAAAAGAATTTGGCATCTTTATGCAGCAAATTTCTGTATTTCTGGTTTTTATCTCACTTTAAAGTAAAGAAAACCCAATCCAAATGTCAGAAATTGCCCTGGGGTGCAAGTTCTGTTTTTTGGCTGTGATAGATCAGGACTTTAAAGCCACAAATCTCTCCATGTTCCCATCATCAAACTTGCTTAGGGAAAATCCTTAAACTTTGTGAGAAATCAACATTTCATTCCCTGCCTGCCTAAAGAGCTTTGTGTGTTTGGAGGTTAAAGGTTCCAAAGATTTTTACCTGAGGAGTAAAGACAGAAAAAAAAAAGGGCTAATTTTGGTTTTGGGGGTTTTGTTTGGTTGGTTGGTTTGGTTTTGGGGCTTTTTTGGTTTTGTTTTTTGGGGTTTTTTTTTTGGGGGGGGGTTTAATACGTTTTGTATTTTTCAGAGTTGGGTTTGGAAGAGGAGCAGCAAACTCTGGGAGCTCCAGGTGGAGATTGTACAGAACTTTTAGAGGTGAGGAAGGATGTGGGATTCCTGAACTCAGCATGGTCAGATTCTCACTCTATTCATGAAAAGCACATTTTCCTAACCGCAACATCTGAGATGTCAGGTTTGGATTAAAACCACCCCAGAAGCAGCTCTGAGCACGACAGGGATATTCAGAGGTGACTTACTAAGAGAAAAAGCTGTTCTGGAGCTCTGGCTACAGAACTGACCAGGTCCAGCTGTTTGTGCCTCCAGGAATGCAAATTCAGGTTCCAGCCACACCTGCCTTGCTCAGGTGGGGATTCAGCCACCAAAGGATCCCAAAATCTGCTTCCCCACAGGTTTCCAGAGGCTTTAGCTGATAAGAAACCTCAGAATTTGGGCTTTCCAGCAGCTCAGGGACCTGAGGAGTGTCACAGGTGGCTGCTGCCTTTGGGGGTGTAATTGCTCTGATGTAATTCTCACCACGTGTCTGGAGCTGGGTGAGGTTGCTCATCTCGAAGAACCAACAGAAAATCCCCAACAAACCCCAAAATAATCACAGCTTGCTCAGGGACACTGGTCTGGAAGGAGAAGCCTGAACTCAGATTCAACTTTTGGTTTTGCTTTGTGTTTGTTTAGTGGAGCAGAAGCAGTTTCAATCTCCAGCTCCCAGGTCCTGCCCCAGTTCTGCTTTTCCTCCCATTTCCACGTTTCTGTGCTGGGCTCATCCTGTCTCTCCTTCTCCTCCTTTGCTTGTTTTGACCTCAAATTTCACCAACAACTCCTTAATTTTGCTCTAGGGAATGAGCAGTGTTCAAAAGGACACATTGGGGTCCTGGGGGAGAGGTTTTGGAGTGTTCAATCCTTGGAATAACTGCAGGGAATCTTTCTGTCTGTCTGTCAGAGTTTTCATGTCCTTGGCTTTTTGAAGCATCCTCAACACAATTTGTTTATTTAGTGGCTGAGTTAAAAGTCAAACATCTTAAGAATGAATGCCTGGGGATGTTTTATCCCTTAAAAAAATCACATTTGTTTTATCACATAAAAATAACTGAGAGAAAGGAGCTGCTCAAGAAGGGATCTTATATAACAGGAGGAGGCTTCAAGGAGATATTTTGTGGCTTTAAAGGAGATTTGTAAGAAAGAGGGGGACAGACTTTAGAGAGGAAAATCTTCAGCTTCAGCTTCTCCCTGTTCTGCTGCTTTGGAATGTGTTTTGGAGAATTGTTTACCCAGCATGTGAATTGTTTTAATTTAATGACCAATCCCAGCCAGCTGTGTCAGGACTCTGGTCAGTCACAGGTTTTTATTATTCATTCTTTTCTAACCTTCTGATATATTCTTTCTCTTTCTTTAGTATAGTTTTAGTATAGCATTAATGTAATATAACGTAAAATATGACATAATATTATTAATATAATATAATATAATATAATATAATATAATATAATATAATATAATATAATATAATAATATTGATATAAATATAATATAATAATCAGCCCTCTGAGAATATGGAGTCGAATCCTCATCTCTCACCTCATCCTGGGGCCTCACAACAGCATTTTGTTGCTTTGTACTGTGACTGTCTGAACTCTGACTCAAATCTTGGCCAATATAGAGCTTCAGTCCAACATCCCAAACTCCCCAAGCCTTAACACCATGCTGAACACCTGCAGGGTTTATGGATTTGCCAGGTCATGTTTAGGTAGTTTCTGTTTAAAGGGAGGTTGGGTAAATAAAAAAAAAATCAACAAAAAAAATCCTTTGGATACTTAATCATGGAGCTTCCTATGAGAAAACAAATCACTTGGAAATTCAGAGCACAGTCTGTGTAAAACTGCCAGGAGACAGGAGATGAGTCTGTCCTGCACAAGCCCAGCCCTGAAGTCAGGCTCTGTGCAGTGATTTTCCCTCTCCAGCTCCTGATGGTGCTTGGAGAAGGCAAATTCTCCTCCTGGCCCTGGTGAATCAGCAGCAGAGGAGCTGCAGGGGCTGCTCTCCTGGGAAGGTTTATTACAGAATCATGGAATGGTTTGTCTTCAAAGGGACCTTCAAATGACCTCATTCCAAGCCCTCTTTGTGAGCAGAACCGGCCAAACACGGATTTTCCTGCCTGGTTTGGCAGGCTGCAGGAGCTGGGGTGTTCAATCAGCTCCTCTCCTTGCGGGCAGGGATTGCCAAACCTGCCCTTGCCTCCAGAGCCTCACAGCAGCTGACCTTTTGCCACATGACAGCATTTCCTGTCCCATCAGCTTTGTCTAATTAATGGGTCCAGGGGTGTAACCGAGTCACTCCTCGAGATCATCCCCAGCTGAGTCCAGCCAGGAATAAACACTCCTTGGTCTGATCAAAAGCTTCCCTCCATGGGTGTTGTAGTGTGTTTTTATGTTTTATAATGGTTTTGTCTTCGTATCCACTTATTTTCCCCAAATGGTTTACCCCAGATTGTGTCCCTTCCCATTATGCTGGGATCTCTAGCTGGTCAGAGTGACCCCGAGAATGTTAAAAGTCTCTTTTCTCAGCCCGGTGCTTGAAGAAGGAGTCAGGGCTCTTCGTTTCTCAGTCTCAAGGTTGTTTATTGCTCCTTATCTATAAAATTCTTTCTCCTGCCCTGCCGAGGTCCATCCAGCAGGACAGTTCCAGGCACTCTGCCTGCCCCCAGAGCAGTGTTATGTCTTTATACTAAAAACTACATGTACAATGTTTACAATTACTTTCCAATACTTATCACCTGTGTTAGACAGTGAGCTTCTACTCTAAACCAATCCAAAAGTGCCACCATCACAGCAGAAGGTGGAGGCCAAGAAGAAGAAGGAGAAAGGCTGGACACGCCCAGATCCCTCCATCATGCCTCCTGAACCTCCGTACCAAAACCTCCAAAATCTACTTTTCCACCCTGTGATAACTTCATTATTATTCTACCTAAACTGTTGTGGCTTGCTGATCTTCCTATAAGGTTGGTAATTTGCTGCACGGGTCATAATCAAACCCACAGGTGTTTTGGGCGCTGTGCCAGGGTCTCTGAGCCCCCTGGCAGGGGTCCTGGCTGTCCTGGACAGCCAGAGGGATGTCCTGGGTTCCCACATCTCTACCTGTGTAATCCCTTTCCTTTGCTGATATCATCCCCAAATCCCCACCCTGGCTCTCTGTCAGCCACTAAGCATCCCATCCCCTCCATCTAGAACTTTCTGTCCAGGATGTCAAGTGATTAGCCAGAGGCCAGGGGTCTGGCCCCCAGGTATTGCCCCATACTCTGTCCTAAATGTCCATTCCCAGTATCCATATGTTAATTTTTCTTATGGGTTAGTAAATGTTATCTACTTTTCATTTCTACCTCCCTTTAAATGTAACCTTGGCACATCTCTGTCACAGACATCTTTTATGAAAAATCCTTTCCTTAGCATTTTTTCCTCCTGAGAAGCTGGGAGGCCTCAGGAACAAAATGTAAAGAATGATTATCTGCTGCTGTGGAATGCAACAGGTGCATCTGTGATTGGTCTCGTGTGGTTGTTTCTAATTAATGGCCAATCACAGTCAGCTGGCTCAGACTGTCTTAGTCAGTCACAGGATTTTGTTATCACTCCATTCTTTTTCCTTTGCTTGCAAGCCTTCTGATGAAATCCTTTCTTCTATTCTTTTAGTATAGTTTTAATATAATATATATATCATAAAATAATAAATCAAACTTTCTTAAACATGGAGTCAACATAATCATCTCTTCCCTGGTCCTGTGACCCCTGCAAACACCACCTCACATCTCCTGGGGCTCTCAGCAGGAGCCCCCTGAGGTTGTAGGGTCTCCCCAGAGCTCCTGAAATAAACCTTGGATTAACCCCTGCAAAGAGTCGACCCGTTTCCTTGTGGACATGGACAAACAGCAGCACCACTGGGGCTTGTGTCTGCCAGGGGAGGGGAAAAGTGGGATGTCACCAGGTGTGGGGGACACCAGTGGATCCTCTGAGGTCTGGGAGAGGATTTGTGTTTCTCTGGCAGCTCCTTGGGTGAGAGTGGAACTCAGAATTCTCATGGCAGTGTCACTTAGGGGACTTCACTCAGCTTTCTTGAACAGCCCCTGGTGTTCATCCACTGGCACCCATCTCTCCTACTTGTTACAAGGATTTGGAGGTGGTTCCCACCAGGGATTTTCTCCTTGGAGGCCCTGCCATGGTGCAGCAACCTGGCCTGGTATCTCCTGCTGAGGGAAATTCAGGTTGGATATCAGGAAAAAGTTTTTTACAGAAAGAGTGATAAAGTTGTGGAATGGCTGCCCAGGGAGGTGGTGGAGTCCCCATCCCTGGGTGTGTTTAACAAAGCCTGGATGTGGCACTGGGGGCCAGGGTTGAGTTGAGGGGTTGGGGCTGGGTTGGACTCGATGATCTTGAAGGTCTCTTCCAACCCAGTGATTCTGGGAATTTTGTGATTTCTGTGAATTCCTGGCTCTGTGCTGCTCCCAGGTCACCCCCATGGCCAACCCTGGATAACCAGGAGAAGATGTGGATTCCCAAAAGCAAATCCAAGCCATTTGCTGGACAATAAACACTTCCTAAAACTCCCTCCCATCACAAGCAGAGTCAGCCCTGGGACAGATATTAATTACTAAGAAGCTGCAAGTGGGATTTATTGACTGAGTAACCACTAACCACCGACTCCATGGGTTTGCAGGAGCCTCTGGGGAAATGCTGGGGAAGCCCTGACCCAGGGAAGGCTCTGGGCTCCACAGGTCCCTCCGCCTGCAGCCTCCCAAGTGCTGCTGCTCCCTGGCACTGCCAGCTGGCATCTGATGGGTCTCTGGAGTGAGAGCATAAATTAGAGACTTTCACCCTGTGTGGATGATAACAAGCCCAAGAGCAAAGACAGATAACAGTAATCAAGGGCTGGATCAATAACTTTAATCCTAGCACACAGACAGCCCCTATTAATTCAAGGTAAAACCCTCCAGACTGAGAATTTAGTGGTTAGAAACAACATGGTTTTGAAAACTCATTTGTTTTCTTTTTTCCCCATCCCTTCTCTAATGCAAGAGATGCAGCAGGGGGTGGATTTCTTCCTCCAAGAGGAACATTGGCAACCTTGGCTGTCTCAGACAGGAGAGTGGGGAGAGTCAGTCCAGCTTTCTTGAGCACAGAGCATTCTCCCAGCAGAGCCTTTTCCATGGACAATTCCAGGACTTCTGGCCTAGGGGCTGTGCATGCTGCAGAGCCAGCTGGCCCCAGCCCATCCTGCTGCCTGGGAGCTGGGCTGGAGATTTCCCTGTCCCATGAAAATATTCCATATCCTTCAAACATAGTTTTTAAGAAACTAGCCATGAATTTTCCTAATTTTATCCTATCAACTAGATGTGGGCCTGTTTTTCCTTAAATATTTCAATTTCTCTCTGAATTTAGAGCTACAAAAGTTGTTCTTAATGCTTGCAATTCTGCAGACACTAAAAAATTAAATCAATTGGCAGGATCACTTGTTCCAAAAATGCAATGAAGATTCTTTTTCTCTAATCTCGTGCTATCTCATTACCCATTTCCCATCCCTTCTCTAATGCAGGAGATGCAGCAGGGGGTGGATTTCTTCCTCCAAGGAGGAACATTGGCAACCTTGGCTGTCTCTGGAGAGTAGGGAGAGTCAGTCCAGCTTTCCTGAGCACAGAGCATTCTCCCAGCAGAGCCTTTTCCATGGACAATTCCAGGACTTCTGGCCTGGGGGCTGTGCATGCTGCAGAGCCAGGTGGTCCCAGCCTCATCCTGCTGTCTGGGAGCTGGGCTGGAGATTTCCCTGTCCCAGGGAAATGTTCCATATCCTGCTGGCTGGGAGGGATCCCAAGGGACAGCCCAGGCTCTATGGTGACCCCAGAAGAGACTGGGGTTGCCTTTCCTGGGCTCCATCCCCTCCTACCCTGTGTGCTGCTCTGTGGATGCTGTTGGTGGCCAGAGGAGGTGGCTGAGCAGCAGGGGCAGGGTGACAGCGGTGACAGCAGTGACAGCAGTGTCCTGACCCTCTGGAGGAGGGGGAGTTCACCAGAGGAATTCCACAGAGGGGGCTCTCACTGTGCCCTGACCAACAACCCACAGCAGGGGACGGGAGACAGCTCAGAGGACAAGGGCGGACCTTGGAGGACATCTCTGGTTCCCTTTTCTTTGGCCACCACAAGTTTCCTGTGTGACTCCAGCCAGTCATTTAATGTCTCCAAGGTTCCCCATTTGCAGAAGTGGACTTTCCCACTCTCCCAGGAATGTTATAGGGATAAATACATCAGGGAGCCCTGAGCACTGTTTTGATTTAGCCTGCCTGACGCTGGTTCAATCAGGACCTCCCCAAAGCAAACAGACAGGAAAGCTCCTGATTTTCTGGGAACACATCCTGGTTTTCTATGAAAACCAGGAACACATCTGTTATTTCTATGAAAACCTGGAACACATCTGTTATTTTTATGAAAACAAGATACAGGAGTATCTTGTGTGGCTGCATCAGAGCACACAGGGATGTTTGGAAGTTGTTCTTGATAAATAATTCCATTTTTCATGGGTGAAACCTTGGAGTAAAGGCTGCTGCTCTAAGTCCTTGAATAGCTAAAGGGAAGGCTGGAAAGGCAGAGAAGATGAGGAGTAAAGTCCAAAATGTTCTCAGTGTAAGCAGGAAATATTCCTGGTGAGGCCACTTGAGCAGGGAGAGCCTTCTGCCATCTGTGGATGGGATCAGGGCGTCACTCCCAAGGAGGTGCAGAGGTCTCCTGGCAATAGCAGAGGTCTCTCCTTCTTCCTCACCTCACCCAAAGCAGAGCCAGAGTGGGAAAGAAAAGCAGTGAAGGTGATGCCTCAGGTTTCAGCTTTTCTATTTTTCACATTCTGTGCTGCTTTAGTGTGTGGGTCTGGGTTCACATCAGGGGATGGGGAGCTCTGTGCACAGAGCAGGGAGACAAAACAATTCCTGCTCCAGCTGGGCACCAAGGACAAATGATCCAAATCTCAGCCCAGGAGCACAAACACCGTGGGCTGGAGAGAGAAAAACAAGCAGGGTGGGACTGCCTGGGCTAAAGCTGGAATGGGACAATGAACTGCAAGGTGCAAATGGAGCAGAACTGATCCCAGGGACAGACTCCGTGCCCGGCCGTGCATTTTGGGGTCATTTTGGTTCATCTTGGGTGCAGCCCTGGCTGGGCTCTGGTGCTGCCCAAGGTGGATCCATTGAGGAGATCCTTTTAATAAATCCCTGCTTTATTCTTTAGCTCTGTCCAGTCTCCGCTCTAGGGCAGGCTCTCAAGCATAAAGGGAACAGGAGCTGCCTGATGTGGCCTGGAAGGAGCCCCTGGTGAGGGAGAGTGACCCTGGGTGCTCAGCAGGACACAGAAAGGCCAAGGCTGTGTCTGAGCCTTTCCCTGGGGTTTTGCCATTGCTGGACTTTCCCAAAGAAGGGCGTGCAGGGCAGAGATTTGGGGAAATCCCATCAGGGCAGGGACACACCCCGGGAGGCTGACAGGGGGTGAGAGCTGCTCTGGTCAGGAAGTTGTTAATGAAAGCTAATTGAGCCCATTAATGAGAGCTAATTGAGCCCATTGGCCTTGCCCTGCTCCTGCAGGTGCAATGGAGAGGAATGAGAAGGGGAGAGGGTGGGGTGGGATGTTTCAGCCCAGGAGGTGTTTTGGGGTGGCTCTGGGTGTGCTGATCCCTGAAGATACAGAGGGAAACTGAGGCAAAACATCTCAGGCTGGGAGAGCTGGGGGTGCTCACCTGGAGAGGAGAAGGCTCCACTCAGAGCCCCTGCCAGGGCCTAAAGGGGCTCCAGGAGAGCTGGAGAGGAACTGGGGACAGGGGATGGAGGGACAGGACACAGGGAATGGCTCCTACTGCCAGAGGGCAGGGATGGATGGGAAAATGGGAATATCCATAGGGCAGGGGGTGGAGTGGGATGGGATTTAAGATCCCATCCAATCCAAACCAATGTGTGCTAATGTCCTATTTGGGGTGGTTGTGAGGGAAGCTGAGGCACTCTGACTCCTTATGTTCATCTATTTTTATTTTTTTAACAGCTCAGACAATTCTGGCTCCTTCAAATACCCAGACAAAACTCATTCAGCCACGCAACAGTTCAGGCTCATAACTGGGATATTTCCTGTCTCATGTGCTTCTGAATGGACTGAGGGCTTCACTGCTGCCGCCAAAGACATTCCCTGGTCCCTTTCCAGTTAAATATCCCTGGGTAAGGATTTGTTGCTCTGTTCTTTGAGCCAGCTGCTGGCACTGCTGGAGTTCCTTGTAAATCCCTGCTGTGGAGTGCTGGGCTGGGAGCAGCTCCTGCCATGCTCCTCCCTAATCCTTGGAGATGGCTCCCCAAGAATTGGGTGGGCTCCTGGCTCTGTGAATGGGAAAAAGGGAAATTGAGTAAGGAACATTGATTTCTGCTGCAGACCCAGCTGGGGAAGCCACCAAAGGGGAAAAGAGTGTCAGGGCAGCAATGTCCTGGCTGGTCTCTCTTTTCTTACAGAACACAGATCAATGATATCACAATGGGGGGATGGTGGGGTGAGAGGAAATATCTCAGCCAGTGTCGTTCCTATGAGTCTGGAACTGACTGAGTGCTGTCCCTTACTCATCCCGAAGTCTAAGGGTGTTCCTTTGTCCCAGGGGTGCTCAGGCAGTGCAGGGAGCCCGCTCTGAGGGTCACTGCCTGATTCCCATGGCCCCAGGATGACTCTGGTGGCCAAAAAGTCAAACAGGGTGGGTGGCCATGTTCACAGGGGTCTCAGGATGAGGGAAGAGATGAGGATCTGACTCCATGTTTCAGAAGGCTTGATTTATTATTTTATGATATATATTATATTAAAACTATACTAGAAGAATAGAAGAAAGGATTTCATCAGAAGGCTAGTGTCGCAGACATCTTTTTTATGAAAAATCCTTTCCTTAGCATTTTTCCTCCTGAGAAGCTGGGAGGCCTCAGGAACAAAATGCAAACAATGATTATCTGCTGTTGTGGAATGCAACAGGTGCATCTGTCGTTGGTCTCATGTGGTTGTTTCTAATTAATGGCCAATCACAGTCAGCTGGCTCAGACAGAGAGTCCAAGACACAAGCCTTTGTTATCATTCTTTCTTTTTCTATTCTTAGCCAGCCTTCTGATGAAACCTTTTCTTCTATTCTTTTAGTATAGTTTTAATGCAATATATATCACAAAATAATAAATCAGCCTTCTGAAACATGGAGTCAGATCCTCATCTCTTCCCTCAACCTGAGACCGCTGTGAACACTGTCACAGGCTAGCTAAGAATAGAATAGCAAAGAATGATAACAAAGGTTTGTGTCTCAGACTGTCTGATCCAGCTGACTGTGATTGGCCATTAATTAGAAACAACCACATGAGACCAATCACAGATGCACCTGTTGCATTCCACAGCAGCAGATAATCATTGTTTCCATTTTGTTCCTGAGGCCTCCCAGCTTCTCAGGAGAAAAAATGTTAAGGAAAGGATTTTTCATAAAAAAGATGTCTGTGACATAGGGTGGCCCCTGTGTGTGCATGGGAGGCAGCAAAGATTCCCTGTGGCTCTGCTGAGGTTTCTTTCATGTGGCCCAGGCTGCTGAGTGATGAGCAGCTGGAACACGGGTGCTGGCACTCAGCTTGGTGTTCCAGAGCTCCAGCCAAGAGGTAGAACCTGTCCCAGACTGATCCCAAGAGCTTCAGGTGAGGCTGCAGCTGCAGGGCTCTTCCCATCTTCAGGCTGGAACAGGTGAGAGCCTTCTGATGCAGTGGGCAAAGAATTTAAGGAATCTGTTACAGGAAGCTGGGGGAACAAATAATGCCAGCTTGGTTAGAAAGTGCTGAGGTTAACTGTGAGTTTAATACAGAAGGAGGGGTGTGGATGCACCACTGGAATCAGTGCTGGGGCAGCAGGACAGGAGAGAAAGGAGGCAAGCAGCCCTCAGCTCCTCCTGTGCTCCTCAAACAGCATCTGCCACCTCTGCTGTTCAAGTCCTGCCTCCATGCTCCCCTGGCCTGGTGTTTTAGGATGTTCCCATGTCTGTAAGGGTCTCCTGGCCCTGATTCCCTGGGGGGATGCTCAGCTGGCAGCGTGGCTTGTGTCAGTCCCAGCAGGGACTGAGGAGCAGGGATACATCAGGGCTGCCTAGCAAAGGGCACCCAGGGAGCCTCATCCTTCTCTCAGGGGTGCTGAAAACAAACCTTGGTTTTGGGCCTCTTCTGCCAAGCTGTAGGGTCTGCTCTGACCTTTGGGACTGTCTGCAAGCAGAGGGTGTTGTTCCATCAAAAGGGGATCACCTTCAGCTGGCCACACCATTGTTTTCAAGTTGTTCAGTAACTGAGGCATCTCAAAGCTTGCTTTAATTTCAATCACACTTATAGTTTCTATATTCTCAAAATCTTTTGCCAGGCAATCATATTTATAAGGCTTTCCTGTTTCATCTTCCCCAACACTTCCCTTGGCTGTGGGTGAGCAGAGGAGTGCCCTGGGCTATGGGAAGGGAGGAAGGGGAGCAGCAGCAGTCCCTGCTGCCATGGCCATGCTCAGCCCAGAGTCTTCCTCTGGGATTTTCCAGGATGAGCAGGGCAGGAGCTGGTGTGGCAGGACAGTCTGCCTCATGCCTCAGGAGATCCACCCAGTGATGCTGTCAGACCTCTCTGGGAAGGAAGCATGTGGAAATTCCCTGTTGCAAGGGTGAGAGCAGCTCTTCTTTACCCAACAGTTTTCCTCAAAATAGCAAGGCTTTGTTCAGCTACACCTTGGGGACCTGCCAGAGGCACAAATAAAGTCCAGAGCTCTTTGAAAAACTGTGGCGTCAATTGCTACAGTTCCAGCCCAAAAGCCTGATCCCACTGAGGCAGGAAAATCATCCCAGAGTAAACTGTGCTTGCCAAACAAATGGTTTGTGGTTGCACACATGGCTTTGGGTGGGTGTGTAAACATCTTCTGGAAACTGGGTTTGGGATTTAGACACTGGGTAAGGAGTAACAGATTTGCTCAGCAGAACCTACCTAATGTATGAATATTGAACTGTGGTTTGTGGCCATGGAGGGTCAGGAATCCCAGAATTGTTCATGTTGGAAAAGACCTCAAAGATCATTGAGTCCCAGCTGTGCGCCATCCCCACCTTGTCACCAGCACTGAGTGCCATGTCCAGGAATTCCCTGGACACTTCCAGGAATGGGGACTCCAAATCTCCCTGGGCAGCCCCTGCCAATGTTTCATCACCTTTTCCATGGGGAAATTCCTGCTGGTGCCCACCCTGAGCCCCTCCTGAGGCCGCTCCCTCTCCTCCTGTCCCTGTTTCCTGGAACAGAGCAGGCATAGCAGGGATGTGATCAGGATGTCTCTGGCTCATCTGGAGGTTGCTCTGAGCCTCTGTGGCTCAGCTGAGCCAGATCTGCTGGATTAGGGAAGCAGCCAGGTGAGGGAAAACACACTCTGGTTTTGTGGCTGCCATGAATAAAACAGCAGCCAGCTTAGAACCCCAGGATCATTTAGGCTGGAAAGGGTTTCCACAATCACCAAGTCCAAGCTGTGCCCAATCCCCACCTTGTCCCCAGCCCAGAGCACTCAGTGCCACCTCCAGCCCTTCCTGGGACACCTCTAGGGATGGGCACTCCAAACCTCCCTGGACAGCCCCATTTGATGTTTAACAACATTTTCCATGGGGAAATTCCTGCTGGTGTCCACCTTGAGTCCATTCCCCTCCTCCTGTCCCTGTTCCCTGCAGCACAGCCCGACCCCCCCGGCTGTCCCCTCCTGTCAGGAGCTGTGCAGAGCCACAAGGGCCCCCTGAGCCTCCTTTGCTCCAGGCTGAGCCCCTGCCCAGCTCCCTCAGCCTCTCCTGGGGCTCCAGACCCTCAGGGTCCCCTTGCCAGGAGGGGCCAGGACTGGACACAGCCCCTGAGGTGCCCCAGCAGTGCCCAGGAAGGGGACATTAAATGACTCTCCTGGTCCTGCTGGCCACTCTGCTCTTGATACAGGATTGACCAAGTGGGACACACTGATGGCTCCAAAACTTTTATGTGAGAATTGACTGCAGCCACTGGATGAAGAAAAGATCCTTTTCCATCCTCCTTAGCCCATCTCCTGTATTAAAGTGTTATAAAAGAAAAAATTCTGAAGTGAAACCAATGAGCTGCCCCCATGTGTGAGGCAGTGAGAGCTCCAGGGACTGTGGTTCCAGATCTGCACACAGATACTGGAGTTTTGCCCATGCTGTGACACCTTTCTTACTTTCTCACCACATAATCTGGCAGCAGACAGGAACAGCTTCACTTCTAGAAAAAAAAGCTGTTTCATATCTCCTTGTTTTTGCTCTAGAGATTCCCCTGATTACCATACAGATGCCCCACTTCCTTTTCTTCACCCAGTGAAGTCATCTTGCTGAAGGGCCACGAGCAGTGCCCCTGTGGGAGGATTTCAGTGCTGGGGGAAGGGAAGCAGCTCTGGGCCGTGTGATTCCCCACCTGGCAGAGGTGTTGGATCCCTTCCCCAGCAGGCAGGAATGCCTCCCCATCCTGTCTGCAGGATGAACCCAGCTCTGGTGAGGTGGTGCTGTGTCTGTGGAGCCCCCAGCATGGAATGCTGAGCCCCTGCCCCTCCTGGCAGTGCTCCAACACTGAATTAATGAGTTTATTCTCATCAGAATTAATGAGTTTATTCTCATCAGATGGGGAGGAGTGTGACAGTGTTCACAGGGGTCCCAGGATGAGGGAAGAGACAAGGATCTGACTCCATGTTTCAGAAGGCTTGATTTATTATTTTATAATATATATTATATTAAAACTATACTAAAAGAATAGAAAAAAGGATTTCATCAGAAGGCTAGCTAAGAATAGAAAAAGAAAGAATGAATAACAAAGCCTTGTGTCTGGGACAGAGAGTCTGAGCCAGCTGACTGTGATTGGCCATTAATTAGAAAAGCCACACGAAACCAATCACAGATGCACCTGTTGCATTCCACAGCAGCAGATAATCATTGTTTACATTTTGTTCCTGAGGCCTCCAGCTTCTCAGGAGGAAAAATCCTAAGGAAAGGATTTTTCATAAAAGATATCTGTGACAGAGGAGGGCAGGGAGTTTTGTGCCAGCTGTTGAAAGGAGACAGCTCTGAGGACAGGAGACAAGTTCAGGTTCTTCTTCTAGGAAATTGTCCTGGTTTAGGGCAAATTTGTGAGAAAACCTCCAAAGGGGCCCCTCCAGAAATCAAACCCACATGGCTTCTTCCCACAACCGGGTCGGGAAGGATTCCTTGGAGAGAAGTGGAAAGAAGCTGTTTATTTAACAGGCACAGCATCCCCCAGCACACAGAATGAACAATACCAGGTGACACCACTCTGTGACCGTTCTGAAAAAGATGACAAATTCAGAAAGTCTCTCTGGGGGTGGTTGCTCTGTTATCAGTCCCTCCTGTGCTGGGGCAGCTGCTGTCCAGAGTAGGCCCCGCTAGGCCCAGGGCGCAAACTGACGGTGTTTGCCAGGCCCCAGTCCAGAGCAGGTTTGAGTAGGTCCAAAAAAGGGAAAGGAGAAACAGTCCAGGGAAAAATTCAGACTGCATAGCTAAACTAAGTAATGAGCAGAAGCAAAAAGCAAGAGTGTCACAGACATCTTTTATGAAAAATCTCTTCCTTAGGGTTTTTCCTCCTGAGAAGCTGGGAGGCCTCAGGAACAAAATGGAAACAATGGTTATCTGCTGCTGTGGAATGCAACAGGTGCATCTGTGATTGGTCTTGTGTGGTTGTTTCTAATTAATGGCCAATCACAGTCAGCTGGCTCAGACAGAGAGTCCAAGACACAAGCCTTTGTTATCATTCTTTCTTTTTCTATTCTTAGCCAGCCTTCTGATGAACTCCTTTCTTCTATTCTTTTAGTATAGTTTTAATATAATATATATGATAAAATAATAAATCAGCCTTCTGAAACATGGAGTCAGATCCTCATCTCTTCCCTCATCCTGGGACACCTGTGAACACTGTCACACAGGAGCAAGAGCAAAGCAAAAAGCAAAAAGCAAAAGCAGCACCATGTACTGCCCTGTCTCTGTGTCCCACCAGCTGTGGCGGAGCAGGCTGATAACAAAACCAAACTTTCACTCTTCAGAGCCAGACTTGAAGGCACAGAACATGATATCCAGCATAGACAGAACAATGAATGGGGATGCAAGCATCTTAACGTCACCCTAGGACAGAAATGCTACAAACGCCTTCCCTCCCCAGCAGGGTCTGGTTCAGCTCAGGAATGAAGCCAGGGTGGGATTCCTGCCTCTGAGCCCTCTGCAATCAGCTGGGGAAGGGAGATGGTCCTGGCAGAGTCAGCCCAGCACTGGAGGCTCTGGGAGAAGCCATGCTGACACCCAAATTCCAGACTGCAGCTTGCAGCCAGCCCTGCTCTTTAGCTGGCACTCATCAGCCACAACTGCTACGGCAGGACACAGAATTAATTTTTCCTTTTGTTGTTTTTTTGTTTCTGTTTAGAGAAATAGCAATTGTTGGACACAGTCCAATGGGGCCTATTGTGAGAATTAGCAATTTGGTTAATCCCCATAAAGGCCTCTTTTGTGAATCATAAACCCTGTGCTGTTCCAGTGTTCTGAAATTGTAAAGAAATCCCAAACAAAGCAAGGTTTTACTAAATAATCTTCTTATTGTTGAGTAAAAAGCAGTTAAATGGGAAAATAGTTTTTTCGTTCAAAAGCCTTACTTATCTTTGGGAGTTGTTTTGCCTCTTTCAGGGGGTACCCTTAGAAATGGGACTTGGGCACCCTTAGAAATGTAGGTCAGATTCAGTTGTGTCTAGAAACTAAAAAAGGAACCTGTGGAATTGAAAATTACTCAGATGAGACTGGAACAAAATTCTCTAAAACCCTTAAAGGCTCAGGGAAATGTCTGAACCTTGTCCTTGCATGAATAGGGTTTAATTTCACTGCTCTGGAAATGCCAGGATTGCTCATTTCTGTGTGTATTCTGAATGCAATTAATAGTTTATATAAAAAACCCAACCCTACACATTTATAGCACACCATAAACTTTGACATGGGGAAATGTCTGCCCTTCCCAGCTGTGAATGGAGCACTTGGTTGGTGCTTATTAGAATAAAATAACACTCAGGAATAAATATGAATCCAATTAATTTTATTTTTTCGCTTTAAGACATAAAGAACATTTGAAAGAACTATCTGTGAACCTAATTTCCCAAAGAAATAGCATCAAGTATAACAGATCTAAACTTTATACCATGAATATTACAATTTCTCTTCCATAAAATTAAGACATCTCTATGTACAGTATCAATAAATATGCAGCAAACCTTTTTTTTGACGTTTTAATATAAAACTCTACAATCAATGGCAGAACGTAAGGAGATTTGTGCAAGACTGAGAGCAGCTGGAAAGCTATTTTAGTTCATAATTCAGCAAAGAAACGGAACACTGCTGACTTATGTTGCTTAATAAACTGGGTTATGATCTCCCAGGCAATGATTTTTGTGTTGTTCCAAGGGATTTAGCAATCAGGAAACGGGGATTTGGAAGTGTCGCTGCAGAGTTCACACTCTGGGAGAGAACTGCAGACAGTGCTGGCACCAGGACTCACCAAAAAATAAAAGTGGAGCTCTCCTTTCCTTTGGGAGACTGTCTGGATGCTGAGGGAGATGGGAAACACATCCCTGCACATCAGCTGGGATTTTATAGGCTTGGAATTCCTGGGAGGGAAAATCATTTCCAGTTTGTCTCAGCTCGTGCTGCGTCCTCCATGGGGATAAAGCCTTGCAGAGGAGACCCCAGAGCTGGATGTGCCCCCTGGGATCTTGTTCCCAGCTGGGAGAAGGGGAACAGGGCTGGAGGGATCAATCCAGCTGTGGTTGGGTCCTGGAGAGCTGGGAATGCCCAGCTCCTGTGGCAGTGTCCTGCCTGCAGCATGGATTCCCTGCAGTGCCTTTCCAGCATGAGAAAAGTCACCCTCCCCTCAGGATTGGTGCCCAGCTCTGGATTCAACATCAAACCCTCCCCACAAAGATTTATCCACCCACCCCACAGTGAGAGCAGTGGGTTTTTCCCTTTCACCAGCTGCTTGGGTCATCTTTAGCCAGAAAAACACCACAAAAATCCCTCTCCAGCCTGGGAGAGAAGCACCCCAGTTATCCCCACCTTCCCTAGGATGTCCATGCTAGGAGACTGATTTTCTTCTAGGGATGTGCCTCTCTCCCCCTCCACTCTCTCCAGGGAGCCTGGATTTATTGAGAGCAGACACCTTTGATATGATTAAAGGAAGGCAAAATGCAGCAGAATGCTCACACTCAGTGTGTTTAGACCACAAAGAGTCTCAAGTTATTACCCTAAATGTGCAAAGCATGGAGTAAAATGGCAGTGAAATTGAATTCTGCTTTGCTCAAGTTAAAATAGAAAATAGTAATAGTAAAATTCCGTTTTGCTTTTGCTAAATGTGAGGTAGTTATTGGATTAAAAAGAAAAAAACACCCAGCATAACAGCAAGTGATATCTTTTTGGTGTCACAGGGGAAAGCAGCTTGATTCCCAGTGTCTAATCAACTCCTGGCTGATCTACAGAGGCTGTTAACAAAACCTCTCAGGGATCTGCAAGTGAGTGGAAAGCAGGGGAAACAAATTTCCTTCACCAGAGTAATCCAGTGAAAAGCTTCCAGGAGGCAGAGCACAGAGCCCTTCCCCAGAAACCTTTTCTGAAGAAATTTAGATGTGATGCTCTGAGTTCAAGCCCGGAAAACAAAACAAATTTTGAGAATAAGAAATAATCTGGCAAATGGGAGAATGTCTCTCAGTGCTGCTGGTGGAAAGGAAGGAATTTGCATTCTTGGCAGCAGAGGAATTTGCAGAGAGCAGCAGCCAGGATGAGGAATGAACACCCAGGGGATGCTGCTGCTCTGCTGGGAGGGTAAGGACAGCCAGGCTGGAGCTGGAATGGGTTTAGGGGTGCCCAGGGCTCTGCTGCCTTCACTTGGACTCTCATCTGGCCAAAATTTCCTGGTTGGGTTGTGTCTGTCAGCCAGGAGCTGAGCAATTGGGAATGCAGAGTTCCCAAAATGCTGAGGTTTTTTTGCGTGTTGTTTTTGCCTTATGAAGTGCAAGTGTCTGTAAATTCTCAGGGGAAAGTCTGGACCTGATTTCACCTTGCTGAGGGACCTCTAACTGCATGAAATAATGATTATTCACACATTTACACACAATCAAACTGGTTTCTTCTACATCAGCATTAGCTGGTCACTCTTAATTGTGATTAGTGTTTTGGGAAGGGACTGGGATCAAAAGTGGTCACATTTGTTAAGCTGCATTTTTATTATCATAAAACTTGGGAAAATATAAAGAAGTTAAGTCAGTTCTTATGGTAAAGATACATCTCAGTGCTGAGGGACAAGACAAAAGACAATCCCTTCTAGAAAATCCCTTACAATAGCAAAATGCTATTACTGGTGTGTAACACCCACATCGGGGCAAAGATCCTTGACATTTTCTGATTCTTCTAAAGAATGAATTCTCTCCTCATTTCTCATCTGAAATGATGGGCCACTCACAAGACAAATAAAACAAAGGACAGGGTGGTCAGTTGTGCCATAGAAGGGTGAAAAACCAAGATTCCTTCAAAATTCTGGAATATTGTGTTGAAATTTTCAAGCGAATTCCTAAATCTGTTGGGCTTGGTTGGGGACCTCCTTTGTGGAGAGGTTTGCTCATCACATCCCCTGCCAAAAAATCATCTCAGCAGCATCTTTTGGGTCCATCCTTTGGACTCTGATCCTGCCAACACCCCTGTGCTGGACAGTCCCTGCAGTCGCTCCTTGATTTGGAAGATTGCTCCAAACCATGATGGAGCTGAGGATAAACACAATTAAATTTTTTAATTTGAGGCATGCAGGTTTTACTCCTCCCATCCTCCAAACAGGAGCTGGTTTTTACCATGATCCCCTTCAGCCACATGCTCAGGGCTGTGCTCAGCACAAATAAATGTTGGCAGGATTGGAGCTGCTTTCTTTATACCTTGATTAAAATTTACTAAATTTATTTCTGCGTGTGCATGGAGAGAAAGTTAATGCTTATTTATCAATATTCAGTTTTTAAGGGGAAAGGAAGTGGTAGGAACTCTGATGAATTTAGGTTGTGCTTAGTGTTAGTTTTTTGGGGGATGAAAAGGATTAGGGAAGAAGCCAACTCTTAAGAGCTAGAATATTTTGAGCAGTTGTTAAATAATAATTTGATACTTCTTCTTTCAGTGGTTTTGTTCTGAAAAGTGCTTTTGGGTTCTTTTTCCTAAGAAACGGGAGGGTCAAAACCTAAAACCATATGTTTAACCTCATTTAGCTCAAGCTGCCTATTTCACATTTTTTTCTCCAGATTCCATTTTTTTTTTTCCTAATAGTTTTAGTTTCACAGGCCCTCCCAAAACAAAGCACATGCTGAGCTTGACCACAGACTTTAAGGTCACTACTTCCCATGACCAGATCTCACCAGCTTCTCATTTAATTGAAAATGCTGATGCCTGGGCATTTTCACATCTCCAGAAACATTTTATATTTTCTAGCTCAACAAACACAAGTTTCTGAGAATACTTGTGTCCTTTTTTAACTTAAAAAAAAAAATTAAAACTCTGAGAATCCACAGTTTAGGTTCAGTCTCTTGGAGAGATTTCCCTCTAAGCTTGACTTTGGTCTCACTAAAGTGGCTTTATTCTGCCTTCATGCCTTTGACTTCTGTGGAAGAATATCTAATATAAAACTGGGCCAAAATCAGCCCCAGAACACTTATTTTATGTGCTGGTCACTGGTACAGTAACATTATTAGCACTGAAAAGGGGGGAAAAAAGGGAATATCGAGAATTTCCATGAGGATGCATGTGGGGATCAATATGCCTGCACCACTTTAAAACAAGTAATGCCACATATATTGTTTTATGTCCTATAAAATGTGTGCTAAATGTGCTCCAAGCTGGTGTGGGTCATGGGGTGCAAAAGCTCTAACTGGACTAAAATAAATATTTCTATGGATTATGGAGAATCACACCTGGAATGGAGCTGCAGCAGGCAACATTTTGCTGCTGAAATTCATCTTTAGTGTGCAGTGGACACAAATCCCGTGATAGAAAAGGCTCATTATTGCTAAAGGAACTTCTGGGGACTTCTATGGAATATTCATGAAAATAATAAAATAAAAGTTGTGTGTATATCCCATATTCTGGCTCTTTGTATGCCAAATGTTGCATTCCCCACTCCTCTGCCCCAGCCCTCACAATTCCCATCGTTCAGCACACCAGGATTCAGTGATGGTGCCTTGGGATACAGCTTCCCTGAGAATCTGCTGTCCCAGCCTGTCAGGATTGCCTTGTGCCCTCAGAATGATCAGCTCAATGGTAGAAAAGAGAAGCTTTCTGAATTACTGTAGTTATCCCAGAAGAGAGAGAATTTCCCTTCCAATTTCCTCCAAGGATAAACCAATTTCACACTATTTTGCCCTTTGCAGAAGCTCTCCTGCCTAATTGCCGGGAATCAGCTGTCTTGGAAAAATGATTTCAAATCTTCCTTTATGAGACTGACCATGCTGTTTTGTGTGCTGGTCACCTAAAGTGCTCTACATGTTCCAAAAGCTGCAGATTTTGTGTTTTCATGAGTTCAGATCCTGCTTTGGGCACACAACCAAGTGATCAAAGACTCAACGTGAGGTGTTGGGGGAACACTTCACAAAATTTGAGCTATGGAAAGTCTCAGGGTTTCACTGGGAGTAATTTTGTCTAGAATTGCCAAGAGTGGGGGATTTCAGCAGGTTTCACCCTGGTTGAGTGGAGGGGGTCTCTGAGCAGCAGGAAGAGCCCTGAAAAGGAGCAGGATCACCACAAAAAGGCTGAGGTTGTGTGTGCTAAGCACTGAAGGGATAATTGGGGAATAACTGCTCCAAACACAGCTTAAAAAACTAGGCTGGGCAGGTGGAGATAAAATAGGAATAAGGGCTCAAAGATGGAAGCGATCTGGATCATAAAGACCTAAGAGGATCCCTTGACCCTGGGTGTTTCCATGTGCCTGCAGGATAAATTAAATTTACTTTCTCCAATCCAAACCTATTTTGAGATGTCACTTTTCTTTGTGAGCTGGAGAAATTGAGTGTAAAAATGGCATCTGGACAAAGAATGTCCTTGCACCTAATGGACAGGGCCAGGAAGGCAGGAGGGAGCAAGAGGACAGCTGAGATGTGGATGTGGGGAGGGTGAAGGATGAGTCAAAGAAAGGACGGGGAGCCAAACTGGGATGAGGTTTTGATGCAGGGAATTTGTCAAGCTCCCCAAATTGGCAGAGTTGTGCCAGGAGCCAACACTCAGTGATGAGACTCAAGGAAAATCTGGAAGCAGGAAAAGAGGGCAGGGCAGGGTGGCAAAGTCCTGGATGTTCTGATGCGCCTAAAACAGGGAAGGACTGAAACTTTTGGTCCAGGAACTGCAGGATAGGGAAGAATGGGCAAAGCCCCTCCACTTTGAGATGATTTACCACAAAAGACCTGCCAGTTTTCATGTCAGCAGGAAGGTCCTCACACCAAGACATGAAGACATCCTGGTGTTGGCTGGACCTTTCCTCCTCCTGCTCTGATCCTTTCTTCCCTTCCCAATCTCCTTGGCCTCTCTCCCTGCTCCAGCTGCTCCACTGACAGCTCAAGAGATCTTCCTAGAGCAACAAAAGGTCTCCTGGTGGGAAGGGCTTTGCCATGGACACATGGGCTTGTCCCCAGCACAAAGCCTGTGCCCAGTTCATCTCTGCAGACACAGCCCCTCATCCCCACCACTGCAATTCCTCACCACTGATGGGGGCACCTGGGGCTCCACCAGGGCTTTGGGTGGAAACATCAACTCAGGGCCAAAGCCTTGCTGTCATTTCTGGGCAAGAAGTGGAGAAATGGAGGAGATCCAAGGAGGTGAGGCAGGGGAGAGCTGCAGAGCCTGGTGGGTGCTTGGCTGTGAGACCTCGGGGCTGCTCAGGGTGTAAAGTCCAAACCCATGAGGGTCCTGAGGCACTGCTGGAGATGCGTTTGCTGCAGGAGGGGAGGGGAAAATGGGCATTTCCCCGAGAGGCAGAAAGCTCTGTGGAAATGAATAAGTGCAGGTGGAAGTTAAACAGCCCTGAGCTCCACCAGGATGCTGTTTTTGGTTCTTTTCACCATGTGGGGACAACTGGTGGCCAACCTTCACCCAGGGCAAGGCTGGGGGGTCCCCTGGGGCCACCATCAGCTGTGGTTGGAACCCAAGCAGTGATTTCTTCAGTTGCATTTGCCTTGCATTAAATATAATGAAAAGCAAAACACGGCAGAGGTTTTCTCCCAAAATTTCAGTGGCTGATTTAGAAGTGTGCAAAATTTTGCTCTGTGTCTCTCTTTACCTTGGTTTTTTTTTGCTTTTTTTTCTTTTTTCTTTTTTTTTTTTTTCTGTTATCCTAAAGTTAGGACCTGGAGGGGACATTCCACTTTCATGCTGAAACAAAAAGTGTTTTGTGTGTTCCCTAGATCTTTTTCAAAATATTTTGAGGCTGTATAGGGACTTAGAGAACTGTAATTAATTTTTTGGAAAAACCAAAAATCTCAAGTAGCTGCTGCAAAGCACATGATATAATTTTAATCTACTTTACAGGGAAGTTGGAAGGGATTAATTAAGCAGTTAATAATTAACCTGAGCTTTATGTTAGTGCAAAGTACTGAGTAAATGTATTCATAAGGAAATTATGAGAAGTAATTACTTTTTAGAAAGGAGAATCTGAAGAAGGGTCATGCAAAACTATACTGAAAGTGCTGGAGAAAGCTCAAAACCACTTTTTTTTTGGAGTTAAGGAAATTGTACATTGAAGGTGGAATTTGGGACATAGCCTAGCTCAATATTCAAGAAGAAACTTCCTACCCACAGGTATCAAATGTTCCTCCTTAGCTTACAAAGTTTTGAAAAACTTTCAGCTTTTGCTTTCAAAAATACATTTTCCCCCCTCCATTTTTATAATTTGGCTTTTCTTCGTTTGTTTGTTTTTGGGGTTTTTTGAGTGTTGTTTATGTTTTTGTTGGGGTTTTTTGTTTGTTTTGTTTTTTTTGTTTTTGTTGTTTTGGGATTTTTTTGGGGTTTCTTGAGGTTTTTTGGGGTTTTTTTTAGTTAGTTTTTGGTTGGTTTTTGTTGTGTTTTTTTGGGGGGTTATTTCACTCCAACCTGCAGCTTCACCTTTCCCTACCCATTAAATTAAGGCTCTAGCGAGCTGCAGGGGAGTGATGGCACAGAAGAAGAAGAAGAAGACGAAGAGGAAGAAGAAGGCAAACAACAGAGATCTCACCCCAACATGCTCCCACAAAACCAAAACCCAACAAAATGCCCCCAATGACCCTGGAGGGATCCCCCACCATCTGCTGCAGGCTGGAGCCCTACAGCAGAAAGGCCCCAAAGAAAGTTTTGTGCTCCTTGGTGTAATCCACCAGCTTGATGTCACTCACGTTGACCATCAGCTTGTCTCCCACCTCCAAGGAGACCACAGCACCCAGGTAGATGGGCTGGAACCAACCATTGCCGTTCTCACTGAGGGTCTTGGTGCCCGTCAGCAGCTGGGTGGGCTCGGGGTAGCTGTCAGTGACCTTGGTGATGATCTCAGTGACAGAGCTGGCCTTGTGGCTGCTCTCCACGGGCCCTCGGAAGGTGACCTGGGCGTACACGTAGTAATCTCCGGACACGGGGATCACCAGGGCGTTGCTGGAGTAGCTCAGGTTGTTCTTGGTGAAGGCCAGGCCTCGCTTGTCCTCCCACTGCAGGATGGGCATGTGGCTCCCCACGGTGCTGGCCAGGTCCTGCCTCTTCACTGCAGCGGGGAGAGAGAGGAAGAGGAGCGTGGGTCAGGGTGGCACAGGGTGCGTGGGACCTGAAATCTCTGCTCTGAGAGGACTGGGGTTTAAACAGGGTGAGTAAAAAAGCTGGAGCAGAAATGTTCCTATTTCAGGGCTTGAAAACTGAGCTGAATGGGCTGCAGGACTGTGGGAAATGGATTTGGAGAGAGTTCTTAGGGTTTGATAGAAAGAAACCCTAAAAGAAACCTTTTTATCAAACCCTTAGGGTTTTGTTGTGTTTTTTTTTGGGATTACTTCACTCCAACCTGCAGCTTCCCCTTTCCCTACCCATTGAATTAAGATCCCTTAGGGTTTGATAAAACCTCCTCCTCCTCCTCCTCCTCCTTCTTCTTCTTCTTCTTCTTCTTCTTCTTCTTCTTCTTCTTCTTCTTCTTCTTCTTCTTCTTCTTCTTCTTCTTCTTCGTCTTCTTCTTCTTCTTCTCCGTCTTCTTCTTTTTCTCCATCTTCTTCTTCTTCTTCTTCTTCTTCTTCTTCTTCTTCTTCTTCTTCTTCTTCTTCTTCTTCTTCTTCATCTTCTTCTTCGTCTTCTCCTGTGCCATCACTCCCCTGCAGCTCGCTAGAGCCTTAATTTAATGAGTAGGGAAAGGTGAAGCTGCAGGTTTGATAGAAGGAAACCCTAAAAACTCTCTACAAGTCCATTTCCCACACAGGACAAGTGCCCAGTGGTGTTCTCCAGGGTGCCCACAGGGTGTCCAGGACTGAAAGCCAAGGGTGCTCTAGGAATATCCTGACAGTGTAAGCTGTGCCTGGGGGTCCTGGTTGTGGGTCAGACCCCAAGGGATGAGCTGTCCATCCTAAAGGCTGGGTCTCCTGGCACTGGGAAGATGGAGATGGCTTTACCTTCCCATCTCACCCATTTCCAGAGTGAAAACCTTGTCCTCAGGTGACACCAGCACTGGGACAGTTGTACCACGCTTGTACCTAAGGGTTGGGCACAGGAAGAGGAAATTCTAAACCAGCTTTTCCTTCAGGAGGGGTGGATTGCAATTCTGTTTCTTAGAAAGACACTGCTGAGCTTGCAGAGTGCCCACACTGGTCACCACGATGTGTCACCACTTGGACTTCTCCTCCTGCTTTTTCTTAAGGGGGTTGGGGCTCCTCAGCCCTTCTCCTCCTCTGTGCTCTCAAGGACATCTCTTGTAGAATTGCTTTTGGTTTACCAAAGTCACTGGATTTTAGCAAAAAACCCCAAAGACCCCACTGTGCTTCAAGAGCTCCGATTCCAAAGCAACACATTCTATTTTAAACCATTTTTATCCCTCTCTTCCCTTTTTTTCTTTCTTTAATGCTTGTCTGGAACAAAATACTACATTTGGAGTCAGCCTCAACATTCCTCTAGGCTTTTTTTGTTCCCAATCTTGTGCTGAGCAGATTGAGCTCCAATCCTGACCCCAGGTTCGGTCTGATCCAAGCTGAGGATGCTTCCCAGCCTGCAGGGGAAAAATGAGGGAATTGCTGCCCTTTTGCCTTCACCACTTTGATTTCTCACACTCAACAGAGAGGACAATAAACCTCAGCCCTTGCATGGTTTTCTGCAGGGAATCAAGAGTTGTCTCTGCTCTTTACTGCCTGTCACATGGAATTGTTGTGCTAAAACAGCAGCAGTGGGAAGAAGAGGATAAAAACCATGAAGATTATCTCAGGTATTGAAATGAACCTGGAAAATGAATGATGGATGCTTAGAAAAGATTGAGGGAACAGAGTTCCAGGAACTGAGACCTTTTTAATGAGCTTGTTAATGTTTAAAGCTGATTTTTATTCAGTATTTGGGGAAAGGGGTGTGTGCATGGGAAGGAGGGCAATGGAATGCAGGTGAGGGAAGGCTTTGGAATTCCCTTGGCAATAACCTATAGGTCCATCCTGAAATGAGACTCAGAAAAAGGAATGTGCTCATGTCCTAGTGGCATCTGTTTCCCTCTTTTCCAATAGTGAATAATCCATGAGGATACAGGAAGCTGTTAAGAGTGCAATTCCTTTTATATTCTCTGGGTAGCACAACAAAATAACAGCCTTTTTTTTTTAGTGCTGAAGTATCAAATCCTTCTGATCTTTTCCCAGGAGGCAAAGGATGGGGAAAGTATTTCAGGGATGGGGAAGACAGACAGGGATTGTGGCAGCAAGGAAAGCTAAATTATAGAACTATTATAAAGGTTACAGACAATGGAGTGGGGAATAAAAGAATAAAAGAATAAAAGAAAGTGAAAGTGCTCCTGGTCTGCCTTCATCTGCATCCACCTCAATGCATCATCCCTCAGTTCAGGGACTTTCTGAATCCTGGGAAAAGCTCAGCTAGCTTTGGATCACTCTAAGCTTTGCAAGAGCTCAGAGCAATTAATCTCAGAGAGCAGAGGAAATCTTGTTTGAGGTGGGAAGAATGAGGAAAGATCAGAATAGTTCCAGAAAATGTCCTGGGCTCTATTCCATCTCTGGAATTTTGGGGGAATTTGAAGAGAAGCTGCCTGTGAAATATTCTTTTCTTGTAGAATGATGGATTTAAAATGTCAATGACACTCAATTCCACAATGAATTTTTATATTAGTTATAAAATAGATTTTATTAGTTTTAGAATATGATAAGATCTCAAATGAACTACATGACTTCTTGACTTCCAGAATTAGTCAGGTTTCACAGCTTTAACCTCCCTTTTAGGATGAATCTCCCTCTATTGATGCTCTCTATTTTCAAGTTAATTAGTTTTTCCCATGCTTTCAGTAACAGGAGAATAAAAATGAATGTTCAAGTGCTTTTTAATACAGCACAGCTCCTTTTCTAGCAGCAGCTGTACTTTGTACTTGTCATTTATTTATTTATTTCCTAAATTCTGGAGTTCCTCTTCCTGCAAATATACCTATGATGCTAATTCTTAAAGAAATTAAAATCTGCTTTTAATAAGAGCTTCATTGCCACAGTTCCTTCTGTTTTCTCACACACTATAAATTTCTGGCATCCCCTAATTCTCCTGTCCCCAAATCCCTTTTGGCTCAGTCCCTTGCTGGAGAATCCCTGTTGCCTGTCAGATTTGGGATCTATTTTGTGCTGAATTTGTGGGGTTTCTGCAGTTCTCAGCACCAATGGGAAAGACTAATCCTGAACTCTGAGTCTGAACAGGAGTCTGGAGCCTGTGGTGAAGCCCTTGTGGTGCAAGGTCCTGTGTCCTCTGCTGCTCCAGTTCATGCCCTGAGGGTTTAATAAAGGTGATTTGGAGGCAGAAATGAGGCTCTGGCCACATTTAGAGGTGGCTTTGGGACCACACAAGGAGGAGCATGAGGCAGGTGCCAGGTTTGGGACCAAATGAGGAGGAGCATGATCCAGGTGCCAGGTTTGGGACCAAATGAGGAGGAGCATGATCCAGGTGCCAGGTTTGGGATCAAATGAGGAGGAGCATGATCCAGGTGCCAGGTTTGGGACCAAATGAGGAGGAGCATGATCCAGGTGCCAGGTTTGGGATCAAATGAGGAGGAGCATGAGCCAGGTTTGGGACCAAATGAGGAAGAGCCATGAGGCAGGTGCCAGGTTTGGGACGAAATGAGGAGGAGCATGAGCCAGGTGCCAGGTTTGGGACTAAATGAGCTGGAGGATAAGGCAGGAGCCAAGTTTGGGACCACATGAGAAGGAGCACGAGCCAAGTGCCAGGTTTGGGACCACTGCAGCACCAGCAGCACGAGGTCCTGCAGCATTGGCCATCCCCTGTGCCACAGGCTGGTGACAAGAAGGAACAGGCACTGCCCTGAACTCTGACCCCAAACCCAACCAAGTCAGTGGGGAGGGGATGTGATGGCAAGGCAAGGAGAAGCCCCAAATGAACATTAATGCACAGGAGGGGACTCTGAGCTGGGTTTTGGCACATCTCAGTGGGTAAAGCCATCAGGGAAGGCAGATCTCGATTCCAGACTGGGTGAATAAAAATTCTCAGTGTGAGTTAAAAAGGCCAAGAGCAGCTGGAAGATTTATCATAAAGGAACAGGCACCAAAACATGGAGCTGCTCTGCTACTGCCAATTAATCAGTGCATTCCCAAAGAACTCCATCCAATTCTCATTCCTCTCACTCCTCTGCTCTTACCTTCACAATAGATGTGCCTAAAACTAGAAAAAGACAGAATAAAGGTGTGGAAGAGATTTCCTACAGTTTAGGATTTGTACCTTCACATTGAAAACAACACCTGAGGTGGGGGAATGTAACAAAAATCAGGGGAATAATTATTCCTTTTACATTTTCTGTGTTCAAGTAATTGTTTCTGAGAAGAGAGCACCAGGGTGGAGCCCAAGAAATTATTATGCACAGAGTTGAAAATAACAGGAAATATTTTCTGCCTGCAAAGTGCTGTTAAGATGGGAAATTCATTGCCACAGGGATAAGCACCAGGAATATGTTCAGGTTAAAAAAAGGTCAAAGAAAATCCATAGATATTCAGTTTCTTGATGACTACACAGCACAGCACAGAAAGGAGAGAGAAAATTCCTTCAAGTTTCCCCTTTTCTTGCTCTTTTCTATGGCCAGCAGTGACTAGCCCTCAGTGGAATGCCAGAGAGGATGGACACAGACCCTGGGAGGCTGCCTAGGAATGATAGCAAAGGAATTTTTTTGTAAATATAGGGGCTGGAGAAATGTGGAGAAAACTGCTGGGTGTTTCCCTGTGGCAGCTGGGCTTTTGTGCAACCCAGGGAAGTTCCCAGCAGCAGGGCAGAGCTTGGGCTGCTCCTCTGACTCACTGGAGCCTCTGGGCCTCTTTGCCAGGGGGGATTTAAAAAACCAAAACCTTAAATTAGCAAGGTTTTGCTCCTTAAAACTGGCACTTGTGCAAAGATGTGATTGTGGCCAAGCCAGGTTTGGAGCTCCAGAAACCCCCATGGCAAAGGGAAAGGCACAAAGGAAGGAGCTGCTGGATCAAGGAAAGGAAACTGTGGTGGGAAAGCATCAGCCCTGAGCTGCAGAGTGATGGAGCCCTGGGGGTGGATTTGGATCTCTGCAGGAAATATGAGAGAAACATCCCAGCATTTCCTGCATTCCTCAGGTTACAAAGTGCACCCTGGGGTGCTGGGGAAGCCTCTGCAGTGAGCTGTGCTTTGCAGAGGGATAAAAGGCCTCAGGCCAGCTGGAAAACCCTTTGGCACTCACTGCATCCACACTGGAGCCTCTGGGCCTCTCTGTCAGGGAGGTTTTAAAAAACCAAAACCTTACAGTAGCAGACAGGCTCCTTTTGCTCCTTAAAACTTGAGCAAAGCTGTGATTATGGCCAAGGCCAGGCCGGGTTTGGAGGTCCATGGCAAAGGGAAAGGCACCAAGGATGTGCCTCAGGAAGGAGCTGCTGAATCAAGGAAAGGAAACTGTGCTGGGAATGCATCAGCTCTGAGCTGCAGAGTGATAGAGCACTGGGGATGGATTTGGCTCTCTGCAGGAAATCATCCCAGCATTTCCTGCATTTCTCAGGTTACAAAGTGCACCCTGGGGTGCTGGGGAAGCCTCTGCAGTGAGCTGTGCTTTGCAGAGGGATACAAGGCCTCAGGCCAGCTGGAAAACCCTTTGGCACTCACTGCATCCACACTGGAGCCAGGCAGGAACTTTTCTCTGGGAATACCTAAATTTTCCATGTGGGTGGAGCTGGTGAGGGTGGGGGATGTCTCAGGGCAAGGTCCTTGGGGTGGTGATGGCCTCAAGGCTGAGGTGGTGACATGGGGACCTTGGAGATGCTGGCAGCCCCTTGGAAAGGCATGAGAGACCTTTGGAAAGGCAAGATAACCCTTTGGAAAGGCATAGAAAACTCTTGGAAAGGCAAGATAACCCTTTGGAATGTCATGGAAACTTCTTAGAAAGACATGGAAGACCCCTGGAAGGGCATGGAAGCCTCTTGGAAAAGCACTGAAGCTCTTGGAAAGGCATGGAAGCCTCTTGGAAAGGCATGGAAACCCTTTGGAAAGACATGGAAACCTCTTGGAAAGGCATGGAAACTTCTTAGAAAGGAATGATAACTCTTTGAAAGGTATGGAAGCCTCTTGGAAAGGGTTGGGAGACCCTTGGAAAGGCATGGAAACCTCTTGGAAAGGGATGATAACCCTTTGGAAATGGATGATAACTCTTTGTGAAGGCATGGAAGCTCTTTGGAAAGGCCTGGCAGCCCACCCTGTGACAGGACTTTGTGATGGCACCTTCCCACCATGACATAAAAGCTCAGAGGGCTCAGCTTGGCATTACCTTTCCCTGCTTGCTCTGAAATGTGTCAGAGACTATCTCACTGAAAACAGGGGAGAGGATTAATGGGAATATGGTGTGTGTGGAGTCTGAGTCAGGCTTTGCAGAAAAATAAACTAAAACTAGCTTGATTTGGCCAGATTTTGCTCCAAAACTTGTAATTCTTGTCAATTCACTGCTCCACAAGGGCTCACATGAGCTCCTTCCCTGCCTTTTCTGGGGATTCAGCAGATCACTTAGACATTAGGAACCTGTTTCAGTTCAGTTACAAAAGCTGGTCATTCAGTGAAAGAAACAGCTCAGAAAAGTGACATTTCTGTCAGCTGTCCCTTTGTGGGCCATTTCCTGCAGACACACTGCACTCAGCCTGGCCTGCTCAACAAGGCAAAGCTGATTATTCTGCTCCTCATGTTTCCTGCAACACCTGCTCCCACCAGACCCACAGGGACCAAGCTTACTGAACCACAACATTGGCTGTAAAAAGGCTTTAGTGGTGAACAAGAATTACCTGTCAGGTGAGCTCGTGGCTTCTCTGTACTGGAGAGAGTGTCTGTAACTGAGGGAAAAGGGAGAAAAATGGTGTGAGGATGTTTGCTGCTGTTCAATAATAAAATTACAGAATATTCTGAGCTGGGAGGGACTGAAGGGATCATCAATCCCACCCCTGTCTCTGCACAGACACCTCAGAATCCTACCCTGGGCACCCCTGGCAGCGCTGCCCAAAGGCTCCTGGAGCTCTGGCAGCCTCGGGGCCGTGCCCATTCCCTGGGCAGCCTGGGCAGTGCCAGCACCCTCTGGGGTAAGAACTTTCCCTAAGTCAGCAAAATGTGAGTTGTGATTTGTTGCAGACATCTTTTTTATGAAAAATCCTTTCTTTAGGATTTTTCCTCCTGAGAAGCTGGGAGGCCTCAGGAACAAAATGTAAACAATGGTTATCTGCTGCTGTGGAATGCAACAGGTGCGTCTGGGATTGGTCTCATGTGGTTGTTTCTAATTAATGGCCAATCACAGCCAGCTGGCTCAGACAGAGAGCCCAAGCCACAAACCTTTGTTATAATTCTTTGCTATTCTATTCTTAGCTAATCTTCTGATGAAACCTTTTCTTCTATTCTTTTAGTATAGTTTTAATGTAATATATATCATAAAACAATAAATCAGCCTTCTGAAACATGGAGTCAGACTCATCTCTTCCCCAGTCCAAGAACCCTGGGAACACGGTCACAGTAATTGACTCCCCTGAGGAAATGTGCAGGCTCTTTCTGAGTCAGGGATGATTTGCTGAACTCTTACTGACCCCCATGAGGTGATAAATGCAAACAGGGGAGTTTGGCAGAGCTGCTGCAGCACCAGCAGGGCACATTGTGGCTGTGTCCTGAACTGCTGGAGGCAAACAGAGGGGAATTGTGAGGAGCACAGGCTCCCAAATCCCTGCTGGTGCTTGTTCAGGGAGTCCCACTGACCCTGCAGCGTCACTGTGATATTTTATGAAAAAATCCCTTTGCCAGGATTTCTTCTCCTGGGAAGATGGGAAACTTTAGCTTCTCCCTGTTTTGCCGCTTTCGAATGTGATTTGGAGAATTGTTTACCAGCATGTGAATTGTTTTAATTTAATGACCAATCACAGCCAGCTGTGTCAGGACTCTGGTCAGTCACAGGTTTTTTATTACTCATTCTTGTTAAGCCTTCTGATGACTCATTTCTCTTTCTTTAGTATAGTTTTAATATAGCCTTTTTGTATATAATATAATATAATATAATATAATATAATATAATATAATATAATATAATATAATATAATATAATATAATAATCAGTCTTCTGAGAAGTTGTAGTCAGATTCTCATCTCTCACCTCCTCCTGGGGACCTTCACAACACCCCAACACTGCAGAGCTGTGGGGGAAGCCTGTGCCTGCACAGCTTTCCCAGCCTGGGGTTAGAAATATTCCCATTTCACTGTGCCCACTGTTATCTCCCTCAGTGTGCCCTGCCTGGCTTGTCTGGGCAGGGATTGGGGTGCTGAGGGCAGAGGTGTGCTGGGATTGCAACACCACAGGGGAAAGGGTGGCAAACTCACCAGCAGCCAGTGCTCGTTGCTTCAGGAAGATAGAGCCCCTCTCCTCTGTGACCTGCAGGGACAGGGACAGCAATCAGCTCAGAGGGGCTGTGGGAATTAGCCCAGAACATGGAACAGCTGCAGTAACATCTGTCAGAGGGTCGGAGGGGTAGGACCGTGGGGACAGACGGAGACAAGAGATCTCTGGAGCCAGGTTGTGGAACTTGGGGTTTATTGCAAAGGGCCTGGGTGCAGGGCCCTGCTGGGAGCTGCCAAACACAGCTCAGAGCAGGCCTGAGAGAAGAGAGACAGTGGTAAAGAGGGTGTAAGAGAGAGAGGATGAGCGGGTAAGAGAGTAAAACGGTAAGAGAGCGAGGTTCCCGTTACAATAAAATAAATCTTCTGTGTTGAATATTCTAATTCTCACTAACCAATCTAGTACAAGATACAAATCCTATGGCATTTACATACAGCCTATAAGAACCATTACATTATCATACTGTGTTACATTTTAAACCCTCCAAACTCCTCTTTGGGCCCCTTCTGCCAAGCTGTAGGGTCTGCTCTGACCCTTGGGCCTGTCTGCAAGCAGAGGGTGTTGTTCCATCAAAAGGGGATCACCTTCAGCTGGCCACACCATTGTTTTCCAGTTGTTCAGTAACTGAGGGATCTCAAAGCTTGCTTTCATTTCAATCTCACTTATAGTTTCCATATTCTCAAAATCTTTTGCCAGGCAATCACATTTATAAGGCTTTCCTGTTTCATCTTCCCCAACAAACATCAGTGAATTCAGATGGAGCATTTTGGCTAAAAGGTGAGCCCTGATGAGTCTTTGTTCACTGCAAGACATTTCTGCTGTTGGCTTAGAGCTGCCCTCATCTCTGACAGGTTCCAGGACCAGGGGAATTTGTCAGGTTCTGAGCTGGACAAACCCCAGCAGAGTGACCCAGCCATGCATGGTGACGGTTCAGCCCTGCTGGAGCCTCTCTTGCCCTCAATCCAGGCATGGCAAGAAGAGCAAAGGGACAGATTCTCCTCAAGGCAGCCAGGTCTGAGCCCTTACAGGAGCAAAGGTTCCCCACAACACCAGGAGAGACTGAGGTGGGTCAGCTCCACCTGCCTTTTGTCCTTCACCCAGACCAAGGCTGTTCCTTAGGTGTGTCTGGAATTCTGGGTGTCCTCCTGGGGAGCAGGAGCTGAGCAGAGCCAGGGAGCAGCTGCAGGGTGAGCTCTGCTGCTGGGGTCCGCACTGGGGAAAGGCTCATCCTTGCTCTCCTCTGCAATTCCCTCCTGGAGCAGGACACTCCCACTGCCCTCATGGCCCTGAGGCCCTGCCTGGCTGTCACCGAGCTGGGGCAGTCCCGAGGGGCTGTGCCTGTCACACACTCGGTGCCCTGAGTCACCCGCTGTGCCTCCTGAGTCACTGGGCACGGCACAGGGAGCAGGCTGGGGGTCGGGGGATGCTGTGGGGTGCTGGGGATGGTGGGGGTGCTGTGGGTGCTGGGGGTAGCGGGGATACTGGGGATAGTGGGAGGTGCTATGGGGATGATGGGGATACTGGGGGATGTTGTGGGATGATGGGGATGCTGTGGGATCCTGGGGGGATGCTGGTGCGGGATGCTGAGGATGCTGGGGGATGTTGTGGGATGCTGGGGGTTCTGGGGATGCTGGGGGATCATGGGGAATGATGGGGGATGCTGGGGGATAGTGTGGGATGCTGGGGGTGCTGGGGATGGTGTGGGATGCTTGGGGATGTTGGGAGATGCTGCAGGATGCTGGGGATGGTGGAGGATGGTGAGGGGTGCTAGGGATGATGGGAGATGATGGGGGATGGTGGGGATATTGAGGGGTGCTGGGGGATGTTGCCAGATGCTGAGGATGCTGCCTCACATCTGGCCTCGCAGGGCTGTGAGGAGCAGCCCTTGGAGCAGCCTGGGTTGTGCTGACCCTCAGGACTGACCCTTGGAATTGACCCTCAGGGCTGTCAGGAACCCCCATCCCAGAACATCTTTCAGGAGCACACAGGGCTGGCATGGTGTGTTTTATGGGCAGACACCAAAACCACACAGAATAAACTGAATAAACCACCCCTGGTCAGCTCATAACAAAGTATTTGAGGCACTTTGCCCAATAAAACCTAGAACAATATTAATATGTAGATGCTGGAGCTGGCTCCTGCTGGCTGTGTCTCAAACACTGCAGGAGAAGGAGAAAATAGAGAATTTCTATTGGCTGGGGAAGGGGAATGTTTGTGGAAGGAGAGGCATCCTGGCCTGCCTGGGGTTGGGGGCTGCTCCAGGAAAGCCAGAGGCAGTTTAATGTTTTACTGGAAGTAAACATCCGTGTGCTGCTGCAGCAAACAGTCATTCCTAAAATAGCTGCTCCAGCCTGGTGGGGAAAAAAATTGAGAAGGAAACAACAGGAAAAATTCTCCTTTTTGTTTTATATTCCCTCGCCCACCTGTACAGAAATGTGTGGCCCAGCCCCAGCAGCCTCCTGGCACAGACTGGTGTGAACTTCCAGTGTGGCACTGGGTGAACGTCCAGAACATTGGTGCTGTGCTGTGCAGGAGATTCCTGAGCCTTTCCTCGTGTGTGAGGAGTTTCAAGGTCCTGCTCTCTGTGGTGACTAACCCTGCTGATGTGACTCAGCCCCAGCCTTTGTCCCCTGCCCTGGTGGGAAGCACAAGGTCAGAATTTAGGATTTCCCTCACTCTCCCCTGCCTTTCAGCCAGGTGTATTCACCTAGAAGTATATTTACACATTCCTTGAGTGGCATTTCCTACCTATTTCCCAAGTGACTAATTCTCATTATTGATCCCATTCTCTAAGGATTCTGCAGGCAGGGAAAAAAACCAATCCCAAACCTATATTTAAGAATGCAACTTCTGTGGAACTGTTTACATACTTGAAAGCTTAACTTCTGCTGAAGTTCCTTGTATAAACTTGGATGTTGCAATCCAAACAGAGGTGGCAGGAAAATGGGAAGGAGAGCAAGAAGAATTCTGCTTCTTCATAAAAGATAACAAAAAGGTTTTGTTTAAACCTAAATTTACTTGTTTCCTAAGAAATCCAGCTGGAAACTCCAGGTGCAGGAGCTGCATGGGACAGAGCAGATAGAGCAGGGGGACACAGCAAGGCGTGAAATTATTCTGTTGCTTGGCAAAGGTATGGCTGTTCTCCTTTTCCCTAATTGTGCTATCTCATACATGTGTAAATATAAATACAACTCTCCTGCAGAAGATGTTTTAGCAGCAGACAATGCTGCATAATGGCCAGGTGTCAGAAATAGGCACAGCTGTTGTGCATGGATGGGGAGGGAGAGCTGAGCAGCAGGAGCCAGTGCAGAACACTCACACAATCAGTGCTTTTCTCTCTTTTCCCTTCCTTGCTCAGCTGTGGTTCTGTAAAGTTCACAGCTTCAATTTTCCCTTTGGTCACTGTGGAGAGCCCAAGCACTGAGTGATGCTGAAAACCCCCCCCTGAGCTGACTCACAGATGTTTGAGCAGGCAGCTCTAATGGCCCTGGGCATTGCTAGGTGCTGAACACTTCTGCTACCACAAACCTCCAAAAAGCCCCAGTGCATTTGTATCCAGGTATTCTAAACCCAAACAGGAGGGCTGATATCCAGTGGCGTGGCAAGAGCAGCTGGCTGTGCAGGCAGAGGGGCTGATGAGCTGAATGAATTCCCCCAGCTCCTCCATCTCAGCCCTGTTTCACAGGGAGGGGCTCTGCAGGACATGTGCAGTACATAAACCAAAATTTTTCTAACTTCAGAGATGCTGCATGGCCTGGGCTGGGAATTTTTGGCAGGAGCTGGTCTGTGCCAGTAAAAACTGGCTTCAATCAGAACATTTTGCTGCCCAGTGGGAGGCTGTACCCAAGGCATGTGCTCACAAGGAACATCTGCATCCAGCAGCAGGATTTAACTGGTGCTGGCTTTGGAGGGAGAATCCCAACACCTGGGCCCATCCAGGTGTGCTTGCTGCTCCTCCCCAGGTATTTCTCCTTCCCCAAAGATCAGGAAGCTTTTGAGGTTCTCCTTCCTTTATGGGCAGGCCATGAGGGCAGATCTCTCCTGGGGTTTGTTGCCAGCTTTCCAGCAAGATCCAGGTGGAGCCTCTGGGATTTTCCAGTTCCTCCTGCTCTGCAGCAGGTCCCTTCTCCACTGCCAGCTGACATGGCACAGATCTGGTACACAGCTGAATGTCCAACCTTTGGGACAGGGTTTGCAATTCCTATTTATGCTGCTTGTGGTGCGCCAAGAATGCCATGAAAAATAAACCCAAACACCAACTCCTCCAGGCCACAGGACCTGATGCTCTGCTGAGTGGGATGCTGAGGCAGCCAGAGCTGCTCTCCTGTGCCCTTCCATCAATGGTTTTGGGAACTCAGCCTGAAACTTGGCTTCTCTTTGAGGAAGGATTGCCCTTCCTCCAGCAGGGCACCACTATGGCCTTAAAATAGATTTCCTGCTAGTAGCACAAGCCACGTGTCCTGGTTTCAAAAACGCTTTTTTCCTCTCCTCCCTCTGGACTGAAGCACAAAAGAAAGTGGTTTCTCTTTCCCAAAGGAGCATGGAGGAAGCCTGGAAGGTGTCCAGGGAAAACCATCACCAGGCTGGAATTATTCATCCATTGCACCATGACACACAGAGAACACTGGTAGCCCACACATGTCACTGTAATGACATAACCTGCCCTGCTTTTTCCTGAAAGGGACATTTCCAGAGAAAGGGATGAGTTTGCATCCCTTCAGAGGCACCAGGTGACACCAGGGCCAGGCAGGGATGACCAAGGTGCCTCGCCCTGTGGGCAGCCTGCCCAGGGACACTCCCCTGTTACACAAACCTGGCCAGGTTTCCCTTCTCCTCCTGGCTCCAGGAAGCACTCAGGAATTCCATGTGCTCCTCACCTGCTGAGTCCCTCCCTCCTCCCTGGGCTGTCCCCAGAGCACTGGAAGGTGACAATTGTGTGTGGGCAGAGCTCCGTGGGGCAAGTAGAGGACTCCTCCTGTGGGTGCAAGGGTCAGGAGGCCAATGCTCATCTGGGGCAAGCTCGGGGCTGCCCACTCATCCCACAGTGCCCAGGGCACCTACACCCCAAACCAGTGCCCCAGAGAGCTCTGCCACACATGGCTGGTCCCAAACTCCTGACCTGAGCTGTCAGTGGGGCACATGAGGACAGAGCCATTTAGCAAGCTTTGAATGCAGAATGAAATGCAAAAAGACATTTTCCCGAGACCTTTTATGCCCAGAAATATTCCCAGGGCTTGAACCTCTCTGAACCTGCAGGCTCCTGGGGGGTATGGCTCCTTGGGGCATTCAGAGGCAGCCACACAGGCAGAGACACCCACCCTGTGTGCTGTCCTGCTGGACAACAGTGATGGGCACAGGGAGCAGAGGGGATGGTGGGCACAGAGAGCAAGAGAGTGAATAGTGGGAACAGAGAGCAGCACAGAGAGCAGCAGAGTGAGAGGTGAGCACAGAGAGCAGCAGAGAGAGAAGCAGAGGGAATGGTGGGCATAGAGAGCAGCGCAGAGAACAGCAGAGTGAGAGGTGAGCGCAGAGAGCAGAGGGAATGATGAGCACAGAGAGCAGCAGAGTGAGTGGTGGGCACAGAGAGCAGCTCAGGGAATGGTAAGCACAGAGGACAGCAGAGAAAGCAGCAGAATGAATGATGACCACCAACAGCAGCAGAGGTAGTGGTGACCCCAGAGAGGAGCAGAGAGAGCAGCAGAGTGAAATGGTGAGCACAGAGAGTATCACAGAGAGCAGCAGAGTAAGTGATGAGCACAGAGAGCAGCAGAGGGAATGGTGTGCACACAGAGCAGCAGGGGGAATAGTGGGCACACAGACCAACAAAGGGAATGGTGGGCACACAGAGCAGCAGGGGGAATAGTGGGCACACAGACCAACAAAGGGAATGGTGGGCACACAGAGCAGCAGGGGGAATAGTGGGCACACAGACCAACAAAGGGAATGGTGGGCACACAGAGCAGCAGAATGAATGAAAATCGGGCTGTGGCAGGGCCCAGCAGAGGTGCAGCTGCTCCCACAGCACCCCTGGCACCCTGCCAGCCCCGATGACTTTCCTCTTCCTCCATGGGACTCACAGAGGTTGTAACTCCTCTATCACCTCGTAACATCATTGTGGAAACATTACGTGTTGCTAATTAGGAGCAGGTGCATGGGAATGCATACCAGAGTTGCAATTCCAACCGTTTATGATGTGCTTTTCCTCTTAAGGAGCCAAACCCACTCATAAAAGAACTTTTCTCTGCTAACCCTGCCAATGGGGTCATGATCCAGGAACGCATTGGATTGATTAAACAAGTTAACATGTGATTATTCTTCTGCTCCAAGATTGTTTCAAGACTGAACTGTTCTTCTCTGGTGGGACACAAACAAACCCAGAGCAGCAGCACAATGCCCAAACCACCTTGTGAATTTTACCACCCCAACTTCAAGCAGCACCCAGCTTTCAAAGCTCCTCCACGTTCAGCCTCTGCTGTGCTGTAATCCCACATTTCCAGAACTGAAGGCCCCCAAATGCTCTGAGATCGTGCCCAGCCCCTGAGGGAATCTGTGCTGTGGCACCTGCAGGCAGGGCAGCCTGGAACTGACGGCAGTGACACGGTCAGGGCAGCATCACTCAAGAAACTGCCAGATTTACCAGCCTGAGGGGCTGCAGCAGATTAGAACCCAGTGAGGAAGAGGATGCTGCACCCTGAGCATCACCCAGGCAGAGCAGCCTTGGGGTGCCAGCAGGGCCAGCACAGCCCTGGGAGCCACCAGCAGCTCTGCCCTCCCTGAACATCCCCAGGCTAAACTCGAGCCAGTGGACAAACTGCCTTTGAGGCCACCCAAAACCACCCCCTGCTTTCTGGTTAACTGGGGAATTTCAGACCTGAAGCTAAAATTCAAAGCTTAATTCACCAATTTAGAGCACTGAGCTCACAGCCTCCCATGGGAATAGGGAATTGCAGGAGGGATGGAGCAGCATGGAAGTTTGTATGGCTGGGAGCAAAGTCTGGCAAAGGAGAAGAGCTGAGAGGAGACCTGGACTGAGAGAAAGTTCTAATGGGGAGTTAAAAACAGGATGTGAAGTTTAGGGCCAGACTCCCTTAATTGCCTCAAATCAGAAGTTCACATTAATAACAATTAATTATTCACCAGAGCTGTAGCTGTCAGCCCAGTGACGGATGACTGACCCACTGACATCAGCAGATCTTCCTGAAATCACACACTGTGAGGGGAAGCCACAGATTTAACCCAGAAGAAGGGAGGAGAATGAGCCATTGCATCAAAAAATCTGGCAGAAATCACTGATATTTTTTTAAGTATTCCCTGTAGCACAGCAATAAAAGTTAAACAGTCCTGTACTCCTGAAATTAGACACTGCCAAGGAAGTAACAGATTTAACCCAAAAGAAGGGAGGAAAATTAGCCATAGCATCAAAAATCTAGCAGAAATCAGTGATTTTTTAAGCATTCCCTGCAGCACAGCAATAAAAGTTTCAAAGCCATCTACTTCACTTGTGACCTCAGTGAAAGTAAGAAACCGTTAGTTAAAAAAGAACGAGCAATAATCAGATTTATCCTCGGGGTGAGGAAGAAGGAATGCAACAGTGAGTCTCACATGTGCCCTCAGACAGGAGAAAGTCACAAAGAGCATTAAAAATGTTTCACGGACTGGAGAAATTCACAAAGAGAATTAAAAGCACTCCAGGGAGGCTCCGTTGGGAGGTGCAGACGGCGCTCAGGTGTGCCCAGGTGTTGAGAAGGATGAAAGTTTGACAAGAAAGTCTCACAGGTATGTATGCTTAGCAGAAAGACTTTTAGATGTAGGATCTGAAGAAGGAATAGAGGTGGAAGCAAGTTTTGATATAGAAGAAAAGAATTACTGGCTAACCAAGGAGGCAAAGGGTGTGTGAGTTAGAAGGGGTTTTTCTGACTTAGAGCAAAGGATAAACCCACCCCAAACGAGATGATGTTTTTACCAAGCAGAAAGAGAGCACGGGCAAACAAGTCAGCAAAGTTGCAAGTAGAAAAAAGGTCTCAGAATTATCCATTGTGAGAAAACTTAAAAACAACTTCTAGCTTAAACTGTAATATACTGACTTTTAGTGACTGAAGAACAGTAACATAAATATGGTAATTATAGTAGTTATGAGCTATAGGTATAGCAGCTATAGTAGCTATAGGTAAAAAAAAGTTAAAGTATAGATTGGTTCTAGTGTACTAAGATGCTCAGCAAAGAAAAGTATATAATGCATTGTAATCAAAAGAAAAGTACAGAATGCATTTGTAACCAAAAGAATGGAATGCATTGTAACCAAAAGAAAAGTATAGAATGCATTGTAACTAAAAGAAAAGTATAGAAGGCATTGTAACCAAAAGAAAATATATAATGCAATGTAACCAAAACCAAAGGGTCTCCAGACATTGCTGCTGGAGCTGACGGCTGTAGGCACAGGCTCTGTAACTCACAACCCTGGATGTAATAAAACTGCATTTTGAAGAGGCTCCTGGGGTCCCGCATCCCTCCCTTCGGCTCTGCCTTACCTGTCCGCAGGATCTGGGCGCTCTCAGGTTCCCGACCAGCAGGTAGGCGATGGGCAGCATGAGCAGCAGCACGGCCAGCAGGCAGAAGAGCAGCGCACAGCGGATCCTGCGCAGGTCCTGCCGCAGCCGCATCCCCGCTCCGAGCGCGCTGCCCGCAGCCTCCGCTCCCATCTCCGCCGCGCTCTCCATGGCTCCTGCGAGGGGAGCCGGGCACCGCCAAACCTCCTGTGGCGCCTGCCCTGCATGGAGACCCCCATTAAATAAGAGCAGTGCGGAGTGTGGGAAGGCACCGGGCGCACGCACTCCCTCCCTCCCTCCCGAGGAATGCACCGCCTACAGTAGAAACCCGGCAGGAGCCGCGGGAGCGCTCGGCCCCGCTCCTGCCTCCCAGCGCTCCTGCTCCCCCCGCTCCCTGCTGGAGGAAGCCAGGAAAGTCCCGCTGGGTGGAGCCAGGATCAGCCCTCCTGCTGGTGGTGCTGGTGCTGGTGGCGGGTCGGAGCTCCGCGAGGTTTTCCGCCTGGCAAAGGGAACGTGAAACCGATGGGAGTGAAAGTGAGAAGCAGGGGGAGAGCGAGAGGCAGAGAGAGCGCAGCCCGGCAGTTTCTTCTTTCCCAGAGAAAGGGGAAGAGGCATTTGGGGAAGGTGAGATGACAGGAATCAAGTGACCCCAGAGAAGGGGTCCGCTTCTCTGAAGTGTTGCTTCATCCCCTTCATTTTAGCAGAATTCACAAGAGGCTTCCCGTTGCTCAATGTTCACCTTTTGCACCAAACCGTCAGGAACAAAATCAGATGTTTGTCTGCTCTGGGGCTCATCTTCTCCCAAATCACCTTAATTAAAAACCTTAACAAAACGTTGTGCTCTCACAGGAATCTGTTGTTGCTACTAGGACAAGTGTGATTTTACTGTACTTGGGGGAAAAATGACGTCAGTGTTACTTGGCTGACAGCTGCTACCCCTGACACAGAGGAGCTGCAGCCTGTGGAGAGCCTCTGGACCTGATCTGTGGATATTCTTAATTCAGTTGGAGAAAGAACAGAAAGCTGAGCCTGCAATTTTAGAAGAAAATAATTAAAACAATTATTATTTCTCTTTCTGTAACCATTGTTTGTAGTTATGGTTCTCCACAGTGTGCTATTCATAATCATTAATAAAGTGAGATGTTTCTACTTTGAGCCCAATCAGGTCCCAGCTTAGCCAGTGAGACTATAAAACTCATAACTTCTTGCTTACAACTTCTTGCTCACAACTTCTTGCTCTGCTGTAATTCCACATTTCCAGAACTGAATTCTTGCTAATAAGGAATTATTCTATTTTACCTTCTGATCCACCTAAAGACTGGAGTATTTATATCCATCCCTGACTCAACAGAATCACTGATCAGCAGCACAAATGGGAGGAACAAGCTCTGCTGGCAGCTGATGTCCAGCTGGAAAGGGGTTCCTGTATCCCAGCAAAATTCCTAAATTCCTTCCTTGCTCCCTGCCACTCTGCAGCAGCCCACCCTCCCCAGGGAAATCTCTCATTTAGGAAGTGCTTGGCATGCAGATGTTGCCATTTAGACTTGCCCAGACTGTTGAAATTGGGTTTTTTTTGTCCCCAGGAAAGTTGTCATAAAAACAGAAACTTTCTTTGAGGTGTATGTGCCCACACAGTGATGTGCAGGAACTTCTCCTTTTTCCCTGGGTAGAGAAACAGGCTGGAAACTTCAACACTTTTTTTAGTGAGAGAGATTTGGTTCCTCCCCACAAAAAGCTTTTCAGATTTGGGCTTTAAAAAATAAGTTCAAGGAAAGAAAAGTATTTTCTCATGTGCCGGGCTGTCTGTAACATCCCTTTTCCTCATAAAAATTCAGTCAGCTCTTCTCACTTCAATGACACGGGAAAAAAAAAAAATCTTCCTATTGCAATAGCTGGGTGCAGCTCTTAATGTTCTGGAGACCTCCAAGTCCTGCTCTGAGCAGAACATGTGGTTTGGTCAGCGAGGCTGAGGCTGCCAGCTGCAAGAACAGGATCCTTGCCAGCGGAGCAGAGAGGGAAGAGACCAAGGAAAGAGAAAGTATGAAAGAGTAAGCAAGAAATAGTGAAAAGCAGGATGGTTTAGGGAGATGAGAGAGAATTCTGGAATGGTTTGGGTTGGAAGAGACCTTAAAGGTCCCCTAGTTCTACCATGGGCAGGGACACCTTCCACTGTCCCAGTGCTCCAGCCTGGCCTTGGGCATTGCCAGGGATCCAGGGGCAGCCACAGCTGCTCTGGGCACCCTGTGCTGTGACCGTGTTCACAGGGGTCTCAGGTTGAAGGAAGAGATGAGGAGCTGACTCCATTTCAGAAGGCTTATTTATTGTTTTATGATATATATTACATTAAAACTATACTAAAAGAATAGAAGAAAGGATTTCCTCAGAAGGCTGGCTAAGAATAGAATAGTAAAGAATGATAACAAAGGTCGGTGGCTCGGACTCTCTGCCTGAGCCAGCAGAGTGTGATTGGCCATTAATTAGAAACAACCACACGAGGCCAATCACAGATGCACCTGTTGCATTCCACAGCAGCAGATAATCATTGTTTACATTTTGTTCCTGAGGCCTCCCAGCTTCTCAGGAGGACAAATCCTAAGGAAAGGATTTTTCATAAAAGATGTCTGCGACACTGTGCCAGGGCCTGCCCACCCTCACAGCCAGGAATTCCTTCCCAATATCCCATCTAAACCTTCTCTCTCTGAGTTTGCAGCCATTCCCCCTTGTCCTGGCACTCCAGGCCCTTGGACAGTCTCTCTCCATCTTTCCTGAAGCCCCTTCAGGCCCTGCAAGGCCACCCTGAGGTCCCCCCAAAGCTTCTCCTCTCCAGGTGCACAATCCCAGCTGTCCCAGCCTCTCCTCCCAGCAGAGCTGCTCCATCCCCTGATCCCCCTGGAGCCTCCTCTGGATCTCTGCAGCAGCTCCAGCTCCTCCCTGTGCTGGGCCCGGGCTGGGGCAGCTCTGCAGGTGGGGTCTCACCTGGGCACAGGCACAGGGGCACAATCCCCCTGCCCTGCTGCCCACGCTGGGCTCAGCCCAGGGCTCAGGGGGGTTCTGGGCTGGTTCCTGCCCAGCTTCTCACCCAGCAGAACTTTGTAAAGCACCAAAGGCTCCGTGCTCCAATCCCAGCCAAACCACACCACTCCTGTCAGACCTTAGAAAAGTGACTGATTCTGTTTCCTTCCTTAATACACTGTTTGTTTTCATTTAGGTTGTAAAACCTTGGGGACAAGGATTGCTCTCTGCTTTTGCAGAGCCCAGATCTCATTTCAGGGTAGGTGTGGCTCCATTTATCCTCCAATAAAACTCATATTTCTCTGAAGTGCTGTGTAGACAAGTGATTTTTTTACCTATTTTTTCCCCTCTGGGGTCCCAGTTGCATATTCTACGGCAAAATAATAAAAAAACCCAATACTAATATTTTGACCACGAGTGTCAAAGTTAATTTTCTCTTCACTGTGAGTGCTACAAAAAGCTGAAAATATATTCAAGGCACGAGCCTTGCCAGCAGACGGACACAGATATCTGCAGGGAATGCCAGGAGTTTATTTTTATTTTATTTGCCAAGGATTTCCAGGGGAGCCAGCTCTGAGTTACAACAGCTTGTAAGAACTTTTATTGGCCTCGGCCTTCTTGCAGCAGTGCCCTGCAAATCTTTGGCTGGAAGAAGATGAGCAGCTGGAGCCTCTTGAGATGAGCTGGGAACAGGCTGATGCTCTGTCTTTGGCACTGAGGCTGAGCTGAGAATTTGCTCTGAAAGATCCCAAGAGAGGAAGGAGAAATTTTTTTCCTGTGCAGACATGTGTGCCTGGCAAAGAGGAGCATGGTACTTGCCAGGAGGGGACTCAGCAGAAGAAAGAAAAAGAAAACAGAAAAAGAACATTCCCATATATGGATTTATTGGGTGGGGGGAGAAAAAAGAGAGGAGCACTGGGAGAGATTCACTCCCATCTTTTTTTCTTCCCCAAACTGGGCTGGGGGAATTTTTACATATGGGTATTTTGGTATTTTGGAATTTTTACACATGGGTATTTTGGTATTTTGGAATTTTTACATATGAGTATTTTGGTACCCATATTTATGGGTGTTTTTACATACCCATACTGGGTCTGTAAAAATAAAGGGGAAAGAGTGATCCTGGGCTGTCACACACATGGGACAGGCACCATTTAATGTTCAAAGCAGGACCTCAGGACTTCCCTGCACCATGAAGGGATTGCCAGGCCCAAACAAACCTGCTTGGCTTGGTGACTCCTGTCTCAGCTTCCAAAATGAAACTCTGGAGGTGCCAAGAGAAACCCAGCACTGGGATGTGCTGGGATGCACTGGGATGTGCTGGGATGCACTGGGATGCACTGGGATGTGCTGGGATGCACTGGGATGTACTGGGATGCACTGGGATGTGCTGGGATGCACTGGGATGTATTGGGATGCAATGGGATGTATTGGGATGCACTGGGATGTACTGGGATGCACTGGGATGTGCTGGGATGCACTGGGATGTATTGGGATGCACTGGGATGCACTGGGATGTACTGGGGTGCACTGGGATGCACTAGAATGTACAGGGATGCACTGGGCTGCTCTGGGATGCACTGGGATGCAATGGGATGCACTGGGATGTACTGGGATGCAATGGGATGCACTGGGATGCACTGGGATGCACTGGGATGTACTGGGATCCACTGGGATGCACTGGGATGTATAGAGATACACTGAAATGGACTGGAATGCTCTGGGATGTACTGGGATCCACTGGGATGCACTGGGATACACTGGGATGCTCCCCAGCCATCCCTGGCTGCACTCAGGGAATGGGGACCCTGGGGAACCACCCTGGTCTCACCTTTCCTGTGAAGGGATCCTGATCAGGGCAGTCAGGGATGGTCCTGCTCAGCTGTCAGCCATGTCACACCATGCCACCTTTCACATGCCTCCTGCTGCTCCCTGTTTGTCCCCAGCTCCTCTCTCAGCCCAGACTGTTGTGCAAATTCTCCTCCTCTTGTCTAGACATGTCCCAGCCTGGGATCCTTGAGTAGTTTCTACTGATGACAGAAATCTGCAGGGGTTCTCAATTCCTGCTGCAGCTCAGGGAGCTTTAAAGGGGGCAGATGCTCTGCTGGGGAGTCACTGTGGGGCTCAGAGATGTTTTGGAAGAGCTGAAAAGAGTATGAAAGGAATTAGGGATGCAAAGGAAACAGCTTGGCACAGGGGCACGTCACTCCTGTGCTGCTGAGCTCTGTCTGCTGCCTCAAGTGCTTTCTGTTCTCCCTGCGTGTTTGTGCCTGATGTGTCTGAGGGCATTTTGTCTGAGGACAAGCTGGATCACATCTCGAGTTAGGAGAGAGAAGTGCACAGGGATGGTCTGACAGCTGTTCCTGTCTTTAGCATGGAAAATTCTCATTATATGGGATCTTTATTCATTCCTTGTGTAATGGCTGTGCTCAGTTTTTAGGCTCATCATGACAAGAAGGACATTGGAGCAATGTCCAGGGAAGGGAATGGAGCTGGGGAAGGGTCTGGAGCCCCAGGAGAGGCTGAGGGAGCTGGGCAGGGGCTCAGCCTGGAGCAAAGGAGGCTCAGGGGGCCCTTGTGGCTCTGCACAGCTCCTGACAGGAGGGGACAGCCGGGGGGGTTGGGCTCTGCTCCCTCAGTAATAAATGACAGAAGAAGAGGAAACAGCCCTGAGTTGTGCTAAGTTGTGGATATTAGGAGGAATTTCTTCACTGAAAAGATTATCAAGCCCTGCCGCAGACATCCCAGGGCTGTGGTGGTGTCACCATCTCTGGAGGGATTTCAAAGCCATGTGGATGTGGCACCATGGCCCAGTGGTGGCCCTGGCAGTGCTGGGGAATGGTTGGACTCGATGGCCTTGGAGATTTTCTCCAAGCTAAACAGTTTGATAGCTGGATGAGTCCATGTCTGTGTTCGAAGTTTTGAAGCTTGCACTGAGCGTGGAGAAAAAAACACTTGAGCATTCCAAGCCCATTTCACAGATTCTCTAAGGGTTTTCAAAGTGATTTTTGTTCACTGTGTGGGGAATGCTTAACGTTTTATTTACACCACCATTTCTGCTGAATCCTGACACACTGCCCCAGAAATACAAAGCACAGGGGATCCCTCAGCTGGGAGAGGAGAAATCAGAGTGTGAGTTTGCTCCCTCATCATTTCCTTCTGTCCTGGTTTAGGGCAAATTTGTGAGAAAACCTCTAAGGATTTTCTTTTAGAAAGCAAATGTAAGTGGCCCTTCCCTTAACTGCTTAGGGAAAAAGATTTCTTTGGAGAAAAGTGGGAAAAAACCTTGTTTATTTAACAGGTAAAGCATTTACTAGTACAAAAATCAAACAATATTAAATAATAAAACCTCTTGCAACTTCAAAAGAGATGACAAACTCAGAAAATCCCCTCCACGGGCTGTGGCTCGGCTCACTCAGTCTCTTATCAGTCTCTTATCAGTCTCTTATTGGTCCCTCTGGCTCTGGAAATGCCACGGCCCCTGCCTGGTGGGCCACAGGTGTGAGCTCCTGATGCTCTTCTGGTGTTCAGTCCAGAGCAGGTTTAAGTAGGTGTAAAGAAAAAGAAAAATCATAGTCCAGGGAAATTCTTTGCCTCAGCGAGCTAAAACTAACTAAAACCAGAGGAGAGCGGTCTGTCCTGTTGTCTGTCTGTCCATCCGCAGACAATACAGTTCAGGAGCAGGGATGTGGAGGAGAGAGTGCAGTGTATGAAAACAAATTCTTCTTCCTTCCCTTCTGCTCTTAGAATTAGTTTTTGTGAAAAATTCATATTTTATGATTGGCTTTCCACAAATATTCAATTGAATATTGTATGTTTTATGTCAGAAAGTTATGCTGTGTTAATTTTCTTAAGTAGTGTGTTTAATATAGTTTAGGTTATAACATAATGTTAAAATAGAAACTATGCTATGTAGGATACTTTTTTTAAAGAAAGAACTCACAGTGAAATAGCAGCCACAGGACACCTGAATCTTTCAGGGAAAAAGAATTTATTGCTCCATTATCAGAAGAAATGAACTTCTTCCTGCCTCACTCAGCCCTGAAGAGCTGTCAGGATTAAGAGGAAGAAGCTGACACTGACCAGACAGAATCCTGTGTTTGAATGGAATTTATGCATCATGTATGAGGTGTATGAATATGCAACAGATTATTGCTTTTAAGGGTTAATCCTCTGTTAACGTGGGTCCTATTTTGGGCTTATTTTGCCCAGAAGGTATCCAGACTGTCCATAACACTTTGTTCTTATTGTCTCATATTGTCCTAACCCAAATTGTCCAAATTATTGTCACTCTAATTATATTGCTATTTTTATAACCATTTTATTACCATCAAACTTTTAAAATTTTAAAAAAGCAAGTGATTGATGTTTTTCACGGGGCCAAGCAGACAAATGGAGATACAGAGACACCCTGGGACACCTTCCTGCTTGGCCTTTGGTTGGAGCATCTGGAGTGTCCCACCAGAGGTGTTGTGTGTCAGAGGTGCAGCAGGTCTGGAGGGGAGGCAGAGGGATGGGAGGGCTCCTCTTGGCATGATCAGCTCTTGGGGCGTCCATAGAAGGGTTTGCTGTTGGGTTTTCTCCGGGGCAGGTGAGGGGATGTGTCTCCAGGGGCTTTCCAGGTCACTCCTGGCGCTTGCACAACTCCTGACCCCCCGTGAGCGGAAGCAGGGCAAGTTTCCACCCTGCTGCTGTGTGGAAACATCACCCAGTCAGACTGGGTTTGCCAGCAGGCAGGAGATGGGGATCAGCTCCCCAAACAGCCCTGGCCACAGGATGTCACCCCATGTGCCACCTTATGCCATCCACATGTGAAAAACGCCAATCACTTGTTGTTAAAATTTTAAAAGTTTAATAGTAATAAAATGGTTATAAAATAGTAATATAATTAGAGTAATAATAATTTGGACAGTCTGGATTAGGACAATATGAGGCAACAGAAATAAAGATTACGGACGTCCGGGTACCTTTTTCTGGGCAAAATAAGCCCAAAAAAGGACCCATGTTAACAGAGGATTAACCCTCAAAAACAGCCTGTTGCATACTCATACACCTCATACATGATGCATAAATTCCATACAAAAATGAATTTTGTCAGGTCAGAGTCAACTTCCTCCTCTTAATCCTGACAGCTCTTCAGGGCTGAGAGGCAGGAAGAAGTTCATTTCTTCTGATAATGGAGCAATAAATTCTCTTTCTCTGAAAGATTTAGGTGTCCTGTTACTGCTATTTCGCTGCAAGTCTGTTCTTTATAAAAAGAGTATCTTCCATAGCATGGTTTGTATTTTAACATTGTTATAACCTAAAACTATATTTAACACGCTACTTCAGAAAATCAATACAGCATCACTTTCTAACATAACACATATAATATTCATTTTAATATTTGTGAAAAGCCAATAATAAGATACACATTTTTCACACACATAAGATGGGAAGGAGCGGGAGGTGTGGGATGGTTCCCACCTCACACTGTGACCATGTTCACAGGGGTCTTAGGATGAGGGAAGGGATGAGGATCTGAGTCCATGTTTCAGAAGGCTTGATTTATTTTTTTATGATATATTAAACTATATTAAAAGAATAGAAGAAAGGATTTCATCAGAAGGCCAGCTAAGAATAGAAAAGGAATGAATAACAAAAGCTTGTGTCTTGGACAGACAGACAGTCTGAGCCAGCTGACTGTGATTGGCCATTAATTAGAAACAACCACATGAGACCAATCCCAGATGCACCTGTTGCATTCCACAGCAGCAGATAATCATTGTTTATATTTTGTTCCTGAGGTCTCTCAGCTTCTCAGGAGGAAAAATCCTAAGGAAAGGATTTTTCAGAAAATATCACAGCTACATCACACCGTGTCCCTCCTGTGACCTCCCAGCTGCTGCACAGCTCCTCCTGCCACCACGCTTCCCTCCCACGCACTGAGGGAGCCCTGGGCAGGGCTGGGCTGAGGTGGCAGGAGCTGGCAGGAATGTCATGGCCCAAAGGGATGTGGCTGTGCAGGAGGCAGGGGCTGTGGGATGGCAGCTGAGCCATTCCAGGGACTCCAGGAGAGCCCTGCAGGGTCACACCTGACCTGTCCCCTTGCCTGTGCTGTGGGAAGAGAGAATGACATGGTCAGTCTGGAATTCTGGTGTTTAGGGTGGTGCAGTGGACACCTCTCAGCCTGGAATTCCTGTGTTTAGGGTGGTGCACTGGACACTGCTTTTGCTGGAGCTTTTCAAGGAGTTTTGTGCTATCAGGCATGGCTTGGCTGGACATTTCCCCATCCATTCCCGCTCACAGCAGGAAGCTGGCTCTGTAAGGTGCTGCCTATTGTAAAGCAAAGGTGACTCTGATGAAGGGGAGAGAGAATGATCCGTCTGACTCCATGGATATTAGAAGGCAAATTATTTACTTTATTATACTATGCACATTGTATCTAAAGTGAATCTGTCCTGCACTCACTCTTGCTCACAACTACACAGCACTGCACTAATCTCTGATTCTTTCATGTTTATCTCGCGACAGTCTCACACACGCACACACACCTGGCCCTGACAGGCCAAGGGAACAAAACATCCTCACTGTGGGTAAACAGTCTCCATATTGCATTCTGCTTTGGCACAACACAGGCACAGCAAGCGAGATAAGAATTGTGTTTTCCTTCTTCTCTGCTTGTCTCCCAGCTTCCCTCTGTTCAGAGCCATGTGAATACCACAGCTCCCTCCATGGCCAGAGCTTTGTTCCCCTCCTGGCTGTCCCCAGCAATCGAGGCGGAGCCTTGACTCTGCCCCAGCCTCCCTGCTCTATGTGCCTGGTGTCCATGACGGCAAACCACAGCTGACTGCTGGTGTGTGGACATCCAGGGGTTGCTGAGGATACACAGAGCAGCATCAGGGGCACGTGGTTCTATGTGACAAAGGCAGGGGCAGAAAATCTGCTTGTACAATGCAGTGACGGGTGATTCCCTAGAAAGGATTGTATGGCATAGAAGAATGACTTGTTCACTGCCTTCCTTGCACATGTCACAGCTGGGCACAGCTGGATTTTCCCTTTCCCTTCTTTGGGAGTAATGCAGCCCAGAGCTGTCCCGAGTGAGCAATGGGATCTTGCAGCCTGCTGGCTCCAGACTCCAAATTTTCTGAGCAGAGCAGTGGTGACATAGTCTGGGCTCATGGTCGCAGCCTGCAGTGCTCTAAAACACTTCAGCTCTTGAGCTCAGTCTGCCAAAGCTTTGTTTCCTTTTTAGCACAGGCCTTCAAGTTTTAGGCTGCTGCTGCCACGTGAAATGAATGCTGTAAAAACCCAAGGGGTGGGAATTGTGTTCTTTCCCTAAAGGGATGCCCCATGTTCTCCCAGACAAAGCCTGCTGCTCCCACAGGCACCAAAGCTGCCAAAACACCCCCAGGCATGGCTGGAGTGCCAAGTGGTACAGGTGTGGGCTAGCTGGGCAAAGGAGCCAGAACTGAGCACAGCCAGGGGGCCATTCTCATCTTCCTGCTCCCCAAAACCACATGGCATCAAACCAGGGTGCCATTCCTGTGTTCCTGCTCCCCAAAACCACAGAGCATTGATCCAGGATGCCATCCCCATGTTCTTGCCCCCCAAAACTGCAGAGCATGACCCAGGGTGCCATTCCTGTGCTCCTGCTCCCCAAACCACAGTGCATTGATCCAGGGTGCCATTCCTGGGCTCCTGCTCCACAAAACCACAGGGCATCCATACAGGGTGGCATCCCCATGTTCCTGCTCCCCAAACTACCGGACATCACCTCCTGCAGGAATTTTCTCAAAGGATGCCAAAATACAGAAATAAATCTCCAGATGGTTCCTCTCAGCTCAATGAGAAAGGATTGTTTGCATGATGAAATGTAGATTTATGGATTTTCTCAAGTTCATCATGGAAGGTTTGTGTGAGATCCAAACCTTTTCCGCTGTATTCCTGATTTAGCTGCAGCCTTTGTCCAGTGTGTTGGAAAACTCACTCACAAAGGAAAAGGTTGACACATCAGGCTTGACTCAGGAAGCAGAGAGGTGGCTCTGGGGCACAGAGGGAATGACTCTGCTAAAACAGAGCCCTCTGATGAAGAGCACAGACTGTGAAATCCAGGCTCTTCGTCCTTGTGCTCTGGGAAACATGGAAAAGGAGCTCCCACTGCCTCAGCCCCTCTGATCACACCTGGCCCCACTCCAGCTCCAGGCCCTGGTCAAGGGCAGAGTCAGGAAGGAGAAATCAGCACAAATTTTCGTCAGGACCTCGCTGTCCTTCTGTGCATGTGGACAGACAGCAAAGTTTGGTTTTCACATCTGGGAGGAATTAATGACTTCCCATGTGCCAGTGATTTCCTGGCACTGATCTGGCCGTGGCTTTCCTTTGAAATGAACAATATCATGGGTTTATTCCTCGTTCAGCCATCCCTTGCCACACTTCTGCTGTCGTGTAATCTGCCCTTTTGTGCCATTCTGTAATGGCTTTATGGCTTGCTTTGTCAGAGGCTTTATGGATCATTTCCTATCGGGTAGATAAACAAAGACAGGGCAGTGGCCACCACTGGGATTAATTTTAGAGCTCTCCTTCCCAACAGATCACGGAGAAGGACCTGACCTCTTGTGAGTCTTGTGATGTGCTGATCTGTCTGCAAAAGTTGTTTGTGGGAGTGATGATACCAAGAAAGCCCTTGTTTGAGTGGGGAGAATGCAATTAATACTTCAGTTAATTGCAATTAATTGAATGCAATTAATAACTGTACAGGAAGCAACCCAGTGCCCTCCTGCTCTCTATGGTTCTGGGCAGGATGCCCAGCCCTGAGCAGACCAGGATTTTACAGCTGATGTTACAGCTTGGTTCACACTGAGTGAACATCAGAGGAACTCACAGAGAAATTTTATCGTCAGCCTTCACTGCCAGGTGTTTATGGCCACTGTCACCTGAAACAATTAAATTCACAGAATCAAAGAATTCCAGAATTGTTTTGCTTGAGGGACCTTTAATGTCATCAAGTTCCACCTCCTGCCATGGCCATGGACACCTTCCACAATCTCAGATTGCTCCTAAAGCCCCATCACACACTCCCTCAAATGGGACATCCACAACTTCTCTGAGCAACCCATTCCATTGATGCCTTGTGACGGCTGCCCTAGAACAGAGGCTGGACAGAGCTAAAGAATAAAGCAGGGATTTATTCCAAGGCCTCCATGGATCCACCTTGGGCAGCACAAGAGCCCAGCCAGGGCTGCACCCAAGATGAACCAAAATGGCCCCAAAATGCACGGCTGGGCACGGGGTCTGTCCCTGGGATCAGTTCTGCTCCATTTGCACCTTGCAGTTCATTGTCCCATTCCAGCTTTAGCCCAGGCAGTCCCACCCTGCTTGTTTTTCTCTCTCCAGCCCACGGTGTTTGTGCTCTTGGGCTGAGATTTGGATCATTTGTCCTTGGTGCCCAGCTGGAGCAGGAATTGTTTTGTCTCCCTGCTCTGTGCACAGAGCTCACCATCCCCTGACATGAAGCCCAGATCCACCCACTACAGCAGCACAGAGTCTGAAAAATATAAATCCTAAAACCTGACACATCACCAATGCCTCATCAACCTCACAGTAAATAATTTCCTCCTAAAAACAATGTATTAAATAAATGAAATTATTGCCAGGATTGATTGAATTAATGTTAGGATTAATGTTGGAGGTGTCCAGCTGCAGGTAGCAGACAACAGGCAGTGCTGGGACATTTCTGGAAATTACTCCCTGATATTGGCAGCTTGTCATGGCTCCAGTGGGAGGAGATGGATGGAATCTCTGCTGGGCCTGGATGCTGGAACTGCAGAATGGAGTGGGGGCAGCCTGTGCCCAGCAGAGGATGGGGCGGCCACGCTCAGCCTGCTGCCCTCTTGATCAGGATTTTAAGTGACAATCATGGAATTTCCTGAGCTGGAAGGGACCCACCAGGATCACCCAGCCCAGCCCCTGTCCCTGCACAGACACCCAACAATCCCACCCTGTGGCCCCAGGGAGGACCAGGAGCACAGCCTGGGGTTAAATCACTGCCTGCTGGGGGACAGGACCTCCACTTGCTGAAAAGGGATGGGAAACTCAACTGGTGCTGCATGGACTCAGAGAATCAGAGAAGCACAGAATATCCTGAGCTGGGAGGGACTGAAGGGATCCCCCAGCCCAGCCCCTGTCCCTGCCCAGCCCCCCCAGCAGCCCCACCCTGGGCACCCCTGGCAGCGCTGCCCAAAGGCTCCTGGAGCTCTGGCAGCCTCGGGGCCGTGCCCATTCCCTGGGCAGCCTGGGCAGTGCCAGCACCCTCTGGGGGCAGAGCCTTGCCCTGAGCTCCAGCCTGAGCTGCCCTGGCCCAGCCCCAGCCGTGCCCTGGCTCCTGTCCCTGGCCCAGAGCAGAGATGGGAGCTGCCCCTCGGGAGGAGCTGCAGCCCCGGGGAGCTCTGCCCTCACTCTGCTCCAGCTGAACCAGCTTCTCCTCCATGCCCTCCTCTGTGTAATAATTACACATTTCCTGCTCGCAGCCTTTCAGCCCACTTCGTGTCCTCTGCAGAAACCTGATCGCTTGGGTTTCCTGGTGGGATGGGACTGAGCGTCCCCTCTGGGCCCTGGCCCAGTCCTGAGGCCGCGTGGGAGACTCCTCGCTTGTATCGCCCTTCCCCTCCCTCCAACACACCCTTTCTGTTGGCTGCAGTTCTGAAGAAGCTGCTTGCCCACACAAAACTCTTACTGAGATGAGGAATTAAGAAACAAATGCACTTAGCATAGGCTAGAGAGTCAGCCTGCTGAATGTACAGTTCTTCAGGAGCTGAGCTTCAAACCGCTGTTCTCAGAAATGGGATGTATCATGAGGATTTCAGTGATCTAGGTGGAAATGACACAGGAAAGTACTCCAAGGCTAGTCTGGAATTCTAGAGCTCTGAAAATCTCTCTCTCTAGATCTTTCTGTATATCAGAAACAAAGCAGGCTGGGAAAGGCACATGGTTTGTCCACAAAATTTTCCTCAGGCTGATCTTATTGTTTCAGCCTCTCTCTCAGAGACTCTGGATGAAACTGTGTCATTTTGGTTATTTTCATTATTTCAGGGGGATTTTACTTCTGTTGACACTGAGATTATAAACCCATCAAGGTACTTTTTTGTGGAATGTGAAGTACAGATAAATAACTGCAGTTTGTTATTCTGACCCTGACAAGAAACATGCACTAATCCCAGCCAGGGTAGAGCTCCTAGATTCCACCTTGTAGTGGGATAATGGCTTGTTGTTTATTGATCCACCTCCTGTAAAAAGTATCTTCATTTGTTAATGAAAGCAAAACTTTCATGGAAGTGGAGCCCAAATCTTTGCAGAGATGGGAAACACCAGATTGTTGGGTGGACAACAAAGCACAATATATTTCTTTGTGCTTCAAGACTCTGTCTCTCCTTCTTTTTCCTGGAGAACAGAGGATAACCACTGTAAATGTTGCCAGGCTTGCATGAGATTTTCAGCTCTGGGGGGACAGAGACCTCTCAGGGCCAGTCTGTTGCCAGGCATGTCCATTTGTATTTGCAGGGCTATCAATATATATTTAGATTATGAAGGATTTGTCGCAGACATCTTTTATGAAAAATCCTTTCCTTAGGATTTTTCCTCCTGAGAAGCTGAGGGGACTCAGGAACAAAATGTAAACAGTGATTATTTGCTGCTGTGGAATGCAACAGGTGCATCTGGGATTGGCCCATGTTGGATGTTTGTAATTAATGGCCAAGCACAGTCAGCTGGCTCAGACAGAGAGCTGAGCCACTGTTATCATTCCTTCTTTTTCTATTCTTAGCCAGCCTCCTGATGAAATCCTTTCTTCTATTCTTTTAGTATAATTTTAATATAATATATATCATAAAATAATAAATCGGCCTTCTGAAACATGGAGTCAGATCCTCATCTCTTCCCCAATCCAAGAACCCTGTGAACACGATCACAAGGATTATGTTTCTCTTTAGCCAAACCAGCTTTAAATGGAGCCTCTATGACCCGGGGTGTGACTTTAGAGCAGTTGTCAGGCAGCATTATGGCTTTTTCCATCCGTCCATCCATGCATCCATCCATGCATCCATCCATCCATCCATCCATCCATCCATCCATCCATCCATCCATCCACAAAGTCCTGACCTTGAGTTTCATCCCTGGAAGTTGAAATGTGTGTGTCAGACAATGTGTGATTATGTTCACTGGGATTTGGGAGAGATTTATTTCAGCCCAGAACACAGCCTGTGGTTAAAATTAAAAAAGAGACGCTGTCAACATTCTGTGAGGCCTCATGAGTTGAGTGGGAAAATTCTACTCATGGTGAGCAAAGAAAACCACAATTCCTGGGTTGTGAAAACCACAGCCTGCTGGCATGAGAGGTGGGGGCATGGAAATGACAAAGGGGCAGAGGAAATTATTGTCATCTTGCACACAATGTGTTGTCGTGCCTTTGAATGCAGAAGTGACATAAGTGTGAATGAAGAGGGACAGATTCCAGCCCACGCTTCCCTCAAGCTTTGTGGTTTTTAATACTGAGCAGATTCAGGGATGATTAAAACACCTGTGGAAGCTGCACAGAAGTGAAGAACCCTCTCAGTTTTACAGAAGTACAGAAGAATCTCATTAGCTCTAGGCAGCAGTTATCTTGTCTGTGTGGCTTCTCCCTGTGGAGTGCTGGCTCAAAATTATCTCAACGCCTGGGAAATTATTGTCCAGAGCAGCTGTGGCTGCCCCTGGATCCCTGTAAGTGTCCAGGGCCAGGTTGGACAGGGCTTGGAGCACCTTGGGATGGTGGAAGGTGTCCCTGCCCATGGCAGGGGAATGGAACTGGATTATCTTCAATGTCCCTTCAAACCCAAAGAAGTCAATGGTTCTATGAAATGCAGCTATTACAGGAACAATCCCTGACATCTGCTTTTCTTGGGCAGATCAGACCTATTTTTCTTGAGCTGATGCCCAAAAGAAGTTGAGGAAAACTGTAGCTTCACTGAAGGAGCAGTCAGTGCATTCCTGAGATGCACCGTTTGGACAGGAGGAGAGCTGGGAAGCTCCTCCTGGTTATTTGAGGTGACATTTGAGAGGCAGGAGCTCTCCTACCAGGACAAAATGTCTTTGCATTCATGTCTTCCAAAGGAATTGCTTTGGAATTCATTATTTGATTTTGATTTGGGGTTCATAACTGGAACTGTTTCAAGAACTGGGATTGATTGGAAGACAATCAAGTGAATATAGAAAAATGTGCCTTTATCTTACTCTGCCTAACTACTGATTTGGGACAACAGAGAGTTGCACTTGCAGAGGTTCACCCCTCCCAAACACTGACCAGGGAGAAAATAACTGCACCAAGCATCAGTGCAGACCACAAAAATGGGTAGCAGTGAGATGGGACCTCTGCAGGGAAGTGCTTGACCCCTAGGTACTTGTGTAGAGGCTGCATGACCCAGCTGCTGCCATGAGCTGCTCAGAGAGGTTCCCATCCCTGGAGGAGTGTGGTCAAGGTGGGCAGGTGTGGAAGAGGCTTTACAGTGACTCTGAGAGCCAGAGAGAAGTTTGATCAGAGGATTCATGTTCACCCCTGGAAGAATTTCCTACCAAGGTTGTTGACACAGAAACCAAGAAAGAAAGAAGGCAAAATAAGGGAAACCTGCAACTGCCTGTTCCAATGAGCACTTCGTCTTTCCTGACCAATGAATAAAGTGTAAACTGATGAGTTTTGAAAGAATGTATAAATAGCATGCATGCTAAAATAAAAATAGTTTGAAGCCTTCTGAAAATGCAGTGTTGCTTTGTATTGTGACTGTCTGAACTATGATGGGCAGGAGACAGGCTTGAACTAGGAACACATCTGGCTTTGTGTGTGGATGTGGCAGCAGGATGAGAGAGCAGCATGGGAAGAGCAGATCTGGGGAAAAAATGATGGCCAAATGTCATGATCAGCCTGTGCAGAAGGACCTGCTGGAGCTTTGGAACTGGTTTTACACTTGGAGGGGCTGTGGAGGGAAAATGGTGTCGGAACTCAGCACATTCCTTTGGATGTCCAGAGTTGCCAAGAACCTCGTTGGGGGGCTCAGAGACCCTGGCACACAGCCCAGAACACCTGGAGATTTGATTTTGACCCGTGGAGCAAGTTACCAGCTTTGTATGAGGATGTGAAAGTCACACAGGTTTGAACAGTGTAATGACAAAATGATCACAGGGTGAAAATGTAGATTTTAGGATTTTTGGTATGGGGGTTATGGGGACAAGATGGAGGGACTTGGGTGTGTCCAGCCTTTCTCCTTCTTTTTCTTCTTCTTGTTCTCCATTTTCTGCAGTGATGTTGGCACTTTGGGATTGGTTTAGAGTAGAAGTGCACTGTCTAACATAGATGATAGGTATTGGGAATTAAGTGTAAATATGTTATAGGTAGTTTGTAGTATAAAAGGACAACACCACCTCGGGGCGGTCAGAGTGCCTGTGGCTGCCCTGCTGAGCAGATCTTGGCTGGGCAGAAAGAAAATTTTATAGATAAGAATTTATAAACAACCTCAAGACCGAAAAGTGAAGAGTCCAGACTCGTTCTTCAGCTGTGCAGGCTGAAGCAGAGACACCCTGCACATCTGGGGCAGCAATTATCAACAGCAACCAGAGAAAATGGGACTGTGACGTCCAAGGAAGGTGCTTGCAGCAGCTTGAATGCACCTGGGTAAAGCCTGCTCTGATACCACCATGTTTTGTCAAAAGCCATGGTGGAATGAGGATGGATTTGCAGCTCTGAAGCCACGTGAGGATGGTGCTGAGAGGAGCTGGAGGGTGTGGCTGTGAGGCAATCCTGCCAGGCATTGCTGCTCTGTCAGCTCCATGGGGGCACCGACATCCTGAGTGGGGGAGGAAGGAGACTTGTTGGGACAGCCCAGCCTGGGATGCAGGATCTGGGTAGGAGTCTGTGCAGGCTCCTCTTCCCGGCTGCCTTCTGAGGTCAGGAGTTTGCTGCTTCTTAATTGGGCCTTTCTCACCAGTTAATTAGTGAATTCCTGAAACTTTCCAACAGGGCTGTGCTCCTTCATCTCCTCCCGTGGGATCTCCTGGCACAGTCTCAGCTGTGGGGTGAGGAGCCAGCGCTGAACATTACGCACTGGCTCTGTGGGTGAGCCCTCACCCAGCCCATGACCACAGTGCAGGACACGGCAGGGGTGTGCCAGCATGGACATGCAAATGAGGAAACAGGGACAGCATGTCCACAAGCCTGGAAAAGTGATGTAACAGCCCTCAGCTCCCAGCCCTGGTGTTTGGGCAAAGCCAGTGAGTCAGGGAACTCTGGGGAAAAGCAGAAATTGTTCTGTACCAAGCATGGAGGCTGAGATTTCCGGTGGGTGAAATAATGGAGCATTGCTAGAGTACAGCGGTGGCTTGTGGAAGGATCTGTTGACACAGGATGTGACTCTGCCTCCATCCAAATGTGTTTTGGCTACCTGATAAGGCTGATTGCTGATAATTAATGCTCATGACTTTTGTAGAGCTGAACTCTGGGCTGTAGTAGGCAGAACAGAAGTTATAAGTTAACCTACTGATAAATCGAGCAATAAAACTTTCTTTTTTATTTTATTTTTTTCTTTATTTCTTTTTTCTTTCTTTCTTTTTAACTGGAATCAAAGAATTAATTGAGAAGCAAAATTCTCTAAAAGCTTTATATTTTTTTCCCACTTGAAGCCTCTCTGGTATGGCACAATAAAAGGACAGTGCTTGAAGTGAAAGGTGTTACGTGGGGAAAATGCTGAGAAACAGATGCTGAACTTAATGGCTCAGTCTGTGCTTTATCACAAAATTATACCTAATCCTATACCTAATTACACCTGCAGGTTTTATCTGTGAGTGCTTGTCATTTCCCAGGTTAAACATCAGCTTGTTTCTGTAATGCCATCTAAACTAATTGTTACTTACACACAGCTGTCAGGACATAATGCTTGGCAAAATGTTCTGCCTCCAAAATGTTCTAGCAGCTGATCTGCTGGGATTTGAACCCTATAAATTAATGCACTGCCATTGACAATGGGAAAAATTTTCATATTTTTGAATATTTTAGAATAGAGGATGCAGGAATGTAATGGATAATTGGAGATCTCTTGTGGAGAAATGTTGTTCTCTTGTACTCTCCTCCATTCAATTATTTAAGGCAAATCCTTTCTGATTTTACACAGCTCAGTAAAAGTCTGGGCTTGGTAGTCTAAGAACAGAAAGAAAGTGAGGATGTAGGCTGGGGGAGATAATAACTCTGTTAGAACAAATATCCTGGGGATATTCTGGGGAAATAACACTACAGAAGTACTCGATGTTCCTTACCTCATTCCACCTTGCCACACACACCTCTCCTGTAGCTCACACAGCAACACTTCCAATTCAGATTATGGCAGTGCTGTGGCCCTACAGAGCCACTCCAGCCCCAAAGCTGTCCTGCTCCTCTCTCGGGTTTTTGGTTGGTAATTGCTGCCCTGAGATGTGCAGGATGTCTCTGTTTTGGCCCAAATGGCTGAAGAATGAGTCTGGACTCTTCACTTTTCAGTCTTGAAGTTGTTTCTTAATTCTTATCTATAAAATTTTCTTTCTGCCCAGCCAAGATCTGCTCAGCAGGGCAGCCACAGACACTCTTTGTTGTCCTTTTATACTGCAAACTACATATAACATATTTACACTTAATTCCCAATACCTATCACCTGTGTTAGACAGTGAGCTTCTACTCTAAACCAATCCCAAAGTGCCAACATCACTGCAGAAAATGGAGAACAAGAAGAAGAAAGGCTGGACACACCCAGATTCCTCCATCTTGTCCCCATAACCCCCATACCAAAAATCCTAAAATCTACATTCTCATCCTGTGAATATTTTATTATTAGACTATTCAAACTTCTGTGACTTTCATGTCCTCATACAAAGCTGGTAACTTGCTCCAAGGGTCAAAATCAAATCCCCAGGTGTTCTGGGCTGTGTGCCAGGGTCTCTGAGCCCCCTGGCCGGGTCCTCAGCAACTCTGGACACCTGGAGGGATGCACTGAGTTCCAACACTCCTCCAGGCACTCAGTGACTTCCCAATGACAATCCATTCCTGTCACACCCAGCTCCATGGATGGGAAGGGGACAGGGACAGGGAAGGTTGGAGGGAAGTGCTGGAATGCTGCCATGGTAGATGAAACAAAGTGCAGAAGGGCTTGAGCCTCTTTTCCCCATCCATTTCTTTTCTGTCTTTCAGTGTCATTACTACCAAGGTGAAGAAAGAATGAGGAGCAGGACGTTCAGAAACACCTGGGGAGTCTGAGCAACACAGCTTAGGGGGGCAATTTGGAGTATTGGGGAAGGGCTCTGTGGTGTAAGAGTCACTGAACAATGAGAGAAAGGACACAACTCACACCCAGGGACACATAAATCACACCCTGTCTGCTGTCATAGGTGGATCAAACAAGAACAGCACGATTTCTAAATCTGCAGAATAATTTTGCCCTATGTTCTCATCTCTTTGTCAGGTACAAGATGGTATCAGCTATAGCTGAAGGACTTATTCCTGTTTCTTTATAATTACTATTGATTAAACTCTCCTCTGCTGTTGCTGGAAGATGAATTATTGTTGAAAGCTTTGACAACTGTCTGTGCTGTGTAATAAAACTCTGCCATTTGTAGAAACGCCATGCAGGCTGCCCTGCCATTCTCAGAAATTTTGCCTATTATCTGAAACTGTGAAGAATAGCAAGAGGGGAAAGCATCCTGAATAATCTCATTTCCTTGAATAAGCAATGGTCTCGAGAAAATGAAGCTGTAGAAAAACCAGAGGAGGATCATCACAGTGACTTCCACAGCTTTCAGCAAAACAGTCTTGATAAATAAGGACAAATGATTCATCTGTGTGTGTTCAATTGGAGCAGACACTGGATGAAGATGCCCCTGTGCTTCCTTCATCCTGTTCCACTGAGCCTTCAGCAGAGCAGCCTTCCCCACCTGATGGGAGGAAAAGAAGGAGCTCAAATCATGAAGCTGTCCTTCCCTCCCTATCTAATTTAGAGACTCCTCTGTTTTGTTTTTCCATCAATTTGTTGAGACACGATTTCCCTCATCTTCTCAAGTTCCTCTTCCCTCTTATTCTCTGGGTCATTCCAGTAACAAATTTCTACAATGATGAATTTCCAGTGGGATGTCTCAGCACTGAACCCTCTGGATTTTGAGGGTGCTTCCTCAAGTTTTGGGCATTCATGGGGAAAATCTCCCTCACTGAATCATCTAGGACTGGTGTTTGGAATGAGTAATGGAAGGGCATTTGGGGTCATGTGGTATCAGTAATATTGTGTTTAATGGAAATGAAACACAATTTAATTTTAATTTTAATTAAACACAATTTAATTAAACACGATTTAATCTTCCAAGAAGATTGGAAGAGAACTGTATTATGAAAAATTGTTTTTCTCTCACTGGAACTGTCTCACAGTGTGACAGCCACAGGTTTGATCTTGTCACTGCTAAGCAGAGATGATACTTGAATTTTTTTTTCTCTGGGCCATGTTCAGATGTTTCACTTTGTTTACTTTCAGTATAGAATGAAAAGAAAGGAGAGGAGAGGAGAGGAGAGGAGAGGAGAGAAGAGAAGAGAAGAGAAGAGAAGAGAAGAGAAGAGAAGAGAAGAGAAGAGAAGAGAAGAGAAGGAAGAGAAGAGAAGAGAAGAGAAGAGAAGAGAAGAGAAGAGAAGAGAAGAACTAGAGAATGGAAGAGAAAAACTAGGGAATCAGCTAGGCTTCTCTTTCATCTAGATCTAGATTATTTTTTTTATTTTCCTCATGCCTTTCTCCAACTGGGCTTGACCCAGGAGGCTGCAGCACCTCTGCTGTGCCTCCACTCACTGCACGTCCCGTCCCCACCCTGCACATCCCATCCCTGTGTGTGCCAAGGCAGCGGTGCCACCCTTTGGTCACGTCTGCAGCCGTGCCTGGCAGCTGCCAGCAGGCAGCAAACACAACAGGGTGAGCAGCTCTCAGTGGTGGCTGCTCTCCTGGCAGGGAATTCACCTGGAAATCACCAGCAGCCTTTGCACAACGCCTGGCATGCACGGTGATGTGCCAGCAGCCGCCTGTGGCTCAGTGCCAGGGAATGGCTGTGCAGCCAGGCTGGAGCCCACACTGCCCTGACACACTGGGGTGGCCCTGGGGCCCCAGCCAGACAGTGCTGGCTGTGCTCTGTGTTCTGGTGCCCTCTGTGCTGAGCTGTGGTCGTTCAGGGGATCATTGTGTCTGGGAAAGACTTTCACACAAGGCTGGAGAGTTTTGCAGTGCTTGGCATTGAGGGATTTTCATTGACATTCCATGGCAGAGACACCAATGAAAAACATAAAGAGCTGTCACAGAAACCCAGACTGGTTTGGGTTGGAAGAGACATTAAATCCATCCCATCCCACCCCTGCCATGGCAGGGACAGCTCCTACTGTCCCAGGGTGCTGCTCCAAGCCCTGTCCAGCTTTCCTTCTCTTTCCTTCCTTTCTTTCTTTCTCTTCTTTCTTTCTTTCTTTCTTTCTTTCTTTCTTTCTTTCTTTCTTTCTTTCTTCTTTCTTTCTTTCTTTCTCTTTCTTTCTTTCTTTCTTTCTTTCTTTCTTTCTTTCTTTCTTTCTTTCTTTCTTTCTTTCTTTCTTTCTTTCTTTCTTCTTCTTTCTTTCTTTCTTTCCTTTCTTTCTTTCCTTTCTTTCTTTCTTTCTTTCTTTCTTTCTTTCTTTCTTTCTTTCTTTCTTTCTTTCTTTCTTTCTTTCTTTCTTTCTTTCTTCTTTCTTTCTTTCTTTCTTTCTCTCTCTCTTTCTTTCTCTTTCTCTCTCTCTTTCTCTCTTTCTCTCTTTCTCTCTTTCTCTCCCTCCTCCCTCCCTCCCTCCCTCCCTCCCTCCCTCCCTCCCTCCCTCCCTTCCTTCCTTCCTTCCTTCCTTCCTTCCTTCCTTCCTTCCTTCCTTCCTTCCTTCCTTCCTTCCTTCCTTCCTTCCCTTCCTTCCTTCCTTCCGCCACTTCCTTCCGCCACTTCCTTCCGCCACTTCCTTCCGCCACTTCCTTCCGCCACTTCCTTCCGCCACTTCCTTCCTTCCTTCCTTCCTTCCTTCCTTCCTTCCTTCCTTCCTTCCTTCCTTCCTTCCTTCCTTCCTTCCTTCCTTCCTTCCTTCCGACACTTCCTTCCGACACTTCCTTCCGACACTTCCTTCCGACACTTCCTTCCGACACTTCCTTCCGACACTTCCTTCCGACACTTCCTTCCGACACTTCCTTCCGACACTTCCTTCCTTCCTTCCTTCCTTCCTTCCTTCCTTCCTTCCTTCCTTCCTTCCTTCCTTCCTTCCTTCCTTCCTTCCTTCCTTCCTTCCTTCCTCCTTCCTTCCTTCCTTCCTTCCGACACTTCCTTCCGACACTTCCTCCGACACTTGCTTTCCGACACTTCCTTCCTTCCTTCCTTCCTTCCTTCCTTCCTTCCTTCCTTCCTTCCTTCCTTCCTTCCTTCCTTACCTTCCTGCCTTCCCTTCCTTCCTTCCTTCCTTCCTTCCTTCCTTCCTTCCTTCCTTCCTTCCTTCCTTCCTTCCTTCCTTCCTTCCTTCCTTCCTTCCTTCCTTCCTTCCTTCCTTCCTTCCTTCCTTCCTTCCTTTTCTTTCTTGAATCAAAGACTTAACCGAAAAGCAAAATTCTCTAAAAGCTTCATATTTTTTCCCACTTGCAGCCTCCCTGGTATGGCACAATAAAAGGACAGTGGTTGAGGTGAAAGGTGTTACATGAGGAAAATGCTGAGAAACAGATGCTCCCTGGCCTTGGGTACTGCCAGGGATGCCCACAGCTGCTCTGGGCACCCTGTGCCAGGGCCTGCCCACCTCCCAAGGAACAATTCCTTCTGCACATTGAAGCTAATTTCCCCCTCTTTCAGGTTAGAAGTGTGTTTGTCTCTGGTACCTCTGTAGCAGCATGTCCAATTGCAGGAAAGCCAGGAAAACCCAGTGAGGATTACTCAGGGTGTGGGGAATGCAGGCAGCAGAAGGCACAACCACATGAAGTGTTCTGCTAAAAGATGATTACAGGGGCTGCTTGTGACTTACTTCATGAAATGTCTTTGAGAGGACAAAAAGAATACAGAACTGATAAACAACTTAAAAATGTGCCTGAAAAAGTCTTTAAATTGTGTGTTCTGCACTGGCCAGTTGCTCTTCTTCTCTGGCTTTGAATTTACAATAGGAAAATGCAGGCTGGGATTCTGGGCTCCTTACTTCACATAACCATTGATGTTGGAATGGACTTACAAGGTCATTGACCTGAAACTTTGTGAAGCGCTTAATTTAATCAGAAATTGTTATCATTAATATTGCTACTCCTAATATTACTACTGGTATTGCTATTGTTGTTATTATTGTTAAGTAAATTTCTTCCATGGCAGCTATTTCTTAAATGCTAATAATAGTTTCAACTTTAATATCAGTGTTTAGATCAGTCTCTGCTCTTTAAGATTGCAGGTCTAGTATGAAAATACTTTCAAAATCTTCCCAGATTGCATAACACAAAAGTTCTGCTGTTTAAAATAATGGCTGGGAAGAAGAGAGTAGCAGAACTTAATTTGCACAGAGGGGGAGGTGTAAAACCTCAATCCCAATGTTTCATCCAGCCCTTGGCACCTCACACTGAGCCATGTCAGAGTTAGTAGAATCTTTCTAATAAAAATATTTTTTCCTCTTGAGAGAAAAGTAGCTTGAATCAAATGAAAACTTGGAAGAATGATGCTGTCAAGAGCAAACCTCAACAGTTTTCATTTCAATGATATTTGATTGTCCTGTTTCAACTTAGTTCAAAATAGTCCCTCTTTTCTCTGTTTGGTAAAAATGAAAAAAAAAAAAAACCATAACGACTCCACTGAAGCTAAATATTAGACAAATCAAGGGATTATATTCAGAGAATGATTTTCAGCTTTCCATTCTGTACTGAAAGGAAAACAAAGTGAAGAAACATCTGAACATGGCCCAGAGAAAAAAAAATTCAAGTATCATCTCTGCTTAGCAGTGGCAAGATCAAACCTGTGGCTGTCACACTGTGAGACAGTTCCAGTGAGAAAAGTACAATTTTTAGTAATACAAACAGTATTTTCACAGAATATGGACAAGCACATGTCCAGAGCTGTCCACATTCTGATTGCACTGGTGGAAAAAAATGGTTGCAATATTTTCTTCCTCAGAGTCTTTATTTATCTATTTGCAATATTTTCCTCCACAGAGTCTTTATTTATGTATTTGTTCATCTAGAAAAAGGATGTGCTAAAAAATAGAAGCAGAATTTTTAGCTGTTTCACGCTGGAACGGTGCAATCAGCAGTGTTTTGTGAGATGGACCCAGTGTAGTCCTGTCTACATTGCTGTGCTGTTGCTCCAAAGATCTTCATCTGTGTTTGTCACGGTTCTATTATTAGCTCATACTCTAAATGTTGTTTGTGGTTGCCAGGAGATCACTGGAGGTTTTCTGGACCCTCTGATTCTCATCACTTCTCATCTGGCTTTTCCTCACTTTTTGGAGGAGCCTGGGGAGTAACTAAATGCAGAAACACCAAACTTTGGGTCTGAGGTCAGACTTAGGTCTGACACATGTTAAACTCCACCCAGCTGGTTTTAAAACAATGGATTATTTTAACTTGTGATACTTCCCTGTGACCATGTTCACAGGAACCTTAGGATGAGGGAAGAGACGAGGATCTGACTCCATGTTTCAGAAGGCTTGATTTATTAATTTATGATATATGTTATATTAAAACTATACTAAAAGAACAGAAGAAAGGATTTCATCAGAAGGCTAGCTAAGAATAGAATAGCAAAGAATGATAACAAAGGCTTGTTATCATTCTCACCGTGATTGGCCATTAATTAGAAAAAACCAACATGGGCCAATCCCAGACGCACCTGTTGCATTCCACAGCAGCAGATAATCAATGTTTATATTTTGTTCCTGAGGCCTCCCAGCTTCTCAGGAGCAAAAATTCTAAGGAAAGGATTTTTCATAAAAGATGTCTGTGACACTTCCCCCATTCCATGTCAAGTTCTAGTCAAACCACAGGAGCACCAAGGCTCCTCCAGCAGCCAGAGGAGCTGGGGACAAACTCCTGAGGCCAGCTCTGCCCTCAGAGCCACACAGAGCTGCCCCTGTGTCTGCTGGGACCCGCTGGTGCTGTGTGGTGCCCCTGTGCCCAGGTGAGACCCCACCTGCAGAGCTGCCCCAGCCCGGGCCCAGCACAGGGAGGAGCTGGAGCTGCTGCAGAGATCCAGAGGAGGCTCCAGGGGGATCAGGGGATGGAGCAGCTCTGCTGGGAGGAGAGGCTGGGACAGCTGGGATTGTGCACCTGGAGAGGAGAAGCTTTGGGGGGACCTCAGGGTGGCCTTGCAGGGCCTGAACAAGCCAACAAGATGGAGAGAGACAATTGACAAGGGCCTGGAGTGCCAGGACAAGGGGGAATGGCTTCACACTGACAGAGAGTGGGTTTAGATTGGAGATTAGGAAGGAATTCTCCCCTTTGAGGGTGGGCAGGCCCTGCCACAGGTGCCCAGAGCAGCTGTGGCTGCCCCTGGATCCCTGGCAGTGCCCAAGGCCAGGCTGGACAGGGCTGGGAGCAGCCTGGGACAGTGGAACTTGATAATCTTTAAGACCCCTTCCAATCCAAGCCATTCTCTGACTCTGTGACTAAGAGAAAAAACTGTGTTTTTCTGTTTCTGGGGAGTTGTCTCCCTTTTTCCCCAGCTACCAGCTCCTAAGGAAGCCCAGGATTTTCAAGATCTCTTAGTCACAATTTTGTGTTGCAACAAATCCTAACAAATCTGGTCACTCAGCTTGGAGGCCATTTGAGGCTTTTTTGTGGTGCTTCATGGTAGCATCACATCTCCTCCACACATGTTCCCACCTACTCTCTTTCCCCACCATCCTGCACATGTGAGAGGTGGGCAATCATGAATCAGAAGCTTTTGTGCATCACAAACCTTCCTGTGGTCACTCTGAACACTTTACAGGAAGGAGACTTTTTTGGCAGCCACCCATTGCACATTTCCTGGGGGGAAAGTTCTGGGTGCAAAGCTGACGAGCACAGGGTGCAAGGACTCCATGTGGCCCCTGGTGAGGATGTGGCCCATGATTAACACAGACAAGAGGATTAAATTGGAAAATATTTAAGGAAAATTTCAATTTTTTGTTTAGGTTGACAGACAAGATTCACTTTTCTCCCTTTGCTGGTCAAGCAGAGCAGCCCAGTTTAATTCAAGAAACTCTTCAGCCACGATGGAAAAATGCCCAAGCATGAGAGAAGAGTTCCAGAAATAGTGCAAAGCTTGATATCCTCACACTATTATTCACATTTCCAGTGAAAAATACCTGCTTCTATCCCTGGACGTGATTTACATAAAGATGCTGACGGAAAAAAAATAAATTAAAGTCCTGTAATCCCACGCATGTGACCACAGGGGCAGAAAATCCCACGGCTTGCCTCAACACACCCTCTGCCAAGTGTTTCCTCTCTTGCTCTTGCTCTGGGACTGGGGATGGCCTTTTCAGCCACCCCCACGCAGAGAAACTCTGCAGCTCCTTCTGTGCTCTGCAGCTCCTTGACAAGAGAGGCACCGAGGAATGGCGTGGGCGGGACAGCACCAGGGAAACCCCGACCTGCCGCAGGAAAAAGGCATTGAAAACAAACTATTTTTATTCCTCCAAGTACTTGTGCTCGAGAGGAATGCAGTGAGAGAGTCACCAGAGTTGTGGTGGGGTGACACTGCTCGTTTTGGCCCAGGGAGGGGAAAACACCAGAGTCCAGAAAGGATTTTTTTCATGCTCTGTGTGCAGCTGGCAGTGCTGCTGGGTTTGTGGCAGTGCTGGGAAAATTGGGACTGCTTGTTCCCAGTCCAGTGAAATCAGTGGAGGGAGTTCTACAGTTTTTGGTAAAGATTTGGGACAGGCCTCATGGCACCGAAATGATGGAAAAACCAAGTGTTTTCTTTTTATCTTGTTAAAATTCAGGAGAAGAGAGGCCAGAAAAGCAAGGGGTAAAGTTAGGGCTCTCCACTTGGTGAGAGTGAGACTGTGTTGGGTATGTAATGTCCATTTCTGGATCAGGAGACTGGGATGGGATGGGATGGGATGGGATTATAATAAATCAAGGTAACTCCAATAAAGGGGAGCAATGACAAGGAGGACTCTATTGATATCAGAAGGCTAATTAATTACTTTATTATACAATATTATTCTATACTATACTACATTACATCTAAACTGAACCTGCTCAAGCACTCAACTCCACAGAATTTTGTGACTGGCAGCCCACAGTCCCAACACACACCTGGATTCAATTGGTCAGTGAATCAAAACACTCACACCAGAATCCAATTTAGCAAATTCCTTCAGGTAATCAATCTTCCTCAATGCATTCCACTTGTTCTAAAACACAGGAGCAATGAATGAGATAAGAATTGTTTTTTCTTTCTCTCAGGTTCAGAGAATGTGAATCCCAGAAAATATCCTTGGGAAGTTGTGCCTTGCTTTTCTCTGTGAAGAGAAATGGGATGGGATGGGATGGGATGGGATGGGATGGGATGGGATGGGATGGGATGGGATGGGATAGAATAGAATAGAATAGAATAGAATAGAATAGAATAGAATAGAATAGAATAATCTCAGCTGGAAAAGACCTACAAGGATTGTCTTGTCCAACTGCCAGACCCCCGCAGGGCTGACCCAATGTTAAAGCAGATTCTGAAGGGCATTGTCCAAAAGCCTCTTAAACACAGCCAGGCCATTCCTCTCCAGAAATTCTGTTCCAGCCTTTGACCACACTTTCTGTGAAGAAATGTGGAGTCTAAACCTGCCCTGATGCAGCTTTGGACCATTCCCACATGCTCCATCTCAGGGAGCAGGGATCAGCATGTGCCTCTCCACTTCCTAGAGATGCTCAGGGTCCTGCCCAGCACAACCTGGGAGATGTTGAGGGAGCTGGGCTGGTTTTTTTTGGCAAAAGGGAGCCAAAAAGTCCTGGCAGTGCCTGATAATGCACCCAGGGTGCCACCACTGCCTTTTAGGAGATGGATTATGGAAGCTGGGATAACCCTTTTCACTCAGAGGGTGATAGAGCTCAGGAACAGCCCCTCAGAGAAGTGCCTGAAACCCTTCCCTGGGGAGATGTCAAAGCTTGGCCAGAGAAAGCCACGACCAAACTGATCTTGTGCCAGAGCCAGTCTTGCCTTGAGCAGAAGGCCAGGCTACAGATCCCCAAAATCTGGTCCAAAGTACATATTTATATCCACATGTAACTCTTTCAGCCAAGGACTTTGATTAATTAAAGCTGATGATGCTATTAATAATCATTTAAATAGCAGCCTTGTAGTGTCAGGTTTCTCATGTCTCAGATATTATGCAAAGTGAAACAATTATTGATTATGCAGCCAAATTCCTGCTATTTCCTGAACTAACTTCCTCCAGCTTTGCTTAACTGGGACAGTGACTGGCAAGACACTTCTCCAACACATAACTGGACCCGTCCCAAACCAGAGTTATCATTGCACAAAACTTTACATAGCAGAGAAGTCGCTTTTTCTGAGACTTTTCTGGGGAAATGTTTGGATGCCTTTGGGGTAACAATTGCTCCCTGCAAGGGGAGAGATGGCCACGTGGCTCTGAGAGGGGACAGGGATTAGGATGAGGCAACACTGGCCAGCAGAGTAGGCAGCCCTGCAGATTTCTATCGACGTCATGGTTTTATTTTCCTGATTGTGAGATGATGTCCACGATGACCACGAGCAGAAAAAGCAGAAGGAAGACTAAAGCAACTGCTGTGAGTCAGCAGGGCCAGGGCTTTGTGGAGCCCTGCCTGTACAGCTGCTGGCAGGGAACATGGCCAGGACACAGCCAGGGCCCAGCTGAGGTTTCTGTGCCTTTGGGGGTGTGTGTGGGGCAGAGCTGTTGGCGAGGCAAGGGGCACCTCACCCTCCTTTTGGCCTCCTCTGGGTCAGAGGACATGTTCACCTTGTGGATCCTGAGCAGATGTGGAGCACACTCAGCCTTCCCTGGGAATGTGCAGGTCCAGGAGGGCAGGAGGCTTCTCCTGGCTCTGTGGTGGCCACTGGAGTTCCTGCCATGGGAGCCCTCGTGCTACAGATGGTTGAGAGCCCAGGGAGGAGAGGGAGGACCTGGAGGGATCCCAGGAAGTGTGTGGGAATGGTTTGTCACTGAGAGCACAGAGGAGCTGTAGGAGAGGGATGTTTTCTGGGGCAGGGGAAGCCCAGGCCTCCCCACAGCACTTCCAGGTCTGTGGTTGCCCACAAGTCAACAGCAAAGGAAGCGTGGAAAGGGCTGAGCAGTTTTTGGAAGATCAGCAAGACCACTGGGGTGAGACAAAGCAGAAAAACCAAGTCTCCAGAGCTGAAATATCCTTTTGTTTTTCCCTCTCTCCTTTTCTGCAGTGGGAGACCATTCCAAGCTGCAGCCAAGGCCTGTGATGAGTAATTTGTTTAACTCCGTTCAGCTTTTCTTTTCTAAAAGTTTTTCTCCCAAAAACCAGCCTTCCCTTCCTGCCAAGAGCAGGCTAATTGTTTACTGAATTGGCCCAAGTCCTGGAGCCATTCAGCTCCCTAGCATGATCCCACTGATTTTGCAATGTCTGGTAGGGCCTGGTCACATGTCATCTTCCAGATTAAAGAACCCCTTATCTGTGTGCTTCAGAAGAAGACCAAAAGCAGCAGAAAACATGTGCAGGCCTCCTTAACGTGCACAGTGCAGAGCTAGGCATGAAGGAAAGAAATTAGGATGGGAAACGTAACAGGACCTTGAGGTCTTGCACTGACGTTAATGAAAATAACCACGTAAAACAGCGGCCGATGGGCAGCTGGTTATTGTGTTTTGATTAAAGTCAAATTGATGTCTATTTAATATTTAATGCTCTTTAAGGAGGGGAGAGGCAGTTTCAGGGCACTGTGGCTGTGGTGGAAGGAGCAGGAGCTGGATGCTGTAGCTCACGGGCATGTCTGAACACATGTGAGCTGGCTCTGAGGACGTCACCGTGCCCTCAGCAGCTTATATAACTTGTTTTTTTTGATCCTCAGCAAGAGGCCAGGCCTGAAAGGGGAGCATGGAAAACAGGAGGCAAATTGGTTTAGCTCCTGGGCTTGTGGTTTTTCGCCCTGGCTCTTCTCACTCTCCTCCTCCCCTCCTTAATTGAGCTCCTTGTATGGTTTCAGGAGAAAGCAGCAAAGATGGGATCACTGCCTGTGCTGTCCCAGGATGAAGTCTGGCAGTGAGCACATCTAGATAATCAACCAATTATCAGAGTGAACAGCACTTGCTGGCTCCTGTCTACAGCACTCAGTCTTAGGTCACTTTTGCTTTTAGCAGCAGACCTGGTAACATCGAATGTTCTCACAGGGTTTCACATTGCCTGTGCTCAACCACATCTTCCACTTGCACAAGACTTGTGTGTGGGCCTCTTTCCATGGCTGAGATGATCCCAGATTCTGCTCAGATTTACAGCGGCCTCTCCTTCATGCTGAGCAAGTTGCCACCAAAGCCTTGCTGTTGAAATGTGATGGGTGCTGACTGCCTCAATGCTTGACAAAATATCCATAAAATCACTGCTCTTTGCTCTGCCTTGAGTGATTTCCTCCCATTCCCCACCAAAATGAGTTGCTGCATGAATCAGAGCGTGGGGGTTTGGATTTATTCGGAAACCTGCAGGATCTATGGTTAAATAAAGATTTGTCTCATAACCTTGCACCTTTATTTGTCACCCTGCTCCTGCTGGCTGGGAAAGGGGCAGAGTGTTAAAAGCTCTTTCCTTGAGTCACAACAGCAGGAGAAGTGCCAAAGGTCCCAAAAAATTCTCTGGGAAAGAGAATTCTCAGGGAAAGAAGGAAGGGAAAAGTACATTTCATGGGGTTTTCCCTGGCTCACCATGGCATGGGCTGCCCAGGCCTGGCCTATGGAAATCAGTCTGTATGACTTAATGAATTTTACCCCTGAGAAAATGTGCTGGGTTTGTGTCTCTCCTCAGGATGGGCTGGGAATGCTGCTCTGCCAGCCTGCATGGGGCTGGGTTGGGTTGGGATGGCTCCACAGGGAATGTGGCAGCTCCATGTTAGGGCATAGCTCGGGGAGGCTGAGAGGATGTGGAACACAAAATTGTTCTTCTGGGCAACTCTGCTTGATATCTAGGAGCAGTGAAAGGAGGGGAATTTGTCCATTGTCATCCTAAAAATGAAAGTAATGAGAGCAATGCACATCAATTAATGCCTGCATATAATTTCCAAGGTGAAATCTAGCATCCAGCACTTCCAAGGGAAGTTGAAGAGAGTCTATGATTGCTTACGACCTGTGATTAATTTTTCTTAATATTTTCTAGAAAATAATTAGAAAAGGATTTGACTTCCCAATATATGAGATAGACAATTATTTTCCACTATAAGCTTACATTTTTTTTGACCATTCCTTCAATCTCAATATAATGAGTCCTACACTAATGCCCCACATGTTAAGATCAAATTATTTCAAGTAAACTGAAATATCCTGAAAAACAGAAATCATGATTAAACAGCAACATTTTGGACAGAGGAATGCACTGAAATTTCACTTTCAGAGAACTGAGGAGAGTAGCAGAATTAAACTTTTTCTTTGGAAGACACCTCTGTGGTTGAAGTAGATAACCCAATATGTGATGTACAGTTGAAATGCCTCCAAACTATTTTAAGTCTATGTTTCCATGCTGAATTAATTATGCTTCCATGGCACTTGGATGCTGATCAGGAGCACTGTGGGAGCTGCCTTGGATCCCTTTGTCCCAGGGCTGTATCCCATAGGGGTAATTCATCCATATGCAATAGTGAAAACTCATTTGTGAAAGCTTCTGGGTTTTCTACAAATACACCTGACAGTGTTTGCAGCTTCTCTGAGAAAATGATTCCCCAGCTTTTGAGCACCCATTTATGACGGGGAGTTGGAGTAGTGCTTGGTGTGTTTCAGGTGTGTTTTATTGTGGATTGGGAAGCACACCTCACATGGGATATGGGCAGATATTTTCTTGGATCATTCTTTGCAAGTGCTTTTTGAGGGTGGTGAGAGCTGGGATGCACCTACAGCAGGGCTTGAAATGAGCCTCAGAGTCATTGTCCTTGCCTTGCCAGAGCTTGCAAAGGATCTTGAGCCCAGCTTTACTGTCCCTTTGCTGTCCCATGCTGTCAGTGCAGAAGCAGGCAGCAGGTGGGAGGTTGATAGAGGGTATGAGGGAAAAGTGCCCCTCACAGGGGCCAGGATCACACCTGCCTGCAGGTGGGCCAGGCCTGCCTCTCTGTCTGCCCTGGAGCGGCTCCATTGCTCCCAGGATCATCCATGGATGGTCCCAGCCTCATGCTGGTGTGGGGTTTGTCACTGCCAACCCACCAGCATCCCACACTGGGACTGACCACACCTGAGACAAACTTTGCTTCTTTTGGGGGTTTGAGAGGAAAGCTCAGAATTTACAGTCCGTAGTTGTTGGAGCCTTCTGGAAATGCCCATTATGCTCCAGAGGAGGTTGTGCCATTCTTCCATGTTGTTCCAAACACACCCTTGGAGCAGCACCTGGAACAGCACTGGGAAGCCAAGTCATACCTCAGGTTCAGCTTTTCTATTTTTCACATTCTGTGCTGCTTTACTGTGTGGGTCTGAGCTTCACATCAGGGCATGGTGAGCTCTGTGCACAGAGCAGGGAGACAAAACAATTCCTGCTCCAGCTGGGCACCAAGGACAAATGATCCAAATCTCAGCCCAGGAGCACAAACACCGTGGGCTGGAGAGAGAAAAACAATCAGGGTGGGACTGCCTGGGCTAAAGCTGGAATGGGACAATGAACTGCAAGGTGCAAATGGAGCAGAACTGATCCCAGGGACAGACCCCGTGCCCGGTCATGCATTTTGGGACCATTTTGGTTCACCTGACACAAACTCTGCCCTCAGGCTGCTGTGGGCACAGCCATCCTGAGCCATGGCAGAGCTGGGAATGATCAGAAATGCTGTCATTTCAAGGATCTGCTGTCCAAATTTCAGTGGGTTTCTAAGCAAGCTGTACGTTCACTCTTTCAGACTCCTTGGAAAACCCCAGGCAAATGTCACTGCGAGCTCTGGCAAGATGACAGATCATTCTCTGCATCTTGCAAAACAGTTTTCTTCTTTCTCCAACCCCCACAGAGTTTCTTGCGAGAAGAGGAAGCAGGCAGTGGTGTCCCAGTGCCCTTCCACTGCAGAGTTTGTGTCTGACTGTGTTTGTAGGACACCTCCCAGTGACGTGACCCTCCCCAAGGTGCTGGACGGAAGGTCACAGAGTGCATCTGGAACACAGAAAAATCAGCATAGGAGAGAAAAGGACTCGAGGAAATGGAAAGACGAAGAGCTGGCCAACAATTTGTACTTCCTGCTTTTATTTGTGGTGGGAGGAAATACCAAAGAAAAGGCCGAGCACATATTTTCCAGGGATTCCCTTGTTATTAAGGGAGGAGTAAGAGCCTGATGGCAACAATACAGTGAGGCAGAGCTGGAAAATCAGTGAAGGGGAGTGAGCACTCTTGGGATGCCTTGTGCAGTCTGGCTAGAACAGAGACTGGACAGACTTAAAAAGTAAAGCAGGGATTTATTAAAAGGATCTCCTCAATGGATGCACCTTGGGCAGCACAAGAGCCCAGCCAGGGCTGCACCCAAGATGAACCAAAATGGCCCCAAAATGCACGGCCGGGCACGGGGTCTGTCCCTGTGATCAGTTCTGCTCCATTTGCACATTGCAGTTCATTGTCCCATTCCAGCTTTAGCCCAGGCAGTCCCACCCTGCTTGTTTTTCTCTCTCCAGCCCACGGTGTTTGTGCTCCTGGGCTGAGATTTGGGTCATTTGTCCTTGGTGCCCAGCTGGAGCAGGAATTGTTTTGTCTCCCTGCTCTGTGCACAGAGCTCACCATCCCCTGATATGAACCCAAACCCACACAGTAAAGCAGCACAGAATGTGAAAAATAGAAAAGCCAAAACCCAAGGCATGACTTGGCTTCCCAGTGCTGTTCCAGGTGCTGCTCCAAGGGTATGTTTGGAACAAGATGGGAGGATGGCACAACCTCCTCTGGGGAGTGATGGGCATTTCCAGAAGGCTCCAACAACTACGGACTGTAAATTCTGAGCTTTTCTCTCACACCCCCAAAACAAATAACTGACACTCATTTATTAGACCTCCACCACACAGATAAGGCATTCTGGCTCCCTAGGGGAAATCAGACATTTTTGGACCACCAACCCTTCCAGCAGAGGAGTTTTACTGGACCATCCCCAGCAGCAGCTCCCAGATTCAGTTTCCAGCACTGAGATCCTTCCTTAGCATTTTTGTGACTTTTAAAAATCTGTTATTAGCAAGGAAGCACCAAGGCTGCAGTCAAGGAGAGGGACACCCCAGCAGGATGTTCTTAACACAGTCACATCCCTGTGTTGGTTATCAGGAATTTGAGCAGGGCTGGGCCTGGTGTAAAGCTCTCAGCCCCTTCTGGCACTGGGAAGAGCCAGATCCCCTGGATATTTTATGTTAATGCCTTGGTCTTTCTGTGGTTTTGATCAGAAATCCCAGTGATGCTCTTAGCAACCCCTGTTGATACAAGCTCCAGTGAAACTGGTACTTTCCAGAAAAAGTGAGAAAATATTGTATCTTGGTGGAAAAATCCATGGCTTACACTTTCTGAGACATTGGTTTTCTTTGTGGGGTGAGCCCTGAAAGCTTTGGGAAAAAGAAACAAAACTTTTGGGTTCAGTTTCTTTTCTGTGATACTTCCTTTTGTTTTCAACATAAACTTCATTTTCATTCTCTATTGGGCAATGGCTAGTGAAGAGTGGAGAAACAAAAGTATTTTTCCCCCTGTGGATTCTGATATTCCTGGGAAAAATAATAAATCAGGAATGATAAGAGTTTACGTATTCAGTAATACAGGTCCCTGTTAAACAGGGAAAAATCAGGTTATTTGCTCTGAGTAGGCTCAGACTATTTTATAACCCTGGAATGTAAACCAACTGCAGCCTATAAACTTGGAAAAATCATCAGGGGAAAAATTTCCTTCCTGTTAGGAGCTGGGATTCCTGCTAAGGGGTGGGAGTGGATTTTTTCCCCTGGATTACGTGTTGCAGTGACTGCTGTTCAACGCACTCATTTTGCCTCATTTCGATAGGATTTGGAAAGAATGGTAAAAATAGACAGCTTCTAGGAACCCCTTGAGATGTATGAAACCAGATTAGCTGAGTTATCTCCCAGTTATGCAGGGCACTCTGTGACTGGGCTGATTTTCATTGTTTTCTCTTTTATCCTCGAGCTTCCTCTCTGGATGGTTTGCTTACAGATCCATAAATAAAAAGGATTTATGCATTTTCCCGTGGTTTTTTTTGGATGGCTCAGGTGGCAGCAGGAGGGAAAAATTGCAAAACTGAACGAAGTCAGCGATGTCACCCGAAGTGAGGGCCATGAGTCATTTTTGGGGGACACGGTGAGGGAAGCCAAGCAGTGATGGCTCACCCTGACTGAAAGGTGATTAATACAAAGCAACCCAGAAGAGTGATTCTCCCCTCCACATTACTGAATAATTAATTAGTCTGTGCTTGTTGCACCTCAGGAGGTTGCAGTGGTGAGATTTTAATGTGATTTCTTTTGATGCAGCATGTCCAGAAGAGCTGAGACATCTCGTGTCAGAGCAGGGGATCTCCTGGTGGGATGGGATGGGGCATGGGACAGGCCTTGCCCATTTACCTGCTGGGTACTCCTGGTTTTGACTAAAGACCAGCAGGTTTTGTTTTCCCCTGCAGTGCTTAAACCAGCTTTACTTCAATTTTAAAAGGCTCATGTTGCAGTAAGGTAGAAAAATTATAAATAAAAGCCGTATAAAATCAGGCCTGCTCTGGCTGGCCTGTCATTTCTTCTAAGACAAGCCAGCACTGTGCAAGTTCCCATGCGGAAGCAATCCTGGTGTGAGCAGTTCATTAGCATAACAATCTGTTCCTGGGTAAAAAACAACTTACACCTGTCTAAACTCTTTTTCCACAGTTAGACAAAGAAATGAAATTTTCTCTCACAAACGACTTTTCCTGCACTTACACACCAAAGCTTTGAGTGACCAATCCATACAGAATAACAACTTGTTACTGACCAATAAAGTGATTGGCAAGAAAGCTCCTGACCAATGGGAGTGACACACGAAGTCTGTAAAACTGTATGAAAAGGAGTTCTGTGAATAAAGAATGGGCTTTTTCCACCATGAAGGAAATGGAGTCCGTGTGATTTATTCCCATAGCTGAAGTGCACCCTTGACTGTAACATCCCAATGAATCTGCTTCCATAAATGACATCCTTCCTCCATGAAAGCAAATCTCTGACTGGAAATTAAAAAAAAAAAAGTATTTGGAATTGTACATGGCATATAACTCATGGGGCAGATAATTAGTAAAGTTATTTTCTCCTTTCTCTGTCTTTTACAAGAAGGAAGTTACTTTGCCTAATCTTCATGGAATTTAACATAAGAGACTTATGGAATGAGTCAGGTCTGTTGTGTTTTCTTCTGAATAGTTACTGTAGTTTGCTTTTCAGTTTTTTTAAATTTTTTTCAACAAAAGTCAGCTTAAGAATTTTTTCCCTTGTCCTGTTATCCTTTGAGCGAACTTATGTAACACCTAAACAAAATGCACACTGAAGTCCTTGTTACTTAGTGAGTTTTGCATCTTTTAAATTGACATTAGTGAGTTTTACACCCTTTAAATTAAATTTATTTGGGCCCTTAAAACACTCCCTAATGTGTTTTGTAGTGAAAGGTCAGCACAGGGTGCCCAGAGCAGCTGTGGCTGCCCCATCCCTGGAATTCTCAAGGCCAGGTTGGACAGGGCTTGGAGCAACCTGGGATAATGGAAGGTGCTCCTATTTTTAGCATAGAAGTGGATAGAAAAGGAAATCCAACATAAGTTAAAGAGAGAAAAAGGAAAGAAAGCAAAGTGTGGAGAATTTGGAAAAATACCCCAGGAGTTTGAACAGTTAGATGAGCTCTAAGAAGCTCTGACTCCAAGGATGGAGGGAATGGGCCTCTAAAGTCAGGCTGGACAGGGCTTGGAGCAGCCTGGGATGATGGAAAATGTCCCTTTCCATGGAATGCAGTGGAATTAGATGACCTTTAAGGTCTTTTCCAACCCAAAAAAGTTCAGTGATTCCATGATCAAAGCTGGAGGGGAAGACCAAGTGACTCATTAAAAATCCTGGCACTAAACAAAGGAATCTTACTCAACTGTTGATACAATGCCGTGACCCCGAGCTGCTTCAGCACCTGAACTCCTGCACTGTGACTGTTCCTGCTTAAAACCACTCCAGAACTGAAGTGGTTTTGTATTTTCAGAGCCTCTTGGTTGCTATTGAACACCTTCTGGCAGTGAGGTCTCCACTGAAGTGTTCCTCTGCGTCAGAGCACAAGCACGAGCTCTTTCCAGGCCTGAATTCCCAAACCTGGACTAGCATCCAGCTAAGCTCTTTGAATCATTAAATCTTCACACAGACATTTGACCCTCGTGGAGAAAATCAGAAACCTGCCAAGCACTGGGAGATCCTGAAAACATCTCTGCAGCTCTGAAATCAATCAGAGAACCACAGGGAATGACAGAGTCAATTTAAGTTGGAAAAGACCTCTGAGGTCATTGAATCCAACCTGAGCATGTGGTGACAGGACAGGGGAATGGCTATAAGCTGGCAGAGGGGAAATTTAGGTTGGATATTAGGAAGAAATTCTTCCCTGTGGAGGTGGGCAGGCCCTGGCACAGGGTGCCCAGAGCAGCTGTGGCTTCCTCATCCTTGGAATTCTCAAGGCCAGGTTGGACAGGCCTTGGAGCAACTTGGGATAATGGAAGGTGCTCCTATTTTTCTGGTTTTATTTTTTGCATAGAAGTGGATGGAAATGGAAATCCAACATAAGTTAAAGAGAGAAAAAGGAAAGAAAACAAAGTGTGGAGAATTTGGAAAAACACCCCAGCAGTTTGAACAGTTAGATGAGCTCTAAGGAGCTCTAGCTCCAAGGATGTGAGGGAATGGGGCTCTAAAGCCAGGCTGGACAGGGCTTGGAGAACCTGGGATAGTGGAAGGTGTCCCTGCCCATGGAACTGGGGGAATGAGATGGGGTTTAAGGTTCTTTCCAACCCAAACCAGTCTGGGATTCTGTGATTCTCTCCCAGCTTTATGGGAGAAGGGCAGATCCCCCCCTGCAGCCCTCTGTAGTCACATTTCTCTTCACAAAGAAAAGCAAGGCACAATTCTTCCCAAGAATATTTCTGGGTTTCACACTCTCTGAACCTCAGAGAAAGGAAACACAATTCTTATCATTTGCTGTGCCTGTGTTTGTGCCAAAGTAGAATGCAATGTGGAGATTGTTTACCCGAAGTGAAGATGTTTTGTTTCCTTGGCCTACTTTTCTCATAGAAAATTGTGTAGTAAACATTTGACAATTTTTTCATTCCTTCAGTCTATATTTTTTAATTTTCTTGGGTCATTGTGCTTCTTCCTTTCTTTGCTTCTATTTTTGTGTCTCTATTTTTTACCAAAGCAGATGGAAAAGGAAATCAAACATAAGGTAAAGGGGAGCCACATTCCCTCACATCCTTGGAGTCAGAGCTTCTTAGAGCTCATCTATCTGTTCAAACAGCTGGGGTGTTTTTCCAAATTCTCCACACTTTGCTTTCTTTCCTTTTTCTCTCTTTAACTTATGTTTTATTTCCTTTTCTATCCACTTCTGTGCAAAAAATAAAGACAGAAAAAAATGGAAGGAGCACCTTCTATTATCCCAGGTTGCTCCAGTTTCCCTTGGTGTGTGTTGGGACTGTTGGGTGACAGTCATGAGATGCTGGCAGTGTGAGCAGAATTGAGTGCTTGGCAGATTCAATTTAGGTGTAATGTAATATAGTGTAATATAGTATTGAATAATATAGTATAATAAAGTAATTAATTAGCCTTCTGATGAGATGGAGTCAGATGCATCATTCTCTCCCCTCATCTGTGAATCCCATCACCCTTAGCCCAAGCAGTTGTCCAAAGGGCTCCAGCACCAGGAATTCCTTTCCCATAAGGAATATTTTTGTTTCTTGGCCTGCAGGACCAGCCTGTGCCCATCTATACCCTAAAAGCTGCCCTGTGATTTGTCTGAAGATGGTTAAAAACACTCTCACCACCATGCTCTGAACCAGGTGTGTTTATTCAGGAAAACACCTGTGCTCTCAATATTTAAACTGAAATAATTAGCTCAACACAATTTCATTTTATATGGGAAAATTGATTTTCCTTTCATAGGTGTCATTGCTAAAGCCCCCAGTGAACACTCACAACACAGCTGGGTTTATACATGAAAAATCCCTTTAAATATCAAGGCTCTGCAATGCTGCTCGTAATTCTGCCTGCCAGAGGCACAAGTCCTGCTCTCCCACCACTGTTCATATTGAGGAACTTGGTTGAAGCCTCTGGAGTTGCATCCATATAAAGTGTTTTAAAATTGCATAAAATTAGTATTTTTCACCATAAAACTTCATTTTCTTCTACAGCATAAAATGTAGAAATTGCTGGTGTCAATTTGTGATTGATGTGAATATTGGAATCAAAGATCCCAGACTGGTTTGGGTTGGGAGGGACCTTAAAGCCCATCTCATTCCCCCCATTCCACGGAAAGGGACACTTTCCACTATCCCAGGTTCTCCAAGCCCTGTCCAGCCTGGCCTTGGAACCACATTCCTTCAAATCCTTGGAGTCAGAGCTTCTTAGAGCTCATTGAACTGTTCAGACTGCTGGGGTATTTTCCCCAATTCCTCACACTCTGTTTTCCTTCCTTTTCCCCCTTTACCTTATGCTTGATTTCCTTTTCCATCCACTTTCATACAAATATAGACACAAAACTAGAAGCAAAGAAAGGAAGAAGCAGAATGACAAAAACCATAGGAAATTAAGAATTTAAAAACTGAAAGAATGAAAAAAAATCGTATATTCGCTCCACAGTTTTCTATGAGAAAAGTAGCTTCAAAAGTGGCTTCCAGTTCTGAATTGGTGCTTAATTTAATTCCAAAATGTGGCTTTCCCTCTGTCAGGTCTGGACAAACCCAAGGAATAAGTGGAATAAAAATGACCAAAACAGGCAAATCTTATTCTTGTGTGGCTATACATCTACCAACTTGCTCACTTGTCATTGTGTTTTACCTCACAAACGTGTCCCGCTTGGAGGCCTCAGTCCATAAATTTCCCCCCTGGAAAGTGGCCATAAACTATCAATCCACATATTAAATAATCACTTCTTTATCTGGAACTGCACAAGGCTGTTGAGTGTGAGGTGGCTGGACAGAGTCAAGGCTCACTCAGCAGCTGAGCCTGGCTTTTCTGGGCAACTATTTTGGGTGCTCTGACTCACCTGGAGCTTCCTGTTTCACACTGGCTCTAAGAAGGAATTAGGGAGCCTAAATTTAGAAGCTGTTGACATGAAGGGAAATGGAATGTCGGGAGTGCAGGATATGGCAGCTCAGGAAAATGAGCTGATGGCTTCACTGCTGGGGTGCAGCACCCCTGACTTGCACCAGAGCAGGGAGGCTGCTGCAATCCCAGGGAATGCTGAGCGTGGAGAAGCTCTGCCCTCATGGGAACATCCAGCTCTGGGGTCTCACAACCTTGGAAACACCTGAATTCCTCCTGGAGCCTGAATTTCAGACAGTGCCACGCTGTCCTTGGGGCTCCACCCTTCTCCATCCCAAACCTTCCAGCTCCTGGGATCAGCAATGAAAAGAAAAACTGGGGATTGAAACCATGGGGGCTGGGGGGGTTCCAGGTGTGACTGCAGAATGTGCTCTTCCAAAACATTTTTCCAAGACCATTTATCCTCACTTTCATTGAAACTGAGACAATTAAAACCATTAAAAGCTGGGGCTGGAGGAGGTGTTGAGGTCACCGTGTGCAGCTACTGCTGCCCCAAGTGTTGCTCATCAGAATTTGCATTTGTTTCAGTCATTCTCCCTCCAGAAGCTGCCTTTGCTCTGAGGTTTTCTCTTGCTGTTTGCACCAAACACAAGTTGTATCACTTCTGCTTTCTAAGGTCCCAAATAGAAAAGTTTCTTATTTATTTTGCTTTTTAGGTTGGTTATTTGTGTTGAGGAGTCCCTTTCTTATATTACACTCAGGATAAGCTACTTGAAAACAGTGGAGCTGCTTTGAATTTTTCTATCTAGTAACATTATGAATAATAATAATAAAAATAAAAATAATAATTATTTAAGAGCATGAGCAATTAGCCAAGAATTTTGCAGAGTGCTGCTTGTTCTCCCAAGGGATCTGTGTGGCTCAGAGCACTGCAGAGTCAGGCAGTGGCTGCACAGGAGCTCAGGGCCCTATTGATCCAGGTGGGATATTTAAATAAAAACTGCTGTGCATTTTCAGGTTGCCAAGAGCCCCTGGTTGGCACAGGAAGGGATTTTCTCTCTGAGTGACTCTGGTGTATTCTTCTCATGCTGAACAAAAACTGAAACAAATGCAGAAGTGAATGTGAAAGTCCCTCCGTGGATAACGAATCTGTGTCACATAAGCCATGGCTTCATTTTCACAGCTGAGCTTTCAGGAGTTTGGGCTGGGGCCAATTTCACGGGAGGTGTCACCGAGCCTTGTGAAATCTGATTGCTCTCGTGGTTTCAAAGTCTCCACGTCTCCAGCAGAGCTCAGATGCAGCTCTGTGATCTCTGATCTTAAAAACCTTGATCAGATTTGGAGTTGCTGCCCCCGGGTGAGCTGGGATGGAAATGTGTTACATCAGCATGGCTGTGATTGAAATCCCTTTTCAAGATTTCTGCTGCAATTAACGTCAGACAAAATTAAACCAATAATAGGAATTTTTTTTCTTTCTCAACCAAGATTATGGATAAATCCTATCAATGCCCCATGGCCAAGGAGGAATCAGATTAAGAGTGCAACTTTATCAGTGATTGGGGAGGGCCCAAAGCCCTCGACAGAGCAGAGCTGTGGGATTGTTGCTGCTCCCTGTGTCTGGTGGAGTTGGCAATAACACAGGCACAGAAAACACCACATTTGCCCCCTCTGAGGACCAGGGGAGGAATTTGAACAATTTCTCCATGACTTTGATGCCTTAGGATTTTAGCTTTTATATTTTCCATATATTTATAACCCTGCTGTACCATTTCCATGAATATGGAAAGTACATGAATGTACATCTCTATGAATTCCCTTCAAATGTTACAACCTAAATTCTTTAGTGCATAACTCCAAACTCCACACCCAGTGTGAGCTGCTGCTCTCCCAGACTAGGCAGACACCACAATTCCTCTCCAGGCCTGGCAATCAAGGACACCTCACTGCCTCAGGCCCCAGAGATGGAAACAAAAGTGAGTTTGGGGGGAGCAAACTTGGGGTAAATGACTTCATTAGTAGAAGCTATAATTGGCAGATTAACCCCCAATATGCAAATGGACCCAACTTATAAAAGTGTGAAACCTGTGAAACCATCATCCATTTTGGATATAGCCACTGGGGCTTCATCTGCCTAAAATGTACCTGAAGGCCCTTCAATAAATATAACAACTTTTTATTTTCTTAATTTTGTCTGGCTTCTGTTTTTAGGTAGCCCAAAAAGCATCAGCTTCAGTGCATTTGGGATTGCTGCCCTCTCCTGTGCTGGGGAGCCAGAGCAAGGAGTGGCTCCTCAGAAGATGGAACCTCCTGCTGCAAACTGGGCTGTTCCCCACAGAGAATTGCTGTTGATGCTCCTGGAGAGACACATCCTTGTGGGAAGGACCAGCCTGGGTATTTTTTTCCATACAGGTTTGTTGTCAAAATGACCTGCTTCAAAAACTTAGGAAAAAAAAATAAAATGAAGGAAAAGGGATGAAAGAATGAAGTGGCTTGGAGTGTGCCTGCCTCAGGGCCTTGCTTCAGTTAAAGCTATTTAACATTTTTGTAACTGATGGGGAAATTGTCCACTATTAATGGGCTTTCTTTCTGCCTATAATTTGTTCTTATTTCTCAGAGGCAATGGGGTAGAGGCCAGATTTCTTTATCCAAAGGTATTAAAATGCCTGGGGCTGAGCAGCTTAGCATTGCTTTGTCAGGATTTTCTCCATCTGGCAAAATATTATAATAAAATCACCCTGTGCAGGGAGATCTGCTTTATATTTTAAAGAATGCCCTTTCTCCTTGAGTTCAAAGCCTCGAGGGAGAGGAGGAGGGGTGGGATGTGTGAGGAGATGCATATTTTCATTCACTGACTGCTTCTATATTCAGGAGCTATGATCCCTCTCTGCCAGGCTTGCTTTAACTTCTCTGGAAACTGGTTGTGTGGATCAAAGTGGAGGCAAATAGAAGATAAAAACCTTATTCAGAGACATGAGGGATTTATACGGCCCAGAGGATTGAGGAGATCCCAGAGGAGGTTCCAAAGTCATGGGCAGGGTCAGCTGACTCTTTTAAAAATAAATTTCTCTATGCTAAGAGAAAAAGAAAGAAGAAAAAACTAAATCCATGTTTTTTGTTTTTTTTCTTTTTGATGTAGTTTTCTTTTCTTTTCTTTTCTTTTTTTTTTTTTTTCCTGAGTCATTAACAGCAAAAGGAAATTTTGGTTGCATCAATGTTCATCAAAACAGAAAGTGGGTATCTCTAACAGTGAATCATATCAGCTCCTGACCTTTAGAAAGTGTCTGGTGTAATTTGAAGTCACCTGGATGGATGAGACAAAACTTCATTGATATGCACCATCAGTTTCTGGTGATGTAAAACAAGAAACAAATTTCTGCTCTGAGGAATATTTGGAGTGTGCTCACACAAACTGAGCTCCATCAGTCACCAGCATCCAGTGAGCTTGGGTGATAAAGCACCAGGCTTCTGGAGCCAGAAACTCAATCTATGACTAAATGTTTGCTGTGGAGAGTTTGCCAAGCTGCAGTCATAGAAAAATGTCAGTTGTGCAAGGAGAAAAACTCTAATAATGGTGAGAATAGGCCTTCCTGGATTCCCAGAGATGAAGGGAAAAGGGAAGGACTGAACTGGGACCAGCTTTGGGAACATCTTGGTCCCTTCTCTCCCCACACTGTAAGAATGAAATTGCAAATACATGTCTGGGTTACTGCAATTCATGGAATAAGAGGGCTGGAGAGTTTTCTTTTATCCTGAATTCTCTAAATATTGCAGGCATCCAAAGAAGCTCCAATACCACCCATCCCCTGGCCTGCTCAGACATCCCAGCTCTCAGCTGAGGGCCAGTCTGAAACTGTTTGTGAAAGTGTGGAGTTTGGGGAAGTGTGGAGCCCTGGCTTTCCAGGCAGTGCTGGTGCTGGAGGAGGATTCCCAGCCCAGTGTGTTCTGTGCCAAACTGGCAGGGCAGCACTCGAGGAAAATGCATCCTGATGGACTTTGCTATCTGCCAGATTGGCAACTCCATTGCTGTTTTAATGTTGAACGTAATAAAGGTCTGAGAACCCAGGGGAAAACGGAGGCTGAGCACTCTGCTTAGAAATTCTGTCCCAAAGAGCTTTATATTTAAATAGAAAAGATGGATAAATAGTGACAAGGAAGACACTTGAAAGAAACGACATAAAGTCCATAGCAGAATGCAGCCCAGAAATATCCTGTAAATCCCAAATCTCCTATGTCCTGCCCCGGAGTTTCAGCTACCAGCCCAATAGTCAATAATTTCATCATTTCTGCTGTTGCACAATGAATCTGCTCCAGAGTTGTCACTGTGTGGCCGTGGTAAAGAAAAGCTTTGACTACAAGCTTTGACTGTTGGGTTTTTGAAAAGACTGGGTTAAAACACTACTCCATAAAATAGAGTTAAACACATTTCCCCATGTCCTGAGCACATGTGCCAGCAGTTTATGGCCCTAAAAATCTCTGTATTGTGGATTCTTGCCATGATCTGGCTGGGTTTTAGTCTGTGTTTGCACAGATTATTTTGAAGAACCCTTGGTGGGTTATGTGCTGGATAGTCCAACAATCCCACCCAGAACCAGGCCAGGGAACCTGGCAGCTGCGGCTCTTCAGTGTTTGTTTTTCTGGGACACTCACAAAGTTCCTTGTTCACCCTAGGGATGAGGTGAGGTGTGAAATTTAAACCAAGGTGGTGCCTAGTGAAAGCAGGCTGGTGTTCAGAGGAAGGGTCTGGGCAGCAATGGGAGGTCAGGGAGCTGCTCACATTTCATCGTTGTACTTCAAGACCCCAAGAACATTTTCATTGGGAAGAGAAACATCATTCAGGAACTCAGGATGGTTCAGTGTCACTGATATTTTGTCCTCCTTGTCCAGGTGTGTCAAGTGCAGCTGGATCAAGGTCTTAAAAGTCTCGTCCTGGCACGTTTCTGAGGCACAGAACGTGGACAACGTCTGCCTGTCCACCCTGTTGTTCACCAGGAGCTCAATCTTGAGGTCGATGGGGCTCTTGGAGCAGTTGGGAAAGTGAAAGTTGAAGTTGCAGAAGATCAAGTAGAGGCCGTGTTCCCTGATCACCAGCTCTGGGCTCTGGCACTCGATGCCCTCACAGATCCCCTTCTCCACCAGGCTCAGCTTGGAGCTGTTCACTGTCCTGGACACTGCAGGGAGAACAGAGGGATGTTAGCTCTGAGCTCCACCGAGCTCCCTTCAGCCCTAGGACACCTCCAGCAGGGTTTCCTGCTAAAAGGAGACACCTGCCCAATGGTTTCCTGCAGGAAACTGCAGGAAAACCCCTGGAAAGACAGCTGGGAGCTCACACATGGAGGTGGGGCACTAAAAATTCCAAGGATTTACTCAGCCCGTGGGAAATCCAGGACAGCGAAATGCATGAGTGTTCATCTCCATTATTTCCCCACTTGGCATTTGAAGGGAATTCTTAGAGGTGTACATTCATGTACTTTCCATAATTCATGAAAAATGGACAGCTCATGGAGGTGTACCTTCCTCTGTGGGTATGCAGAAGTTGAATCTTTATTTCCTTTTATGTTTATTAAGTTAAAATAAAAGTTTCTACTATCAGATAGGGGTTTGCCAATCACATTCCAAGAGAGCTAAGGAATTTTTTCCTATAAAATGCCATTTTGGAAAAAAAAGGCTATTTGCTAGTAAACCAGTGTGAATGACATGAGCAGCTTTTCAGACAGCTCTGAAATTTCCTTTTCCCAACCCTCTTCCCCCCTGGACTCCCCGCTGACCTCTCATGTAGGCAGCAGTTCCATTGGCTGCTGGAACACTCTGTAGGATCCTCAAATAGTCTTCAAAGGTGTTACCTGAAGAAAACAACAGATTAACTCATCGCTTCTGAGCTTTTCTTTAATTTTTTGGTTCAATAAAATGCAGCCAGCACTTGGTACCCCACTTCCAGCATGGTTCTTACTCCTTGGCTGAGGATATCTGAGCTGCCCAGGGAATTCAGAGCATTGTCACTCAGCTGGTAAATCTATAACAACCTAAAGCTCTGGCCGATTGCAGCTCTCAGCCGTGAAAAATTAAATTCCTTACCCTGCTTCTTAAAAATAAGAGTGATTGTTTTAAATTAAAAGAGCGTGTATTTGGAATAGATACAAGGAGGAATTACAGTGAGGGTGGGCAGGCCCTGGCACAGGGTGCCCAGAGCAGCTGTGGCTGCCCCTGGATCCCTGGCAGTGCCCAAGGCCAGGCTGGACAGGGCTGGGAGCACCTGGGACAGTGGGAGGTGTCCCTGCCATGGCAGAGGGTGGGATGGGATGGGATTTAAGTCCCTTCCAACCCAAACCAGTTTGGGATTCTCTGATTCTATGAAACAGAAATTATGTGCACCTAAGCTTAATTTAACCAAGTTGCTTTTGTGGTGCAATTACAAAAAGCTTTTAAACATTTAAGTGGGACATAGTGCTGAAAATGGCTCTTTGAGTGCTTTTGGAATGTTGCTCTGTTCCCTCACGGTTAAAATGTGGATTTTACCAGGACTTTAGCATGTTTATAAAATCCTAGAGTGCTTTGGGATGGAAGGGACCTTAAAGCTCATCCTGTTCCACCCCTGCCATGGCAGGGACACCTTCCACTGTCCCAGCCCTGCCCAGCCTGGCCTTGGGCACTGCCAGGGATCCAGGGGCTGCTCTGGGCACCGGGGACCCGAACGCTGCTGCTGGAGGGGCCGAGCCGGCCCCGCTCCCCCCGCAAACCCCGAGCCCGCCCCAAGCCGCGGGTCCGAGCCCGGGGCAGCGGCCGAGAGCCGGGAATGGCCCGAATCCAAAGCGCCGGGACCGGGAGGAGCAGGGACTGCCCCAGGGGGGACGGCTCCGTCCCTCGGGAGCTGCTCCATCCCTCGGGATACAGGAGCTGCTCCATATCTCGGGAACTGCTCCGTCCTGCGGGAACTGCTGCATCCCACGGCATACAGGAACGGCTCCATCCCTCGGGACACGGGAGCTTCTCCGTCCCACGGGATACGGGAACTGCTCCATCCCACAGCCGCGGGATCTGTTCCCTCCCACGGGATGCAGGTATTGCTCCCTCCCACTGCCTCGCGGGCTGCTCCGTCCCACGGCCGCAGGAATTGCTCCATCCCACGGCCGCGGGGACGGCTCCATCCCACGGCCGTGCCCGGCACTGCAGGCGCCCGCAGAGCACCGAGGAGCCGAGTCCCGGCACCGCATCCCGGTGTCCCATCCCCTGCATCCCGACACTTCATCCCGGTGTCTTGGCACCGCATCCCTGTGATCCAGATCCTGCATCCCAGCCCCTGCTCCCTGTGGTATTCACATGGCTTCTGAACAGAAAGAAGCTGGGAGACAAGCAGAGAAGAAGGAAAACACAATTCTTATCTCGCTTGCTGTGCCTGTGTTGTGCCAAAGCAGAATGCAATATGGAGACTGTTTACCCACAGTGAGGATGTTTTGTTCCCTTGGCCTGTCAGGGCCAGGTGTGTGTAGGGGACTGTTATGGGACAGTGAGGAGAGAATCAGAGGTGATGAGTGCAGGGTGAGCAGTTGTTAGCAAGGGTGAGTGCAGGGCAGTTCAGTTTAGATGAAATGTATATAGTACAGTATAATAAAGTGATTAATTAGCCTTCTGATGATGGAGTCAGATGCGTCTTTCTCTCTCCATTTCATCAGAGTCATCTTTGATTTACAATAGCTTCCCACTTCTCCCCCTTGCATTTCACCTCCTTTCCATCCATATTCCTGCCTTCTATCTCCTCTCTGTGTTTCCTCCTCTCACCACACTAGATGTTCAGTTAATGCCACTGATTATCCATCCCTGGCAGTGCCCAAGGCCAGACTGGACAGGGCTTGGAGCAGCCTGGGACAATGGAAGGTGTCTTGCCCATGGCAGGGGTGGGATGAGATGAATTTTAAGGTCTTTTCAAACCCAAACCATTCTATGATTCAGTCAATGATTCTGTGATTATTCTGTCTTTATTCTGCATGACACAGAATTGTCCCCTAGGACACACAGGTGTGTCCATCCAGGAAAACAGTGCACATCCCAGTGCTGCAGCCGGACAGGTGAATGGTTATTTATCCTTGCATTTGCTCTCCTTTACATCTCCTGGCCCTGCTGTGGCTGTGGAAGTGCACAGGAGCTCAGATGGCAAACTGGGAATTTTCTGTGTTCCATTCCACAGCTGAACACCAAGAATAAAGCAGGAAGGAATTTCAGTAAAGCTTTTAAAAATAATACTCCCTCTCCCTGGGTACACAAAACTCTGAAGTTTTCCTGTGACTCTGTTATAAAACTGATACCACAGTCTTCAATCCTACAAGGGTCTCTGAAGGAGCAGTTAATGCACAAAACCGAGTTCTAAAACCTGACATTACATGTTGTGTGTCATGATCCTCACATGTCCCACTCTGCTCGGTGCTGGTGTGGCCTCACCTCAATCCCTGGGGGCACTTTTGAGAGTCACAAGGAAAGAAAGATCTAAGGTCCAAAGGAGGGACACGGGGATGGTGAAGGGTTAGAAGGGGCCCATGAGGAGCAGCTGAGGGCTCTGGGGTTGCTCAGCTGGAGCAGAGTGAGGGCAGAGCTCCCCGGGGCTGCAGCTCCTCCCGAGGGGCAGCTCCCATCTCTGCTCTGGGCCAGGGACAGGAGCCAGGGCACGGCTGGGGCTGGGCCAGGGCAGCTCAGGCTGGAGCTCAGGGCAAGGTTCTGCCCCCAGAGGGTGCTGGCACTGCCCAGGCTGCCCAGGGAATGGGCACGGCCCCGAGGCTGCCAGAGCTCCAGGAGCCTTTGGGCAGCGCTGCCAGGGGTGCCCAGGGTGGGGCTGCTGGGGGGGCTGGGCAGGGACAGGGGTGGCACTGAATGATCCCTTCAGTCCCTCCCAGCTCAGGATATTCTGTGGTTCAATGATTCTAACAAGAGCTCTATTTATATGCAGTGTGGGATAAGGATCTTAAATTTCATAGGATTTCTGAAACTGGGGTAATGATAAGAGATTTAAATCTCCAGACCCTTGCTGTATCTACATGACCTGATTTCTGAGGGAGTTTTGATAACAAAGATGGACAAATCGGGAGAAGCTGGTCCCACACCCAAGTTCCCCCGACTGAAGGGGGTTGGTGTGTTGTGTATTGCACCCTTTGCACACTCCACTGGTGACAGAAACTGTGGATATCTTGAAAAAAATGTGATATTCATCTGATTTCAGTAGTTTAAAGACTTTTGTGGTGAGCAGGAGCTCACTGCTCTCCAAGAATGAGTAAGTTATGTACCCAAGTCCCTTCACCATTCTGGAAATCCCCAAAGAAAAACCAAAACCTGCTTTCCTGGTGTTAGTCATGTCAATTTGGTGTTTTAGTGAGGGCACAGGCAGAGATGTGGAGATATGGCTTAGGATGGGCAGAAACCCTTGTGGCCCTTATTTCAGCTGTGGTGATAACAAGAGTCTGGTAACACAATCAGCACCCTGAGCCGACTCACACTCCTGTGTGTGCAGGAAGGGGGAGATTATTTACAGAAACTCAGTGGCATTTAGGGGGTTTACCCTCCAAAGGCTGAAAATCCCCTGCTGCAGCAGCAGCAGCAGCCCTGCATACTGTGCCAAGCCAAGGGCTGAGCCTGCCCACAAAGTGCCCAGAGCTGCCCTGAGCTGCTCAGGGTGTCCATGGATTCTCCAGAGATCTCCCTGCTCCGACATGGCTGCACTGTGCATTTCCAGAGCTGTATTTAACATTTACTGCTGTCAGCAAGTTTTGTGTTTAAAGTGGGTGACATCAGCTGCATTAGTCAGAAAGGAAATTATGGAAAAAAATTTGTTTTACAGAGACAGGTCTGGTCCTCACTCTGCTGAGGCAGCTTATAACTGTTTTCTACTTTTATTTCTCAAGTTAATTCTTTTATCTGAAACATTTCAGCTCAAGCCAAGAGAAGCTGAAATTCCCTTCAGGACTGATCGATGGATGTGCTCACATGGCCTAATTGGCTTTGCACGAGTCATGGTGTAAATCAGAGCTAATCCCTCTGCAGTCAATGGGATTAGATGGGTTTAAAAATACTGTGAGAGGAGGAAAAACAAAGCTACATCTGGGGCTAAGGAGCAAGGAGAACACACTGGTTTGTGTTTCTCTGTGTGCTGTGAGGCACAGCCACTGCAGATCTTCTGTTTTAAGGAAATCTGCTGGGTTAGGGAGGGGTCTCAGGGGGAAACCCTAAAAAAGTTATCAGGAGATCACTTATTTTTGACTCTTTTGACCCCTTTTATGGGAGGATGGGTATCCAAAGGGTGCAGCTCCAAGGAAAACAGCCTGGCTGTTTCCAGGAGGTCCATGCAGCTTTTCCCCACTGAGAAAAAATGGGGCTAAAATGGGACTGGGAAAAGGGGCTGGGAAATGGGGCTGTGAGATTGGACTGGGAAATGGGGGTGGGAGATGGGACTGGGAAGAAGGGCTGGGAAAAGGGACTGGGAGATGGGGCTGGAAAATGGGACTGGGAAAAGGGGCTGGGAAATGGGGCTGAGAGATGGGACTGGGAAATGGGACTGGGAAAAGGGACTGGAAAAAGGGACTGGGAAATGGGACTGGGAGATGGGACGGGGAAATGTGATATTTATCTGATTTCAGTAGTTGAAAGATTTTTGTGGTGAGCAGGAGCACACTGCTCTCCAAGAGAGAGGGAAATGGGGCTGAGAGATGGGACTGAGGGATGGGGCTGGGAAACAGGACTGTGAAATGGGGCTGGGAAATGGATCTTAGAGAAGCTGCAGTTCCCCTGAAACCCCAGAATTTCACCCTGAGGTACAAAATGAACCCCTGGGGGTCTCTCAGAGCATCAAAACACAGCAGCACCATGTCCAGCCAGGAGGGCTCAGGGACACGAGGACACAAGGGCTGCTGCCAGACAAGTCCCAGAGGATGTGGCTGTGCTGGGGAAGTTCTCTCTGCTGGCTGCCTCAGTTTCCCCACCTCTGAGACGGGTCTGAAGGAGCACCAGCAAAGGGCACTGAAACCACGAGCTGAAAGTGGCTCTGTCAGCATGGAGGGTGCTGCTACCCAGGCATGGAAAGCCCCTCGAGGGGGGCTCCTGAGGCTTGTCCTGCTCCCAGCCATGTCCCACAGGTGACATTCCACTGCCAAGGGGGTGGCATCACCTCTGGCTGGGGGCAGGCACAGGAGCAGGGCAAAACCCTGAATTATTCTGTGAGGTAAAGAAGGAAAAGCAGGCAACAAACAGCTTTTGATTCCTCTGTAACCCCCGTGGATTTAAGTGCTTATGAAATTAGGCAAGGTGATGTCACACATCTCTGCAGCATGCCAGAGTTAGCTGAATTTGCCTTATTTTTATTTCTCAGCAGCCACTCCCTGAAGTCCCTGTGTCTAATTTTAACCCTCTCCTGCCAGTTCAGTGCCCTGCAAACAGCAGCCAAGGGACTGGCCCAGCCTGTGATGCTGTGACAAGTGACAGCTAGGTGACATCCCCTGCTGGGCTCTGTGACAGAGCTCTGGGCTGTGCCTGTCACACACACACCGAGAGCCTTTGGACCTCCAGAGCTGCCACTCAGGCCTGAAGGGGACTGAACTCAGCTGCCAAATTTCCCTCCAAAACCAGAAATTAAAGAAATATCCCTTTTTTCCCCCACCAAATTTAGGAGGAACCTCTGATGAATTCCTCACTGCACACCTGAGTACTGCCAAACCTGTGGAATTTTAGGTTAAAACTCTTCAAATCTCTACCTGCTTGTCAGTGTAGCAAAGGACACATAATATCATGAGTTATTATTAAACATAAACATAAAAGTAAATATAAATATAATTTATAAATGTAAATAGGCTATAAATATAAATATAAATATAAATATAAATATAAATATAAATATAAATATAAATATAAATATAAATATGTGTGTTTTCATATATATTTATATCTATTCATATATACATATTTATTCACACATATAGATTTATACATATTCACATATAGCTTGTGTTTTTAGTGTTGGGGAGAGGGCAGAGCCACCCCTGAGCACTCTGAGCAATGCCCATCAGCCCAGCTGTGATGCCCACAGCCCGCCCTGGCTGTGTGTGTGCATTTCCCCAGATGCTGGCCTGCAGGAGGCCTCTGCACTCTTTCTAGCATTTACAAGTCCAGGCTTGCCCAGGGTTTTTCAACCTGAGAAACACAACTGCTCTGGGTCACATTTATGCACCCAGACACCTGCCTGGACTGAGGCTGACAAGGGAAAACCTTTTTGGCTTAGTGTGAAATATCCATTTCTGAGGAAGCCACTGCTGTGGGATGGGTGTCTGATGCCCTGCATTGTCATCACACAATCACAGGGTCATCGAGGTTGGAAAACACTTCCAAGATCATCAAATCCAAGCTGTGCCTGGTTCCCACCTCATCCCCAGCCCAGAGCACTCAGTGCCACCTCCAGCCCTTCCTGGGACACCTCCAGGGATGGGCACTCCAAACCTCCCTGGGCAGCCTCTGCCAAGGCCTGATCACCCTTTCCATGGGGAAATTCCTGCTGGTTCCCTCCTGCTGGAAATTCCTGAGGCCGCTCCCTCTCCTCCTGTCCCTGTTTCCTGGAACAGAGCAGGCATAGCAGGGATGTGATCAGGATGTCTCTGGCTCATCTGGAGGTTGCTCTGAGCCTCTGTGGCTCAGCTGAGCCAGATCTGCTGGATCAGGGAATCAGCCAGGTGAGGGAAAACACACTCTGGTTTTGTGGCTGCCATGAATAAAACAGCAGCCAGCTTAGAACCCCAGGATCATTTAGGCTGGAAAAGGTTTCCACATCATCTAGTTCCACCTGTGCCCAATCCCCACCTTGTCCCCAGCCCAGAGCACTCAGTGCCACCTCCAGCCCTTCCTGGGACACCTCCAGGGATGGGCACTCCAAACCTCCCTGGGCAGCCCCATTTGATGTTTAACAACATTTTCCATGGGGAAATTCCTGCTGGTGTCCACCCTGAGCCTGCCCTGGCCTACCTTGAGATCATTCCCTCTGCTCCTGTCCCTGTTCCCTGCAGCACAGCCCGACCCCCCCGGCTGTCCCCTCCTGTCAGGAGCTGTGCAGAGCCACAAGGGCCCCCTGAGCCTCCTTTGCTCCAGGCTGAGCCCCTGCCCAGCTCCCTCAGCCTCTCCTGGGGCTCCAGCCCCTCAGGGTCCCCTTGCCAGGAGGGGCCAGGACTGGACACAGCCCCTGAGGTGCCCCAGCAGTGCCCAGGAAGGGGACATTAAATGACTCTCCTGGTCCTGCTGGCCACTCTGCTCTTGATACAGGCGTTTTCTCCTTTTCCCAGCTCCCTCAGCTGCTTCTCACAGTGTTGGGATCAGATTTGGCTGCAGAAGGCCAAACTGCTCTCAGACACAGCTGCAGATCTGGAAAGTCTCCTTGGCTCGTTGGCTTCAGCCTCATTTTCTCTACAGTAGCAGGTTTGAGACTGTCACCTGTATTTTATTAATTTCTCAGAGCCACATATTTTTTGGGAACAAATTTCCCATTAAAACTGAAAGCAGAGTGCTGGATTTCTTTTCCTGGTTTGTCGAGTGTCAGAGAAAAATACCTATAAATTGTGTGTGTGTGTGTTCATTTGTATCTGCAGGGTTTTATTTTTTCCCTTTTGTAAATGAGAAGATATTTTGATACCAAATCTTTGCAGCTCAAATAACAAGAAAAGCCATCGGCCCAGATTACACAATTCCCAGTGAAATGAGGCTCAGAGGCCAGCAAGGAGATGATGAGGGCTGTACCTTTCCGGGTCATCAATTTGTCTGTGAGTTCATTTTCCCTCTAAAAAATGAACTTAACAATACCCCTCAGATCCACACTAATGGATGATTTGTTATTTGTGAAATGGGGATGAGTTTCTGCAGAGAAATGCTTCCACAGAAAGAACATTTCACAAACACTTGGTGATGGATTTCATTCCTCCCCCCTGTTGCTCAGGTACTGCACAGACAGTGGCACGGAGCATTGGAGGAGACTGATCCCATTTTTCACAAACATTTAATGAGCTGACATTGCATCCCTCTCAGCCTGTGCCTGTGGGTTCCTGCAGCCCATCCATTGGGGCCTGACAGCTGAGTCAGGGCTGGAAAACTCCCATAAATCTGCTTTAGTGCCCACTGGTGTTTAGCTAACAATAGAACATAATCTCATTGGGGATTGAAATGAAATCATGGCATTTCCCTGCTTTAATAAGACAATTAATCCCTGTTGTGGCTGGGGCTGGGCTGCTGCTCAGTGAGGTCTCTGCCTGAGTGACCTCAGCTGGACCCAGCACAGAATTGTGTCACAGGATCATGGAATGGTTTGGACTGGGAGGGACCTTAAAGCTCATCCATGGGCACCTCCCACTATCCCAGGTTGCTCCAAGCCGTGTCCAGCCTGGCCTGGAACACCTCCAGGGCTGGGGCTGTGTCCCCCAGAGCATCCCTGAGGTGCTGGCACTGCCACAGGGCTGGAGCCAGGCTGAGCACCCAGCTGGGCAATGCTGGTTGTGGGAATCCACAAAATCAGAGGGTTTTGGGAAAGCTGCAAAAGACAGGCTCTAGAGGCAGTAAAACTGTGATTAGAGCTAAGCAGTAGCCATGAGATTGGTCAGCAGAAAAATTATGTAAAATGTAGAAAAGCAAGGACAAATAGAACAATGGTCTGTGGATTAACGCTTGTCTAGAATAGCTCTCTAAGCTGCAGAAAGTTTATCTAGCAAGATATTAGGAAGTTTGAAGCTTAATAATGGAGCTCTGTGCATTGTGTTTTAAGGCTCACAAGCAGGTATTGTATTTGAAATAAGCAGGCATTGTTTAATCAAAGGTACATGTGCTTAGAGTGCTTGGATAGAACTACTGTCAGTGTGCTTTGGCTTTGTGTGATTGGTCAAAAAACTTATAAAGTGAGTTGTAACATTAAGTTCTTGGTCTGCTGCCTAGGATGTGAGCTGCTGGCATCTTCCCATTGTCATAACCATGTAATGAGACTGATGCTGGAAAATAAAACAGCTCAAGGCAGTTCCCAGCAGCCCTGTCCTGTTTGTGATTTGTACACAGACCCCAGTGACACTGGTTTTTCACTCCCTTGCCCATTTTAACAGTGCAGGAGCCTTGGTTCATGGCCACAAACCACACCCAGTTTCCATCTGGGCTGCCTGGGAGGCAGAATGGATCCAAATCTGGATCCACAGCAACTCCAGCCTCAGCTCAGTCCCTTTCCTGAATGTTTGACCTGCTCCTGCCTCTGGGTGGGACCTGGCAGCAGTGGCCACAATCCCTGCTTGGGTGCCAGCAGCTGACAGAGCTTCCTGTGAGAGGCCCTCAGTAAATTACCCACTGGGTATATCAATTAATTGTTGGGGTACAGAAAACAGAGAGTACTTTGGACCTTCTTAGAAGACATTTGATAAAATGCCTTGGCAAGAGCAAACTGAGGATTCAAAATGCAAGAAGATTCAGACTAGTTTACCAGAAAATGAAAATTACATCAGACTTCTGCAAGCAAGAGATGTTTAAAATGTGTAAGTTTGTTTATGTGATCTTTAACCCAATCATTGTAGTAAAGCATTAGTAGTCTCCCTAAAATAGTATATAAACATTTGTCTCCCACAATAAAATTGGATTCTTTGATCACCTCAAAGTCTTCCCCATCTCTCTGCTGATAATTACTAAGCTCTGCTTTATGCATTTTAAGAGGAAAATAAAAAGCCCTGACAATTTGCTCCCACTTGAATGCTCTGTTACCCTCCAACAGAGACTGATGGGCTGGGAGAGCATCTCAATGCACTAAAACCAACTTTCAGCAGCTCCTCCTGGGGTGGGCTCTCACCAGCAGCCCCCTTTGGTCCCTCACTAATGCATCATCTCACACTGAGCAGCAGAATTGGGAAATTCAGAGCAGGAGGCTGCCTCAGATTGGTATGGACCTAAAGACAGAAATGTTCTGGCTGATGAAAAAGCATCCTGGCCATTCCTCGGGAGAGCACACTGCTCCTGCCTGGCACCTGCCAGCTGCTGGTGAGGAGCAAAAACAGCTGCACGAGTTGCTTCAGCTGAAATAAAATCATATATACATAAATATCTATAAAAATATACATGGTTTATTTATGTTATATATGTGTATACATATATGGGACTGGGCACCAACTTGCATTTGCAAGGAGTCAGATACTGGTGCTGAGAGCTCTGTGAGGCTCATGTCACAGTGTCAGTGACATAAACAGTGCTCCTGATTCCTGCTAGGGCAAAGCAGAATTTTGGTAAATTGTCTCTACTAGACAGATTTTGTTATTTCAGGCTCCCTGTGCTCACAGTCTGCCTGTTCCAATTCCTTGATTTGTTCCTTTTGCTTCCGGTTTCCCCTTGTCCATTCTCGACCCACCCATTCCCTTCTCTCTTTTCCCCTCAAACCAAGAGCTGTTTTGGAATATCTCAAACACATTTTTACCCCTCCCTCGTGCAGAAGAGGACTTTACACACATTTGCAAGAGCCAGCACTTAAAATAAGACTTTAAAATCAGAGTGATGTTTACATCTCCTAACAAAAAGCTCTTTGGAACAGACACCCCAGGGCATATTCAGAAATATTTGTTATTTCCCCAGCCATACACTTACCCAGATGTACTGAGTAAATGGAAAGCTTTTTTCTTGTTTTCATTTTTTCCTCACTAATTCAACTTTTCACCAACAGGAGCCTTTATTGGAAATGTTAAGATGTGCACAATTGACTTATTTGTGCCCCTGGGAAATATTTGCATTAGAGATATGACAAATTGCCTGTGTTCCTTAGGGGTCTTACCTGTCCTGATGGGGTTTTTGATGCCCTCCATGGCAGGATCAGCTTCCTGAAAGAGGGGAAAGAGTAGAGATGGATTATTCTGAGAATGGGAAATACCCAATTCACTGGGTATCCATGCATCTGTGGATCTGAAACATTTCTGGTTTATTCTAACATAGAAAATCGACATTTTTCACACAGCCAGATTTTTTCAGCATAGTAAGAAAATTATGTGGGTTCTGTTGGGGATGTTTCAGAAGCACAAATCCTAAAAAAATATCCCTCTCTGTGTCTTTCAGGGACTGGACAACCTGGAGAGCCAAGTGCTGGGAAAGTTCATCAAAGCCCCAAACAGGTCTGAGCATGACAGTGATGTCCTACCTCACCTTTCCTCCTAATTCTTGCTGAGGTGTAAAACCAAGGGTGAAAATGGCACAGGAAATTCTCCTCAGTCAGCATGTCATGAGAAATTCCCAGAAAACCAGCTCCAGGGGTGAAATGCAGCAGGATTCCCTCTGATGACACCTTCCTGCCACCCAGACACACCCCCCAGAGCTCCTGGCACCTCATGAACACCCTCAAGGGGCAAAATGTTCTCCCAACAGCTGAGCAAAGCACTGGGAGTTCCTTGTTGTAGTAAGGTTATAAGAAAAATTGTAAAGAAAAGCCTCATAAAATCAAAAATTATAAAAAAAAAAAAAAAAGCCTCATAAAATAAAAATTTATAAAGAAAAGCCATATAAAATTAGGCTTGCTCTGGCTGGACTGTCATTTCTTTTAAGTCAAGCTGGCACTGTGTAAGTTCCCATGTGGAAACAATCCTGGTGTGAGCAGTTCATTAGCATAACAATCTGTTCCTGAGTAAAAACCAACTTACACCTGCATAAACTTTATATACTTTATATATATAAACTATAAATATATAATAAATATATAAATAGATAAATATATATAAAATATAAATATATAATAAATATAATAGAAAATAAATATATCAATATATTAATATAGATTTATATAGATTTAATATATTTTATATATTTATATATAAATATAAATAAGTAATAAATATAATATAAATTTTATATACTGTTAGATAGAAAAATGAAACTATCTCTCACAAAGAACTTTTCCTGCACATCTCACTGAGGGTTGGATTGACCAATCCATACAGAATAACAACTTGTTACTGACCAATAAAGTGATTGGCAAGAAAGCTCCTGACCAATGGGAGTCTCACATGAGGCCTGTAAAACTGTATAAAAAGGAGTTCTGTGATTAAAAAATGGGCTTTTTCCACCAGGAAGGAAATGGAGTCCCTGTGATTTATTCCCACAGTTCCTCATTGTGTGTCACATCCCTTCAGTGCCACCCTGGGTGATCCCACAGGGATTTCAGTGACACAGAGAGTGGGCTCTGCTCAGGCTGGGCTGAACCAGCTCCTCTTACCTGGCTGCAAATTACCTGGATTAATTGTGCAGGCTAATCAGGTTCAGCTCAGCACATTGAAAGGGATCCATTAGGATCATTGAGTCCTTCTCCCTGCTCCTCATTACCTAAAATTAAACCACAGGACCTAAAACCTCTCCCAGCTGCTCCTTGAGCCCTGTCAGTGACCCACCTGAGCACCTCCCTGTTCAGTGACCCACCAGGACATGCAGGAAGGAGAAATTTGGGAAGCTCTACTAGCTTTAAGACAACATCTGATATCTCCTGCTGTGGTAGGAACAGCTTCCTCCATAGTGGTGTTACAGCACAAACACCTCATTTCTGTGTCAGAAGTGGATAATGGGTCCTGTGGGGAGGAGGAAGCTGGTTGGACAAGGAGAAAAGCTGTGTTGGATCTGTTTGTGGTACTTAATGTTCTAATCTTAAATGTTTAGGAAGGTTTTTAATTAGATTTTGGCTCCGTGTGGCCACGTTTGAACAGCAGAATGTGGAGCTACATCTGCTCCCAGCAGAGAGTTGTTATCCTTTGGTCTGGTGCCAAATGCTGTGTCCTGCAGAGGTGGCAGAGCTGCTCCCAGGAGGCTGGCAGTGACAAGTTAATGGTTGGACTCACTGATCTTTGGGCTCTCTCCCAGTTTGGATGATTCTGTGATTCTCCGGGAATTTGGAGATCAGTAATTTGTTCATTTTCTCTCCCCACACCTGTGTAAGGCAGGGCAGAGTCACCTCCTGAGCCAATATTTCTCCAGGTGACCTTCCTGAGCTGGGCAGGGAGGTGCTGGACAGCAGAAGAACAGGAACCCAGAGACGGAATTTGCAAAAATGAAGATTTCCAAGCTTTTTGGCCCTGACACAACCTCCTCCCTTGGGAGCTCTCATGGATCTCATCACCTATCACCAAATATTAAACTGAGCAGGGTTTAGGCTGAAAACACCCCCAGGAATCTCTGCCAGGACCTCTCATCCCCTTCCCTTGCCCCTGCCCTGGGCTGTTGTCTCACACACACTCAGGGCACAGGGAAGTGTTGCTGTTCAATGCAATATCTGAACATTCCTGCTCTCTGTGGAGAATTCAGGATATTTCAGGTGACAGAAAAAGGGGGCTCTGCCCCCAGTGAGATTGCACTCAATGAAATCAGGCAGCCAGGGAGGTGTTTGCCTTGCTGGTGGCTCAGAGCCTGCTCTACATTTAGGGCATAAAAACAAAATTAAAATGGACTAAAGGCATTGTGTTCTCACCTGGGAAGGCTCCCAGCACATAGCAAAGCAATTTATTTTAGTGACAATTGAGTAGATACTGAAATAAACCTTTAGGACTTCCTTTGAGATATTACTGGTGTTATTTCTTTCTTTTCCAGCAGCAAGAATATCACATGTAATGCTGTCATTTGGAATGCAAAGAGGCACACAGGAGGAGCCCAAACAGATTAAATTCCACAGTGCCAGCTAAGAAAAAATTCAAGACAACAAATTTCACCCTGTCTGGAGTGATCTGGGGGCTGGTGATGAAAGAGCTCAGTCTTTCCTCAGCAAGCAGAATAATTTGAGTTTGCTTTATTAGAGAAAATGACAATCAGGTGCCAGTGAAAGTGATTTATTTCTTCTTTCTCTTAATCATTTTACAAGAAGCTTTCTCAAGCTGAGGCAGAATAAAGGGTCATTCTAAATTCCTGGGTCACAATAGTGAATATTCATTGAACCAGACACCTCTGATCCTTGTGAGGGTGGGCAGGCCCTGGCACAGGGTGCCCAGAGCAGCTGTGGCTGCCCCTGGATCCCTGGCAGTGCCCAAGGCCAGGCTGGACAGGGCTGGGAGCAGCCTGGGACAGTGGGAGGTGTCCCTGCCATGGCAGGGGTGGGATGGGATGAGATTTAAGATCCCTTCCAACCCAAACTACTCTGGGATTCTGTGAAGTCTTTATCTACTCTAGAAATCCAAGGAAATTCCCCAAAACCAGTGACCATAATGGGGCTGGGCTTTCCTGGAGCAGGTCCTCATGGCAGCTCTGTGGGCAGGAGCTCTTTGGTCCCCTGCCCTCAAAGGAAATGCTTCCATTCCAAAAGAGTCCCCAAGGCTCTCCCGTGTTCCTGCTCAGCCTCTCACCACCATGATTTCAGCAGGAATTTCCCCATGGAAAGGGGGCTCAGGCCTTGGCACTGCCCGGGGAGGTTTGGAGTGCCCATCCCTGGAGGTGTCCAAGGAAGGGCTGGAGGTGACACTGAGTGCTCTGGGCTGGGGACAAGAGGAGATGGGGAACTGTTGGGGAATATGAAACAGAAAAGTCTTATAAATATGATTGCCTGGCAAAAGATTTTGAGAATATGGAAACTATAAATCAGATTTAAATGAAAGCAAGCTTTGAGATCCCTCAGTTACTGAACAACTGGAAAACAATGGTGTGGCCAGCTGAAGGTGATCCCCTTTTGATGGAACAACACCCTCTGCTTGCAGACAGGCCCAAGGGTCAGAGCAGACCCTACAGCTTGGCATAAGGGGCCCAAAGAGGAGTTTGTAGGGTTTAAAATGTAACACAGTGTGGTGATGTAATGATTCTTATAGGCTGTATGTAAATGCCATAGGATTTGTATCTTGTACTAGATTGGTTAGTGAGAATGAGAATATTCAACACAGAAGATGATTTACTGTATTGTAACAGGAACCTCGCGCTCTTACCCTTTTATTCTCTTACTCTTTTTTACTCTCTTACCCTTTTGCTCTCTCACCCTCTCTCCCCTCTCTTCTCTCGGGCCTGCTCTGAGCTGTGTTTGGCAGCTCCCAGCAGGGCCCTGCACCCAGGCCCTTTGCAATAAACCCCAAGTTCCAGACCTGGCTCCAGAGATTTCTCATCCCCACCCGTCCCCACCATCCTACCCCTGACGCTCCTACAGGGAACAGGTTGGATTTGATGATTTTGGAGGGCTTTTCAGTGATTTTGGGTTTTATTCTATGACCCAGCTCTGGCTGGGGAAGAAGACGTTGGGGGCACTTCCTCCTGAGGTGCCAAGAGGCAAAGGTTGAAGCTGGACATGAGAAGAGCAGAAAGCAGAGCACTGTCCCCACTGTCCCTCATTGGATAATGAGCCTCACTGGAAACATGGTAAAAATCAGTTTTTCCTGTGCTGACCAAAGCAACATCCACAGCAAGAGCTGGGCCAGGGCAGTTTTCTCCTAAAATGCCTCCCTGGATTTCCTGTAGTGCTCAATGAATGAAAATTCTGCTTTTAGAGGAATTTTCAGTATTTTAATTTAATTTTATTTTAAAATTTTATTTTATTTTATTTTCCTGTCTGTCAGGGTTGCCACAAGAGGGGGCACCCAGGGCCAAAATGAGTTTTTAGGAGACATAAAAACCCAATGAATAGTGCAGAACTGTGCTGGCTGCTGGATGAGTCATTCACAAATCTACTTCTAAAGGTTCTTAACAGCCTAAAAGAGCAGATCAGCAAATAGAAAAACCTACTCTGACCTTTAGTATTTGCCACACTGCTGATAAAAGGTTTTCCCCACACAATTTAGAAGTTCAATAAATGAAGTCTACAAAATCCAGAGCAGTGATGGACTAACCCAGATCATGGACTCTGGACATCCACACAATTTGTTAATGGGAGGCCCAGGTGTCTGATGAACTTTTCTGTACAGCATCAGACTTGTGAGGGTCTGTGTGCCTTAAAATGACATTTTTCAGCCCTTCCTGTCCCATTCTCTGTCACTGGTTTGCCATGTCTCTCTCTCTATACACACAAATATCTCCAGAGGTGGGTATATACACATCTATCCAGCAAAGAATGCAGCAGGCACAAGGGTGGAGGGTTTAACACACTTATAAACAGTGTTAAGAAGAAAAATGATGGCTCCAGACCACCTTACAGAGACTGTGCTCATTCCAGAGGAAAACTGAGTCACTTGTGAAAGATCAACAATGGCCTGAAGCCAAGTGGTTCTGCAGATGAAAGCTGAAGGAATGAACTGACTTCAGCACTGCAAATAGTTCCAAAAAACCAGTTTAGCTCTAAAATTGACCCTTCCCAGCTATGGCACTAATGTGCTGTGCCACCCTTCTGAAAAACAAGGCGTAAAGGAAATTTCTTGGGGTGCTGGAAAGTGGGGAGGTGTGATAATCTCTGTTAGAGGTGCTGTAGGATTCAGAGAAGCAGCTTTGAATCATAGTTGCCTTTTTCATTCAGCCTTTCATGTTGTGTTTCCCTTCTTTGGAGCACTCAGATTGTGGGGGTTGCAAGTGCCTGGTTTCTGCAGAGTTTGATTTTCCTTTTCCAGTCTGTCTTCCTTCAACTTAAATTAGGCAATTATGAATTCATCAAAAGGCAGCCTGTGATGGGGGCAGGGAGAGTTTGATTTTTTCACCACAAGATTTCTTAATGCTGTGGCACGCAAGGGTCCAACCACTGCATTGTGACCCCCAAACACCCCTTGGAACAGAGGGAAATAAAAGGGTGAGGAGGAAAAAGCATAAATATAAATAAAAGGGTGAGGAGGGTGTGAAGTTACCCCTGAACTCACACACACAATCCAGCTGGCAATATCTGGAGAGAAAACCTCATTGCCCCAAGGAGATTATAACACAAAATAGTGGGTTTTTTGTCAGTTATAAAGAAAATAATGAAGTCAGCTGGTGGTGCTCTGATCCCTACAGCAGCTCAGGGCTCCAAGGGCTCCCCAGTCAGGGCTGGAGATGCTCAGATTCCCCAAATATCCTAAGCCCAACTTCCCTCTGACAGTGCAGCCAGAGCTGAGGTGTTTTTGGAGCTCCCTGTGGAACCTGTCCCACAGAACCAACCCTTCTTCTCTGCTCTGGGAGTTCAGGACCAGGCACAGATGGGGGTGGCTGTTCTGCTTCTGAGCTCCCTGAGAGCAAAACACAATCTGGGTTTCACTGCCAAATTCTCCTCAGAGCGTAAAATTGCTGCTTGATTTTATTTGTTCCTCACAGCCCTCAGCTTTGTATTTCCTCCTTCAGCCAAGCTTGTTTTCAAAGCAGCTGCAATGGTGTCATTACTCTTTTAAGTTAAAACCTTGGCTCTTTCAGCAATCTTGTTCCTCTGGCAACTCCTGTAACTGCTTTATCCTGATGGAGAGGTGATTTAATCCTTGCTTCCATAATCAGTACAAATGAAAGCCTCATTATACAGCAAAGCTGGGGCAAGTCTGTAATTACCTAGACTGTTATTTTAAAGATCTCCCCTGATAGCCCACTATTTCTCACTTAAAAAGCCCCATGTCTCATGTTAACTGTCCTCAAAGTGCTTCTCTTTTGGGAGAACACTGATTACAGGTAAATGATTCCTCTCTTGAAGGAGTATCAGTCAAGCCTTCCTGGTTTAATTTCTGGGTAATGTGCATACACGGGCACACAAATTGCACAGGGTAAATTTAGCAAGAGAAAATATTGAGTCAAAGGATCATATTTTGTTTTCCATGGCCAGTTCCTCCAGCAGCTCTGTGCTGGAGCTTTCCCTCTGTGAACAGTAGTGGGGGTACCTCAGCACTTTGATTTTTGCAATAATATTTCAGAGACTATAAAACTTCTAACCTGATATTTTACCTTGGTGAAGTTGATGGTAATGCCCCTACAAGGTCAGAAATTCACTTTTTATCCTCACAACCATCCATCTCCACTCTGGCTGTCACTGGTTCCCCATCAACCCCGGATCCACTCAAGAGCAATATTTTATTTTAGGATGTTAAAGTGACTATTGGTAGAGGGAAGAGTTGTTTGTGTGTGACCTTGTGTCACTGATATCCTTTCTACAACTCTGGCTCTGCATTAAAAATCACACCCAAGGCAGGACTGAGGGGACAGGGGCCACGAGGGAGCTCCTTGGCCCCCAGCACTGCTCTGGGTGCTTTGGGACAGCTCTGCCTCACCACATCAGTACCACAGGGTGTCACAGAGCTGTGCCTGCGTCCTGCTGCAATCCGTTCCAGAGAACCAGACCAGACCTTCTCAAACACTGAGGTTCTTCTCCAAAGAGCCAGCAGGAGACACACACCAAAGCAGGTGGGACAGAGGCTGCTTGGTTCCTTGGTCAGGAGCCTTTTCTTTCCGTTTACAGAGTAGGAACTGTGTGCCAAGAATAAATGTTGTCTATGGAGGAAGGTTCTCTTTTCCTGAAGTTCTTTTGTCTGTGTTTCATCTTTCCCCTAATTCATGTGTGTGTGTGCATTTATAACAGAGGTAGGAACTGTTCTTCTGGCCACAGAACGAAAAAGAGAAGGGAAGGGAAGGGAAGGGAAGGGAAGGGAAGGGAAGGGAAGGGAAGGGAAGGGAAGGGAAGGGAAGGGAAGGGAAGGGAAGGGAAGGGAAGGGAAGGGAAGGGAAGGGAAGGGAAGGGAAGGGAGAAGAGAAGAGAAGAGAAGAGAAGAGAAGAGAAGAGAAGAGAAGAGAAGAGAAGAGAAGAGAAGAGAAGAGAAGAGAAGAGAAGAGAATCAATCTCTTACCGTCCTCTGGACAACCAGGACCATGATGGTGGCCAAGGCAAAGACAAGCAACACACCCAGGGTGGCGATGATGAAATACAAACAGACTTTGTTAGTGGCTCCAAGCCTCCTGGAATCAGTGTCTTCATTCACATTCATGGCTGATTCATGTGAGTCCTTCACCTGAGAAAGTGTTTGCTCCTGTTCCTGGCACGTTCTTATATAGCTCTCCAGGCACTGCTGTGTGTCTCCCCTCGGTCAGGTTCAAGTTGCAGCCCATCTCTGCTCCTGGCAGGATTTTCCCCCTTCATCCTGGCTCATGTGATCTGGAAAAAAAACTTCATCACTTGCCGTACAAAGAGAGAGGGCCCCGGGGGCGTGAGGCAGGACGCAGCTGTGAGCAGGGGAAGGAGCTTCATGTTCTTGCTCAGGGATTTCTCCACCGAGGTCCTGCGCTGCAGCCGAGGCTTCTGATGTCACAAGGTGCACAGACACCACGATTCCCCGCCCCAGGCTCTGTGAAATGGGCAGATATGCAAATTCTCTTTCATTTTATACTCCCTGCAGCTGCAGTTGGGCTCAGGGAGTCGCCCCGAGCTCTGCCTTCCTGTTGTGCACTGAAAGCTCCGCTGCCTCCCAACAGGGAGCCACCTCCAGAGCTCTGCATCCACAGGTGGCCTTTGGGCAGCCCCACTGTGCCCTGGGGTGCCCCAAGCACAGCATCACATCCAGGGGACGGAGAGAGGGAGGAGATGGATCTGCTTTCTCCTGCACTGTGAGTGCTGGGAGCAGTTTTGGGCACCTCAGCAGGACAAGGACATTGGACTCTGAGGGTGTGTCCAGAGTGGTGAAAAAGGCACCAAGGGCAGGACTTATGAGAGACATCTGAGGAGATTTGGTTTGCTCAGGCTGGAGAAGAGGTGGTTGAGGAAGGACCTCATGGCAGTCCTGAGCTTCCTCCCAACAGGAGCAGGGCAGGAGCTGCTGATCCTGGACCAGCTCCTGCCCTGGAGCTGCACCAGGGGAAGTTCAGAGTGGACTTTATGGAAAGGCTCTTCCCTGAGAGGGTGGCTGATCACAGGAATAGGATCCCCACAGCACTAACCCTGCCCAAGGGGAAAGGAACCTCTGGGTGAGCCTCTTGGTCATAGGAGTTTGTGTTGGACACTGCTGGGAGGAGCAGGGAGTTGGACTCAATCCTGTGGATCCCTTCCAACTCAAAATATTCTATAATTATACGGCTAGCTTTGTCTGGGGAGGTCTGGAGATATTTGGGTGATTGAAGAATTTCACAGAAATGTGTCAGAAATAAATTTCTGATGCAGGGTAAAAGTTCTGGGCAGAAAGGAAGCAGTGACATCAAAGTAGCTGAATGCAGAGGTTGAGATGTGCCCACAGAGGGTGTCAGTACAGGATTATCTGTAGACAGGGAATTCCTGCTCATTTATATCCTCTCTTGGCCTGGGACTATCACCCTGGCTTTGCACAGAGCTCAAGTGAGATTTATCTGGAAACATTCCCCCTCTATTCAGTGCTAAAGGACCCTGCATGTTTTCCGTGGGATGACTCCTGACTTTCTGGCCAGTCCAAGTCAAAAGACACCTGAGTTTTTCTGAGAATGTTCCCAGCTGTGTGTGTGTCCCCTTTTGAATCACATCCATTCAAACCAATTACTTTATTTAACAGGAAAACAAATCGTGGTTGTCTCAGCTAATCCCAATTTGATATTACAAGGACATCAGAGAAGGCAAGGAGAATCTCACCAATGGTCCACCCATCTCAGCACCTTGCCTTTGGCAGAGAGCAACAAGAAATTCCTTGGGAAGAATATCGGACAGGCATTCATTGAGTGCAATTCTCCAGTTTCCTCTGATTTGGGCTCGTGGCCTCCCACATGGTAGAACTTTTAAATTTTAATCCAATTGTTCTTCTTTACACCCCTGACATGGCAGAGTTGTAGCATTTTCTATCATTACCACCATCTTTAATGAAATCACTGGAGCACAGCACTACAAAGGTTTCTACAGATTTGCAAAGCAATGTTTTTCACAGCATCCCTTATCACCATGGGAACAGGCACAACCTGTTTAAACCAGAGACAAAGGGATGAGAAAATGGTCACACTCGGTCAGACCTGGCAGGTTGGATGAGGTGGATCCTCACCTTCTTGGTGGATGCAAAACTTCTGGACAGCCATGAGCAGCAGAGATTCTAGTTCTGGAAATTAACCTTTATTATAAAGGAAAGATTTACAAATTCTTGCCTGTGGAAATTCATTTGACCCTTTAAGGCAGCAAGTACAGAGCAGCAAATCCACTCTTTGGGAAGCAGCACATGGAGATTCCCCACCAAAGTAATCCCCAGCCCTCCTCAGCAATGTGACAGCTCTGAAATGCAGGAAAATCCCAATTCCCAATGTCCTGCAGTGACTCTGGAGCAGGCAGTCAGCACCTCCTGCTCATGACTGAGCAGGTACATCCCTCACTGGGGTAGATGATATTGCATGGGATAATGGAGGTGTAGTTTGTGGGGTGTCACCTTGTGTGGTGTCATGAGGAGGGCCCAGTTCTCAGCGAGCTCTTAGGCTTTTACACTCACACCTGGACTGCAGGTCAGCTCTTCAAACAGAGGAACACCTGTGCTAAACTCATGTAAGCACAACCAGGTGTAGTGGCTGCAAAAGGAAAAGAGATCAGTCAATATCAGTGAGAAAAAATTGGATAAATTTGTGCAAACAAGTGCAATCCAGGCTAAACCAGTTTCTGAGATAAATCTGCTCAGCCCATGAGCACAGCACTGCAAACCCACAGGGTGAGCTGGAATCTGCTGGGAAGGTCCTATAATCACAGAATCCCAGACTGGTTTGGGTTGGAAGGGACCTTAAAGCTCATCCTGTCACACCCCTTCCTGGGCAGAGACATCTCCCACTGTCCCAGGCTGCTCCAAGCCCTGTCCAGCCTGGCCTTGGACACATTCAGGAATTAGGCATCCCCATTAGAGGTTTTGGAGTCTTCTGGCTGTGTGTTCTGGCTCAGAGGTGGTTCCTGTCCTGGCCTTGGATACTCCCAGGGATGGAGCACCCCCATTAAATTGGGATTTTGGGTATTCTGGCTGTGTGTTCTGGCTTAGAGGTGGTGATGTGCTTTCAAACGTGACAACATCACCCTGCACACCTTTCACACTCTCACCTGCCTGATGATGCTCATTCCCAGAGCTCAGTTTCATTCTTCTGACCAATATTGCATCAGTTCTCCCCAGCTCTGATTCAAGAGGTTAAAGAGCAGGTGCTTGCCCCAAAGTTGCATCAGCACGAGCTGTGTCCTCTGCAGCAAAGAGCTTTGCATAAAAGGGCAGAGAGGCAGAAAACAAGGCAACCACAAAACCAGCAGCTCTAATTATTTCTTGGTAGATATTGCAGGTGATTGCCTTTGTCAGGAGAAATACAAAACATCCCAGCCTGTTGTTTGTACTTATTGTTCTGCTCCTTGGCTGAAAGGAAATGAACTCACTGAGAGCTGAGAACCCATCCATGGGGTCACTGGAAATTCACCCTTGACCGAAGCTTTATCAAAGACAATAATGCCCAATTTTTGAGAGATGTGTGGGCACCCAGCTGCCACTGAAATCCAGGGGTTGAAGAGTGTAGGTGCCTTAGAATGTTCCTGGGTTCATATGAACTGTGTCCATTTCTTGTCAAAGCCATCAGCCATGTTTACATCCCAGAACCTCACCCAAGATCTGAGAGACAAAATGAACCCTAATGTCTGTTTTATTGCCCTGAGTGACTCCTGCCATCACCCTGATGGAGGGCCAGTGATAGCAGGGATGCTGTCAGGCTCCTTATGTAATCAGGGAATCACAGAGGGCTTTGAGGGGGAATGGACCTTAGAGATCATCCATCTTTGCAATGTCACTCTCAGTTTGTGCAGGCTGAACTATTTAATCTTGCCCATTCTTGAATTCTGCCTCCCTCTTACTCCTTTCTTTGATGTTTTTGTGCAAATCTCTTGGGGCTTTTCGAGCACACAACACACAGCAGGTTTTGCTGGTGGAAAAGCAGGATTTTCCCTGTCCAGGAGAGCTGGGCACTGAGATGCCTGAAAGACACTCAAGAGAACCCATCAACACGAGCCACTGTAACAAAAAGTGTTTTTCTGGCAGTTCTACTTTTCCAGACTATTTCCTTAGATTTTCCACAGTGCAGCCCTGCCAGCCTACATAGATCACAGAATGGTTTGGGTTGGAAGGGATCTTAAAAATCACCTGGTCCCACCCCTGCCATGGCAGGGACACCTCCCACTGTCCCAGGGTGCTCAGAGCTCCATCCAGCCTGGAATGAGAGGATTTCCAGAATCCTTTGTGGAGGTGTTTGCAGGGGTCCCAGGATGAGGGAAGAGACAAGGATCTGACTCCATGTTTCAGAAGGCTGATTTATTATTTTATGATATATATTATATTAAAAGAAAACGATATATTAAAAGTATACTAAAGGAATAGAAGAAAGGATTTTATCAGAAGGCTTGAAAGGAATAGAAAGGAATGGAATGATAATAAAATCTTGTGACTGACCGGACAGTCTGAGCCAGCTGACTGTGATTGGCCATTAATTACAACCACATGAGAACAATCCCAGATGCACCTGTTGCATTCCACAGCAGCAGATAATCATTGTTTACATTTAATTTCTGAGGCCTCTCAGCTTCTCAGGAGAAAAGATCCTAATGAAAGGATTTTTCATAAAACATGTCTGTGACAATCTTTATCTTCAGTGAGAGACCCCAGTGGCTGCAGGGCTCTCTGGCCCCCTCTGAGCTGCAGCTGATTGCACACCCATGAACATGTCAGCACATGTGGAGAGCATTTGATATGGAAATGCAAAATCAGTAAATTGAGGTGGTGCAAAACACCCAGAGCACTTTGAGGATGAATCACCTCGTCGGAGGCTTTGTTTCCTCCGATGAATCACTGAGGGGTTGTGCTTGAGCTGCACATCTCAGCCCTTGGCCAAGGCTGAAAAAGTTGTTTGGGTTTATTTTTAACAGCATTTATTAGAATCTCTGTCCATTCACATGGTCCTGAGCAGAGGAAATGACACTCCAGTATCTCATTGCCCACACTGCTGTGAGGATGCCTTTGGCTGTCAGCACAAAACTCTCTTTTGAGGGAGATGCTGCCTATCTCCCATCTCTCATCCCAGCCCCTTGGAGGGTTTCCAGGATTAGCAACATTCTTTACTCATTTTGTTTCTCAAAAAAGATCACTGGATAAAAATAGACATCAGACAGGAGTAAAATGAGAGGGAAAAGGGAAGGTTAAAGCAGCCATTGAGCAGTGTTATCTCTTTGGGAAGCTGCAGAGGGTTTATTCATGCTGTGCTGCTGCCTCCTTGCTCAAAAGAATTATATCACTCAGTCTTGTAAGAATATGGAAAATCAGGTGTGTTAAATTAGCTGAAAATTGGTTATGGGAAAAAAAACCCACCTCTTGATACTGCAGTGGATGTGCACCATCCATCTCCTTTGGAGAGCAGAGGTGTTAGGAGAGATAATAAAAAGCAATAATAAAACAATACAAATGGAACAGTTATAAAAGTGCAATAACTTCCACAAATTTGTCAGAGACAGAGTTTGCTCAGTGGGATTTACTGTCTGCTCAAACACACCCAGAGTTCTTCCCCTGTGGCATCCACCAAATTGGGGAGCTGGAAAACTTCTGGTGCCTTTCAGCAGCACTTGGGAGAGTCAATCCAAGTGGAAAACTCATTTCTGGGTATTAAACCCCTCTGTGTTCTGCTTAATTACCAGAAGAAAATAATACATGAATTGCAAAGCTGGTAGAAATGGAATAATTAATATAGTTTAAATAAAAAAAATATGCAGAGTTATTCAGAACGCGATTTTCAGGCACATCTAGAGATTTCAAATCACTGAAATTCCAGTTATTCTGTTATAGAACACCAGAAGAACATTCATTTCCCACAAGGATGTCATAATTTCTTGAATACCAGGCCATTGCTATGTGATTTCAGCAGCATAATAAAAATATTGATCCATACAGAAGTACATTCAGACTCTCAGGCATACTCTGGGATCTAATTAGTAAAAAAAAAAAATAGAAGAGGATTGTATCCATTTCAAGGTCATTAAGAGAGAGAAAAAGAACATTTCAATTTCCTGGTGTGAGTGTGGCTCTTGAAAATCTTGGCCTGAGAAAATCCATGAGGTGGATTTGGGTCAGGAGGAGGAAGTGCTCATGGATGGATTTGGGTAGCAGGAGGAAACAAGCACTGGAGCCCAGGGGTGTGAAGGGAAAAGCTCAATTCCAGAGTGCTGGACAGGGGCAGTGACAGTGGCACAGTGTCACACACACCCCAAATGGGCACAGAGAAGCAGCACCACCACAAAAACACCACTGAACAGGATCTCACCCACAAAATCTGCAGGAGAATTACAGGATTTAAACCAGAAAGGGCCTTTTAAGATCATATAATTGGATACACTATTCAGGAAAGAGCACAGAGTTTTACCCCAAACCCTGGAAAATGAGAATTGTGCTGAGCATCAGTGGGGGCTGAGCTGTGGGGCAGGGTCAGGCTGGAGCAGCATCCTGGGGCCCTGTCACCCACCCAAGGGATGGTGTGAGGCTCGTGGGCACCCAGGGGTGGGGATGAGCAGTGATTTTGAAAGGGAGGACACTGGGAAGGGCAGCTTGGGTGTCTTTGGGACACAGATCCAAGGATTTGGGTTAGGACAGGCAGGGCTCTGGAATGATTCAGCTGTAATAATCAGAATTTCCCCCTGTGTCAGTATGAAGTATTAATCATTGGCCATGGAGAGAAGTGGAACTATGAATTAAAGGTTGGTCAGTCTGATTTAGGGAGGAAGCTGTTATTTGTGTTCCCTGTGCATGAGTGTTGGAAGCTTTTGATAAAAGAGAGATGAGAGATCTGAGGTCAGATTGAAAACAACCAAACCTTTCCAGGGACCGCATCATCTCTGGTTAGACCTCACTGGGAGAGCAGAGTTACCTCACAGTGGAATTCACCGGGCAGCATGAGATACCCAGGCTGGAAATAAACCCCAAATAAACCCCAGGCCCCAAATAAACCCCCCCAAAAGCTGGCATTCAGCATTTGACAGCTCTCAAATCTCCCTGTGTCCTACAAACAGGGTCTGCTCAGCATGGCCTTCATACACTGAACCCTACTGGGAAATAATATGAGAACCACTGAGAAATCAAAGTTTCCCTAGCTTGAGATGCAGTCTGTACATCAAGAGAAGTGCAGGAATGTGGGGTGAAAGTCTATTTATAATTCTGGCAGGTTGAAAGGCTTTGTTGGTTCACCTTTCTCAAAATAAGAAAGCTCCATCACTCTTCTGCTCAGGCAAGAAACTGTGAAGTTGTTTATTTTTTCCATCCCCATCGGGCAAATAAGGAAAGAGGTTACAAAATTCCCTCTGTAGAGTGCCTGGGGTGCCAGGACCACCTTCTGTCACTCTGTCTGGGGTGGAATTATCCCCACAGCAGCTGCTGAGGTGGGTCAGTGCTGGGGCTCCTCCTCTACCTCCCCATTAAAGGACAGAAATGAAGCATCAGAAGGTGGAAGGGTCTCTGTTTAAAACTGGGAGTTAGACACAGCTGTGCCTCCAGTCTGAGGACCTTCTTTAGGTGTTTGTGGCCCTAAAGGCTCCCTGAAGCTGTCCCCAAGACTCTGGGGTGTCTTGGGGATGCCATGATTGCCAGGGCATCACCACTGCCTGTTCATTTACATGAGCCACTAAATTTATAAATCACAGCCGAATGAAAAAGGAAAATTAAAATACTCAGCCTTGAGTGACAGTTTTTGTTTGTCTCCACAGAGGTATTTATTTGTCAGGTAAAATCCTGCATCTGCCAGCATTTTTCTCTGGAACAGTTACCCTGAAATTATCCAAAGCCTTTTCAGAGCTGTTTTTCCCAGCCACAAGAAGGACACATCCACTCTGGATCCCATTTGGTTTGCCCTCTGTAGAATTAAGTTTGACATTTTCTTTTGATTACAATCAGGGCATACAAAAGCTCTGTGCATTGCCATTGATATTCACATCATTTCTACTCCAGTTTCTGTTGAATTAATGAAACCCCAGAATCTTTGCAATGTCACTCTCAGTTTGTGCAGGCTGAACTATTTAATCTTGCCCATTCTCTAATTCTGCCTCCTTCTTATTCCTTTCTTTGATGCCTTTGTGCAAATCTCTTGGGGCTTCTTGGGCACACCACACACAGCAGTTTTTGCTGTGGAAAAGCAGGATTTTCCCCTGTCCAGGAGAGCTGGGCACTGAGATGCCTGAAGGACACTCAAGAGAATCCATCAACACGAGCCACTGTAAGAAAAAGTGTTTATCTGGCAGTTCTATGTTGGAATTCAGGACATCCCTCTGGCTGTCCTGGATTGCCCAACCCCCTGCCAGGGGGCTCAGAAGCCCCTGGCACAGAGCCCGAGACCCCTGTGACTTTGATTATGACCTATGGAAAAAATTACCAACCTTATATGAGGATCTGCAAACCATGAAAGTCTAAGTAGAATAATGGTTAGTTTGTCACAGGGTGAAAATGTAGAATTTTGGGGATTTTAGAATGGGGGTTCAGGAGGCAAGATGGAGGAATCTGGGCATGTCCAGCCTTTCTCCTTCTTCTTCTTGGCCTCCATCTTCTGCTGTGGTGTTGGCACTTTTGGATTGGTTTAAGGTAGAAGCTCACTGTCTGACATAGGTGATAGCTATTTGAAAGTAATTGTAAGTAATGTACACGTAGTTTTTAATATAAAAATATAAAACTGCCCCAGGGGCAGGCAGAGTGCCTCTGTCTGACCTGCTGGATGAACCTCAGCAGGCCAGGGAAAAAATTTTATAGATAAGAATCAATGAACAACTTTGAGAACGAGAACAGAAGAGTCCTGACTCCTTCTTTGACTGCCAGGCTGGGAAAAGAGACTTTCTAATGTATCTTGGGGTCATCCTGACCAGCAGAATCCTGAGAGTTCTACTTTTCCAAACTCCTTCCTTAGATTTTCCACAGTGCAGCCCTGCCAGCCTACATAGATCACAGAATGGTTTGGGTTGGAATGGATCTTAAAAATCACCTGGTCCCACCCCTGCCATGGCAGGGACACCTCCCACTGTCCCAGGTGCTCCCAGCCCTGTCCAGCCTGGCCTTGGGCACTGCCAGGGATCCAGGGGCAGCCACAGCTGCTCTGGGCGCCCTGTGCCAGGGCCTGCCCACCCTCACAGGGAAGGATTTATTCCCAATACCTCATCCAGCCCTGCCCTCATTTACCTTAAGGCCAGTCCCCCTTGTCTCATCACTGCCCATCCTCATGAAAGTCTCTTCCCAACCTTCTCCCAAGTCCTCTCAAGCACTGGAAGGTGCTCTAAGATCTCCCCAGAGCCTTCTCTTCTCCCAGAGGAAGGAATGCCACAAGGGGAAGCTCAGCCACACCTGCAGAGGTGCCACCAAGCAGCACCTGGGGACCTGTGTGTTCCCCAAGCTGGCTGACAATTCCCAAGGAGCTGAAGCCCTGTGGGATCCAGGAGCTGTGGTTTGCTGAGTCAGCAGCAAACACCACCCAGAGCAGCTCAAGGCGATGCTGAGCTCCGTGAGCAAACCTGGCCTGCGGTTTCATGCAAAGCCCTTTTCCTTCTTTTACTCTGTGTGGGTTCATGCCCCCTAAATTTCGCTCTCAGTTTCAGGTGTGAATGAATTCAATATCTTCAGGTTGTGTTGAGTTAAGAGAAACTCCCCAGTTTGGACTGGTTTCAGTACAAACCCAAGCAAAACCACAGAATTGCTCATGGTCTCCAGACCAAACCATGCAGTTCACCTTGTTTTTTGGGGTTTTATTATGAAAATTTTAGGGAATCTGAAATAGAATAGACACAAAGCTTTGAGTTTTGACCTGTCCACTTCTGCCTACTGGGAATACAATGGTTGGTAATGGAAATCTTTGCAGCCAAGAGACATTTCTGTGCTCCTCAGTTGGTTTTAAGTGAAAATTGATTGATTTATTTGCCCTTCTTGGGTCCTGAGCTTTGAGCTTGGTTTTGGCCCTTGCTTTGGTCTTCTTAGCATGGTTTCAACCCTGTCACCCACCCAAGGGACAGAGTGAGGCTTGTGGGCACCATCAACCCATGTCTGGAAGATCAAAAATCATAGATTCTTCCTCATGGTGGGAAATCAGTGCAGGCATGGCAAAGCCAAGCCTGTATCTTTCATATCTCAGGGTTTAAGGAGATTTAAAAAATGGTGAGACTCTGCTGTTGTTCTCTCCTACTGATTATCAGGGGATTCTTCCAGGGGAGATTAAAACTTGGATAATTTCAAAGTCAGGGAAATTATCAAGCACTTGGTAACGCAGAGTTTCACACCTGTGTGAGTGTGGTGCACATGAAAGACAGCTTAGCCTTGAATTTATGACAATTAAACAGCAGAGAATTAAAAACACGAGTGAGATGGAGAGTGAGCAATACTGGAGAAAATTTGTAGAAAATTTGTCTTGAAATATATCTCATTTTTAGTGATACACAAGCAGATGTGTGTATTTTTCCTGGGTACACTTCCAAAGGCTGTGTCTCACCTACTGAGCCAATTCTGTCATCCAGGATACATCAGTGCTGATCCATTCTGCTGAATTCCTTAGGAATTGCCTTACTGAGCACAACTGAACCAAGAAACAACTAGACTGGAAGATTTCATTTTAGAAGACAGCCAGGTTTCAGCTCAAAGCTTCCAGTCAGGATGGACTTGCCACTTCTTCCAAGGAGTCACAGCAATGTTTAACTTACTCCAGTCTGATGGGTTTGCTTCTTTGTTCTGTTGGATTGACAGAGCCAAAGGGAAAAGGGGAAATCCTTGTGGATTATTTTCTCTCAGCTGTTGTTAACTCACATTTCCACTTATTTATTTATTTTTAAAATAAAATTTTATTTATTTTTAAAAGAAAAGCTTTATTTTAACCTAAATTCACATGAACCCAGGTTCAGATTTCCTTCTTTCCCCAGCTGAAATAAAGAAATGAATAAATAAATAAATAAATAAATAAATAAACCAAATTTCTCAATTTTTTCTTACTAAAGATGTATTCTGCACCACAAACCATTTGTTAACTCCTCATTCTGTTGAGCAGGGAAATTCTGTACCCAATTTCCCCTGCTCAACAGAGAGAGAGACTTCTCAAAACATGTAGGATGGGAAAATGCAGCTTCAAACAGTGTTTTGAATGAATGAAATAAAAACACAGCAAATAATTGAAACCTTTGAGGCATCCACTCAAATGAAAAAAATATCCCCTTTCTGTGTGGCCACTGCTAAACGTAACGAGGCAGTTTCAGGATGTGTCTTGATATTCTGTTTTTGGTTGGGTTTGGTTGGGTTTGAACTATTTTCTAGAGGAGGCTGGCCTGTGGGAAAAACCCAGACTGGGAGGAAATTTGGTTTCACATCTGGTCCCTGTGTCACAGCCATGTCCCACCCCGGTGGCTCAGCATCCCTTGGAAGTGCAACATCATTTTAGAGGAGATATTCAGGACTTTGCCTCGAGTTTCTTAGGCCAGAAACCCAAGGGAAAAGAGTGGGAGAGAAGCAGTGATCAGTCTACAAGGAAAAATTGCTCTTTTATTGCTGCCCATTGTTTCAAACAGATGCATTTTAGGTAGAAAGGCAATCACTGCTACATACATTCCAAATATTACGGTAAAATTCCTGACTATCTGCATACCAGGAGCTCCCAAATCATTAAAATTAAAGCTGCTTACTAGGAATATTCACCACTTGAAACATTTACCTGGTTATGGGATGGAGCAGCATATCTCATTTAAGGGAAGCTTTTGATAACATATATTTTAACATTTTCTTCAAGAAAGAGGAAGTAGGAATTTGAATGCAGTGTAGGACTCAAGACCACCCAAGGGTAGAAAGAATGATAGAAGCAAATGTATCTGAAAAAAAAAAAATCTTAACTCTTCCTCCTACAGCTTAACACTTAAGAGCCACCAAGATGTGTTCTGCACTTTTCTGCTGCTCCATGAACACCTTGGGAAGGGAGATTGGGCCCAGCTCTGAACACAAGCACGTGATAATGATAATATCTACAGGTCTAAATCCAGCTATTTTCACCCCACAACTCAAATCCTGTTAGAAGCAAAATCTTCTTGGCTTTTCACCATTTTACAGACAGAAAACCTCAGGCAGGGGGTGGAGAAGGGAAAAATGGAGCAGAGACTCCCTAAAAGCTTTGTTGGATGAATTGGACAAGTGAGGTCTGTGGAGCTGCAGTGGGGCTCTTCCCTGAATTGCAACAGGATCATTGGGCAGAGAAAAGCTCCAGGAGCACGTGTGACAGGGGCTTGTCCCTGTTGTCCCAGCTGAGCAAGGCAAGGAATGAGGGAGGGATGTGGTGAAGATCATGAGGAGGTGGTGGTGTAGGTTGTGAGAGAACACGAAGCAGCTTCGAGACAAGCAGAGGAAACTTCACATTTGGAATTTCAAAAAGTCAACTCGACATTTCTGCTGCAGCAGATAAACATCTCAGTCTCTTTTCTGGCTGGGAATCGTCTTTTTCTGTTTATAAATAGAAAAATACACAACAAGTTATCCGGTGTTATTTCCTCTGGGGCTTTTTGGGGGTGGGTATCTGTGGGTGCTAAGCAGCCCACAAAGAAGTTGTTGTTATTAATGATCAATGTGAAGCAGGGGAGGGCGGGGGCTGAGGCTGACATGAGCCAGGTTTGGGCTCACCACAAACCAAATATAGGTGAGGGAGGGATGGCACAGCCACACTGCTGCTCTGGGGCTCTGATTATTGGACACAGTCTCAAGCTGCATCAGGGGAAATATAGGTTGGATGTTAGGAGAAAGTTTTGCACAGAAAGAGTGATAAAATTCTGGAATGCTCTGCCCAGGGAGGTGGTGGAGTCACTATCTCTGTTTAAAAAAAGCCTGGATGTGGCACTGGGTGCCATGGTTTAGTTGTGTTAGGGCTGGGTTGAACTTGATGGTCTTGAAGGTCTCTTCCAACCCTGTGATTCTGTGATTGCTGCTTTGTGATATTATATATATCCCTACCAGCATTTTTCTTGCCAAAAGACACCTTAGGCAGACACATGAAGACCTGAAAGCCTCAAAACTAGAAATGAGCCATGAAGGCATTGACAAGCAGCTGGACAGGGTGAGCAGAGCCCTTGAGGAAATGTTTTAGCCCTGGCAAAGCCTTGCTGGTGTTGTGGTGCCAGCCAGCAATGGACACCTGTGGGCTGGGGTGCTGCACAAACACACTCTGAGGCAGCCTGGCTGTGACCGTGCTCACAGGGGTCTGAGGATGAGGGAAGAGATGAGGATCTGACTCCATGTTTCAGAAGGATTGATTTATTATTTTATGATATACATTATATTAAAACTATACTACAAGAATAGAAGAAAGGATTTCATCAGAAGGCTGGCTAAGAATAGAAAAGGAAAGAATGATAGCAAAGGTTTGTGACTGACCAGACAATCTAGACAGCTGACTGTGATTGGCCATTAATTAGAAACAACCACATGAGACCAATCACAGATGCACCTGTTGCATTCCACAGCAGCAGATAATCATTGTTTACATTTTGTTCCTGAGGCCTCCCAGCTTCTCAGGAGGAAAAATCCTAAGGAAAGGATTTTTCAGAAAATATCATGCCTACACCTGGGGAGTGCAGCCCGGTCAGGTGGTGCAGAGGCTGATGAGGAGGAGAAGCACATTTATCAGGGATTTGAGGCTCTGTGTGCCAGTCTGGCGTGCAGGGGCTGTTCTTGTTCTCCTGGAGCATCCCCAGGGTGGGCAGCAAAGCCTTCAGTGCTGCTCCTGCAGGGGATGGATCTGCCTTTGGGGAGAGGGCAAGAGAAAACCTTTGGAGTTGGGACTCTGAGGCACCCAAGGCATTTCTGCATGCCCAGGTGGGCTGTGCCAAGGGGGACAGTCCCAGCTGGTAAATCCGTGCCAGCTGCAGCAGCAAAGCCAAGATACCCTAAACCCTGTGGGTGCTGTGCCATTTGGGATGTGCTGGGGGCACATCTGACCAGTGAGCCTTTAGAGGGACCCTCAGGGTGACTGAAGTGACTCAGCCATCAAATCTGAACCCAGCTGGAGTTCCCAGGGTGCCCAGAGCAGCTGTGGCTGCCCCTGCATCCCTGGCAGTGCCCAAGGCCAGGCTGGGCAGGGCTGGGAGCACCTGGGACAGTGGGAGGTGTCCCTGCCATGGCAGGGGTGGCACTGGATGAGCTGTAAGGTTTCTTCCAACCCAAATCATTCTGGGATTCGATGAAATATCACAGTGGATTCCCCTCCTCTCAGAAATGCTGTTTCACTGAAAGCAAAACTGGATTTTGGAAAGATGATCATTCTGATAAAACTATTCAGAAATAATAATAAAAAAAAATCCCCTTTATTTTAATAAGCTTGAAAGACACAAGTTCAGCATTTGGGGAATAGAATGATTTCATTTTTCTATAAAAATGACATTTTGTTTTGGAACTCTTCACTTGTTATTAATTTATTTATTCAATATGTTTATTCAGCTTGAAACTATTGGGAAAATTAAGCCTTTTGATCTATGTTTACAACATTTTAGTGGTGGAGAAAGGGACTTGTTTGTGATAAATTTCTAGGAATTTTTTTTTTTTTGTAAATAGAATTTATTCTTAAGCTGCCTCATAACAAACCAAACACAACAGCCAATTAATTCCTGATGAAATATTTGCATCACTGGCAGTTTTTCAGTGATAGCAAACTCTGTCAGCACTTCTATTCAGCAATTCAGGAAGCCTTCCCTAACTGCCAATCTAATGGATTTTGTAACACTTTGGAAAAGAATCAGCTTTGTTTTATTTCCTGAAGAAACAAAGAATTCCTCAGTGCAACAAGGACTGGATGATGATGCACAAGAGGGGACAGGGACTTGCAGGCAGGAAAAACAGGTGATTCTAGGTAGAGGTGGAGAAGGAAGGAGCTGTAGGGATAAGTGAGGATTAGATGGCTGAAAGATTTAATTTGTGGGTCCAAGGGAATGGGAAGAATGTTGTCATGAAGTTTTCATGGGACCTGGGCACAGGAAAAGGTGCCAACCTTGCAGGGCACTGTGCCAGGGGATGGAGCCAGGCAGAGGTCAGGCAGCTCCAGCAGAGCAGCAAACAAACATTGGTGACTATCCTGAATTTCTTAATAGGAAATTATTTTAGGCGCAATTTTCCTGATTAAAGCCAGCAGTTGGATCAGGGATTCTCCACAAAATGAGGAATTATCTATAGGCAGCCTTTGAGACTTCTATAATGTCAAAATTGAAATATTTATTTATTAAATAAATTAAATATTAAATTAAATAAAATATTTATATTTATTTATTTATTTTAGCCTAAATATTGAGCCTGGCGGATAGAGGGTGGAAGGTTAAATTAAATATAAAATTAAATATAAAATTAAATAAATTAAATATAAAACAAAACCAAATCTTTATATTTATTTATTTATTTATTTTAGTCTAAATATTTAGTCTGGCCTCCAGCTGAGTATGCAGCACAAAGGGAAGGAGATGGGATGGAGTCAGGCAGAGGCCAGGCAGATCCAGCAGAGCAGCAAACAAACATTGGTGACTACCCTGAATTTCTTTAGGACATTATTTTAAGCTCCATTTTTCTGATTAAAGCCAGCTGTTGGATCAGGGATTCTCCACACAAAGAGGAATTTTCTATAATATAGAAAAGATGGAAAAATATTTTCTATCTTTCCTATATTATAGAAGTCTCAGCCTTTGAGACTTCTATAATGTCAAAATCGAAATATTTAGCCTAAATATTTATTTATAAAATAAATTAAATATTAAATTAAACAAAATATTTCTATTTATTTATTTATTTTAGCCTAAATATTTATTTGGCCTCCAGCTGAGTATGCAGCACAAAGGGAAGGAGAGCAGCCAGGTGGAAACATTTAGCCAAAATATTTATTTATTAAAGAAATTAAATATTAAATTTAACAAAATAGTATTTATTTATTTATTTATTTATTTATTTATTTATTTTGGTCTAAATATTTAGCCTGGCCTCCAGCTGAGTGTGCAGTACAAAGGGAAGGAGAGCAGCCAGGTGGAAACCAAAACCAGAGCACATTGTGGACCTGCAAGTCAGAGCAAATCCCAGTCAGAAGCAGAGTCTGGTGACCTCAGCCAGAGGTTCACTGGGTGCAGCCATCGAAAGGGAATTAATTGTTGGATTAATTGAGAGGTAGAGGAGGAAGTGCCCCAAGAGCTCAGGTTAGCACAGGATACAGCCCTAGACGGCTGCACAGCCCACAGCCCAAGCTTTCAACACCCCTGCGGTGGAATGGGCTGTGATAGCCATCTCTGCGAGCAAAGAGCTGCCTGCCAGGAGATGCTGAGGCTCCAAAACTGGGAGAAAAATCCTTCAGTGACTCATCAGTTCATTAGAAAAGGAACTTTCAGGTTGACCAAGCCTGTTCATGAGTTTGAGTTGGGTTTTGCTGAATGGTTGAGGTGAAACCACAAGTTTTGGAAGCGCTGAAGCATCAGAATTAGACAAGATAAAGCAGTGGTTTAGATCCAAGATTGCTTGCTTGGTTTGGCTCTTGCCAAGCCCTGAGACAGATGATGGAGGTATTTTTCCTCATCCATTACCAGGCTGATTAATTTACCAACGGATGCCATAATAGATGTAATCTCCTCTCTGAGTAATTCAGAGCACAGATTTGAGCAATCTTCCCCCATCTTCAAGAAATCATGACTGTGACAGCATGCACAAATTAGAATACCATAATCTGAATGAAAGCACAGGAAAATACATGATAATAATTCCATGAAAAGTGCAAGCTGAAATTCCCTCCCTGGGACTCCCGGAATGAGTACATATTAGAGGAGTCTGTGAATTCAGACCTGGACTCAACAGGAGATCAACAACCCCTTCAATATTAGCTGAGTAAAGATGAAAATGTCTTGGCTTCAAGTTCTATCTTTATTTTTATGCCAGAGCAGGAAGTTGTGTTCCATACACACCTAAAGTAATAAATAAATAAATTAATACATACATAAATAAATACATATATAAATATATAAAATAATTCTGGAGCACAGCAGGGACAGATTGTCCAGAGTCACCTCATCAATGGAGTCACAGAATGGTTTGGAAGGGTCCTAAAAGGATCATCTGATTCCACCCCCTGCCATGGGGACACCTTCCACTGGAGCAGGGTGCTCAGAGCTCCATCCAGCCTGGCCCTGTGTCGGGTTCTCGGCTGTTTAGGTGACCTGGAAAGGCCCGGGGTGGCCTTGGACAGCCCGCGCTTCAAAGGATGAGAAGAGGCTTCAGGTTCTTTCTCGGTCTTCAGTGTTTATTAATTGTTTATCTAAAAGATTTTCTCTTGGCCCGACAGAGATCTGCACAGCAAGCCAGCCATGAGCACACTGAGAGCCCCCGGGGCGGTCACCTATCTTTATACTCAAAGTTACGCATACAGTATTTATCAATTTTCCCCAATGCCTTTTACCCTTATTAACCAGTGCACTTTTGGTAATAACCAATCCCAAAGTGCCAACGTCACCACAGAAGATAGAGGCCGAGAAGAAGAAGAAGAAGGACAGGACACGCCCCAATTCCTCCATCTTACTTCTCTAGACCCCCCTGTACAGAAATCCTAAACCCTGTGTTTCACTCTCTAATTAACTTATCCCTTCACCATTCACCCCAGTGAAATCCTCCCATCCTCACACAGGTGTCGTCTCCCGTGTAGGATCAAAGTGCAGCCACCAGACACTTCTGGCAACATTCCAGGACTCCCGAGCCCCCCAAGGGTGGTCTCGGTCACTCTGCACATCAGTCCTGAGGTGCTGAGATCCCACAGCCCTGGACACTCCAGGGTCACCACCTGCTGGTTTTGGTCCCTGCAATGAGCACAGAGCAGCCCAAATGCCCACCCAGCCCAGTGCACCATCAGCAATAACAGTGCAAGATGCTTTGGGAGAGAGGAAAAATCTGAGTGAATTCCTGCTTGAGTCCAGTTACACCCTGTGACAGTGATATCCATGATTTAATTGTGCAATGTAGAAAACAAGCATTCTTTTCATTTAAGTGCTGAAGGGTTTGTTTTCCTTGAACCTGTCCCCATGCTCCTTAGGTTTGTTGGGTTATGGCCTGGATTAATCTCTGGCTTGCTGCCTCCACTCAGTCAAGGTTTAACAGGGATCTTTGAAATCTCTTTATTTTGAAATCAAGAGAGAGAAATGGAACTTTTCTAGAGGGGATTGTCCAGCTTATTTTATGCCTCTGGTTCAGGACAGCATGGTTCATGTCTTATCCTGTCACAGACATCTTTTATGAAAAATCCTTTCCTTAGGATTTTTCCTCCTGAGAAGCTGTGAGGACTCAGGAACAAAATGTAACCAATGATTATCTGCTGCTGTGGAATGCAACAGGTGCATCTGTGATTGGTCTCATGTGGTTGTTTCTAATTAATGGCCAATCACAGTCAGCTGGCTCAGACTCTGTCCGAGCCACAAACCTTTGTTATAATTCTTTCTTTTTCTATTCTTAGCCAGCCTTCTGATGAAATCTTTTATTTTATTCTTTTAGTATAGTTTTAATGTAATATATATCATAAAATAATAAATCAGCCTTCTGAAACTTGGAGTCAGATCTTCATCTCTTCCCTCATCCTCAGACCCCTGTGAACGCTGTCACACTGTCCCTCCTCAGAGACTCTGCTGCCATCAGCTTTGGCTGAGAGAGTCCCATGCCTGGGACACTTCAGTTGACACTTCACTTCACTGAAGCCTGTCTGGGCACGGCAGCACTGCCTGAAGCCTCAGACAAAGGAAAGAAGGAGGAAAATCAAAAGTAAGGTTTGGTCTTGATATGAATCCTGCAGGGCAGCCAGACCCAGACAGCTGTGATGCTCATGGGACAATGACAGAAAGTGCCTGAGTTTTATTTTGGAGCAAAAGCCATTAAAAGTGAGCTGGATGAAGGGGGAAGATGTCTCTGCTGGTTTCTAGGATGAAGCAGCTGCAGAAACCTGCCCCATGGGGAACAGAGCTGCACCCATCCCCTGCATGAGGAGCCAGCAGGGATGCAGCCCTTCCCAAGGCCAGCCTGGCTGGGAGGCACTGAGCAGCTCTGCTTGGCCTTGAGAGGTTATCTGAGAGCAGAAAACTCCAAAATCATGAAGAAAAACTGAAATGAAACACTATTTGCTCGTTAAAAGAGCTGAGGCAGCTTTTTAGGTTTGTTTTCATTTCAGCGGATGCCAGGTCATTTTTAATGTTGATGTGTGTTCATTCTCCCATCCCTACAGATGCAGGCACAGTAAGAACACACCTCAGGCTGCCTGACAGATTTCTGGTGTGGTTTTGTGAGGTTTCCTGAGAATCAGGGGACATTTCTTGTTTTGCAGCTTTACAAAAACCCACAAGTGCCTGAGTGCTCTAACAAACAGGTCAGTGCAGGGAAAGGTTACCCAGGGGCACAAATTGTGGCTCTGCTGAGCTGCTAGCCCTGGCACAAACCCACCCTGGGGCTCCTGGTGGTCCCTCAGGGGTTGGGATGTGCCAGTGAGGCTCTCCTGGAGCTGCAGGGAGAATGTGGTTTGTATTTACCAGCACCTGTGGCAAATTCATCTCAGAGCCTCCCACAGGGCACACAGTGATGCAGGAAGAGCAGGAGGAGGGAGCTGTGTCAGATGTTCCCCTGCTGCTGGAGAGTTTAGTTTTGAAAGGAGAAGAAAAAAAATATATATTTTTAGGTACTTTCTGTTGTTTTTTTAATTGCTTTCTTTTTTTTCTTTCACCGAGGACATTGGGTGGAAATTATTACATTGAGCTGAGCTGAGCTCTGCCCAGCCCTGTGCCTGGATGTGAAGGAGGAGGGAGGAGGAGGATGATGCTCTGGGCTCTGGCAGTGATTTTCTCTGCTGCTTTGTGTCTCTGTGCTCAGCTTTTGACACAAGTGAAGTGAAAATCCCCAGGATCTGTTGTGTTTGAGGGGTTCCTGTAGGAGGTGTTCTCCAGCAGATCTCTCAGTGAGAAGAAAAATTTAATGGAAGAAGAGGAAAGATAAGGAACATTTATTTTACCTTCCTCACCATGCCCCCATGGACACCTCTATCTGGCTGTGCAAGATAATTTTAATATGGAATTTTTAGATATATACTTATAATATACTATAATATTATAATATATTAAATAAATTAAATAAATAATGAATGAAATTTATAAATAACAAATAAAACAAATAAATAATTAAATAAATAATAGATACATTGTAAATCATAAATTGATTTAATTTAAATACCAATAGTATTAATATTATAAATATTATAATTTAAAATAATTATAATTATTAATAAGTAATTATATTTTTATAGTAATACAAGCAAAGCTTTAAGGAAAGGCTTTTTCCATGAAGAATACCCTCTTCCCTAGGTGGGAGACAGCAAGAAGAATGCAAAATTCCAGAAAGGTGCAGAGCCAATGACACTGGGTGATTAATGAACCAACCCATCTGTCTTGCCCCAACCACAGCACCACACAATGGAGTTTCACTTTCTCCCGGAGGCCTCCCAAACATCCTCACCCTGAGGGCCAGGCTGCTTCGAGCTGAGGTTTCTGCACTCAGAAAGGGGCTGGGCTCTCACTGGGGAAGGCACTTGTGTAGGATTTCTGGTATTTCTCTGTCCTGAATGGTGTTTATGCCAGGAGCAGCAATAAACACAGAAAGGTGTGCTCCTTACATACTTAAAATAATAAATAAATAAATAAATAAATAAATAAATACATAAATACATAAATACATAAATTAATAAATTAATAAATAAATGCATAAATAAATACATACATAAATAATATATATCTAAATAAATGAAACCCAGCAGGGGCAGATTGTCCAGAGCCTCCTGATCAATGGAATCACAGAATGATTTGGAAGGCAGCTTAAATTATTCTAAAACAGCTTTAAAACACTGCAGTGTCTCTTACACTGCAATATGTGAAACAACTCCTGAAAGGATGAAGATGTGAAAAATAATCTTGTGACTCTTGCAAGAACTAAGGGTGTAGCTTTCAAATTATGAAAATATAAATCACACTGGTGCAATTTATTGCTGTCCACTCCCTAGGAGCAGCGTGAACAGTGAAATGAGAGCTGCCAGATGTGAGAAGTGCCCAAAAATGATCTGATTTTGACAACAGCTCTAAGTATCCTACTGGTTGAAGACCAATAAACTTCAGAATAATGTGCTGAGTATTTTCAGCCTCACTGGAAGTCAAAGTAGAGGTCCTGTATGTAAGAAAGAGCCCTTGAAACATCCCTCCTTGGCCAGGTGAAAATGAAGGCTCCCAAAATGCCAGGTGCATTTGCAGCACCTCCAGTAAAACAAGCTGTGGCAATTTGAGGGCAGGGATTTTTCTTTCTGGTGATGCCCATTGGGCAGCTCGCCCTCCAACACAGCCTTTGGGACCATGGTGCCAACTCACAGCCCTGAATCGGTGGGATTTCTGATCAAATACACAGAAATATCGAGGTATTAACATAAAATATCCAGGGGATCTGGCTCTTCCCAGTGCCAGAAGCGGCTGAGAGCTTTACACCAGGCCCAGCCCTGCTCAAATTCCTGATAACCAACACAGGGATGTGACTGTGTTAAGAACATCCTGCTGGGGTGTCCCTCTCCTTGACTGCAGCCTTGGTGCTTCCTTGCTAATAACAGATTTTTAAAAGTCACAAAAATGCTAAGGAAGGATCTCAGTGCTGGAAACTGAATCTGGGAGCTGCTGCTGGGGATGGTCCAGTAAAACTCCTCTGCTGGAAGGGTTGGTGGTCCAAAATTGCCTGATTTCCCTGGGAGCTAGAACACCTTATCTGTGTGGTGGAGGTCTAATAAATGAGTGTCAGTTATTTGTTTTGGGGCTTTGAGAGAAAAGCTCAGAATTTACAGTCCACAGTTGTTGGAGCCTTCTGGAAATGCCCATCACTTCCCCAGAGGAGGTGCAAAGTTTTTGTTAGAAATAAATGGGCCAGTGGATTTTTTTTTTCTACTTGAAGAGTGTTTGTTTTCTGTGCTTTAATTTTTTTCCAGGAAGAGATAACTGAATCTCAGAACTGATGCACTCCCAACTCTTTGACGCTGGCGCTGCTTATTAGCTGCTTGCTCAGTGGAGAATATTCTTCCTTATATAGGTCTTTCAGAATGTAGGTCAGGGGATTAACGTGAGTGCTGGGTGCTAAAAATCCTTTTTGACAGCCTGCCTTCCTTTATTATTTTCTCACTCTGCCTACTGCAGATGCCAACACCTGCCAGCTTCTCTGCTGTTTACTCCTGAGATTAGCAGGGATGACCACAAAAGGTTTCTCCACTCAGATCCCACAAACAACCTTGGCCTATTGGTTTTGCTCCTGGGGTCAGCAGGAATGACCACAAAAGGTTTCTCCACTCAGATCCCACAAACAACCTTGGTCCATTGGATTTTCTGGTGTGTTTGACCCCTGACATCGCTGAGCTTTGAAGGAGGAAATGATGTTTTCCAAAGAAATGTGGCAGTGCCACACCAGCCCTGACATTGGGGTGGTTTGTCAGTGGAAAAACACCTGGGCACAGATGGCCTTGGCCACTGAAGGATGGAGGACTCAGATCCTTTTTGGGAGTTCTGTTCTGAGAAAAGAGCAGCTGGGCCCAGTGCCAGGTGGGGTGTGAAAAGCTCCTCAGCAGCCCTGCAAGCAGCTTCATCTTCTGGATGGCAAGTGCTTCTAGGAAGTTCTGCAGGGCAAATAGCAACAATCACCACCAAAGCCTTCTGTGAAATGTTTGCTCTCCACACCATGGCCTCGGTTCCTGGCTGCTGCTGGTGCTGCTGGTGTTTGTGCTGATGGGGCATTTCTTGGGCTGTTCACAGGAGATAAAGAACAGCTCTCTGTGACATCCTTGCAGTCCCACACCGGCCTGGGGGAGCAGGGTGTTAGGATCATCCCATCCCACCCCTGCCATGGGCAGGGACACCTCCCACTGTCCCAGGCTGCTCCCAGCCCTGTCCTTGGACGCTTGCAGGGATCCAGGGGCAGCCACAGCCTCTCTGGGCACCCTGTGCCTCACCGCCCTCACAGGAAGAATTTCTTCCTAATATTTGACTTGAATTTCCCCTCTGTTAGGTTGAAACCATTCCCCTATGTCCTGTCACATTTGGTTTTGTAGTCTCTCATATATATATACACACACACACAAAAATACATCCCCACGAGTTTCCATGTAGTCATGTCACCAATAAAAGATCTAAACCCCATCTTCAGAAACTCATTTGTTTGAAGCGGAAATGGTTTATGAGACAAAGCAAACCGCTATTATCATCTATTCACTTCACAGACACTCTTAACCTGAGTCCGCGTCTGTGTGCACATCCACATCTATCTCAGGACCTGTCTGAAGGGCCCTCAGGCCTGGGTGTCCCTGAGTGTTCCTGAGTGTCCCTGGGTGTCCCTCTGTGTCCCTGAGTGTCCCTGGGGGTCCCTGGGTGTCCCTGCTGAGGACCCCGCCGGGGGGCTCAGAGACTCTGGCACGCTGCCCAGAACACCTGGGGATTTGATTGTGACCCCTGGAGCAAGTTACCAGCTTTGTATGAGAATGTGAAAGTCACAGAAGTTTGAATAGTGTAATAATAAAATTATCACAGGGTGAAAATGTAGATTTTGGGATTTTTAAAATGGGGGACAAGATGGAGGAACTTGGGCGTGTCCAGCCTTTCTTCTTCTTCTTCTTGTTCTCCATTTTTGCAGTGATGTTGGCACTTTGGGATTGGTTTAGAATAAAAGTGCACTGTCTAACATAGGTGATAGGTATTGGGAATTAAGTGTAAATATGTTATATGTAGTTTGTAGTATAAAAGGACAACACTGCCTCGGGGGTGGTCAGAGTGTCTGTGGCTGCCCTGCTGAGCAGATCTCGGCTGGGCAGAATGAAAATTTTATAGATAAAATTTAATAAACAACCTCAAGACCAAAAACTGAAGAGCTCTGACTCGTTCTTTGGACGTGTGGGCCGAAACAGAGACATCCTGCACATCTCAGGGCTGCAATTAACAACTAAGCTTGCGAGACCTGGGTACCCACAGAGGCACCCAGATCAGGTGGTGATTATTTCAGAGGAAGAAAACAGATTTTTCCAGCAGCCTGGGTGTCACAAAGCCTCTAAAACCAACACTCTGTTGAGGTGGGAAATCTGTTGAGAAGTGCCAAAATGTATAGCAAGGAAAGAAGCTCTGAGGGCACAGATTGATGAAATGTTTCTGTGGGAGATGCAGAACTTTCCAGATAGGAGCACTAAAGCTGGGAGTAGACCATTACTTTACTTTAATTTTCTTTACCACCTGCTTGAGCTAGAGGCACAGGATACAAGCTCTGATCTGGGCTGAATCCCTCCCAGGACACAGACACCCTTTGGCTCTCCCTTTCTTTTCCTCTCATGTCCTTTGAAGCCCAGACATCAGTGATTTTACAGGAATCACAGAACTCCTACTCATTATCACACCTTTACAAGAAAAAACATTATTCACTCACTAGGATGGGGTGGAAGGGGGGGGAATAAATCACAATATTTGGGCGTGCTGGTGATCCCTGAGTGCCTCAGTGTGGGGCTGAGGGCAGAGCAGCCCCAGGCACTGCTGTCAGCTCTGAGATCAGCACCTGCTGCCACCTGAAACCTCGGTGGTTTCCTCTTGCTTTCTAAGCTGCAGGAAACACTGACATTTCTGCTGAGCTGGCAGCACCCCGGGGTCTGAGTCCCAGTGATGCTCCCAGCCTGGAAATTGTTGTGTTTTTATAGTTCTTGTATATATTCATATTTTGTTTTATAGTTATATGTGGGTGTTTGTGGGCAAACACAGACATGGATGGTTTTTACATGTCTATACACACCTTTACACCCATAGATCCTTTAGAATTATACACTAAATAATTGCTGGATTACAAATGCATGAAAAATATGAAACTTAAAACCTTAAGGAATTGTTCATATCCCTCTGGAGGCTAAACCTGTTTGGCAGCTCATATCAGTGCCCTTCTGTGTAATGGAACCTATTTTATGAAAAATCTTTTTGACAAGATTTTTTCTCTTGAGAAGCTGAGAAGCTTCAGAGAAAAAGAAAAAGAATTGTTATAATTATCTGCTGCTGTAGAATGCAACAATTGCATCTTTGATTACTCTCATGTGGTTGTTTTTAATTATTGGCTAATCACAGTTTAGCCATCTTAGACTTTTTAGGCAGTCACAAAATTTTATTATTATTTTATTCTTTTCTTTTTAAGCTTTTTTGATGTCTCTTTTCTTCTATTTTTAGTATAGTTTAAATATATATTTTAAAATATAATATATTATATATATTATATATTATATTATATTATATATAGATAATATAATATATATAATATATATTATATATTATATAAGGAGATGCCTTTGCCCTGGCACAGCCACAGCCCCAGTGATGCCTTTTTGGGTTACCTAAAACCAGAAGCCAGGCAAAATTAAGGCAATAAAAAGCAGGAATATTTATTGAAGGCCCTTCAGGTACATTTCAAGCAGACAAAACCCTCCAGGGGCTACACCCAAAAATAGATCACAGGTTTTCACACTTTTATAAGTTGGGTCCATTTGCATATTGGGGGTTAATCTGCCAATTACAGCTTCAGCTAATGAAGTCATTCACCCCAAGTTTGCTCCCCCCAAAACTCACTTTTGTTTCCGTCTCTGGGGCCTGAGGCAGTGAGGTGTCCTTGATTGCCAGGCCTGGAGAGGAATTGTTGTGTCTGCCCAAACTGGGAAAGCAGCAGCTCACACTGTGTGTGGAGTTTGGAGTTACATACTAAAGAATTGCAGAATTACTGGGCCTTCAATAAACAGAACTGCTTTTTATTCCCTTCATTTTGTCTGGCCTCTGGTTTTAGGTAGCCTAAAAGGCATCCTAAAAGGCATCGTCACATCCAGGAGCTGCTTTTCCCTCCAAGGCCAAGTGAGATGGGAAGGGTTTGGCATGGGGGAAATGGTTTGGGCTCAGAATTGCTCAGAGACACTGAAATTTTGGTGGTTGAGAGGCTTTTCCCCATTCCAGTGAGAAGAGTTCAGAGGAGTGGCTGGAGCTGTAAGTGCTTGGAAAGCCTCGTGGAAAGGCAAGAGCAGAACCCATGAATCCAGGTATAGCCAGGCTTGGGTGTGGTGGTGCCAGTTATGGGTTTCTCTGGGTCTGGATTGAAGGCACTTGAGGTAGTTCATGTTCAGATTCAGGTGTTTTTATTATTTCTTATCAGTTAAACAGTCTCACTGCTGTGAGTTCTGCAGCTTTTCACTAGAAGGCACAAAATGGCCAACAGTATCTTGTTCCAAGGTCTTTTAAGACTAAACTATCCAATTAAGAACTGACACCTGGATTATTCTCCCTTTTAATCCGATAACTGATCCCACAGAGCTGCAATGCAGATTTTTCTACCCAATTACAAAATGCCACCCAAACCCATGGAGAAGGAGAAAGAAGAAGCATGAAGAAGAAACCCAGGATGACACCCTGTGCCCTCCATCTTGCTTCCATCCACAACACACTAAAAATTCCAAAACCAATTTCTCAGCAAGTGATACACCTACACTACTCTCTACAATCTATTGCACACTTTTGTGGATTCCAGTCTATCCTGAAGTCTGGGAAACTTTCTCCATGAATGAGGGTCAAAGTCAGTGCTCCCCTGGGGGTTTCCACAGCTGGGATAACTTTACACAAAGGGCTTCAGAGGAGACTCCTCAGGGCTGATGGGAGACCGCCAAAACACAGAGCTGTCACCTGTTTGTACTTTTTATCATGAAAAAAATACAATTAATTTGACTGCTGTGCCAGTGCTGCGCTGTGTGTGGGGGTAATTTCCATGTAGTTTGGTTACCATAAATGAGAGGATACATACACATAGATTACACAGAAAACAAATAAAAGTTATAATCTCAAGGGTCCGATCTAATTTTTACTATTTATTTCCTAGGGAAAAGTCAAATAGTTCAGCATATAATGCAACTCAGAATATGATTTTTTTACTTTTGTTCCAATTTCTCTCAGCCATTTACACTTCTTTGGTTGGTCATAATGGAGTTGAGACATTCAAAATTATCTTTTAAAACCTTTTTCTAGGGAAGACCTGATAAGTTTATTTTTGCTGAGTACCTTCCTTGCAAGCAGCATTCTATTTGCATGAAAGCCTAGAATATCTTGTTAATAAAAAAGTCCCAGCTCTTCCTGAAGCCGTGACTTTTGCAATCGGTGTGATGACAAAGTGGAAATTATCTCTCAGACTAAATCTGCATGCTTGTGCTCTCTAGTGACACAGCCAGGCATTTTTTCTTTCACTTGGACAAAACCCAGCCTTTTTCACATTATTTCTCCTCTCACTTTCACAGAATCACAGAACTACAAGGACAAGGCATGAAGTAAAGTAAAAGTAAAGAGGCAGAGGAAGGGCGGGGAGGAAATGAGCGCTTTGAGTCCTGAAAGTAGTTTCAGTTTAAGCAGGGGACCAAGGTTAGATGTTGCTTTTAACCCTCTCTGCTGCTCTAAAACAGGGGGATGCCTCAAAAGTGGGAGTGAAAGGGATTATCTGCACCGAAACCACTGTGTGTTGGTTTTCCCCCCACCCCAGTCTCTCTATCTGTGCTGGTCTCTTTCTCTCTTTCCTCTTTGCAGCACAGAATTTACAGTAAAAACACAGGAAGCTGAATGATTTCCTCTGAGGAAAGTACCTGTCGGAGAGGTGAAGGAGCAGAGTCATCAGCAGGTCCTTTGAGCCATCCCATGCAGTCACTGATGGTTTCAGGAGCTGCTGCCTTGGAACTAGACACCTTGCAGGTGGTTTTTTGCCAGGTCAGGCAGGCAGGCACAGGAAAATTGGCTTTTTTCCTGTGCCAATCCCAAAAAAGGGAGTCCTGAATTTGTGAGTAGTAGATATTTATTTATTTATTTATTAGTCATGCTTCACTTTGTGCACCAAAAAACCACTTAACCACAGTTACTCTGCCCACAGTGGTGTGGAGGCCGCTCTGTGCCTCCAGGGAACGTGAGGATGGCCCCGAGGAAGGACAAAGAGGGCACTTATGGAGGGACAGGTACATTTTTAGCTGCCATTCCAAACCTGTCCCTCCCCAAGGAGCCGAGTTGGGAAAGCCAAACAGCAGCACTAAGGAAGGAGACCTGGGCTCCTTTTCATCTCTTGGAAAAGCTCAGCCCAGACTTCCGAAATTTCAGAGCTCTTGAAAGGGGACTTTTGCCCTAAAAGTACCCAAACGCTTATCCTCAGAGTCATCTGAAAGGGCACAAGTGAGTAACCCTGCAGATAGCATCTCAGAGAGACCGTGAGCTCCCCACACTTCACGAGTGACTAAAGCTGAAGCACATTTTTCAGCTGAGTGGGCCTAAATGTAGGAGTGGAAGGGATACAGAGATGGGTGCAGCACCAGCACCAGAAATTATTTTGCAATAATTTCTCCTGTCCAAGAACTCCTGCCCCCTCCAGGAAACTTTCCTTTAGCTCACAGAGCTGTTGAAATGCTTGTGTGGGGTTATATTTTCCTGCTCTGGCCTCCACTCAGGATCTCATTGCCACTGCAAAGTGCAACAGGCCTGATTCATTTTGCAGCAGGAACATGATTGATGCAAGCCCGGATGGAGACTCATTCTCAGCCCTCTGGAAATTCCTCAGCAAGGCTGCAAGTCAAGTGAAAACCTCACTGTACAATCATCAGGTTGTGTTTCTACTCCTAAACCTTTTGGGATGGAGCCAGGAACAGCTTGTGAGCAGGCGAGGGTGACCCAGAAAGCCAGAGCGGTTCTTACATCATCTTTTAGTCTGGTTTTGTCTTTTGGTTTTTGCCTTTTTTTATGTTTATTTTTGCTGAGAATTGTCTTTCCCTCTCACCTACACCAACTCCTTCCCCTTTAGATTGAAGGCCTGATTAAGAGGTGTGTTTTTTCAGGGCCCTCCAAGAATAAAGATCATCCGTGCAGTTCTGGCTGAGCTTTGCTCGCAGTCTCCTGCTGACAAACCACACCTTGTTTATCAGGATTAACATTTATTGAACACACAAAGAGCTGCTGGAGCTGTGTGTGTTCAGATTTCTGTACCTGCTGGGGAAATCACCGGGGGAAAGGTGGAGGAACAAAGGCTGGAACAGACTTTTTTCAAAGAAAATGTTGTGGCTGTGCTGAACAGGGGCTCCAGAGCTGCTGGGGCGTTCATGTCTCCTTCTGTATTTTCATTTTACATTATTTTTTCCCATATCCCATTAAATAAATGGTATATTTTATCAATCCCCTGTGTTTGTAACACTCTGTGAAGAATTTCACCCTGCCTTGAGCTCCTGATGGAGTGCAGAGAACCAGCAGCAACCAAGCATCATCTCAGCAATCCCAGCTCTATTCCTGGCTCATCTTGTCCTCATCCCTGCAAGTCAGAAATAAAAAGTGGCAAGGTATCTGTGAGGCTGATGCCACCTCCTTGCCATTTTCTGGGATCAAGCTTCTGCTTGTTGATGACACCTGAACATTTCTATTCTGCTTTCCTTTCCAATCAAGTTCTGGAAAATGTTCAGTGGGTCAAGCTCAAAGGGTGCTGAGAAGAAGAAGGTGAAGAAGAAGATTAAAAGAAGGAGAAGGAGAAGAAGAAGGAGAAGGAGAAGGAAAAGGAGAAAAGGAAGAGAAAAAAAACAAAGGAAAAGAGGTAATGCCCCTTTAACAGCCCCCAGGATCAACGTGGCAGCTGCAAGAAGGTTTTTCAAGGCTGCAGTTTGAATTCAGATAGTGAAGCCTGAGACAAAATGAGTATCAGGGGCAGCCACTGGATCACTGTGTACTCAATTTCTTGTTTTTCATGCTCTCTGACCCTCAGTTATGCTCAACTGCTTTTAAAGCAAACCAAGCCAAACTTGTAATTTGATTGAAGGGACATCTTTGGGTAGGAAAGATGGAAAACTTGTGTTTTCTGTCACAAATCACTGGGCTATTTATTCACTGCCGCAGGCTCAGGTGAGATTCCCTGGGTTTCTGCTGACATTCAGCCCAGAATGGGTGAGATCAGTTCCCTTGGCTGGAATTGCATCAGGAGAGGAGGTGAGGGAGCTGCACCCAGAGGTGATGCAGCACGTGTGGGTGCTCCAGCTCAGCTGACATCAGGGTATTACTGAGACAGAGGGAAGAATTTAAGGTATTTTTCATCTCCCACATCACCCTGGAGTGCTCTAATCACTGCACACTCATGCCTAGAGTCAGAAACAATCACATCACTTAGCAGTCCAAGTCTTACAAAAAAACCAGAGGATTGAATAATTTGAAAGCTGCCATCAGCCTCACTCCCCCAAATTATGCTTCCAGCTGACTTTTGCCCACCTGCCTTGAAGCTTTCCCCTCACTTAAGTAAGAAAGCCAAGCATGAATTCTTGCTTAGACTACAGTTCTGGTTAGAACAGTGACACTGGAAAAGGAGTTTTCCATCCATTTGTCTCAAAAATACCTCATGGATGCAGTCCCAACCCCATAAACCCCTCTCTTGCCCCCAGATATCCCCTTCAGTGCCTTTAGGACCTTAAATCTGGCCGAGGAAATAATTGTGAAGCCCTTCCTCTCCTGCCCCCTTGAGGCTCCCAAACTGCTTCATCACGTTGAGGATGAACCCCAGCACTGAGGCTTGGCAGGTTCATGAGCAGATTTCAAATCTGAGCGTGTTTTTAAACTCTTCTCACGAGTTACAAACAGGAAAGGAGGAAAAGCCAGTGACTCTCCCTTCCAGAGCTCCCTTGTGTCAGCTCTGAAGGGTGTTTTGGCAGCTCTGACTCCAAGGATTTGCCAGGTTCCCTCTCTCAGTGGGGATCACAGAGAATACCAAGCAGGGCATCTGTCAGTGAGTAATTACAGGAAATATCAGCTTCCTTTTGTGCAGCGTGTTTGAGTCTTGTCTGGGGTGAGGCACAAAGCCGAGCCGGTCTCCAGGAGCTCTTTGGAGCTGCCAAGGTAAATGACACCAGAGGCAGAGCCAGGCAGCTCTGGGATGTTACCAGAAATGAGGAAATCATTCCAGAAGTGTCACTTCTTCCCCTGACTGTCTGCAAACAGACTGCCAGAGCTTTCCAGCACCCACAAACAGGGATCCAGTGCCATTTCCTCATAGCTTGGAAAGCATCTGGAGAGCAGAGCATATTTCTTAATTACTGGATTTGTTCTCCTTTATGCTGCCTATCACTTACTGCGATAAACACCTAAGAAGGGAGACTAATTACAGAGAATTAATTTAATATAGTGCTGCCAGTGCCCTGGAGGGTCAAAGGAGATTTATGTTCCCCGTGCAACACAAACAATGCTCAGGAGTGTAACTTCAGCCAGGAGGGAGGCAAGAAACATTTACAAAACGTTTGCAAAATGCAACCTTGAAGTAGGGCAGAGAGACTGGATTAAAACAAGAGATTTTTTTATTGTCTTCAACTGCAGGGTGTGATACAGAGGAACTACATGGAATTTCATTCATATAAAAAAAAAAAAAAAGAGAGAGCCCTTTATTTACACAAGTGTTCAAATCGCCCATGGTACCAAACAACAACTCTGGGTTCTCTTTGTTTTGTTTGTTAGTTATTCCCACCTAGATGGAGCAAGCATTGGTCAGTAGCACTTAGAAAAACCATGGAAGAAGCTTTTGGGCAGGAAAAAAAAATATTCTGTTCTGAAAGAACCCAAATCCTCATGGGCATTTCACTGAAACAAACCCACCAGAATAATTACAGCCAGTCACTGACAAAAGGAACAGTTTTCAGTAGGGGTTCAGCAGCCTAATTAATCTCAGTCTGTCTTTATTTCCCTATCTAAGTAAATATATCCTGGACATGCACAAACTCCACATAGATTAAAAAAAAAAGTAGAAATTTATTTAAAAGTAATTGTGCTTTTATTTATAAAAAAAAATTTACAATCAGACACTGTCCTGCTGTGTTTCCAAAAGCATGGTTCTCTTAAAAATGACAAAATGTAGCTTATTATTATTATCATTATTATTATTATTACTTTGTCTTTATATTAATAATATTAATCCTATGCTTAAGTTTAAAAACATACTGCTTTCCCTTCCCATTCCCTCTTTCTCTGTGGTACTTGATATATATATATAGAAAGGCATTCAAACCACCAATTATTTCCACTTATAACTAATAATAATAATAATGATAATAATGATAATTAATCTTACACATTTCTGTCTGTAAAATATGGCTGGTTCTAAAACAAACTACCAATGTACAAAGCTGTTCTCCCTCCCCTCCCCTGGGCCACCCAAGAGATCGTCAGATGTCGGAAGAACTTTATCCCAGATGCTTTCTGGCAAAAAATTAAAAATAAAAAAAAATTAATAAAACAACACAGAACCCTTGAGATCGTTGTCTTTGGTGTGGAGGATGTTCCTGGTGGGCAGCTGGAGCTGCTCTGCTGAAAACTCTGGGATGGTTTTAAGGCTTTTTTAGTGTTTGCAATGCTGCAAAGCCTCTGCCGGGGCTCACCGATGATGCCGTGGTGCCAGTCCCAGCTCCTCGCACCCCCAGGCCAGCGATGCCCGAGGGTCTCCCCACACCCCCTCTCCATCCCCTCCCACCCCTGCCCGCAGCCCCGGGGCCCTACGCTCGCTTCCGCCGCCCCTCCAGGTTCCTGAAGCTGGAGGGTCTCAGCTTCATCTCTGCAAACTGGATGGAATACTCGTGGCCCTTCCAGTGGAACCAGTTGACGCCCTGTGAAGGCAAAGGGGAGAGGTTGGGGGGTCACACTTGCATTTGCTGCCCCTGGTTCAGACTGAGGGTGTTGCCGTGATATTTTCTGAAAAATCCCTTTGCCAGGATTTTTCTCCTGAGAAGCTGATAGGCCTCAGAGGAAAAGAAAAACAATAATTATCTGCTGCTGTGGAATGCAACATCTTAGATTGGTCCATGTTGGTTGTTTCTAATTAATGGCCAATCACAGTCAGCTGGCTCAGACTCTCTGTCCCAGACACAAGCCTTTGTTATTGATTCCTCTTCTATTCTTAGCCAGCCCTCTGGTGAAATCCTTTCTTCTATTCTTTTAGTATAATTTTAATATATCATTTTCTTTTAATATAATTTATATAATGAAATAATAAATCAGCCTTCTGATACATGGAGTCAAGATTCTCATCTCTTCCCTTGTCCTGGGACCCCTGCAAACACCATCACATGGGGGTGTTTCTGGTTTGGGCACAGAGGAACCACAAAGGGGAGCAGCTTTGGGAAGCAAAGGGGCTGGGGAATGTCCAACCTGTACAAACCCACCCACATGAGGTCACAGAATCATGGAAACACAAAATGGATGGGCTGGAGGGGACCTTAAAGATCATCTTGTTGCACCCCTGCTGTAGGCAGGGAAACTTCCACTGTCCCAGTGCTCCAGCCTGGCCTTGGGCACTGCCAGGGATCCAGGGGCAGCCACAGCTGCTCTGGGCACCCTGTGCCAGGGCCTGCCCACCCTCCCAGGGGAGAATTTCCTCCCAGTATCTCATCTAAACCTATTCTCTGACAGTGTGAAGCCATTCCCCCTTGTCCTGGCATTCCAAGTCCTTGTAAATCTTCTCTCTCCATCTTTCCTGTTGGCCCCTCCAGGCCCTGCAAGGCCACCCTGAGGTCCCCCCAAAGCTTCTCCTCTCCAGGTGCACAATCCCAGCTGTCCCAGCCTCACCTCCCAGCAGAGCTGCTCCATCCCCTGATCCCCCTGGTGCCTCCTCTGGATCTCTGCAGCAGCTCCAGCTCCTCCCTGTGCTGGGCCAGGGCTGGGGCAGCTCTGCAGGTGGGGTCTCACCTGGGCACAGGCACAGGGGCACAATCCCCCTGCCCTGCTGCCCACGCTGGGCTCAGCCCAGGGCTCAGGGGGGCTCAGGGCTGGGGCAGCTCCAGCTCTCACCCCCAGCACCCCCAGCTCCCTCTCAGGGCTGCTCCAGCTGCTCAGCCCAGCCTGGGTTGGTCCCAGAGGTTCTCCTGACCCAGGTCAGCACCCTGAGCTTGGTCTTGTTAAATCTCTGTCCCTCAAAACTGTCCCTCCTTGCCTGGCTTTCATGGCAGGAAAATATTTGTGTTTCACATGTTGGAAACGACAATTATTCCCCGCACACTTGGGATATTCCCTTGGAAAATCAGAGAAAACCAGCAAGATTTCACCAGCTGATGTTAAATTCTTGTTTTGTGAGCCCTTACCTTTCCCTGTCTTCCTGGAGAGTGAGAGGAGGGGATGCTGTGATTTTTGGCTGGCTGAACCATCAGAAAAACCCATAATTGTAATTCCCCTTCCTCTCATGCATTGCAGAATCCTTCAGAGCCAAACTCACCTGACTGTGGTTGTTGTCGCCATATCTGCCCATCAGGTTGACTCGGTGGCAGTTTTTGTACCAGAAAGCTCCTTTGTATGACAGAGCACAGTTGGTGATGGCAGAGTCGTGGTCCTTGTCGAAGGTGGAGAAGGACCTTCCATTGTGGTAGGTCATGGAGTCGCCTGGGTGGGGGGACAAAAGAAAGAGCAAGGTCAGTGGGTTGCCTGGTTTAGATTTCATGAACATATTTGGACTGTGCCATGCCCTGTCTGCATCTAAATTTTTTTTAAAAATTACTTGTTTTAATACAGAAAGAAATGCACAATTTTTGGTTTTGCAGGCAGGTCAAAATGTTTCTTCAGGTGGTCTCTAATCCCCAGTATATGAAGTGGGTTTTTTCCATGCAGGTCAATTTCTGAATTTCTTGCTAAAATCTGGATTTTACAGTATGGCCAAGCCAGGACCAAAGAGATGTTCACAAGGAAGAAATCAAGACCAAAGAAGTCTCCATACTGACTGAATCCTACTCGTGGTAGCAGCTACCACTACTCTGTACTAGACAGTTTGCTTAAATCACAGAATCATCAAATGGTTTGGGCTGGGAGGGACCTTAAAACTCATCTCATTCCATGGGCAGGACACCTCCCACTGTCCCAGGCTGCTCCCAACCCTGTCCAGCCTGGCCTTGGCTGCTCTGGGCACCCTGTGCCAGGGCCTGCCCACCCTGCCAGGGAAGGAATTATTTCCAGTATCCCATCTAAATTAAATAGACATTAATTCTGCTGCTGCATTTCCTTTGTATCTCTGTAGTCTGGGTAAAAGCTCCTGTGCTGGTCACAGGGCAGAGCCCACACCCACACCTCTGCTCTGGTTTATGCACCCAGAAGTGTGAAATTATCTCCTTTTAAGACATATTGTTAAACTGAATTTATCTCTTAATCCTGTGAAGCCCTGAAAAGTCTCACCAAGAGCTGCAGGGTTTGCCCCAGTGTGATTACAAAAGGCAGATGATTTGTTCAGCAAAATCATAAATCACATTACAGCAGGGCTTTGCTGCAAATTCTACTGACAAGAGAAGAAGCTGTGCCACGCTATTATTGGCTGTATAAATGACAGCCAAGATTGACCAAATAAGATATATTGTGGTTTAATACACCTGTTTCAATGCTACCATAATCAGGCCATAAAATATGGCACCAAAATGCCTGGAGGATATAAAACAGAAACAAATATATTGATATGTTTGATTTTTGAACACCTCACTGTCCTGGCTTGTAAGATATGGTTTGGGCTGAGTATTTCCCATCTGTCAGAGCTGGGGCAGTTCTCTGCTGTCCATGGGGCAGTTGTTTCTTTATCTCTCCCACAGCCAACCCTCCCTCCAGGAGATCTCTGCTGTCCATGGCCACTGAGTGTCCCTGCAGGGCTGATCCAATGCCAGCATCCCATGGGGAGATGCTGCGCCCAGGGCAGGAGCCAAGCATTCCTGCCTGGATCCAATCTGAGCCTGGCACAGCACAGCAGCCTCTGCCCCCTGCATTGCCAGAGGAGCAGCTTTCTGCTGCCCTGCATGGCCAGAGGGAGCCCAGGCCCATCTGCAGCAGCCCTGGAGCTGCAGAGGAAAACTCCCCCCTTGTGCAGGATCCCTGCTGCAGCAGAGCCACAGCTGGCACTGCAGGAGGGCTGAGCCCCCCTGGGATGGGGCTGGGACACCGCCCTGGCACAAAGGGGGCAGGGCATGGTCTGACTCTGGCCGTGTTGTTTTGATTTACTGCATTGTTTATTTTATTTTTTTTTTCTTCCCTAGTAAAGAACTGGGGAATTATTATAAAAGAACTGAATTATTCCTATTCCTAGTAAAGAACTGGAGAATTGTTATAAAAGAACTGAATTATTCCTATTCCCATATCTTTGCCTGAGACCTCCTTAATTTCAAAATTATAATAATTAATAAAATTATAATAACTCATAGAGAGTGTGATCATCATCATCAACGTAAAGATCATCATCATTTGCAGAGAGGGCGGTTACATTTTCCATTTCAGGGGAGGCTCCTGCCTTCTTTAGCAGACACCTGGCTTTCCAAACCAAGCCACTCACACAGGAGAGGCACCTGCTGCTCTGCAATATTCACACATTTTCCCTGAGTCAGCGGGAGGCAGCGTGTCCCTGGAGGAGGGACGGTCAGTTTTGCCCTCACCTGCAGTGCCGCTGTAGCCATCCACGCGCAGGCGGTAGCGGCTCTTGGCGTCGCCCACGCTGAAGCGCTCGTACACGGCGTAGGCCGTGTCCCCCTTGTCCCTCAGGTCCACCCGCAGCTCGTACTGGCCCTGAGAAGTGATTTTGTGCAGATTCTCCAGACCTGTGGGCAGAAAGGAATGTTTGTCTTGATGCCAAATGTTTTTTTTTTTTGCCTTTTTTCTCTTCTGTATTCTCTGTATTCTTCACACACATATTTGGAGCTCTGTAGACTATTGCTGCTTTCCTATTTAGTTTTCCCAGTGCTTTTCCCTACCTTTTGCCTAGGCAGAAAGATAAAACACATTCCAAAGCCCCTATCCCATCTTGGCTCTCCCTGGGAACCAAGGCCGAAAGAAAGCTCTTTGAGACCCATTTACATCAACAAAGTTCAGTTCCATCTGAGGGAGGAGGATTTAGAAAGAGCTTGAACTGTGAGTAGATTGCATCACTACTTGTGCTCCTAATTGGTGATTTTGCCAATTATGCTAATTTGCTAAATTTATAAAAACTGTGTTCACCTCATGGGGGAGGGGCTTCTGTGGACATTTTCCATATTCACCTCTAGAGGCCTCCAATAAAGATCAACCTTTACATTACTCCTATACTAATGTTATCTCAAAAAGGTGTTGTTTGATTTCCAGGTTCCTTAAGGCATCAGTCTCCATGTTTTTTCCTCTGCCATGCCATTATTCCCTAAATGGGGCCACACTGGAGTGTACAAACAGAGCAGGACACCAGCACTGGCGAGGACACTGAGTTGGATCAGCTCTAGTGTGATGTCAGCACAAAAACAAATGAATAGTCCCAGGCTGACTGGGAGAGGTCTTCCCTTCAAATAATAGAAACAGGTTGGGCAAAACAACCAAAGCTGTGCTGTGTGATCATCATCATCAACATCATCATCATCATCACCAGAAAAATGCAGCACAACCTTTGAAAATGTGGAGGGTTTACTTCTGTTTTACCAAAATGTGAGTTTATGACTTCGATTTGCCCTGCTTTTCCTCTCTGGATCATCAGCCTTTGCTGCTGGGGTTGTTCCAGGAGGACAGGAAGCTGAACCCGCTTCCCAGGTCACCTCTGACTGCTCTCAGAGCCCCAGTGAGCATTGGGTGGGTTCATTTGGTGACCCCAGCATGGCACCCTTGAACTGCAGGCTGAGCCTGGCCCTTTCAGGCTCCCTCATGTAGGGTGTCCCTGGCTCCTTTTCTCCTGTTCCCCTTTACAAATACTCCTGCCAGCTAAATGGAGGCCTCTCAGTATCTTCTGGACTTCTGTGCTTCTGTTTTGTTTGTTTGGTTATTTTTTTTTTTTCCAAAAATACAAATTTTCAGCACTTACCTATCCAGAATTCCTCCTTAGGATCTCCAAACCCTGCCACATAAGTATTCCAGTTCTTGTAGAAATCTTGCTTTCCATTCTGACGCCTCAGGAACACCTAAAAGCAGGAAATGTTATGGACAGACTGCTCTGGCCAGAGGGCAAGAACATTTACAAACACAGAGCCCAGCATTGCTCCTGCCCTTCCTTTACTCTTCCCAGCAAAGCCTCACTGCAAGGACTGAGTTGCACACAGGTTTTTGCATGCTCCATGTATTTTTTAAGTCTTCAATTTCTTTGTTGGGTTCCCAGGCTCCTCTGCATGACATGGCCTCTCAGTTCCTGCTCTCTGCTCTTTTAAACCCATCCTGCATCTCTGGATTTCTCAGCCAAGGGTTTTTCCACCCTGCATCTCCCAGCCAAGCATTCCTCCAGCTCCTCCTGCCTTTCTGTGCCCTGGCTCCCTTTGGCATGTTCAGATTTGGGGTGTCAGTGTGGAGAGGTGGCATTTACTGCCATTTCTTGTTGCCTGGGTGGGATGTGTCCCTTGCACAGTGGCTTTGGAAGCCACTGCACCCCGTGGCTGCTGAACAAATGCTTCCCCTGGGCTGTGCTGTAATCTCCCTCACTCCCTCTGTCATTCAGAGTCAGTTCACCCTCCTTGGTGATTATTTAGAAGATGTGTTATCCAATATAGTCCTTTCAGCAGCCCTTCCACCAGTGGAGAGGGATCAGGCTGAAACCAGGGGTGTGAACATCCTTTGGAGACACCTCTCTGTCCTCCAGCTACAGAAAGAGCTGGGCACTGGAGTGTCCTGCTGTCATAGTTTTTCAAGAGGGACTTCTCTCCCTAAGTGAACTGAAAAAACACTATTTTAGAGGTGGTAAACTAAGAGGAAATTTAGTTTTGTTTCTTGACATTGTCAGTGGACAAGGAAATGTTGTGGGGGGAGGAGAAGTGTTCTGAAAGGTTTGTTTTAATTCTTTTTTTTTCTTTTAGTTACTGTTAATAAAATTCTCTTTATACCCTTTTAAGGTTTTGAACCTGCTTTACCTTTCTCCTAATCCTATCTCGCAGCAGGAAGTTAGTGTACTGGTGATAGGCCAGCCCTGAACCTGCCACTTGCATTGGTGAGTTGGCCAGGAAACCTCAAAATTGGTGAAATATCAAATTGGGGAACCAAAACCACTACACCTACCTAAGATAAAGCTTCCAAATTTATAGACAGGACAGCCCTAGTGTGATACTATTATCCTTACACTATTATCTTGCTGTGAAAATAACCCACCACACTCATTGGTGCATTGGCTGGGAAACCTCAAAATTGGTGAAAAATTGGTGAACCAAACCACTACACCTACCCAGGATAAAACCCCCCAAATTTACAGACAGGACAGCCCTACTGTGTAAATAACACTATTATCCTACTGTGATAATAACACTATTATCCTATTGTGATAATAACCCACCACGTTCATTGGAGCATTGGCTGTGAAACCTCAAAATTGGTGAAAAATTGGCAAACCAAAACAACTACACCTGCCCAGGATACAACTTCCAAATTAATAGACAGGACAGCCCTACTGTGATAATAACCCGCTACACTCACTGCGCATTGGCTGGGAAACCTCAAAATTGGTGAAATCTCAAATCAGTGAACCAAAACCACTACACCTACCCAGGATAAAACTCCCCAGATTTATAGATAGAAGAGCCCTAGTGTGACAATGACACTCTGAGGGTGCCTGGATGAGCAGGATGGGATGTGCTGCCCCTGGCCCATACTCACGATCCAGCCGCCGCCGTCCTCGCCCATGTCACAGAACACCTGCAGAGGCTGAGCCTTGTCCCCGTTCAGGTAAATTGTGTAGAGCCCAGAGGTGGCTTCTCCATTCAGCAGGGCCTGGGAGCAGTCCTTGGGGTAGGGATAGAGGAGCCCAGCTGCACACAGAGAGAGGAGAAAGCATTCCTTAGGAAATCAGCAGTTACAAGGAATGTGCACAATGCAGACGGCTCAGGAAAATCCTTTGTGGGACAGCTGCAGATCCCAGGAACAGGTTTGTAATTGCATCCTGCATGCAGAACATCCACAGGATACAGCTGGTGAGGTGAATTCTTCTTTTGAATGTGGTTTTTCACATCTGTCTACACTGGAAGTGATGGGAGTGTTAGATAACTACTCCCTGCTATGATGGGAGTGCATCCTCCAGCTAAAGGCTGAAATTCAGGAGCTGTATTATAGCAATTTTTGGGGAAAAACAAATGTACCGATCTCTGCTCACGTGACAGAAAATGGAGGGGGAATACAAAGACAGAACTTCAATCAAAAATAAATTAATTTTGAGTCTTTTTCTAGCAAGCACAATATTAAATGTGTTATAAAGCTACACTCCTAAAAAACAAAGCAAACAGCAACAGTCGAAACTACAGGAAAATGTTGTTAAGCTTTTCTTTCTGACAACAAGGCAATAAAATTATTGCAGTCAGAACAATTTCTAAGTCCCCTAAAACACCTTTTTTTTTTTTTGTTTTATTCACTCAGGTCATTCACTTTTCAGCCAATTAAGGTGTATCCAAAGGAGAGTTTTTACCTGCAGCGTCTCACAGAGTGGCTGCTGATCCTTGCCAGTGTTACACATCCCTGCCTGTGCTTCAGCTCCAGAGGATTTCACAGAATCATGGCATTGTTAAGGTTGGAAAAGACCTCTAAGATCAAATCCAACCATTAACACAGTCCCACCATCATGTTCACCACCATGTCCCCATGTGCCACCTCCACAGGTATTTTAAATACTTCCAGGGATGGGGACTCCAACACTGCTTATTCCAATTCTTTACAACTCTTTCCATGGTGAAATTTTTCCTTATATTGAATCTAAACCTCCCTGGTGTGATTTAAGGCCAAGCAAGTTTCCATCAGCTTTGGGATTTGGAGAAAAGTGACTCTACAGGGGGCTCTTTCAGTCACTAAGAGTGACTGTCACTAAATAATCCCTGTCAATAAATAGACACAAATGTATTTTTAGAGTTAAGGCCAGGCTTAAGCCTCTGCCTGAATGAGTCTGACACTGTTCACATGGCTAAAGGCACCTGGTCAGTCCCTGCTCATAGTCAATTTGCCAAACATCACCTAAATTCACCCAGATTTGGGTGAATTTCTGGATGTGTTGGTGAGTTCATCCTGCTCTGCACAAACAGTGGCAGGGAAGGCTCAGGGCTGGGTGATTTCTGGCAATCCTTGGGCTGGAGCTGGTGCCAGCAGCAGGAGGGGGAATGGGGATGACTGCAGGTCCTGCTGGGCCTGAAAGGCTGGAAACTGAGAAAAGTGAGACAAATGACAGGCAAAGTGTCACACCTAATACAGAGCAACTCCTTTTTTTAATGTCAGCTGTGAAGTGACCTTCAGAGAAGCCAATTAATCCTTGCAGAGCTGTCCTGTTGGGCTGGAGCTGATGTGCAGAGGGGCTTTGAGACAGCCCATCTCAGAGAGAGGAGAAAAGCCTGCCCAGAAATCCATCTGCTCAGCCCCCAGCACTGATCTGTGTGTGCCTCTGTGGTTTGCTTCATTTCAGCTCCAAACTCTGATTTGTTTCCCCTGCTCGCTGGGATCGATACAGGGAGAAATCAAAGTGTCAGCTGGATTTTAAAGAGTTCCTGCTGATTTTTCACATGGGCAAGGCAGGATGCTTCACCAGACTGTGAGGGTGATGCGGATGGATATTGGAATTTCATCCTGCCAAGGGAAAACAGGTCTGGGGGAACAGGGACTTTGCACCAACACTACAAACAGATTAATATCTTGTGTGGGGTCTGTATGTCCTCACAGCAGAGCTCAGCAGTATTTAGATTATTTTAGATTAATATTCAGAATTATTTTAGATATTTCAGGTTATTCTAACGTCCTTACTGGTGGTGAGTATGGTCTGGATGGTTTTGCTCCTCAGGGCCCCACTCAGGGCCTGCAGTTTCACCGTGTACTGCGTGGAGGGGCTCAGCTCTGTCAGGCTGTAGGAGGTTGTCTCAGGGTTTAGGATGACTTCCTATGGAGAAAAGAAATAATACAGGGAAATCTCAGAGAAATAAATCATAATGACCAGAATGGTTGCATATTTTAGTCTGTCACATTGTTTTTTGTCATAATTATTGATGGTACTTTTAACCATCCAGATTAATTAATATAAAGCTACTCCTCTAAGATTTTTACCAAGCTAATATTTAAAAGTTCAATAAAGCCTGCCTGGAAATGAATGTTTACCATCCTAATGTACAAGCTGGGAGGTTTGAAAGCAAGGCAGCATAAATGCTTACATGTCCTGAATGTACAGATTGTGAAATTCATAAAAAGCTGGGGAACTCATCCTTTAGGACAAGGAAATGTTGCACTCCAGGCTTTAAAAGGCTGTTTTAAAGGACTGATTTTCAGTGTGCTTGGGGAATTTGCCTTCCTGAAAATTAGAATTCTCTCCATTGATCCAGGCTGGGCATCCAAAATTTTATTTTTTCTGGGATTCACCTGATTCATATTTAAGCATTTAGTGTAATTAATTATGTAGGAAGAAATTAAATTATAGGAGAATAAGAGGCAAGTTCATCCTTCCTTAGACAGCCCTTTGCACAGGGGTTCCCCTGACTTTAGAAAAGTGAGTCACATCCTTTGGGGGTTTGAGTTTACTCCATGGTATCTGTTTGGAATGAAGGAAAATGTTTGTGATTTTTTCTGTATTGTGAAGGGATGAAAGGCAAAATTCAAGCTGCAATGGAGCTTCAGTTTCAGGGTATAATGTACGAAAGTCCTTTAACTGGTTTTAAAAGCATTTGTGTTCAGTCTAGCACTGAAAGAGGCAGTGAGTATTTTTAAACGTGGTGTTTAAATTAAGGCACAGGATTATGTGGCATTGCTGGACACTTCAGAACATCTCCACTGCCCAGATGTGAGGCACAGCCCCTGGGGTTTATTTACCTTGACTGTGCCATCGATGGATTCATAGATCAGGAGATATCCAGTGACTGGAGCACGGGGAGGCCTCCAGCTCATCACAGCTGCTTCTGACTGCACCTCAGTGGCACTCAAATCCCTTGGAGCATCCAGCCCTGCAGGAGACACCACAGCAATTACAATCACATCCATACAAAGTCAGTTCCACAGGTTATCTAGTGGGCCGTATATTAAAACAAGCCAGGAAAACAAACCTTCTCTCCAGAGAAATTTGAAATGAAAAAACACTTCAAACTTAACTTTTGTGGTTAAGAATTAATTTTCCCATTGGTAGTTTAAAATAAAGGTGTTAACTTTATCTAAGTTAAAATATTGCCTTGTTCCAGGCACCTTATTTTATGAACAGTTGCACTGAAATGTCTTTTGAGAGAAAATTGTGTGCTTCATTATTTCTCACATGAAGACAGATTGGTATTTACATATTCCCAGGAAATAAAACTCTGGCTCCAATTATGCTTTTTTTGGAATAGGAAAACTTTTTAGAATAGGAAACCTTTATAGAATAGGAAAACTTTTCCTGCTTGATCTGACTCCAATCTCCAGCATCCCTTCCAGGACTGGATTGGTGTGGCTCCCTAATTAATACCCTGGGACAAGCTGAGGCAGGAAAATGAGAACCATCCCTGATCCCGCTGATGCTCATGGAAAGCCACGAGTGTGAAACCAGCTGGGCACGTTCAGCAGCCAAGGAAGAGCTCCTACCCTGAGACTCTGCAGAATTGGTGATCTCATATTGCCATAAGTTTTGGTCCATTTGCATATTGGAGCTAATTGTCTAATTACAGCTTTAGGTTATGAAGTCTCATCCTCCTTGTTTTTCTCTCTTCAGCCCATATTGTTTGTGCTCTTGGGGCTGAGATTTGGACCATTTGTCCTTGGTCCCTGATGCTGTTGAGTCAGGGACTGCATGAAAGCCTCCAGTCTTTAGGTGAATCAGAAGGCAAAAGTGTTTAATAAAAGTAGTGGGTCTTTTTATAATGGGACTTGCTAAGGAGAGACTTGATTGGTTTCAAAGTAGGAACATCTCACACTATTGGTGAACTATGAATAGCACACGCTGGAGGGCTATATTTATAAATATAGAAAGAGTTATAGAAAAAGTGATAATAATTGTTTTAGTTCTTTCCTGTAAGATTCTCAGGCTCAGCCTGGGAGAAATTATCTCTGTTCTTTCTTCAACTGAACTGAGAATATCCACCTTGGGCAGCACAAGAGCCCAGCCAGGGCTGCACCCAAGATGAACCAAAATGGACCCAAAATGCATGACCGGGCACGGGGTCTCTCCCTTTGATCAGTTCTGCTCCATTTGCACCTTGCAGTTCATTGTCCCATTCCAGCTTTAGCCCAGGCAGTCCCACCCTGCTTGTTTTTCCCTCTCCAGCCCACGGTGTTTGTGCTCCTGGGCTGAGATTTGGATCATTTGTCCTTGGTGCCCAGCTGGAGCAGGAATTGTTTTGTCTCCCTGCTCTGTGCACAGAGCTCACCATCCCCTGATGTGAAGCTCAGACCCACCCACTAAAGCAGCACAGAATGTGAAAAAATAGAAAAGCTGAAACCCGAGGCATCACTGACAGAAAACCACCTCTGGTCAGCCCCAGTGGAGAAAGGTGATGCAAACGCTATCAAAACTCAGGTTTCCAGTGAAAAAGGCAGCAGAGGAGCACAGAGCAGGTGGGACTGGAAGGGCTGGCTGTGGGTGGGATGGCACCTGTGGTGAAGTGCGTGGAGAGGCTCTCGCTCCTCTGCGTGTCCTTCTGCGCGTGGACGCTCAGCCTGTACTCGGTGGCAGGCTGCAGCCCCTGCAGGTCGTACTCCACCGTGTTCCCTGACACCAGCTGGGTCACCTCCGGCTCTGAGAACAGAACACACAAATAGAGAGGTTGATTGCATTCAGACACATCGTGGTCTGTGGTATTGTCAGGGTTCCCTGTGGCAGGAAGGAAATGGTGAATCTGACTGCATATTCCTGGAAATATTATATTATATTATATTATATTATATTATATTAGTCATATTATATTATATTGCATTATATTATACTATATCATATCATATTACAGAATGCCATACTAAAGAATGGAGAAAGGATACTTACAGAAAGCTTAACAAGATACTTATTAAAAATCCGTGACTCTCCAGAGTCCCTACACAGCCTGACTGTGGTTGGTCATTAAGTCAAAACAATTCACATGTTGGATAAACAATCTCGAACCACATTCCAAAGCAACAAAACACAGGACAAGCAAATGCGAGAATATTTTTGGGTTTTTTTTTTTTTTCTGAGGCTTCTCAGCTTCCCAGGAGAGAAATCCTGGCAAAAAGATTTTTCCAGAAAATATGATGGTAACAATGTTGTGCTCAACTCTGTGCTCCACTCACTGATTTCTGTTATTCCTAGTTGATGCAAATGCAGAATGATAAAAGCCCATGGCTGTGCTAGCACCTCTTCTGAGTCTGGGTTCCACCAGAGCCCTTTCTCTAAAAGTGTGAGCTCTCTCTAGTGTTCACAGGGATTATAACACCGCCTCTGCTTCCCAGGAATCTCCCTTGTGCCCGCTCACGGCTGAATCGAGAGTGCTGAATTAAAACCATCAATGTTTAAATGCTTCCAGCAAAGCCCCTTCTCCAAATAACAGCCCCAGAGCTCCAGGGGTATTTGGACAGCTCTGCCAGGGATGCCCAGGGTGGGGTTGGTGGAGGATCTGGGTAGGGACAGAAGTTGGATTAGATGATCCTAATGGGTACCTTCGGCTCTGGATATTCTGCGATTTTCCTGGATTTACAATCAGCACCTCTTGAGAGCTTTGACCTTTCAGCCCCTCAAGCCATTTCCAGCTGAGACAGAGTAGAAATTTTCCAGAGTAGAAATCTATTTTTTTTTAGGTGAAATGTACATCTTTGAGTTAAGTCTGTAGTTAGAAAACATAGCTATGTAACGTGACTGCAAAAGCCTAAGCTCAGAGAAACTGCTTCAGTGAAAGACAGAGATTAAGGGAAGGAGACAGAGGGTCATAAAGAGAGACAGAGACTGCTGTGAGAGCAGGTGAACCTGACCTAAAAATTCTTTCTGATAACTAGCGGCAAATGTCACATGAAATTCGTAAAAATTAATATGTATGAACCTGTTGTGAAATTGTATGCATATGTATTTGAGAGGGAGATAAAAAGGGACCTGAAGTTCCCAGAGATACACATGTCATTTTAGAGGAGCGATTCCCACACGTGTCCAGTGCTGTAATAAACATACCGGCTTTACAACTTTCACAAAAGTTGTGGAGTTTTGTTTATCTCCACAAAACACAGCTCCTCTCACCTTTCTCAGAAGAGTAGGACACCACGTAGTTATCCACAGCAGCAATTGCTGGCTGCCAGGTTGCCAGAGCCTCAGAGTCTGTGATGTTCACCACTACCAGGCCTGATGGGCTGTCCAGAGCTGGAAGAAAAAACAGATTGAAGGAATTGGACAAAAACAGATTGAGGGAATTTGACAAACATTCTCAGCTCTGTGCAATGCTCTGCTGTAAATTCATGAGAGAAAATGCCCAAAACTCAGTGCAGCTTTTATGGCTCCCTCTGGAATAGTGGAGTTCTGCAGGAAAGACGTCAGTGCCTATGAACAGACACCAAAACCTTCTCTGGAAAGGGAGGTCAGTGCTGGAAGAGATGAAATTCTGGGAACAAACAGAACTAACCACTTTCTCAGATCACTCTTGATACCATCAATCTCAACAGCTCTGTCAAAGCTGACATATTTCTCCCAATACTCTCAAATCTGGGTTGTTTTTTTGAACAAATTCAGGAGACAGAGCTGGGAAAAATAACCAAAGTGACAGCAGCTGATGGCCACTGTGACCTTCCAGCAGCTTTTTTGGAACAAACCAATCCCACAGCCAGCCAGGCATCCAAAATGCCCCCATGTCCTGCTTTGCCTCCTCTCAGGACTCCACTTTTCACACAGGTTTATGCTCTCCCTGAATTAAGATGGGATCTTTGCCTCCAGAGCAGCTGGAATGGGTTATAAATCTCCTGTCATTATCAGTGCTCATCATCTTGTTCTTTGCCTCAGCTCTCTGAATGTTTGTCAGCCCCCAAAAAGAATACAAGGAGGGGTCAGCAAGAGCAGAGTGAGCCCTCATTTCCTGCAGGGATATTTAAAAAAAAAAAAAAAAACAGGAGACAGAATACTGAGAAAAACATTGAGAGAATATTGAAGAGAATGTTTTTATGCTTAGGACAGTCTGGAGCCTGGGACACGTGAAGTCCACAACAGAAACTGGCCTGAACTGCTCAGCTGAGCTGGGCCTTGGCTCCCTCATCACAAAAACAGCAATAATTTAAAAAAAGAACCAAAGGAACTTCTGATTCTTTCTAGTGAATTAGAACTTTAAATACATTAATTGTCTCAATCTCACAGGTTTATTTAGCATTTAGCAAATGGGAGCCTGACCAGATTACAAGTTCCATCTTTATGTAAAATGCAAAGACAAAGAAGGAGTGGGACAAAGAGCTTCCGACAGTTTGTGTGGGCAGCAAGAATGGGATCTTGGTGAGTCTGCAGCTCCAGTGTCTGAGTCAGATGAGCCATTTAAAGAGCTGCTATTTGCTGCTTTTATTATTATTACCTGTTTTCAGGATGCCAGAGACAGGCTCGCTTTCTTCAAAGCCTTTCACAGAGATGACGCTGACGTTGTAGTCCACACCTGGGACCAGCTTCACCAGCTTGGTCCTTGTCTTGCTCCCTTCGACTGTGACAACATTTGGAGTACCTAGGATGAGGCCAATGCCAAGGATGAGTGACACAATACTCCAGGGAATGCTTGAAGGGTGTTTTTCAAGTTAAAGATATTTTGGCCACTATGGATGTGATTTTACAGCAGGAGAGGAATTTTCCCAGTTAGTTACAACCACCGGTGTCAAATATTGTTGCCGTAACACCTAAATCTAAACCACTGCTTTGTATTCAGTAAGAAAAATTAACATTTTTAGTGGAAGGTGTCCCTGTCTGTGACAGGGATTTGTAATGAGATCAGCTTTATGCTGCCTTCCTATGCAAACCATTCAGTGATTTCTGTTCAGAAAAATACAATTTCCCAGACAAGGTGTAAGCAGAAAGCCCAGCAGTCTCTACAAGGGAGTACAAACACCTGGAGGACAGGACTTGCAGTTTAGATCTGCCTTGTTTGTGATGAGGGCTGGAAGATTCTCCTTTACCCCCCTCATTTAGATTAAAGATACAGTATTTGTTATTTTGAAAGGTGCTCTATGTGTGGCTGAGGACTTAGCACCCATCTTTGCTCCAAATTTTGGGTTTATTCCAGGAAAGCACTTAGAGAAGTGCCTAACTTTATGATTGGATTCCTGTTCTTCTGTGGGACCAGTGTATTTAAAGCTGCACATGTGCTTCCAGGCTATATTGTCTAAAGATCTAAATCTTTCCTTGTCTCAGTCAACAGCAACAGCTTTTTTGTGCTGATGTCTTTTGGTGCTGATGTCTTTAGTGTTTGTTCTTTAGCTGTTTCCCTTTAGAGATGTCCCTAAATTAGGTTTAAAATCTGTTGAAGCACAGGAAGCTTTTGAAGTTGGACACTAAACCAGAATGACATAACGTTGGGGAGCACTGAGTAAATCACTGCCTTGAAATTTTATTGTAACCATGGGTTCTGATTATTGTTTCCAAGGGCCATCTTTTACAGTGTGCTCAGCTCATGAAGTGCCTACAAAATAATGACAGTTTGGAAACTAATCCTTGCTGAGGAGGTTCAGACAAAGACTTAGGAGCACAGCTGTGACCGTGTTCACAGGGGTCTCAGGTTGAGGGAAGAGACGAGGATCTGACTCCATGTTTCAGAAGGCTTGATTAATTATTTTATGATATATATTACATTAAAACTACACTAAAAAGAATAGAAGAAAAAGTTTCATCTCAGAAGGCTAGCTAAGCTAAGAATAGAATAGAATGAATAACAAAGGTTTGTGTCTCAGACAAAGAGTCTAAGCTAGCTGGGCTGTGATTGGCCATTAATTACAAACATCCAACATGAGACCAATCACAGATGCACCTGTTGCATTCCACAGCAGCAGATAACCATTGTTTACATTTTGTTCCTGAGGCCTCTCAGCTTCTCAGCAGGAAAAAATCCTAAGGAAAGGATTTTCATGAAAAGATGTCCGCGACACACAACCACTCCAGCATCCCCCTCTGAGCCCTGCCCATGGGATGTGGTTTCTAGACAGAGCTTGGCTGCACTCCCCCATTCCTGAAGAAGAAAAAGAGGTGATCTGTGCAAGATCACCTGGGGGATGCCCTGAAAGGAGGGATGGCAGCCCAGCAAACCCCTCCTGCTGTCCCTGGCACCCCAGCTCACCTCCTGTGACAGGGACGTAGGAGATCCGGAAGTTTTCCACGCGGGAGCGAGGCGGGGTCCAGCTGACTGTGGCAGCATTTTCTGTGATGTCAGAGAAGGAAATCCCCTTGGGAGAGCCAACCACTGTCAAGGGAGAACACAGAACACACCACACAGGAGGAAAAGGTGAATTGTTAGTTTGTCAGTCCTTAGTCCTGTTTATCAGTCCTTGATTTGTTTTATCACCCTAAACCATGAGCTGGTGCTGTCAGTGTTCTGCTCTAAACAATATTCCTGCAGATGGTACAAAACTGAAGGATTCCATTACAGCAACAACATATTTGCAACAAATTTTCCTTTTTTTCAGGACCAGTCCAGTATTGCATAGGTTAAAAATACCCAATGTGTATCTACATATAGAAATAACAGAGACTTCAGTGCTGTAGAAAAGCATGAGAAACATGCACAGAAATAACATTCTGCTATCCATGGTATGCTGTATTTAAGATTTTTTCTATCCCAGTTTCACTTGGAGGATTTTTAGGCTTTCCACTGAGCCCCAGAGCCCTCTGTGACACACAGCAGTGACAGCCATGGACAGATCTCCCTTCCTGAGCATGAAGTTCCTAATGCAGGATGCTCCAAGGAGACCTGGATCAGGTGTGGGAGCCCCTCAAGGCTCCTCTCAAGGACTCACTCCTGGAACTTCTGTTGGCTTCAAACCAGAAGCAACAAGTTTTTTCTCCTGGAACCTCTCTCTGAACTCATGATTTTCTTTCAAGCACATCCATCCAGAGAACATCCAAGTACAGCCATAATGGGGAAGGCACCTGCAGCTCTTTGTCATAAAACTCAGCCTTTCCCTGTCAAAACCTGAGCACTGCACTTGCCCACCTGACTTAAATCAGTAAGCTGAGGCAAACAAAGCCCAAATTTTACCAAAAATAACCCAAGAGTAAACTCAGCATATATCTGAAACATTCCAGTTGGAGGCTTAATTAAGATCCTGCAGAACAAGCATGGAAAGGGCTTTGGAAGGACGTGGTAAAAAGAGCTGCCTCTTCCAGGTTTACATTGAGCATCCCATTTCCAATCTTTCCAGATTTTTTTGGCTGTAACCAAAACAACCCTGAGGTATTAAAAAATAAACATCACACACAGAGCAGGCCATGAGTACAAAGAGGAGAGATCCCAACCACATGAAGAGGAGTGGAGACAGGCTGAGAGCAGGGGAAGGGGGGCAAGAGGAGGAAAAATAAAATAGGGATTGGGCTTGAAATAGCTTGGAAAGAACATTTCTGCAGGAAAGGAGTCAGAGGCTGTTTGTTCTATGTGTCCCCAAAGCAGCAGGGCACTAAATCAACTGAAAGGCAAGGAAAGAAAAACAACTGAGCTCTCAAGAGAAATGTAAATTATGTTTCTGGAGCTCACTAGAAGTGTTGTATTGGTGAGGTTTGCTCACAAGCCAAGGGAAGAAAAGAATTACAGATAAGAAAGGAAGAAAGGTGGGGTTGGAAAAGCCACGTGGCACAAAATAGTGCTGCTGGTTTGGGTATAGGCTGAAGGAAATGAGAGAAAGTAAAGAAAAGGAAAAGGAAAGATAGAGAAATATAGAGAAATTAGGAAAGACAGAGAAATTAAAACTAGATTGGTTTTGCTTTACATTATAGGTGGCCTGAGAGGCTGAAGAAAAAGAGAAATGGTGATTTTGGAGACCAAACAGATGGACCAGTGCTTGGTTTGCATACACATGGAGAATTTCAGCCTTTCCCAGAAAATAAAATCCCCAATCCGTCCCACTTGGACTCTGCTGTGCACATTTCCATGGGCCTCAGGCTTGTTTTCTGCACCGGGTGAGCTGCATGACAAAGAGCAGTAAGAAGAGCTTTGATGTGAGTTTTCCACATCCCCAAATCCCCCAGCTGCAGCTTTCCTGGGAGGGAACCTGGCAGGAAACACAATGGACCATCAGAGCATCTGTCCTGGAATGAGTCCCAGAGGTGGGAGAGATTTGCACCTTGGAGCATGGGGAAATGAAAACTAAATGAATTAAATCATCTTCTTGGGCTACCTGAAAGCCAGAATGAAGCAGGCATGGAAAGCAGCCAGTGAGCTCCTGAGCTGGCACTCACACAGAACCTCAGGGCATCTGTGGGGCAGGCACAGGTAAATTATCTTTATCCTTGAGCATTGTCCCCAAAGAAGTGTGTGAGGGACAGGGAACTGTTAAAGCACCCAAGGTACCTGAGAGAGGCTGTTTTTTAGGGATTTTTTTGCTAATTGTTCTTTCACTCCCAGGCAGACTAGAGGAAGATGTTCCCTGGCTTTTTTCTCCCACTCAACAGCAAGCAGTAGGTTGCATTAATCACAAATCAAGAGCATGTGAAGTGTTTTGTGATCATCTCAGGGAAAAAAAAAATGCTGTCACAGTGTGGCAAAACACCACTGGAAGAAGAGGAAAGGAGCAGCATGAGACTCACACCTCCCACAAGGATATTAATTGGACCATAGATGTGTTGTGATCTCCCAGTGGGGGTTAAATTGCAACTTAACTGAGATTTTACAGATAAAATTCTAAAAGGCACCAACTCTGAGAGCAGCAGTGGATAAATTCCCTCTTCAGGAATAGAAATATTTCCTTGCAACCACTCTGGAAATGCTATAAATGTCCATATGTTTGTGCAATAATCCACTCCTAAAATAGAAATTAGTTGTCTGCCTTGGCAGCCACCCACCCAATGTGGTGTAACCTGCAGCCCAAATTATTTAGCTGGGTTTTTGTGGCTTTATTGTCCATTATTCATGGGCTATTTACAGCTGACAAACATCTCTTGGGCTATTGGGCTCCAGCAGGTGACATGTGCTAAATCTCCCTGCAAGGCTGCACAGGGATATGGTTATGAGGAAAATGATAACTCTCAGTGACTTCCATAAATATTCTGGAGTCACTGAGGATGGGGATCTGCTGCTGAGAAGTGCAGTGGGCTTTAAACATCCCTCTCTATTAGAAGTCAACTGCTTAAGGCTCATTTGTGTCCTTTTTTGTCTAGGGGTATTAATAGTTGTTTTGTGACTAGGTTGATAAACCATGGCTGGAGGGTTGAGAGTTGGTCAGTAATTCATCGATTGTCTCTAGGGAGGGTAGTGAGAGAGCTGGGAATGTTATTGAGATGAGGATTGGTGGGATTCCTAGGAAGGATGGGCTTGAATATTGGTGGAAGAAGCTTCAGTTCATGGTCAGGTTCAGGGAGTAGTGCTGGCCAAGGGGGGCTGCTGGTGCAGGTTCTGCTTCATGGAAGTGTCTGGGGCATGGTGAGGGCGGCCTGGCTGTTTGTGGCAGGGATGGGATGGCAGGAGGGCAGCTGAGCCCACAGGCAGCAGGGTGGAGGATGAGGAAGAAGAGAAGGAGAAGCTGCTCAACATTGAGGTATTGCTGCTGGCAAATGCCTCCTCTGGGCATTCCTGCTGCTTTGCTCACTCATGGAACTTAGAATTACATCCTGAGCTGGGAGGGACCCAAAGATCATCAAATCCAGACCCCCTCCAGCCAGGGGAACTTGGGTGTGGGACCAGCTTCTCCCTGATTTGTCCATCTTTGTTATCAAAACTCCCTCAGAAATCAGGTCATGTAGATACAGCAAGGGTCTGGAGATTTAAATCTCTTATCATTACCCCAGTTTCAGAAATCCTATGAAACTTAAGATCCTTGTCCCACTCTGCATATAAATAGAGCTCTTGTTAGAATCATTGAACCACAGAATATCCTGAGCTGGGAGGGACTGAAGGGATCATTCAGTGCCACCCCTGTCCCTGTCCCAGAGCAGAGATGGGAGCTGCCCCTCGGGAGGAGCTGCAGCCCTGGTGAGATCTCCTGTCTCATCACTTTCCTCCATTAATTAATGTGATTTCAAATTACCACATTTTCACAAGCTCAACATTTTTCAAAGACCAAATTTATCTCATGAGACTTTGCATCATATGCTTCAGGTTTGAATGTGTTTCAGAATGAAACCACAATTTTGGTGTGGATAAAAAAGATTGAAACACTTCATTCAAAAGTGCCAAAATGAAACGCTTCAATTATGAACCTGAATCAAAGCTTTGATTTTGCAAAGAAACTCAAGTCAATTTGAATTACCCAGCACATGTTGCTCCTGGTAAGATCAGTCTAAATTAATGATGCTTAGGCCTTTGCTGATCAAGCCATAAATAAACTTCTCAATGGCCCTGGTAAATTCATTTTGTCATAACTCTTTCCTAGGGAGGTAAACTGTTGTGCAGAGCTGAGATGTAATTAGTCACAGAAAATCACTGAAAAGGCTGATGCACAGACAATATTTCTTGGCCCTCAAAGACACTGTTTTAATTGCCACACTCTGCTGCCTAATTCCTGACCATTAAAGTAATTTAATTAAACCGTATTAAACAGACAGTGACGAAGCTTGGGAAGCTGGGGCTGATTACAAACAACCACACCACAATGAAACGGTGACTTGGACAAGGGACATGCAGGAGACACTTCAGGACACCTCTGGGACAGCACGAGCTGGCTGTGAGGAGGAGCAGGGAATGTCACACTTTTCCCTCTGCAGAGACAATACCTGTGGATGCTACTGTGTTTACAGGCTGGGAACGTTGTCCACTGCTAATTCCATAGAGCTCAATCTCATATTCAGTGCCCTCTTTCAGCCCTGTTATGTCCTGGGTGCGCTCATGGCCTGGCACTATCAGCTCCAGGGGGTCAGATTTCCTTTTGGTGTCCCTGATTTTTAGAACAAAGCTGTTGAAAACCCCTTCATCTGCAGTCCAGGAGAGACGGAATCCATCTGGGGTTGCGTCTGAAACCAGGAGGTTGTCAACCTCGGGTTCTGCTTCTAAAAAAGGAGAAGATAGCAGTGGGGAAAAGAAAAAATGATTTTTTAATCAGTTGATCAGAAACCTGCCTGAGGTCTGGCTATAGCAGACTGCAAGAATCCGACCACAGTTCAAAGCAAGGGGAACAATCTGCCAGCTATTAAAAAAAAAAACCAAAAAAAAAAACCAAAATAAAATATTAGTGTTATACAGAAGAGGATAAATGTGAGTGGGTGCAGGCCCGTTATAACTTTCACTCCTGAACAGCAAACCACTGCATGGACACACAGGTTTGTCTCCCACATGCAGAGTTGCACATGCTAAAGGTGAGTTTCCTGGGCATTGATCCCTCCCTACCTGTGTGACACATTTATGGCCAATAAAAGCAAGCTCTTGTTACAGAACTACATGTCTGGAACATTGTCAGAGCTCTCTCTGCAAGGAGGACAACATAGAAGCCACTGAAAATTCTTTTTCTCCATGCAAACCCCGTATTTCATGCACTTCTGGCATCTGTGATAATTCTGATCTGATGAATCCTTTACTGTGCTCTTAAACAGCAAAGGGGAACCATGAAAATTCCTCTCTTCAACAGCACCCTTCAATCTAAATGCAAGAGCTGCTGCCTTTGGTTAATGAACCCATTCAAAAGGATCCCAAGGGCTGTAAGTAATTAATTACCTGCAAAACACCTCTAACTCATATGGTCAGGCACCATTAGCTAGAGAAATGCTGCTGGAGTGGTTATGTCCTACAGCACCTCCAGTGCAATCCTTCCTTCCACACACAGCCAATCCTATTTATTTCCTCTCAAACCTCCCACCAAATGCAATCCTGCCTTCCACATGCAGCCACTCCTATTTATTTCTTCTCAAACTTCCCACTTAATGCAGTTTTTCCTTCCACACGCAGCCATTCCTATTTATTTCCTCTCCAACCTCCAACCTCCAGTGCAATCCTTCCTTCCACACATATCTATTCCTATTTAATTCATCTCAAACCTCCCACCCAATGCAATCCTGCCTTCCACACACAGCCATTCCTATTTATTTCCCCTCAAACCTCCCACCAAATGCAATCCTTCTTTCCCACACAGCCAATCCTATTTGTTTCCTCTCAAACCTCCCACTAAATGCAACCCTTCCTTCCACACACAGCCAATCCTATTTATTTCCTCTCAAACCTCCCACAAAATGCAACCCTTCCTTCCACACACAGCCAATCCTATTTATTTCCTATCAAAACTCCCACCAAATGCAGTTCTTCCTTCCACACACAGCGAATTCTATTTATTTCCTCTCAAACCTCCCACCAGATTCCCCTTCCCAGCTTCGCTGCTGCCCAGCCAGGAATGTGCAGATGAGAGCTGATGGTTCTGGGGCTGGAGAATCAGCCTGCAATCCTTTCCCAAGAAAGCTCAAGTGCTGCTGGCACACAGCAGCTCTGATGGGGTTGGAAGCATGAGCTGGTTTGAGGAGAGAGGTGCCAGCTTTGGGGTGGCAATGATCCCACTGTGGGTGGAATTACACAGAGAGGGAAAAGAGGAGGCCATGGGAAGAAGTCCATGGCTGTTCCTGAAGCTCCTGGTGGCTGGAACGTGGGAGGATGCTGCTGTTGGAGAATGCTGATGTGCCCAGCTGTTAACAAGACGAGCTCTGCATGCAGCCATTCTTCTTTCAAGACTTTGTTAGAGGTACCTGCAAGACCAGAAGGAACTTTCACCCCTCAGGCCCCCACATGCTCCTCCACAGGATCCCTCAGAGTGAAACATCCAGTTAAAGGGAACACAATTCCACTGGTCACAACGGAGTTACGTGGAGCCACGATGCAGAGAAGGATGCAAAAAGCCAAAGTTTGCACGAAACATCTTCCATGTGAGAAGGAAATTGAGAGAGAAAAAGGGTGGAAGGGAACAAAATTTGCTCACATTGAAATACCTGTAACAGCCAGAGCGCTCAGGGGCTTTGTTTGGTGCCCCTTGGCAAACCCATAAAGCAAAACCTCATAGCCAATGCCAGTAATTAGGCCTTTGAGCTTCAGCTCCCTCTGGGCTCCCGAAAGGAGGAACTCCTGTGGGTCCAGCAGCTTGCCAGAATCCACCACGACTACTAGAAAGTTGTCAAAGGCATTCTCCGATGCCATCCAGGACACTGTGAACCCATAGGGGTTCACATCTGACACTGTAAGGTTTTCCAGTGGGGGCATGGCCTCTAAAAGAAGGGAAGGTGCAAAAACACACACACAAAAAGAAAAAAAAAAAAAAGAGGTGAAAAACATCGCAAATTAGAAAGTGTCACAGATTCCATCAAACAGAAATCACATTTTTCCCCCTAGTGTGGATGTAATAGTCAGGACCACAAGATGAGGATTTTCAATGGAGCTCAATTTTGAATTTTTCTCAACGATGTCTCAGCACCTCCTCTCACAAGCTCCACTGGAACCCCTCCCAAGCTCCCTGTGTAAGGATATTTCTGCTGCTGCCCTTGCACTGTAATAAAGTGATAACCAAAACTGCTTTAGAAATGCTGCACATAATGCTTTCAATTATTTTTACTTCCCTCCATTGACACTGCTTTAGGGACAAGCTCAGTTTGGGCATTCACAACTCCTGCATTTTGCTTCTTTACCTATTGCCTGTGAATATTTCCAGTGTTAGTTTTCAGTGCTGGAGGGGTCAGAGGTGCCAGAACAGGAACATTCATCATTCAGGGTCACAGCCAGTGCAAATCAGCTGCTGCTGGGCTCTGTTGACAACTTAAAGAAATTCCACTGATGGCTCCTTTTCCACATCAGTGTGACATTTGCCGAAGTGAAAAGATGTGGGAAACACTTCAGAATTTATCCACTAAGTCTCATCAAAAATAAAAGGTCACAAGTGTACTTTTTGTCAGTGTATTTTGCTCACTCAAAATCTGACAAGCCAAGTAGGAAGATCAGGTGGCTCTGCTAAGCCCTGGCCTTGATCCTGGAGCCCAGGCACTGCTTGTATTTCTCCAAAGGATTTGTCCAGCCTTGCTCTGTTGGCTCAGGAGCTGATTCAGCCAACCTTCCAACCACTCAAAACTCTACTCACTTCAAAAAACACCACTTAGTTAAAGGCTGAACCTTCTCCTGAAAAGGGCTTTGGGTTTGCTTTTGACATTTCACAAACACTGAAATAGATTTTGTTAAAACTTGCCATAAAAATTCCCCCCTGAAGAATTATCATTTGGAATTCCTTATGTATTAATATTTACACATTTGAGTATTTATTTTAGAGATATTTTTTGCATCTTATTTACTTCTAATCAAGAAATCCCCAAGATTCACATATTGGGTAGGTCTTTGGAAGGGAACATCCTGGGACAGGAGGTGTTCCAGGAGCCAGTCAAGTCTAAGCAGCAGGCAAAGTTCTCCCTCAAACTTCAGGAGATATAAAAGATTATTAGAAATGGGAGAAAGGCTCCAGAGGGGTCTTAATGACAGAATCATAAAATCACAGAACAATTTGGATTGGAAAGGACCTTAAACTCATCCAGTTCCATGGGCAGGGGTGCTTTTCACTATCCCAGCTTGCTCAGAGCCCCATCCAACCTGACCTTTTAACTCCCTTTAAACTAATCCTGCTCCTAGGAATTTTTTTAAGGTCAACATTCCTGTTCTGACCCCTCCTTGCAGCAGGTTCTCAAACAAACCCATCCCTGCTAGCAAGGCACTTCACGCTGGGGAGATCCTTTTTGGGTTGCACACATTTCCCCGAGCCAAGAAAGGGACTGCAAAGCTTGGAGGGGTACCTGTGGTGACAAAAGCAGTGAGGGGCTCTGTGGGGACACCTGCCCTGGTGGTGCCCTGGATGTGAATGTCATAGGCAGTGTGCTCTGTGAGCCCTGAGATGTGGGCGCTGCGGGCGCCCCCCGGCACCGTCAGCTCCTGGGCTTCCTGTGCCGCCAGGGAATCTTGGATTTTGATAACAAACGTGGCAAAGGGCCCGGCTCGGGTGGTCCAGGACAGGTTGAAGCTGTCAGGGGTAACGTTTGTGAGGGCCAGAGTGCCCAGCTGTGGCTCAGCCTCTGGGGGAGAAAGGAACACAGGTGAGCAGGCAGCTTTACTCAAGGGGGAATCAGCAGAGGAGGGATTGGAGGTGCTCAAAAATAATGGTTTAGTCTTGTTTTGCTGTGGCTGAATAAAAATAAAATAAAATAAAATAAAATAAAATAAAATAAAATAAAATAAAATAAAATAAAATAAAATAAAATAAAATAAAATAAAATAAATAAAATAACAAAATAAAATAAAATAACATATAAAATAAAATAACATATAAAATAAAATAAAATAAAATAAAGTGAATAAAATAAATAAAATAACATATAAAATAAAATAAATAAAATAAAATAAAATAAATAAAATAAAAAATAAAATAAAATAAAATAAAATAAAATAACATATAAAATAAAATAAAATAAAATAAAATAAAATAAAATAAAATAAAATAAAATAAAATAAATAAAATATAATATAATATAAAATAAAATAAAATAAAATAAAATTAAATTAAATTAAAAAAAATATTTTTTTAAAAGCAGCATTGCAAGAGCTATTTTCTCAGGTTTTGGAAAGAAGCCACTGAAATTAGTGCTGGCTTTTATATTTTTTCATTACATTTTCTTAAATAAACTCAACTTGCCCACTGAAATCTGGGCCTGGTTTACAGAAGCACCAACAACATGCACATGCAAATTGTGGGAGTTCCACACTGGGAAATTGATGGGAATACAGACCCACAGCAATTCCAAAATAGACAAAGTTGGATTCAGGCAGGAATCCTTGAAATCACAGTCCAGGTCCTGTTTGGTGTTTCTGTTGCCTGGAGTTGTAGATACTTCTATTTTTGGACTCAAAGGTTTATGAGGGATTTCAGGGATTATCTCAGCACTAATCTCAGGCCAAAACCTCCCTGGAATCCACAGATAAGGTGTTCCTCATCCTCTGATTAGGCACAATCAGAGAATGTCTAATAAACAATAAACCCCACAATAAACCCCACTGCTCTTGCTCTCCTTCCTGACTGTTCAGTGGTCAGGGCACCTCCTTAAGAAACAAAAACTTTCCTTTTCTGCTGGAGAAAATTCAAATTCACATCTTTGCCCTGGCAGGAGAGAAACCTGTCCTTCAGGAGAGGGAGAGCTCCTTACCCATTCTCTTTTTAAACTTACACTTAGCACAAAAATCATTAAAGTTTCATTAAAGCCCAGAGAGAGAACAAACACGACCCAACAGTCAGAGGGTCAGAGAATTCTGTGCTTGCTCTCTGGGCTGATTTTCTAATTTTTATGTTTTCAATTGAGTAAGAACCAAGAACACCTTGGGAAATGCAGCCAGTGAGACACAGAAAAATAATGATGGAAGAGTGATCCATGCTGGGAGAAAAGTCAGAGAGAGGATCCCACCGACAGAGAGTGGTGAAAGAGTGAAATCTGTTTCTTTGCTAAAACAAGTACTGCTGCAAGATGTTCCAACTTTTGCTCATGTCCCTTATTGCAAGACTTTTTAATAATAATCCAGCTCCTTCTGTGGAACTGTCTGGGAAGAGGTGAAGGAAGTGGCCCCAATTAAGGACACAGATGTCACAGATGTCATGCTATCAACCAGTGACCATGGGTGCCTTCATGGCCAGCAGGGAAGGTACCACCATGGTGCTCTTGAAGACAGGCAAGGAGATGAGAAAATATCCACAAAGCAAACAGGCTTGGGTGGAAAACCCAGGAAATCTGAGCCCTCAGCCCCACATGCAGCCCAGAGAGGGCAAACTGAGCCTTTCCAACCTCATCCTGGCATGGCCACATTCCTTCACATGCCACCTGCATCCATGGTCAGGCACATTCCCATCATGACAGCCTGACTCCCAGGAATGTTACATGCAAAATGAGCTGGAATCATATCCTCAGGCAAGTCTCAGTGATCTCCTGCCATCCTGGAATCACCACCACCACCCAGGGGAAACAAGACAGGCTGTGGAGACTCAAAGGGAGCAATGCAAGGGACAGAGTGGTGGGCTGACCACCAAGAAAAGGGGAATTTGTGTTTTGAGCCCTGCTCTGTGCTAAGAACATAAAAATCCTGGGCAGAGAAAATATGAGAACCAGCAGAAGGTGGCCAGACCACTCCATGCAGTTTGGGTTGATCGTTTCACATGCGGCGCGGAACGCCCACCAGGGATGCAAATGCCTCGGGAGACATTTGGGTTTAAGGAGGACAAAACTGACATGCAGGAGCCTCTCCAGGCTGAGAACCACATGAAGGCCTCTCTCCCACCCCCAGCAAAGCAAGTGAGGGTGGGATGAACAACTTCATTCAAGTTTAAGTGCAGAGATGCTGAGTGAAAGACATCAACCATCTGGAGCGAGGCAATTATATATACACTGAACTTGCAGAGGGGTGTGTATATATAAAGAAACCATCATGGTTTACTACTGCCTCCCTTAATGCTGGGGGCACTTTTCCAGCCTTTTCCATTGCCACAGACCTTTTTCCAAGCCCTCTCAGTGCATTTCAGCCTCCCCTCATGGTTGGAAGGATCCATGCTATAATTCCCCAAGGGAACGATGATGAGTTGGAGCCACGTTGTAGAGCAGTTTGGTGGACAGCAAGAGAAAGGAGAGTAAAAAGCAAACCTGGAGGGTGAAACAGTGAAATACCTGTGGTTGCCATGGCTGTCAAGGTCTGCCCACCTTGCCCATCAATTACCCCATGGAGCTGGACTGTGTAATTAGTGGCAGCTTTGAGGTTGGTCACTACAGAGTGCCGGGAGTCCCCTGGCACTGTGAGCACCAGGGAGTCCAAGGGGAAGTCAGAGTTCCTGACTTCCAGAATAAAGTGGTCAAAGGCCTTGTCCTGTGCCTCCCAGGCGAGTGACAGGCTGGCTGAGGTAGCGTTTGATACACTGAGTTTGCTAAGGAGAAGTTCCTCTACTACGGGAAGAAAAAACAAATGGAAATGTATCACAGTTATTAAAAGCCAAAGCAATAAAATAAATTAATAAGAAGTTTGAATTCACACGACCATGGGTCACAAGGGTCACCCAGCCTTGTGTTTCCCCATGTTTCCCATATTCCTGCTGCTACCCTGACCCTGCCACCCATCATCAAATGAGAATATTCACAGTCTGCTGCTGCTGGAAATTGATATTGTATTCTCTGATAGCTGAGATTGGATATTTTGCTTTCGCTGACCACATTACTCCATTCCTATGACAAATCACTACAGCAACTTTTCCTAGCGGGGCAAAATTTGGTGGAGGTGTTTAACAATCACAACAAGAGCCATTATCTGCCTACAATATCAATGTTCTGTTTCTGTAGTCCAGTCCTCACTTCCCACTCTCATCCTGAACATTTGACTTCCCTGCCATTTCTGGGAAAGCTGTCAACTGTAAAACCTTGAAATGTTCAACCTGCCAACAACTCAGTGCCTGCCTATTCCCTTCTCTGACATCAACTCAAATGGACTTTTCAATCTCTCACCCAACACAACCTGAATAATTGAATCTAAATTCAAGCCATGAATGTGCCTTGCAAGATTGTGTTGGCACAGACTGAAATGTGCCTGACATCTTTTGGGTAAATCTGTGTCTAGAAATCAGCTTATTTGAGAGAAGCTATGTCCTCTCTGAGCTGTGGGACAGATGCACACGCAGACTGAAAGGTGAACGTAAGGAATCCTCTCCCACTTGGTTCTTGGGATATTTGCTTTGCTTCTCTTCTGCCTCAGAGGCTGCCCCATGATGTCTAGACTCATGGTGTGAATGAAATCCCAGCACAATGGATTGCCTGGCTTTGCTGGATGGGCTGGTGGCTCAAATTCAAACATCCCCAGCTCTCAGTATTTCTGGTTGATCTTCCTCGGAAGGCAGAAGGTTGGGAAATGGGTGGGCTGTGGGGTAGCTGAGGGCAGGGAAGGGGGCACAACCTGTAAGGAAGAGTTCGAAAAAGCAGAGTTAGCAGTGAGGTAGGTTCTGTGTACCTGTGGTAGCTGCAGCACTGATTGCCTGTGTGCGGAACCCGCGAGAGATCCCGGAGAGGTAGACAATGAAATCAGTGCTGGGAGAAAGCCCTGAGATATGAGCAGTCCTTGAGTTGCCCGACAGGTTGAACTCCATGGGCTCCAGCAACCTGTTAGAATCAATAATTTCAATGGTAAAGGCGTCGAAGTCGCCGTTGGAGGCTGTCCAGGAGAGGTTGAAGCTTTCGGGGGTAATGTCGGAAACCGTGAGCTCAGCAACGCCGGGCTGCTCTCCTGGGGAGGGAAACAACACCTGTCAGAAGGGCCCCGGCCTCCTCCTGCTCTCAAAGGCTCCTCTCTGCCATGCTGGCAGCGCTGCCAGCTGGGCAAGGGCATGTGAGTAAAAGCTTGTTATGAGCAGACAGGTACTAAGGGGAGGAAATTAAATTAAAGCGTCACAAAATGTTAGATAAGAAAAAAAAAATTAAAATAACATTTAAAACTATGGTTATTTTTCTTTCCCAGCCGTGTCTTTGAGGTCTGAGCATGAAAGCAGATGCAGAAGGACTGTCTTGAATGCCCCCCGGGGCATTTGGAAAAGACGGCTTCCAGTTTTAGGAGAAGCTAAAACCAAAGCTGCTGCTTTATCCAAAGGAAAATCTTGTGTTTTGTTTACTCTTCTACTTTCCCTTTCAGCTTAAGTCTGTGAAAGCTGGCTTGTAATTTCGGAGCTGGAGCCAAAATGCAAAACAGGGAGAGATGCCTTGGGGCTTCTTCCTCTCTGCAGACATCCCCACAGCGTTACAGGAAGGTTCAGATATTTTTTAACAATTGCAAGTCCCCAGAAGGGAAGATTTTGAAAAGCTGGCTGCTGAGCTTGACCCAGAAAGGGAAGGGAAAACCTCAGCAGGGCATTTTCTGCTGTTTTCACCAGGGTAAAGGAAGGGAGCACATTGCATATTTAGGCAGGACACCCATGATGTGTTTCCTGCTCGGTCTCTTTGTCCAGCACATTGCTCTGCTCTCCTTGGGCATCTGCTCCCAGCTCCTGGGGAGGACTCTCAAAGCTCAGCACTTCACTGGGACACAGCACAGCCATTCCTGCCCAAGCCAGGCTGCTCTAGGCTCCACAGAAACAAGCAAGCTCTGCTGCACTTCATGCTTTAATTCTGATTAGTTCTCACAGGTGCTTTCATCCCTTTCTGGGCAGGGCACCATGTGCTGGCACCAGCCAGCTCTGGCTATCTCACAGGGACAGGAGGAGCAAAGGGCTGAGGGGGAGCCCAGAGGCAGCAGAAATTGTCTGATTTTAATAATTTCTTGTAGAAATTATCAGAAGGAAAGGCCACTGGTGCCCCTTTAATGCCAATTAATTCACACTGTTCATTTTGGTTATCATAACACCTGGGAGGATCAGAGAGCCACACAGCAGAGATGTAAACATACATTTATCTCTCATGGTCAAAGCCTGCGATAAGCTCTTATTTCAAACTGTTGAGTTTCATATGATGAGCCAGAAAATTATTTTGGGGCCCTTGATGAGCTTCATGCAAGCTCCTGATAGCACAGAGCTCACCTGCCTCCCTTCAGGCCAGTTTTGTGTCAGGGTAGTTCGGATGAATTTGCTTTTTTGCATTATATCTTTTTCAGGCCAGACTGTTTCATGATCTTAGATTGCTTAATGCACTTGATTAGTCTGATTAGGAATTAATTTGTGTCCTTTCCTATATGAGAACATACGGAAGGTGTTTTCCTTGCCCTGAGTCAGGTACACACAGCTTTACTGAGTCTGAATTCACACAGAATTTCAGAGGCAGCTTCTGAAGGGTAAAAGCTGAACGCTCTCAGGCTTTGATTATCTGGGCTGATAGAGGAATGATTTTTCTAACTTTACCAGGCAACCTGGCCTTTCCCAAGCAGGTACAAAATCCAGCTGGGTTTTGCTGTTAGTGTCAGCCGGGTAAGTGAGGAAAGGGAACAAAAAAAGGGGAAAGCAGGCAGGGAAGGGCTGCACCAGGGCACTGAGAAGCCTAACCATGAGGCATTTCCATGCCAGAGATGTTCAGCCAAGCTCTAAGGAGCTCATGCAAGGCTGTCCCAGCCAGCAGGACCTGCCCAGCACTCGCAGGAGCTCACATCTCTGTCACAGACAGCTGCAGGGAAGGTACCTGTGGTGGTCTCAAGAGAAATGGGCTTGCTCCTGTGGCCCCGAGCGAGCCCCTGCAGGGTGATGGTGTAAGGAGTGCTGGCCTTGAGGCCGGTGACATTGACAGAGCTCAGTGTCCCCGGCACTGTGACATTGCGGCTCTCCTCGGGGCTGCCAGCCTCCTGCACCTGCAGCACAAAGCTCTCAAAGGCCCCGTCTGCTGCTGTCCAGGTGAGCTGGAAACCATCCCAGCCAGGCTCTGACACTGACAGCTCCCCCAGCTCGGGCTCCTCCTCTGGATAAGGACAGAGAGGCAAGCTGTTACTTGGGTTGAAGAGTGGGGCTGTGTCACAGACGTCTTCTATGGAAAATCCTTTCCTTAGCGTTTTTCCTCCTGAGAAGCTGGGAGGCCTCAGGAACAAAATGTAAACAATGATTATCTGCTGCTGTGGAATGCAACAGGTGCATCTGTGATTGGTCTCATGTGGTTGTTTCTAATTAATGGCCAATCACAGTCAGCTGGCTCAGACTCTCTGTCCGAGCCACAAGCCTTTGTTATCGTTCTTTCCTATTCCATTCTTAGCTAGCCTTCTGAGCAAATCCTTTCTTCTATTCTTTTAGTATAGTTTTAATGTAATATATATCATAAAATAATAAATCAGCCTTCTGAAACTTGGAGTCAGATCCTCATCTCTTCCCTCATCCTCAGACCCCTGTGAACACGGTCACAGGGCTAACGTTGGATTATTTCATGAGGTTCTGTCGGTTGATGTCGGATTATTTAATGAGGTTCTGTGTTAATGAATTTCACATTTAATCAGGGCCACAGAGATGCCCCCCCTGCATTTACATTATCAGCTGCCTCAGATAAGTTCAATAAAATCTCTTTGGAGGCATGGCAAAATGCAACAGTGAGAGAAGAATTGTAATAATTAACAAATATTGGGAGGCTGCCCACAGAAAGCAGCTCATAGAGAATCTTACAGCTGTGAGCGCTTTATCAGCATTAATTAAACTCCCTATGAGATAAGTAGGTATTACTGTAACAACTTTACTCAGTCTGATACACTGAGTTGTGAAACAACTTTACTTCAGGGCCATTCTGAAGTAACTGTGTTGTAAGGGTAGGAAAGGGTATGGTTTAGAGTAGTTGGGATTCAGGTATGTTCAGATATTTATGTTTTTCAGATTCAGATATTTATGGTTTTAATGGGATTCAGATATTTATGGGATTCAGATATTTATGTTTTTAATTGCATCCACTTGAAGGATGCTGCTTATGCTTCCAAACTATTTCTAACACAAAACAACAAAGAAGAGGAAAATGCCTCCATGTCTGCATGTCTTTAATGGATTTATCTTCTTTTAGCATATCATTCTATCCACAAAACCTTTCTGTGGGTGGAGACAGCACTTTCAGAGTTACTGATATTAATCTAAAATCAAAATGTTCATTCACAGAAATTCAGATTCTCACAAAACCCCACAGGGGTGGCCAAGGAAGCTGAGAGCCATCAGAGGTAACTCTGCTGCTGTTAAATCTGAAAGCTGAGGTCATTTGCCCAGCAAGAATGGAAAGTTCTTTGTTACAAAGGAAATACAACTGATTCCTTAACATTACACAGTCAGAGGTGAAAATGATAGAGCACTGCCTGGTTTTTCTACCTGGAAACTCCTGTGTGCTCTGTCACTGACCTGTGGCCTGTGCTGATTTTCAGCACTCTTCTGATTTATTTGAATTGTTGCACATAAGTGTTACAGTAAGAACAGAGTGTCTCTGAATAATCCCATTCTGCATGACTGAGAATTCATAGGAGATGCTGCATGCAGGGAAATGGATCTGATTTCTCAATTGTAAACTTCAACTTCATGCATATTGTAATACAGTAGTTAAGGGGACCCTGGAATAAATGAAATTTAGGCTCAGCAGCATCACTCATATGGAGTTTCTCCTTGTAAAACCAGTGTGATTATTGCATGACTGCTCAAAGCCTCAGGCAGGCAGCTGGGGCTGGATTTCCAGAGGTTGAGCACTCATATATCATAACAATCTTCAGTAAAATTCATTAACAAATCAGTAAATTGCTACTATTCAGGAACACAAGTTATGTTGAGCTTTTTCCATCCTGTTAGAAGGAAAGAGATTGTTTATGACATTATGAAAATGTTCAATAACAATAAAAGAAATTTATTAATCCAGAGCTGTCTTCCCTTATCAGGAACAGAAAGGAGATCCATTGAGGTAAAATATGAATTCTGTCAAAACAAGACTGTTATCTGGAAAAGAGAAAGCAGACAGCAAGGGAACTGGTTGTATCAGAGATCACAATCTGTTGGTGGCAACAGAAACAAATAAAACAAATACATTTCCTTAAAATTAAAGGGAAACTAAAATTACAGTGGAGTTAAATCTTTTAAATAGAAGCTTGGTTATAATAAGTAATGCAGGAACTATCACAGGTTGAAAGCAATTCTGATTTCTCTGAAAATGCTCAGTTTCATTCTCCTCCATGATGCAGAGCCCCTTTCCCTGCCATTTGTTGCTCATGCATGTCTGACAGAAAAGCAAACAACCTCTTCTGCTCTCCAGGGACCAAGGGGTTCTCCTGTGGAATCATGAACCAAACAGGATTGCTGAAGAGCTCCAAAATCCTCAGCCATCCAGCACAGATGACAAAGCAACCACAGTGCCATGGTAAAGATCAAAGGACGATGTTTCTTAAAAAAAAACCCAAAAACCCAAACCAAAACCAGAGAGAACAAACCATGGGCAGGTGAGACTGCTCTAGCTCAGTGAAATAATCTTTGTATCTCTACATAAGTAGTTTACCTCCTGTTGGGAATTTGGTTTTGAGGGATGGACAAGTGCAGTCCTTAGTCCCCAGATCTGAGCTCCCACCCTGGTGCTTTGGTCATTACTGAACTCAGCCCTGGCACCTCATGGAATTGATGGAACAGGGTAAGACGTGGGAGTTTTTGGAAGGGTCTCACAATCTTTTTTTGATCTCTGGCATCACCACTTCCATGCCAAACTCCTGCTGTGTTTGAGCACAATCCAGACAAGCACATGCAGCATCTCTCTGTTCCCACATCCTTTATCAGCAGCAGATGCATCAACATCTCTCTTTGCATGCAATTTGAAAAGAGAGGTTTGATGCTGCAGCACCTTCCATTGTCCATGCTGCAACACCCCAGGCTCTCATTCCACAGCTGTAAGTTTCATCCCATGCAAAAGGAAGAATAAAGCAGCCAAGAGGAAAAGCATCAGTTACAAAGCCTAAAATCCCTACCAAAGCCACATGGAAATGAAGTTCTGGATTTTGAAGCAGAAAGGGAACAGGTGGCTGTGAATCCATGGGAAATACCTGCAGCAGGTAGAGCTTCCAGGGACCAAGGGAGCTGGCATTGGGTACTACCATGAGGTTAATCTGGCATTGTGTGCCAGCTGGGAGATTGGGAATTTCTGTTTCTCAAAGATTTCCCAGCAGAAACAATTCCTGTGTTCTGTTTAAAGTGGACAGGCCTTTCAGAGTGATAGGGAACTGATCAAATACCTCATCCTGTGCTGCCCAGGACAGGGTGGAACTCCTGGAAGCCCTGGGGGTTATATTAAGGCCATGAAGAGCCCCAGTGATTCTGAGCTGGGTGAGTGAAGGGGGAATAAAAGCAGAGCAGGAGGCTCAGGGCTGGGGGATGTTAAATAACTGAGCAGGGTTGGTGCAGTGCTGGGAGGATCAAATGGTGTTTCTCTGAATGATTCTCCACGTGTAGTGGCCAGAAGTGCTAAAAAGTGCTAAAATTTCCTGATAATAACCCCCCAAACAACAGCTAACACCTGCTCCAGCACACTCTATGGGCTGTGCATTGGGAGCCCTGAAAACTAAGCAAGCAGAGGAGTTCTCCTGGTTTTGGAGACTGAAACCAGGCCTGGAGCAAAGGGAGCAGCAGCACACACAGCCTGGTTCTCACAGAGCCACCCTGAGCAGCAACCAGAGAGGAGCTGGAATGCTTCCAGCAGGGAGCTGGCACATCCTCAGCTGATGGAAATCAGTTCTCTTTGATTACTTCCAAAGAACTTTGCTCATTTACATCACATTGGAACCCTCAGTATCCAAACAGGTCCTTTGTCTTTCCTACACCCATCAGTGAATGCTCCTGACACAAACCATGGAGGGAATTCATGCCAAAAATCACAAACGCATCCAAACTCAGGCTGAGAAATCACAGCAGAAACATGCTAAAGCTCCTCATATCCCACCAAAAACAGTCTTGGAAGAGTTATCCATTGTGATACAGGCAGAATAAAGTGGAGAGGATGCACATTCTTGCCTAAAACTAGGATAGAAAGAACTTAAAGAATATTTCTTAAAGAATATTTCTTATAGGAAATCCAGGAATGGAAAGGGGAGACATGCTGAATGATCTGTGGATATATCCTGTAGAACAGTCAGATTCTGGAAATCTGAGAGCTGTGGAGGTCACAGGCAAAGAGTTTCTGATGCCAGGCACAAGGCACCAGGCAGGGGATTTCTCTGACATGCAGAATTATCTCCTCATTAGTGGGAAGCCACATCATTTCACACCTCGGTGACTTCCTTGCTTTCATGCTCCACTTGCATTCAATAAGAGAGAGCAAGTCATCGAGCACCATCCATCAGCTCAGCGCAAATATCTGCTCAGGATTCATTACGTCTCCAAATTCACACATCCGTCACAAAGAAATACATTTCCAAAGGAGTAAAATCAATTAGAAATGTTTTCAAATGGATGCAGAAATGTTAGCTTGTAAATATTCTCTCAGGTTAACTACAGGTGTGGAAACATTGTTTTCTGCTCACCTCTGGGAAGAAGAAAAGCCTGTAAGGCAAAGACTGATTTATATTTATATATAATATGGATATTTATATTTACATCTGGCATTAATAGTCTTGATTTAGGTAAGAAATGCCTTTAAATCACCCCAGACATGATTTGAACAGGCTCTGCCTATGCTGCATCCTGGAGATAAGCACATTTCCATCACATCAGCACAGCTACAATGCTCACCATTGCCATCATCCCCTCTTTCCCAGTAAACCCCTGTCAGAACTGTTATCTGCCTGCTCCAGGGCAGCTCGTGGAACCATTCTGCAACTCCCAGCTGCTTGTGCATCAGCAGGTGCCAAGCAGGTCTTTCCTGTTCTGGGAACAGGCAGAAAATTACAACATCAAGAGCAAGGGCACTTGTTTAGTCTAAAAGTTGATAATTTAACAGGCACAGAGGTGGCTGGGCTTTGAGGGGCTGGTGTTCCAGATTGCAATGCAAGATGTTTTCAATTACCATCTGTATGGCAGATTACCTTTGTCAAGGGGGCAGTTTGCCTTATCTCTCTCTTTGAGTGAACACAATCACTCCTCCCTCGGGAGGGGACATTGCTGATAACAGATTATTGAATGTCATTGCATGGCTGATAAGAACTGTAACATCCCATTGGGAGATGCTCCGCCCAGAGGGAGGAGCCAAGCATTGCTACCCAGATATAATCCAGAGGGTTTGAGACACCAGCACGGCTTTCTGCACTGGATTCCCCAGAGGAACAGCAGCTGCCTCTCCTTCCACTGGATCTTCAGAGGAAGAATACATCCTTCTCTACAGGATCCCTGCTCCAGCAGAACCACCCCTGACACTGCAGGAGGGCTGCAGCCACAATTCCAATGGCACTGCCACCAACACCCTGACCCACAGGGTGTCAGGCTGGGTTCTGACTCTGTCAGTGTTGTTCTAGTGCACTGCATTGTTCATTTTATCCATTTATTATTTTCTTCCCTATTAAAGAACTGTTATTTTCTCCTTCCGTATTTTTGCCTGAGAGCCCCTTAATTTAAAATTTACAGCAATTCGGAGGGGTGGGGAGGGTTTATATTCTCCATTTCAGGGGAGGCTCCTGCCTTACTTAGCAGAATCCTGTCTTTCCAAACCAAAGATGGGCTTTGCTGGGCTGGGCTGGGCTTTGCTGGGCTGGGCTTTGCTGGGAGGGTTTCTGCTGAAGACAAGAGTGGGCAGCCCAGTGGGGAGGAGAGAGCAGCAGTGCATCCCACAGGGACAGCTCCCCCTGGGAAACTGAACCTTGAGCTGGAAACTGAAGATAAAACCTTCAAAATACAAGAGGCAACATAAAATTAAGGTGGCATTACACTCCTGGTGTACTGAGGGTGTGTGAGAGAACCCTGTGTAAGATCAGTCAAAGCTGGCCCCTCATTTTCCCTGACTACCCCACAAATCTCCCACATCCCTGCCTGTTCTAGCACAGCCACACAAGGATGTGGTTACTCCAATCTAGATGGAAAATGCAGCAGTTCAAGTACATTATATAAAACCTGAGGGACCAACCTCCTGTGTGAGATTTGAATCCAGAAATTTGCTGGATTCACAAGTGGATTTATTTTATTGTGCCAACTTTGGCAGCTACATGGAGGTTGCTATGTACAGGTTGTCCCATGGAACACAGGGAATGTAATTCTGAATATTACCTTGGACTTAATGATTCCACAAATGAATTTGTGGGTCAGAAAGAATGGTTTTCCTCTACCACAGATATTAACACTCATATATCCCACATAATTCATGTGTATCAGAGGAATATGTGGCTTTGTGTACAAACAAGCAGGAGATGGACAAATGAAAATGATATGAATACTTGGAAAATACTCTGATACCACAGAAATATCAGTGTTCTTTGTTTAGCAGGCAGAATGCTGTAACAGATAATGGAAAATCTGGAAAACAATCAAACTGTAGAATAACAAGAACAGTGAGCTCAAACACTTGATTTAACAAGAGATGGGCAGAAAAAACAGAGAGCTCTGGGAGCTTTAGGTGGCTGGGTGACAGCCAGAGAATGATTCACAGTGGTGAGATGAATGAACAGAGATAGAAGCTGAAAAGGGAAACTGGATGGATAAAAACCATACACTCCTTCCCAGGCTGGAACACTTCTTACTGTCAGCTGAGGAAATAGCTCAGTATCTCTTGGTAAAATCTCCAGGGTGAGCCTGGCCTGAATCTGTCTGTGGAGTGGTGTTGGCCTTTTGAGGAATTCCACTGGAATGTTTCTCTGGTGGTTTCACTAAAAAGGAAACTTGTGACATTTCCCCAACTCCTTGGGATAAAGCAAGAAGTATTCTGGATTATTTCTTGCTTCTGAATCTGGGATTTTAAGTTATTCCCCAAGGGAATAACCTCAGTCGCTTTCCCAATCTCTTGATGACCCAACAAGGTTTTCTTTTCAGCCCCCTTTGGCTAAAACACTTTCCCCTCTCTTAATCAGCTGATTAAACTGGGCTTGCAGTGCCTGTGCACCTCTGAATTTCATTAAGAAATCACTGCAGCACATCACAAACCAGAAATACTCAGAAATGGAGTAGCTACCTCTAAAAACTGAACTCAGGCTCCAGGTGCTCTCAGAGGAGGAGTCAGCTGAACAAATGGACAATCTTCCCTGGCAAATTTAGTTTCCCAGTGCTCAGCACTGCACGCTCCCATGGAGCTGGCTCACCTAATCATTCTTGATGATGTTTCTTTGAGTTTGTATAAAAAAGGGTGGTGCAATCTGAGCCTTGGAGAAGCCAGGAGAGGAAGAGGGGCTGACGCACACCACGGACAAGGGCCTTTGGTAAACAGCATAAATCTTGTGGAAAACATTCAGCAGAATGGAAAAGTCACTTCTCCAAGGCATGCTCTGCTGTTCAAGCTCACTCCCAGAGGCAAGACAGTATCACATCCACGATCCATCAAGAGTTGCTGCACAATCTGGGTCCTTCAGCAGAGGAATTTGAGCTTGGCTCTTGGCTTCTCACTCATTTATCTCCTCAGGCCTCTCATGCATTGCCTGATGTATTGGCATCCCTCCTGCTCCAGGCCCCACATTGTGCTCTGCAGGCAGGGCTCCAGAGGCAGAGCAGGACAGAACAAAGCTCAAAGCTGCAGTCTGAGTGCTGGGGACGTGCTCACCCTGCAGATGAGCTGCTCATCTGCTGGGACATGCTCAAGGCAAGGTCCCTCCAAGGACTAAAATGTGTCCTTTTCTTTAATTTCTGAGTCAAACCTTCATGCAGTGGCAGGTGGGACCCTCCTGACACCTTCACTAATAACAGAAAGGGGTTTCCTGTAGTAACTCAGCTTCCAGAGGAGCAGAGTGCTGGTCTCCAGCCCATGCCTAAAAACCAAACTATAAACCTCTCCAGCCTATAAACCAACACACCTTGGTTTATAGGAAGTGTTGGTTTGGAGGCTTCAATCCCAGCTCCCAGGGGATCTCTGGGCAGGAAGGGCTCTGCTGTGACACTTCGATTACTCCAGCACAAAACTGCTGTGGATTCCTGCCACAAGACTCTAAAGCTGTGTGGTCTGTTCCCCTCAGGACCACAAGGTCCCTCATGGAATTCTCCTGCATTCCTGATGCCTCTGGAGCACAAAAAGCCTCATTTCAGGGAGCTCCTCTGGGTCAGGCCTCAATGCTTGCATTAGGGTTACACTACATGGAATTACAAGAGACAAGCAAGCAAATGGAAATGTGAAATATTCAGTGTTTCCTTTTCAGCAAAATTTAGCAAACTTCACTCTATAATTGTTGCCATCCCTTGAGTGCAGGATCAGGAATATTAGTTAAAAAAGATTTTGCCACTTGAGTTGCACTTCATCCATGTGAAGGGACAGAAGCAACAGTGCCTTCCATCCTGCATTATCTATTTTGTGATGTGTCCTTTGCTAGAGGTTCACGAGTTCTGAATGTTTCAGCTTGCCTCCACAAGAGAGGGCAAAACAGGATTGTTTGGCTTCAGCCTGAGGACTTGGGACCTCCCAAGTGCTGGAACATGGATAAAGAGGAGTGTCCTGAGGGTAGATGGAAAAGCAAACTGAAGAGACCACTTATCTTCCAGAGAATTTCTGCTCCCTGTGCTCTGTGTTTGGATTTGTCCATTCCTGCTCAGCAGAAAGGTCACAGAGCCAGGTTATGTCAACTGCTCCTCCCTGGAGCCCACTGCAGAGCCCTCTCTGTTTACTGCTGCTCTGAGAAAAGACATAAAACAAATACAGCAGCCAGACGAAGGTATTTCTAAAGAAAAAAAAAAATAAAATAAAAGGTGAACCAGGAAAAAGAAGCCACCTTGTGAAGATTTGGAAGACGATGCTGCAAAGACCAGGCTGTGAGATTCCACAGCACATTATTTCTGCCTCTTCACCATCTCTGCAAACTTCCTTGAAACCTCTCAGTCTTCTAACAGAGAAAGTTGGAAAATTGAACTCTGCTCACTCCTGCCACACAAACCTACAGCTTCCTTTTTTCTGTATGTGCCTCAGGACTTCCTAATTTTTCCCTGCACTGGACACAGGCCTGACTTAGGCACCAAATAACTCATTCAGAACTGATGGTTTCCAGACCATGTAACTCTCTGATGGATTGCTGTCTCTATAAAGCATTCAGAGGTTGTGCTGGTGTGAGCACTGCCAGGGAATATGAGCCCAGCTTTGATCTGTGTAAATTATTAAGTTAAGCTGTGTAATTATTAATTTGTAAAATCCACACTGTCTGACATGTGCTTACCTCACAGATGGTCACTGGGGAGAAAAGCATAAACACCTTGGTGTCTGCTATGGACAATAGCTGTAGCCCAGCTGATTGTGATTTCACCATCTCTGCTTGCTTAGAGCAGATTGAGGCTTTGCCTCACAGGATTTAGGCTGAGAAACCGAAAGATTCAGGACTTATTTGTGTTCTATACTGAGATATAATTGTCTATGCAACAAAACTTGGCTCAAAATGTTTTACAAGGGATAAAACCTTGTTCAGTAAGTCATCTGATAGTGGTCAGTGGGAGTGGTTTGCACAAATGGAGATGGCAGAAACAGACAAATATAAGTCACAGTACCCAGCAGAAATGGTGGCTTGGACCAGACTGGGGCAGAATCGATTCCAGTTTTGGATGAGAAAACTGAAATGGGGCAACATCAGAGTCCCACTGGCCCTGCTGAGAGATGATGACCTGCTGTGAAGAGAATAAATTAGGCAGGAACAAAGAAAGTTAAACACATTCTTCTTGCTCTTCCCCTTGGGTTTTTGGCTGTAGAATGCAAAACATGTTAGAAGACATGATGTACAAAAATACCCAGCCTAGCCTAAAACAAAGAATGAGTTCTGCACCCACGCAGGACCGGTGGATGAGCTCCTTGTGAGGCCTCTCAAAGGATGAGCAAGAAATCATTGGGAGCATGGAGGTGAGGGAGCAGCAGGGAGGGACACACAGAGATGGATTTAGCACCAGTGAATCCCACCCCCAGCACATGAAAATCCCTCTTGAGCTTGGGATGTGAAGCCACTTCCACAGAACCGCTTGGAATTAGGGGAACCGATTCGTTGGATTCAGGGATGTGAAATGGTTTCATATCTTCTGCTGGCTGGTAAACCCATCTATTCTTCACTCTCTCATGCTGGCAGAGCTCTGAAGGAAGTTCCCTAGATATGGATTAGGAAATCAGGTGAAGTTCTCCCTGGGCTAGTGACCACCAGAGGCTGTTACTCACCCGTGGAGCCCTTGACAGTGGTGGGTTTGCTCTTGTGCCGTCCCTTCTCTGCCAGCAGGCTGATGGTGTACTCGGTGCCTGGCTCCAGCCCCCGCAGCAGGAAGGAGCTGCTGTCCACTGGGATCTCCACCTCGCTCTTCTTCCCCGAGGGACTGGTGTAAACCAGGCGGTAGTGGTCAAACTTGGCCACGGGCCTTCTCCAGCGCAGGGACAGGGTGGTCTCAGTGGGTTCGCTGACTTCCAGGTCCTTGGGGTTATCAAGGTCTGCAAGTGAAAAACAAGCAAAGTTGAGGTGTCTCTGAAGTGCCTTGAGAGAGTTTTTCAGGCAGTTGTAGAGGAATATCTGTTGGAGTGTCAGTGGGTAGAATGGTTGGGATGGATGGAGACCACAGATCTCTGGAGCCAGGTCTGGAACTTGGGGTTTATTGCAAAGGGCCTGGGTGCAGGGCCCTGCTGGGAGCTGCCAAACACAGCTCAGAGCAGGCCCGAGAGAAGAGAGTGGGTGAGAGGGTGAGAGGGTAAGAGGGCAAGAGATCGAGGTTCCCGTTACAATACAATAAATCTTCTTTGTGTTGAATATTCTAATTCTCACTAACCAATCTAGTACAAGGTACAAATCCTATAGTATTTACATACAGCCTATAAAAATCACTACATTACCATACTGTGTTACATTTTAAACCCTAAAAACTCCTCTTTGGGCCCCTTCTGCCAAGCTCTGACCCTTGGGCCTTGGCCAGAGTGATCAGTGCAAGTATAATTATCATTAAGGAGCTCACCTGGAGATGAAACTCACAGAACATTAAGAGGAACAGGAAAAAGAAATGAGATTCAGAGGTCATGACCTTTGTTGGATTTTTTTGTTTTCCTTGAGGGAAAAAGTATCACAATGAACTCAAGAACTTTCTAAAATATCTCTTCCAGCATCTCTTAGAAATGCAAGAGTGGCTCCATCACAGGTGCCTCCTCCAGAGCTGTAATGGGACCAGGACACTCACCAGTGCCAGCATTGATGGTGGCAGGAGCACTTTCCCTGTCGTTCCTCACTGCTGTCACTCCAATGCCATATTCAGTTCCAGGCCTCAAACCTGTGAGATGAGGAGAAAAAATGTGAGTTCCTGTCCAGGGAATATACCTGCAGGCATTTATTGGAATAAGGAAGGCTGAATGGATGCAGAGTGAGAGATCTGCTTTCCTCTATGCAGACAATTGAGGTTTCTGTTGACCCTCCAGCTGACAAGCTGCAGACTGGCACCAGTGACTCCCACTTCTAGCACATGAAAATGCCTCTTGAGCTCAGGATGTGAAGGCACTTCCACAGAACTGCTTGGAATTAGGGGAACTGATTAGTTGGATTCAGGGCGCATGTGGAAGTGAAATCGTTTGGTAAATCCATTTTACATGGCTTTCAATTCAGTTTGGTCTACTCAAATTATAGAATCATGCAATAGTTTGAGTTGGAAAGGACATTAAAGATCATCTTGTTCCACCCCCTGCCATGGCAGGGACATTTCCCTCTGTCCCAGGTGCTCCCAGCCCTGTCCAGCCTGGCCTTGGGCACTGCCAGGGATCCAGGGGCAGCCACAGCTGCTCTGGGCACCCTGTGCCAGGGCCTCACACCCTGCCAGGGAACAAGTCCTTCCTAATATCTCATCTAATTTCAAACTTGTAACCTCTTGTCCCAAAACAATGTGCTTGAGATCACTCAAAACTTGTTTGTACCCCTAATGTATGGTGACCACAAGCACATTTAATTCTCCATGTCCGTGCCCTGGGGTGACAAAAACAATGTGACACTAATGACAATCTCTCCATCCCCCTACCTGTGAGTGTAGCTCTGGTTGTGGCCTGGCTGCCCTTGGGCACTGTGATCTCCACATGGTCCCCACCAGAGATGGGGGCGAACTTGATTCGGTAATTATCGACATTGGCATGACTGTTCTTCCACTCCAGGGTGATGCTGCTGTCAGTCTGGGACACCCTCTTCAGGTTCCTTGGAGCATCCAGGTCTGGAATCAACCAAGCAATAAATAAATAATTAGGAATATTTCTCTTCTGACAGCAGTCTCTTGTGACAGTGCTTTTTAGAAGGTGAAATGACCCGTAAATCTTCCTCTCATATGATCCTGTGATGTCTTAACTACAAAAATCAAAGGTTTTCTAGCATGAAAAGTGAGTTCATCAGCTTCAGTTCAAGAAATTTAACTTCTATCTCCTGAGACAAAAATAATATTTTCACTTGTAATAATTTGTTTTTACTATAAAATGGGTTTGTGGAAAAACACACTTGGATGAAAACACTGTTTTCCTTTACAAAAACCTCAGCTTTCAAAAGGAAAGAAGAGCAAAGAACTGGTCATATCTAGAATTTCTGTTCAGTAACATCTTGCATTCATGGCTGGAAGGAACTCTAAGTCTCAAAAAAAGGTGAATATTATGGAGAAATTCTATGAGCTTTCATTTTTCTCACCTACAGTAGCCTCAAATCCTGTTCCAAAATAACAACTGTATTTAAGGATGAAAAGGGATGTAATTCACAGCTCTCTTAATGCATCAAGCCTTGATAACCTGCTAAAGGACCCACACTTGCCAAAAACATTCCCAGAATCACTGAGGAGCACAGTAAATTTATAAAAGAATGGCAGGAAATATTTGCAGAACTGAAGAAGAAAAAAAACCCCGTTCTCTGCTTCTAAACTAATTAGGCAAAGAGAAATAAGATGTAACAGGAACTACAGAAGATATTTAGCTCATTGGACAGACAAATGATTCAGAGGAATTTGGTTTTTGAAACAGGGATTTAGGGTAAAAGACACAATAACCTAGTTCCCATTTTAAAAATACATTTAGATTCTTGTGGGAGGGTCTAAATATTTTGGTGAGCCAACAATGCATAAAAGGCACACGAAATTGTTCTCTACTTCCATGTACCTCTAAAACTGGGCTGTTTTTGTGTTGATCAGTAACTGCCAACTCCATCAACAAGACACAAACAGCACAGGAGGATGGGTGGTCCCTGTGGCACCTTCCCAGCCCCTCACCTGTGACAAAGATTTCCTTCACAGGGTCGCTCTCCATGTCCCCTCGACGAGACACCAGAGTCACCTCGTACTCTGTGTGCGGCCTCAGGTTGCCAATGGAGTATTGGTTCTCATCTTCAGAGAGGTCAATGGTTGTCCTGTCCCCTGGAATGTCCTTGGGGCCATAAGTGAGCTCTACACCTTCAACTTCAGCCAAGGGTTTGGACCATGTGATGAGAGCTGTGGTGTCAGTGATGTCTCTGGCCTCCACCTGGCTGGGGGCATCAAGCTCTGTTACCAAGCAAAAGAGAAAGGAAAAGAGGCTTTAAAAATAAATATTGCCATGAAAAGCACCCATATTCTTATGCTTTTAATTGATGATTCAAAACAAAGTTTAAATTAGTATCCTCATTTATGCTCTTCCTTTGGTTCCTGTAGTTTTGGACTTCAGATGGAATCAATCCATCAGAAGCAAATCCATCAAAACTCCTTCAAACCGGAAGATGACAAAAGAAAGACAAGCAAGAGCCCTGAGAGCTTCCTCACCTTCACATGCTTTTCATGCAAATATCACCAGGATGAAAAAAATTCTAGCAAGGAATGCTAGTTCCTGCTGATGTACATCTTGAAAAAGGAATAAAAGTGCATGCTAAGCTGGACATAAATTTCCCTTCTGCTTCAAACAGGTTATGTGGAGAGGAATTATTTTTCCCTCATGTATTCTTTAGCATCTCACTATCTCCTTCCCCTGCTATTAACTCACAGTGCAGAGCTCGAATTTCTCTTTGTTTACAAACCCCCAAAGAGCAGATGTTGTGTTGGTGGCCAACTAAACCCAGACCAAACACAGGTTGTGCTTACTTGTGGTGATGACTTTGGACAGGCCTGGTCCTCTGGTGTTGTTCTTCACGATATGGATGGACACATTGTACTGCTGCCCAGGTGCCAAACCTGGCTGCATGTAGGATGTCTCTGGCCTTTTCAAGCTGCTGGTTATGTCACCATTATCATCCTTTTTCTGGAACACATGGGACAATCATTGAGTAAAAACATAAAAATACAGGATTTTTCATTCTATACGGGAAAGTGCTTCCTCACCATATTACGGAAGACCAGCTCCCAGCCATCAAAAGAAAAATTCAGAGGGTCCCACTCCACCTGGACGGATGTTTCCCGAACAGATTTGAACCTCAGACCTTCTGGAGCAGGCAGATCTGTGGCAGAAGAAAGGGATATTCTCACATTAGTGTCAAATTCCCATAAATAGGGCACTGGGGTGGGACATCTTTCCATTTCTAGAAATATCTGCCAGATAGGGACCTGCAGCTGAGGTGGTTAAACTCTTCTCAGATCCAGTTCTTGTGGCTTTGGAGAGGCTTTCCTGAACTGGTTAAATGTCACCTTAGAATAAGAAGAATTTTACCCTCAAAATCTCTTTTTTGTGCCGTCTTGAAAGAAGCCTAGTGTTAACTTTGGAAGTCAGGAGAGCTGAATCCTGTCCCAGCTCTCCAGAAATGAGCTCAGTGACAGAAATCAAAGAGCACCTTTTGATATTGGGATGTTTAGATATGACAGTGATGTGCACAAAACAAAAAGATGAACGACAGATGTACAGACAGGCAGATAAAAGGTAAGATGTAGTAAATCACAGCAAAGATGCAAAACAAATGTAACCTCTATTTTAGCCAAAATAGTTTGAATTTAAGTGATTTCATATTGCTCTTTTATATGCTGTTACATTTTTAATTTTTTTCTCAGGAAGAATTACCAGAGTTTTTAAAATGAACATTACAGTAAAAAAATGCACATTATAATAAAGAAATGTGCATTTTTACAAAGAAGCCAAGGTTCTTAATTCACAAAGGCACCATGTTGGGAGACATTGAGAGCAGAAGAGCTTGCTTCTAACACAATCCCTGATATTGGAAAAAAGTAGAAAATGGAAGTACAGAAAGCTGTTTTTTCCAGGCCAACATTTGAATTGGAAGTAGAGAATACAAAAGAAATGGTATCCCAAAAATGGAATGTAAATCAATACATCTGAACTGAAAATAAAAATGCAGAAAAAATACCTCCAAGAAAGGAATGCAAGCCAACACATACAAAGTGAAAACAGAAAATATGAAATAAGCAACACCCCAAAAGAGAGATGCAAATGGAATAGACAAAAGGATGAATACAGGGAACATTAAACTCACATGTGGCTACCCTGGCGCTGACTGGAATACTCTTCTTGTTTTTCAGGATTGCAAAGACACGGATGAAGTACTCCACCCCTGGCTCCAGCTCGTGGATGGTGGCAGCTGTGTGGTTTCCTGGCACGGTGAACTGCATGTCCAAGCCCCCGCTGCTGGTGGGGACGTAGGTGACGAGGTACTCGTTGACGAGGTTCTCGTGCTTCCACTCCAGATTGACAGTTTTATCTGTCACGTTGGTCACAGTCAGCTCAGTTGGAGGAGACACTGGGAATGGGGAAAAAAAAAAAAAGCCAAGCCAAAGTTATAAGAAGTTCTCAAGGCTCAGGAAATAATGACTTGCCCAGTTTCACATTTTCCCAGGAGCGGTTCCTAAGGCTCATCTCACACGCAGGGAATGGGGAAGGCATGTCCCACAAATTAGCTGCTGAGGAAAGGAATGCTCAGCTGATGGAGACTACAGACATTTCCAGAAGCCAATTTCTGCTCTCACACTTGCACACAACCTCTGGCTGACTGTGTTCCAGCTGCTCCTCTCATGGCTGCAGCACAAGAGTGCTATAGCTGGGTCCCGAGGGGTTCAGATGTTTAATTCAACTGCCAGCAGCACGTGATTGTAGAGCTAGAAGTCCTGGGATTTGCACAGATTTTCCAAAGTCAAATAAAACATTATTTGAGTAAATACTTGCAATAGATCTGCCTGTGCAAGATCACAAAGTGGGGCTTAGGCACCTTCCAGGAGGAGGAGATGAACGATGGGAATTTCTTTTAAAGGGTATTCATTGTCTTTTATAGTGCTCCCAACCCCAAAGTACTCTTTCATTACCAAAATTTAGTCTCACAATTTCTCCCCCAGGATCTACTAAAGAAAACGACCTCATTTATGGTGTATAGCTTGTCATTATCACACTGCCAAAATTTTCTATCAATTTCCATAGAGTCACTGGTCCTGGGAAACCAAGCATGTGACTTTATAGCTAAGTTTCCACTCCAGCTGATCCCACGATTTTCCTGTAAGCTTCTGTGAGATCTAATATACACACATCCATATACATATGTATTGTGCATTTATATATATATATGTATGAATACATACACACATGTGGAGAAGACTCTGGACCATTTCCATTTTCTCCTTAGCTAGAGCAGCTTCCTTCAGCTTTTTTTCTTGGCATCAAGAGGTACTGTGAGAACCTGGAGGCTCATGGTGACAAATCCCAGCTAGTGCTGTCTACAGCACTGATGACATTGTGGTGAGAGCAGAAATGGAGGTGACAAAGGCATTGCAACACCATCAGCAGCCTGTTGTATTGGTGACCACCAAATGCCACCAGAAACCGCTACACTACTTATCCCTGATATTTCAGGATGCCAAGAGCTACTAGTGCTGCCACATCCCTGATCCTGCTGTTTGGGCTATGTTGGAAAAGCAACAAGGCCCAGCTCTATGGAAAACTTCAAAGAAGCATCCAAGGCCCAAGGGGAGCAGTTCAGAGGGACACTGCACCTACCATCAGAGCAATCATCCCCGATGTAGCCATCCTCACAGACACAGCGCCCGTCCACGCAGCGCCCCGCGTTGTTGCAGTCGTTGGGGCAGGAGCGCTCCCCGCAGTCCTCTCCCACGAAGCCCTCATCGCACACGCAGCGCCCGTTGATGCAGCGCCCACGCCCGTGGCAGTCGTTGGGGCAGGAGAGCTCACCACAGTCTTCCCCTGTGAAGCCATTATCACACTCACAGCGCCCCTCCACGCAGCGCCCGCGGTTGTGGCAGTCATTGGGGCAGCGCAGCTCCCCGCAATCCTCGCCCGTGTACCCCTCATCGCACACGCACTGCCCGTTGACGCACAGCCCACGGCTGTGGCAGTCGTTGGGACACCGCAGCTGGCCGCAGTCATCCCCGGTGAAGCCCTCATGGCACACACACTGCCCGTTCTCACAGTGCCCGCGGTTGTGGCAGTCGTTGGGGCACCGCAGCTCCCCGCAGTCCTCCCCGATGAACCCCTCGTGGCACACGCAGCGCCCGCCCACGCAGCGCCCGCGGTTGTGGCAGTCGTTGGGGCACCGCAGCTCCGCGCAGTCCTCGCCCAGGTACCCCTCGTGGCACACGCAGCGCCCGCCCATGCAGCGCCCGCGGTTGTGGCAGTCGTTGGGGCACCTCCTCTCGCTGCAGTCGTCACCCATAAAGCCCTCATGGCACACGCACAGCCCGTTCTCGCAGCGCCCGTTGCCGTGGCAGTCGTTGGGGCAGGTGAGCTCGCCGCAGTCCTCGCCGGTGAAGCCCTCCTCGCAGAAGCAGGTGCCGTTCACGCAGCGCCCGCGGTCGAAGCAGTCGTTGGGGCAGATGAGCTCGCTGCAGTCCTCACCAGTGTACCCCTCATCACACACACACTCGCTGTCCACACAGCGCCCGCGGCCGTGGCAGTTGTGGGGGCACAGGGGCACGCTGCAGTCATCACCCACAAAACCCTCGTGGCACAGGCACTGCCCGCCCACGCAGCGCCCGTGGGCGCCGCAGCCCTGGGGGCAGAGCTCCTGGCTGCAGTCTGGGCCCGTGTAGCCCTCGAAGCACACGCATAGCCCGTCCACGCACTTGCCCTGGTCGTTGCAGTCGTTGGGACACGAGGGCTGGCTGCAGTTGGGGCCCTTCCAGCCGGGCTCGCAGACGCAGCCGCAGATGTCGATGCTGTAGTTGCCATGCCCGCTGCAGTAGGGTGTGGTGTCCAGGCGACCTGTACCAACGAGCCCAAAGTTCATTAATCCCCATGGCACTAGAATGCCGTAGGCCAGCGTGGCACTTATGACCCAAAAGTCTCTGATTTTCTAGTTCCCTACAGGATATCAGTTTTTAAAGTTTTTAAATGAGAATCTCTCTGTCTCCACCTAGATTTACTTAACCAGGAAAGCTTTAATTTGCTCTAATGCCAGGGAAGATCCCCTGCCAGCGACTTGGTAATTGAGCATGCTGGATTCCTCCTCCCTTCTCAAAATCCTCTCCCACTGACTGAGAAGCTTTCCTGACTGCTTCATTAGGGCATGCAAAATAGAACATCATTCATCCATTCACCCCAGAACACAAAAGTCAGGCAGCACATTGTGTCATCAGCTGTATCAGCAACCAGGAGGCTGCTCTGAGCTCAAAGCTTCTTCATTCTGAAGAAGACTTGTATTTCTTCTCTTATATGACCAACTCCTTCCCTCAATTTAAAAATCAACCAGACAGACACATTTTTCCCTCTTCTATAACTATGTGTGCTTTTCTATTGCCTTATGTCCTGCTGTATTTTTATTGGTCTCTACTAAAGAAAACTTGGAAGTGAAAATGGTTACATTGGCAGCTTCCTCAAGGGGACAAAAAGTGGAGCCAAGAGCTTGGACTGTGCATTTTAATCTTAACTCCGACGCGGATTTGCCATGTCCAAGTGCTGTCCATGCTCAGTGCCACATCTACAAAGGGTCCCAGGCCACCTCCTGACCCACAGATCCATAAAGCCGTGGAACTGTGAATGAATGTACCTTGCACGCTGGCCAAACACGTTCCCAGTTTTGATTACGTTTCAAATTTAAGGGGTTGACTTGTGCTTATTCTTGAAAGAGATTGGAGTATCACTCTAAACAACATCTACACCCAGCACAAGAATTTCCCCCAGGAGAATCTCCTCAGCCTGCCTTACCTTCTGCTGCCTGGGAATTGGGACAGCATCCAGCCCCGCTGGCACACTGCTCCCGCAGGGAGGAGACCAGCCCCTCCAGCTCCTCCAGTCTGCTCAGCAGATCCTTAATGTCTGGAGCAGCTGCACAGCCACAGGCCCGCCGGGGAATGTTAATCCTGTGTGTGAAGACAATCTGGTTGCCCTCGTTCACCGTGTGCTCCTCGTAGTTCTTGACGGGCTCAATTTCTGCCTTCAGGTCGGCGTCGCCGCTTGCCGAGTCCAGGTCCACGGAGCAGAGGGAGCCAACGGGCAGCTTAATGTTGTAGACATGGTTGAAAACCACAGGCTGGTTATCCTCTGGCAAGGTCACGTTCAGCCCAGTCTCCCTCTTCTGCCGGATAATTCTCTTGATGAGTCCACCAGTGACGTGCTGGGACAGCAAAGCGAGGATGGCACAGGCCAAGACCCGGCTGGGGAGTCCCATTGTGGTGCCCAGTTTCCTTTTGAGGCTGAGAGAATTTTAGTTCTGCTTGGCCTTTGTAATCTGCAGCAGAAATTGGAGAGCCAGTGCAAACCAAGCTGGAGATCCTTTTCTTTCCTAGTGTGTTTGTTCCCTAAAAGAAGAAAACAGTGTAAGGGATTAACAGCACAAACCAAGCTGGAGATCCTTTTCTTTCCTGGTGTTTTTGTTCCCTAGAATAAGAAGGAACAGTGTAAGGGATTAACAGCGGCTACACCACCCAGCAAAGGTGTGACACTGCTTGTGTGCTGCATTTGCAGAGAACAACACATTTGGCTCTACAACACATTTAGGTTTTACACAGCTAAAGTCCAGATCTAATTCAAATTGATAATGCACAGTACAGTAATAATGATTTAAATGCTTATTTCTTTTGTTCTTTACCTTTCTTTTGTGTTTTTGCTTCCACTTGTTATTTTTTGTCTAGTATTAAACACCTGCAAGTACGTTCCAGTGTTTTAGTACTTCAACTATTTTAGGTTTTTTATTTTACATCAGAATGTTGAATTTCTATCACAGGACCATCACACTTCACCCAAGCTCCTGAGCTTGCTCTGATGTATAATAACAGTCATTTTCCAGGATCTCAGTGTGATTCTGGAGGAAATCCCACCAGACATGAAGAAAGCTGCTATTTCCAAATTAGAGCAAATACTGCGTGTTGTAGAAGATTTAACTGCCTCAAGCAGAAGACTGGGGCAAAGATGTCTGCTGAGTCTCAGCTCAACTGAAAACAGAGGTAGATGAAATAAATATGTGTTCTGTTATGATTTAACCAATGTTAAATTCTGTATTTCGTTTATCCCTCCACTGCCGGAAGGCTGCTCAAGTTTGGACCATGTAAGAAACTTGAGACATTGTCAAAAATGCATCAACACCACCAAGATCATTCCATCCCTTTTCTAGAGGTTTTAACTCCAAGATTGCTGTGGAATCTGAACGCCAGGGCTTGTAGCTCCATAGTAAGTTCCACTATGTGATGATTTATCAAGGACATGAAGATAAGTGGAACTCTCTACAGGTGGAAGGTTCTGGTGTCAGTGCTTGTACCACAAGGATATTATAGTATAAAAGTAGCGAGACACAAGAGAAGCAGACTCCAACAAGAGAGACAGCAATAAAACTACATATGTAAAAATGCCTTTTTAGCAGCCAATATCCCTTTCCATCAGGCAGCATTTCCCACTGCCTGATCTTTCCTTAGCTATAGTGCAATAACTCGTGTACAGTTACAAGCACTGGCTGGGCTCTACAGCTCCTCCTGAAACTCATTCCTTTCAATTAGCTCCCCTGTTTCCTCTTCATCCTCAGTCTGTGCCTGTTCCTTTTCAGTGGAGTGAGCCAGGGGAGTGCAAAGACATCCACTGACTTCCATGCAGGATCAGCCCCTCAGCACGTAGAGTGAGGAGCCAGAGCAGTAATGGACTGCCTGAACAAGCACACCTAATAAATGTCATCTCAGCATTTGTTTTCCTTCCCTCTCCCAGAAGAGCTTGGTTTAATGGTTAGATCAGTGACTGTGCTTTCAGTGGTTGCAAGCTATGAAATGCCAGTAATGGAGGAAACAGCAATTTATTCTCTAAACATCATGGTTTTGATGCTAATTTATTTGTCAGATGAGAGACCAGCCTCTTCCACCCTTCTGATTCCCCCAAAGTGATGGGATTGTTTTTCCCATGCTATGCCAGCTGCTTTTGTGAGGGAATGACAATAACACATCAGACACTTCACTGGAGTTTAGTGGGTTTAGTAGGGAATGGGCAAACTTCACCCCTTTTTACTGGGGAATAAATCAGAAGTAAACAAGCAGCAGGGAAGGTTTTTTCCTTATGGAAAACCATTCAGCTTTAAGGCATTTCTAACACTTACCCCATTTGCTCAAATATTTCTGCAAGCCCTGCCTCCACCAAAAGAGATCACAAAGTTATTAATAAAGAATAACAGAGACAGACATGGTCCAGGTCTCATTTCTGACTCAATCCCTAAACTGGGTTGCCAGTTCATGAAATGTGCTCAGGACTGTATTTAAAGTGGGATTTTAGTCTCTAGCACTCCCACTTTGGCTTTGCAAAGTGCTTCTCATGCAATTCTATGTGCTGCAATGCACTTTTTGCCCCAGGACAAGATCATACAGCTAAAGCTGATGCCTGACCCTCAAGTAGTCACTAAAGGGACAGGCTGCTTGACAGATGGATCACTAATGGAAAATGGAACAAACTGGAGGCAGCTCTGCATCTCATTCTCGCTGAATTTTAGTGAAAGTTGAGCATCCATTTCCTTATGGCTTCTGGAAATCCCAACCCACAGGAATATGGGCCGTGCCCAAACCAAGGAAGTTGCACTTTTTTTCTGCTGACAAATCACTTAATCATGGCACAAACTGTAATTTCTTTAATTTGCCTGGAAAATTACAAAGCTGCTCTGGCAAGAGCCACTGTCACTGTCACCTTCACTACTGGTGAAAGCCACATGAACCCCAGGACTCTGAGAGGACACTTGCTGCATTAGAGGCAGCCAAACCTCTCAGCTCACAGATGAAACTGGAAGAATTAACGTGTCTGGGCTGACATCCTTTTGAAGTTTCTGGAGAAGCATCGTGGTGATCTAGGAGCAGCACTGCTTGCCTGCTCTCTGACCCCTTTGCTTTGGCACCTGGTGTGATGTCTGAGCTAATCCATCCCCATCAGGTGTTTCCCATCCCATCTGCCACGGGCCCAGCGTGGTTAGCTGAGCTCCTCTCCTGCATCTGACATCTACAAAGCAAGACACCTTCCTCCAGCTCTTTATACATCAGCCATGGTTTTGGCTGGGAGAACAAAGAGGACATCCTTCTCTCCAGCTCCTCAGACACATCCAAACAACAGCTCTGACCACAACCGACCACCCAGGAGCAGGAGAGAAATGAAGCCACAATCACTGCCAGGCTCTGCTGTCCCTTCATTTTCCCTCCTCTTCCCTTCAGAGCAGCTCTTGTAGATTGTATTTTAAACCTGCCTCTTGGAGAAATCATCTTGATATTTTTTTGTGGACATCAGCTGCTGGATTATTTAGGGGCACCTAAAAAGTCTTGCAGCAAGGGTTGGCAGAAAATGACCCTTCCCAGCATGAGTTTGGCATTGTGGTCTGTAAGAGGAGCTGGGTGATGTCTGACATCTCTCAGGTACTTTGAGAGGTTTGTATGACCCAGAGTGTGTCTAGTTTTACAAATATTTTGTCTAATAAGGAACACCTATTATCCTAATGATCTGTGCCCTCAGATCTTCCTGCCACCCTGACTACAAAAATACTGGACTTGATGATGTGGATGATATGCAAAATGTTCTGCTTGTCATGCAGGACAAAAAATCTAGAGCTTTCTCCCCATCTGGTCACAGACACCTTCCCATCCTCCTTGGAAAAGAGTTATCTCCTGCTCCCCGAGGCAGAACCTCAATTTAAATAAGAAAAAAAAATGTGTTGTGGCCTCTGACACATCTTAAATATCTGGTTAAAAAATAGAGATTATTAATTGAGAAGCAAATCGTAGCATCTCTGCAGTATGAGAGGCAAAAGGAGATTCAGGTAAGAATTTTCTTACATGAACATTAACTTTAGAAGTTTGATTTTAACCAAAGAGCAGAAAAGGGCTATTTCTAGAAAACTCTCCTTAAAAACTTCATCACTGCCTGGTGATACACTTAATAATATGTGGTGGAGGCAAGGTGGACTGTCAATAGCACAAAGAGAAGGAATAATTTTCATTTCCACTGCAGCCCTTTCATCTGAAGATTTGAAAGCATGTCACAGTCTGGCTGTAAAAAGCTGAAAAAATGTTATTAAAAAGGATTATTTCTTTGTTTAGACATCCCCCCTTCCCCTGCCCCCTCCCAGCATTAGAACTTTTCCAGGACCTTTCCATTTAATTAGAAATTTGTTTCTTAATAGGAAATTTTCAATCAATCTTGAAAAAAACCCCCAGGAATCCTGACTCCTGGGGAATACTAAGCAAAGGTAATGCATGAATATTTCCCTTCCCCAAAGCCATATTTGCTGGAAAGCAGCAGGTGTGAGAAACTAAATTAATGTCTGCATACTTTAAAGTCCTGGTGTAGCACTCCAGTCTCTCCTGAACGTTCAGGAGTGGCAGAATTGTGAGATGATTTGTGGGTATGTGGAATGATAAATATGCAGATGAGAGCCCTGTGCAATTTTAATCAAAACAGATTGCAGCAAGGAAGGAATGGAGGTGTTAAAAACTCCTTCTCAGCTGTCCTTCCTAACGAAGGCAGAAGGCTGATTAGATTTGCTCAGACACCTTCTACATGTCATGACTTGGAAATTAGACATGAAAATGGCAGGGAAAAAAGAGAGGGGGGGGAAATAAAGGAAATAATTCCTGTCTAAGCAGATACTTCCTACATTTCAGCAGGAGGGGATCAAATATTGTCAGCACCATACTGGATTCAAGCACATCTTGTTAAAATCTGGGTAAAATAGCAGCAGGCTGGGTTGTGACAGGGAGGAAGGCTCAGCTGGAGAAGAGCCAAAGCCCTCTCCAGGGAACACAGCAAGGAGCATTTTGGGGTTTGTAAATTGCTAACCCCAAAACAGCTCTCTGTGATCTGTTAACTGCAGGAAATTCAAGTTTCCAGGGTTTCCTCCAAGGTGTGAGCTGTGTGCTCCCTGCAGCCTGGAGTGCCCAGCAGGGCACGTGTGGAGTTATCACTGCCCCCTCCTCATCTACTGCCACCAAGACAGAAAAGAGTTATCATCTCCTGGGGATGTTGATACCATCCCCTGTCTGCCTGCATGGGCAATTGGGGCATTTTGTGCAAGGAATGCCAGCAGTGCTGTTCCACAGGACTCATAAATTGAGACCAGAGGGCATTTTCACAAGGCAAGGCCTCAAAAGGTGCAACCCCTCAAAACCAGAATGCTGGGCTGGTTTTACCAAGAGCCTGTGACTCCTGAGGCTCTGGGGATCTTCTCCAGAAAAACTAGATTAAATCTGAAGTAAATTGAAATGTTCTCAAAGCAAGGGGCTGGGGGGACCTGGAAGTTTTGACGTGTCAGGCCAGAACATGAACGGCTCTGACTTAATCATCTTTCACTGCTGGTTCCACACACTCATAACGGCAGAAAATAATTTTCTTTCCATTCCCAATTCCAACAGGGTGGAGGAATCAGCAGGGATACTCAGTGCAGGTCAAACTCCATTAAATCACAGTGGAGAGCAGAAATTCATAACAGTCCTAAGGCATCAGGCCTGAATCTTTTCAGCTGAAAGGATCGAAGACAAATTCTTTTTTCCCCACCCACCTCTTCTTTATTTACACATTTACATTCTAAGGAGAGGAATTTTAAGGCAGCTGAATTTAGAGCCATTCAGAAAATCCACTGTGTTCCCCAAGGCTCCCAGAGAACATATGTGCAGGGAAGTGTGGCAATTGTTTCAACCCCAATTAGACCCCACAGATATGAGCAGGCCCTGAGGGTGTGAAGCTCCAAAGGGAAATTTTCATAATTCAGGAATTTTCTTCAAAGTCTTAAATCAGCTGCACAAGAGGTGAAAAGAGGGTCATAACTTTCAAAGGGGACAGGAGGAAGCTGATTGCCTTTTTCTCTAACAGATAAAGTGCAGAGTGATAAGCAGGAATCCATCCAGGTTCCAGGTTGAGAACTTACCTTGAATTTATAGTCAAACAGCTTCACTTCTACCTCCATGGTCAGGTCACAGAGAATAAGCACCCTGCAAATGCTCTACAGTTTTCTGGATAAGAAGTCCCACATCTGGGAAACCCACACGAAATTATAGATCCAGACTTGGTCACCTCCCTTTAATAAATAGCAAAATGTGAAAGCCCTGAATAAAAAGCCTTTGCCACCGCACCTATTTCACCATATTTTCAGACTAAAGCTTTTCCTGGAAATGACAAAGGGAGATAATCATTAACTAAAATGGTTGTGGGAGTGCAATGAGAGTGAAAAAGAGGGAAAAATCAAGAAAACATCCTCTGGAAAAACTCCACGGAAAAAGGGGCAGAGAGGAAACAACTGGAAGGAAGATTTAAAAGTTGTTCAATGAGAGGAGTTGAAGTGTAGGGACACAAGTGACACAAATCCACTTTTTCTGTCACAGAAGGGACTCAGTGATGTCCACAGCCTCACAATAGGAGCCTCATGGCATCCACATGTGCTGGAGGAAGGCAGAGAGCCTCTTTGAAAGCTTTTTGAATTATAATGGATAAACAAAGCACACTCCTCCACTTTGAATACAGAAAACTGGGACATGGAGAGGCTGGCACTGAGAATCCCAAGCTCCCCAGGAGCCTCTGCTCTTTTTGCTGAGGTATTTTACCCACTGCAAGCCAGAGGAAGCTGATGCAGCTTTGCTGAGTCCCACCACAGTGGTTCAAACACCTCCCAGAAGGCATTTATGGCTTATAAAAGCACATTTTCCTCTGGATGTGCCTGCCTTTGTGACTTTAATCCTTCTCATTCCAGGACAAACCAGCAGTTTGTGTTTGATGTGGGTGAGCAGCCACAGCTCAGGGCTCTGGATGCCACCTGTGTCCCATCTGGTGCTGGCACTGCACATTTCAGGGCAGTGCAGCTCTGGGACTGAGGACAGACAAAACCCAGAACATTCTGAGTGCAGAGATGGTAGATGCTCTGCACAGTTAATTTAGGATTCACTCCTGAGCTGTCACACATGACAGTTTTCAATGCATCAATCATCCATTCCAAGGGCTTTGCCCATGCCACTGGAATTGGTCATGAAAACAACAGGAATTTTAGATTATCTTAAACCCTATGAGAGGTCCTGTGATCACATTTATACCTCAGACTCTTTCAAAGAACTGCATTTAAACAATTAAAACAATTCATGGGTGTGACCATGTTCACAGGGGTTCTTGGATGAGGGAAGAGACGAGGATCTGATTCCATGTTTCAGAAGGCTGATTTATTATTTTATGATATATATTACATTAAAACTATACTAAAAGAATAGAAGAAAGGTTTTATCAGAAGGTCAGCTAAGAATAGAAAGGAATGATAGTAAAGGTTTGTGGCTCGGGCTCTCTGTCCGAGCCAGCTGGGCTGTGATTGGCCATTAACTAGAAACAACCAACATGGCTTAATCGAAGATCTACTTGTTGCATTCCACAGCAGCAGATAGTCATAGTTTACGTTTTGTTCCTGAGGCTTCTCAGCTTCTCAAGAGGAAAAATCTTACAGAAAAGATTTTTCATAAAAGATGTCTGTGACACATGGGTACTTTTTGCCCTGTGCTGCCCCTGAGATCCTGCATTAGATATCACTGAGCTAAGCCTGAACTCTTCACCCCAGCTCAGTTTTCACCTTTGGATACAGCTCTTAGATGATGTTCCTGTTTTGGGGAAGCTGTAGGGTCTCTGTTTCACAGATCCTACTGCACACCATCGTGAAATAAACAACTTGGATGCATTTTATCCTCCACCCATTCCACCTTGGCTGGAAAGCAGCACTGCCAGGGCTTTGCCAGGGCTGTTTTGGAAGGAATTTTAATTAATTGCTTTGTGTACAATTTAGAATTTAGCAAAGGCTCATATTTCAAAGCCATCAACATGACAGTGCCACAAAGAGGAAGGAGAAATAATCCAGTGAAGCCAACACCCATAAAATGTGAAAGAGCTCTGGTAAATTCTGAATGATAAGCATAAAAGGAGACCCATGAGAGACTAAACCTTCTGTTGTACAGTGACCATTTTGAGGTAAATTACCATGATTATTCCATTATAAATGACTTTTGTTTCAGAAGTTTTGTCCTCTTAGCCATGGAAAATCTCTCCAGGTCTATCCTTGGTCAGGATCTCAGAGAGAGAACAGAATTTTCCAAACTAAACAATGAGTTTTGCTGTTTTTCAAAGCAGAGTAAAAATTCAGGGATTGGAGGTGGTCTTATTCCAGTATCAATGACACTTTTGATCAATGAAATATTGACTATTTTGGGCAAATCTCATGGATTAAATGAAAAGTAGAGATACAGCTGGGAGAAAATGACTGCTGAAAACATGCAATAATTAAAGAGAAGTAAAAAACAGATTATGGGATGCAATAACAGGATATGGAACCCAGCAATCAAGAGGTGCCTTCCAGTTTCTGGGTCCTAAAGGCTTTGCTGATTTATGTTTCTTAGGAATTACCTGGCTGATGATGAGAAGAGCAAAGAAATGCTGCCTGAACATTACATTGCTATTTCTATTCCATCAGGAGCAAGGCACAAGAGCTCAGAGGAGAGCCAGGAATGTGGGAATGGCACCGAGCTGGGACATGGGAGAGCTGAGACCACCCCTCAGCTCTGCCATTTCAGCCCAGTCAGTTCTCACCCTGATTTCTGATAAGTCTAAACAAAATACAAACAACCAAACTTCCGAATTCTATATTTCCAACTGCTCTGGAAAGATTCTTCAGTTTACCCCTATGAAAAGACTTCCTCTGCTCTCAATTTTTCTGCACAAACTCTATCATGCTCTTCATGCTAGAATTCTTAATTCTTTTAATATATCACCTGGATTAGAGGTAGCCCCAAGGGTGTTAAATAAGAGGAGAAAAGTGCCTACAGGTTTATAAAGTTTATCACAGCCACCCTCTAAATATCTTGGGGCTTCTGCTGGTCAGGATGACCCCGAGATGTGTTAGAAAGTCTCTTTTCCCGGCCCGGCTGTCAAAGATGGACTCAGAACTCTTTAATTCTCATTCTCAAGGTTGTTCATTGTTTCTTATTAATAAAATTCTTTCTCTGGCCTGCTAAGGTCTGCTCAGCAGGTCAGACAGAGGCACTCTGCCTGCCCCCAGAGGAAGTGTTAGCTTTTTATACTAAAAACTATGTGTACAGTATTTACCATAACTTCCCAATACCTATCACCTATGTTAGACAGTGAGCTTCTACTCTAAACCAATCTCAAAGTGCCAACATCACAGCAGAAGATGGAGGCCAAGAAGAAGAAGGAGAAAGGCTGGACATGCCCAGATTCCTCCATCTTGTCCCCTGAACCCCCATTCTAAAAACCCTGAAAAATCCATTTTTCACCCTGTGACAAACAAATTATTATTCTACTTAGACTTTCGTGGTTTGCAGATCCTCATATAAGGTTGGTAATTTTTTCCATGGGTCATAATCAGAGTCACAGGTGTCTTGGGCTTTGTGCCAAGGTCTCTGAGCCCCCTGGCAGGGGTTCTGGCAATCCAGAACAGCCAGAGGGATGTCCTGAATTCTGACATAAATAGGTCACAGATGGGCACAAGATTAATGGTGAAAAGGACAAAGGAGACCTTTGGAAATGGCACAGCCTGGCAGGAGCAGAGCTGCTCTGACACCATCACTGTGGTGTTTAGGGCACTACTTACTTTAGGCCAATTATTTGTAGAATAAACTCAATCCATGAGGCTTTGCAACATCTCTCTCCAACAGGTATCCCAAGCACGATGAAGAATTCACATTTACAGGAGCAGAGCCAAGGAAGTGGCATCTGCTGAACCCTATGATATCCAGCTTGCCTTGGCTCGTGTCAGAGCCTTGCAGCTATTTCAGCTGTTGTTTAAATGAGAAGCATCCAACGTGGCATTATGTAATAATTATATATAGGCAGCCAGCCTTGGGAAGAGACCACACTAAAAACAGGAATCCAAAGCTCTTAACTCATTTTTGGTACCACCAGATTTAATAAAATTATCTGTGTTAAAAATGAGTGAAGGTAATTGCTGAGTGACTTAAAAGCATGGTGCAGAATTAATCAGACCGCACTCATAATGTGGTGTTTAATCTTTCATGTAATTTGCTGCTAAATGTGCATAATTAGAAACAAATAAATGATACATCTCAGTGTGAGCCACAGATGTGCTGCCTTCCAGCATGGTTATGAGTTCCTGACTAGGGATAATGGGGCTTAAAGCAGGTCTCCAGCTTGGGATTTGACAGTGATGCCTCAGGTTCAGCTTTTCTATTTTTCACATTCTGTGCTGCTTTAGTGTGTGGATCTGAGCTTCACATCAGGGGATGCTGAGCTCTGTGCACAGAGCAGGGAGACAAAACAATTCCTGCTCCAGCTGGGCACCAAGGACAAATGACCCAAATCTCAGCCCAGGAGCACAAACACCGTGGGCTGGAGAGAGAAAAACAAGCAGGGTGGGACTGCCTGGGCTAAAGCTGGAATGGGACAATGAACTGCAAGGTGCAAATGGAGCAGAACTGATCCCAGGGAGAGACCCCGTGCCTGGTTGTGCATTTTGGGGCCATTTTGGTTCATCTTGGGTGCAGCCCTGGCTGGGCTCTTGTGCTGCCCAAGGTGCATCCATTGATGTGATGGTGTTCACAGGGGTCTTGGAATGAGGGAAGAGACAGGAATGTTGACTCCATGTTTCAGAAGGCTTGATTTATTATTTTATGATATCTATTATATTAAAACTATACTAAAAGAATAGAAGAAAGGATTTCATCACAAGGCTAGCAAGGAATAGAAAAGGAATGATAACAAAGGCTTGTGACTGACCGAGACAGTCCGGACAGCTGGGCTGTGATTGGCCATTAATTAGAAACAACCACATGAGACCAATCCCAGATGCACCTGTTGCATTCCACAGCAGCAGATAACCATTGTTTACATTTTGCTCCTGAGGCCTCAGCTTCTCAGGAGGAAAAATCCTAAGGAAAGGATTTTTCAGAAAATATCATGGCTACACATTGAGGCATTTTAATAAATCCCTGCTTTATTCTTTAGCTCTGTCAAGTCTCTGTTCTAGCTCAGCCTTCCCAAGGCATAAAGAGGATATTGTCTTTTAGTTTATTTTACTTCAGGAACTGCAGGAGTCCTTCCTGCATTTCCTTGGAGACCTTGTCCAGTGGAAGTGTGCTGGGGTGGGGAGCTGCTCCCCACATCCTCCTCTTCATCACAGGGGCAACAGGAGCTCAGTCTTGAACCCAGACTGAGATCCCAAAGCTGCTGGAAATCCACCAGCAGGGATGGTATCCTTGATACCCTTGGCATATTGGTGCCATCCAATATTGGGTGCTAAAGGCCTTGAGAGCTCCAAGACACCACAATGGTGTCACTTCCAATCTGTCAGGGAGGGATTTGTGCCACCTCTTGGCAGAGGGGGAGTTTGGGGAGCGCTGTGTGTGACCCCACAGAGCCGCCCCCGGCTGCCAGGGCTCCGAGCATCCAACAAAACCCCAGCACACAAAGGCAGCTGGGAGGGAAATCCAGCTCCATGAGTGCATCCCTGTGCCAGGGCTGGCTGCTCCTGCAGGGCAGCAGCCCAAAGGCAGCTCCAGCCAGCAGGGCAGGCTGCATGGGAGCACAGAATCTGAATTTCCATACGGGCTTCGTCCCAGCCACTGAGGAGGACATTGGCAAAGCATATGCCTGGCCAAGGGGAGGTGGATGAAGCATTTCCTTGCAAAGGTTTATTTTGGGTGTGCTGGAGGCTGAATTGCTGTGCTGGAGTAATCCTGGGGATGAGGTCATGTGTTCCCTGAAGGGGCTGCTTTGTAGCCCGTGTTAGTTAGCAATGCTTTTGCTCTTATCAAGCATCTGATTAAACTCACAAAAGAAGGGTCTTTAAAAAACAGGCTCAGGCAGAATTGAGAAGTGAATAAATAAATTGAATTTGGTTGGTTTTTTTAATTATTTTTTTTTTGCCTGACAGGCAAAGCAGAGAGGAATAAGATGGGAAAGTGGGATAAGGCACTGATTCCTTGTTCTGAGATGACAGAACAAAGATCTTCATCTATTCTCAAGATTTCTACAGAGCCAGCCCTGTGGCAGACACCAGTTGCACCCATCCATGAGGCAAATGCCACCTGGGAGGGTCACAATGCAGCACCCAAAGAGCAGAAACTATCCCACACCTCTCCCTGTGGAGTGACCCAGCACCCACCTTCTGCAGCAGTGAACCCTTCCCCAAACTGGGCTTTTGATCCATTTTGGAGGAAGTAAACTGAAACTGGACTCCAATTTTTATTTAACTTGAAGAAAAACTTGTCTGGTTTGCACTGGTAAGCACTCAAGGATATTTAAATATTTATAAATTATATCTACTGTACTTATTAGAATGACAGTGTTTCAAATCAGTTATTTGGTGGCATCAGTGGTTCCCTATATTAGAAGAAGTGGTTCCCTATTTTAGAGAAATATTTCTCTTTGTTCCTCTCATTTTGTATAATTTCATTCAGTATTTCCCTCCATTGACCTCTCCATTGGATGTCCAGAAAAAAAAAAAAAAAGTGTAAAAGTTGCCTCTATAAAAGAATTGGAGCCAAGTGATGATAAATTAACAGGTACCACTGCTTGAAAGTTTTTCACAACACATATTTGGTCATTGAAAGGTGCCATTTTTCATTTGATTCTGAAGACTCAGCAAGAAGAAAGCTAAGGGGGAGTCAGCAGCATTTCAGGAGTTCCCATTCTTGAGAAAAAAATTCCCTGACAAATCTTTTTTTGTAAATGTTTGAAACCAGTAATGGCTTGCTTTGAACCAAATGGCCTGTTGGAAAGGGTACCAACCTCAATCATTTCTTCAAAGGATTCCTGCTCCTTTTTCTAATAAAAGCTGGAGCAACCCGGCCTTCAATTACTAAGTGAAAATTTATCAAAGTGAACCCACAGTGCTCGTGCTTTCCTGCACCTCAGGACAGAAAAAAGAGAATTAATTTCATGTTCACTCCCACCTTTAAAAGCTCAGAGTTGTGCCCATCGGGGAGCAAAACATGTCAGTGCATCTTCAAACACCAAATTGAATTTTCAGGCAGCAAAATACTTCAAATATATTGGTCCAGGAGCCAGAGGGCTCCTTATTGCTGCCTGCTCTGCCCAATTACCTTCAGCTTGTTACCATCTCCAAGCACAGGGATTCTCCTTTTCCCCAGACTAATTCTGCTTGTTATCCACCCAAGGGTTGTAACTAGGGATAAATAACATTCTCCTGCCCCCAGGATGTTTGGCTGGGAGTCAGCTTGGCTGGGGATGTAAAACAAACAGCTTGGGAAAGTGGGGAAAGAGAAGAGAGCAGAGCTGGGGAGGGAGGGAGGGGCAGCAGAGGAGACAGACACTGAGATTTCTCAGGTTTGGGATTTGATGGTGCTGCTCTGGTGTCTTAGACAGCTCCTCTTCCCCTTTGCCTTCACAACATGTTAGACCAGCTGGTGGATTCGACCCCTTGGCACTGCAGCTAAAAATATGTCTGTGTACTATGTTTTTAAAAATCCTGGTTTTGTTGGAAGCATAAAAAAGGATAAAACCATGCAAAAAAGATGCTGCTGAATGAGTACAAGGGAATAATGCAGCCTGGAGTAGGTTGGCTGAAGTAATGTCTCACTCAGGGTTTATGTTGCTCATTCTTAGAGGTGCAAAGCCCAGGAAATGAAAAAGCTGCATCTATAAAAAGCAAAGGGCTTTTCTTACAAATTAGATCTGTTCCCTTCAGGATGTGAGGAGGTGAAACTCTGAATGCTGAGCTGGAAAAACCAAACACTCATTTGGAGTAATCTTATTTTTTAGAATATATTTCAGCTAACATTCCCAACAGTGGCACATGTGTGGGTGTGATTTTCATCCTGGTCCTCATGCAGGATAAGGAAAGGAGCAAATTCCTTCTGGATTTGTCCTGTGGAAGGTGATGGACAGGAAAGGGGGCACAGAGCTCACCTGTGCTTTATCACAAAGCCTTGGTTTGTGGTGCTGTGACCTTTCCAGAGAATATAAAATCTCCTTTATGGAATCTTGGAATACAAATTGCTAGATTGGTTTACCAAGGAGTTTGCTGAATGATAGGGAAATCTAAAATGTCATAAAGTTGGAGGTGAATCAATAGGGCAGCCAAGGAATCAGAGTTTAGTGGAATGGTGAGGAACAGAATTAAGGTGTCTTTGCAGAGTGGGAATGAACAGGTCTCCCAACGAATGGATCCCCCAGGCTTGGAAAAGCTACATCTCAGCAATAAGGGTTGAGATAAAATCTTCCTGACTGGGGGTCTGCCATCCCCAAGTCTTTTCCATAACAAGAGAAATGGACCCATGGAATTGCCACAACACCTTGAGCTCTCAGCAGAGATCCCAGAAAGTGCCCAGAACCTTGGGGTTAAAGGTGTTTTCCCATGGTTAGGACTGAGGCCTGAAATTCAGGCATCCTGCTCTGAAATTATTTCATAAATCATCTGCTGTGCCTCTTTAACCTCTGGTAAAACCTCACAGGGGCAATGTGTGTCCCTGTGAATTGAGTATTCCAAGGACCTCACAGGAAAGGTGCTGTTAAATCCTCATTTCCATATTTAAACATCTTCCTGAGGAGTGCTGTAAAATTGTCAGAAAATACATCCTTAGAAAGCAAAGAGTTGGAGAGTTATCCCTGCAATGTGGGAGAGAAAGGGAAATCAGCAGAGCTGCCCCAGCCCTGGCCCAGCACAGGGAGGAGCTGGAGCTGCTGCAGAGATCCAGAGGAGGCTCCAGGGGGATCAGGGGATGGAGCAGCTCTGCTGGGAGGAGAGGCTGGGACAGCTGGGATTGTGCACCTGGAGAGGAGAAGCTTTGGGGGGACCTCAGGGTGGCCTTGCAGGGCCTGGAGGGGCCAAGAGGTAAGATGGAGAGAGTCAATTTTCAAGGGCTTGGAGTGCCAGGACAAGAGGGAATGGCTTCAAACTGAGAGACAGAGAAGGTTTAGATGGGACATTGGGAATGAGGAATTGTTCCCTGGCAGGGTGGGCAGGCCCTGGCACAGGGTGCCCAGAGCAGCTGTGGCTGCCCCTGGATCCCTGGCAGTGCCCAAGGCCAGGCTGGACAGGGCTGGGAGCACCTGGGACAGTGGGAGGTGTCCCTGCCATGGCAGGGGTGGGATGAGATGAGTTTTAAAGTCCATTTCAAACCAAGCCATTCTTTCATTGTTTGAAATTTTTCTTTTTCTCTTTTTTTTTTCTTTTTCTTTCTCTGAAATCTTTTTCTCTGTAGAAGAAAGTCTGACCAGATGTGCAGCACAAACGCACAGAGCCACAGGACTGCCTGAAATTTTGGGGTAATAATAGAAAACTGCAGCCTTACTCTGAAGCCAAGAGGTTGTGCCAGGCCAATTACCAGAATGAGAAGATGAATCCATGGAAATAAATTGTAAGGTTACCAAAACCCACAGGGAAAGACACCAGAGAATTTGAGAAAAATCTGCAACTGACCCAAAATGAACGTGTCCAGCTCATTCTCTTACATCAACTGGAGGTCCTTTCATCTCTGGAAATTTTATGGGATCTGAGGGATCATTCCCACACATGTGCACGATCCTCCTGCACCTTGGTGTGCCAATGTTTGCTGCTGTTACACAACCCAAGTGATTCACCCTTGTGCATGGGAAGTGCAGGAGAATCCTTCATCCAACTCTGACCACAGAAGGAATTTTTACAGCAGCCACAAGAAACAGCCTGGTTATTTTATAGAGCAGATCACTCAAATGTGTTGCATAAAAAGTAAAAAAAAAAAAAAAAAAAAAAAAAAAGAGAAGCAGCATTACAAGAGGTAACCACGGGAACTCACACCAAACCCAGCTGGTCTAACTCACAGGGACTGGGATGAGGCAAAAGTTAAGAGGGAATTCAGGCTGCCCTTGCAGCTTGGTTTTTTGTTAAGTGTTCCGACACTTGAGCATCAATTCTGGAAACGGGAGCTCAGAAAAGAGACACAAAAGCAGCAGGGCAGTGGGGTGCTCTGGAGCTGCATTCAGGCTCCTGGCAGGGGGCACAGCCATCAGCCAAGTGGAGCAATTTACGACAAACTCAAGAGAGAGGGGAAAAAAAGCCATCTGCTAAATACTTTTTTCTCACATCTGCAAAGAAACCTCTGTCCTCGCTGTACCTGTCAGAGGGGAAAGAAAAAGCCCATGGCAGATGCAGCCTGGACAAAAACTGTGAGTTAGAAACAGCAGGGCAAACAGAGATGGGAGCAGCAAAGGCAACAATGGATTCAGAATAACTGGTGCTGTTCTAAAAGCAGAAGCAGAGCTGTGGAAATGGGTCACATCCAAGGGACTCGTGCAAAGCAGAGTGGATGGGTCACACCTTCCTTCTGCCTGGGTTTTAATCACCATGGGCAGACACATATTCTAAGTGCAGATACTGAAAAGGGAATATCTTTCTCATACCTTTGCATGTGGGTTTGAGTTCAGAGCAGCAATTCTTGGCACTTCTGCTGAAAGTGTTTTCCACTCTAAGACTGATTTACAAATATAAAGAATTAATTAATCCTACATTGTTCTATGAAATGTGTATACTACTAATTTTATAGCTGGGTAAATAAGCCAGAAGCACATCAAGGCCACATTTATAAAAGGAGAGTGCTCTGCAACTTCCTTTTCCTTCATATGAAGTTACGAGCTGAGTATTTTCAAAACCAGGTTTGCAGAAACACCTGGTTTCTGCCTGATCCCCCCGTTTGCATTTCCAGCACAGAAGTGACTTTTACACATCCCTCTCTGATGGCTGGAAGTCTGGGGAGTGACTTTTACCCATCCTAGAACTGCTGAACAGAGAATTGAATGCAGGCCATGGCAGAGCTGCCACAGACACAGAAACCTCAATTAGCGCCTTTTCCAATATTAAAAAAAAAAACCCTTTCACAGCAAAAGCAGCTCCTGTGCATAGCCTCCAGCAGAAACCACTGCTGCCTCTCAAGTACATCCTGTACCTTTTAATAAAACCTTTGCTAATAGCAAAAGCATTTGCTCGGGCTCTTGGCTTTTCCCTGCTCGCAGCAAAGACGCGGGGCTGGAAAAGATCTACAGTTTTCTAAACTTGTCTTTGGAAAGTTTCTCTGCCAAGTTACACTTTGTCAGGAGCTCATTATTTTCTGGAGGCTTCACTTTGAAATACTTTGAGGGCTTTGCTGATGCATTTTGAGAGCATGGGGTTGGTGTGCGCGCTCGCATGAATCACGGCAACTCGTGTTCCTTCCACACACACAGCTCTGCTCCGTTTCCAGGCCCTTCTCCACACTCTCGCTTCCAAAACCACCTATAAATTTTCCAGAGCCTGTTTCACAAAGTTCTAGGTGGTTTTGGGATGAGATGGGAAGAGCAGAAATTCAAGACTTCTGAATTTTCTTCCCACTCCCTTCGTGCCAAGCAGGAGTTGCTGAGAACAAAGGAGCAGCCAAGTCCTGGAGATGGGAACTTGGACAGTGTGATTTGTGTCACAAGTTTATGATTTAGGTAGGAAACATCATCTTTTTTACTGATAATGAGAGGTAGCAAATAAGCCATCAATACTCTTGACAAATGTAATAACAATAGGTGGAGGAATAGCTGGTCTGATATAAAACACCAGATGCCAAATTAATATATTAACCAAAAGTATTGGTGAAATCTGTGCAATAGAAATAAGGATCATTTATAAGAACCATAAAATACTGACACATTAAACAAATACACAGTGAATAAGCACTGAGACAGCACTGCTCTGTACAGCACCTCTGAGGAAGCTGTTTCTCAAATTTCTCCTGGAGGTCAGGAAAAAGAGATGAGCCAAAATTCTGCTCCACACACCCAACCCCACACTTTTCCATATTTAAAATCATTTTAGCTGAAGGAATGTCACGTACAGAAGCGAGAGAGGTGGAATTCTTCTCTTTTAACAGCTTTGCTGTAAGTAAGAGCATGAACAATTTACATTTATATTGGTCTGGAATAATGGAAAGTATTTAATTGTATGGATTGCTGCAGATGATATTGGTCAGCAGGCAGCAGGGTACTTTCAGAATCCATTATGAATATTTGCATGTGCTTTATAATTTTACTTTGATTTTACCATATACTTATTCAAGCACTAAAAATGACTCAGGACTCAGCCATAAAAGCCTGCTACTGTTCCTGGGGACCAGAATTATCATTCCTGTCATTAGCAGACTTCAGGCATGGTTTTAAAAGAAGCTGAGGGAACAGATGGGTAACCCTTCACCAGGCAGCTCCTTGCTTTTAAACCAATTACAAGTTTCCCTGGGCAGCTTTTCCTCCCTGCTGGAGCTCCTCTGTCCTTGGTACTAGCACCTCAAACACACAGGAATGTGCACATTTTTCTAACTCACAAGACCACAGAAGGAGTTCCTTGAAATCTGACTTCCAGTAATCGCCCCCGGGCTGCAGATCTGCCTGGCCTAGTTCTGTCACATGTGGTAGCATCAAGAATTTGCATCTTTGGCAAGCCAGGGAAGGGTAGCAAACTCAGAGCAGAGCAAAACGCTTCGTGAAGAGAGGATGGAATGAAATCAACCATGGCTTGGCAAGGCAAAATGAAATATAAATGAGAGACACAAGATATGAGACAAATTGAGTGCGAGGCGTTTGGAAAAAGAGAGGAGGCTGCTTCTGAAAAGTCCAGTCTGGGGATGTTTTGCAGTGCTCTGATGTAAAGCAGAGGCACTTATGTAATGTGATGGAAATTACAGCCATAAACACAGCCCTGAGCAGTGATTAGTGACTGAACTCGGACAAAAATCTGCACTGCTGCCCCAAATGTCAACAAATTGGACACTGCCACATTAATGGGAGGCTTGAGAGACCTCCACCAGCTCTGACCTCGTTCCCTTAACCCACAGTGACTTGAGCCCTGCCCGTGCTGAAGCCTTGGCTGGCAGCAATTTGAGCTGTGGCATGGTGAAAGGAGGGACATGGAGCTCAATTATCCAGCACCAGATCCCCAGTGAAATCAATGCCATTGTGTCACACGAGAATTTGGCTGGCAGCCCCTGAAGTCTGCCCAGGAGAAACCCATCCATCCCCTCAGCAGGGCAGGCTGGAGGGGACAAAGCAGGCAAAGAAGGGCATGGAAAATGCTCCGTGGGTTTTAATTTCCCCGCTGGCAGCCTGGGTTTGGCCCTGTGCTGCTCCATGACCTATATGAGCACAGAGCAAACTGGAGCAGCCCAAGGCACCCTCAGCACAAAGATATCATTAAGGCAATGGGTGTTCCATGGACATCCAACACCCCACACCAAAGGGAATTCAATATTGCTCCTGTCAGCAGGAAAACTCTCTCCCAGGTGGAGCTTGACACCAAAACCTCAATTTTTAGTTAATTCATTTAATTTTAGTTGAATTAATTAATTCAATTTTTAATTAAATTCAAATTTAGTTTAAAATTCAGTTAAATTCAATTTTTAGTTAAATTTTAGTTAAATTTTTAGTTAAATTTGTTCAGTTTATTACTGGAATATTAGGGTACAGGATTACAGGAATATTTAGGCCCATAAATAACACAGAGAGGCTGGGGAAGCCCCCATCCCTGGAATTGTTCAAGATCAGGGATCAGAGCAACCAAAAAGGCATCCCTGCCACATGGCTGGTGGCAATAAACTGAATTTCCCTATCTCTGACAGCAACCCTGGCAAATCCCAATGAATGGACCTTCAGTCGATGTAAAAGAATGAGCTGGACCCCTGCATTTGGGTAAGTTGCAGATTTTTCTCCAATTCCCTGGTGTCTTTCCCTGTGGGTTTTGTTATCCTTACAATTTATTTTGCTCTTGCTAAGGCAAATAAACAATATATGAGATAACAGCCAGAGAATGACAAATAAAGGAACAAATAATGCTGGTGTGTTTGAGAATGGCACTCTCTGGGTGCTGCAGGCCTTCCATCAAGCCTGGAGCTGCAGCACTTGGAGTGCTGGCTCCCTGTGATTGACTTGCTAACCTGTAAAGTGGCTAAGTCGACATCATAATTAACACTTGGCAGTGGAAATATAAATTCCCTGGCTTGTAGGTGGTATATCCTCCTCTAAACACTCCACTTGGCCACCAAACTGGAAAAATAGATAGGACATTCATAAGGAGCTCTCACCATGGGAAATGCCAGAGGGTTTTTTGTTTTGTTTTCCTTTTTTTCCTGGAAACTGTTTACATGGCCAAAATCCTTCAGTAAGAAAAATGATCTGAGAACTTTCCCTTCATATGTATCCTGTTCTGCAGTGCCTTGTGGCCCACAGTGTGCAGCATTCATCGGGAGTCAGCCCTGAATTACGGCGCTACAAGCAATGCAGGAGGGAAGTACAAGCCACAAGCAAAGGGAAAATATGCATTACACTGGCTCTGGCCAAGAGGAATGGGCTGCCTGCAGATCACAAGCTACCTTTATATCTTTCTTGGCATGGACCTTTGTCCCACAGCACAGAGAAGCTATTTAGGAGGATTCAGCAGGCCCAAAAGAGGCTGGCCTTGCAAAGGAACCAGGAGAGACAAAGAGCCAGTGCAGAGTGGGCACTGAGCTCCTTTTGAGAGGCCAGCAAACCGCTCCTGACAAGATGAAATCCTGAGGAGGGAGATAATCACCAAGGGCTGGTGCTGAAGTGCTCAGCACACACTGAGAGTGACCCTTTCCTGCCCAAATAAAGGCTTTTCATCACAGCAAAGAGGCACAAAACCACCGTCCCCAGAGTCGTCAGCCCACAGCCTCTCTCACCTACACTCTGTGCCTGACAAAAACCCCAAACTGACCAACAAAATCTGCCTCTTTCCAGGTCTTTTGATTTCTTGGTAAGGGAAAGTGAAATTATGTCTTGGAAATAAAGCTTTTTTTAGCCCTTTTCCAGCCTTTCCTTAATGGTGGAAATAACTCTTTAGCCAGTTCTGCTGGGCACACAGGGAAAGGATCCCACAGTTTGATTTTCATGTATAAGAATAAATTTATGTTCCCTTTCAGCTTTGTGCTGCCAGCATGGTGGGAAAGAAGATAAATTTAAAGAAGAATCAAGACTGTTTAGATTAATATTCTGGTAAATATCCTAATTCCATGACAAAATTAACATTTGCAATTTTAGGCTTATGAGCTTAGCAAGTTCTGGTGCACGAGTTAAAGCCAAAATCATTATAATGGAATTTCCCCAGGCTCTCAGTTTCAGCCTCCTGGGAGGCTCCTGGCCAATATCTATCCACACATAGTCAATGCTCCAGCCTGCCATGGGAAGAGACAGCCACTACAATAAACCTTTGTTGAGCCCAGGATTGAAGCAAGCACTTTAGGAAAAATCTGTATTTAAGGTTTCTCTCCTACCACCCTGCACTTTCTCCTCAATTGTGGAAGAGAATATGTTTTTTCTGAGCATGAAACAATATCATTTTTGTGGGGAGCTTGGAAAGGGAGCGCTTGCATGAATCAAAGAAAAGCTTCCTTTCTCTGCTGGGTTTGGGGAAAGGCCTTTCTGTGGGAGTAATCTTTCAAAGTAGGAAGCAGAGCTCCCCCATTGCTTGGGAAGAATGGACCTCCAGTGGGCTAATATGTGATGGATGACTGAATGCAAACTTGGCAACACTGCCCTCCGCTCCCCAAAGAATACAAAATGCCACTGCCTATTGGGCACCAGGGCTCTCCCCTTGGAAGTGCTGGAAACTTGGCACCAGCCCACCTTGGTTTAATTGAAACTGCAGACAATTAAGGATGGGAGCTCAGAGAAATTTCTTGCGACCAGATCAGCTCAGGATGGATTTGTCTTGGGTGATTGGCTCATGTATAAGGCAAACAAGGACATAAATGTATTTCCCATTGACTCCACAGCCAAATCTCACATTGGAGGAGTGTGTTGGGAAGTATAGTTTATATTAATAAGTATTATTAATATATACTTATTATATTAATAAGTATTATTCAAATTCTACATCTGGATATGCTCTTTGAATCTATAGGTGGAGGCTTTTTGATGTTATTTGGTCAGCAACAGCACAAGCAGCATATAGGAGAAAGAAATTATGCATTTAGAAACCCAGGAAAATCTTACATTAAGGACAATTCTAGATATAATGGCGCACCTATCATTCATTCAATGCTAAAAAGTCACACTAAATTATTCAGACTTTTCCCTTTTAGCAGAAGGGTCCCCATCTATTCCTCTTTTCAATGCCCAGACAGTTCCTGCAGGCTCCAGAGCCGCCTCTTGTCAGGCAGCATCCCACTGACTCCTCCTCCAGTCTGCCCATTCCGCACCGTGGGGTTACATCATGCACTCAGGGATTTCAGGGGCTGGAACCATGCCCAGCCTCTAACTTTTCCCACATGTGGAAGGCTTTTAGCTCCAGCTCTGACTGGCCAGAGGGTCAGACACACGAGTGGACAGCGAGCACCGAGGTTTCACACTTGTGGAAACCCTGAGCTCGGTGGAAACTGCGACCACTCAAGATTGTCCCTCAGGGTTCTTCATTTCTCCGCTTTCCAGCAGTCCCCTTCCTCAAAGGACTGCTTTCTTATTTCCTTTTTCTCTTCACTATACAAAGAATTTTTTGGGGAATAGTTAATAATAGGAATTGCAGGTTCTTTGTGGCAGAGAGCATAATTTATTAAACCTCTTCACTCCTAATACAGTGAGGCTCTAAAATGCTGGAGCAATTATTACAACATCAACCAACCAAATCCATGGGCAAGTCTTCTTTAATACAAGTAGTTTAATGAACTAAATTACATCTTAAAAACTCATAAGCAATCTGTACACATTCCTAATTTTGAGCTCATGACCTCAGGTTATGGTGTTTCCTGTCCAGAACTCATTAGTTACTAATCCTATAATTGCTTGCAGTTTTGAAGATTTCTGAGCCTGGTAGGTGACAAAACATTAACTTATTTCACTTAGATTTCTGTCTTCCTTAGTTTCCCACTTCAGCAACAATGATTTTTTCAGCAATCTGACATCAGCAGCTTCCTGAAAACCACTAAGAGCAGCTATTACATTTTACAGTAGTTTCAGACGTCTGCAGTTTATAACCACAGGGTTAGATCAGAGCTCATTCTTTGAGCAGGGTGTGCTAAACTCACACCAGTAATTAAGTCTGAGAAAGCACACGTTGGTAAATCAGAGCCCAGCTTCAAAGCCCTGCATCTCAAACTGACACAGTTCAAAACAAATTCCTTTTATTATTGGAAAGCTGAGATTTCGAACTTTCCAGGGATGTAAATCATCCACTCCTAAGCTGGAGTTTTATGAGCCACTAGACCTTAAAGCTGTCAGTGGCCCTTCAGCTTAGCAGACTGTGAGGGCACGAGGCCAAGGAGGAATTTATCAAGTCACGGGCTTCAAGTGAGAGTAATTATTTAAGCACTCTGGATTTCTCATGGCACAAAGGTAGGACAGGTGGATGTGTAGCTGATAACCAAGCAGACACCGCCCTCTGCATTAATCTTCCTTCCAAAGGTAATATTCCTCCAGGGATACCAGGGCTCTCTAAGTGATGCAGGGCTGGATGGAAACTCTTTCTCCCTCACATCCACTTCCACCAGACACCCATTGTTCAACCCAGGACAATTAAATGCCATCAGCACCACTTAAACCTTTAGGGACATCCTACAGGGCTGGGTAGACAGAGGCACTGTGATGTACCAGGAAGGCAGCACAGGACTGGCCAAGCTGGTTTTCCTAATGGTTTTGCCAGGAGGGATGAAAGGGTTAAAGCTCTGGCTCCAAAGCAGCATCACTGTTTCACAGACACTTCTGCTTTTTAATTCTGCCTGACTCTTGAAAAGGATGAGAGTCCCAAAAGGCACAGACCCTACCATTTAATCTCATTTTCTTATCAAAAAAGTGAGACAATGCTCAAGAACAAACTTTGACAGTCTCTTTATAGCAAATCAGAACGTCTTCACCCATGAATAGTCTTTGGCTTTTTTAAGATATTTTATAAAAAGCACTAATGTGAGAAAAAGCTGAATGTCAAACACCTTTAGAAATGATGTAGAACAACATGATAGTTAAGTTTGAGTGAATACTGAGGAGAAACGATTCACTTTTAAAGAGCTGGGATAATAAAAGAGGATGGCTTTCAAAAAGTCTCCAGCTAACAGTTACTCAGAATCTGTGGAGCACATTTTAGCCGGTGCTTAGGGATTTTCCCAGTAAGTTCTAACACCATTAAGCATCACTATTTCAACAGGAGATTTGGGTCTGGTTGTTTGTCTTTTCCATGTGCCCATGACCACCATCAGTGATTTCTGTAGCAGAATTTCTGCTTTCTCTCCAGATGAGACCTGACATTCTCATCTGCAGGCTGGGGGCTTTGCAGCAGATCCTTTGGCTCTTCCAGGGCTCTGGAAACACTGATAAAGTAACTCTAGTGACAGGATTAAGGGCTGGGACTTGCAAAGAAATTTCTCTGGGCTGAAAGGGGCCAGAGGATAAAATTAATGAGCAAAAAATATGGGAGGTGAATGCAGGTTTGGTGTTTGGGAGGGTGTGACAGGGTCAGTGACGGGAGGCACAGCCCTTGTCACTCTGTCCCATCTCCCTGCTCAGTTCAGGGGCAAATCCTTCCCTGAGCACGGGGCAGAACCTGCACTGGGAGCACCCTGACAGCTCTTCCAGCTGCTCCCCAAATTCCCAGCCAGGGAAGCTGGGCTGCAGACAGACCAGTTATCTTCTCTTGGCTAAACACTTTCATCTGGCCAAACTTCTTCAGATTCAATCTTTCCCTGTGTTCCCAACAACCCAAAAGCCATCACATTTCTGCAAGTTTCCCTAGGATTCAAAGGATGGTCCCTAATTCCCATTGTCCACCTCATTTTTGGACTCCAGCACCCCTAAACTGAGCAGCCTGGTCCAGTGGAAGGTGTCCCTGCCCGTGGCTGGAGCTGGATGATCTCTATGGTCCCATCCAACCCAAACCTTTCAATGATTTCACAGCTTTAAAAGGCAAATGCACAAACCCAGCACAGTAAAGCAACCCCCATATGTAACATTAATCAGAAAGTGTGCAAAATGAATTCTCAATATTTAATATTGTATTAAAAAATTAAACCAGGAGAGAAAACCAAACCCAAGAGCTGGACAGCAAGGCTTTTACCCAGACCATAGAATCACATCCACCTCATTGTTTTCTGCTTTGTCATGAAGAAAAACTTCTATAAATGTTTTTAGTTTGCTTTTTAATTTTAGATTTCCACTGTGCAGCACAACACATCACCATCATTTCAATCCGAACATTCCTTTCCATAGTATGAGACAGACTTTTCAGGAGTTTAGATTAACTGCCAAAAACTTCTCTGTCCTGGTAGCCAGACAGAAAATCAGGCAGGGAAAACTCTGCAAAGGTGATGTAACACAAAGTCCTGAGTGAGTGAGTTTAGCTAGTAAATGAATCTAAGTGTGTTCACCTTCTCCCAGCCAGCTTCTCCTTTTTAAGCCAATTTGAGCCTCGCTGGTAAGTGCAGACACAGTCATGCAGAAAATCTCAGTGCACCAGGGAGCAAGGAGCTGAGACACGGAGCAAGTGCCTCTGTTTTTCCATGAGGATGGAGAATTTCACCCTCCCTCTCCCAGAACCCACCCAGCAAATCAGGGGTAATAAAATACCAGTTGAATCTTCCTTTGTGCTTTGCTCCCCACTGCAGGCTAATATTACAGGACTTTTAAAAGAAACTGGAGACCAGTGGGGGCAGGGAGGAAGGTGACAAAGAAAAAGAGTAAAGAAAAAAAGTGTGGGGACAGCAAATGACCAACAGGAAGGGCCCAGCTCTCATCAGGTCACAGACAGGAGCACAAGAGGAGTTGTGCTTGGGAGGGTTAAAACCTGCGAGTGGATTTAGTCTGGTTTGGGAGGTGAGGCTGGGGGAAACATTTACAGCACTCCAGGAGCCAAGAAGAAATCCCAAATCTGCTTTCCTGCCCTGCCTGTCAATCTGGGCTCTGTGAGGATGTCCAGCACCCAGCCAGCTCCTGCTCCATTCATTCATTGGGTCAGGTGGATGTCATTGAGACATTTCTGACATTATTGTGCTGGACAATGCAGACAGACTTTGAGGCAGGCATGCTCCAATCCCAAACGATTCCATAACAGCATCCCTGCCCATTGGGACATTTCACAGAATCACAGAATCACAGAAATTCTAGGCTAGAAGAGACCTGTAAGATCATCAAGTCCAACCCATATTCTAACAGTTCAACTAGATCATGGCAGCAAGTGCCACATCCAGTCTTTTTTTAAACTGCACAGGACAATGCAAACAGATTTTGGGGCAGGCATGCTCCAATCCCAAACGATTCCCTACCAACATCCCTGCCCATTGACCTGGCAGCCACAGCCACCAGGGCAATGCCAGAGCATGGGGTCACTACAAACGCGTGTGCGAGAGGACTTTATAATTCAGGGAGGAAGCAGACTTACCTTAGAGACTGTGCCAGAGCTTAGATCCCGCTGTGAGCAGCCTCCATGAAATAAATACTCTGTTCAAAGCCAGCTGGGCTCTCCTGACTCTTGTTGCCGTCCTGTCAAAACTCGGCGAAGTTGCGTTGTCCGGTGCCGTGTGCGAGCGCAAGGCAGCGAGCTTTGACAGCAAGGCAAACTGGTCAGAGCAGCCAGATTCTGCTGGGTTTATATTGCTGAGCTGCAAATCCTGATCCTTGGCTCGTTCCACTGTAATAGGACGCCTGAAGGCATTTTTTTTTTCAGTTTTGCTTTAAAGGAACAGCCTCTCTCTCCCTCTCTGGCGCGCACACACTCACACACTCACGCCGTCATCCACAGGCACACACACACACACACACAAAAAGAATTTGCATGGGATTTATGGCTAAAGAAGGAAACCCCCTGAACCATTCAAAAAGAAAGTCAGCTCAGGGCAAATGACTCAGAAAGCAGAATATTTTCCCTACAGCATCAGCGGAGTGCATTATCAGGAGTTTTAATCCCCTCACCCCCATTTTTTGAACATTGTGAAATAGTAGCAAGCTTACATGAAATCGAGGGAATCACAAGCAGGGTTTAAATATCAGGGACTCCTACAGAAATTAATGGGTTTAATGTTGGTGTAAATAGACCCCACTTTACTGGAATCAACTGCAAAATTCAGATTTACACAAACAGAGGATCTGGCATATTCCCATTTTTCCAAGCTGTCATCTCTTTTTTATCCTTTTGCCCTCCTGCTCTGAAGAGCTGCAGGCAGAAGCGTGGGGAATTAATGAGAAAAGTGAGCAGAGTCGTTGCCTGAGTCTTTGTAAAAAAAAAAAAAAACACAAACAAAAAAAACCCCAAACTGAAATAGGAGAGATAAAAGCCCAAATAGGACAACCCAGGAGGGATTCCCTTTCTTCTCAGATCAGATAAAAAGAGATTACGTGGCTGTCTGTGTGTACAGATAACGCAGGCACTGTGTGAGGCTCAGGGCTTCCCTGCTTCCCATCCCGGAGCTATCAGTGACACACTGAGCGCTCAGCTGGGACCTCTCCAGGGCTCTTTGTTGTCTCTCAGTACCCTGGAACCCGAGGCTTGTGGCAAAAAAGAGAAGACACAGTTAAAGAATTCTCAATAGCACGGATTTCCCTCCCCTAACACTAAAATCCTGTGCCCCCAGCCCTCTGTGTTCTGGGCTTCTGCTTCCCTTGGGTTCTGCTGTTGGGGAGGTGGTGGCAGAGGAGGAAGGAGGAAGATTAATCTTGAACTTTCAGGTCTGTGTTCCAGGATAAAAGATGAAATCACTCTTCTGTTGGATGGTTTAGAAAGCAAGACTTACCCAAACATGTCTGAGGGCCATGAAGCACAAACCTCTGCTGCTGGGATCCTCCTCAGGAGCAAAGATGCTCATAGGGATAAAACCAAATTGCCTGGGAATTTTGGGTGATACTCCTCTCTGAACACATCCCTCCCAGCTGGCCCTTCCCTGGCTCCACGGGCACATGAGGGAAGGGTGTGAATCTGTGTCAGACAGACTCAGGCTGGAGCTCAGGGCAAGGCTGTGCCCCCAGAGGGTGCTGGCACTGTCCAGGCTGCCCAGGGAATGGGCACGGCCCCGAGGCTGCCAGAGCTCCAGGAGCCTTTGGGCAGCGCTGCCAGGGGTGCCCAGGGTGGGGCTGCTGGGGGGGCTGGGCAGGGACAGGGGCTGGGCTGGGGGATCCCTTCAGTCCCTCCCAGCCCAGGATATTCCATGGTTGTGTGGGTCAGGATTTTTTCCTGTTTCCTCTTCTGTAGGAGTGTCAGGGGTAGGACAGTGGGAACAGACAGAGACAAGAGATCTCTGCAGCCAGGGCTGGAACTTGGGGTTCATTGCAAAGGGCCTGGGTGCAGGGCCCTGCTGGGAGCTGCCAAACACAGCTCAGAGCAGGAATGAGAGAAGTAAAGAGAGTGGGAATGAGGATGAGAGAGAGAGAGAGGGTAAGAGGGTAAGAGAGCGAGGTTCCCGTTACAATACAATAAATCTTCTCTGTTGAATATTCTGATTCTCACTAACCAATCTAGTACAAGGTACAAATCCTATAGCATTTCCATACAGCCTATAAGAATCACTACATTACTACACTGTGTTACATTTTAAACCCTACAAACTCCTCTTTGGGCCCCTTCTGCCAAGCTGTAGGGTCTGCTCTGACCCTTGGGCCTGTCTGCAAGCAGAGGGTGTTGTTCCATCCAAAGGGGATCACCTTCAGCTGGCCACACCATTGTTTTCCCATTGTTCAGTAACTGAGGTATCTCAAAGCTTGCTTTCATTTCAATCTTGCTTACAGTTTCTATATTCTCAAAATCTTTTACTAGACAATCATATTTATAAGGCTTTCCTGTTTCATCTTCCCCAACACTCCTCCACAGCACTACCAATCCTACATGTGTAGAAAAGGATGGGGGAATCCCTGATGCTGAAATTCTGACTATTTTAGGAAACCATAAAATGCAGAGCTTCTCTGCCCACTGAACTACTTAAATTTTCCTTGTTGTGGCTTTTCTGTGTAACATTGACCCCCTGTGTGCCTCCTCTTATTCTGATTATATCACTGAGCTCACCCCAAGCTCCCCATAAATTGTAGTCTTTATGCACGGCATAAATTTTAGTCTTTTCCAAATATCAACACCCATTTCCAATTTCTGCTTTAATTTCGTGAAATGCTGTGTTTCATAACAATCATGCCCTCAGAGAAGAAATGAGCCTGTGATGAAAAGAGGGTCAGAAATGTTAGTTAATTCCTGTAAAGGCATGGGACCCTCTTTGAACACTGATCTCTTAGAAGAACTTCTTGTTCTGGGCATCTCCACCAGCCCCAAAGGCAGTGGGGTTGTTGGATGCAGTCATCAGCAGGTCTCCAATTTTTGTGTGCAATTCTCAGAATCTTCTCCAGCTGTTCCTGCAGCCAGCCTGGGCCAGCTCTGCTTCAGTTCAGGGTGTGAAATAACCCTGAGCTTGTTGGATCCTTCACTTCAGAGCTGGACTCAATCCTTGTGTGTCCCCTCCAGCCCAGAATATTCTGTGATTTAAGGATGATTTCTAATTCAACAAAGTGTGTGCTCAAGATTAAAACCTGCATGGGAGATGAAACACAATTTTTCCAATAAAATCAGAATGGGACTCTGGAAATGACAGTTCTCCATACAATGAACCATTTCCTGTCTATCTCAGTAGTTCTTTTACAAAACACTTTATTTCCCTGTCCATACACACAAGTCTACACAAGATGAAGTCAAACTGAGGGAAGAAACTTGTGGGATTTATTTTGGAAGCATTTGCTAATGCCATTTTTCCACCAACAGCTGCTGAATCAAAAGTTCAACTATTTTTTTTCTCCAATAATTCACCACCCACTTACCTGAGTTAAATAAAAAAAAAAAAATGCCACAGGAGATAAGTTCCAGGTAAGAGTTCAGGCTTGTTCTTGTTTTATCTGTTTTGGGCTCACCCATCCTTAATCACAGTCTGTGGCAAACATTGAACCATTGGCTGAGTCAGAAACAAATGATAACATGAAAGAACAGGGAAAATGTATTTTAATCAGAAAGTTAGCTCCAGGTTGTGATCTCTAATGAGCAGGACCAGCACTGGATTCTGTGCCCTGAGGTGCCCTCTTTCATTAGATGAATGTGGATAGAAATTGATTTTTTTTTTTTTTCAATGAAAGGAACAGGGAGAAATTAAATGAACACACCGAGCTGAATATGCTGAAGTTTGTTGGTGTGATTTTATGGGCTTGCAAGTCAGTGTTAGGATGAAATTCAAAGATCTATGGAAAGTCATAAATTATAAACAAATCTAGGAATAGTTTGATATTTATGAAAGCCTAAAGGAGAGCAACTAATTGTTTGAAATGCAAAAAATCTCCTCATTATTACCTTGGGACAAAATTGTTACAACACAGGTAATTAGATTTAGTTCCAATTTAGTACCTGTGCTGGTTCACCCAGACCTAGGAAAAATCTGCTTTGTAGCAGCATATTTGAGAGTGAAAGCTGCCCTGAATGTGAATTAACAGCACCCTTAGTGGAGCCTGAGAATCTTTTGCCATGCACAGAGCGCAGCCAATTCCAGGAGCACAGAGATGGGAATGCACTGGAATACAACATCTGAAACATAAATGACAAGATTTGAACAATTTCAGGAGCATTCAGTGCCTGTGGCTGGAAGGAAATGCATTTATCAGAGAAAATTCATGTTAGAATAGGAGTACAGAATATCCTGAGTGGGAAGGGACGCACAAAAATCACCCAGTACAGTTCCTGTCCCCAAAAATCCCATCCTGGGCATCCCTGGGAGCTCCTGGAGCTCAGCAGCCTCGGGGATGTGAGCACAGAGCAGGAGCCTGAGAACAGCAACCCCAAGGAATCCATCCTGCTGAAAACTCCTTTAACTGCAAGGGAAAGAGGAAAAATCAAGGTTTAGAGACTCTGATATCACAGGGCTGGTCCTTAAGTAGACTTTAAGACCCTTTCCATGCTCCAGTCTTAAGATTGATGATTTTAGGTCAATTTCTTTGACCCTTTTTCACTGAGTATCCTTTCCCTAAATTTTCTGTCTTTCCAGACCATATTCACAAGGTTTACCTGGCACAAAACCAAGATCAAAATGCTTTTGTTGTTCCGCCTGCATTGCCTTCATTCCTTTTCAACTGTAGCTAAATACAGCTCAGTTAATTCTGGTTTATTGAGCAATATTCCAGCAATCCTGCTAAAACTGGCTCTTGGATTACCACCTTATCTGTTACTTTTCTGTTGGTTTCCCAGGAATTTGCAGAAAACCATTTGCTGCTGTCTTCTTTGACAATTGTTTGCAAACAAACTGATTTTTATGAGAGCATTTTCTTACAACCACTCAACACAATTAAACAAGGCACTTCAGGTTACTTTCCCAGAAAACATCTCAGTTATTGCTTTAAATATCTATTTACAATAATTCACATTATTTCTACACTAAATTCTCCTTTCCCTGATGTGATGACTCAAAAGTGCTTCTAAACACTGCTGACTTTTGGCCACTTTTCCAGTGCAAACACCCATTTATATAATTGTAATTTATATAATTATATATTGATAGAGCTTTCCCAAATACTGTGAGTAGTGGTCAGACTACCATGATGAATTAATTTGGGGAGGGATTGATCCTGACAATTGTGACCCATGTTAAAAGATGCCCACAGATCTGGGATCAGAGAATGCAAAAGCTCATTCTTAACCCTGGGAAGTCTGAGCTAAATAAAATGCAGAGATTGAATTGCTGCAGAAATAAAAAAAAAAACTGTAAAGGCAAGGCCCCATAATTTTCGTTGATATATTAAATATCACAACAAAGACTAAAAAAACACAAAGAAAAAATACTCAACAATTTAGGAATTCTTAAGAGATGATCTCCAAAAAGGAGAAGGAAATTTCCTCTATTATTTGTATTTCTTGTTTGTATCAGGCCGTTTCCCAAGGGCTGCATTTCTTCCCTGAATGAAGAAATAGGAAGCAGCTGCTGGGGACAGACCCACAGGGTTGGGACAGACTCTGCAAAGAGCTGACAATGTCCTGGCTGTGTTTACCAACCTGGAAACCCACAGACCTAATGACAAACAAGCAGAAATTGAGCAAATATTGGTGTTTAATAATTTTTTTTCCAGCTCTCTGTTCACATCAGTGTCCCAAAGCTGTGGGACACCTGAGACTGAGACCTGACCTTGATCCTCCCTTTCCCTGATCCATAAAATAAAAGTCCTTTGCAAAAAAGACAGCAGCCCATTGATAATCACCGGACAAAAAAATGTGTTGTTAGTGATATCACAAACATTTACGAAGATAATCTCTGGGCAAAACTCCCTCGAGGAAAATCAAAATAAAAAGAATAAATAGACAATGACGACTATGCTGGTACATAAATATTTTCCATGCAAGCTGCTGGTGTCAGACTTGGTGAGACAGAGTGACTTCTTTGGCTTTTATCATATTTGCAGTAGATTTATTAGAAGTTTGTGTGACAGAATATGGCTTTGGCTATGCACCAAGGTATGAAAACTGACAAGGAAGAGAACATCAAACCCCTGAGGACTGAGGGAGAAAGTGAAGCTCACTCTGTGGGCTGGTGTAAAGTTTATCAGCTCTTTAGCATCAATCCAAGAGTGTTTAATCCAGAGATGGCACAGGGAAAACAACTCAGTTGCTGAAAAGGTTTTATCCTCTGCCACAGCAATTTGTACCCTCTAAGTGCTTGGCTTCATAAAAATGCTCAAATGCTTCTGCACATCCCAAAATACTTACATGCACTTTACTGCAATCATGTTTTTTAAGATTGTTGGTGTCAAAATTGCAGCTAATCATGTTAAACACATCCCTAAATGTCTTGCAGGCACAGTTTCCCTACTGAAGCTTAAGTAAGGAAAACAGCAAGGCAGAAATCCGTAGTTCTATCCATTCCAGAGGAAAAATGTTCCAATATGATGAAAACCAGCATGTGCCCCACAGGGAAGAGGACTCCTGCTGCTAGTGAAGGGCAGAGAGTGGATAAATGTACAGCACAAACAGATGTGAGCACACCTGAGCATCCATTTGATAGAAAAACTGATGGGAATCCACAAAATCTCAGAGTGGTTTGGGTTGGGAGGGACCTTAAAGCTCTTTTCATTCCAGCTTCCCACCAGAGCTCCATCCAGCCTGGTCCTTTCCAGCCCAAACCAGTCTGGGATCCCATGGTTTCTATTCAATTCACTCCAATCAGAGCAGAAGGGACCTGTCTGTCTTTCTGTCTGTCCTTTGAGTCAGAAGAAATACCTGCCCCAGAAGAAAGCCATCTGTGCAATGCTGAGAATCTCTAGGTGTGGCTGAGAAGACAAGAAAAACCCCTGAAAGAACTGAAAACCTGTTTGTGTTGGCCTTAGACACTGAAGTCTGTGGCCTTCAAAGCAAAACCTAAAAAACATGTTTTAAAGTATTAAACTATGATCATAGATTAGGAAAAAAAGGGATATTTAACCTCCGCTTGCAGCAGATAAAGCCAGCAGGGGAAGTCAGGAATTTGCTGTGCAATTCTCACCTCTGCAGGCAGCAGAAGGTGAAGGGGTCCCAGGGAGAGCAGAGAGGAGGAGGCAGCAGAACAGTGTGAGCACAGCACAGGAGTTTTCTGTGAAATTTGGGACTGATCTGTAATTTTCCAAGGAAAATTTCCAAGGAAGAACTAAACTTTGGATGTAGAGCCTCATGTTCAAGAGCAAAATCCCAGGAGCAGGGGCAGGGGGTTGGTTGGAACAATAGATGAATATAATTAAAACATAATTTTTGCTTCCTCAATTACCAGCAAGGAGGTTTTTATGGCTAAATTTTCTTGATTATTTCCTGACTGCTTGATAACACATCAAAAAAACATGGTCAAGGAAAAGCAGAGTTGTGGGAATTTCCACTGAATTTCTCAGCTTTATCTTGATTTTGAGTGGAAAGTTTGAAGTAGTTTCTCTCTCTCCTCTGTTTCTTATCTGAATTTTCCCCTGCTCATCTGGAATATCACATCCAAATTGCTAAATATTGGCAAGATCCAGTTCATGATCATCCTCTGTCCCCCACAGGAGCCCTCATAGCTGTGGGGACTGAGGAGCTGCTCACGTCCAGGTGTGAAGAGGGGGAAGCACAGCCCAGATCCTGCTGCTGCTCCATTTATCTGGGTTTTCTGTGGAATTACAAAGGGGAGAGGAGCTGCTGTGTGTTCCAGAGCTCTGAGCCAATTTCCTTGGCAGTGAGGCGCTGGATGCTGAGAATTTTAAACTTTCTGTGCTGAAGGGCACAGACCTGCAAGAAAATGCTATATTTGACCTGGGGCTGTGGAGAAGGTTTCCAAAATGGAATGATAGCACTGGGATTGTGGGTGTGGAGTTTGGTTAGAAATGTGTAATATCACTGGGTGGAAGACTTAGAGTTTAAGGTTTTAGAATATAGCAATACATATGGGGAAGGATGGAGGTTTTAGGGCAGAGGCTGGTCCTTCTTTACCTTCTTCTTCTTCCTTCTTCTTTACCTTCTTCTTTCTTCTCCTGGATTGGGGGGCATTTTGTTATTGGACAGAAAAGTCTGCATTGTAGACTTTGAGTGATTAGTTATTGAGTTAAAAGTGAAAATAATTTAGGTGTTATTTCTTAATTGCGCAGTTTGGCCTTAAAAGACCTTGTAACAAGAGTTAATTAGAAATTTGTAGCTTGTTCACAGAATCACAGAATGACCAGGTTGGAAGAAACCTTTGAGACCATCGAGTCCAACCCAGCCCCAACCCCTCAACTCAACCCTGGCACCCAGTGCCACATCCAGGCTTTGTTAAACACACCCAGGGATGGGGACTCCACCACCTCCCTGGGCAGCCATTCCAGAAATTTATCTCTCTTTCAATGAAAAACTTTGTCCTGCTATCCAACCTGTATTTCCCTTGGCACAGCTTGAGGCTGTGTGCTCTGGCTGTGTCAGTGCTGCTGCAGACAGAGCCCAGCCCCAGCTGAGCACAGGCACCTTTCAGGAGCTGTGCAGTGATGGGGGCAGCCCTGAGTCTCCTTTTCTCCAGGCTGAGCACCCCCAGCTCCCTCAGGGGTTCCTCACAGGGTTTGTGCTCCCAGCCCCTCTCCAGCCTCATTGCCCCCTCTGGACACGCTGCAGTGTCCCAAAGCCCTTTATTGTTTGTAGAATGCTGCAGAGGTCACCACTTGTAACATAGAAAAGAAATAATAAACACCTAAGCCTGAAAACGAAATATTGTCTTGAGAGTTTCAATCCCTCTTGAGGTAGAAAAAAGAAGCCAAAAACCAGCACTGAGGGGAGCTGAATGAAGCTCCTTCTGCCCTCCCCTTTCTGCTCACAGCTTGTCATAGTTCGGACAGTGACAATACAAAGCAAACTCCATTTTCAGAAGGCTTCAAACTGTTTTTATTCTAGCCTGCATGCTTTTTATACATTCTAACAAACTTGTAATTTTACACTTTACTCATTGAAAACAAACAAAGTGCTCATTGGAACAGGCAGCTGCAGGTTTCTCTTATTTCTCCTTCTTTCTTTCTTGGTTTCTGTGTCAGCGACCTTGGTAGGAAATTCTTCCAGGGGTGAACGTGGATCCTCTGATCAAACTTCTCTCTGGCTCTCAGAAGTCACTGTAAAACCCCTTCCACAGCAGCTGAGGTCACATCACCAATGCAGAGCAGAGGGAGCCCCTCTTTCCCTGCCTTTTTCCCCAGCATTTCCGGAAGGAGCCCGGACACCTCTGCTCATATCCTGCATTTGGCTTCTTCTGGGACCAAAGGGAAACCTCAAAGCAGATGGGATTTAGCTTACTTACATTCCCTATAGCTAACTCAGGTTTTATTAAACACAGCTGTAATCCCAGACTTCTTGGGATGCGTGAGCTCACTGCGGACGTCACTGCTGGGCCTTTGGAAATCCAGCCCAGCAAGAATTTTGAGGGGGAAGAAAAAAGAAAAGAGTGAGACGGAGGATTTGTCATGAATTTGTCATGAATTGAGCAAAAAAATTGGAAGTTTGTAACTGAGCCCAGAATAATCCTTTTGTTCTTCACATCCAGCTTAGACTGAGAGCAGAGTCCATCAAATAGCACACAAAAAGAAAAGTATACACCAGACTAAACCAGGATAAGGCTGGAATGACTTCTCCTTATACCAGCTGCCTTCCCTGTGTTCTCCAAACCCCAGCAGCACCTCCTCACAAACCTGGGGCTCCCTCAACAACAACAGCACAGGAGCAAATTTAGTTTAAACTTTTTTCTTGCTCATAACCACCTTTCTCAGCCACATTTAAGTTTATCTTTGTTTCAGAGCCAGTAAATAAAGCAAACCTCCAGGAGAGAATAATCCAAATCACTGCACATTAAAACAAGGTTGATTTTATGACAGGGCAACAATAGACATCATGTAAGCTGCTTTTATTCCGAATACAATCCTTTTATCCCCACATTGTTTGAGTGCCAGTGGTATGATAGTGTTGTACAAATACTCCTCCTAAACTTCATTTACAGCATTGAAGTTGACTGAATGCATGAGTTCTGTCACAAAAGAACTGACATTTCCTTTGTTTAAATTTCCCTGCTGATATTACATAGCAATACACCTCAATATTGTCAGTTTAACAATACCTTTGTTTCCAAAATGACCAAGACAGAGCAGAAAAATCTTGTTGTAAAGGGTTTTTTTTTGTCCTAAACAAATGGTAAACATGCAACTAAAATGTCATCTGTCCTGGGGTGACTTTATGATGCTGAATTGTATCTCCATTCATCTATTTAGCCCAGAAAAATTATTAAAAAAAAATCCTGCTGCTGTGAATAAGATCTCTAATTTAATTTTTCCTCTCCAGAACAGCCCTGATTTGTGAGATTGCAGTTAAGCTTTTTCATCTAAAATAATTTTTAGGACAAATGTCTGCATATGAGGGTTTTAGTACTGCTGTTGTTTTAAACTGCATTTATTCTGGCAAAGGCAGTGCCTCCCACAAGGCTGAGACTGATGTCTGGAGAACAGAGAGAAGTCAGAACCTCCATAGGTATCAAATTCCAAATATTTTATTTCTCTCCTAAAAGTCTTTTACAGAGCCCGTTGTGCAAGGAGCTTTGGAAGCTCTTGTGTAACAGCCAGGGCTTTACTATCCCAAAATGATCCTGTCCAAGATTGCTCATTACAGTTAGGAAGTGATTCCATTCTGTAAAGCCAACAAAAGATACTCCCATGTCATGAATTCCAGTCAATTATAGCCAAATTCAGCCCGTGGCCTCCTACTGGAGTTTTCCACAACCTCAGCGTGGCAACAGAAAAGTTTGTATCTCACTGCGTGTTGCTAAATAAAAATAAACTACAAAGAGAAGGAGCGGTGGGGTGGGAATTCAGCACATCAGGAGTCTGGGATTTCAAATTGGCTTTTGGCCAAGGGTCAGGAGCGCTTGGGGACTTCACACATGTTTCTCTGATAGCATTGTGACTTCTGGTTTTATTTTACTTTATTTTCATTTCTCCTCCCTGTTCTCTCTACGCGAGCAGAGGCTGCTCCCAATTTGCTGTGTAATGCAGTGACCCAGGGTGTAGAAATCCCTTGGAGCAGAGTCCCAGTCCCAGTGCTGCTGGGGACACTGGTGGCTCTGGCTTCAGGACCAGCCCTGGCAGGGACAAAGCCCAGCAGAGTCTCTGTAGAGGCTGGGGGAAATGAGTGAGTGAGGACACATTTTCCACACCATAGCCAGAGGCCCATCTTACGGGAAACTTCAGTCAGTAAAAGCAAAACGTTACTGGAATGTTGCCTTCTTTGGGCTTGCATGGAATTTTTTTATTATGATTGAATCTGGAGAAACAGGTGTGAAAAATCCATCCTGATCCCAACTGAGCTGGCTGGGATGTTGGAGGTGGTGTGGACTCTGCTCCTGCCTGGCCCAGTTACCTGCAGACAAATCCCTGTTCCCAATCATCCACAGGTGTTCCCCTGTCATCCCAAGGCAAGCCAGGAGGAAAACATTTAGTAATTACAACGATATTGTGTGCTCAAAGAACTGCCAGATGGCGTTGGGGGCTTCCTTTTTAAAGGGAAGGCACCATCCTTCTCTTTAGGAACTTGCCTCTGGAATCTGGACATGAGAAGGAAGTGAGCTGGAGCATCTCAGATCCTTGGGAGCAGCCACAATAAATTTTTTCTGGAGCAGAGGATGCTCAGCCCCACTGAGTGACCACAGGACCCGTTCAGTCAAATCCCCGTTCAGTCAAATCCCCGTTCCCAATCCTCCTGCAGACAATTCCCTGCTCCCAATCATCCACAGGTGCTACTAAGGCAAACCAGGAGGAAAACATTTGGCAATTGCAATACTGTGTCCTCAAAGAACTTCACATGGGGTTGGGAGCTTCCTTTTCCAAAGAAAGGCACCATCCTCCTCTTTAGGAGCCCATCTCTGGAATCTGGACATTGTAAAGAAATGAGCTGGAGCATCTCAGATCCTTGGAGCAGCCACAATGGAATAAATTTTCCTCTGGAGCAGAGGATGCTCAGCCCCACTGAGTGACCACAGGACCTGTTCAGTCAAATCCCTGTTCCCAGTCATCCTGCAGTCAAATCCCTGTTCCAAATCATCCACAGGTGCTCCCCTGCCATCCCAACCCAAGGCAAGCCAGGAGCAAAACATTTAGCTGTTAGAATGATATTGTCTGCTCAAAGGACTGCCAGATGGGCTTGGGAGATCCCTTTTTAAAGAGAAGGCATCATCCTCCAGGTGCCCAGTTCTGGAATCTGGAGCATCTCAGATCCTTGGAGCAGCCACAATGGAATAAATTTTCCTCTGGAGCAGAGGATGCTCAGCCCCCCTGAGTGACCACAGGACCTGTCCAGTCCCTGCTCTTCCCCCAGCTGGGGCAGCACAGAGAGGATCCCTCAGAACCAGAGGGGATCTTCCCAGACTGTGCCCCCTCCCATCCCTGCTCCCAGCCTCCAGGGGCAGATTAACCCTTGGTGCACCCACTCTGCCTCCAGCAGAGAGCCAGCAGTGTGAGTGAAACGTTACTCACTCCAAAACTTCCATTCAGGAGGTTTAATGAAGGTTTTTAATGAGTCAGTGGTGTGAGCAGGTATAAGCAACCCCATGTCCTGTTTAGTGGAGATGCCACAGTCCTACAACACTGGGAAACATCAAAGTAAGAACCTCCTCAAGGAAGCAGCCAGACAAGGAATTGGGAAAAAATATGGGGTTTTTATTCCCTAGAGTTCTGTGTTTGTTTAAAGACATTACAATTGAGGAAGGACAGTGTAATAGAATTTACTCCTTTCAGCAGCTGGCTCAGACGGCAGAAACTTGGATTCAGGGGGTCTCAGATCCAGAAATTAGATTTAATAAGTACAGAGAGAGCCACAAGCAGTGCCTCAGTGAAGCAATTTGCATCTGCAGGCTAATGGACACTTGAGGAAGTTGTTAAAATATAATCTTGGAAGTGACTCTTGGCACCTGTGCCTGTTCCAGTGCTGTGGTACAGATGAATAAAATAACCCACAGTAAAAGAGGAAAAGGATTATTTTTACATTCTTTGCATCGGCTGACAGACAAAAGCAAACAGCCCAGTAATGAGAGCAGGGAACATACAGAATGTTCTGGGTTTTCCAGCTTAACTCATGTCCTGTCCAGGAGCTGGCTGCAAGGGATGCAATTGGTGTAAGAGCAATATTGAGAGGAACAACACGAGTCTTTCAGGATTCCTCTTCTGAAAGTAATCCAGGGAATTAATATTTTCTGTACTATGTATAAAAAATAGAAAAAATACAAAAAACAAAAATCCAGAAAAAAGCCAACAAAACTTTCTGGTTTCTGTCTTTTCACCTTATTTTTTTAAAGTGCACTTTGCCAAGGTGAGAATGAATAGGATGGACACTTACTACAATGGGAATTTTCTCTCCAGACCCTGGACTGAGGGTGTTCTCTCAAGGCAGCACTCAAAGTGAGCTATTTGTTCCATAATTAACCATTTCAGAGACGCTGCCTGTGCTGCTGTCTAGACCTGGTCTGGCAATTCCCATTTCCTTGTAGGCTCTAATGGAGTTGCTCATGTATCACATATCCTTTATTTCATTTTACTTTTTTAACCGTGAAATTAAATCTCTTACCTCATTAAAGAAGAATCTGATGAAAGGCAGATCTATTTCAGGGTGAGTTGATATATTTACCACAATGGTCTAGATCTGCCTGACCTCCAGGTTGCTGGGGTTTAATGTGGGAGCTACAATAACTCCAATGTTTTAACTGGGCAGGAAGAGGCTGAGAGGAAGGAGAGCACTCAGGAGCAAATTCTGCTCTTAAGGGGGTGTAAATCAAAAATAGCCTCGCTGAAAAAGCATGTCATTACTGAGGTTTTGATTGGTGTAAATGAGTTTTGCCCCTAAATGACAGGTCAAGAGTCAGGGAGGAGGAGAGGAAGTGGTTAATGTTTCATCACGCTGTAAAAATCCAACTGTGTCAATAGACTGAATTCCACCTGGAGACAGAAACTTTCTGAAAGTGGTCAAATTTGACATCAGAAAGGCAGAGCTGCAGCCTCCTCTGCAGAAGGAGGAAACACAAGGCCAGACAGAGTTCCTTGCTGGGGTATTTTTTCAGCTCAGGAATATGAATAATGCGATCATTGAAAATGTGGCTCGGGGACCCTCAGGACTCAGGGTGGGTTGTTCTCAAATTCCTGCACAGGTTAATAGGTCTGTTTGGAGAAATGTCAGCAATCTGGCCCGTTCTACAAAGCTTTCCCCAAATGCCCCCTGTCAGTTTGGCTTGGAAAGCAGGCTGGGCACAGCAGGACCCCAGTTCTCCTCAGAGACTGGCTGAGCATAATTTGAACATTTCTTGTCCTTGAAAAATGCAAATTGCACCAGAGGTTTTGAGGATTACATAAACATGATGATGACTTATTTTTCCAGGGATGAAAGTTCCTGGTCACAGACCCATCCTGAAGTCAATTCTTTTGGGGAAAAACCAACCATTTCCATTCTGAATAGTGGGCAAAGAATAGGAGTTGACACCCCCAAGGTCATGCAAGTCTGAGTGCACACCACCACGTTAGAACCACTGGGTTCTTAGTGTGACTTTCCAACGTTGGATAATCATGGAATGTCATATTAGAGGATTTAACTGTCCCTCTCACCAGATCCTAGCATCGTTATCCACAGAAATAATATTTTCCAGGAGCAAAAGCCTGCATTCATTCTCATTATCTATCTCTAAAATCATCTTTATCTCTTGGAATAGACTCAGATGTCTTCTTCTCTCCCTGGGGGCACAGGGTCTCATCACTCTTCTCTCTCTCTGTGTCCAAACTTATATATCAGAACTACTTTATTATCTGCTTATTTTGGCATGGAGGCCCTTTGCTCCATATCAATTTGAACACTTTCATCTCACCATACTTTCATGTATTATAGGGAAAAAGAGTCTTTCTCCATAGCTTTATGAGAGGATTTCAGCCCCAAGATCAAGGCATGTCCTTATCACTCCCATCTGGGACTTGGCTGCTTCTCCTTTCTCCTTCTCCTTCTCCTTCTCCTCCTTCTTCTCCTTCTTCTTCGTCTTCTTTGTCTTCTTTTTCTTCATCTTCATCTTCTTTGTCTTTGTCTTCGTCTTTGTCGTCTTCTCCTTCTCCTTCTCCTTCTCCTTCTCCTTCTCCTTCTCCTTCTCCTTCTCCTTCTCCTTCTCCTTCTCCTTCTCCTTCTCCTTCTCCTTCTCCTTCTCCTTCTCCTTCTCCTCACCAGCAGGGTTGAGGAGGGAAGGAGGTTTTAGAAATCAACCCAATATCTCTGCCATCCTCAGGACCAACAGCTCTCCCAGCAGACCCTGGACCCTCATGCCTTGGACAAGCCTGTCCAGGATGTGCAGCTGTCTCCAGACTGCTGCCAAAATCTGCTCAGAGAAATATCTTTCCTTCTTCATTTTACACTCCTTGTGCAGACCAACCTCTCTGGTTCCTCCTGCCTGCAGTGGAAATGAGAGATATAGGAGCAGGTCCTCGGTACCTTCTGTGCCCCCAGCCATTTGTCTCCTCATTCAACCTGAATTTGGCATCCAGAGAAAAAGTTAGAAACAGCTTGTAAAGGTGTTCATAAACTACCATGATCACACAGAGCCCTTGCAATCAGCTGCAGCCTTTTCAATCCTTTAAAAGATGTAACATGGCTTGATATCCAGGCAAAATGCAACTTGAAAATTTTGAGAGCAGCTGATGCCAACTGGTTTTAGTCTGGGTGTGAGGGGACAGAAAATCAAGTTTCTATACAGATTATTTACTAACATTTGTCTCACATCACAGGTGTGCTTCAGAATCCCAGGAGTGTTCCAAGGCCTCTTTGAGCACCACAAAACTGGAGAGTTTATTTGTCTACACTTGAGCCAAGGTTAAACTTCCCTCCCAGCATTGCCCTGCAGTACAGACATCCCCAAAGGCTCCATAGAAGTGTCTGGCTCTTTCAAATAAAAAGAGAAAAATAAAAACTAAAGGTGCTTGCCAAATACCAGAGACTCCAAGCAAGTGAAATATTTTTGGGAGTGACTTTTGGGCTGTGCTTCCCCTTTTTTCCAGGGGCTCAGGCTGCACCTTAAGCTCTGTGTGGGTCCCTGCCAGAGCACTGGGCACAGCCCTGCCTGACTTCCAGGGCTTTTCCACTTCGCATGAGCATTCCTGCCTGGCTGGGGTGACCTCCCTCGAGTTACTGAGCACTTCTTTAAGCACAAAAGAAAGGAACCTGACAGCAGAATTGGGTGCTGCTCATAAATATGGACTTTTTAAAAAGCTCTGAACAGATTGTAAAACTCATCCCTTTTTATCAGCTGAGAGAAGAATATAAATATACAAATATATTAATATTATATTTATATTATACTTTGTAATCATTATTATTTATATTTACTTTAAATATAAAAATATAAATAACAGAGTAGCAGAAATTTTCTAAGAATCTTTGCTGTGGAAAAATTTGTAGCAACATGGAAACCTTTTATATTGACTATATAGTTAGTGAGTTCTTTAGAGATCTGTAACATCAACTCCTTTTTAGAAGCTCCCAGGTGAGCCCTGACCTGGAATAAAAGGGATCTTTGGCCTTGCAGCAGTGTGATCTCTGAGGAAAAGAGTCCTGTTCACACACCCCAAAATATTTTTTGGATTCAGTTGCACAGCAAAATGTAGATAAACTTCCTATGCTGCTGTCAGAGTGGTGACACAGATAAAGGCTGTGATAAGGAGGTGGTGCTAGGGGTTTGGCTACAACTGGAGCTGCCTTTGAGGGTCTGCTGGAGACTATCACTGTCCAGTGATAAAATCTAATCTTATTTTAATGGTCTTTACTATCCAAAGTTCCCATTTTGAAGTTTACTTGGAAACCTTGCCCTTTGATGGTTTTTGTCTATCAGCTCTCTGTTTTGCTGGCCAATGTGAGGGCAGAGAGGACAGGTGGGCTCTGAGTGAGTTCAGTGTAGGCTCCTTTTAAAGCAGTTCTTCATCCCCTAAGTTATGGCCCAAAACGACACCCACAGGCACACTGCCTACAGAGGCTTTGTGACAGAAATCACTCCATTGTTTAACTGGGTAATGAACCACAAAATAACAGAATGGCTTGAGTTGGAAGGGACCTTTAACATCATCTCATCCCACCCCATGCCATGGGCAGGGACAACTTGCACTGAACCAGGTCCTGTCCAGCCTGGCCTTGGGCACTGCCAGGGATCCAGGGGCAGCCCCAGCTGCTCTGGGCACCCTGTGCCAGGGCCTGCCCACCTTCACAGGGAAAGATTTCTTCCTAATCTCCAATCTAAACCTGCTCTCTTTCAGTTTGCAATCATTCCCCCTTGTCCTGGCACTCCAGGCCCTTGGACAGTCTCTCTCCATCTTTCCTGTCAGCCCCTTCAGGCCCTGCAAGGCCACACTGAGGTCCCCCCGAAGCTTCTCCTCTCCAGGTGCACAATCCCAGCTGTCCCAGCCTCTCCTCCCAGCAGAGCTGCTCCATCCCCTGATCCCCAGGTCCCTCTCAGGGCTGCTCTCAATCCCTTCCTCTCCCAGGGGATCCCCTCTCATAACTGTCACTCACATTTCAGGTGTATTGACAAACATGGCTTTGTTCACATTTACAGCATTTACTGCAAACCAGAATCTGGCAGACAATTTTGCCATCTTCAGTTCAGAGCTCCCTTGCAGTAAGGAAACAGGATTTAGGATTTAATTTCTCCTGCACCTTGTGAGCTCCAAAGTAGGATAAATCCTGTGGGATATTGCTCAATGTCATGGGGCCAAGCAGCAGCGAGCAAAGTGATCTCATCAAAGGCATCAAGTCACTTCTTGGAGACATTTGGATGCAGAGGCTATGTGAAGGACTGATTTCATTTTGTAGGAATCCCAGCTATAAACAGATTAGCAAATTATTGTGACAGACAGCGAGCCCTTCGTGAGAATGTTTACCACCAACGTCCACAGGCCAGGCCCTGGCCAAGCCTTCATCCAGTGAGCCCAGACTTCCAGGAATCAGCTCAGGAAGGTGCTGCAGGACAGGCTGGGAGCTGAGGGACGGCTGTGGGAAACGTGGCCGGTGGGTGGTGCAGGAGCGTCGAGGGGATGGGGGTAGGACGGTGGGGATGGATGGAGATGAGAGATCTCTGCAGCCAGGCCTGGAACTTGGGGTTTATTGCAAAGGGCCTGGGTGCAGGGCCCTGCTGGGAGCTGCCAAACACAGCTCAGAGCAGGAATGAGAGAAGAGAGGGGGAGAGAGGATGAGAGGGTAAGATGGTAAAAGGGTAAGAGCTTTTTAAACCCTACAAACTCCTCTTTGGGCCCCTTCTGCCAAGCTGTAGGGTCTGCCCTGACCCTTGGGCCTGTCTGCAAGCAGAGGGTGTTGTTCCATCAAAAGGGGATCACCTTCAGATGGCCACACCATTGTTTTCCAGTTGTTCAGTAACTGAGGGATCTCAAAGCTTGCTTTCATTTCAATCTTGTTTATAGTTTCTATATTCTCAAAATCTTCTGCCAGACAATCATATTTACAAGGCTTTCCTGTTTATCTTCCCCAACAGGGTAGGGGGTGACATTCTTCCTGGGCTCTCACTGCAAGAATTAATTCTGGAAGCCAAGGGACACCGAGCCAAGGGGCTGAACACATCTGGAACTGCAAGGGTGACAGCCAGGAGAGCTTAGGAAATGGAGCTGTGCCCACAAACCTAGCCCCAAAGGTGCCAGGCTGGAGCTGTGTGAGGGCAGATGTTTGATTTGGGCTTCATCTTCTTCAGGTTAGAAGCATTTTACATTTTACTTTAGGACCTCACCCCATCACTTGTTTCCTTGATGTCCTGTGAGATCTCCAGAACTTGCTGTATCTGCTGCAGCTGCTGAGGTTTTCTCATGGTTTGGTTAAAAAGCTTTTCCTGAATTCAGGGGATTCTCAGTCACCCCTTCTGAGTGCCATACCTGGAGCTTCTCCAAAGGCACAGCTCAAACACAACTCTGCATTTATTTTTTGGCCCAGAGCTTTAGGTTTTTCCCCCTTTATTACAAGGAGTAATCTGCTCGCTGGGGCCACAACACAAGACTGAACGAAGCTTGTGGATTATTAGAGCCAGCAGGGAACAAACACATCACTGAAATCAAACTTCTGCCCTCAACAAACCCAAACACTTCCTGTATTTCTTCAGTATCTTGATATCAGCACTGGAATAATCCTCAGCCTGAAATGAGCATCTGCATCACTGCAAAGCTGCTCAGCTGTCCAGAGCTTCAGAAAGGTATGAGAAATCTGGGAAGCACATAAATTTCACTGGCCCCCATGTTCCTGACGAGCCCCAGCCACGTTTGCCCTTTCCATTATTATTAATGCCAAGTAACAGTGCATTCCCTACCAATGATGGCTGTGTTCATAAATATTTACAACTGGCTGAATGAAATCATACTTTGTTCCATCCACCCATCCACACTTAAGTGTGTCAGAGAGCCTAAACGATTGCCCTGCCAAAATGCAGAGAACTCCATGAAATATAAAGCAGCACACTTCAACTGTGCTCAAAGAGAGTTCAGCCAATTTTCCTCAGCTGCAGATCAGGGTTTGTGTACATTTTACATTTAGGACCTCACCACATCACTTCTTTCCTTGGTGTCCTGGGAGAGCTTCAGAACCTGCTGTGTCTGCTGCAGTTGCTGAGGTTTCCTCATGGTTTGGTTAGAAATCTTCTCTTGAATTCAGGGGGTTCTCAGTCAACCCCTTCTGAGTGCCACACCTGGAGCTTCTCCAAAGGCACAGCTCAAACACAACTCTGCATTTATTTTTTGGCCCAGAGCTTCAGGTTTTTCCCCCTTTATTACAAGGAGTTATTTACAAATGGATTATTTATAAATGGAAGGGAATTTTGGGCTGGGAAGAGAAAGGCTCTGAATCTGCTCTCATTTCATCTTCCTCACAGAAAATTAAACAGACCTGAGGTCTCATCCCTGACTCTACTGCAGGAGCAGCAGCAGAGTTGGAAAGAAGAAAGGAGAGTAGGAAAGAGTTGATGTTACAGATCTCTAAAGAACTCACTATATAGTCAATATAAAAGGTTTCCATGCTGCTGCAAAATTTTCCGCAGCAAAAGATTCGTAGAAAATTTCTGCTACTCTGTTATGTATATTTATAGATTTAAAATAAATATCTTAAAATATCAATTTATAGACAAAAAGGCTCTACTCTTCTCAGTTTGGTCTCATATTTCTAATTACTGATAAGACTGGATTATTATTTTTTTTAATAGAGCTATTAAATATAAATTGAGTCATGTAATTTCAGCAGCTCCTCCAGTTGCTGGTTCTTTGTGTTTCTGCCCACTGGACACTGAAATTGCCATTTAATGAAGGTTTTGGCTTGCTGCATTTATTCTCATTGATCCTGAATGTAAATAAAGTTTCAGCTTGTTGGATTCCAGTTGAAAGTGTGACACAATGTTCTGTTTCACAATATTCAGAGAGGGGAAGAAAAGGAGAGAAACCAAGGAAAAAGTGAGTTCTCCAAAAGACAAAGAGTAGTGCTGGAATTCCCTAAACCAAATCTGCTGCTTTTCCAAGAAAAAGCTTTGCCCTAAAAGGGGTCAGTCATTTTCATGTGTATCTATCCCTAGCCTTGCCTTGACTTTCAGATAAAAGTATTTCTGTGTTATTCCCTGTAGTGGTAATCCAGCTTCTCAGGATTTAGATGAAAGGTCCTTCAGAGGAGGGCATGCTACATCTTCAGTGTGCAGATTTTATCCATTTCAGGTTTACTTGTGCTTTCTTTGTTGCTTTTCCTCGTTAAATCAAAAGGCAAAACAGATCAATAAACCAGAATATATTAAATATGATCAAAGTTCAGAAGGATGTGGAAAGGCAGTCTTGCAATAAATGCCCTGATAACCCCCAAGACACAGAAAAATAATTCATATTCTTTGTGCCTGAGTTTCCTTATCCACAGATAACTGTCCTATATTTCTTCCAACTTTTCAATTCCTCTGCCCATAACACAACAGATTAAAGCAAGGCCTGCAGTAAGACAAGCAATGCACAAAACCATTGGAATTGAGGCCAAAATTAGACCAAGATTGCTCAGTAAATGTGCTCCATCCCAGTTCTTATATACAAGGGATGAAATCAGAATTAAGTTCAGTGTCAAAAAGAAATAACCAGCTCCATAACCCCCCATTTTCCACAGCCCTGGCATTCAGTGACACATTCACATCTGGGTTTAAAGGCAGGACACCACCGACTGCACACAGAATTCCAGATGTCCCTGCCATGGGGGTGCTGGAATAACTCCTCAATATCCAGATCCTATGAGAAGAATTCCCCAGGCATTCTCAGGGGTGAGGAGGAGGAGGAGGAGGCAGCTCCCTGGCTGGCCCAGCACAGCTTCTTCATCACTTTCTTCTCCCTGTTTGGAGGGAATGGGAGCTTTCCAAACATCTGCAAGCAGCAGAGGCCATAGCTCGCAAATCCCCTCAATGATTCCCTCCCCACACACCCCTGCCCGTGGCAGTTGGGTTTCTGCAGGACCTGCAGGGTTTTTTATTTGCCCTGCAGTGTTTAAATCTGCTGTGAGGAAGCCCAGGGGACGTTAAGCAGAGCTGTTCCTTTCCTGTCAAAATATGTAAACATGGACAAATATGGGGCCAGTCTGGAGAACATCAAAGTCAAGTCACACTTAGCCCGGCACAACAGCCCAGAGCTGGGGGGACTGAAGTGTGAAAGAGTTCTTGTTTTACATTGTGCTGGCTGGGATTCCACAGCCTCAGCCCTTCTTCTTCTTCTTCTTCTTCTTCTTGGAGCTGCCTGGAGCCTGATTGTTTCAACCTTTTGTTTGCTTTCAAGTGTCCTGTGCTGCTCTTCTCCCAGCATCCCACGCCCTGTGTGCCAGATGCTGCTCGTCCTGCTCTGCTGGCTGCAGGCACGTCCTGGCCTCGTGGGGAGGGAGGAATCTCTGCTCCCATGTCACACAGGACACAGACAAATGAAGTGGCCACACCATGCTCTCAAGCTGTGTGGGGACCCGCACAGAAACATCTGCTGCTGTCTCAGGCACTGACACTGCAGCTCCAAACACTCCAGGGCAGAGTTGCCCTTCCCACGCCTCAGAGCCCTGCTGGGAATTGATCAGAGGTGGAATTGTGGGGCAGATATCAATCTGTACTTGTGTGAATAATCAAATTGATAAGTCCTGTATTTATGGATTATTTATTTCTATAAATAGATATATAGTCTCTATTTTCCTACATTGTGTAGGAAAAAACTGCTTGGATTTAAACTTTTTAAGGATGCGGCATCGTCTAGTCTAAATACGCTGTTCATGTTTTGGGATTCAGTGTCACAGACATCTTTTATGAAAAATCCTTTCCTTAGGATTTTTCCTCCTGAAAAGCTGAGACGCCTCAGGAACAAAATGTAAACAATGATTATCTGCTGCTGTGGAATGCAACAGGTGCATCTGTGATTGGTCTCATGTGGTTGTTTGTAATTAATGGCCAATCACAGTCAGCTGGCTCAGACAGAGAGTCCGACCCACAAGGTTTTGTGATCATTCTTTCCAATTCTATTCTTAGCTAGCCTTCTGATGAATTCCTTTCTTCTATTCTTTTAGTACAGTTTTAATGTAATATATATCATAAAATAATAAATCATTCCTTCTGAAACATGGAGTCAGATCCTCGTCTCTTCCCTCATCCTCAGACCCCTGTGAACACGGTCACAATTCAGGGCCACAGCACTGTGCTGATCCAGCACAGCAGATTTTGGGGAAGCCATGCTGAGTAACAAGCTGGTCTTCCCTCATTATTTCATCATTCTGAATTGTCCTTGCTATTTTAAAAGACCTGCCTGGGGTTTCCCATACCAGAGCTGACCTCCAGGCTGCCCTTCTGCTGTGATGACACAATAATTTCTACTTGCAATCCCTGAGAAAATCTTGTAAGAACGTTATGGACCATTCTTAATCAGCATTCCCTCACCCAGCCAAAACACTTGGCTCAGTGATTCAGCTGCAAAAATCAGCTAGAATCCTCCACATTTGGTTTTTACAGCAGCAAACCTGAATGCACACACCACATCTTCCCTCCAGATGGGGAATTCCTTCTCTCCAAAGGTCTATTTAAAGTGTAAATTGGCTGTTACCTTATAAGAAAAAGATCAAACTGTTTTCCTTTAATCCTGCCTAAAAGCAAATCATTTTTTTCACCACAGTGCTGGTGGGCTGCTGCATCTATCAGGTGTATCTGGCCATTATTAATTCTTTGCAGGAGTCCATACCACTCTGACAGAAGAGTCAAGCTCTCTACAAATCCTCAATGGGCAGCACGGAGAGAAAAATCCCCTCTGACAATTTTGTCAAAGCTGTCTTAGAAGACCTGGATCTCCTCCCACATAAATATGTGCTTCCTTTACCACTTACTCTCCCAGGAATGAAGAACACTTTCATCAGGACATGGAAATGAAGGTTCCTCTTGCACCCCCTGTGTATCTTTCACTGGAAAAGTCAAACCACCAAAATAAACTCAGTGAGTGGCAGCCAATGAGCCATAACTACATGTACAAACCTACATGGTTTGTAGGTTTGGGAAGGATGAAAATTTGACAAGAAAGTCTCACAGATATGTGTGCTTAGCTGAAAGATTTTTAAATGTAGAGTCTGATGAATGAATAGAGATGGAAGCAAGTTTTGATATAGAAGAAAAGAATTGCTGAGCCAGTCTCACTGGTTAACCAAGGAGGCAAAGGGTCTGTTAGTTAGAAGGGGTTTTTATGGCTTAGAGCAAAGGATAAACCCACCCCAAACAAGAAGATGTTTTTACCAAGCAGAGAGCACAGGCAAACAAGTCAGCAAAGTTGCAAATAGAATAAAGGTCTCAGAATTTTCCACTGCAAGAAAACTGAAAAACAACTTCTAGCTTCAACTGTAATGTACTGACTTTTAGTGATTGGAGAGCAGTAACATGAACATGGTAATTACAGTAGTTATGATGGGCTACAGATAATAGTTAAGGTATAGATTGGTTCTGCTGTAGGAAGATGCTCAGCAAAGAAAAGTCTATAATGCATTGTAACCAAACCCAAAGGGTCTCCAGGCCTGCCTGCAGCTGGAGCTGACAGCTGTGGGCACAGCTCTGTCACCCACCACCCTGGGCTGCTGTAACCTCTTGGATGGAATAAACTGCATTTTAGAGAGCCCCTGGAGTCCCACATCTCTCATTTCAGCTCTTACACAAACCCACTTTCCTGCCCAGCTCCAGCACCTCCCTCCCCATCCAGTGCCAAGTGTCCCCTCCAGAGGCTGTGTGCTGCCACGGCCACACACCTGGTGTCACCCAGGTACTGACAAGTGAAGAGAATTCCCCTGTGAAAAGCAATTTCTGAAATAAAAGAGCTGCAGCAAAGGGATCCTACACTGAGTAGAGTTCTCACTCTAGCAGAATAGATCTGCAACAAATTCGCTTGAGGGCTGGGGTAAGTTTTTAGTCCTATTTTGTCATTTAGTCTCTCTCCATGACAGAAGAGAGAAAAAAAGTCTTCAGGCTCCTGAAGGTCACAATGAGGTCACCCCAAAGCCTCTCTTCTCCAGGCTGAACAATCCCAACCTTCCCAGCCTTTCCTCAAAGCAAAGGTGCTGGAGGGAAAATTGACAAGGGATGGAGGGACAGGACACAGGGAATGGCTCCCACTGCCAGAGGGCAGGGCTGGATGGGATATTAGGAATTGGGAATTGTTCCCTGTGAGGGTGGGCAGGCCCTGGCACAGGGTGCCCAGAGCAGCTGTGGCTGCCCCTGGATCCCTGGCAGTGCCCAAGGCCAGGCTGGGCAGGGCTGGGAGCACCTGGGACAGTTGAAGGTGTCCCTGCCATGGCAGAAGGTGGGATGGAATTAATTTTAATGTCCCTTCCAACCCAAACCTTTCCATGGTTGTAACAATTTACCTCCAAAGGCCACCCAAAGGTTGCAACCCAGCAAATCCCCACTGGTACAGGCTGACACAGCCTGGACTGTGTTGCTCTAGGACACAAAATAAAACCACACAGACACTGGACTTTCTAAGGTAAAAAAGGGAGTATTTAATTTCTGACTCCAACATTTATAGGTTTCCAAAAGTGACAGTGGATTGGAGGGTCACAGTGCCACCTCTCCAATGACACTGGACAAACCAACAGTCCATCAAATTTCTCCTCCTTCATAAAAGAATGCAAAAACAATAAGTTATTTACATAAAGTGCGTGAGAAAGTTCGTTTCAAGAATGTAGACATCAGAAGGCTTAGAAAAACTTAAAATAACAGGGTGACAGGCCTGCCCACCCTGGGATGTCAGTGCCAGCTCAGAGCTCACCCTGGCTGGGTCTGTGTTTGCCTCCTCCAGACTTCCCTCACATGAGCTGGGACTCGTGGGGGCACTCAGCAGAATGTCCACAAGAGAGCTGACTGGAAATAAAAGGAAAATGAGCTTGAACAGCAGTAGTTTCATCTCGGGTTGCTGTTGATAATTGCTGCCCTGAGCAATTAACAGGATGTCTCTGTTTTGGCCCACATGGCTGAAGAACAAGTCTGGACTTTTCACTTTTTGGTCTTGAGGTTGTTTATTAATTCTTATCTATAAAATTTTCTTTCTGCCCAGCAGGGCAGCCACAGGCACTCTGTGTTGTCCTTTTATACTACAAACTACCTATAACATATTTACACTTAATTCCCAATACCCATCACCTGTGTTAGACAGTGAGCTTCTACTCTAAACCCATCCCAAAGTGCCAACAGCACTGCAGAAAATGGAGAACAAGAAGAAGAAGGAGAAAGGCTGGACACACCCAAGTTCCTCCATCTTGTCCCCAAAACTCCCATACCAAATTCCTAAAATCTGCATTTTCACCCTGTGATCATTTTATTATTACACCATTCAAATCTGTGTGACTTTCAGGTCCTCATACAAAGCTGGTAACTTGCTCCAAGGGTCAAAATCAAATCCCCAGGTGTTCCGGGCAGCATGCCAGGGTCTCCGAGCCCTCGGCAGGGTCCTCGGCAACTCTGGGTACCCAGGGGGATGTGCTGTGTGACAGTTTCACCCTGATTGAGCAGCCCTGGACTCCTCTGTCCCCTTCTCTGCCCCAGCAGCCAGGCAGCCACAAACTCCTTCTCCTCTGCCTCTCTGGACAAGGTCACACTACAAAACCACTTTCAGTAAATCCTTATGAAGGCTTCAAGCCCCAGCTACACTCAACTCGAATTTTTTTCTGCTCTGCACAGCAAATTCCACCCCCCCCCCCCCCCCCCCCACAGATCCATGACCTAATTCAGTCTCAAAGGCTCCAGCAGAAGCAAACAGAGACAAACCAAGGAGTGCCCTGGAATTATGACCCTGCATCCCTCAGACAGGACTAAGCCTTTCCATCCTGTGTGTTTGTGTTACCCCTGACAGCTCTCTGCGTGTGATCTGTGGCACGAGGCAGTGACACAGGGCAACAACTGAACAAATTCCTGCTCGCAGGGATCAAGGCAAAGTGACATTTGCAGAGAGAGCAGGATTAAGCTGCTTTTGTGTGATGCTCCAGAAGGCTTAGGAGCTCTTGACAATTGTTTGGAAAAGTGACCTTTTTTTCTTTTTTTTCCCCCTTTTTTTTTTTACTTATTGAGGAACAGATTCTTAGGGGGAAAAGTGTGTTATCATCTTGTACACAAAGCAGGCAGGCAGAAATTCACATGGAAGAGGAGGCAGTGATGGGAAATAGATGCAAACATTGGGTGATTCCAAACCAACATTTACCTGGAAAGGGAGTGGCAAAAACTCCCAAAAACACTCTGCTGACTTGACTTTGCATGTGCTGATAGAACTCCTGAAATCTTCAATGTTTAAAGACAGATTTCATGGAGACACTGTGCTTGACAGTGAGACAAAAGCTCTCTGCACTCACACTACTAAAAAAAAAGAGAAATCTAATTAATTTTTTCCATCTTGCTGTGCAGCACGTTCAGCTTCTTGATTTGGAAGACAGAACAGACTGGATGGAAAGCTGTTGTTCATATATATTTTAGGAATCCCTTTCCTGCACTGACAGCTCCCAAGGGAGTAGACTCCCAACATTCCTCATGGAAGAAAGCAACTTGCCTCCACTAATTGTACAAGACAAAGGAAAACTAAGGTCTAGGTGTATTGAAGTGGGATGTTAACTGAATTTGGGCATCTCAAACAGCTTCAAAATCCAATTTAACTTTGCTTTTATTGACACCAAAATAACTTTGCTGGTTTTTTCCCCACCAAAACTCATTTGATATCTAAAATTCTGGGGTTTTATGTCACAGGAATGTTCATGCAGTTCATGTGCTGGGAAGAGCTTTTCCCAGCTTTGGCACTGATGGGAATCATCCCTGTAAGAAGAGAAACAAACAGTTGTTAACAGAGGAAGGATAGAAATAACTTAATGCACTTTATAGTAAACTGAAGTAAATTCCAATTTTTAAAATAAAGAACTGGGACATTTCTATCAAACTAAATAGGACTGCACCTGTATAAGGAGTTGCCCATTTCTGAGGCCATCAGCACATATAAATCCTCTGTATTTCATGGAAAAGGCACCAATTTAGCTGTTAGAGGAAAATGAACAAAAGCACACCAGAATAAACACCAGTGGAACACAATCCTCCACCCTGGATCTCCTTTTTGCTGAGTAAGGTGCTAAGCAATAACTCTGCTGAGGCTAAAAAAAATAAATAATATGTCCCTGTCTCAAACTCAGAAGTCATAGCCTGGCATCCCCTCCACAAGCCCTGAACAGAGGAGCTCTAAGAGATAACACTAAAGTGACAGAAAACCTTGTCAAATTGAGCCAATAGGTCCTGAATTTCCTTCTTCTTTCCTCCTTTTTCCATCTGATTCCCCAATTAAAACCTGAATTTCCCTATTAAAACCTGAATGTTCTTCCAAGAGTTTAGTGCAAGTCAGGCATCCTTTATATAAAGATTAATATATTCCTGCATTATTATTATTAGTAGTAGTAGTAGTAGTAATAATAATAGTAATAATAATAATAATGAAACAACAAGGCATTAAAAGAAACTTGTAACTACCAGCACAATCAACTCCCCAGTAGATCTGAAGTAAGAAAGTGAAAAATGTCACAACCTTTGGAGTTAAATAAAGTCAGACCCAAAGGCAGAGAGAAGCACTGAGATTCTCTATCACTTCGTCTGAAAGTTTCAGCCCCATTATTTCACCTGCTAATTTTAATGATTTCTGAATTTTGCAAATTTTTTTTGCTTGCAAATTTCTCTGCTAAAATGGCTGCGTAGATCACCGAGACAAAACAACCAGGTTTCCAAAGGAATTCTGTGGGACAGCATGAAACACTCCAATAGCTGCAATATTCTAACAGAATTCATATTTCATACAGAACTCCAAGTACCACGAACCAATTTACAAATGCTATGGCCCAGCCCTTTGTGTGGAGCTGTTTTTGCTGCCTGCAGAGCAGGGACCTGGTGAGAAAGCACGTCCAGGAGGGCTGTGCCAGACCACCTACTGCCCTGTTCAGCCCCTGCCAGCAGCTGCAGGGTGCCAAGTGGGCCAGTGGGTTTCTCTCCCCAGATGAACTGCTTGTGTCCTGGCAAGGGCACCGAGTTCAGCCCCAACACAAAGGCCCATTTCATTTCTCCTGCTTTCCTGCTCCACTTTTTGTGGCTGCCTCTGAGTGGCTGTTGTTAAAAGCAAATGATTAATTGAGCACTGGGGAGCTGTCAGTGTTATTTATTTTATTTTTTTTTAACCAACGGACTTTTCCTCAACTCAGATGCAAAGTACTTGGAGGTATTTTGAGTTTCTTTTTCTGGAAATTTTATGCTCCTAAGTGCATGGTTTGCTTGGGGTTTAGTTGTTTTTTAGGATTATTTTTGTGGGTTTTTTTTCTTAAAGGTTGTTTATCAGAATTTGTACTTGATGGAGCACAAAGTGAGCCCTTACAATGTGTTAATAAGGCTACAGCCAAATCTCTCCCTAAAAATCCAAAATTATTCTTTTCACTTCTGTAGGGAAGAAGTATCATTAGGTACTGCAGCATAAATTAGAGTCACATTAATTCTGCTGAAATGGATCCCTGTACACGGTGAGGGGGTTGCAATTAGAGGATTTTTCAGGTCATTTCCAACCCAAACCATTCTGAGATTCTGTGCTGGTTCCACCACCAAGGGGCTGTTTCAGCTCTGAGGGAAGCATCAAAATCATGGTTTAGACCTGGTGGGACAGGTGGGCAAAAGCTCCATCCCAGCCTTGTTATTGAACTCTGTGTTGTGACGGTGTTCACAGGGGTCTGAGGATGAGGGAAGAGATGAGGATCTGACTCCATGTTTCAGAAGGCTGATTTATTATTTTGCGATATATATTACATTAAAACTATACTAAAAGAATAGAAGAAAGGATTTCATCAGAAGGCTAGCTAAGAATAGAATAGGAAAGAATGATAACAAAGGTTTGTGGCTCGACTGTCTGTCTGAGCCAGCTGACTGTGATTGGCCATTAATTACAAACATCCAACATGGGCCAATCCCAGATGCACCTGTTGCATTCCACAGCAGCAGATAATCAATGTTTACATTTTGCTCCTGAGGCTTCTCAGCTTCTCAGGAGGAAAAATCCTAAGGAAAGGATTTTCCATAAAAGATGTCTGTGACACTGTGTGGTTCCAAAAGCTGAACAACACCTGGACCAGCCACAAATCCCTTTATCCTCTGCTCTGGCTTGGCCTGAGGGACAACTTGAAACAGACTCAGAGTCTGAGTGTGTGGAAAAAAAAAAAGCCTTTGCTGTGCCCTCCTTCAAGTCTGCCTCAGTTCAGAAGCTACAAAGGTTCCAGGATGCAAACAGATGCTTCTTGTGCACTGGGGCTGTGTTTGGAAGTGCCACTGGGACTCAGCAGCACTCCAGGCAACAGAGCCTTTTCAAATGTCCCTTTAGCCTGCAGCCAGGAATGGGAACGAACAGAAGTGAAGTTCTCTGCCCACAGACATCAATGGGAATTCTGTCCTTGACTCCACTGGAGCCAGGCTCTCATCCAATGTATTTGCACTTTAGGTTTCCCGTGGTGAATAAATAGAAATGAGGAGTGCTGGCACCAGGGCTGTGAGTCAGACAATCAGGAATGTGCAGAATGCATTTGCCTAAAAGAATCAGGCTTTGAGGGCACTGCTGTGGAGGTAGCCAGGGCTGTGGAAGCGTTCAGCCCCACAGCAGGAGCTGGTGAGCAGGAGCAGAGCCTCCTGCGGGGTTTGCAGACAGGAAGCCAGCAGGGTTATCAGAGCCCAGGAAAATCTGCAGATCCAGAACTGTTCTGGGGAGCTCACAGAGCCGTTGGAAATGCTGGGGAAAGAAGACTGTCCAAGCTGGGACAGCCCTTGTTGAAACCTGTTGGATAAAATATTCATTTTTGAACATTTCATATTGAATAAAATATTCATATTTGAATAAAATATTCAAATTTTTTTCTGTTCGAGAGCTGTAAATGTAGTAATTTCATATCCTCTGAACAGAGAGAGACATGGTTCTCCCAGGAAAATCCTGGGAAGTTGTGTAGAAGCTGTGGAAAACTTAGAGGAAAGAATTCAAACAATTGTTATCTCTATTTCTGTAACTATTGTTTATAGATATGGTTCTCCAGAGTGTGCTACCCATAGTTCACCAATAGTGTGAGAGGAGATTCCTAAAGGCCAACCAGGTCTTTATAGTGTTCAAAATGACCCCCATGGCAGAGAGAAGTGATGAGGAGGACTCCATGGATATCAGAAGGCTAATTAATTACTTGATTATACTATATTACATTACATCTAAACTGAATAATCTGCACAAGCCTTTAACTGCACTGAACTGCCCAGTGATTTATTAAAAAATATGGATATTGATCTAGTACCAATATCCAACTGTGACGGACAAAACCTCTCTAACAGGTTAAAGTTAGAAAGTGAATGTTTATTGTGGGATAGCTCCCAAACACACACTGCAATTTACAGGTGATTACAGAGTCCTTTTATCTATACAGGTATTGAATACCCAAAATACAAATACATATTCATTACTTCGGTACATCCCATTCCCCATATGGTAATTAGTTCAAAAGCTATTAAGCATGGTAATTAGTTCAAAAGCTATTAAGGATGCACAGTTTTTTCCTTGAAATGAATTGGTGGTCCTTCCATGGGGAGGGGTCCCAAAATGAGGAAGTAAATGAAATCTTCCTTGTTCTGACCTTTCTACCTTTTCAATGCAAATATGACAAATGAACCCATTTGTAGAACTCCCATTCCCCCTCTTCAATTGGTTTCAGAACAGAAGAGGCCACAATTGTCTTATGTTCATATAAGCTATTTATCAGTTTCTATATTCTTCATTATAAACTCAGCTAACCAAACATTGTGTTGCCAAGCAATCAATTATTAGTCAACTACTAACTCTTAACTTCATCAAGGCCTACCCATTTATTTTCATTAACTCCAATAAAGCTTATCTTAAACTAAAATCTTAGCTCCTCTAAAATCTCTAAATTCCTTAAAGTCTCACCAGAATCTTGTGACCCTCAGTGACAGTCCCAACACACACCTGGATTCAATTGGTCAGTGAATCAAAACACTCACACAGAATCCAATTATCAATTCCCTCCAGGTAAACAATCTTCCACAATGAATTCCACTTGTGAACAACACAGGAGCAGTAAACGAGATCAGAATCGTTTTTCCTTTCTCTGAGGTTCAGAGAATGTGAACCCCAGAAATATTCTTGGGAAGTTTTGCCTTGCTTTTCTCTGTGAAGAGAAATGTGGCTAAAGGTCTGAGGTACACCATTGTGTCTATAAGAACTGTAGATTTCTAATAATAAATTGTCTTTTCATGCCTTCTGATGATGGAGTCTCTGTATCACCTTTGGCTGTCCCTGATAACCCCTTTGGTGATACAAGAGCTATTGATCTATCTAAATAAGCTAGTTAGTTTTTCTTGTGATAACTTCAGAGTTATTAGAGTTCTTCCCCACTATGACAACAGAAACCTGTGGTGGAAATACAACTCTCCATGGAAGGAGAGTTTGCTATTTTATTACTCAGAGTTTACCATTTTATAACCCAGAGTTTACTATTTTATAACCCAAAGCAATATTTGGTGCCAAAAAAGAATTTTTCCCTGTGACCCATCTGAAAGATTCTGTCCTTCAGAGGAACTTACAGCACTAGGCCAAAAAGCATTAGGGAAAGTATTTCCACAATTTTTACAATTGTTAATCATTACCATGCTTTGCAAACATGTGTTTTACCCAGAATTACTCCTCACATTAATTTACTCTGAGCTGTTTGATGCTACACTGTAATTTTCCATTAGGAGCATCTGACTGGAAAAAAAATAATCAAAGCTATGTGAGGCTGGTATTAAAATCATATCTGCAAATCTGTTATGCTGCTGCTTTGTGTTGTTTGGTCCATCTTTTATCTGTTACATATTGGAAAAAATACACTATCCCTGTTATGTGTAAAAATCCCTGTTTTTTTTCTTCTCTGATTTAAACACTTCCACAGAATGCTTTAATTTGTATAGATCTCCTGCACCAACTGTACCAGTTTGGGGAATCATTTCAGAATAAAAATAAGCGAAGTATTATAATCAATGCTCAGAGCAAGAATTATAGCATCTGTAGAATCAGAAACATTCTTATAATTACTTTTTATAGCTCATATTTTCTCCCTTGCAAAACAACCCCTATCTGCTTTGTCAGATGGATGGAGGAGAGATGCCTTTAAAACCAGGTTAAACTGGCATCCAGCAGTTCTAAAGGCAGGCTTTTCCTCTTTTCTCTCTATTTTTGGTTGGTTTTGGTGTTGTTTTTCTTTCATAAGCCACAGGTCTGTGACGATTGTCCTTGCCATGTGTGTTTGAAGGCCACCAGAGCCATTCCAGTGCTGCATCCACACCCAGCACAGCTCATGGACATCAACAGGAGCCAGACCTGGCCCAGCCTGGCACTGATGCCACCAGGCAGTGCCACCTTCTCCAGATGAGCAGCTGCTCAAGGGAGCTGGGTCAGAAATCCCAGAGGTTTGCCTTCTCTGGGTCATCCTCACCTCCCTTTTCTTCTTTGCCTCTCCACAGGGAGCTCTGGTCTGTGCTTCACAGACTTTCCATGTCTGCAGTTGCTCAGATTCCCTTGTTGTGGTTTCTTGGGAGCATTCCTGAACTGTGAACTCGTTCATTCTTCCAGATGCTCCCAGCAGTGAGAGCAGCCCAAGGGCCTGGTGTTCCCCCCTCGATGGGCCAGACACAGCTCAGCTGCTGTGCATGTGCAGCCTGAGCTCTGCTGATCCTACCCCAGCAGGATCTAACTGCACATTTTCCTGCAGAAACATCATCACTCCAGAGCTCCCCAGAACAATCCCAGCAGCTGCTTTCCTGCCTTTGTTGGTGCAGATACCCCAGAGTGAGATATATGTGTGCTTGTGCCCTTTTCCTTCCTCCAGACTCCTTTTAATACCAATTTAATCCTGTTTACTGTTTTCCTCTTTAAGCCAAAAGATCCTTTCAAGCATTTCAGCCAGCTGCCTGGGTGAGTTTGGGGGAAAAGTATGTACACACACAGCTAGGGAGCTGCTCCCTGCCCAGAGTGAGGGCTGACCATGCCCTGAGCAGGGAGGACACCAGGGAGGCCCAGGGACTGGTGACCCATGGACCACAGAGGAGCATTTTTAGCATCTGTAGAATCAGAAACATTCTTCTAATTACTTTTTATAGCTCATATCTTGTCCCATGCAAAATAATCTGCTTTGTTAGATGGATGGAGGAGAGATGCCATTAAAACCACGTTAAACTGGCATCCAGCAATTCTAAAGACAGGGTTTTCCTGTTTTCTCTCTGTTTTTGGTTGGGTTTGGTGTTGCTTTTCTTTCCTTAGTCACAGATCTGTGACAATTTTCCTTGCCTGATTCAGGTTGGATCTGTTGTCACAGTGACAGGAGTTTGTTCTGCCTGTGTTCAGCTCAGACAGAGCTTCTGCAGCTGTGGACTTTTCATGGAATCACAGGTTGGAAGGGTTGGAAGGGACATAAAAGCTCATCTGATTCCACCCCTGCCATGGCAGGGACACCTCCCACTGTCCCAGGTGCTCCCAGCCCTGCCCAGCCTGGCCTTGGGCACTGCCAGGGATCCAGGGGCAGCCACAGCTGCTCTGGGCACCCTGTGCCAGGGCCTGCCCACCCTGCCAGGGAACAATTCCTCATTCCCAATATCCCATCTAACCCTGCCTTCTGTCAGTTTGAAGCCATTCCCCTTCTCCTGTCACTCCAGGCTGCTGTCAATATCTCCCTCTCTCTCTCTCTCTCTTTGCTTCCCTTAAGGCACGGGAAGGCCACAATTAGATCACTCCTGGTCTCTTCTCCAGGCTGAACAATCCCAATTATCTCAGCCTTTTCCCACAGGAGAGGTTCTCCATCTCTCTGATCATCCTGATATCCCTGCTCCTTTTGTCCAAACTAATGAGGTCTGCAGAGATTTGGCTGTGCTGGCTCAGGCACAGAGCCCTGCACAGCCCTGTGCCTTTTGGTCACTTCAGTGCTGAACAAGCTCATATTTAACCACACAAGCATCATCTTAAGCCCCCTCCAAAACTGCAACCCAGCTCCTCACTTTCCTCAGGCTGATCATGTTAAGGTTACTGTTTGTTTTGGTGTCACCATGGTGATTACCTGGGCAGGTGTCTCTGATTCAGATGATGTGGTTTGAAACTATTAGCCCAAGGTAACAATATATTCTCCTCCAGAGTGAGTGTTTGTAGTGGTGCTCACCAGGCTTCCAGCTGTGCTTCCCACAGACCTCCCAGGCTCCAGCAGCTGCCAGGGCCCTGGGCAGGGGTGGCTCTTCTGAGGAAGATGCTGATACATCAGTTCTTCCTCAAAAAATTCTGGTTACATGGTAAGACACTGAAAAAAAAATCCCCCCCTCCTCAACAGGGCAGGGGAAGAACACAAGATGGAAAATGTGTAGGTTGAGATAAAGGCAGGGAGATCTCTTAGCAACTGCAGCCATTGGCAAAACAGATAGTTTAAAAAAAATAATAATGTATTGCTGATTAAAATAGCTTGAGAAAGAGGAATTAAAAGATCTTTGGCTACCCCACACCTGTGTTCACAGGCTCAGCTTCACTCCTGGCTCCTCTGCTCCCCCGAGCCCTGCACAGTGCAGGCAGCCAGGGGATGGAGGGTAATGGTCACTCCATGACTCCCCCCTGATTCTCTTCCCTCCTTACATTTTACACCTGTTCCAGTGTGGGTCCTCTAGAGCCCACAGTTCCAAATACAGACCAAATACAGCCTGGTCTCCCTGCAGGGTCCCTGCTCTGCTGTGCTCCTCTCAAAATCCCTGCTCCTCCTCCTCCTTTGCTGACCTGGCTGCTTGTAGGGCTTCTTCCTCTCCCTTTTCCCCTCACCCTCACTGTCTGGATGACATTCTGGCTCTTTTTAACTCCTGTTTTTCACTGAGACACCCCCAGGTAACTCCCAGGCCCAGCAGTGCCTGCTCTGGGGAGGCTGAAATGGCTGGGCTGGACATGGGGCAGCCCTGGCCTATCCCCACAGAGACCCCCACACCCTCCCCACACCTAAATCATAACCTTAACCATGCCCTAAACACACAACACACACTTTTGGAAGCTTTCTTTAAAATGTGAGCTTTTTTATTTTTTTTAATTTTGGGTCTTTCCCCAAAAGCACAAAAATTCTGTACAAGTGGATGTCCCATGAATGTCCCTCATTAAAATGTTTCATTCATTTTTCACTCCCAGCCATAAGAATTTTATTCAAGTGTCCTTGAGCTCTGAGAGCAGAGATAAGCCTACAAATATTAATGATTTTCTGATGATTTAATGAGTTTTGATGCAGTCCTCACCCTCTATTCTGATGACTCCTGTAGGGCCAAGGCCTAGTGTTGCTGGAGGAGTACCTGGAGACAATTCTGGCGCCTGTTTCATTGAGGATCAAGCCCAAGTGCTGTTGTTTATTGGAATAATTGCTGGGGAATCCATAACTAGCTCCATTTTTGGCTGGGCCACATTAAAACTGGATTATTTTCCTTCCTCTCTTTCTCTTCCTGTGCGTACAACAACCTCCACGCTGCCCCTCAGACACTGAGCAGCACCTCCCGAGCCTGATCTGGATTCCAGCTGAATCTGCCTGCTGCCAAGATTCCCTCTTCCACAGTGTCAGGAAAATTAATCCACAAACACCAGAGGTTGTCCAAAAAAGAGACAGAGGAGTGCTTTTGCTTTATTCCAATAAAGGGAGAGTCCATGGGGCATTCCCCTCTCCAATTTTTGGAGTTCACAACCTCCTTTTTATCCCAATTTCCCAGCCACATTTCCCTTCTCTCTTTCCCCCTATCTGAGGTACTTGAGAGATTCAGACTTCCCGATATGCCTGATACCAAAGATTTCCCTCTAATGTATAATCCTCCCTTTTAATTTTTAATTCTTACTGAATTAAGGGGTTTTTCTTCTCCATTGTTTCTTTCATCTTTCAATGTCTAATTTCATTTATCAGCAAACCTAAAGTTTATTTGTAAAAGCAAATATCATTTTCCATTCATCAATCAGTGGAATCCTTCCCGTTAGTTTCTTTTATCTCCTAATGCTGGTTTTATCTCCCAGCAGACCCACAGCTTGTTTGGAAAGACAAATCCACTATTCCTCTCAACAGGAACACCCTGGGGACGTGTGGAATCCTGCATGAGAGCAGGGACAGCCCGTGCCAGGCCGGCCTGGCTGGTGATGAGTAACCCAACATCCTCCTTCCCCCTCAGCTCCCAGCCTGTGAGTCAGCACCCCAGTCCTGCTGCCATTCCAGCAGCACATGCTAACACAACTTCCACTGCTTTTTAAGGTCATCCCGAGCTGCTGCGTGGCCAGAGGCCAAATCCCACTGCAGGGTTTAGCCAAGCCCTGCTCTGGATGATCCCCGTGCTCCACTGGCTTCCTCCTCCTCCGCCACCTCCGCCTGGCACTCCTGGGGCAGCACGGGACAGCTCTGGCCCAGAAATGCAGCTGGAGCTCAGCTTCCAGGGCTGGCAAGGCAGGGAAATCCTCCCCAGCACAGATGGGACTCCAGTCAGACTGTAACTGGGGAGTTTGGGCCCGTGCTGAGGTTTCCTTTAACATCCTTTGAGTGATGTTTTCGCATGACTGTGCATCCGGTCAGAACGTTGTGGTGCAATCCCCTGTGCGTCCTGGATTGCCAAGCAAATTGTGTTCTATTCACCATCTGTGTGCCTGTTGGCTTCTGTTCAGTGGGCAGTTTTCCTTATCTCTTCCACAAGTGGGGAGACATCTGCTGATAACAGGATATTAAATGTCACTGCATGGCTGATAAGAACTACGGCATCCCATTGGGAGATGTGAGCCCAGAGGGAAGAGCCAAGCATTCCCAACTGGATATAATCTTAAAATTCTGGAACACCAGCACGGCTTCTCCACTGGATTCCCCAGAGGAACAGCTGCTCTCTTCCCCTGGATCTTCAGAGGAAGACTGCACCCTTCTACAGTACCCCTGCCCCAACAGAACCAGCCCTGACACTGCAGGAGGGCTGCAGCCACATTTCCAATGGCACTGCCACCAACACCCTGACCCACAGGGTGTCAGGCTGGGTTCTGACTCTGTCAGTGCTGTTTTGGTTTACTGCATTGTTTATTTTATCATTTTATTTTCTTCCCTATTAAAGAACTGTTATTTCCTGTTCCCATATTTTTGCCTGGGCGCCCCTTAATTTAAAATTTATAGCAATTTGGAGGGGTGGGGAGGGTTTACATTCTCCATTTCAGAGGAGGCTCCTGCCTTCCTTAGCAGACACCTGGCTTTCCAAAGCAAGACGCTGTGTCTCCATCCACCACCCAGGCCTGCTGGCTCATCCTGCCTGGGCCCAGCCCCGAGCCAGGAATGCTGCTGGGATGTACAGGATGGAGGTTTTCCTTCAAGGTCACCTCAGAATCTCTCACTTCATTGCACTGAAGACACAAGAAGACCTTTTGCACTCTTCTTGCCCAAGGATAAAAATAAAAGGGATTTTATTGTCAGCCTTGGTCACATCTTTCTTGATGAGCACACCTCATATTTGTTGTCAGTTCAGTGATACCCCCATTGCTAACAATATATTAAAGAGCAAAGAAAACTCAACCCTAAACCCAATAACAACTTGAAATATCAATAGATGACTCTAGGAAGGGTGGAAAACTTCAGCTGAAAAGGACAATTAACAGCACAAGATTCAGCTGTGCTTAACCTTCACTTATTTCTCTGCTCCCAAATAGAGACCTCACTGCAGAAATGAAGGGGCTACAAATAAGGGTACTTAGCTAAAAATGTGTATTCAACAATTTCTCCCCAGCCAGAAACCCTGTGTGGTTTCCTGCCACTCTTTCTCATCTGGGAACCCCCAACCTCCATCCTGCCTCACAGAGGTGCCCCAAAGCAAAATATCTTCAACATTAGGAGATGCTCTTTTAATTTCAAACCCAATGAGATGTGTATCCTGATTTCATAGCAAGAAAAGCAGACAAACCTCTGGACAAGCTGAAAAATCTCCCTTTAAATTCCACTTCTGTCTCAATTATAGTTTTTCAATTCCACTTATGTCAACACCTCATTTACCCCTAATCTATTCATGTCTCGAGCTGCAGCTGAGGTGAGAACCTGCACATTTAGAATAAAAACCCTCAAAGAACTAAGTAAATAAGGACAGGTTCTTGATCCTATGCCCAGCCAGTTGGGATTACTGAGTAATGCAAACACTCCATTAATTATCACCATAACAAAGGAGGCCTCTCATAAGGTTTTGCAGGAGAACATCAACTCTATCAAGCAGCAGATCACTGAGATATTAAAAACTACAAGAGAGCGGTGGAGCATGAAGAAAATCCTGCGTTTAAATATGGACTGAAACAATATTTTTTTAAAAATTTTTAGACTGAAAGGAGATGTTTATTTCTCAGAGGCCATCAGTGCAGGTGAATCCCATCTCCCACAGATCCGAGGAGACAAGCTGTGCTGTCCTCTTCCACTCAAGGACAACAGCCAAAGCCATTCAGGGTGAAGGAGACTCAGGACCAAGACCCAGAGCTGCAGGATTTGGAGCAAGGATGGGAACCCTGGAGCCCAAGCTCCCACAGCAGCCACTAATTATCAGCTGGCAGCCTCTCAGCTTCTCCTCATGAACTTGCTCTGCTTTGTGTCACCGGCTAAATATTTATTGGAGCAACGACAGGAAGCTGTTCCCATATTTTTATCGTATTTCATATCAAGAGGAGCATTTGCAATGGGAGGACAGCTCACCCCAGATGAGCTGCTAGACCAGACTCTATCCAAGTCTTTAAGCCAGGCAGAAGAATTTGCCACAGAGCCTTTGGTGAAATGGAACACTTTCACCTGCGCCTTTTTCCCAGCAGCTCAAAGCACTCTCTAAGTTCAGCTGCTGAATCAGACATAAAAGAGAAGGCAAAACCTCTGTGTGGAAAATGCTAGAACCTACCTGTGAGAGAACTGCCAGCTTCATTAATGTGGTCATGGAGGAGCAGAAATTTAATCACTGTTGATTTTAGGAGTTAAAAAAGTTCAGAGATTTGAGGTGCATCAGGGCAAGCTGGCAGCTGAATGAGAGCATAAAGGATAACTGCAGTAGATTCCCATATTCAGAGGGGCACACAAGATCCTTCAAAATCTTCCTCTCCTGCCTGGAATTGTAAAATCTAGTTCTCCTGGGTGTGCAAAATCAGCTTTTTCAGGATTTCCCCATTGTGAGAGCAGAAGAATCATCTGCCCAAATGTAACCATACCATGATTCTAAGAAGCATTGTGTACACATTTTAAATTTTTTTTCAGATGAGAATCTAAGTGTAAAAAGTGTGACCTTGACAACATCCAAGACTAAGTGGGTAAAAAATGAGCATAAAAATTCATTTTTCATGAAGGTCTCACTTTTATGTTGCTCCTCAAATCTAGAAAAGGGCATTGAACTTCTCTGGAGTTCCCAGTCTGGGCACTTCTTCAGTAGCAGCAAAGCAACAATAAGAGCTGGTGGATAACAATATGCTGGCTGGACTTTTATGAGGTTTATTTCTTAACAAGATGTTGATTCATTTGTAAATTAAGAACATGGTTTGTTGTGTAACCTCCTTTTACACATCCATCAAACTTCAAATGGAGAAAATTAAATAGTGGCTCACTTACCAAGGAGAGGAGATCCTCTTTCAGTTAGAAGTGGTTTTGTCTGAAGGTTGGGATTTTATTTGTTTTTGGTCCCAGCATATCACAAATGTGCCAAGAACGTACAAATCAAATACAAACAAAATGTATTTCAACAAAATGAGAAGCCAGGATTTGGTTTGAATTTAGTACAGCAAAGAGGTGATTCTTTCCATAGTGGTTGTGTTACTCACACGAGTTCCACACTAACCACAAAACTCTCCTGGTTTCTGCTGGGCAGAGTCAATTTTCATTCTAGAAGCTGGTATGGCAGCCTGCTTTGGGTTGAGGATGGGATGATGTTGATAACTCACTGCTGTTCCAGTTGTTGCTCAGCACTGCTTACACCAAGTCCAGCACTCCTCAGCTTCCCACGGAAGCCAGGGCTGGGAGGGCACACGGCCAGGCCAGCTGATCAAAACTGACCAAAATTGACTCAAACTGTCCCCAGCTGACCCCAGGGGTGTTCCATGCCATCTGCCCTGCTCAGCACCTAGAGCTGGGGCAGCTCTGGGGGTGCCAGCCTGCTCACTGGGGACTGCATGGGCATCCCTCAGGAGAGCAGGGAGAAATTGCAATGTCACTTGCTTTGTGTGTTCTTTTATGGTTTGTGCACTGTTTTGTTATTATTATTTTATTTATTTGATTTTCCCTTCCTTTCCTGTCCTGTTAAACTGTCCTTATCTCACCTTGTAAGTGTGGCATTCACATTCTCTGGAAAAATCCCTTCACCCAGGGTTTTTCTCCTGGGAAGCTGAGAAGACTCAGAGAAAAGGAAAACAATTCTCATCTCATTTGCTTCTCCTGTGTTGTGCTCATGTGCAATGTGTTTGGAGATTGTTTACCCACAGGTGATTGTTCCATTGCATTCTGCTGGGAGTTGTTTTCACTCTTTGGCCAATCAGGGCCAAGCTGTGTCAGGACTCTGGAGACAGTCACGAGTTTTCATTATTATCTTTTTAGCATTCTGTAAGTATCCTTTCTGTATTCTTTAGTATAGTTTATTGTAGTACTCTTTAATACAATATAGTATCATAAAATAATAAATTAGCCTTGTGAGAACATGGAGTCAGATTCATCATTCCTCTCTGCCGCAGGGATCCCTGTAAATACAATTTGTAAGTTTTGCTGTTTTCCCCAATTCTCTCCCTCATCCCACCAAGGGGGAAGGAGTGAATATCTGTGTGGTACTCATTGCCTGTTGGGTTAACCCACACTACCTCCTCAGATCCTCAAAGTCTGCACAGACTTAGATTGGCTTGCACAGTCAGAGGAAAAAGGAGAAAAAAACATCAGGCACATTCCCTGGGGTCAGCCACCAATCCTTATTTCCCAGGGAAAACATCCTCATGGTTCAGGCAGCGCAAGTGACTTATCCAGAACCTGCTGCAGGCTTTTCTCCTTGAGTTCTTGCCCTGCTGCATGAGAACAGGCATAGCTGCAAGACTGAGCTGCAGCAGGACTGCAAAGCTGCTCAAAGGTGCAAAATAGTTTTAATCTAAAAGATAAGAGGTTTAGATCAAATGTCAAGAAGAAATTCTTTACTCAGAGGATGGGAAGGCTGTGGCACAGCTGTGGCTGCCCCTGGATCCCTGGCAGTGCCCAAGGTCAGGCTGGACAGGGTTTGGAGCACCCTGATAGTGGAAGGTGTCCCTGCCCATGCCTGGGGGTGGAATGAGATGAATTTTAAGGTCCCTTCCAACCCAAACGAGCCTGGCATTCCATGATTTTAAGATATACCATGAAGTTTTATAATGAGGTGTAAACATCCACCTGCTTTCAGCAGCTGAGTGCAGTAAACCAAGTCATTTACAATGTAAAGATGAAAATCTGCAAACTGTGCAAAAGGCCTCAGCAAAACCTCTGAAAGGGCTGTAAAAACTGGGTTGAGTTTCCTCTAAGCTGCTGTTACATTTGAACTGAAGGGCTGACAGAAAGAAAAATCAGCATTTTGGGGAGAAAATGTTAGCTCTGAAAGAATGAGCACATTGCAAAACAAGCCTTGTAGAAATCTTAATGACACCAGAAGCAGCTCCTGGTTAGGGGAATGGATAGCACAGCTCTGTGCAGCACTCACCACCTGCTCATGCTCTGACACTCAGGGCAATTAGGCAGAACAAACTGCTGGAGGGAATGGAGCAAAGACATGCAGGAAAACATGGATTTCAGGAAAGAGAGAGACAAAGTGATCTTTAGCACTCCTAAATTAAACCCTGAGCCCAAGGGGTACAGCACTGTGCACATTTAGCCTGATTTCTCTTCTCATTGAAACAGAAAAAAATGACTTCCAGTAAGGTTTTCCATTAAAAGGCTGGTTGTCAAAGTCACTTTGGTGAGGATTACTCAAAGGCTGCCCCTTCAGTGACTTTTGGTCATTTCAGGAGCCTGAGGTTTGTCTGCTGTTGGTTGAGCCCATTAGAGTGGCCCCATTAGAGCTCAGGAAAGCAGAACTCATCTTCCTTCACTGCTGATGCCATTGAAGAGCTCACAGAGCAATGACATTTAGAGTGACTGTGGTCAATGCAATGTTTTGCTATGAGGGGGACAATCCTAAAACTTCTCTGAAATAAGGTTTTTGTCTCTATTTTTACAACAGTTTCATCTTCCTCATATTGTCCCATGTGGCTGCTAATCCTTCTACCAGTTTGGGTTTTACAGAGGAATGAAAATGCAGGGAAGCTCTGGTGTGCCTACACAACATATCTTCTTCTTCAAAATGGAATATTATTGGTTGTTGAAACAAAAAAAAAAGAGTCTTGCCTTAATCATTCACCTTCATTCCCACTGTTAGTCAGGTGTGTGCAACTTTCCAGCAAGGGAAACACAGTCCATCGTGATTTTAATTGGATCCATACATTTAAAAAGATCCTCTTTTCTCCCAAACCATGCCTCAAACCTGATGATTTTTGCCTTCTGGAGGAATCCTGCTCCTTCTGAATTTCCTTCTCCTTACAGCCTGTTTCTTCCTTATTCACTGGAGTAGCCTAGAAGCAAAATTTTGAGCAGAAAAACTCAGTTTCTTTTGACTTCCTTTCTGTAAGTTGTTGAAAATTTTTCCTATTTCATAAAAATGCTGCTAAAACCAACTAGGCTGTTGCAACACTCAGAGAATATTCTGCCAAATACCTCAGAACTTACAAATCTCTGAACCAAAGTAGTCCAGCATTAATTCTCCAAAACGCTCTGCTCCCTTCTGCTGCCGAGCAGAGCTCTGGCCCACGTTTCCATGGGACGCAGACAGGAATGATTTGCAGGGGCAATGAACGTCACTGCAAATTTCTGAGAGTCCAACTCAGTGCGAAAACCAGGCCAGCACCAGGATATTTAACACATGAGAGCATCGGGGCTAAAGCAAGTCAGGGCTGCATCTGCACAGGGCATGGATCCCACTGACATGGAAATGCCTCTGGGAGTGTGAGTGGGGCCTTGGGAGGAGGGAAATTCATGTCTGGCATCTGTGCCCAAAGCAGGAGTGTGGGGCAATCCTAACACAGAGGGAGGAGGAACATGAGGTCTGAATCAGGGGAACATCTCACCGTGGTCTGCAGCTCTGGGCCAGGGACAGGAGCCAGGGCACGGCTGGGGCTGGGCCAGGGCAGCTCAGGCTGGAGCTCAGGGCAAGGCTCTGCCCCCAGAGGGTGCTGGCACTGCCCAGGCTGCCCAGGGAATGGGCACGGCCCCGAGGCTGCCAGAGCTCCAGGAGCCTTTGGGCAGCGCTGCCAGGGGTGCCCAGGGTGGGGCTGCTGGGGGGGCTGGGCAGGGACAGGGGCTGGGCTGGGGGATCCCTTCAGTCCCTCCCAGCTCAGGATATTCTGTGATTGTCTGAGAATGGCACTGCATCAGTGCAGTGATTGTCAGAGCTGTTACTCTAAACAGTGAGAAGTGGCTGAACAGCAGGTCCCAGAGGGTTGGAATCAGTGGCACAGGGTGAGGTTGGAGTCCTGTCACTGCTGCTGCCCTCCAGGGTTCAATACTGGGCCCAGTATTGTTTAATTAATTTATCAATGGCTTGGTTGAGAGGTTGGTGCCTCCTCAGCAGCTCAGTGATGACACAAATGTGGGAGGAGTGGCTGATACCCCAGTGCTGAGCAGCCCTTCAGAGGGAACTCAGGAGGGACAGAGAAAAACTGTCTGAACTTCAGCAAGGGCAAATAAAGGGTCCTGTACTGATGCCTCAGGTTTAGCTTTCCTATTTTTCACATTCTGTGCTGCTTTAGTGTGTGGGTCTGGGCTTCATATCAGGGGATGGTGAGCTCTGTGCACAGAGCAGGGAGACAAAACAATTCCTGCTCCAGCTGGGCACCAAGGACAAATGATCCAAATCTCAGCCCAGGAGCACAAACACCGTGGGCTGGAGAGAGAAAAACAAGCAGGGTGGGACTGCCTGGGCTAAAGCTGGAATGGGACAATGAACTGCAAGGTGCAAATGGAGCAGAACTGATCCCAGGGACAGACCCCGTGCCCGGCCGTGCATTTTGGGGCCATTTTGGTTCATCTTGGGTGCAGCCCTGGCTGGGCTCTGGTGCTGCCCAAGGTGCATCCATGGAGGATTTCAATAAATTCCTGCTTTATTCTTTAGCTCTGTCCAGTCTCTGTTCTAGGGCAGCTGCACAAGGCATCAGCAGCTGGGGAAGAACAACCCCACTCACCAATACGGGCTGGGGGTTGACCTGAATTAATCACCACATTCATCATATCTCACACCTTCACCTGTGCTCTGTAACATGTTCTGGAACTTGCAGTTTCACCAGAACATTCAAAAGCTGACTGAATTCCCCCCCAAAAAATTAATTAATGATCCATCTTAAAGGAAAGGTACAGCTTCAAAGGGATTTTTATTTCATGCCCCATCAGGATGAAATCAAACCATTTTAGTTCCATTCAGACAATGAAATAAAAAAAATTTCAACTTGTTCAGACAATGAAATATAAGCCCAAGACATCACTAAGAAATTAGTGGCAATTGCACTCCCAAGAATTGTGCTAAAGGTGAGTCAATTCACTGCTCAATCTGTTCCATGTCAGGAGAGAATTTTAATCAGTAAGGCAGTAAATCCTTCTTATCAGAGCTGCACCATTTTTAGATAAGGAGCTGAACTTTACCTGCTCACCCTTCCAAATGGGACTGAGTTTATCAAACCACAGTTTATCTCTCCAAGAAGAGGATGGCTTGAATGTGACTTCATCCTGTCCAGCCTGGGACACTTCCCTTGCCTTGCCTTCCACCACTGGTTCTGGTTAGGGAGAAAGAACTCTTCCAGATATATTTAATTGAAATTCCTCCATTTCCAAGAACAGCTTTGGAAATCTCCCAAGGTTTTAAAAAGCTCCCAGTCACCCCCTCAGCCATTTCTTGGTAAAATGACGCCCTGAATCAAACTGATTTTAATGTTTATTGGAGAATCCCAGCAGTGTTTGCAGCTTGACTCTGGGAATCTGAGCACTGACACTTCCTGCTAACACCAGCAGCACTGGATGTATTTGAAGGGGAATTTTTGAAGATGTTGCTGCCAACAGGAAGAAACCATAAGGGAAAACAGATCACTTGGAAAATCCTATTGCAGGAGGCCAAAGAACAACTGTGACTATTTCCACATCTGAAGATTAATAGAAGTTTTTCTTGCAATTTCCCTTTGGGTCTGGGTTTTCATTGGTTGTTTATTTGGAGGTGGCTAGGATGGTTTGTTTGGTTTTAAAGTACCTTTTTAAAGCTCAAAAAGCAGCTGGAATGGAGATCTCTTTCCTCTGAAGGACTGCAGAGTGTGCCTGCAGCAAGGCCAGCAGGTCACACTGCCCAGCAAATCCCTGCACTTGAACAAATCTGGGTTCAGGAGGCCAAAACATAATTGCTGCAGGCTTCCCATCTGAAGACTATCAAGCTGCTTTATTATGATTTCAGGTTTACTGTCTTTAGAAGGACCAAGTCTCATTTGTCACTTAATAAATATATTAAAGTCTCTGGGAAACAGCTCATTACCAAAACAAAAAGAAAACAAAAAAATCAAAAAGCAATCAGAAGCCATTTGTACAGTGTCTTCCCCTGGAAATTCAGTGCTCTTAATTGCTGTGTTACACTGATCATTTTTCTTCATTAGCAGGGAAGAAAACATGAGTCCCATTTGTACCCAAGAGCAAAGTTGATCCCAATGTCTAAATCCAGCTACAAGCCCTGACACACCACCTGATCAGAGCTGTTTCATTTTCTCATTTCCATTAAAAGAGGAAGCTGAAATCCATGGTTATTTGTCACTGCCTGGATTTAGAGTGCCTCCCCAGGAATGTTTTCTCTCTAAACATTTTGGTTTGTAAATAAACAAGTTCCAACTGCAGTTGTTTGCACCACAGTAAAATAAATGAATGCTTCAGTGCGTCGTCATGTGCTGCACAAAAAATATAAACAGATCCATACTCACCCCTCAGGCCATTAATACCTCTGTCAGCAAACACCTGGGGCAGAGATATTACTGGGGAAGGTTCACATTTTAGAATTTGGTTGTTACCACAGCAAGAACTGCTAAGCCCAGCCTAAAGTGGACTTTTGTTGTAGTTGAGATGGAGACAATGCAAAGAAACACACCCCATTTTCAGAAGGCTGGACTGGGGGATCCTTCAAACTGTTTTTATTCTGGCATGCATGCTTTTTAAACATTCTTACAAAACTCATCAGTTTACACTTTACTCATTGGTCAGGAAAGACAAACAAAGTGTTCATTGGAACAGGTTGCAGGTTTCTCTTATTTCTCCTTCTTTCTTTCTTGATTTCTGTGTCAACGACCTTGGTAGGAAATTCATCCGGTGGTGAACATGGATCCTCTTATCGAACTTCTCTCTGGCTCTCAGAGTCACTGTAAAACCTCTCCCACAGACTTTAATGGAGGACTTCTGTCAAAACTCACTGTTTCAGCATACTAAGTTGAAAAATACCCTGGCAGATGGTCGAGCATTATCTCTCCCCACATCTCACCCATCACTAACGCTGCTTCGTTTCTGACACTTCTGTCAAAGACAGTCTGAAGTGACAATCCAAAGCACAATTCTGTTTGGCCAACTGTGCACACAGAGCCTCCCTGGGAACACCACGGGCTTCCCCAACCTCCCCCAAAGGCCATAGCAGCTCCTTCTTGAAGATTTTTGGGGAAGAGAGGGGAACTCCTTCACCCCAAAGTCTTTCTGTCACTATTTCTCAGCTCTTTTCCCATTAGAGTGACTGAGGGAACCTGGGGCAGGCTCTGAAGTAGATAATGGGGTAGGTGGTGACTGATGTCAGGAGAACCAGCTGTGGCTTTGGGTTTGGGTGAGGATAAACCAGCAGAGCAGAGAGGACATGAAGTTGGATGGTCTCAGCCATGTCTCTTTAGCTGATTATTTAAAATTAGAGAGCAGGAACCAGCCCAGGCAAGCCAGGGCAGCTTTTGAGGAACACAGCCCTAAACTGCTCACTTGTCCTTGGAGCAGGCAGGCAAGAAACCACAGCTTTCCTGCTAAACCCAGAAATCTGTCCTGAGGAGGTAAAAGACCCTGTAAATTACCTTTATAGGGTCTTTTACCTCCTCAGGACAGATTGTGGAGCCTTTTAGTTGTCTGATTTTTGGGTTGGTGCACAGCTGTGTTTGGTGAAAAGGCCACAGGCAGCAGCTCCTTTGCTTGTTCAGAGCACACTGGGCAAGACCAGGAAGACTTGTGATCTTTATAAGAAATTTTTTCATGTCCAGTTCCTGTTCTGTCTCCTAGAAACTGGAAAGGCAGGGATTTATGAGCTTTACTGGTTTTCTGTTTAACAGAAATTGATTTTCTCACAATCTTCCTGGTCCCGCCCAGTGTGCTTTGAACAACCAGAACAATCTTGGGGGATCTGACAAATCCAGCCAAGGAGAGCAGAATTTCACCATGCCCTGCTTTCCAGGGCAATGGCCTCAAACTCAGGTACCATTTACATCCCTCACATCATGAGGGTGGGCAGGCCCTGGCACAGGGTGCCCAGAGCAGCTGTGGCTGCCCCTGGATCCCTGGCAGTGCCCAAGACCAGGCTGGGCAGGGCTGGGAGCACCTGGGACAGTGGGAGGTGTCCCTGCCATGGCAGGGGTGGGATGGGATGAACTTTAAGGTCCCTTTTGACCCAAATTATCCTGTGCCTCTGTGATTCCCTTGGATTTGGCAGGGATGGGTTGACGGTTGCACTTGATGACCTCAGAGCGCTTTTCCAACCTAAATGATTGAATTCTGTTATATATAATGTAAAGTAATTAATGCTTAAGGGGAAAATGTATACAATAAAAATTATAAAATGAACTTGACATCCAACGAGCCTCTGACCATGAACAACCTGGAGACAGATTACCACATTGGAATTATGAAACTCCTGGTGGCAGCAGGAGAACAATGCCTTGTTTACTAATAAAAGAATGTGGCTGGAGCAAAGATGAGCTTCCCCTGGAACCATCAGGGAACACCCAAGGGTGATCATTGCTTGGTAGATACCATCAATCAAGATAACCAAAGTCACCAAGGAACATACATGTGAATAAAACTTCCCCTGACATGATTAGTGCTTGGCACTACTCAGGAAACAGCAATTGTCCAAACCTGTACAGTAAAAAGAAACTTCATACATATGTGGGGTACAAAAGAAATGGGGGCACCTCTGCCTCAGGCATAAAGAACTGTATAAAACAGCCCTGCTGGAAACAGCATCGGTGAACACAAGGGATCTGATGTGATAGAGGTCAGATCCAGGTTCACCCAGCGCTGATCCCAGGCTCAATGCTGCCTCTTTGGCTGTGGGTTTTGAGGAGCGTATTTTGATTGTGAAAATAAAATATTTCACATTTATTAATTTGGCTATCTGGTTGATCATTTATAACAGTTCTAACCCCTTCAGCTTTGCCATGCCCTGGCTTTTTGCTACCATTATATTCCCTGCAAATGTGTTTAGGCTTTCCCACCTTTTGTCACACCTGGAAGTTAAACATTTCCCTCCCTTTAAGAGAAAATTACCCAGGAGTTTCTAGAGCTGCTCAGCATTGTTGCACCCATAATTATTTTCTACACAACACACAATTTCAACAATTAAATTATTTTTCCAAAGAAGACTCTGTGGTGTTTGCATTAATAACACAAATCCCTGCAAAAGCTATCAAGTATCTGCAGTGATCCTGCTCCCTCCTGAGATATTTTTCTGTTAAAGACATTACTGTCTCACAGGAAATCATTACCTTTCATCCATACACTACCTACCTCATACTTTTTGGTCACATTACTATCAAAAGCTAAACTCAAAATTATGCCTAAGCTGGGATGGTCATTACCTGTTTGTACAGGCAAGGTACCCTATTCATGCACGACCACACAGAGACATCCCCCTGGAAAATGCAAACATACTGGAACTTCCTTATTTCCTTTAAAAATAGGCTGGAATAAAGGGCTCCTTCATTCGAGGGAAATACCGAGGAAATTGGAGCATTTTGTGCCCCCTTCCTTTGGATTACCTGCTAACATCTCCATTTCATTCCCAAAGCTGCCTTAGGTTTGGGGTAAGGGATGAAATTCCCTGTTCCTAGCAGGAAAAGCAGCAGGGGTGTCCAGGATTAACCCGAGGGAGCCCAGAGGAGGCTGAGCACACCTGGAGCCTGCAGGGCACAGCAGCTTCACCTGCACAGCCTGTCCTGGCCTGGCTCTGCTTCCCCTCCTTACCCACAGCACTGCTTGGCAGGAGAGTGGTGAAGAAATGTGGAAGAGGTTTTACAGTGAGAGCCAGAGAGAAGTTTGATTAGAGGATCCATGTTCACCCCTGAAATGTTGGGGAAGATGAAACAGGAAAGCCTTATAAATATGATTGTCTAGCAAAACATTTTGAGAATATAGAAACTATAAGCGAGTTTGAAATGAAAGCAAGCTTTGAGATACTTTAGTTACTGAACAACTGGAAAACAATGGTGTGGCCAGCTGAAGGTGATCCCCTTTTGATGGAACAACACCCTCTGCTTGCAGACAGGCCCAAGGCTCAGAGCAGACCCTGCAGCTTGGCAGGAGGGGCCCAAAGAGGAGTTTTTAGGGTTTATAATGTAACACAGTGTGGTGATGTAATGATTCTTATAGGCTGTATGGAAATGCTATAGGATTTGTATCTTGTACTAGATTGGTTAGTGAGAATCAGAATATTCAACACAGAAGAAGATTTATTGTATTGTAATGAGAACCTCGCTCTCTTACCCCTTTTACTCTCTCACCCTCTCACCCTCTCTCCCCTCTCTTCTCTCATTCCTGCTCTGAGCTGTGTTTGGCAGCTCCCAGCAGGGCCCTGCACCCAGGCCCTTTGCAATAAACCCCAAGTTCCAGACCTGGCTCCAGAGATCTCTCGTCTCCATCCGTCCCCACCCGTCCCCACCATCCTACCCCCGATGCTCCCACACTGAAAGAATTTTCTACCAAGGTTCGTTGACACAGAAACCAAGAAAGAAAGAAGGAGAAATAAGAGAAAACTGCAAGTGCCTGTTCCAATGAGCACTTTGCTTGTTTTTCCTGACCAATGAGTAAAGTGTAAACTGATGAATTTGTAAGAATGTATAAAAAGCATGCAGGCTAGAATAAAAACAGTTTGAGGCTTTCTGAAAATTGAGTGTGTTGCTTTGTATTGTCTCTGTCTCAGCTATGACAAAGAAAGTATTGAGAGCAAAATGCAGCTCCCTATCCATGGCAGCATCACAGCCTGTAACCAGTTCAGTTGTTTCCTACATGAAAACAAGGTGGGGAAGAGGGGAGAGTCTGAAAACCAGATTGAACTTGGTGGATCACAAATGTGTCAATAAACATTCATTCATTCATTCATTCATTCATTCATTCCTTCATTTACACATGTAAGTATTATGGATTTTGTCATATGTACTTAAAATCACAGAATGGTAAAGGTTGGAAGTAACCTCAAAGCTCATCTTGTTCCACCCCTGCCACGGCAGGGACACCTCCCACTGTCCCAGGTGCTCCCAGCCCTGCCCAGCCTGGCCTTGGGCACTGCCAGGGATCCAGGGGCAGCCACAGCTGCTCTGGGCACCCTGTGCCAGGGCCTCACCTCCTCCTGAGTAAAGAATTTCTTCCTAACATCCAATCTAAACCTGTCCTTTTCAGTTTCAACCATCTTGTGTCTTCGAGCAGTTTTGAGAGCTGAGGGGCAGAGTCACCATTGCTCACCAGAAGACAGAACTAGAGAGGTTCAAGGTGAGGCACAGAACTGGCAGAAAGGCCAGCAACAAATCTTTACTCCCAAGTCTGTTCTGTAATTTACATATGAGAAACGTTGAGTGGGAACAAGCAGTGAAGTGTAAATTCTGGAAATTCGTTTTTTAGTATTTCCATTCATGTTCTCCATCCTTTGGTAGAACTGGGCTGCAGGAGAGCTGCTCCTCCCTGCAACATCCCAACTCCTCTCAAGCCCTGGAGCTGTACCTCACATCCAGCAAGAATCCCAGCCTTTGAGATAAATCACTTCAGTGCCAACACCAGTGACCAGCTTGTAATTCAAAACACTTCATCATGTAACACAAGTCAGACTGCAAGGTTCTGCCAGCTCTTGAAATCTAAAGCAGCCTGAGGACAGATACAGAAAGAGAATAAACCACGCTCTTTAAAGGTCTCCACTAGAGAAGCAACACTATAAATAACTGCCCACCTTCATTAAGTATTAAAACAAAGATTTTCTGCCACCTTGCTGTCCCTGCAAATCTGTTCCATCAATAAAATCCCTCCCCAAAGCATTGGTGACCTCAGCTGAAATACATTCACCCCTCTTCCTATCTATGCAAGTGAGCCAGGGGAGCAGCATCTCATTTCTCAGCTTGAGAATCACCTCCATGAAGAAAAATAAAATCGATTTCTGCTAAACAGAAAACCAGTCAAGCTCATAAATCCCTGCCTTTACAGTTTCTAGGAGACAGAACAGGAGCTGGAAATGAAAAAGTTTCTTATAAAGATCACAAGTCAATACCATTAATTATTGTAGTATGTGGCATTCACATACCCTGAACATGATTCCTTCACCCAGGGTTTTTCTCCTGGGAAGCTGAGAAGACTCAGAGAAAAGGAAAACAATTCTTATCTCATTTGCTTCTCCTGTGTTGTGCTCATGTGCAATGTGTTTGGAGATTGTTTACCCACAGGTGATTGTTCCATTGCATTCTGCTGGGAGTTGTTTTCACTCTTTGGCCAATCAGGGCCAAGCTGTGTCAGGACTCTGGAGAGAGTCAGGAGTTTTCATTATTATCTTTTTAGCATTCTGTAAGTATCCTTTCTGTATTCTATAGTATAAAAAGTAATAAATTAGCCTTGTGAGAGCATGGAGTCAGATTCATCATTCTCTCCCCTCCTTGGGGTTGCCTGCATTTTACAATAGTAATGCAACATCAATGGCTCATTAAGAGAAACATTTTTTCTCATCCAGGACACATTCAGCATCCCTTGTATCAATCACTATGAATCAAAGAGAAAACCCCAAATGGTCAGGCTCTCCTTCCCCTCTCTCATGTCCTTTGTGTCTCATTCCATCTCCTTTCATTGCCCTTTAGGGCAGACACCAAACTCATCTGTGGGGTTTGCAGCTGGAAGTCAGAAGTTCAGAATCCTCTCAGGAACATCCCCACATCCCCAGTGATGACTGGGACACTGTTCAGGGGAGCCAAGGGCAGCCCTGGGTAGGGGCAGATGGAATTTGTGTCCTTTTGGGCAGCAGAGGCACATGGGGATGTCAGAGCAGGGCTCCAGTGAGTCATTGCAAAGCCGGAGGTTGGACTGGGAGACCCTTGTTCCTCTGCTCTAATCAATTAACCACTTCTCCTCTCCAGGATTTCCTCTGCTCTAATCAATTAACCACTTCTCCTCCCCAGGATTTATTTTGCCTCTCTTGGCCCATGTAAGGAGGGCATTATATCCTACTCCAGGACAAGGGGCTAATTCCTCCTTGACACCCGCTGATGGCTATAACATGAACCAGTGCTCCCGAGATAATCAGGCCATTGTCCCAGCGTGTTAATTGAGACAAATGGCAGTAATGAGTCATGTTTAGGTGTCTGCTTGAGTTTCCTCTTTGTTCTCTGCTCCCAGATTAATACCTCGTTCCTCGGAGGTGACTGCTGATGTTCCTCCTCTCCCAGCGCTGTTGCTGAGACCCGTGCTGTGCTATCTCACTTGCAAAATATTCTGCTTATTCAGATTTGCTATTTTCAGAGCCTTTGCGGGATTGTTTTTTCCATGCCAAGTGGTTTTGAGATTAAAAGCAGACGAGAAGAGCAGAAAATAACAGCTCCTCCTCTGCCCCCACTCTTTACACGTGAATCAAAAATGTGAACCCATCATTTACAAGCTTTGCCATTTGGGATTCTGTTTAAATGAATTTATCAGCCAAACATTAGGCAGCTGTTAGCCAGTGGCATTCCTCCCTGAGCTTGCAGGAGCCAGGAATATCTCCTTACAGTGGATGAGCAGAGGGCAAACAGAGCAACATCAGTGGTGCCTCAGTTGTCTACAGCAGAGTCTGATATTTGGGGTTTGCCAGGTTCATATTTTCACCTTTGCAGGGGAACCAGCTCCTCACAAGCAGCTGCCTGAAAAAACACCACCTAAATCACTGCTCCAGAGAGCAACCCCAGAGCTGACAACACAGGCAGTTAAAATTCGAGCTAAAACCCTAAGCCTGAATTATGTGACACTTCCTCACTAATGGATTGCTGAAACCTGGGATCCACTTTCCTTCCTCTCTCAGTCCCAGCAGGCTGCACTGGAAGGATTGCTTGGAGCTCTGGCTGTGTTTTGGGCATCTTTCAGTGCTGGGGCTCAGCAGAGACACCCAGAGAAGCTCTGGGATTTTATCCCACACACAAGACCAGTGTTCACCCTCTTACCTGTGTTCTCTGCAGGCTCATTAAACTCTTTCCAAGCTGCTACAGGCTCCTGCTCATTCTCAACCTGGATGTTGGGTGGGGCTTGGGCATCCTGGTCCAGTGGAAAATGTCCCTGCCAATGAACGAGACGATTTTTAAGGTCCCTTCCAACCCAAACAATTTTATAATTCTACAATGCTGAGTTTAAGGCTGGCTAGACCTGATCTACTCCAGGCTAATATTACCCTGCAGAGCCTTTTCCATGACCCTCCAAGCCCCAGGCTTATTGCCACCTCAGCAGGGCTGCTCAGCTCCTAGACAGAGGCCAATTCATACTCAGGTGACTTCAGCAGGCACTAAAAACCAGCCATAAAGCCATGGAGACAGACTCTGCTTCTCTTCAGAAAGATCTATTTCTCTGTTTCACCATGGGGGAGAAAGGAAATATCCCTTCTGGAGACCCCTGCCATTTTTCTCTTTTTCTCTTTATCATCCCACATATCATTTGAGCATATTCAGCGAATGTGGCTGAGTTCAACAGTTGCACATTTTCCCCTCAGAGGTCAACAAGTTCTCCCAAATCAAAATATTGTTCAGTGTTAAAAGCAGAAGCTAAACATGATATTAAAGCTTGAGGATTTTTAGCACAGCGAAAGGCATTGAGAGAATGCCTCCTATTCAGTGGAAATTAAAATCTTCCCCAAGACATGCCCTGTGAATTAAACCAAAGAATGCATAGAAGAAAAATCTCTCACAGAGCTGCACTGTAACCATCCATGGTCATGCTCAGCATCAGTAAATTACTGCACATCAGACACAGCCTCGAGGGAGTTCAGCAAAAGTTGTTAAAGGATTTAACAAAAAGACACAAATCTGTGTTTAGACAAAGCTCAAACCCAGGCTTGAAGTGTCAGTAGGGTGGAATTCCCAAAGGCAGCAGCCAAGATGGTGCAAACCTGTTCCTTTTGGCAGCTTCTATAAAAATTACCACATTAACCTTTGCAAGATCACAAATGTCATCAGACACTCCTGTGTCCCTACCAACCACCTGCAGCTGGGGTTTCCATGGGGTCCCTCAAGTGACAAGAGTCACACATAGATGGGAGATTTGCTTATGTGGAATGGCTTTAAATTGCCAGAGGGCAGGCAGTGCCCAAGGCCAGGCTGGGCAGGGCTGGGAGCACCTGGGACAGTGGGAGGTGTCCCTGCCATGGCAGGGGTGGGATGGGATGATCTTCAAGATCCCTTCAACCCAAACCATTCTGTGATTCTGGGATACAGGCCAGGATCTGTGTGGAGCTCAGGAAAAGGCAGCAGCAGAGGGGAGCTGAGTACAGCTGAATTTGAGTGTGAGCAGGAGTTAACCATGAGGCAGCACACCAGGAGTGACCCCTTTTACGCAACTTTATTGGTGAATAAAGTTGCGTAAAAGGGGTCACTCCTGGTGTGTAAAGGATTGTAAAGAGGTGTTCACAGCCATTTATAATGACAAATCATGCATGGTCCCAAAATTCTTTAAGAAGGTGCTGCCCCTGCCCTCACTTTCATGAGGCAGTGATGCCTCAGGTTTAGCTTTTCTATTTTTCACATTTTGTGCTGCTTTAGGGTGTGGGTCTGGGCTCCATATCAGGGCATGGTGAGCTCTGTGCACAGAGCAGGGAGACAAAACAATTCCTGCTCCAGCTGGGCACCAAGGACAAATGACCCAAATCTCAGCCCAGGAGCACAAACACCGTGGGCTGGAGAGAGAAAAACAAGCAGGGTGGGACTGCCTGGGCTAAAGCTGGAATGGGACAATGAACTGCAAGGTGCAAATGGAGCAGAACTGATCCCAGGGAGAGACCCCGTGCCCGGCCGTGCATTTTGGGACCATTTTGGTTCATCTTGGGTGCAGCCCTGGCTGGGCTCTGGTGCTGCCCAAGGTGCATCCATGGAGGCCTTTAATAAATCCCTGCTTTATTCTTTAGCTCTGTCCAGCCTCTGTTCTAGGGCAGCCTGCACAAGGCATCAGCAGAACCTCCCTGACTTGGGGGAAGTCAGCAGCTGCCTCCTGGGCATCTCTTTGCTGGCCCCAAGCTCGTGGTTTCAGTCATTCCCTTTGTAACTGATTGTACTTTGTAATTGATTTGTAATCCTCATTAGGATTTTGTTTCCAGCCTGGAAATACAATACACAAACACAATACAATCACATTGGAAAACATTCTGATGAAAAAAGTTGTTTCTTGATATGTGGTTAAACTGTCACCAAAATATTTGGCTGCCACTGTAGAGAAAGGGGAATCCCCTCTATGCTGGGCTGGCTATAATGGACAAACAGCTTTATGGGTCCTTCCTAAATAAGGCCACAGCAGGATATTCAGTCTGAAACATGCAGAAAACACTTTCTTCCCCTCTCTGTTACAGTTTCCTGTAATTTCCATCTGACTGTTCCAGGCTGGTCCTCTCTCAGGACATAAATTCCCAAGGGAAGCTCTAAATATCCAGACATTGCAAATAAAATATCTTTGTAAGACTATTATTGAGCTGTTTTTACATAGCAGAGACTAACCCAGGCCTTTTATTGCCTCAACAACCCAACTCTTTCAGTTTTGGCCCCACAACCACACTCCTCTTGCTCTACAAAGCTGAAAGGCTGAATTGTTTCAACACACCAAACTGAGCCTGCCTGCAGCTGGGGAAGAGCAAACATCACAAGAGTTGAACTTGAACTTTCTAAAGAGCAAGTGAAAGGTCACAGCTGCTATTTGACACCTGGAGTTTAATCAGGGGGGTGAGGAAAAGCCAGACACCCCCAAAGCCTCTCCTTCCTTCAGCCATTCCCTCGTGATGGGCTACACCACACACAGCAAGCAGGGCTTGGGGACAGAATATTCCAATTCAATTCCCAAAGTCTTGAGTGCAGATAAAAAAAAAAAAAATCTCATTTCTATGTGCACAAGTGTTTTTCTTTATGAATTTGTGGCCAAGAGTGCCCATTGAAGACCTTTCCTCCTTGGTGCCAAAACAAACACAATTCCTATTTATTGTTTGAAGAACAATCAAATGATGCATTGTTCAGTTTTCACTTGATTTATCTGACACTACACAATGGATTTGAAAAAAAGAAACAGCTAAAACAAATTAAACCAAAGGATTCAAAGTGAAAAGATGAAACACAAGCTGGGCAGATGAAATAAGAGTTTGAAAGCCAAGACCAACATCAGCTGAAGTGAAGGAAAAGTCTAATCTGTCTTCTTTTAACTGCTGCCCACCCCTGCCTTGCCTCCTTCCCTGCCCATCACAAATCTTCATGTGGCATTCCCAGACACAATCCTGAGTCTTTCATTGGACTTGGAATACTGCAAAACCTCTGCAAGGGCCACTGAACATCCAAGCTGAGACCTATAGCTACAATAAAGAGACTTTTTTCTCTGGGAAGCCCTTCAGAACCCCTCCTCTGCCCCTTTTATTTTCATTGTCTGTTTTCAATGCAGAAACAGTTTTGAAAAAAAAAAAAAAAGGGTCCAGTGAATGATTTAATACATTCTGGATTAAGTAAGAAGTAAAATATGCCATAGACTTAATTTAAACAGCTGGAATATCTATATATACATCTATATATATATCTTTTCAATGGGTTCTAAGAGGAGAGGGAGGAATTTAGAAAGGGAAGAGAGAGTGTTTAAAGGCAGCAAAGCTCTGGTGCAGTTTTCCAGAGCCTCCATGGGGAATTAGATATTCTCTAGAGGAAGGTGAATGAATGGGGACTACACACAGAATAATTTTATGGTGTGTGGCAGGGCAGGTGGAGGAAAAGGTGCTGGGTAACAGTGGCAGAAAGGGAAGAAAGGTTCCAGGGAAGGGGAGATGCCCAGGCAGACACAGAGCAGATGCAGCAATTCCAGGCTGGGCTTGGTCACTGGGCATTGCCCGAGGGCTCTGCACACTGAGCCCTTTGTAGTCCTCTCTTTAATGGTCTCCCATTCTCCCCGGGGCTGGCAGGGATGCAAAGGGCAGGGAAATGCGGCAGAAACATTTCAGAGGGCTGACAGAAAGAAGGGAATCCCAGCAAACCAGATTTCCCCATGGGCTGCAGTGCAGGAGCACAGCAGAGGTTTGAGGGAAAGCTGAATTGGGAGACTGAAACTCAAGGCAAGATAACACTTTCATTTAGGGGCTCAGCCTATTTACATTCCAGCTGCAGCTGTGAATGGTTCTGGATAACCCCTGCCCCAGAACCCCTCCATCTCCTGGGGCTGACAGGCTCAGCCTGTGCCAGGCAGGAAGGTAAAATGCCATTTATTTTCAGCACTGCTGTCTCCAGAGAGGCTGAGTCCAGGTAAGCACTCTGCCAAGCTCTCCAAAGAAAATGCTTTATCTTTCCCACTACTTGAGATCCAAATTCCCAAATACAGCTGTACTTCTACACTGGCTAAATTCCTCAAGTTTTTTATCCCAGATCTTATTTCAGTGAAATTGGAGGGTAACAGAAGCCTGAGGTCTCTATTAGGGATGCTCACCTTTAAGGAGAGGTTGATAAAATGGCTAATCCTGCTGCAGACTGCTGGGAGTTTGTTCAGGAAACCTCACTCACACTTTGCTGTGTTTAGGCTTTTCAGCTGTTCACATCCCATTATTTTCATCCTTGGTAAATTCTGTGAGGCATCTTGATAACAGATGAACTCAATTTCTTGCTCTCTTTAAGGCACCTGTGCTCTCTGCTGCCTTATCCCAAACCACCATCTTAAAGAAAAGCATTCAGAACAACCCAAAAAAGAAAATTTGGAAATAGAAGCAAGGTTTCCACACCCACCAGCAATAAATCACCATCAAACCTGGGAGCTGTGGGACCTAAGGATACACCAAAACTCTTGGAGGAGCTGATCTGGGACTGTGGATTCTCACAAGTCAATTTGCACCATCAGGTACCAACAGCAAAATTTCATGGTCTGAGTGAGGACCCACCTAAAGCTGGAGTCAGATCCTGTCATGTCCTGCCCCAAATTCTTACATAAATTCCTTCTTTGACTTTCTCCTGTTTGCACAACACCTGCCTTTAATTATTCTTTCCTTTCTGAGAGAAAAAAAACCCCAGCAAACTGTGTTTCTTGGGAATACTGAAAACTTCAGTCTAACAATCCCAAGATTTAGTGAACTTCACCAAATGGTACCAACTGAGGGGGAAAATTCACATAATTTCCCTTCCTAATGTTTGTTCCCCTTTTTATATTTGTCCACAGGCAGCTCAAGGGAAACACACAAAGATTTGGGGTTTAACATCTTTCTGAGCCCAGGCTCCTGTTTGAAGTGGGACTGCCTCCTTCCTGAAATGCCTCTACATTCACCTGCTCAGGAATCCTCCCTGTTCCAGCAGGAAGAAACTCTGTCCTTCTGCTTAAATGTTACACCCTCATCATTAGAGCACCTGCTTGGAGTGCCAGAGGCACAGGTTTGGGTATTTCAGGGAAGAGGAAACTGAGCCAGAGTCTTACACCTGACTGAATGTCCCAACTTCTATAAAATAAGGTAGGAACACATCCTTACGATTTTGTTGTGCTTTAGTTGGACCAAACCACGGCAAGTACTTGCAGTAAAATACATTTCTAAAGGATGGTTTCATTCCAGACAGAAATGGAAAATACTGAAAGCATAATTTGATTCAAATAGGTCTTTAAATTCAGGCAAAGAATAAAGAGGAAAATAATTGCTCAGACAATTCCTTTATTTGATCCATCCTGTCCCTGATTAAAGTGTCTTGGTCTTTTCTTCTACTTCCAACCCAGTTTCTTTCTCCATACCCTTCTCCCAGCTCGCTCCTGGTGTTCTCTCTTTCTTTCAGCTTCCTCCAGGGAGCTGTGCCAGGTCCTTACAGCTGAAGATGATGGGTTATTCCCTGCAATGATGCAGTTTGCTGTCCTGGAACAACCCAGGGCTCCCTCATGGATCAAGCACAGCCTTGACCTCCTGATGTCCTGAAGCACTGCAGAATGTGAGCAGCAGGAACCTCCCACTGCACTGCACAGCTCAGTGCTTTATTTACAGGGACTGATGTCAGCTCCAACATGTGGCAATTGGAAAGGCAACATTTGTACTCTGGGAACAGCAAAAGCTGTTTCCTTTGATTTGAAATGAGATCTCCAAGCTGGCCTCAGCCTTGTGCTGCAGAAAAATCATTTTTTTGAGCTTCCATCTCACCAGTGGGGCTCAGGATCTGTAAAAATGCTCTAAAACCAGTCCTTAAGCCAATTTTGGGCATAAATCCCAAGACTTACCAACAAGTGGATCGCAAAGGGGTCCAGCAGTGTTAAACATGACATGACAACAGGACAACACTGCAGCTCCGGAGTGGGAATGTTGTGAAACCTCTGGAATCCACAAGCAGGGATCAGCTGCACCTTTGCCCATATCCAAGTTATGACATCAGGGGGTTCTGGCTTTTCCCACCCTGCTTTGCATGCCCACCAAGGAGTACAAGTCCAAGCTCCCAAGTGAGTTTTATTTAGCTAGATATTTCCAAGTAGATTGAAAACTATTTCAAGGTAAGTACTTTATGCTTTGTTTTCTCTTCAGAGATTACAATACTCAGCTGCTTGTTAAGAACAATATAAGCATAGCAAAAAATTGAGTCTGTCATTAGATAACACACTTTTAATGCACTTCAGTGGGTAGTACCAATTACACATAGTACTCTATTTTTATATGGAGTCTGTAAGTGCTTGAAAAATATTTTTATTTTTAACTTAGAATTTCTGAACCCTCAATTTTCAGAACCCCACTCTCCAAGTCCCAGCTTCCCAGCAGCCTGTGGAAAAATCTGTGAAAAGCCTGGATGTGGCACTCAGTGCCATGGTTTGGTTGATGAGGAGCTGTTGGGTCGTAGGTTGAACTTGATGATCTCAAAGGTCTTTTCCAGCCTGGTTAATTCTGTGATTCTGTGGAGGGACACAAACAAATCCAGAGGTCCCTGGGTGTATACTCATGTGGTTGGTGCTCTGCTCACCTCTGAGAGCTACAGTGGACACAAGGACACCTCCAGGGGATAAATCTTTTCTACATTTTGTTCCATACTTTACAAAAAAAAAAACAAAAAAAAAAAAAAAAAAAAATCTGCAAGCTCTGGCCTGAAAACACTTTTTAATTCCAAGTTTGCTATGAAATATTGAAAGAGCATTGCCAGAGCCAATTCTCCCATTTTGTAAAAATAAATCTCAGTAGGAAATCCACATGGACTCCATTTCCTCCTGAGCCATTTTTGCCCTACTGGGAGCGAAAACAGATTTCTGAAATTCTCCCAGCAGGAAACATTCTGTGATGTCTCTGCTCTAGCACGGCACCATCTCATCAGAAACCCCACAGTCCTCAGGCCTAATTTTATTCTACCATATTTATTCATAGAACATCTTATTTTCATCAAGGAAATCCTTGAGAGCAGCTCAGCATTGGGAAATTCAGTGTCAGACAATTTTCCTCGATAAACTGAGCTTTAATGCTCAGAGCAGAGCTGCATTTTAGGCTTTTTTATCAGTGGCAATGCAATTCTCCATCAGGCTGCACTTTAAACTGGGTCTGTGAAGTGATCTGCAATTAACTATCTAATAGATATACCCGGGCTAAATCCATACTGCTCCTCTGTGTGATTGCCCCCTCCCCACACACATCCCTGCTTTGTTTTCCTGACCTAGTTTGGGAAACCTCTGCCACCAAAAAGTTGTTCAGTATCAGCCAGGACAAATTTAGCAGATTGGCAGCGTGTTGAGCTGGAAAGTGATTTTATCATGGGCTTTCCTCTAAGAGGAATCTTAGCAGCAAATCATTCTATTATCCTGAAATTTTGAGATACTTTGAGAGGTTTGGGTGTATCATTTGTGGGCACACAAAATCAGTATTGGCTTATTCCTCATTAATAAAGCAAAAACTAAGAATTAGCAATTGTGCTTTGACTACTTAGCAGGAACATTTTGAGAAATGCAACATTTAACTCCAAGCTCAGAGTGCCAAATGTTCGCAGTTTTTCCTAAAATAAGATTTCTGCTTTTCTGAGAAAAGCTGAGATTTCAATTAAAAAGCTGAAAACTCCCAATGAAAATTTTAAATTTTAAGTTATTTTTAAAAACATGTGGTTCTTCCTGGAGAATTTTATCAGGGCTTTTGAATTACATGAGGAAAAAGCTTAGGTGGCAAAATATCTGAGCAGTGCCAGTAATGTCACAATCTGTCATTGGGAAAATGCCATCCCTGCCATCCACAGCACCTTGACCCATGGTCTTGTTCCTGCTTAGGGAAGAAGCCGCTCTGAAAGGTGCAGCAGCAATGGATGCACAAAAAAAACCCAACAAAACAAAACACCCAAAACCCCCAAAAAACTCCTCAGAACTACAGAAAATTAACAACCCCAGTTTTTGGTGGATAATAAATCTCACAGCAGCAGTTATGCTGATGGAAGAAATCTCTCTGTAGCTCCTTTTTGCCTTTATCAGGAGGTTTTATAAACAGCTGCTCCTCCCATTCCAAGAATAAATTTGTTAGGGGTGAACATTGAAAAATCAGTTTATTATAATATTTTCTAATTCAAAAGGGGGAAAAAACATCATAAAGAATCAAGGGAACTTCTCCCAGCCACCTCATTCTGGACTGAAGACAGGGCTTGATTTTGACTGCACCATTTATTTTTTACTCAATTTCATGTGAAGTCAAGTAAAATAAAGCTGAGAAAACCCCAGCCTGTTGTCCTGTATCACAATAAATGAATATTCACCCCACAGCACTGGCTGAGCAACAGGTTTGAAATCAGAAGGCAGGAACTTTGCTCTGAAGAAATGGGAAAAGAACACAAATAATCACCCAGGACAAGTCAAGTTTGGGAGTCTGTTTTGATTTTAAAAATCTTCATGCAGCTATTGCTTCAGATCTCTGGAAAGCAGAGCAGGAGGACGTGAAGAGAGGCTCTGATTTCAGCTCCCTCCCAGCAGCTGAGGGCTTAACAAGGAACATTCCCCTGCCCCAACTTGTCCTGGGGCTGAATCTCATTAATTTGTGACAGCACAGAGAGGAACAGGGCGAAGGAAGGAAGGAAGTGGCGGAAGGAAGGAAGTGGCGGAAGGAAGTGGCGGAAGGAAGTGGCGGAAGGAAGTGGCGGAAGGAAGGAAGGAAGGAAGGAAGGAAGGAAGGAAGGAAGGAAGGAAGGAAGGAAGGAAGGAAGGAAGGAAGGAAGGAAGGAAGGAAGGAAGGAAGGAAGGAAGGAAGGAAGGAAGGAAGGAAGGAAGGAAGGAAGGATCTACCTGCATGTTCTTAGAAGGCTAATTTATTATTTTATGATACTATATTATATTAAAGAATACTATACTAAAGAATACAGAAAGGATACTTACAGAATGCTAAAAAGATAATTATGAAAACTCGTGACTCTCTCCAGAGTCCTGACACAGCTTGGCCCTGATTGGCCAAAGAGTGAAAACAACTCCCAGCAGAATGCAATGGAACAATCACCTGTGGGTAAACAATCTCCAAACACATTGCACATGAGCACAACACAGGAGAAGCAAATGAGATCAGAATTGTTTTCCTTTTCTCTGAGGCTTCCCAGCTTCCCAGGAGAAAAACCCTGGGCAAAGGGATTTTTCCAGAGAATGTGAATGCCACAGTAGGGTGCTGTAAGAACCAGAGCAAATCAGCCCAGATGAGGGGAGGACAGATGCCACAGCAATCCCTGAGCTCGTGTCCCCTGCCTTTGGGAGGAGCAGGGGTGTTGTGGCACAGGCACACGGTGTCACAGGCAGAGATTAGCTCATCTTGCAGTGACAGACAGAGCCTGGCCCGTGTTTTCTCCCAAACATCACCTTTCCCAAGGCAGAGAGCACTGACAATGAGTGCCACTTGTCAAAGGGAACCTTCTGGCAGCACTTCCCTGGAATGACAAGCAGCTGGAGGGGAGCAGCACAATGACACATTGAGGAGGGAAAGGAGAAAGCTTTTTGCCACAGGGCAGAGTTACAGATATTTCTGAAGCTGAAGGAAATTAGAGGTCCTGGATAATCCATTCCCCTCACGTCAGTGTAATGGAAAAGGGACCTCCACAGCTTTTCCATGAAATTTCTCATCCTGATGGAGACTCCCTTTGCTTTACCCACAAGGAATTCCAGTGTAACCCCTGAGTGTGAACATTGTGTGAAATAATTGCAGCACTGGAGAACTTTTACTGTACAATTGCTCCACAGATATTTTTTGGTATTTCAAGTCTATCTTAATCAATTTAATGTCTTTTGCCACAAAAGCAAACTTGGTCAAACTTGGAGTGTAAGATGTTAGGAACACCTGAATGCTCTTGTGATATGGAATTAAATATTCCTAATCTTATCTTGAATATTTTGGTAATGTTAGTGACACAACCCAAATAAATAAACCTGTTTTAGCATCCCAGACTGGATCTTTTGGAGTAAACATCCAAAATAAAGTTGTAAATTGAAGTTAAAAAAAAAAAAAACAACAAAATAGACAAAAGCCATTTTCATCTCTAAAATTCCCTCTGTAATTAAATTTACTAAAAGTATCATAAAGGGAAAAGTTGTCCTGAAATGGGAGGATATCAATCATGGTGGGAAAGGCAGTTGTCCTGGGATGAAAACACTTTAAAAAAAGAAGTGACAGAATTGATGAGTGAAGGAAAGCTAAGGAAGAAGTGGCTTATGGCACGCTGAAAGTGTTTGATATCTGCCAGGCACAACAGGTGTGTGTGGGAAGAATGATGTGTTCCTTTAAATGTGAAGGAGAAGGGAAGAGGAACAAAAGGGAAAAAAAAGGGCAGAAAACATGGAGCTAGAACGGCTTTCAATGTTTCCTGCAGAAGCAGCAGCAAGCTGAAGTGACAGATCCCTCTCAAGAACTTTTAAATACATTGGAAGTGACTCCATTCCCAGCAACTCAAAGTCTGAGCAGACAAGGCACACAAAGGAAGGGGTGGAAAGGGGAATAATTATCCAGAATTCCTGATGGGGAAAAAAGGGACTAAGTTACTTGTCACACAATACCTCGTGTTTGAAACACCTCATGTCACAGGCTGAGCAATAAAGACCACCCTTTCTCCTGACAGGGTATTTTTAATTGCTCTCCATTCACAGGGAAGGAAGGCTCTGTGACTGAGAAGTATTAATCCTCCTAATTAAGTGGAGTGCTTGAAAAGCAGTCAAGAAAACAAGTGAAGACTGAAAGGAGCTGAATCCCGTCAGAAATAAACACTAGATTCTTGCTAAATATGACAGAGCCCCCAGGGAGGGCAGGGCTGGAGACAGATCAGGGTTTCTTGAGGATCATTAAAAGCTTGAGGAGCATTTTAATTTTAAGGGTATAAAAGCACCACTTTTAAGGGTATAAAACCACCCTCTGGAGTGGGGCACAGCAAGTGGGAGGTCTGAGTGGAGCCCTTCAGCTCCTGCTGCCTGAAGTCATTCCAGGCTCTTTTCTTGGCTCAGCATTCACAGGAGAAACAACCAAAATGGAAAACTCACCTTGAAATAAGAATTGAAGCTCAAGACATGGAAAAAAATAACAAATATTTTGTAAATGCTTCACCCAACCCAACTTCATTTATTTTCAACATAAATGAAGAGCAAGGAAAGCACCACCTCCATGAGATGGAGGACAGCAGATGGCAGAAGCAGCAGTGGGATGATGCCTTGGAATTCAAATATTTAAAGCTTCATTATCAGAGCCCTTGCAGATCAGCAGCTGTGTTGGCACATCACAAATCAGAACTAAGGTTTCTTCAACTTAAATGGGAATAAACAGTTCCAAAAAGTGTTTTATTAATGGTCTTTGGGACTCTACAACTCCAAAGCACTTGGGATTGCCTCCTTAGTACTAAATATTCATGGTACCTATGATAGCAATAACTTGGGTTGAATTCTTCAAGTTAAGTAAATTGAGTTCACACCTTCAGGTCACATTTTTAGTCTTCATTGTGAAGTTATCAGATTTCCTGTTCTCTTGTTTTGGCCTCTTTGTCCTCCATATTTTCAAATTTGGTTCAAGCCTTACTTTTTACATTTTTCCTTTTACTTTTTACATTTTTTCTTTTACTTCTCAGTGTCTGCAGCAGCTTTCCTCCAGCTCTTCTGCCATTGAAGGTGGGTCAATCACTACCACTCTGAATCTGGATTCTTTATTTTACCAGTTCCATTTATCCATTTATCCCTTTACCTCCTTCTTTTTTTTTGGTTGGTTGGTTCTTTGGTTGTTTTTTTTTTTTTGATACATACTCCCGATATCTTTCACATTGACTGTAAATAAATTCATGTCCTCTCCCATACTCGAGTCTGACCTCCACAACCATGAGTTCATTCCCCACTTCCCTTCAAATATCTATTTCTTCTTTTAAAACCAGTTCAGACTCACTTTTGCTTCTTGTTTTATATCCCAAGTGCCTGAGAAAATGGAATTGCTCAGAAACTTTTCTGCAGAAGGCATAAAAGCCTTTAAGTCCTCAATTCCCCAGTTCAAACAATGGAATAAGGAAAGCCCTGTTGCCTCAGCACTGTAAAGGCAGCAATTCACAAAATTACAGCAGGGTATGAAGGTCAGTAATGCAGCCAGTCCTCCTCAGCTGGAATTCCTGACACACAGGAGTCATTGTCCATCAGAAATGAGCAAAAGAGAATTACTGAGGATTTCTTCCTCTCTCTGAGTAAACAAGGTCAGACACGACATCCAAGAAAACCCCTAAGTCAGCAAAACAAAAAGGGATTGTGTTCTTCCAGGACAAATATGGTCAAAAGGAAAGGAGGAAAAGGCCTTTGGACCATGTGAAGAGAGAGTTGTCAAAGGCAACTTTTATTTCATTGTGATGCTATTTCAGCACAAGTCTACCCTCTGCATTTCTAGAGGAAAAAAAAAATTGAATTTTTTGGCCAAATAATTGTCAAAGAACTGAAGTTAAACAAACAAAATACTGATCCACATTCCCAGAAATGGATTTCAGTAAACTTTTTATTTGATCCTCTGAACTTTTAGAACAAGAAGAAGTAGAAAAAAAGTATTCAATTAACACATTCTGGACTTTTGAGTCCAGTGGTCCAGAAGTACAGAATATATTTAACTGCAATAATTAATTTAACCTCAAAGACTTGGTTCCATCAGCACCTCATAAGATTTTTCTTTCAGGATATGTGGCTTTATATTGGAACCTCTATTATAAAATGAAGTCTTAAAGCATTGTCTGGAAAGTAACTCCTTTCTAAAACAGACATTCCCCCAACAGTGTTGGTTCTCCCCATCTGAACAGATAATCAGGGAAAACTTCTGTGCTCATTAAAACAACTCAGCATCAGAATGAGGAGTTGAAATGATAAAAAAATCCTACATTTTCCACACACTCAAAGAAAAATCTGTAGTTGAAAAACAGTGTGACACCACTGAAAAACTCCACAGCCTTCAATTGGTGGTATTTAGTTTGGATTATTTTTGTATTATCTTTAAATGCTGTTAGAAAAACCTTTGGGAGATCTGGGCTGAATATCTATTTTTCTTACAGAAAGTCAATTTAATCAGCCAGGCAGAAAAAGATCAAATTATAGTACAGCATTAGCAAAAATTTAAATCTCATCTTTCTAGCATAACCCCATTTCAGAAAGCAGCACTTCTCTCCTCCCAGGAGGGCTGACATTTAAATATTTATAGGATCAAATGCTAATGACAGAAGATTTACTCAGCCTTCTTTCCTTGACAAAAAATGACACAATTCCAGAATGTCTCTCCCAGAAATTTAACTGTGCTTCCTTTTAAGAGGCAATAATCAGGGATTTCTCCTTTTTGCCTTTAGTGGAGGTCAGCAGGCCCAGCTCCATCCGGTCATGGCAGGGGCTTTGTCCACACCCCCAGTGTGGGTTCAATCCAGAACTGGATGAGGGGTTTTACAGTAAAATATATCAATGAATCAACAGCTTTCTAGCAGCTCATTTTATCAGCTCCAACTGCTCCTTTGGGTCTCGTTCTCACTGACATCAAACTCACATCTCAGCGAATCTTGGAGCATCCTGACTCTTAAGCTGATTTTACACTGATTTAACACAAACCTGAACAAGCTGGGATTGCTAAAACTTCAAATGGGAGCTCAAGGTTACTGTTGGTAAGTCAACTACTAAATAAATCCTTTAGCTGTCAAGCATTTGAATGTTAATTTAAAGACAAAATGAAGTTTTAGGAACAGACCTTCAGAGAATCATGGAATGGTTTGGGCTGGAAGGGACCTTAAATGTCATCCAGTGCCACCCCTGCCATGGCAGGGACACCTCCCACTGTCCCAGGCTGCTCCAAACCCCATCCAGCCTGGCCTGGGACACTCCTAGACTTGGGGCCAATTCCTTGGTCCCTCTGAGGAAAACACAATCTTATCCTAAAATTAAGACTATAATACGAGACATATTCAGTGGGCAAGCTACAGGAGCCAACAATTCTTCTATGCTGGAAAAAGTTGTGATTATCCTCCAGGGAAAGGAGTTGTTGCTGTTGAAGGTGATTATGTGCCATGAACGGGCAGGGTTTGGTGTCTCAGGGCATGGTGGATAAACAGCTCCATGGAAAATGAAGCTTCACCTACTGACACAGTTCAGGTGACACAACCCCCTGTGTATCAATGCATGAACCCCTTCCTTCCCCATGGGAGAGGCATAGAAGCAGTTGATCTTGATATTGATATTGATATCAATTGATACTGATATTGATATCAATAAAACATCATCATAATTCAAGTTTCCCCTTAAAACAGCGATTTCACATTATAATTTTTACTTTTCTCTGGTTTTTTTCTGCAGGAATTATGAATCTACTGCTACTCAAGTCCTCCTCTGATGGAGTTAGGTTATATATGGCAAAAAAGGCATCAAATATTTGCAAGAAGCACTGAATGGATTCAAACAAGCAGGTAAAAACTGCTGGAGTGATTCTGCTCTCTGATCACAACTGATCCCTTCTTGCTTTCTCCACTGAGTTCCTCAGCAGCACTAAAATTTCTCCCAAAGCAACAACCTGAGCTGAAACAGTTCTTAATCACCTTCTCACCATTCAAAGCAGCAAATTCTGCCCCTAAATATCCCCAGGTCCATGAGCTGGCATTCAGAGACATGCCCAGAACACCTTATTCAGCTGAGAACACTCTTGCCTGTGAGGTTTTATGGGTCAAGTCACAGCTCTGGGTAGAAAAACTTGCTCATTTATTCATCTTGAGCATTGTGATCTCACAGGCTCTAAGTGTGTTCCTCATTAGAAGTGACATTTGAATTTCAGGGGGTGGTGGATGCTGCTGCTTTGTTTTCTGCTCTATTTTATAGACATTTCCACTGAGTTGTTTTTAAAAGTGATTTTAGTGTTTGATGTGTTTAAGCAGGACACGATGTATAGTAAAATTTATGAATGTAAATGTGTTTATAACTTCATCTTCTGGAAGAAAGTCACATATCCCCATCCACTGTTCATTCTAAGCATAAATGTAATTTATTCATCAAGAACAGAGGCAAAAGAACCCAAAAGAATCTACCTGGTTGTATTATGGAGTAAGTGATTGCTCCTCAACACCCCACACACAATATGAGCTTTTCCTCCTCCTGGCACTCCTCAAAGAAGGGCTTTTATCATGAGACAGAATGTCAAAGGGTTTGAAATGATTAAAGGCAAGAACAAATCACAATTCTTCCTCCTTTCCCTCCCCCCAAAACAAAGATTAATGTAAAGCACCTTTGGATTTGTCTGCATAAAAAGCTTGGTACAAAATAATTGTGGTAAAAAACGCTTGACAGCATTTGTCAAATGCTGTCCTTTGAATAAGTGACATCTCTATTAAAACCCCTCTCTATCAGGATTCCATTCAGCTCCAGTAAATGGGAAGTGTCAGGCAGTCACAATATATTCCCAACTGATGCAACTAAAAAAGAATCTAATGCAAATTCCAGCAGGCTGATTCCAGCAGGCTTCAGATGCACTTTTAAAACACTTTCCTTGGAGCCTGGTTTTTTATTTGCTGACAGATTCTTTCACAGACCTGCTAAGTTCTGAAGCTGGCAGAGAGTAATCACCCAGGCAGAGGCTGCACGGGCAGAATAAGCAGCAGTGAATAAAATCCTGTATTTTGAGTGAAACTTGAGCATTTTTGCCAATATCAACAGGTACCACACCATTGTTTCCTGGAGATTCATCTGCTTGTGTAAGCTGTCCCAGTTCTCCCTGGCAGGACAGGGAAAGCTGCTTTCAAATTTCACCTACATCAGCACCAATAAGGAGCAACACCACAAAAACAGAATTAGTTCCAGTTTATATCAAGATTAGGGAGGTTGAAGTCCTTGAAATTTCAATTTTCCAGTCAGTGAAATGAAGACAGTAAGTAATACTTGCCTACCTTAGGAGGGATTTGGGCTGACAAATTAACATTTGCTCAGCATTCACAAACTTCCAGCTTAAATAATTCACATATTCTAAACTTGCTTCGAGTTCATCCTGTACCTAATGCCAGTGATTCCAATCACCTCACACCAGAAGATGTTTGGTCAGCTTTTTTTTCTGCCTGGAACACACAGTTTTCTGCTGCTGTGGCCAAATACAACACAGGCAGCTCCCATGGCACCTGGCCAGACCCAGGGCTTCTTACCTGGCAGCAAACCCCAGTGCCAGCTCAGCACCCTGAGTGCATCTCCCTACATGAAAAACAAGAAACCACAAGGAACTCGAGCTAAATTTCATTTCCCTTCCCACTTTCCAGCCCGTAGGAGTGAAGGATTTTTTGCTTCAGGCTTTTTAATTAAAATTTCCCTTCTACAACTGGGTTTGCCCTGGAGCTGTTCTTTGGCTTGCACGGCACCTGGAAAGCCCAGAGCTGGAGATTCCTGGAATCCAGGAATGTGTCAGGCTGGACAGGGTGAGCAGGATGGCTGCAGCTGAGGCTGGATCAAAGCAGACACACCAAAGCAGAGGTTGGGCTGCATCCTCCCTTGTCCATGCGCAGGATCACCTGGAGAACAGGAATCCACAAGCCAGCATTCAGTTCAAGAAGCCAAAGTCACACAGGACTTTTAAGCCACAAAACCGTACTAAAATTTTTCTTTGTAAAAATTGTAGGATTGTAATTTTCTTCGTAAAAAATTGTAGCATTGAATTATCACCATTGGCTGTTGTTGAAATCCCCCATCAGTGCCTCAGTTTACCTCTTCACAATTCGACATTGGCTTTAGCTTTTCCTGCACTTCTGTGCTGGCCCAGAACCCCCCAGCCACACTGTGGATCTGTTCTCTGGCTGTGCCCTGGCTGGGTGTGAATGAGATCCCAGCTCTGCACAACAGAGCCACAGAATCCTGGGATGGGACAGGCTGGAAGGGACCACAGAAGGGCATTTGGTCCCACAGTCCTGCTCCAGCAGAGCACTTGGCATGGGATTGTGTCCAGATGGTTCAGAAAGAACTTTAAAGAATCTCCAATAACAGAGAAGAGCTGATGGAAATAGAGTCTCCCTCTTGAGCTTGTTGCCAGCTCATCCAACAGCCACATTTCATTTATTTTGCCACCAAATGGCAAAACAAGCCCATTACAAATTTTTAGCAGAATTTTATGGAGACAATGACATGTGTTGGGGATTAAAATGAATGAAAGAGAACCAAAACCTCAGAATTTTGGAACATCGTGTCCGGGAACACAAGAGAAAATTTGGACCTAAAAATCAAGATTCGTTTTCACAGCAAGTATTTCCCATTTGCTGCCAAAGAAGACAAAGAGAAAATAGGAGAGTTAATGAAAAATAAGCCAAAGCCCACAACTTCAGCACAAAACAGGGACATGGATGATACCTGAAAGTGAATTAGAACCTTTTGGCTGGGTTGTTTTCCAAAGGAGGCCACACATGAAGCAGCCACACAAAACCTGGGACTGCAGTGCTGATGGAAATGGATGCATTGGAAGAGTGAGGCATGAAGAAGGGTTGGAAGTTTTTACTGAGACAGAAATACTCTGCAGCTGGGCCTGGTGAACACCAAAATGTGGTAATATATGGATTTCTGTGCAGTACCAGGCCATTGATAAACTGGGAAGCACATGAATGCAGAATTAGCATCTTGAACAACAGAATTATGGCAAATTCTGACTATCAGGACACTCCTTCTTTAATGGGAGGCCCTGACTGGTTCCTCAGGCTGCATTTCAGCCCAGGTGGTCACAATTTACCCAAAGCCACTGAGCAGCAGGATTTTACCACTAAATACTGCAAGGATTTATCTTCAGACCAAGCTGAAGTCCTTCCACTCCCAACCAAACTATTTTACATATCCCAGTCATTTTTTCCATAGATAAGTCCTTAATTTTTCCCATTCAGAGGAAGAGCTTCAAACAAAGGACTGGAATGATGGATACAGAGAATATTCAGAGCTATAATGAGGAGCTTTGCCATAGGGCCAGTAATTTTTAAACAAGGAGCTTAAATTTCTCATGGGTCAGTTCAGAAATCAGTCATGATTAACCCTAAATTACCCCATAGCTGTCAGCACACAGCTAAATGGAGATGAGGTTAATTAGACAGAAGGAAAGTTCTGTGGGTCAGTCCTCCATCTGTACATGAACTTTTACTTCATGAACTACCCCTGCAGGTGAACTCTTTCCAAATAAGACTTTACACCTTCAGGAATGTCCCTTCTTCTACCTATATCCCTTTCCCCTAAATCATAGAATCCTTTAGATTGGAAAAGACATCTAAAATGGAGTTCAGCTGTTAACCCAGCACTGCCACATTCACCATTAAGCCACAGGTCCAAGTGCCACATCCAAGTGGTTTTTTTAAACATTTCCAGGTGTGGTGATTCCACCACTTCCCTGCGCAGCCTGTTACAATACCTGGCCACTATTTCAGTGAAGGAATTTTTCCTTATATCCAATCACAATCTCTTCTTGTTCAACTCCACAGAATTCACAGAATCACTGGGCTGGAAGAGACCTTAAAGATTATCGAGTCCAACCCAGCTCAACACATCAACTAAATCATGGCACCCAGTGCTACATCTAGGCTTTTTTTAATCAGGGATGGTGACTCCACCACCTTCCTGGCCAGAGCATTCCAGAACTTTATCACCCTTTCTGTAAAAAGCTTTTTCCTAACATCTAAACTATATTTCCCTTGATGCAGCTTGGGACTGTGTCCTCTTGTTCTGTCAGTTTGAGGCCATTGCCCCTCATCCTGTCTCTTGACCCAGGAGAAGACCTTGACACCAAACTCACTGCACCTTCCAGCTGCACTCTGAAGGGAATTATCAACAGCTCCTAGGTTCAGCCTAACTCAGCAGGAGAAAAAATGCTGCCAGGAGCAGGAGAAAAAATGAGACCTTGGGTTCACCAGACAAGGTAATAATCCATAAATCTCATTAAGAGAGAAGAAAACAGAGCCTGCTCTGTGGGAAGGGCTGAACAGAAGCTGCAGAGGTGATGGGCAGAGGTGGAGATATCCCTATGGATGGGAAATGCATTTGTAGAGAATTCTCAAAGCCTGACAGAAGGCCCACACTGTGTGCATCTGTATGTAAACCTCGAGATAAGAAATGCTGACTTAGAAATGTCATTGAATAGGACAGATATTGTTGAGAGACAAATGGAGCTAGAAACAGGTTTCAAAGGATGGTCTTGCAAATAAGACTGGATACTTTGGAGAAATAGAACTATGAAATAAATATACATTGTAGTGGGACCCATGAGAGGTAATTTTAGATGATTGGTTTTAAGGCATTTACAGCATGGCATGGCTAAAGCTGATAGGCCAAGAGACACTTATAATGTATTGTAATTAGAAAATAGCTGGCTTCTGATTGTGATGGCGTGGATTATAACATCTGTATTGTCTCACCCTTGACATGAGACTGAAAATGGAATAAAAAATTTTAAAACGCCTCTCAGTTGCTCCATCTCTGGGTCAGAAAAGGGGGATAATCTGTGTCAGAAAAGGGCACAATCTGGGTCAGGAAAGGACATAATTTGGGTGAGAAAGGGGCGTAATTTGGGCGAGAAAAGGGCATTGTCCAACACCCGTGCGCTGCGGCGGCGCTCGGGCGAAGGGCGCTGTCCGCGGTGCTGAAACACCGAGCGCGGCCGCCATGGGGCCCCGGCACCGACAGCACACCCTGGAATAGTGCCTTCATCAGTCTTCATCAGTCTTCATTAGTCTTCATTAATATTCATTAATGAACATTCATCTGAACCCACTGTGACCCACAGTCGTGTATCCAGTCCAGTCCAGTTGTAAAAGAGCTGTATCCCAACATTTGCCCGCAAAGAAACTGCTGAGATGACACAAAATTCATCTTTCCCCCTGTCATATCTAGAAAGGGATTCCTGGGACTCAACACCAAAAGTAAAACCGAACCTTGGACCTTCATCCATACCCTCAAAAGACCTAGTGCACCTAAAATTACTATTTCCCCCCCCAGTCCTGCAGAGGTTTTGAGAGCAGGGAATCACTCACAACATCAGGGTGTTCTTTCAGTGTGAAATTTATCTCTGTCAGCTTTAATGTGTGGTACTTGAGATGGTGCCTCAAGGGCCATAAGAGCACCAGTAACAAATGAAATTGTCTGATGTAACTTCAACATGAGGAAAGCAGAAACCAAAACCAGTCCAGCTTTTCCACTGGTGTTCACATTGCAACAGTAAAAGTAGTTATGGAAACAAACCCAATTTACCAAAGGTCTTAATGAATCTATCATAAGCATCAAGATTTAAGTGAAAACAAGGAATTTTATTAATTGGCTTAAAAGCCTAAATTGTTTTCATACCATGCTGTCATAAATTTTATTTAAAGTTTTGCTCTACTGCTGGACTAAAGATGAGCAAAACCCAAAAATCCAGGATGGAAAATCGGCTCAGGCAGATACACAAGGCAGTAAATGTAAGTAAAATGTACTTCTGTTCACTCCAGCGAAAGCACCGGGAGCCTGACCAAGCACAAACACTTTGACACTGCAGCAACTGTGGTTTGAGCAAAAGATTCATTAAAACCATTCATGGAAAATTCACATCTGCTCCCAGCGATAAAAATAGAAAGGCAAGAAACAGCTTGTTCCTAATTCTTTCCCTGTTTGCCAGCCAAACTCTCTGTAGTTCAAATAATTTCTCTGAACTCTGCCTTTAAGCTGGAATTTATATATTCTTATATCACAACTGCTGAGAGGCTGTTTTCAATATGATTTAAATTAAAGCTGAGTGGATCCACAGGCTCCACACACTGCTGAGGGGTTTCTCTTGCTTGTGGGAACCATAACATCATCCCACAGCTCCAAACTGAACAGAACAGGATCCCCTTGTCTTTCTCCTGTTCCTCGATGCTCCTTGACACCACTTAAAGGGGATTTAAACACAAGAAGTAGATCTTGAAAGACAGACACTCCTTCAGAGACTTGAAATTAGAATCTCTGAAGAAATGAAATAGGGATTCTAACGAGTTTTTTTTTTGTCACCGAAGAAAACAGAGCTCCTGCTGTGGTAACCACATGCTAAGGGCTGGGATGAAGACATCTGTTATCTGACAGGTTACATTTGCACCTAATTTCATTATGTTCTCTTTCTCCAGCCATTTTACCCTCTCATTTCTGCACCACCTGAACATCTGTCTCTGCAGAAATAAACCTTGCAATGCCATGGAAAATAAAAGGCAATAGCAAAATATCCCAGCATCATACAGAGCTTGCCAGGAGTGCTTCAAGGAAACAAAAATTCTGTATGAAATGCCATTGATATGGATTCTTCTCCCTCTCCAAGAGTACACCTTTTGGAAAAACAAAGATTTCTCAGGTGCAATACTCTTTCTAATAATATATTTACACATATATATGCAGGTCAGGAAGGAATGGAATTGATTATGTCACATGTTTGACATGTCATAGATATGGTACATCTGTAAATCTGTACATTTATAAATCTGTACATAAATCTGTGCTACATTTGTAAATCTGTAGGGATTTTTTTTTACTTAAACTTTACAATGAGAATCAGAGTCCCAGAGATGAGGAAAAGAGTTTGATTATCAATTCTTAAGATCTCTGTACCCCACACAGTCCCACACACTTGGAATGGTTGAGAATTCTTACAGTAAAAGGAAAGGAGTTATAAAGTGTTAGACAAGAATTTCTGTCCAGGTTCAAAGGTCAGAACTGTGGGTGCCATGAAGAAACAAAGCCCCACTGAAATTCTATATTCTCAGATATTTTTGTCCTTTATATCTTTATTTTCCTTCATAAGAGTAAAAGTAGATCCCTCTCTCTATACCGCCTAAATATTTTCCAAACCCTCTTCCATTGCTTGGTTTTCAATACCTCTCAGCTGTGTCCCTAAACACAGATACTGTTTAATTTCTCTAATCATCCCCTTCCTCCTCCTGTTGGTTCATTTGCCACAATAATTACTCACCAGATAATCTGGCACACAAATCCCGGAGTCTCTCCTGGGTGTGCTGCCCCACAGCAAGAGAAGAGCTGGGAAGCCAACAATAATAATTATTTTTCCACAGGCAAGATATCAACTGGAAGCTGAGCCAGTTATCTTCTGATAAACACCAGCTTCTCACCCAGGAGTGAGGAGTTTTATGGGACTTTATCTACACCACTGAAATCACTGCATTTACTTCATCCCAAATTAGTTCTGACTGGGAAAATGAACTCTTTCAAGATTACATTTGTGGTTAGAACCACACAATCTCCAGGACCTCACACATTTTGGTTTCTTTAAGTTTCCTCCTGACTTGGGCACTGTTTGTGCTGCCCAGGCAGCAAAGCTGCATTTGCCAAAAGGGTCTAAAAATGGCCAAACAACATTGTCAAAAACAAGGATCAACTTTTATTGCTCTTTACAGGCCTTCAGAGCTTGAGAACATCTCTAGAAGTGGCATAAATAACTTTGTGGTAGAAAAAAACCCTATAAATAGTTATTCCTGTGGGGCTTTTTAAATTTGCCTTATTTGTTTTAGGGGAGTGGGGGAGCATTTGCTTTTTTTGTTGTTGTTTTCCCCAGAGAAGAAGTCCTGTGGCATCCAGGGCAAAACCTCACAGCATCAAACTCAAGCCTAAGAGCTTCCAGTGAAGATTGCCCTTGGAAATGCACATTTATATTTATTACACAACAACAGCTCCTGACCAAACTATGCAGGACTCAAAATAGCTGATCCCTGCCCCCTCTAAAAAAATAAATAAATGGCTTTTTATGAGCTCTTCTCCTCCGCTCATCTCTCCCTCCCAAACTTTTACTTTTGAGATAAGAGCTGCCTCCAGCTGCACTAAGACTTTTCTGTATATCCAAAAATTGAATTTTTCTGCTAAATCCAATGGCTGCATTGAAACCAGGCAAGGTTGAATTCAATGATCTTGGAGATATTTTCCAACCTTAAGGATTCCAGGATTTTCTGAAGGCCCCCAGCTCCCAGACCAGTCAATGATGATTTGGATCCCAGCATTTTAGAACACTAATTAAAGATCAATTATGGTGATCAAGGTTGATGCCCTTAATATGTTTACTTAAGCCACTAAGTTAGACAGGAGGGAAAAAAGGAAATGCAAATAGTCATGGGTGTAAATAATTCCTAGAAATTTCCATGCAGGCCTTTCAGCCACCCTGGAGATTCTGTGGAATAAGAAAACTTGCCATTTGGCAGAATGACATTTTATCCTGATAAAAAAAATGAATAATTCTTGATTTACCTACAAAAGGAAAAAATTCCCACTAGAGCAACACCAAAATAAACAAACAAATAAAACCCCCAATAACCAAATCTTTGCTGCCTGGGACAAATACTGAAGTGCTATAAAATATTTAGTCATTGGTCACTGTGGCAATGCCCTGAGGGGCTGGATCACACATTTTCCAGTTTGTCAGGCAGTAAAACCACCCAGGCTGAGGTTACAGAAGTCAAATTTTGAAAGTACTTGGTGGCATTGCTGTGATCAGACATCAGTGCAGGTGGGAGGGAGAGACAGACTCAGGGACATCCTTAGAACTGCACACATTTAGAGACCAAAGATCCTGAAAATTCATCAAATTCACTCAAGTTGTTTCAAATTTCTGCCTCCAAACTGCTTCTGTCTTTCAGAGGTTCCAGCATTTCCTTTATCTTGAGAATGGCAGCTCTGTGGAGGTCATCCTTCAGCTGTTTCTTTTTCAATCCACAACAGCTGAGTGACCCTGATTGCTCCCTCTCCTTTTGCTCCAGTGGAATGGCTCTGGGCATATTCTCATGGCCCTAAATAGCAAAAAGCTTCATCCCAGATTAAATAATTACATTCAAATCTAAGGAAAACTGCTTTTTAAAAAAAAAAAACCAAAACAAATCAAAATCAACAGGACACACATTAGGAATTAGAATTATGAAAATGCCTTTAAACTCCTGCTATTTTGAGTTATTAGTTATTAAAGGAAATTTATTTTGCCAGCTATAAAAGAAGTCCTATGTGGTTTTGCAGCAGTTGACTCTGACAAATGGAATAGAGAGCTCAGAAGTTCTGATTTTGAAGGGCTGTGGACTGGAGCACTGCTGAGCTCCCCCAGTTTGGGTTTAAATTGCTGGATTTGTTACCTCTGCATGCCACACCACTGTGTACTCCTGTGACAGAAGAGTTCACAGCTGTGCTTCCTTTTCCACAGGAGAATCTCTGCTTTGCACACAGTTCCTCATGAAAAAACATCTCCACACTGCTTCTATAAAGTAGGAAGGAAAATATACATTGGAGTTCTAAATATCTAAAATCCTCAGAGTGACTGCACAATGTACTTCTGGTGCCTCACTTTATGATAACAAACTGGGCCATCACTTGGCCCATTAAAATTTAACACTGACTCTGAAGACAAAGTACACATGAATTGAAGAAATTTGTCTGTTTTCAAGGTGAAATTCTAGCCCAAAGTCACAAACAAAAAATTCTGACTATAGTTCAATGGAATTTTCTCCTTTTAATCTCCACACCTTACAGATGTGTGAAGGATTTCTTTCTAGCAATTCCACATGATTCAATGTCATCCTCTCTGCAGAGAGAAGCCCTTGGAGCATTAGCAGGATTTACAAAGTGAATATACTTTACTCCTGCATTCATGATGGTATAAAATGTTTAAAAGTCCTCACCACAAGCTTTAAAAACTTTTAAACCCAGAGATAGCAGACATCAACCCCTGAGTATCAGGTTTTCAGGGTGGTCAAAAGGGAATACTCTGAAGTGGTTTAGATGGAACAGGGAGCACTGAACTGGCTGGAGAGAGTTTTATGTGTCAGGAGCAGCCTCCAACAAAACAGACTCCCGGTGACCTTGTCATTTATGCAGCAAGAAATAAGAGGAGGGAATGACAACCAAGCCAGGCAGGCTCTCTCCTGAAAGACTGGGCTCATCCAAAGCAGTAAAAGACCAGCACTGGTCTAACAAAACCAAAATATGTAACTAAAGCTAGTATTGGCTTTGATCTCAGATTGGTTTTTGATCTCAGCTTGTCATGATCTGCTTTGGAATTCTGTTTTTAAATGCAGCTTCTGATTTATGGCTAAGAGTGAGTAGTTTAAAACACCTAAACCACCAGTTCTATCTGAATCTTAAGAGATTCTTTATCCAAATGAACTGTGTGCTTGTTAAAAGGTTTTTCAGCATCTAAGAGGTTCCTAAAGGTAGTACAAACATACAAATAGGGGGCAAAAATTTCTAGGTAGAACAAACAAGGAGAACTCGTATTTTTTGCTGGTTTTGGTGTTTTAAAAACTTGAATCTGCAGCCACAATGAGTCAGTTGATGAGCTGCATAAAAAGCGGAGTCAAAATTTCAGGAGGGGAAATAGGTGGAAATAGAAAGATTGAGCTCATCCAAAGCAGTAGAAGACCAGCACTGGTCTAACAAAACCAATATATGCAACTAAAGCTAGTATTGGCTTTGATCTCAGATTGGATTTTGGTCTCAGCTTCTCATGATCTGCTTTGGAATTCTGTTTTTAAATGCAGCTTCTGATTTATGTCTAAGAGAAATAGTTTTAAACTCCTAAAACATCAATTCTATTGGAATCTTATGAGTTTCTGTATTCAAATGAGCTGTGTGCTTGTTAAAAGGTTTTTCAGCATCTAAGAGGTTCCTAAAGGTAGTACAAATATACAAATAGGGGGCAAAAAATTCTAGGTAGAACAAACAAGAACTCATATTTTTTGCTGGTTTTGGTGTTTTAAAAACTTGGATCTGCAGCCACAGTGAGTCAGTTGATGAGCTGCATAAAAAGCAGAGTCAAAATTTTAGGAGGGAAAATAGGTGGAATGGGTTTGTTCAGTATCTACTCAGTGTCTCAGATAATTTTACTGTAGTAACATCTGATATGGCTGACACTGGGAACATCTGATGTGAGTCCAACTATTTCAGAGGAATTTTAATCTTAAGGGTAGACAGTGTGCATTAATGAACTCATACAAATCATGATTTTCTGAATAGAAGCAGTCTGTAGTATTACTGTAACTAGTAATATATATAATGGATAGAATATGATATATAATCCAGTTAACTCTGAAATGAATGCCAGTAATTAATTTGACTTTAAATATGTATTAGTAAAAGCATGGGGAAATCTAGCCTCCAATTTTCATCCTGGCTAGGGAGATATAGAAGCTCCAAAGGCAAGGTGAGAGTCCACTGCAATAAACCAAAGCAGTGGGTCTGGGATTTTTAACTGCATTGAAGTCCAGACGTGGTGGAATCCACTTGGAGCCACTCCAGGCTCTGCTCCCTCACTCAGGCTCTAATCAGCCCCAGCCGAGGGGACCCGGCTGCCCAGCCCTGACTCACAGCCCTGGCATGCACAGAATAAATAAAAAAGCAGCAAATTGTTCATTTAGGGGCAAGCCTTTGCTAGAGGTGATACCTTTACAAACACAGGGGGTGTCTGTGTGTAAATTCCTGGTTGCTAAGGGAAGGACACAGCACAGAACACGGCACGGAAAGCTCCAGGGCTCAGCACACCTATTCCTTCCCCTCCCTCTCACTTCCTGATAATTGTCTGACTATGTGTGGCTGAGGCAAGAGCTTGTCACAGTTTCCCATGCCAGGAGCCAAGCTCAGCAGCAACACATACGAAATATTCGGGATATTGCAGCAAAACTCGCAGGCAAGGACGCAAAAATTCCAAACCTGAAAGAAATATTTGGACATGGAACTCGCCGACCAAACATCAAAAGAGCTTTCTGCTAATTGGGTGTTTGTTCTTCTCATCGGTCATAATGTCCAGAGGGAGCTGGACAAGCTCAAGCAGTGACCCACAGGAGCCTCAGGAGGTTCCAGCAGTGCTGGAGCTGCCCCTGGGTCAGGAGAACCCCCAGGACCAGCCCAGGCTGGGCTGAGCAGCTGGAGCAGCCCTGAGAGGGAGCTGGGGGTGCTGGGGGTGAGAGCTGGAGCTGCCCCAGCCCTGAGCCCCCCTGAGCCCTGGGCTGAGCCCAGCGTGGGCAGCAGGGCAGGGGGATTGTGCCCCTGTGCCCAGGTGAGACCCCACCTGCAGAGCTGCCCCAGCCCTGGCCCAGCACAGGGAGGAGCTGGAGCTGCTGCAGAGATCCAGAGGAGGCACCAGGGGGATCAGGGGATGGAGCAGCTCTACTGGGAGGAGAGGCTGGGACAGCTGGGATTGTGCACCTGGAGAGGAGAAGCTTTGGGGGGACCTCAGGGTGGTCTTGCAGGGCCTGGAGGGGCTGACAGGAAAGATGGAGAGAGAAGATTTGCAAGGAGGCGGAGTGCCAGGACAAGGGGGAATGGCTGCAAACTGTCATAGAGTAGGTTTAGATTGGAGATTGGGAAGGAATTCCTGGCTGTGAGGGTGGGCAGGCCCTGGCACAGGGTGCCCAGAGCAGCTGTGGCTGCCCCTGGATCCCTGGCACTGCCCAAGGCCAGGCTGGATGAGGGTTGGATCAGCCTGGGATAGTGGAAGTTGTCCCTGGCTGTGGCAATGATATGATCATTAAAGCCCTTTCCAGCCCAAGCCATTCCATTATTTATGATGTTCCCTGCAGTGTGCTCACAGCTGAAGCTGTGCAGGGAGGGCTCTAAAAGTTCTCTTCAGAGCTTCTGTAGCCACAGCAGCACCTGCAGTATCCTCATTGCTCAGGTTCTACTGACAAGTGATCTCCAAACTGGCTGTCCTGAGCTGGTATCTGAAAGCAAAGAGATGAACGTGAAAATCAAACCAGTTCCCTGATGGAAACGAAAATGGAACAGCTTGGCACAGAATTCAATCATTCTCTCTACCTCCAGCAGTGATTTTGTAGTAAATGAATCACATCCCAGCAGAGTCAGATCCAAACTGAAGTTTGAACTCCACTCTTTTTCCCACAAGCCTCCCTACTGCTGGAAAACTGCATTTCCCCCCACACCTACGTGCTGTTCCAGCATGTCCAGTAACCGCACATTTCCACATGTTCCTCCTGAGTGTCCTGATGTTCCACTGCACCCTTGGCAGGGCCTACGAGGGACACTGCTACAGATGTGTGGGAGTTGTGTTTGCCTCCAGGGGACACGGCCAGACAGACTAAATACACACATAAATACAAGCACATGCTAATTTGGGATTGTTCACTCTCAAATATCTGTGTTGGCAGAAAGGGAAGTCACTTCGGGAAGCTCCTTCCCCAGAGGAGTGAACCTGGCTGAAAAATTATAAGCCTGGAAAGAAAAATAGATTCTCACCATCTCACCTAATTATAAGAAGCCAGATTCAAAACTTCAGAGAAGGAAGACAAGTTTCCAAACTTGGGGGACTTGAAGCTGAGGATTTCAGCTGGTAGTGCTGGGAGTGTCTCTGGTATTTCGTGTCACTGCTGATTTCTGCACTGACTGGAGCTGGCTGACATGGAAACCCTGAACCAGGATGGATCCTGTTGCTAGGGCACACACACGTGTAGGTACACACCCTTAGATCCTGCAGAGCCCTCACTTGTCTGGCAGGCTGGAAAATATGGGACAATGGGGGAATCTTCCTGGATGAGTCACTGCAGGCACTGCTCAGAACCTTCCAGGGCGGTCTGGGTGCTCTTCTGGCTTTTAATGTGTTCCAGCAAAGACTGGAGGGCTTGGGGTAATCTTAATGAGATTCTTTCTCTTGGCAGCCTTCCACCTTTGTGAGGTAAAGACTGAGGTCTGAAGGAGCAGCAAGGCAAGAGGGATTAGTAAAGTTATTCTCAGAAACTCCCTAACCTCCTCCATTTCTTCTCCTCTTGGCTCTCAGCATTTCTTTCCCCCCACCATTCCTCAAAATGCACTTTAATTACTCCATCATTGCCAAGCAGACCCACAAAATCCCTGTTGACTGAACTTCCACAATGAAACCCAAACACACACATATATAAATACACACACACTCTATAACAACTCCTTCAAACCTAGAGCTTGCTGTGATTTAAGACTTTCTAAATATAGCACCGGCTGTGGCTGGAAACCCCAGGGGTTTTATATTTTCCAATCTGGGAAACAAAACTTTCATCAGTCTGAAATGCAGCTCCATAAAAGCAGGGAGTGCCTTTCACTTGACATTCCCACAGTGGCCCAGGTGGGGCTGAGCAGGGCAGGGTCAGCTCAGGCACCTCTGGGTGGAACCTTGGGAGATCCACAGCTCAGGAGGGAACCTGGAGAGTTCCTGAGCCTGCTGTGATGCCTTGTGCAGGCTGCCCTAGAACAGAGGCTGGACAGAGCTAAAGAATAAAGCAGGGATTTATTCAAAGGCCTCCATGGATCCACCTTGGGCAGCACAAGAGCCCAGCCAGGGCTGCACCCAAGATGAACCAAAATGGCCCCAAAATGCACGGCCGGGCACGGGGTCTGTCCCTGGGATCAGTTCTGCTCCATTTGCACCTTGCAGTTCATTGTCCCATTCCAGCTTTAGCCCAGGCAGTCCCACCCTGCTTGTTTTTCTCTCTCCAGCCCACGGTGTTTGTGCTCTTGGGCTGAGATTTGGATCATTTGTCCTTGGTGCCCAGCTGGAGCAGGAATTGTTTTGTCTCCCTGCTCTGTGCACAGAGCTCACCATGCCCTGATGTGAAGCCCAGACCCACACACTAAAGCAGCACAGAATGTGAAAAATAGAAAAGTCAAACCTGAGGCATCAGCTGAGGACAGTGACAGGAAGATGCTGCTCCACTGTGACAGCAGGGACATCCCAACCACCTGCCCTTGGAAGGGAAGACACTTCCTTGGATAAGGGATTGCACTGACAAAGGATGAGCAAAATAACATTGGTGAACCCACCAGAGCCCAGCCTGCCAGTGCTGCAAGAACATATAAAGGCAGACTAATTCACAGCATTTATTCTTGAGAATTATAATGAGAAGGAGCTCTGCTGACCTTGCTCAGTCCTGAGCTGCCTTTAGTAGGAGACTCAAGGCTCTGGTACATTCTGCCCATCCTGTCTGGGCCCTGAATGTATTTTCACCAAGACTTCTCATTCTACATTCTCAAAAATCCTTCCAAAGGTGAAGATTATCACATGGGGTTGTTAACAAGAAGAATAAGAAGTGTAAATGATTGGGCTGCTCCTCTTCACCACCTCTCATCAACTTTTGTAAATGCATCCAACTGATTCATGGATCTGTGCTGGGGAAGGGCTGCTAAGGAACAGAAAGAACCATTAGGCTACTGAAGACCCAGAAGCTGTTAAATGAAATCATGAGGATGAGCTATCAAAGAAAAATTAGGATCTTAAGGCAAGGACAGTGCCCAGAAAGTGACACTTCAACCTTCTGAAAACACACTGTAACTTAAATTTTCATGGTTTCTCCATCTTGCTAAATCTAAAGGGTCTCATAGAACTGATTTTCTACACTGAACTAGAACAGAGGACATGTGCAGACCTAAAATCCTCCCCTGAAGTAGAGCAAGAGAGACACTAGCCCTGCTAACACTGAGGTCTCAGTAGCACCAGTGGAGGGCCAGCAGAGCAAAAGCAGGAACAGCAAGGAAGAGCTGCCCTGACCCTGCTCCTTCAAACGGGGCTGAAAGCAAATCTCAGGCAACAAAAGGCTCCTGCAGGAGCTGTGAGAGGCCTGACTTCAAAAACTGAGCCTAAGCCCCACCAGTTGCCCCACAGATCGCCCACCATGGAGCAAACCAGCCAAGCCCTTCAGCTCCTGTGCCTGCAGCAGCTCCCAGAGCCAGCACATTCCCAGATCTCATCCTGGCTTCTGGTCAGGCCCAAAGGAAAGCAGGATGCATCCCCCTGCTGCTCCCAAGTGTTTTGTCTGTCTGCTCCTTAACCTCTCTGATGTAAACTCTCTATTTTTCCCCTCCTTCAATGTTTAATTCCTGTTTCACCCTAATGACCAGCTCAGATGAGTGTTTGCTTTTACTTTGATTTATTGCCAAGCTGTGTCTGAAAACATAGAGGGGTGATGGAAATGTTTAAAAACATATTAAAAGCTATTAAAGCTCATTGCTTTTGCATGTTCCATGGGTTGTTCCCTCCTGTGAAATGAAGTTAACATTGTTTGAACACTGCTCCCCCTCATTCTGCCTCCTGCCCTGGTGGCACTGCCATTTGCAGGTGTTGCCCTTTGATGAGATGTTTGAGATCAAAAAAAAGACAAGGAAATCTCATTTTTGCACCAAAATACATAGAACTTTACAGTGTAAAAGAGTCACTGAAAAAAGTGATAATTTTTACCCATCTGGGGCTTTTATGCAGCAATTCCTGAACTACAACCCATAAATATTCCTGCATCAGTCCCAGCTAGGGGACACTTTCACTCAGAATAATTCTGAGACATCCCAATCCACAGATATCTCTATGTGAAAATGGCCAGGGCTCAGGAGGAGCTGCACATGTCCACAGAAGGCTGAACTCAATCTCAAAAGTCTCTTCCAACCTGATGGATTCTGTGTTTCTGTTTCAAATCTTAGGCTTTTATCCATAAATTAGGATGCAGTGACAGAATGATGCCAGATTTCCCATATGAGTGATAACTAGAGGAAACCTGCTTGGGAAGAGTGAATACACATAATTTTACAAAGCAAATTCCAATTTCATGTCCCTTTGTAGAAAGAGCAAAGAAAACTGGAGGGCTATGGCATCACTCCACTGACTTCTGAAGTTTTTGATTTACAGTCAGAGTGGGTCAAGATAGAATGAGGAAAGAACAACAAGGTGAAGCTTTAGATGTAATAATAGAGCTGCTGTTATGAAGTAAGTAAAGGTTTAACCTAAAATTTTAGCTAAAAGAGTAAAATTACCCTGTACAGTCAACACTGCAGCCCTAGGACCAGCCTGAGCCTTTGGTACACCCTTAGCAAAAAACCCTTCTGTGAAGCCTTCTCTTTGAAGCATCATATTTATATTTAAATAATGCAAACAGAGCAGGAAACACTCCCAAAATCCACACTCCAGTGTGTACAGAGTGCTGCCACTGGGGAGAGGATGAAAGAGCAAACCATCCCAGAGTCATTTGTCATGTAATGCAGTGACACTGCTTGAATTCTGTAGGCGTGCAAGTGCACCAAAAAGAAGCTGTTGGACTTGCTTTAGAGAACATGTTGTCCCCTAAACAAGGTCCCTCTTCTTCATTTTTCATCCCAAAAGGAAAATAGGACTGTCACAGACATCTTTTATGGAAAATCTTTTCCTTAGGATTTTTCCTCCTGAGAAGCTGAGAGGACTCAGGAATAAAATGTAAACAATGATTATCTGCTGCTGTGGAATGCAACAGGTGCATCTGGGATTGGTCTCATGTGGTTGTTTCTAATTAATGGCCAATCACAGCCCAGCTGTCTGAGCCACAAGCCTTTGTTATCATTCTTTGCTATTCTATTCTTAGCTAGCCTTCTGATGAAATCCTTTCTTCTATTCTTTTAGTGTAGTTTTAATGTAATATATATCATAAAATAATAAATCAAACCTTCTGAAACATGGAGTCAGATCCTCATCTCTTCTCTCATACGAAAACCGCTGTGAACACGGTCACATAGGACCAATATAAAGGCAGGCTGGGGTCCAGGATATGCAGGCTGAGCAGAGAACTGGCTGTGAGCACATGAGAGTGGTGAGGAATTGTCAAGCCAGCCAAGAATATTGGTTCTTGTTGCACTTGGAGCTCATTGATGGGCAGGGACAGTTTGGATCTTCATTAGTGTGTAACACAGACATGGAATTCAGAGAGGGGGAATTCCCAATGAAAAGTTTCTGACCCTTCTTCAAGAGTTCTGCCTCTTGAAATTTTTTTTATTTGCCAAATATTGTCGTGTTCCAGCCAGGTGGAAGGGAAGCTCTGTCTCCCAGAGATCTTCTTATGACAGAGTGTCTGGGGCTAAAGGATGGTAAAGCAGCAAAAAGGGATCTCAGTGCTATTCCTTTAATGCCACCTAAGTCAGAGCAAGTTACATGAGGGATATGATGGTGGAAAATTTCTGGAATTGACCCACACAAGAATTTCCAATAGATAACAGCAAAGCCAGCTTAGTGCTATTCCCCATTCTCCTATGCACAATTGTAACCTGAGGTACTGAAATTGCTGTGAGGCAAATTTGGCTCCATCAATTCTATACACACACATAAAATCCAGCCTTTTATTGCCTAGATTCCTTCTGTTTGGAAATATTTCCTACAGTAGGCCTAACTTGAGTCCATCTCACCTCCCAGGCAGTGCAGGGCCCAGAGAGCCTCATCTAAAAATTGAGTTGCAGCAAGAAAAGAAAGTGAGAGGAATGGAGAGCAAGAATCAAAGAATCACTGAGACTGAAAAGACCTTAAAGATCATCAAGTCCAACCACCATGTTCACCACTAAACTGTCCCCAAGTGCCACATCCATGTTTTCTCAATGGATGGCTTCCAGGAATGGTGGTTCCACCACTTCCCTGGACAACCTGGGCCAATGCTTTACAGCCCTTTATGTGAAAAAAAAAATCCTTAAAAATCAAGTAATGTGTTACAAAACAATGCAAATTATTTATTGCAAGTGTGATCAGCTGATAGCAGCAGAAGAATGGCCCAATGATTACAATTACAATTATTACAGCTTGTAGGAACACAGTAAAAAAAGAACAAAGACCTACCCAGATGACTTGTTAGGGTTCTGTGAGAGGCACTGAGCAGCCTGAGGCAAGAAAAGTGCAAAGTGGGTCAAATCCACAAGGCCACTTATCCTCTCCTGTGCCTTTGCAGTGCTGCTTCAGCACTTTCTCACAATATTTTCACCATCTAGCCCTCCCTTCAGCTTTAGCAGCATGCACTGGGGGTAATAAGCACCAATTGTCTTTGGAGAACAGTGTTTTCCTGGGGCAGGCACATTGCTTAATTGGAATAACCTGAATATTCACCTCCTCAGCAAAACCACCAAGGCCAAAGCACCTCTGCCTTTGTGCACTTACAACTGGGAAGCAAAATACAGCATTGAAAGGCAAATCCTGGCATAATGCTTCCATAAAACGTTCACAATTTCAAGTACTATTGCTAAAACAGAGTTATGACGGTAAAACACGTGGAAAAAAAGAGTCAAAGCAACAATAAGCTGTTATGTAAAAGCAGTAACAAGTGGAAAGTAGCAGGGGTACATCAGGACAAGCACTGAGCCACGTCCCTTGAAGCCACTACGTGATACAGCTTGAACACAGCCCAAGCTCTCTGTTCCCTGTTGTCAGGGCAGCAGCTGTTTAGCAGCCCTAGGTATTTTTCCACAACAATTCAGAGGAGCAGGAAATATCCAATCTCTCCTCGCAACAAATTCTTCACCTATTCCACTCAGTTTTACAAAGAAATTCGGCACAGATACCTTCTTGTCATCCCCTGTCCCCCCTGAGCCTGGACATGCTCCAAATTAAAACCTGTGAATTGATTCCAGCTGGATTCTTCCTCAGATCCTCCCCCTGGACTAAACCTCCAAAGCATTGACTCTGCACCAAGGTCCCTCTGATTCCTGAGTGAATTTCACTACCTTAATGCAAAAGCTGCCAGGTGTTAAATGGCTTTAATCTGCTACAAGAACTGAGAGTTCAATATTAAGGCAGGAAAAAAAAAAAAGAATGTTTAATAAAAGACAACATGATTTCTTAGCAGAGGTGGTGAATTGTTGGGGATGATGAAACAGGAAAGCCTTATAAATATGATTGTCTGGCAAAAGATTTTGAGAATATGGAAACTATAAGCGAGATTGAAATGAAAGCAAGCTTTGAGATACCTGAGTTACTGAACAACTGGAAAACAATGGTGTGGCCAGCTGAAGGTAATCCCCTTTTGATGAACTTGCAGACAAGTCCAAAAGTCGCAGCAGACCCTACTAGCTTGGCAGAAGGGGCCCAAAGAGGAGTTTTTAGGGTTTAAAATGTAACACAGTATGGTAATGTAATGATTCTTATAGGCTGTATGTAAATGCTATAGGATTTGTATCTTGGACTAGATTGGTTAGTGAGAATCAGAACATTCAACACAGAAGATGATTTATTGTATGGTAATGGGAACCTCACTCTCTTACCCTTTTACTCTCTTACTCTTTTACTCCCTTATCCTCTCATCCTCTCTCCCCCTCTCTTCTCTCAGTCCTGCTCTGAGCTGTGTTTGGCAGCTCCCAGCAGGGCCCTGCACCCAGGCCCTTTGCAATAAACCCCAAGTTCCACAATCTGGCTCCAGAGATATCTCATCTCCGTCCGTCCCAACTGTTCTACCCCCCGATGTTCCTACAGTGAATTAATTTCACAATATCACATTCAAGCAAGTGGCAGGATTACTGACTCGGTGCTCCAGGAGGGGGGATCAGCATCTCTCCCTTAAAAAAGATCCCAAAATGGTTTAGGGTGGAAGGGACCTTAAAGATCACCTCATTCCAACCCCAACCATGGGCAGGGACACCTTCCACTACAGCAGGTTGCTCCAAGTCCCACCTCTTGAACACATCCAGGGATGGGGCATCCCAACATTTTAGAGATGAAATGCCTTCCGAAAAACGTGCTTTAGGAAAAGAAAAAAACGTGCTTTAGGAAAAGAAGTGAGAAGATTCCAAACAGGAGGAACAGGGAAATGCCCAGCCTGCAATGTGCACCATCTCTGAGCTCTCGCAGCAGCTCCCTGGAGTGAAGCCTTCCTGCTGCCTTCCTGCTTTCTGTTGACTTCCCTCCCAGCTCGGGCATTTGCCTCTGGAAAGAAAAGCAAGAAAGGAGTAGAGTCATGAACTGAACAAACATGAGTCTGGCCAAACCAAGGACTAGTCCCTGGTTTGCAGCAGCAATTACAGTTTTCCTGAGGATTTGGTCAGCTTTGGAAGGCCACACTATGTACAAGTCCACCTCCTCAGGCTTTGCCAGCCAAATTATGCTTCTTAATCATCCTTGTCCTGTCCATGGGCAGCTCCCAAAGCCGCCCAGCTGTCTGGTGCCATGTCCCCTGCCAGCCATAAGTAAATGACAACCTTCTTACTGGCATTTCCATTTCAGCCCCATCAACAATTCCTGAGTCTGCCTCGCTGGCCAGGCTCCCAGCTGGCCAGTCCTGTGCGCATCCTGCACGTCAGCTGGCTTCAGAGCTCCGTGCCCACACATTTCCATCGTGCCCACAGCTGGAAAGCACATTCCCAGAGAAACCAGGAGGGCAGGAAAGATCTTCGCCTCAGCTGCTTCAGCAGTGAAGTTGAAATGCAATAGCACAGTTTGTTCATTTCTGCAGAGTTTTTGGTCTGGCCTCCTAAAAGCTCATAATCAAAAAAAAAATGAAAAAAGGAAAATTTTCTTGAGCTAAATTGAGAAGCTGTATAGATATGGCTGCCTAAACATAACTGTCTTGGTTTGAAAAGCCAGGTGTCTGCTAAGGAAGGCAGGAACCTCCCCTGAAATAGAAAATGTAAACACCCTCCCTCCGAATTATTATAATTTGGAAACTAAGCAGCTCTCAGGCAAAGATATGGGAGCAGGAATAACAGTTCTTTAATAGGAACATTAAAAATACAAATGCAATAGTGCAAAAAAAGAAAACAAACCACTGAATCCAGCCTGTCCCCTGTGTGTCAGGGAGGTGTCCCAGCCCCATCCCAGGGGGGCTCAGCCCTCCTGCAGTGCCAGCTGTGGCTCTGCTGCAGCAGGGATCCTGCACAAGGGGGGAGTTTTCCTCTGCAGCTCCAGGGCTGCTGCAGATGGGCCTGGGCTCCCTCTGGCCATGCAGGGCAGCAGAAAGCTGCTCCTCTGGCAATGCAGGGGGCAGAGGCTGCTGTGCTGTGCCAGGCTCAGATTGGATCCAGGCAGGAATGCTTGGCTCCTGCCCTGGGCGCAGCATCTCCCCATGGGATGCTGGCATTGGATCAGCCCTGCAGGGACACTCAGTGGCCATGGACAGCAGAGATCTCCTGCAGGGAGGGTTGGCTGTGGGAGAGAGAAAGAAACAACTGCCCCATGGACAGCAGAGAGCTGCCCCAGCTCTGACAGATGGGGATAGAACACACACCCAGCTAAATCTTTCAACCTAAGACAATGACTTCAGATAATGCAATGATCTCAAGCTGTTCTGAGTGCCCAGTGCTCCCAGGCTAACAAAGGAACACTGGCTGGACTCTCCAAGCACCCAGGGACACAGCGCAGCTCTGCTACCTCACAGTGCTGGTGGAACGTGATTGTCAGCAGCCCCAGACCCCACAAAAGGCACTTCAGACACAGACCAGTGTTCTGATCAATATTCAGTGTTCTGCTCTATCTATACCTCATGATAAACACCTGTGACCACCTGCACAGATCCTGTAGGTGCTGCTCCCTATGAACTAAAAGGGATAAAAAGGGATTCCTGGCCTTGCCTCTTGCAGCTGTGTTAATCTAGGTTTTGTCACCATTTACAGGAGGCAGGATTTGTCAATACAAGTCAGGTTGTTCCAGTTTCATCTGCTTCAGAACAGGAGGTTCTGAAAACCTGAAGCCAGTGCAGCCAGACTAGTGTGCTTACAATTGTTCCATGTGCATTTGTTAATTAGTTTTCAATTAGCATTCACTTACCTGATTACTTTCTTCCTTCTTTTTGTCCATTAGCACTTAGGTCATACACATGGCACTGCTTTTCATTCACTCCAGGAGGGCAATGAATTTTGCTTTCTCTTCTCAAAAAGTGACTGCTTTATCCTTTTATGTATTGTGTCCTACCTGCTCCGAGAACACACAGCATTCCAGTTTCCTGCTTAGAGACAAGGGCTACCCTCTGTGGCCTGAAGATAAATTGCACAACAAAGCAAAGCTGCTGAGACAACTTCAAACTTGCTTGAAACCATCTCAGATTCTCACATCACTCCTGCCTGAATGAGGTAAGGGCAATTCATGTGTTCCCGTAGGACAAAGTCACCTTGGGCAGGCAGAGCTCCACAGAACTCATGGAATTGCTGCAAACTCCTACCTTAGACCTTTCCTTATTGATAGATGCTGATGCCTCAGGTTTGAGCTTTTCTATTTTTTCACATTCTGTGCTGCTTTAGTGTGTGGGTCTGGGTTCACATCAGGGGATGCTGAGCTCTGTGCACAGAGCAGGGAGACAAAACAATTCCTGCTCCAGCTGGGCACCAAGGACAAATGATCCAAATCTCAGCCCAAGAGCACAAACCCCGTGGGCTGGAGAGAGAAAAACAAGCAGGGTGGGACTGCCTGGGCTAAAGCTGGAATGGGACAATGAACTGCAAGGTGCAAATGGAGCAGAGCTGATCCCAGGGACAGACCCCGTGCCCGGCCGTGCATTTTGGGGCCATTTTGGTTCACCTTGGGTGCAGCCCTGGCTGGGCTCTGGTGCTGCTCAAGGTGCATCCATGGAGGGGATGCTTTGAATAAATCCCTGCTTTATTCTGTAACTCCATCCAGCCTCTGTCCTAGGCCAGCTTGCATAAGGCATCAATGCAAACACCTCCTTCAGCTCAGGGAAGACGTTGTCATAGAATAGAATCACAGGGTATTTAAAGCTGGAAAAGACCCATAAAGATCCCTGTCCAAATTCCTGATTCCTGCTCCTCACAAGAATATCTAAACTAAACCATATCAGCAAGAGCATTGAGCTCTGACAGGATTAGTCCTGCTGACAAATGAAAGAAATCTTAGACTGGGGGGTAGATTTTGAGAACAATCTTTTTTTTTTTTTGGACTGCATTTGACAAGGGAGATTTTTGCTCAAGAATTATACTGAAGCATTTTAGACCAAGAGCACAGCAGGTAGGCAACTGTAGCACAGAAATAGTGATTTCAAGAACAAATACTCCCAGAGTTTAACAGAAATTTTGGGCAAGGGTTTCAGGTATGATTGACTGAACCTCAGGTCCTGCTGCCAGTGAAACGAACTGGAGCTGACTCACCCCTCAGAGGAGATGGAGTTTCACCTTCAGACCACGAACCTGGAGGCAGGATGGAAACAGTAACTGACTCCAATTCAGGAAAAGGATGTTCAACCACCTGAAGATTAAGAGGGATTTGAACATTCCCCCTGTTCAGCACAAATGCAGCAGTTTGAGAAGTCGAATCACAAAAGGAAACACAAATTTCAGCTCTCATCTTACGCTCCTACAGAGCCTGTTCTTTTCAAGAGCTATTGGAAAAAATGTCTCTAAGCAACAGAGAACTGATTCAACTCCAGTTAAAATAAATTGAAGAGTGACTTTCTGCACCCAGTTTACATTGGATTGGGCTCTAACCTGGATAGCCAAGCGGCCCAAACCTACACCTGCAGAATCCCAGAATCACTGAGGTTGGAAAGGCCTCCAGGACCATCAAATCCAACCTGTGCCCAACCCTCACCTTTTCCCCAGCCCACAGCACTGAGTGCCACCTTGGCCTTCTGTGGACACCTCCAGGAATGCAGACTTCAAATCTCCCTGAGCAGCCCCTGCTAAGGCCTGGCCACCCTTTCCATGAGGAAATTCATCCTGATTCCTTGATTCCATGAGGAAGTTCAACCTGACCCTCCCCTGGCTTTGCTTGAGGCTGTTTCCTTCTGTCCCAGAACTGGTGGCCTGGGAGAAGAGCTTGACCCTCACCTTGAAAACCTCTCTCTCTTTTAAGGAGCAAATTTTAATTCCCACATGTATTAAGTTCAATCAGAGCTATTGAATAGATTAATAAAAGAGCAGGGCTGAAGAACAGCTCTATATTTGGAAAACTCCTGCAATGCAGATAAATAATTTTCCAAAATGAGAGGGTGACTGGGCAGCCAACAAAAACTTCCACAGAAATCTTTTGTGGAAGGGCAGTCATTTATCTCTATTGTCTTTATTGTCTCTCCAAAAATCCCTAGGGTTTATAAGTGGCCATAAATACACTTAGGACCATCCCACTCCTATTGCAGCCCAGAAGATCACACTGTGCATTCAAGATCTGAGACTGCCCAAAGAAACTCAGAAATCCACACAAAGGAAGCCCAAACATGCAACAGCTCACACACTTAAAATTGCTTATTCTAACCTGCTGCCTCTGTGATAACATTAAACTACCCAAAAGCTTTATTTCAAAGCTTTTTGGAGGGGCTGTCTTCCCCTCATCTCTTTTAGCTTTTTTTTCCTTGGAAAACAGCCAAGGTCTCAAGGACAGCACTAATGAAGCATTAACTCAAGTGAAAACAAATTGGGCCTGAACAAAGGCACCCTCACAAACTGCCTTCTCCAGTGGGAAGGAGCCAAGGTTTCCTATTTCCTTAGTGACTTCCAACTTACGAAGCTCCCACAACAAAACAAGGTTTCTTTCAACATTACCCAACTACTTGCACCAGCTCTGGCCATCAGCCTTGCCTTACAGCTCACCCACTGCCCACTCTATGCTCCACACTGATTTTCCTCATGTCTGCTTTTGTTTTTCTCCAGCTTTAATTTTACACAAGTCCCAGGTTTTGCTCTTATTTCAGGATTTCTGTGTTTCACATCCAGCTGTCCACTGGCCAGCAAACCCCTTAATCAGCAAAAACACACAGCCATGGTCTCTCAGAGTCTCAAAAAGTCCTGAGCTGAGAAAGACTCACAAAGATCACCCAGCTCACTCCTGTCCCTGCCCAGACCCCCCAACAAACTCACCCTGGGCATCCCTGGCAGTGCCCAGCACTGTGGTCTGCATCACAAGACTGGGCTTTCAGAGATGGGCAGCACCTACAGCTCCTCTTGTAGTTGAAGACAAAAGGGAGAAGAATAACTCTAGGTTTGTAATAATCACATAATTAGTGATGGATTTAAACTATGAAACAACTCAGATTTAAACTATGAAACTGTTTACAAAGTACAATCTAAAAGACTAGTGCTATTCTCTGAGGGCCAATATCAGTGGATTATGTCTCTAGAATTTATATGCATGACAAAATATCAAAGGGCTTCTTCCCATGCAGATACTACTTAAGATATCAGTAAAAAACAGCATTTCAGTTAACAACGGGAGCTCTGTGCTTTTCTCACTGAGAAAGTGTTACTGGTGTTCCCTAAGAGCCTTCCCAGGGTTGTTTTTAGAAAACAACACTAATCTAACTTTACTTTAGTCACTAATTCCATTGTCCTAGAAAGAAGTAGCATTAGTAGCAAATTACTACTTCTATGTGGGGACTTGTCTGGATCAATTTTCTGTTAAAACACAACTTGTGCAGCACAGAAGCCTGCCACTTCCACTTAAGTACCACTTAAGTCTTCTAATAATATTGTGACAGAGGTTTGTGTGCCCAGAAAAACACACAAATAAACCCGTGAGCTGCAAGAGAAGAATTCAGAGCAGCTGATCTGACTAAGAACAGCATGCAGCTCTCCCCAAAATTGAGAAACAGATCCTTGTGTCTGCATCTGCTATTGCTGGTCTCTGCTGTTTGCTGGTGCAATCCAGACATTTCACCTGGAGAGAGAACTTAGGGGTAGATAAACTAATTAATTGATTAACAGCTTGATTCCTAAATTAATAACAGGTTAATTCCTAAATGAAAAGATTCCCTGCAAATGCATGCAGTGGTCACACAGCAAAATGTATCCCACTTTGAGAGGTTTGACTCATTGAACTCATTGAAAGGTTCTGTCACCTTACCCAGCTGTGGATAATTATCTAGAGAAGCCTTTTGGCTTGGTAGATCAGGACAAGAAGCAGTAGAATACTTTGGATGGAGAGACAAAGCTGATCAGACAAAGCCTCCATCATGGTCAAACAATGCTCTTCCACCAGTGAAAAAAGTTTCATTTTCTGGCCAAGCCATGGAAGTAATTGTTTTCAGAGTTGATATTTATTTACGTTATTCTATCAAAGTTCTTTTCAGGAAGTCTCCATTTTACCTCTTCAAATTTGTTTCTACTCCTTTACATCCTCTCCCCTCCCACCTCTGGTTTATTTTCCCTCATAAGCCTCATATTTTCTTCTCTGCTAATAAAATAAACAAGGAAAGACAGAGCAGCTTGTGACTTTGTCAAGCTTTCCAACACTCGAGTTCCATGACAGTCCAAAAAGAAAGAGAATCTTTTTCAACCTAAAAATCCTTGCAGAAGCTTTCCAAGCCTGGGATCAGCAGGCATCGTTGTGCCAAGCAAGGTAACAAGAGGCACACAGTAGGCACTTCCTTCAGGTTCCCAAATCATCAGCTCCAGAGGGGAATGAGGCTTTTCCTTACACATCCAGCAGCCTGGAAGGGCAGGAAACTGAGCCAGGCTGCTCAAGGGGGAAGAATCAGCCCTTGGAGAAGGCGACTGGCAGGGCTGTGCTCAAGAGGGAAATGCAGGAGTTGTCTGAGCTCCTTTTCTGATGCTCCTCGTGCTGCTCCCCCCTGAGAACAGGCTGTTCCCACCCTTCCCCACTCAGGATGGCATGGCCAAGGTTGCACAAGTGTCCTGGAGGCTTCAAGCTGGAAGGAGAAAGAGGGAGGGCAAGATGACTTATGAATAGAGCTATTCACCAAATCCCACCGTGGGCTCTCTGCTCAGCCTGGAACAGCAGCTGGGCTCTCCAACCCAACCACAGATGGAGGCTCTGCCAAAAGAGATGCTGAGAAAGGGGAAAAAAATACCTCCTGGTTAATTTGTATTTAATCAAAGTCAGCTTCTGCCAAGCCTCACACCATGAGGCTTCAGATGCCTCTGTGTCTTAAGCAGCCGACTTTGCTGTTGATAACCAGACCTGGATTGGTTTTTTTTATAAAAAAGGAGCCAAAGGCCAACCAGAACCATTAAGCTGTGGGAGTAGCTGTGGACAATTCTATTTTTAATTCAGCATGTCAATCTGTTCTCTGGTTTGAGAGCTGAAGCCAAACAAGACAGCACACTAATGTCAGGATGCCTGAAATTTAAAGGGCAGTAAACCCAGCAGCAGTTCTTAAAAGCCTGAGATGTTTATCAAGAACAGTTTGATCCCAAAGGATTTTCATTTCAGTTGAGAAATAAGCCATAAAGGAATTAAGTGATTTGTACAACTCAAAAACTTCACCAAGGCATCGAGAGCCAGGGGAAGCAGATTGCCCAAGCACACAGCTCCTTCCCCTGCACAGGGTCTGAGCAACACCTCTGAAGGACATCATGTCCTTGAGCTGCCTCTATTCTCTCCAGAATTTCTGCATTTCTCACCAACGTCAGGCTCTTTTGAACCTCCAGGAGTTGAGAGTTCAGCTGTTGGTGAGATGTGAACAACTGTGCTGCACAGAGGGACTTGTCATGGCCTTTGGGGACCGAGATATCTGCTGCCTTGCGTAAGCTCAGCCACCACAAGGGTGATTTATAAATTTCCTTTGCCTAAAAGAATGGATAAACCAGGCTATTTCCAGGGGATATATGAACAGTGTCAAAATGCCAAATACTTTTACTACAGAAAAGCCCAATGCAGAGCTGGGAGTCACTGCCACAGCCCAGGAGCATCTCAGATGTGGCCACATTTCACAGAGAAAAGCAAGACACAGCTTCTCAAGAATATTTCTGGGATTCACATTCTCGGAACCTCAGAGAAAGAAAAAACAATTCTCATTTACTGCTCCTGTGTTGTTCACAAGTGGAATGCATTGTGGAAGATTGTTTACCTGAAGGGAATTGGTGATTGGATTCTCTGTGAATATTTTGATTCACTGACCAATTGAATCCAGGTGTGTGTTGGGATTGTTGGCTGACAGTCACGAGATTCTGTGCAGTTCAGTGCAGTTGGGTACTTGTGCAGATTCAGTTTAGATGTAGTGCAATATAGTATAGAATAATATAGTATAATAAAGTAATTAATTAGCCTTCTGATAAGATGGAGTCAGACGCATCAGATGCATAATTTCTCCCTGCCATGGGGGTCGCTTTGATTCCAATACTCGGATCCAGCTCATCTGTGAAGACCTTGCCATAAAGTACTATAATTATATTTTGCAATGTCCAGATTTAAAAATTCAAATAAATTTTCCTTGGAAATATCTGGTTAGCTCAGATAGTTGAGTGATTGAAGTGTGATCTAAGCATAGTTGTTCCTATTCCCTATTTATTGTGCTGCAATAGAACCACTTTTATCCAAAGTGAGCAAATTGTGTGCTGGCAGCAAAAATTGTTACCTAATAATTGGGATATGTTCTGTCTGCACACCAGAGTGGTCCATACACACCTAGTTAAGGTCCCAAGGCCTTTTAGGGTGTCCAACTTAACATTGAAGCTCTTTAGAAGATTTCAAAGAGCTTGAGAGCAAATGTCAGCATTGAAAACCACAAATTGGTGCACCTTTAGCCACACCAGATTTCCAGTTGTATTGTTACCACTTCACTTCTGATCATGGTTCAGCAGAAAAACCCAGAACCAGAATTTGAGACCAACAATTTCAATTTGAGCTGTATTTTTTATTAATAAGAAAGTTAAGCTTGGACAGCAGAAGCATGTGCTTAAGAAGCCAAAATCCTAAGCTATCCCCTACAATATCCCATGCCACACCCCTGGATGCAGTCAGGAGCCAGGGACAGAGCATTTGAAGGACCTGGTAAAGATCTATAGGACTGGAAAATGCTGAATTTCCATCTCTAGATGGGGGATTTATTATAACAGACTTCAGGCAAGGAATTTACCTCTTAGGAGAAAAAACCTTGAGATATAATGTCTCCAAAGGTTTCCTAGTGAGGATGTGGGGTATAGGAAATTACTGCACAAACAGACACACACTCCCACTCTGCAGGTTTGTCCAGGGAAAATCAGCTTCCAGCATGAAAGCCAGAGGTGGTTCTGCAGCTGAGATACTTGAGCTGCTCCCTGCTCTGAGCTGCAGCCCCAGCCCCAGGGCAGGCAGCTCTAATTAGCACAGCCCAGATGGACCCGGGCCTCCCATCAGATGGTTCATGACCCAGAACACAAACAGCTTCAACAAAGTACTAATTCCACTTCAAAAGGCAGGGCCTTTAATGAATTTATACAAGCCTTGGGGCTACAATTACCATCCAAATATTGCTGGTCTTAAAAAAAAGGAGGAAGTGAAGGGGGGAGGAGGCAGCAGTCGGGTAAATCATAGCCAGGAGCACTGGCAGCAGACTTACACTTGATCTGGTGCTTGGGACAGTGCAGCAGCTGGGGGAATAATGCAAGATTGCTGTAAACTGTCATTTCAGTTTCACCAAAAGTGCAATATTGCAGCACTGCAGGCAGATTGCAGCTGTCAAAAACATGAGTGGGGTTTAGAGGGGTTTTAGACAAAAAATGACAGAGCTGAGAAAATGCCTCCCCTGGGCCTTTTGCTGCCTGAGTGAAGGGAAAACACCTCTGCAGGTGATGTCAGAGAGGAGCCCGAGGCAGCATAGCTGAGCAGGGTCATTGGCTGGGGCTCCATCCTGCAGCTCCCAGCCCTGTTCCTGCCTGGGACAGACCAGCAGAGATGTTTAGCTGGCAGGCAGCAGGGTCAGCACCAGTTTAGCACTGATGAGGAAAGAGCACAAACACTGAGGAGAACCAAAGTGTCTGTCTACCTACTCTACCACTGCCTGATCTATGTCATAAAGGCAAATTCTTATCTTAAAATCACAGAATCACTGTGGTTGGCAAAGAACTCCATGAACTGAGTCCGACATGTCACTGATGCTCACCTTGTCACCAGCCCAGAGCACTGAGTGTCCTTAAAGACCTCCAGCGATGGGGACTCCACCACTGGACAGCCCCTGACCAATCTTTCCGTGAAGAAATTCCTGCTATGCCCACCCTGAGCCTCCCCTGGCCCAGCCTGAGGCCATTCCCTCTGCTCCTGTCCCTGTTCCCTGGAGCACAGCCCGACCCCCGGCTGTCCCCTCCTGTCAGGAGCTGTGCAGAGCTACAAGGGCCCCCTGAGCCTCCTTTGCTCCAGGCTGAGGTAGAACAGGCAGGCAGAACAGGCCAGAAACCTCATGGAGGTGATGAAAGTAAAGCAAAAATCCTGGGAACAGCAAGAGCAGTGCAGGCAGAGTGAAGGATTAAATACCAGCAGACATTGTCAAACAACTCCTAAGTCTTACTGAGTAAGAAATTTTAGCATCACTCTTGTGGGATGTTGGAGCTGGCCCTCAGTGGATGGCAGGTTTAGAGCCCATCTGTTCATAAAAATGTTTCTTCCCAAAGCTGCTCAGGAATGTTTGCCTTGTAAGGTAAAGGCAAGCAGGAGAAAACAGCTGTTAAATGCAACAGATTAATTACGCTCAGAAGGTTCTGAATTGGCTGTATGGGCAGTCTAGGCACAGCAGGGCTAACAAGGTACTGAGGAGAGAGCTGCTGCTGAGGCTGGTTTACATTCAGGAAACAAAAAACCCAAATTCTATCTATGTATGGAAGGAATTTCACTACCTGCTCCTCTCCAGGCCAGTGCTAAGATGGCTGCTGGTGGATGCACCTCTTTTCTTTCCTATTTACATCATGCTTTATCCCTAGATTGTTTTAAAGAAAAGCTTCCTTAACTTCCTGGTCTCTGGTTGCTTGGTTTGCCTTCCTTTTCAAGGGGGAGCCCCAAAAACTGCAGAGTTGTGCCCACAGCATGTTCAGTGATCTCTCTGCAAGGTCATTAATAGCCCAGCCATTCCTCTGCCTCAGCAAATTGCATTTCCCATATCAGCTTCACTTTCTCACTATGAGACTTGAAGCAAATTTGACCCCAAACCACAGGGATTACCCCAATTTAATTTCTGTTAATTTTTTTACACTATCCCTATTATTGCAGGCCTTGCCAACCATGGTACTGTATGTGTTGCAACTATGCTCATACCAATTTCACCAGCAGAAAATAAGATTTTTTTCTTAAAAAAATTTAAGAATAAATTTCATTTATTCTCAAATTAAATTCAAGAGATGGAGAATAAGCTGGAGAATAAGGTGGAACTCCTCAATTCCACTGAAAATAGTGGAATTGAGGAGTTCCACACAAAATAATGACTTTAGTGCATTTAAGTTCCATGCAACAACCACACTTTCTCCAAGCTCACAGGTATGGATTTCCACAGATGGAATCCTTTTAGGCTGCTCAGGGGGCTAAAATCAGTCATGTGCTCAAAGTTGGGGGTAAAATATTTCATACTTTTCATGAAAGCAGCAGTGAAAAATGTACAAACTCTGTCAATCAGGCACCAGGAAACTTTTCCTGCTGCAAAGAATCCCAGAGCAGGATCAGGAGGAATCCACAGGCTGCTCCCAGAGTGGGGTCACCTCCAGCACATATCTGGCAGACAGGGTTAACCAGGGTGGGCACTGCACACTTTTAACCCTCACTTTTGTAATTCTGCAGGGGGCAGAAACAAGGCATTGCCTTTCAAGACATTATTACACTCTGCATCTGATCAGCACACCACGGCCTGAAATAGCTCACAAAGCTGGCTGACTCGAAGATAAATTTTCTAAAAAAGCCCTTTATAAAGGCACATGCTTTTGTCAGACTCTTCCTGGTTGCAGTGCACATCTCCCAGGACTGCTCTTTATGAAGACAAAAGCAAATATAACGTTGGCAGGAATCCCACCCAGCCTGTATCTGTCCAAATCATCAGCTATGTTTTTGATTTAGCTGCAGTTTAGACAGCCAAGCTCAACATTCTGAACAAGGCAGAGTTGTTTTAAAGATGCTCTGCAAGCAGAGGGAGAGAAAGACAAACCATTCAGAAGCAAGGGCAGTGTGGTCAGGGAAGGCTCCCGGGATCTTGATGGAAAAAGAAAGTGTTTGGTGTCTTCAGCACTCAAAAACTACTTGGCAAGGTAGGGAAATGAACAGAGCTCTTCCTGTAAAGCTGGGGGATTTTTCTTTTCTTATTTTGGAACAAAACCAGCGTTTTTCTTCGTATTTGCCCTTGAAACTGTGCAAGCCCTCTTTGATCAAGAGTTTCTCTTTGCTTTGTCTCCTTTAGTGTTGTCAAACCTTGTCTTTTATTCATAAAACTCTGCCTATTTCTGCAAGAGCAAGCAAGGGGCTCACATGTCCCTGAGAGCACAGAAAAGTGGTGGTGTGAAAGTTTAAAGCACTTGGAACAGGTAAGCAAAACTCACCTCCAGGAGAATGGGGAGGTGAGTGCTACACGTTGGATGCTCTTTGCTCCCCAAAGCTCAGCTCTCATCTTCTATGAAAAGGTTGAAAATCCACATTATGGGCAAAGATTAGTGAAATAATTTCCTTGAAAAGGAACTGGAAACACCTTGTTCTGAACTTAATTCTTCTTCTAGGCTATATCAGTGTGGGTAAAGCACAGGAGAAGACTTGCACTGCTTGCAAGGTGTGATGTTAATGATGGATGTGAAAGAATGGCAGCATTGAAAAGTGTAGGGGGAGAAAGAACATTGGAATCATGGAATGGTTTGAGTTGGAAGAAGCAACCAGTTTCAACTCCTTGCCATGGCCAGGGGCACCTTCCACTGTCCCAGGTTGCTCCAAGCCCCATCTAACCTGGCTTGGGCACTGCCAGGGATCCAGGGGCAGCCACAGCTGCTCTGGGCAACAACTCTGCAATCACACTGGTGATCAATCAAGTAGAATCTCAAAAGATGATAAAAAGCTCTCAATCAATCTTAGAAGAGACTGCAAATCTAAGGCAGAGAACTGGATGTGTGAGGGACGAAGATCTCACCTGAGAGAACTGCTGGGGCTGGGCCAGGGCAGCTCAGGCTGAGCTCAGGGCAAGGCTCTGCCCCCAGAGGGTGCTGGCACTGCCCAGGCTGCCCAGGGAATGGGCACGGCCCCGAGGCTGCCAGAGCTCCAGGAGCCTTTGGGCAGCGCTGCCAGGGGTGCCCAGGGTGGGATTTTGGGGGGTCTGGGCAGGGCCATCCCTGGCCAAGTTACTGAGCTGGGAACCCCAAACCTCAAACCATCAGCACAGCCCACCCCTAAAGTGGCAAGAGATGCCAACAGTGATTTAACTGCCCAGACCTTGCAGAGGAGTTACCAACACTCATCACAAAGTGATGAATGTTAAATACTCCTGGTTTTTCTGAAAGCATCAGGGACTGGCCATTTAATGAAACACAGACATTCCTAGATTGTTATCTCACTGCTTTCTCTTCACTGATCACTTTCATTTTACAGCATAGAAGCAACCTAAATGCACCAACAACTGAATTAAATTTAGGACCTGGAGCAGAGTTTCAGCCAGTCTAAAAAGGCTTTTAACAAGGAAGATTTTCTTTTTAAGAAAAGGTTATAAAGATGTTATTAATATTTATTGGTTTTAGTAACAGGAAAAGGAGCCAGATGCATGATTTCAACATGGAGAACTCAGCCAGAGCTTTGGGGCATTTCTGAGGTCAATCAATGGTCTCTCTAACACTCTCAGCTCTATCAGATCTGAAATTAAGTCAGGCCTCCCCTCCTGCACCCAGCACCCCTTTGAAGCAATGGGCTCTGTTCCAGCTCAACAGGCAGAGCACAAATAAAGGGAAGTTTATAAAAGGTGAGAGATCTGATATCAGCTCAGCTGTGCCACTGCAAATCCGTGTGTCCAGCCCTGGAGCACTGCTGCCCTTGCTGAGCACACTGCTCACAAACCTGCCTGCAACGCCACCTTCTGATCCCTGGTTCCAGAGAGAACAGGATTTGCTGGCAGGACAGACATTCATTTACCATTTCACCTCCATTTCCTTCCTCCCAGCTATCAATCCTCTCACACAGTTGTCACAGCCCAACAGAAGCCCCCACCTTTGGGAGTCCTGATATCTGAGTTTTACAAGCCAGTGCTGCCCAAAAATACTGGGAACAACCATTGGAGCATGTAATTTGTTCCAGGATAACTCTACAGAAGGTAAAAGTCTGACCTTCACACTGTTCACTCCTTGCTCTTCAAAACCCACAAAACCTTTCACATTGCTTCAGTCCAGAGGCTCATCCAGGCAGAGGGAAAACAAAACCTCCCTGGAAGCTCTTCCCTGCAATGCAGCGTCCTCTGAAGGCATTCAGGGATTCTTTTGCCAAGATCCCATTTGAAGATTCCAAACTTTAAAAGGAAATTCACTGAAGGGGCTGGGCAGGAGAAGGAAAAGCCAATCAAGTTATAATACACACCAAGGCAGGTACAAGCAGAGCAGGAAGGTTGGAGGTGCCCAGGAGCTGTTTGGGATCAATCCAGCACTTCCAGAATGCCCCAGGCCCCAGAAGGACTGGCGCAAGAGATACCAGCAAAACAAAAAACCCAGGGCTTTCCAGTAGTTCAGACTCTCAGACTAACATGGGTGTTGGCCTTTTGGATAACTTCACCACTGTTCTGGCACCAAGTTTTACAGGGTTTTCCAGAAATTACTTGATTTGTTTGAAAAACCTGCAGTCAGCCCAAACAAAGTAACTGGAAGCAACATCTTCTTTGTGCAAAGTGATGAGTCAGCCACTGCATTTCAATACTCAGAATTATTGGATTTGGTGAGTGCTTCTTGAATTTAACACCTGGGTGTGCTCAGAAGAGAAGCATTTTTCAAGAAGAGGGAGTTTGCCAGACATGAGTGATGAGGTACTGCTGGGGCTGATGAAATATTGTCTAAATCAGGTAAAGAAGCAGAAGGGTCCCACAGAAGGGAGCCCTGACAAGTGAAATCGAGAGGTGAGATAAAAACATCTCCACCATGCTCACAAATGAGGTCACAAGCCCTTATAGCATTTCTCCCTGATATTATCCAAAATCCAAATTTCCCCTCAGCAATTCCCCAGGTTTGCTGCTGTTTGCTGTTTCATGAGCCAGCTGCACAGGCTGATTTCTGCACCCCAAACCTCCCTGAGCTGCCTCACACTGCTGCTGAGTTATTGTGGCTTCTGCTCTGCAAACAGGCTGTTTACAAGGGCAATGATGTTTGTAAACCTGCTGATTTCCACAGATCTGTTTTTCTTCTCACTCTGCAGCTCCTCAGAATCCAGTGATGTGTGCTTGCATGCTGGCCTACCCTTCCTTGCAGGTTATTCCAAGAAGTTGCACACTTTAAACTATTTCTTCCTTGAAGTTTTCTATGTAAAACTGGAGATTAACAACTTGTTTCTCCCTCTAATTGATGTTTACTTTCTGTTGCTTCACACACACATCAGAATTTCCTTCAGCCTAGTGAAGAATTACCAATTCTGCCATGAGGAGTCACGAGTCTCTTATTTACACTGAGGCACACACACGTCACTCATTTGCAGTTCTCTGGTTAAAAAAAGAAGAGAAATTAAAAAAAAAAAAAAGGCCCATTGAATAAACAAAGTGTCCTGTAGCATAAATATTTCGCCTCCAGGGCTTCAAAATGTTTGACTGTGAGATAAGAAGCAGCTGTCAGTGCTTTCCACAGCCTTCACTGGGAGCAAGAGATGTGGTTCTTCAGCCCTAGAAATGTTCTGCTTGCTCAGGGGATGGTTCCTTCCCTGCCCAGGCATCACCAACCACAGTTAGCAGGCACAGAAATGCAATTTTTAGGTGTACCCACACTGAGACATTCCAGCTTCTTTGAGGTCTAAGCATCAGCTTTCTGAATGACTTCACCACAGGGATAAATTACTCTTCCCTATGCCAAATAAACCAAATTTAATGAAATATGTGAGTAAGATGAAAGTTAACAACTGGCACAAGATTTAAGGGCAGTAAGGAAACCCAGAAGATAATGTAGCAATTCCTTGCACAGCCCCCACTATTAAAAAAAATAAAATAAAGTGATACAGCTCAAAGAAAAGCAAGATTACACCCCTAAGAACTAGCACTCTTCTCATAGCCAGTGCAAATGCCATGAGCAGAAATAAATTAAACTCTTTCCTCTCTCAAAATTGATTTACCACCACGAAAATATTCTGAAGACTTAAAAGAAGCCTTGCTCATTTTCATTCATCTCTTCTGCTTCATCCTATGCTACTGATGGGGGACAAAAGCAGCCAAGTTTTACCCAGGTTTGTTGGAAATAACTTCAGCTATCTCCTCCCTGCCACAGCCACGTCATTTATTCTGGGACTGATAGCTGAGACCTTGGAGCTCTAGCTGGTAATTTTAACCAGACTAACTTCATTTTTGCCCAAAAATCACACACCCAGCCTGAATTTTAATTATGGATTCATCTACAAAGTGTGAACAAGCCTGGGGCATTTGGGTCACAGCAGCAGTGATGTAGTCTGGCAAATAAATGATAAAATAGATCTGAAGCACCAATTCTGCCTCTTCAGACAGCAGCCACTTACCCAGTGTGCTCATCTCCAGTTTGGGAGAAGTGATCATTGTTTTCCTTGGCCTTGAAGTCATCCAGTAAATGCTATTTTCTTATTTTTGTTACAGACCTCAAAGACAAATTGTTCTAGAACTCTCCAGTTTTCAAATCAGAGGCTTATTTGAAATAAATATTTTTTCAGCTTCAGTTTGGAACAATTTTTCCTTTTCCCTGTTTACATCTCCAATTCATACTGCAAACCTGCTGTGTTTGTACCATCCATAGAGGATTCCTATAAATCAAGCCCTTAATTCTTCTCTAATTGGGTAAAAACTGGTTGTGTTGAGGTTTCTCCATGAAATATTTAATAACCATGAAGTAATGAGTAAATTTTGATCCAGGTGGGAGGCAGAGAGGCTGAACATGTACAGCTTATGTCAGATCCGAGCTCTTTAATGCTTAGAACTGCCAAACAATCCAAATTTACAGCCTGGTTTTGGACCCACACCTGGTGTTTAGTGCAGCAGTTCGCATGACTTGAAGTTTTCCTGAAATCAGCTTCCATGGAGATATACTCCATGCTCACTTGGAGTATCCATGGGCCACATCCCTAACTGATTTATTGGTTTGAGATCCAAATTGCATTGCAGAATTCCTAATGTGTGCCTGCAGATGGGAACAAGGGGATGCAAACTCTTCTCTGGTTCTGCCAGCGCCCACCTGAGCTATGCCAGCTGTCCTCAGATGCTGCTGCTGAAGTATTTCTGTGCTGACAGATGGTCTCACTCCTAAAAAAAAAAAGGAATTAGCTGTGAAAAATCCAGGGATGATTTTCCAGAAGCTTGAGACACACAGAAACACGTTAATCAGCTTGTAAGTTATTATAATATAATTACAGAATTCTTACTCCCATTTGTCTGAGTCACCAGTGGCTGTGTCCTTGGAAACTGCAATTTGGGAGTGCTGAGGATGTGACCAGCTCCCAGCCAATCCCATTTACACAGTACCCTGCCTAAAATTGAGGAGGGAGAGAAACACAGAGCTCCAGACATCCTTTCATGCTGTTACAGCTATTCCCACCTTGCCCTCAGCAAGGGGATGGGGTGAATTGTTCTCTCCAGCAAAGGAACTCCAATTCTGAGGCTGTGTGCTTGGGGTCAGAGCTCTGGGATGTCTCAACAGTGCTCCTAAGAGTTCCTGAAAGCTCTAACAGCAGCTAATGGATCTGCCAGATTCTTGAAAATATCATCAGGCTGGCTGATGGAAACTCCAGCCTTCCTCTCCCTCTTGTTTCAGACATATATTGTAAGTATAATTTCACTTGTGTTATACTTATGTTAAGCTTAAACCACTGTCCCTTCCCTCACTTCTGATTCAGTGCCAGATCTCCAGTGCTACTGCTGAGGCAATAAATTAGGCATTGATCTTGTTGTGTTTTTATTACTTCCTAAGGAAACATATGTGAGAAAAACCAATAGCAAAATACAGAGTTTGGTGTGTCCAGCAGAGTTAGGCTTTCCACTGACCTGGAAAAAAATCTATAAAATAATTCTTTGAGCATTATTCCACTGGCTGGAAAAGAAGCTTGCTGTTATTATGGCTACCTACACTGATTTGTATGAATACCTGATGCTGATGCCTTGAGAAGGCTGCCCTAGAACAGAGGCTGGACAGAGCTAAAGAATAAAGCAGGGATTTATTAAAAGGACCTCCTCAATGGATGCACCTTGGGCAGCACCAGAGCCCAGCCAGGGCTGCACCCAAGATGAACCAAAATGGTCCCAAAATGCACGACCGGGCACGGGGTCTCTCCCTTTGATCAGTTCTGCTCCATTTGCACCTTGCAGTTCATTGTCCCATTCCAGCTTTAGCCCAGGCAGTCCCACCCTGCTTGTTTTTCCCTCTCCAGCCCACGGTGTTTGTGCTCCTGGGCTGAGATTTGGGTCATTTGTCCTTGGTGCCCAGCTGGAGCAGGAATTGTTTTGTCTCCCTGCTCTGTGCACAGAGCTCACCATCCCCTGATGTGAAGCTCAGACCCACCCACTAAAGCAGCACAGAATGTGAAAAATAGAAAAGCTGAAACCTGAGGCATCAACGTGAGCCTTCACCTGAAAACATCCAGGCAATTCTCCTGCTGCATTCCCTCCACCAATTAGAGGAAACACCAAAAGCCCATTTCTCTGTGGAGCTCACCTGAATCACAGCTTATCCATCAGAATGGAAAACCAGGCTGTCTGAAGAAATCTGCCCTTCCAAATTCCTCACAACAAATCACTGGTCCAAAATGTTTTCAGTCCTACTTTTATGGTGTCGTATTTAAGTGTGCAAAAGAATCAAAACAAATTAAAAAGCTCCTGAATGCAGCAAGAAGCCCATGCTGGCATAGCCTGCTCCAGTAGCTGGCATCACACACACAGAAGTCAATTTATTGTACTTTTATTTAAGATTTTTCCATTAAAGGAGAGCTCAAGAACTTTAAGTTTCAAGCATGAGAACTCAAGTTCTCAACATGTTTATACCAACCATGAAAACTTGAACCCAGACTCTAAATTCTCAGGTGTTCTCAAGATCACAGCTTTTCATTTAAAATGTGATGCTTCAAATTTTTACTTGAAATCCTCAAGGACAAACTGAGTTTCCCCTTCCTCCTCAGTCTTCTTTACCACTTGGTTGAAACATTACAGATGAACTAAGAACTGTCACCCATAACAAGCAGCTCTTGAAGCCTCTGTGGTGATTCCAACAAGCTCTGAGTCACTGATTCCCTGTCACTCACTATCTCAGGTTTGCTCAGAGCCCTGTCCAACCTGGCCTTGGTCACTGCCAGAGATCCAGGGGCAACCAAAACTTCTCTGGGCACCCCATGCCAGGGCCTACCCACCCTCTGAATAAGTTATTTCTTCCCAATATCCCATCTAACCCTTCCCTCTTTCAGTTTAAAACCATTCCCCTTGTCCTGTCACTCTCTGTCCATATAAAAAGTCCCTCTCCCTCCTTTTTATAGCTCCCTTAAGATCCTAGAAGGTCACAGTGGCCTAGATGGTCACAAGGGCAGACACCACCTTCACTGAAGTAGTTTTTCCATCTCAGGGAGGGAAAAAAGCATCATCTGAATAGAGAAAACAGATTATGCCTTTCTAAAGTGGGACCTGCCTTGCCACATCCAGGAACTCATGTCTTGTGACTACTATCCATGTGCAAACCCTGCCAGCTTAGATACATGGAAAAAACAACTCTTTCAACACTCTCTAATCCAGAGTTTATAGTTCAAACCTTTTCTTTTTTTCCACTAACCACCTCTGATTCCTTGCCATGGGTGGAGCCCAGCAACTCCTTCCTGCTGAGCAGATTCTGCTCTTGTCCTTTCCATTGCTGCCGTGGCTGAACCTGGAGCTGTGGGCTCATCAAATATCAAACCAGATGGAATCACCTCCTCCAGGCCAGTGAAAAATGAGGAACACTGAACACTGGACACTGGACATGCTTTAACACTGGGTGTTTCATTGCTGCACTAGGATCACCTTTTGGAAAAGCAAGGATGATAGTGTAGGGATAAAATGTTTCTAAAATCATGGGATATTCAGGGGAGTTGGAAAAGGTTGGGCCTGGTAGGCCCTCGGAAAATGTTAGAGTAGGCCCTGAAAAAATGTTAGGCTTTACTGGCTCATACAAAACTGCACCTTGTATTATCATTTAATGGCTAGGATAAATGATCTGATTGTTAAATGCCATGATTGCTTGGTAATTGGATATAATTATTGTATAATTGTAACAAGAATCATGAGAAACGATGTTTGGGGGGTTTGATGGAAATTACAAAATCCATGCTTGGATCAATGTATACAGTAGAACAATGGAAGTTTAGTAATTAATATGTAGTTATATAATGATAAGGGTATAAAAACGTGTTCATCCTGAACCCATGTGGGAGTCAGATTTAGGTCTGTACCCCTGACACCCAGAGCTCTTCAATAAAAGCACGTGGATATAATAATTCTGTGATTATGTGTTCCTGAACACTAACAAGGAGAGCACACATGAGTTTTGTGGGCTTAAAAACCAAGTCAAGGGGAGCCCCAAGGTGTCTGTGACATCCCATGAGTGCTGTAGGGCTGGGTCCCAGCTGGGAAGTTAAAAGTGATGTGAATCCCAAACTAAAATGACTTTTTACTCCAAAACCCCAAACTTACCAAAGAGAACAGCACCAACCTTCCCACAGGGAAATGTGAGTTCACCTCCTCAGTCTTGTGCTGGCCAAGAGCACCTGGCAAGTGGGAGAGCAGCCCTCCCTCTGCACATGCCATGGGCTTTTCCTCACACTCCTTCTTCTCAGGCCATATCTACCCTCTGCACAACCTCACCAGACATCCAGATATCCAGCTTCCCTGGAATCCAGGCATCCTTTCCTTGGTGAATGCTCTGTCAGGAGCTGACCTTGTGGTGGGGGAACCTCTGCATGAAACAAAACGTGAGTTTCACTTCAGAAAAAAACCCTGTGAGGCCGCTGAGGTCACTCACACAGCTTTAACCTCACATGACAGCAAAACACTTGAGTTTTCTAAGTGCTCACATAAGATCTTGGGTTCTGCGCTATAAATAATTGCAGCCTGAAAACAAAAAGAGAGATTCAACATCAACAAAAAGAGAAATTCAAGGCAGGGTTTAGGGTTTGCAGTCTAGAGCAAGGCCTTGTAGGCCAGACCCAATTCCAAAAGCAAGACCTCCATCAGTACTCAAGAGGGACACAGGAATCCTCACAGACCACGTGAAGGATGGAGAGGAAAGCACTTTGAGTAGTTCACTTGTAAGTACATGGAACTTACTGACTGCAGCAATGGCAGGACAAAAACCCCATCCAAACTAAACAAAACAAACCCCAGAAAATAAACAAAAAACCAACAAACCATCCCTGTTCTACCCCCCACACACCCCCCACAAAAAAAACTCCAAAAAAAAAAACCAACCCAAAGAACATCAGCACAAAGCTCCCAAGCACAGATCTTTGGAAAATGTGACCATTCAGTTGCATCAGACATTCTGGCTGAAAAAATGGAATTTATTGAGACCTGATGATAGAACTGATTAAACACAATTATCTTCTTGCCTGCAAATGATAAGCTATTGAGATCAAGGCATCTCCAGTGCACATTCAGAGTCATTTATATAAAAGATGTAGATCTGAACTGCCTGAAAAACAATTAGTTACAGAACAGTTGTATAATCAAGTTAGGGGAATGTATTGATTCTGGGCCAGCAGCATTTGAAAAACCTCCTTAACTTTACCATGGCACAAGCCCCTCACAAAAAATAGAGTGGAAAACATAAATAACCTGCAAATAATTGTCTAAACTACTGACAGGAGAAAAGAGGAAGAAGAAAAAAATTAAAGGTGTCAGGTGAGCTGGGAACCGTGAATAGAGAGTATTTTGATTTTTTTCTGGAATAAACCTTAAAAAACCCTCTGAACTTGAGAAGTTTCTGCAGCTCCTGTGGACAAGCAGCTGATGAAAGTTCCTCTCACATGAACAAGCACATTTGCAGGATTTCTTGTTAAGTCCAGTGACTGAGCATCACCCTGCTGCCTCCTGGAAGTCTGGCTTTTAGTTTTGGTGGAAGCAGCTTGTTGTGAGTATGGCCAGAAAGAGGTAAGTGGATTTGCTGTCAGCACCAGTCTTTTAGCTGATTTTAAAATAAAAAATAAAAAAATATAAAGTAAAAATATATAAATAATATATAAAAATATATTAATTATATATATAAATAATATATATATATAAATAATATATATAAATATACATAAATAAATATATAAAATACAAATATATATAAATAAATGAATTTTAAAAGCCTCAAACCAGATCTTCACCTGCAGGAGCAGTTTAGGCTTTTCCTTGTCTCGTGTACACGAATCCCCAATTCTGCAGCATCATGAACCTCTCAAAAGGGAGAGGAGGTAGCAAACCCACCCCCAGGATTTTTCACATGTGGCTGAACTCTGCTGCATTGCAGCCAGCAGCACTGAGCTTCCCAGAGTGTTCTTCCAAGGGCAAGCACTGTCCTTGGATGAGACTGAGAAACCACAACCTGAAAAGAAATCATTCCCACCTTCTTGTGTTTATATATATGGATATGTTAAAAAAAAAATAAAATCAGCTGCATGTGGGTTTTGTTGTGCCAAAACTGCCACCAACACAGTGGAAGAAACCAAGTAAATATCATTAAAATTAAGGAGCCTCCAATACATGCAGGTCCCAAAAGAACAATCTGTGCTCCTCCTGGAAAGTTAGAAAATACCACACATGCACCTTTTGAAATACAAATCAGGAGCTTCTAAGGCACACAAGTGAACTCTGCTCAATATTTTATGTAAGGTCCTACAGCCAGTCCAGCTTCTTATCGCACCTGTGGTTCTAGTCTATATCATATTCTGTTTGATAAGGTAATTTTAAATGAATATATCCAAGTTGTGGTTTCTGTCACCTTTGCTCTAGCCTTCTAAGAACATGGAGTCAGATTCATCATTTCTTCCCAACAACGGGGGAACCCTGAAAATACCACACACTACAATTTTCAGTGCGGACCAATGCTCAGCAGCGAGCATCACTCTCTGAACTGAAAACCAACATCATTCAGAGCTAGAGAGTCATCACCACATGAATGTGAAAGACTGATTGGCAACTGCTGGGGCTCTGAAGGTTTAAGTCTAATAAAAACTCCAGGAAGGAGATGTTTGTGCTTTGGGGAGAAGCACACCCTCAGGCTGTGCCCCACTGAGGTTGGAGCAGAGCAGACAAACCCCCTTGGTCCTGTCAGATAAACAGAGGAGAAAAATGAGCCCAGGCAGGCAGGCAGCACACAGCTCCTCTGTTCCTGTCTGAATTCAGGGCTGGCTCCATGTTGTGAGAATAAATCACCACAGGACTCACTCAGAACGGGGCTCAGGACACAGATTTTGAGAACAAAACACAAAAGCTGCTTTACATGGAGCTTCCTGGTAAAATAGCACCAGGCAGGGGTGCGAGGGAACACGTGGCTCACAGATGCTCGATGCTCTGTGGAATATTGAAGAGTTTTCCTGCAACACTTAAGGGTTTATCCAGCTGATATCTGGTGAAAATGAAAGCTCTAAATGCAGCAGAGTGACTTCTGCAAGTTGTTCTGGTGTTGGGATGCATCAAATTCAATTAAACTCCATGAGAATGAGTGCTGTACCTTGTTTAATGTGTTTATATCTTTAAGTGATGTCAGACACAGAATGAATTTAATCCAACAGGGATCTGTAGAAATATGGAATCCAAAGCTGGGAACGTTTCCAGCAGCACAGTGATTTCTTGGAAAGCCCTGATTGAAGAGGTGACCTTAGGTGATAATTCCTGAGAACAAGCACAACCTGAACATATTGGATGATAGACTACTCAGGGAAAGCTGACAGTCTGCTGTGCCTTCTGCCACCCCCTGAGAACGCTCCAAAAGGTGAAATGTAATCAAATCCTTTGAAACAGAGCTTAGACACCACCCCAAGGGAGTTCTCAGTCCCCCAAAGTGCTGCAGTGAAAGCTAATGAATTACTCTGAAACCAGCTGAAAATCCATGGTCACTTTGCCTGCTGGATTCATGCTTGGTGTTTAATGTCAGCAGGAAGAGTCAAACAGGCTGGGGAAAGAACAAGCTCACTGATAGTTTCTTGTTTTATTCATTAATATCAGTGCCATGGCTTTGGGTAAGATACTCATCCCTGAGCCACATTCAGATGCACTAGTGCATTATTTTACATAATTTTACACACACAAAGAAATGAACTTGAACCACAGACCCAATGAAATATGATTTAGCACAACCAATTTTGGCAAAAGTAATTAAGAATAAGCGGAATAGCTGTCATCCCAGCTTGGCTGTAAATAATATCCTGATACACCTGGGAAAGTACCAGAATGAGAATTTATCAGAATTACAATTCTAGGAGGTTTAACACCTAATTAATGCTCACAACTCATTTTATTGAAGACAATCAGAGGAAGCAGCAGGCAGAAAAAAGGAAAAGAAAAATTTCGACTTATATTGCTAAAGTAGGAGGAAGAAAGATCACAAAGAGTCCTGACATAGAGGAGAGAAGAAACCTGCTTTGGGGAAGGCACAATGCAGAAACTTACACCAATAATTAACACCTAAACAGAGCTAATTCATCCAATCTTATGAGAGAAAAACACTTCTCCATATGCCACCTTCCCGTATATGCTGCTTAAATATTTGCAAGAAATTTAGACGTGGCATTGCCTTCCCCCAAAAAAGCTTCTCAGATCACTAAAGGCAAGGCAAGGACAGAAATGCTAAATTTATAGTCCTAGCTGGAAAGACTTTTGAACAACTCTGACAGATCAGTAATAAATTACCATTATCTGGCTGCACATTCCCACCTACTGTCTCATGTAATGTGGAAGGAATGAAAAAGAATCCAGGCAGAAAGGAGCAGCACATAAAAACAGCTCCCTGGAGTCCCCAGAGAGGAAAAATGAAATGCTTCAAGAGTTGTTTTGCATGAGCAGCAGCCATGCTAAATGCAGCATCACATCACCCTGATGGACACTGTAAATCTTCAAAATATCACCCTGAGAGAGGCCCTGGATCCCCCTCCAAAGCCAACATTTCCCTCTGTGTGTCAGGGAGCAGCCAGGGTCACTCACCCCACACAGCACAGCCCGGAGCAAAGGGAAAAGGGGCAGAGATGGGTCTGGAAATGAGGATTCAGCACAGGCACTAAGGGTTTCCAGAGCCTGGAGCCAAAGCCAGGAGAGGAGATAAACCACGGACACACAGATAAGGGCCCTGCCAGGTTGTGGCCAACTGTCAGGAAAACTGACAGGGGAAAAGGTGAGAAAGATTAAAAAATATCTCTTGTATTTTCCAACCAACTCAAGAAAATTCACTTTGCATCAATCTACACCACTTCTCTCAGACTTGAGTCTCTTTCTTTTAGTTATTTCCTCTTTTGAATGCAAAAAACCCCCAAACCCTAACGGTGACTTAAAGGATTTCTTCTGAGTCAATACGTATTTATTTTCAAAGCAGAAAATACAGAAAATACTGTTTAGGAAACAAAGGAAAGCAAATCAGGGTGAACACATGACTTGACAGCATTTTCATCTTTTTCAAAGGGTTTTTCTGGCCCAAACTACCTGTATAATTCAAAATGCATTGGCAAAGAGCTTCAGCATCCCATGAAAATCTTTTTCTTCTTTAATATTGGTCCCCTCATTTAAGCAGAGTCAAAGGCAGATCTTTATTCCAGCTCAACCACTGCAAATGGAAATTTTAAACCCTCTTAAAGCCTTCTCCTCCTATATCACTGATTAGAAAGGAAGACAGAGAAAAACAAAAACTATTGAATTTATGACCAGTAAAAAGCATAAAATAAAAAGTTTTCTTGTTATCTGCAAAAGTGTTTATCGGCGAGTTTATGGAAATGTCATTTGTACTGGAAGCCTCTCCATGCTGAAGCTGGGTCAACATCATTATTACAGCATTTTTCCCTCGGTTGGGGGACCCTTGAATGTGTTGCCAAGTGTCCTTGTCCCAGCCAGACATAAACCCTGAGCTGTTTTCCTTGCAGAAGGATTTCCTGTAACTCTGCGTCCTTCACAGGTTTGAAGGATTGGCTGTGTGGCAGAATGGGTGTGACAGGTTATTACTAAACCACTACATAAGCAGGCAAATTTCTGGATTCTCGAGTTCAGAATTTAAGTTATTTTTCCTGAATTTATCTGAGTTCCCAGCTCCCATATCTATCCCACATTGCCTGTTTGATTTTTGCCTTCCATCCCTAACTGTTGGAGTGTTTGAACATTTCTCCCCTGATTTTAGGCATTAAAGCTGTAGGGAAAAGTCCTGAACATGGGAATCCTAAAATTTCAGAAGCTAAAGGAAAAAAAAAAAATTGTGTGATTGAGGCAGGCTTGTGATTAAATTGTTTTAATGCTTGGGCAAAGCAACACTGACTCACTGTAGCCATGTCAAATATCCCCAAACACCCCTGAAAAGCCTGGCCAAGATTTGTGCTTAAAAGTTCCAGCTGTTTACGAGGTATTTGTGTGGGGGAAGGATGTGGCAATAATTTTGTGTTGCTTCTAATTGAAAAATGGGTGAAAGGATTTTCCTACAATTTCCCCAAAATAAGTGAGCGAAACCAACTGTGGGCAGGAAAAACATCAAGAATAATTTACAACAAAAATGAAGTTTATAAGAGGAATCTTTCTGCGCCTTCTGCTGTGGCTGGAGCTCCCTGGGGTATTCTGGGGTAGCCTGTGGAAATAGGGGGTGTCAGGTTTTCATCATGAGGCTGCCTCAGTGTGAAATGCACTGCTCTGGCATCATGGATTGGTAACATTTGGCAGAATTTTCAATGCCAAGACCAAGGGTAAAACAGCAGTGATTGAGCTTTAAAGGGTGAAAGGTTCCTGTCTCATCTGATTCTGATGCCTCAGGTTCAGCTTTTCTATTTTTTCACATTCTGTGCTGCTTTAGTGTGTGGGTCTGGGTTCACATCAGGGGATGGTGAGCTCTGTGCACAGAGCAGGGAGACAAAACAATTCCTGCTCCAGCTGGGCACCAAGGACAAATGATCCAAATCTCAGCCCAAGAGCACAAACCCCGTGGGCTGGAGAGAGAAAAACAAGCAGGGTGGGACTGCCTGGGCTAAAGCTGGAATGGGACAATGAACTGCAAGGTGCAAATGGAGCAGAACTGATCCAAGGGAGAGACCCCGTGCCCGGTCGTGCATTTTGGGGCCATTTTGGTTCATCTTGGGTGCAGCCCTGGCTGGGCTCTGGTGCTGCCCAAGGTGCATCCATGGAGGCCTTTTAATAAATCCCTGCTTTATTCTTTAGCTCTGTCCAGCCTCTGTTCTAGGGCAGACTGCACAAGCCATCAGTTTCACCTCATCTATCCCTGTTCCTAAATCCCAGCAGCCTACAACAGTGTCTTGATACTCTGGGGAAGATCAGGAGGAGAGGCTGTAAAATGGATTGTCCCAATGGATTGTCCCAATGGATTTCCATGGTCCAAATGCTTCTGCTTGCTCTCTTTTAGGCCAGAATAAGGTTTTAGCTCAATCCTTCCCCATACACAAAGACAAACTATGATAAGCACAGTCACTTTAATGATTAAGAAATTGATTCATCTCCACAACATTTTAGTTCTCCAAAACATGCTCATGGATATTTTTGCAAAACTCAGAGATATCTTTGGAATTTTTTTCTAGCTTTGCTCATTTGTGCCTTCGCATATTCATTTGGTTTATACTTGCACAAGCTGTGCATCCTCCCTCAGCCCAAAATAGATTCTCCACAAATGCTGGAGCCCTGAGCTGCAGATTTTTGGGGCACAAAACGGGATTAACCTCAGTTTGTTGTCTAGAAGTCAGGTGTTGTGCCCAAGTGGAATGTTTGGTTTTTGTTCCTGTCAGTAAAGAAACAAGTTCATTAAAAGAATGAACAGCTACACTGGACTCACGCTTCTACATTAAAAAGGAGTGAATAAAAAGCAATTTTCTGCTGCAGATTACCCAGCACTAAGAAATAATGTAACAGTGGTTTAATTTCCAAATATAAAGATAAATATAATGTGTGTAAATATAATGTATATCCCTCTTCAAGGATCACTTTGATCCCACAGGGACCAGAGTCCACCCTTTTGTTGGATGTGCATTTTAAGGGTACATCTGGGTTTAAGAATCCTAGTATGTAAATAAAGCAGCTTGGCTTCAGACTTGCAGGCAGAAATCCCGCAGCATGTTCACAGCAACAGCTTTTTGGCTCGAATTTCTCTGAAGGGTCCCACTTTTCATTTAATTATATTCTGTGTAAATCATAAGTAAAAATATTTTTAAAATTGAGAGTTCTTCTAATGTAGGACATTTTCAAGGGAGCTGGAGTTTGTAGAGAAGGAGCATCCACCAGGCAGGGCAGAGTGAGGAAAACAAAATCTGAACGATAACTGAGACCTCTGAGCAATCAAAACTCATTCCAGGTCCTGCTGGCTGCACAAAAGGCCCAGAACCAAATACTTCAGAGTTCCCTAAGGAAATGTAAAATATGATGAAGTCTGTGATTACTGGAGGTGCATTTCTTGCCTGTAAGATGGAAACAGAGTCTTCGGACTGCTTTATTGTGGAAGTTGAAAGCCAAAAACCAAGAGCAGAGGGGGAGAAAATACAGCAGGGTGCCTTCACAAGGCTTGCTGTCCTTAGAGCTTCCACCGCAGCACTCAAATAATATCATAAAATCACAGAATCATTAAGATTAGAAAAGATTTCTTTATTACTGTGATTGCTCAGCATCTCTTCAGTGACAATTAAATATTTCTAATGTATTTTTTAAAAAATATGCATAGAAATAACACAGAAGTGGCTTCATTTTCTGCTGCCTGGTACCATTTACTTTTCCCTATGCAATAAAAAGTTCAAACAGATATGAGACTTTTCCACACAACTGTGTCAGTGTCCAAGATCTAATTTGAGAGTCAATATGCAAATGGATCTAATTGCTCCTTGCATAATACAATTCTATGTTCACTGTCTTTAATTTACTTTAATAGGGTGCCCAGAGCAGCTGTGGCTGCCCCTGGATCCCTGGCAGTGCCCAAGGCCAGGCTGGGCAGGGCTGGGAGCAGCCTGGGACAGTGGGAGGTGTCCCTGCCATGGCAGGGGGTGGGATGAGATGAGCTTTAAATCTCCTCTAAACCCAAACCATTCCATGACTATAAAATATAAATCCCTCATATATGGGTCAGAAAAACCTGAAATACAACATCTCACATTGAGAAGCTGGAGGGATTAAAACCCCCAAGCCTGGTACTAAATGAAGCTGGCCTTTTTCAGCAGCTTAGGCAAACAGAGGCCCAGGCAGAAGCAGCAAAGCCCTGTGAGTGACCTTGCCCTGGCTAAGGGCTGTGAACAGGAGCTCAGGAGAACTGGCAGGGAGATGTGTAGGAGAAAATCTTGGACAGGACTGCAGTGGTCAGGGTGAAGGCAGAGGGAAAGGGAAAAAAAGGTGACTCAATGAGTCAGTTTGAAGGCAAGCTTGTCTCTTTTGGCTCAGAAAAAGAACTAAGCACAGTTGTTGCAGTTTATTCAATATATCAATGTTTTGGGAACAGCAAGTGGAAACCAAGAAATGAGGAGAAGAGCAGAGGGAGCTCAGAGGACTCAGGATGGTGGGGAGAGAGGTATTGAGGCTGCCTGGTGAGTAAAGGCGAATGGCTGCACCACCAGAGCCTGCACAAGTGTTTGCAGAAGTCCTCCTTTGAGGAAACATTCCTGCAGGAGTGTGGCATTCACATTCCCTGAACATGATCCCTTCACCCAGGGTTTTTCTCCTGGGAAGCTGAAAAGCCTCAGAGAAAAGGAAAACAATTCTTATCTCATTTGCTTCTCCTGTGTTGTGCTCATGTGCAATGTGTTTGGAGATTGTTTACCCACAGGTGATTGTTCCATTGCATTCTGCTGGGAGTTGTTTTCACTCTTTGGCCAATCAGGGCCAAGCTGTGTCAGGGTTCTGGAGAGAGTCAGGAGTTTTCATTATTATCTTTTTAGCATTCAGTAAGTATCCTTCCTGTATTCTTTAGTATAGTATTCTTTAATATAATATAGTATCATAAAGTAATAAATTAGCCTTCTGAGAACATGCAGTCAGATGCATAGTTCTTCCCTGCCACAGGGCTCGCTGTGCATTTACAATACAGGAGTGTGGATGGACACAGAATTCCACTGACTGGGCACAGTCGTGGTAAAAATTATTCTGTGAAAAACCCCCACAAAAGTGGTTTAAAGCTGTGATGCCTCTGTGAATGTCTTTAGCAGAAGAAATGCTGAATTTGATGTGAAAAGTGTGTTTTTCTGTCTCTCTTCCTTCTCTTTTCTGGTGCAGGCTCAGTGTGATTGGTTTGATGTTAAATGTTCCAGGGCTTGCACTCCAATCTGTGTGTATGGAACAGGAGAGCCACGGGGTCATGTCACCCAATCTGAGCAATTTCTCTCATGTAAATGGATACATCTCTGCTGGGAAATGATGCCCACAATTTCCTTACCCCTAAACAAGGTTTCCTTTTCCATTGCCTCATCTTTGTCTTCTTAGAGGAACAATGATTTATCTTCAGAAGAGGAACAAATAGAAAATCATGAGGAGAAACTCATTCTGTGGTCAGTGGCCTCCACATTTTGTTCCTTCTCTGAAATCTGCTGCTATTTGCTTTAGGTGCGTATAGTGGGGTTTGACCTTGCAGATTTTCTACATCTCTTAAATCTCACAAAAATGAATAAAACCCAGACTATCACCTCGCTTGCCTTATGCTTGTTCCATGTTTATTTATTTCTATTTGCATCTCCTGTCTTTGTTATTTACTCATCCACCTTGTTTATAAATCCTGGTGCTACTTTGTGGTTTGCTTTTTGCCTCTCCACCCCCACTGTAGCAAAGTCTCCACACCCATTATAGCAAAGAAAATCAGTGAAACCTCATCTTATGTTCTACTTTCTTAAGGAAAGAGAACTCAGGAATGATGAATTGCATGGTTAAAGCAGAAAAAGGGGAGAGGAAGGGTAGCAATAAAGGGACAGACTTTGTTCCAAAAGTAAAAGGTTCACTTAGCCAGACCTATCTACTGTTGACTTTAAAGAATTGAAACTGACAGACCTGGACTCTGGTTAAAGAAGGTTTGAGTCACTGCTAAAAATGTGCAAACATTCAGATAAGATTAGAACCCTGAGCTTTCCCTTCGTAGTCTTGAGGAATGATGTTGTACCAGAAGGAGAAGTGCTGTGAGCAAACATCCTCCTGATGGCACCGTTTTGTTCTGAGCTTTTATTTGTCCCACTGCTCCCCTGTCTTCAGACCTCTCATCTCCTGGGCTCCTTCCTTCCTGCTGGGCAGGACTTCAGGGATGCACTTGAGAGAAGATGAAGAGCACTGGAGGCACCCTGGAGGAGGAAAACAAGAATGATCAAAGGTTTAAAAACAACCGTGACCTTTGGTGTATGAATGGGGTTTATGAAATGTGGAGAGGAGCAACGAGAGACACATAATGTTCTTAAAATACTTGAAAGTTAGAGGCAAAATGTGAAAATGTTCCCCAAGTGCAGCGTAAATAAGAACCATAGTGAAAGTTTTAAATCACAGCAAAGGAAATGTTGTTACAGAATGTTCTGAGGAGACTGAGGCGCTGAATTGCCATGGGGTGGGTGGCATTGCTGTCACTGCACAGTTTTAAGAACAGAAAACTCCAACACTCTTTGGAAATGAGGTTAATTAACTCCAGTACCAAATCCTGAGGGGAGAAAATCTGACCCTTTCAAATCAGTGGGATATTATGAACAACATCCTCGTGTGGTTTTCCTTTTCAGTCTCCCCATGCTAAGCAGAAGAATTTACTAGAATAAAAACATTTGACTGGCAAAAAGCCCTTTAAAATATTGTCATATATTATCCCAAGCTTCACAAAGATGGTGTTTTGTGTGTTCTTCAGCTTTTGGTGACAATTGAATAATGTCTTTTTTCCTATTCTCCCTGAAATAGATGTTGGGTTTATATCCCAATGGAAGCACACAAATACTTTCATTCCAGCTTTCATCATGCTAAGAGCAACACTGGAATCTAAAAAAGTCCTGTGTGTTCTTTTGTGCTGGTGCATAAAAATCAGTGCTTGACTGAAGAAGCACAAAACAGAGCTTTTTCTGATGGGCTGGTCATCTTCACACAGCAAACCCAGCCTTGGGCCTAAGGGGACTTAGGTTATGGATTCTGCTCCAAAAGTCGAGGTCTTGATCTTTCAGGATGAGCCACTGTCACAGTTCCACCAAATATCCCTTGGCTTGGGATGATCTGAAGCAGTCAAGGACCAAGAGAAAAGGAAAAAAACCCTATTTTTCTTTTCCTCCAAACATTACTGGCTATTGGCCAAACCCTCCAGACCAAAGCTCCATCTTCCCTCAGTGTTTAATGCTCTCTCTGATTAAGGTGCTGTTCCTGAATCCCTGTTTTTAGGCCAGTTTTGGGTACACCCCCAACGCCAGATTTGGTTTTGGGACCAGTGTGTTGTTTGTACTTGCTCTGGGCAACAGCTCAGCAAGGAAGGAATTTTCTTCCATCAAGGATAAGGCTGGTGAGCAGTTGGCAAAATCTGTGATAGCTCCTGTCTGCTCCCATAGATCTCTCAAAAAGCCAAGCTGCATTTTATTTATTTATTTTATTTTATTTTATTTTATTTTATTTTATTTTAATTATTATTTTATTTTATTTTATTTTATTTTATTTTATTTTATTTTATTTTTATTTATTTATTTTATTTTTGCCATTGTGTTAGAAAGTCTGGCTCCTGACTCAGCCCCAATGTAAATAAATGCTATATGTCTGACCAGCGTTTATGGCATGAAGGATAAACTGCAAGGCCCTGCTCAGAGCTGAAATCTGGTGCTCTTCATTAACTCTTTGATGTTTTAGCAGAGGTAAAAATATATCTTGAAATAAAACTAAATTTAAAAAATCAACTATATCTTGAATTTACCCAAGGAAGAGAAGAATTCTCTGCCTGGTTGTGGTAAGGACACTCCAGAGCATCAAGATTTGTTTGTGCATGGTTTGATGAGGCACTTAACTTCCACTGCAGTCCTTCTGGGGAATGCTGCTGCCCACAAAGCTGTAAAATCCAAATTTTACAAATCATCCTCCTTTTGGGATGGGTAGCAGCAAGGCTATGAAACCAAACAGTTGTGACCTTTGCTGAAAGAGAAATTGAAATGAAGCTGTGGAAAGAGTGTGACATGTGAAACTTGGCCCTTCCTGGTGGAGAAACCTTTCCAAAGCATTGCTAAAGTTTGGTTTAGGGAAGATTTCAAGCAAAGCCACCCTAAGTGCTGGATGAGAGGCTTTGGGTCTTGCATCCAAACATGAAAGAAGGGCTGGTGCATTTCCTGTAAAGATGACTTTGCTTTTTATTCAGCTGGTGGACATGTGATGCCCTTTTGGGGCTACCTAAAAACAGAGGCCAGACAGAATTAAGGCAATAAAAAGCAAGTATATTTATTGAAGGGCCTTCAGGTACATTTTGGGCAGACAAACCCCTCCAGGGCCTACACCCAAAATGGATGATGGTTTCCCAGGTTTCACACTTTTATAATTTTGGTCCATTTGCATATTGGGGGTTAATCTGCCAATTACAGCTTCAGCTAATGAAGTCATTTACCCCAAGCTTGCTCCTCCCAAAACTCACTTTTGTTTCCATCTCTGGGGCCTGAGGCAGTGAGGTGTCCTTGATTGCCAGGCCTGGAGAGGAATTGTTGTGTCTGCCCAGAATGGGAAAGCAGCAGCTCACACTGTGTGTGGAGTTTGGAGTTACACACTAAAGAACTGCAGGCTTACAAATATATGGAAAATATAAAAGTTAAAATCCTAAGGGATCACATGGAGTAGCTTCAGTGTGGGGACCTGGGAAGAGCACAGTCCTGGGGTGAACACAGACAGTGGCTGATGAGATGCTGCTGGAGGAACGAGGAAAAAGCTCTGGAAAGGTCTCTCAAGGTCATGTCCAGTCTCTATCAGGCATCCATATCATAATGGCACCCATAAACACATCAAGATTTTCAGATCCAGGCTGAGTTCCACTGCTGCTGTGAGATTGTTACTTTAAAATCTTATCTGTAATGGCTCAAACTCTCCTTATCTCCAGTTTATTGGTGTTGTCCAGCTTATGGCCATGTATTAAGGAAGGCTTTGAGCAAGGCTCCCAAACTTCATTTAATCAAGATTAAGTTTCTGTGCCAAAAGCCTTTATTTCTTACCTGGCTCTCTCCCTTTCTGACATTTATACTCATAAATGCCACTCCAAATTTTATTGCCACCAAGTTTCCATTGCCAAATGGCATTCCATGCCAGGGAGCAGGATTAATAGGACAACAATTCTCTTCCCTCTACCTTCCCATCAAAAACAGCTTTTTAACCCTCTCCAAAAATTTGTTTTTGCCTTTTCGTCATTTATTTTATCCATGTTTTCCTCATCTGTTTGTGGTCTGTTGCAGGCCATCCTTTCTGGGATATGAAGCATCCCTATCACATTCCTCTAGCTCTGGCTTTGCCAGACCCAACTCCCCCTGGTTCTGAGTCACTTGTTTGCCCCCTTTCCTCAGCTCATCTCCAGGAGTCCTCTGGGATAAAGAAACTCCTTTCCAATGTAAAATGAGCTCCTGCTCAGTAATTTCTTTTTTTTAATTGGAAATTTTGCTAGAAGGGATGAATTTCTTCAAGGCATCTTTTACAAATTCTAGCAGGTCCTTCCAAGCTGTGTGTTTCATTAACTGGAATATTCCTTTGGCACCAAAGGTAGGATTTTGTGGTGTTTGCTGCCAGCATCTTGAGAAACTCTGGATTTTTTCTGTCTCATGGATTTACTTCTAGAGTTCTTTGCCGCTGTTAAGTCAAGCTTGAGTAGTTTACTTTCCTCTAGGCCGGTGCTTCAAATCTTATTTGTTATTCTCAGAATATCCTGTGGATATCCTGTAGCTTCTCTGGATAAAGTGTTTCATTTTGTTGATTTTTTTCTTTTTAAAAAATGCAGCTTTTATGCACTTTCTCAGTTTTTCTCCAAAGTATTCCCTCCAATATTTGACAATTTGTGTTAAGGTGGGCAATGTGCTTCTGATGTGAGCCTTTATTCCCAAAGATTTCTCATTAACAAAGAGAAATTACAATTACACCAGAATAATTCTCTACAGCAGAAGATCCCTTTGGATTTTTGCCTGCACTTTGTGTTTTCAGAGGAAGAATCCAAATGCAGCTTGTCCTGATGGAATGGCAGATGGAGCTGGAAACCTTCTGCTCCATTTTATTGCTCCACATTGGAGGAGAAGCTTCTCCATCTCACATCTGCCACTTCCCCGTGAATCTACAGAGTTCCTTGGGGAAGGAAATGTGGGAGAACAGTCTCTTCCCATCCCCTCACCCCAATGCCATGGCAGAGAGGGAATATCCACCAGGATCGGACTCAGAGGGACAGCAGGACCTGGTGGTGGAGTTCCAGAGGTATTTATGGTGCTGGAGGATTCCTGGTACCCAATTATTGGATGTGGCATCTGTCACGGACATCTTTTCATGAAAAATCCTTTCCTTAGGATTTTTCCTCCTGAGAAGCTGAGAAGCCTCAGGAACAAAATGTAAACATTGATTATCTGCTGTTGTGGAATGCAACAGGTGCATCTGTGATTGGCCCATGTTGGTTGTTTCTAATTAATGGCCAATCACAGTCAGATGGCTCAGACAGAGAGTCTAAGACAAACCTTGTTATCATTCTTTCTGATTCTATTCTTAGCTAGCCTTCTGATGAAACCTTTTCTTCTATTCTTTTAGTATAGTTTTAATATAATACATATGATAAAATAACAAATCAGCCTTCTGAAACATGGAGTCAGATCCTCATCTCTTCCCTCATCCTAAGACCCGTGTGAACACCATCACAGGCATCCAGCCAGGCTCCATCCTGGTATGGATCCTGCCTGCATCCCAGCAGATCCTTGTGCCAGAAGTCAAACAGCCCATGGGCCAGGCTACCAGGATTTGGGGTTCAAAACATCCATGGATTCCCACCAGTTGTGATCCTGTGGAGCCCCTGCAGTGCCAGATGGAGATCTCCCATTGCTCAGCCTGTGCTCTGAGATCCAAGGACACACTGTCCCCCTTGTCCTGGCTCTGGCCTGCCTTGGCTTGTGCAAATATTAACCTTGGCTTTTCCCTGGCCCAGCCTGGCTCCTCACAGGGTGAGACATCACTGGTGTGAATAATGTGACAAGAATTTCTTATGGTGGGGTTGGAAAACGCAGCTTTCCTCGAGTTAGATCCAGAACTGGCAAGAGCCACTCGGGTTTTGGACTTGGCAGAAACCTCTTCTCCATTGGGGCAGATGGAAGGGGGTCCATGGGCACCAGAGAGCTGCATTTGGAATTATTTCCTTTAAAAACACAAGGCACTCATGCTGCTGAATGAAGCTCCCTTTGTGGGATTCAGGCAGTCAAGATGTCTAAAGGACACGTGGGAAGATTCCCCTGCTACACTGGGACACTAAAATTTGTATGTGGATTTTATCCTGACAAAAGAGGACTCCCTTGGCCACATCAGTTACAAACCTTGCTGGTAAAATGGAAAGATTGTTTGATTAATAAGGAAAAAATTCAAAAAAGCATACCAATATTGTATTCAGGAATGTAGAACAGATCTTGACATCTCATCCTAAATCTAATTGCAGCCCTCTTTTCATAGACTGTTCAGAGTTTACTGAAAATGAAATTAAAGCAGCTTCAATTTTGGCCCAAACATAAAGCTGAAATACTGAAATAGCATGAAAAGACATTTTTTCTTATAGTAACTTCTGACCACATGAAAATAAGGAAGCACTACAAATCTTTCAAGAAAGCCTGACTTTATGAAATTTCCAGCATCACTTCCAGATTAAACAGTTTTGGCTCAATGTTCAAGTCCAGGCTCATCTAAACCAGACACATTTGCTGAGATTTATGTCAGCTTGAGCTTTACCCCTTTAGTACAGCTTTTGGAAAGCTGTTTATGGGTACATTTAGGGGAACTGCAAATGGATCAGCCAGAACCTCAAAAACCTGGGGTCACTGACCAGGTCAGTGAGAGCCTGACAAACTCTGCACACAGATCTGTGAAAAAATGGCCCAGGTTGGATTTTAATTTTGACTTTCCTCAGTTTAGGGAAGAGGGAATATTGAAGATGGGAATGCTCTGTAAAGATCCCTTGTTGTGTTTGATTTCCAGCTGTCCTGTAACTCCCACAGGCTCTTTGGGCATCCAGAGGCTGTTGGTTTTAATCAGAGGAGAATCTGGGGATGGTGCTCTGTGCTTCTTGAGCTGATGTCAGTGATGCTGCCAGGATAACAATTCCATTGTTATGTGGCTGGGATTCTTCTGGGATCATCCTGCAGAGGTGCTGCATTGTTTTTGTGTGCACAGAGACCAAATTCCAGGTGCTCAGGAAGGCTCTGAGGTGGGATGAGGTGTAGGAATGAGTTCTCACCTCTCAGCTTCAGTTCAGCTCCCAGTGGGATGGTGGGTCCTACCAGAGGGGTGTGAGGTGCTTCTTTATCAGAAGGAGCATTTCAGGATTTTTAGATTGCTCTCAAGAAAGAGCAGCTGAATTAAGACCAGCTGTTGCAAGGGAGATTTTTTTATTTTATTTGAATATCAGTGATATGCAGAATCCTGATGTTTCATCTAGGAAATCAAAATACTGCTTATTTTGATGTCTGTTGAGGTTTCGTTTTTTTTCCTTTGCTTCTGAGCTCTCTCCAGGTTCATTTGAATGTGAATGCACCGAGGTCACTCTATGGAAAGGCTGCATTTACCTGCCCTAAGCAGAGATCAGCAGCATTTGGTTCTCAGAGCAAATTTCTGGGCTGCAACAAAGGAGAGGAAAATGCTGTTTTCTTATCACTGCTGAACTCTATCTGTTTTCTTTCATTCTGCTTTTTACAAGATTCAGATGAAGCTGGACAGGACGTTTTGTTCATTTTGTAGGGAAAAAAGATAAAATAACTTTAAGTCTCCAGCAATTTTAAACAGCAAATTAAATTGTCCCAACTCAGGAAAAAAAGACTTTCACCATAGTGCCCACGTTTCTGAAAGCAATATATGTACCAGACTGGCATTTTGGGGACTTTGTTTATCATTAAAAACAAAATAAGGTTTATAGAGGAGATTCAGCAAAGAAGTTACCCATGACAAAATCTAATCACTTTGGATATTTTTAATATAATGAGATCCATGCTTCTTACAAGAGGCTCCTTGGGCTCCCAGTGGGGAGGATGTTTATAGTTCTGGACCTTCACAATTTTAACTTGATTATTTGCAGGCAACCTCATCTTCCTACTTATATAATAGCCCAGCAGTTGTGTAATCACCAGTGTGAGATGAAAAGTCAGATGGTTTGGGGTTGGTTTCTGCCCAGCTGGTCCTGGTTTCTTGCTGGGTTGCCATTCTTGTGTGCACCCTCCAGGAGAAGGAGTTGGATAATTTGAAGCAGCATTTCATCCTGGGCTTTTTCATGCTTTACAACTTTGTTATGTCTTCCCAAACCTCCCAGCCTGCTGCAGAAAGAGCTTCCAGGATGAGTTCTCTGGATTAATTACACACTTCTGCATGGGGCTGCTCTGTGCTGATGGGTCAGCAGGAGTTTTTGCAGGTGTGAGAAATAACTGCTCACTTTTCATAGATTAGGAAGGTTTATTAAACCTTATCAAAAATATAACAGAAGACTGAATGGAGAAAAAAGGTTACGGTGCTGGCAGCAAAAGATTTTCCCCACCATGTGCTCAGCCCCCACACAATGGAGGTTTTCCCTTTTTAACCCTTTAACCCCTCCCAAAGTTCTGTCCATCCAGCCCTTCTTCACTGTCCAGTGGTGGAGATCTCCTCCTCAAATCCTGACTGGAGCTCAGGTGTTCCACAGTGACAAGCCAGCCCTCCCAGCTGTCCCTTGATAACCACATGAGGGGGTAAAACATAACTGTAAATCTATAAAACTTTTCATAACCTATATACATGATATTTGTCTGTTAATTGTGAGAGTCAATCATGGCATTGCTCATCTATCACACAGGGAGCTGTTTGCCCCCATGCATGGACAGCTTCCCACAGATCAGTTTGCAGAGTCCAGCTCCTAACGAGCCCCAGTGTTGGAACCCAGGACATTCCTCTGGCTGCCCTGGAGACCCTGGCAGGGGGCTCAGAGACCTTGGAACAGAGTCCAAAACACCTCTGCCTTTGATTTTAGCCCATGGAAACAATTACCAACTTTGTGTGAAGAGTTACAGGCCACAAGGGTTTGAATAGAATGATAGTGAATTTATCACAGGGTGAAAAAGTAGAATTTTGGGGATTTAGAATGGGGGTTCAAGAGGCAAGATGGAGGAATCTGGGCATGTTCTGTCTTTCTTCTTCTTGTCCTTCATATTCTGCAGTGATGGTGGCACTTCTGGATTGGTTTAGAGTAGAAACAAACTGTCTAACATAGGTGATAGGTATTGGAAAATTATTGTAAATAAAGTGCACGTAGTTCTTAATATAAAAAGATAACACTGTCCTGAGGGTGGTCAGTGTGCCACAACCTGACCTGCTGGACAGATCTCAGAGGGTTAGACAGAATTTAATAGATAAGAGCAAATAAACAACCTTGAGAATGAGAGCCAAGGAATCCTGACTTCTTTGGTCTCAGGGCTGGGAAAAAGAGACTTTACCACACCTCGGGGTCAGCTCGACACCAGAGACCTCACCACCCCAGGGCCCTGGAGAGCTCTCAGGAACAACGTGGATGCAGCTCAGAGGATGGGAAGGATGGATGATCAGAGGCAGCGTTCACGAGCAAACACACATATGTGTGCATGGCAAAATGGATTTCCTGGAGAAAACAAATCTGGGTGATGTTCCTGAGGGATTGGGAATTCAACAGCTCCTACACCAGCATCAAAGGATTTTAACTGAGTGCATGGTTAAGCATTCATCCCTGCAGCATTTAATGCCCATGTTTTGTGCCATGCTAATTCCTACGAGCTGTTCTTCCGAACTCCAGCTCCTGGAAATAAAGGAACAGGAGAAGAACATCTAATTTGTCCTGGATGAGAATTGGTTTATTTCCTGCAATGTTCCATCTGATGACTCTTTGTAGCTGTAGTAAAAACCATTGTTTGGGAGACAAATTGAGAGTGGCAGTAAACACAAAAAGGTTAATGAAATACATGATTTCTGGCTCACTTGTTGGAGCAGGGAAAGCATGAGGGGTTTCAGTGTTTGGAATTCATAACTATTTTCATTATCTACCCTGTGCCTAATTTTTCTTTCTCTTTTGGCTCTAAGATCCTCTTCTTTCTTTATTGTTTCTTCATCATTCTCTTTTTTTTATTTCTCCCACTGCATTTCCCATGGCCTGAGAGCTCCCTTGCCCGCACCCCAACTCAAATTCCAGAAACTCCACTTGGGTATTTTCTGTTCCGTCTTGTGCTTCAGTGCCCTTTCTGGCTGATCTCTGTTAGAACATATTTCAGATTGTTTTTCTCTTCAGAACTGTACGAGGAGAGCTAAATATGTATGGAAAGGGAAATATGTATATATGGAGAGCTAAATATGTATGGAAAGGGAAATATGTATATATGGAGAGCTAAATTTGTATGGAAAACGGTCCTAGCCAGGCTGGGGGACTGCAGGGGCTTCCCTGGGATGTCTGCTGGTAGAAATGAGAGTGGAGGTGATCTCCCAGCACAGGTTTTGTCTCCTGGAAGATGTGAATCCCTGTTTGAAGAGCTGGAAATTGCTGAGCTTGGCTCTGTCCCGGGAGAGGCTGTGACATCTCAGCAGGGTGGAAGTGCCACCTCCACAAACTCATCCTTCCCTTCACTACAAGACTAAAACTGCAAATATTTCCAAAGTTTCTGTGCCATTTTCCATGTGGCTGTTTCATTTTGTTGAGTGAAGGTGATGGCTGTGTGAATGAGCAAAATGTCTATTTACTGTATTTGCAGGGTGCCCTGACAAGGGAAGGAATGATGAATCTGACTCCATGTTCTCAGAAAGCTAATTTATTATTTCATGATGCTATATTACATTAAAGGATACTAAACTATACTGTACTAAAGAATACAGAAAGGATACTTACAGAATGCTAAAAAGATAATTATGAAAACTCCTGACTCTCTCCAGAACCCTGACACAGCTTGGCCCTGATTGGCCAAAGAGTGAAAACAACTCCCAGCAGAATGCAATGGAACAATCACCTGTGGGTAAACAATCTCCAAACACATTGCACATGAGCACAACACAGGAGAAGCAAATGAGATAAGAATTGTTTTCCTTTTCTCTGAGGCTTTTCAGCTTCCCAGGAGAAAAATCCTGGGCAAAGGGATTTTTCCAGAGAATGTGAATGCCACATCTATTCTTTAACTTCTGCTGTAAGCTGGTTTGGATTTTCCCTAACACAAAGCAAGCGGAGAACAATGGGTCGTATTGTGCCTGATTAAATTTTCTGAGCAAAAGCCTTTATGTCCCCTGTGCACTATCTTAGCCAGGGTTACCTCACTGTAACCACAAGAGAAAGCTGAGTCAGCTGTGGATTGAGCCACAGGTAGTGTCTGAATCCAGCTGCTGGTGGGAAAGGCATTTCCCCCTTTCCCAAGCCTTTTCCTGTAGCAGTGTCCACGGGGATGGCTGTGGGGGCAGGATTCCACCTCCAGGACACGTGTCTCATTCTCTGAGTCTTCCATGACTTCATCACTTGTAGTATAATAAAGTGAAAATCATATGTTGCTGTCACTCCTTGAGGTGGCCACGACAGCCCAGCACCTCTGACTTTAAAAACCATTTGGAAAAACCCCCAGAGGATTATTAAAATTAAAATAACCCAGAGGATTATTAAGCATAGTTTATGTGGAAAGCAGAAGAGTCATTATCAAAATGACAAGAGCAATCTCTAAACACAAATTGCCATTTGGTGTATGTGCTTGAGAGAGGCTTTATCCTTTCGTTCCTTGTCTCTAAAGTCTGAGGAATGGTTTTTAATGGAATGGGGCAGACAGGGTCAAGCCAAGACATGGATTTAATTCCTTACATCTATAAACAAAACCACATTTCATGCTGAACTCTGCACGAGAGGGAGGAGCTGGGGACGGGAATTTCATCATTGCACTATTTGTAGAGAAAAAGGGAAGGAAAATGTTGACAAAGGTGAGGCTGCTTGCAGGCACTTCTGTCTCTGCCTGGGCACTGCAACTGATGGGTATTGGCATTTCTGCACTTGGTTTGAAGCACCACAGAGGGGATTATTTGTGGATCTGCTTCCCCTTGGACACAGCCAGATGCTCTGGAGGCACAGAGTGGGAGCCAGGGTGGGAAGAGCAGCCTGTGGCTGAAGGCAGTGGTGACAGGAGAGGTGTTTTCTTCCCAGAGCAGCTGTGGCTGCCCCTGGATCCCTGGCAGTGTCCCAGGCCAGGCTGGACAGGGCTGGGAGCAGCCTGGGACAGTGGGAGGTGTCCCTGCCATGGCAGGGGTGGGATGGGTTGATCTGAAGTCCCTTCCAGCCCAAACCATTCCATGATTCTGTGATTTGATCAATTACAAAGCTGGAACTCAGAAATCACTTCACTTTGTCCAACCAGTTCCTCTTAACAGACAGAGTGATGCCCTAGGAATAAAAGGATAAATAATCCACAGCCTCACACTCAGGAGAAGGCAAAAATTTGGTTTTTTTGAATGTTTGCGAACCTGTTTGAGTCACTTTTTGATCAGCCTTGACTTCTGGAGTCCCCCAGTGTAACCAGACAAGGGGGACTGAAGATGCTGCAGTGATTTGGGGTACCTGGGACTGGGTTATTTACCAACATCCTGCTGTACAAATTTTGGTGTATGGCAGCATTGGTGTGCACCTTCATGAACAGATTTGTGCCAAATATTCCATTTTATCATACACCTGTACTGGGGAGAAAATGTGAGAGAACTCTATTTACTATTGCACCTTAAATTATAACAAACAGGGTGTTCAGATTGGGCTGGTGCAGGTTTATCACCTCTAAAGTTTATTACCTCTACCCTTAACAGCAATTTTTACCAGGCTCAGGAGCAGGGAAGAAAAGCCACAATTTTAATGTGGAATGGTCTGTAGTCATAGTTATTCCACACCTATCCAATTTTCATCCAACCGTTGACTAACCTCTGAACATAGCCCCATTTCTTGTCACACTTTGGGCATTTTGAGGGGCTCCCTGAGAATTGTGGAGTTGAATCCAGCTCAGGATTTCCTCAGAGCAGGGAGCTTCCCATCATGGAGCTTGCTTGGCTGCTCTCTTCTCTCCAGATATATTTCAGCTGCTTCCCACTTCTTAGCTGATGCAGGCTCTTGATAATTTCAGAGTTAAGTAAAAGAAGCCAGAAAACCCTTATTCCTTTTGCCTCCCCTTCCTCACACACAGAGGACTGACAGGAAAACAAGCACTAATATGTCATCTTTAAAATAAGAAGGGGACATGCTTTCCTTATGAAGCAGTGGAAACAGTGACATCATGCTTGGAACAGCTTTTTTCCCCTTTTCCCTCCTAATTGCGTGGAGTTTTTTAAAGCCAGGGAATGAAATCTTCCCCTCTGGAGTGGGGGAAGGTTCCCCATAGGCTGCTGGTTGTCTGGGTTTGGTATGAATCACTCTGCCCCTTCTGCAGTTCATTGACAAATTACCAGAACCAGGAGCTGGGAACTGGGGCAGCAAAAGGAAAGAGCAGAAATGAAGTCAATTTGTGAAAGAACACGAGGAGGAAACATTATTTATGGAAAATTCACTGACTGGTTCCTTATTTCTGCGTTATATTCTCTTTTTTTCCACTTTAAAGGAAATGGCTCCTATAGCAGCAGTGACTCACTGGTAGAGGTTGCCAGGGAGGAGTGTTTGCCAGTTTCTTATTTTATTAACATTTTATCACAGCATGGTGCCAGTGCACGTGCCAGATAAGGCCACAGATGCCAAGACAGAGAAAAGAAACAGCAGGGGGGTGGAAAAAACCTTTTTATTTTGGTCAAGCACCAGTCCTGTGCATCTGCAACAGGAAGCTGTTCTTTGATGGCTGCTTGAGCTGACCTGAAATAGCATTGAGGGCTTTGTCCTGTTTTCCACAGGGTCTGGAGCTCTGTATCCTGACAGAGCAGAGGAAAATCCAGCAGGCACAGTGACAGGTCAGGTACAACACCAGCAGCTTCCTCTGCTGAAGGTTTTTCTGGTTGTGACACTGTTTGGCTGTGATGGCACCTTCTCCCCACTCTGCAGAGCTCCTCACACATCCCCAGAGGGACCCCAGGTCCCAGCTCTTCCCCAGGGAGAATTTAGCCTTGTGCTAATAGAGATAAGGGATGGAGAGAAGCACGTGATGTAAGGAAATCATCTTTCTAATTTCCCCTATTTCCTTTCTCTCCACCTTCACTTCAAAAAAAGGAAAGTTAAAGAGAGGAAAAAACAGCTACAAGGTCTGATGTCTGATCACTCAGTCTGTGAGGGAAGCAAAGGCTGCAAAATGAGTCTGATCTCAGCAGGGAAAAAAGATAGGAAAAGACTTTAAATCCAGATGATTTTGCAAATAAGACTTGATTTTCCCCAATTTGACATACTTGCAGAGAACAGGTTTTAGACTCAGCAGTTAACAAGGCAGAGGCTAAGAGGGTTGGTGCTGGAGATGTGATTTGACATGATCCCAGTCAAATCAATCCCAATAAAACCTTCCAGCAGAGCTGTTCTGCAAGAGAAGAGCAGCTGACCCCTCTTGCTGACCCCTCAGTTACGAATCTGGAGAGGTCTCAGGGCACAAAATGCTCTGTTGGTGCAAATCTACAGCTCAATTAAAGGAGGTGCAGGAGAGGAGGAGGCCGAGCAAGCAAGAACTCCTTGTTAAATCTCTTTTGGAGCAGTTATTAAGCTCTAAGTCTGCCCTACAGAGGCCTGGCTGTCACCAGGGTGGGCACAAGACAGGGAGAAAATCTGATTTTGGAGCTGGTGGTGCTCCCTATCCAGCAGGACAAACACAGCCTCTGGAATTGGAGGTAGAGTTGGGCTGCTCTGCATCCAAACAGAGGCATCCCAAGAGTGATTTGGGATTAATTTGTAGTGATTTGCTCTCTGAAGAAAACAGTTACTCAGGGGCCTCTGTGCTTGTTTTTATAACGATCTCAGACACACAGGGGTGAATGAACACAAAACAAGCTCAAAGCTTGCCACCTCTCAGACGTGGGAGAAGCTCACTGGAGTCGATCAGGGAAGTGATTTTTAAATAAAAGCGACTGAAATGTTCTTAAACCCATATAATTTCATTTATTTGCTTTAGAGACCACATGACCCTGAACATGTCTGCAAACAAGGTACAAAATGTTTCTTTTGGTGCTTTAGCCTTAATATGATTTACACCATAATCAGAAAGGAGTAGAGCATGTAAGGCCATGATTGCAGCTAAATATCCTACAGAAAACCACCCTTAATTAATTTTCTCAGCATGGCCCAGCCCCATTAGCATTAGTTCATGGCTCAAATATTGCACACATGTCAGAATCCTGCACAAACCCCTTGGTTTAGACAAAACAACAGGAGACATGTAAGCAGTACACAGCTCTAATCCCCGCATCCACTCCATCCAAAGTTTGGGGTTGTTTTTATTTCAGTTGATGAAATGGAAATTCAAATGTTACTTTGACAGCACCATAGGAAAGTCTAAAGTAGGGGCTGTAAATAGAGTTTGAGCTGACATTTCAGCTTGGAAGTTAGGGGAAGGAATGAAGCCAGCATGAATACTCACTTCAATCTTGAGGGAAAACTTAACATTTAAGAGACTTTTTTCCCCCTACTGATATTGTAATTTGTAAAGCCACATCTGAAGGCCATTTGTTTTGGCACTCAAGATATCAATTCAAAACACACTCTTATTTAACAGAAAGCTTCTTATCACCCTCTTTTCTTACCCCATCTCCCCATTCCCTCCTTTGAATTCTTTGCAGTGATTCCTGCAGCAGGTTGGAAATGAAGCTGTTTACCAGGCTGGAAAGATGAAAAGGTTTGCTAACAAAGCTTGACTTGCAGAGCTTGGTTGGGAGCACTTCACATCACTGCTTTGTGTGCTGGCCTGGAGTTTTTAATTAAATCTGATCTAGTGCTGAGCCAGGCAGGATCCAACATCCAGAGGCAGCTGCTCTGCTGTCTGGGGCAGGGATGGTTTTGGTAAAAACCTGCAGAGTAAACCTGAGGTGACTGAGACACAAGGGTGCGTGTCAGAAAACTCACCAGGACTGGGAGAGCTGCCCGTGGATCTTTTCCTTTGCATTCCCTTTCCCTTTAGTACTACAAACAATCATTAAGGCTTTTAGTCTTGTGGTAGTTCTGGGAGATATTATCCTCATTTTGTGCATAAGGTCTTGGATGATCCGTGTGTCTAGAGAGGTGCTGGTTTATGCTGGGAAACATTTGAGCAAGCCAGGCTAGCAAAGAGGAGCCTATGGGAAGTTACTCAATCTGGCAGCCACATGAAAGGCAGTGTTTGTAGGAAATCACCCTGATTTCTGCTCTTTGTGCTCCTGAAGCTGTGTGTCACAGAGCCCTGAGGGGGACCCCAGCTCGGTGCCCACTCTGGGTTGTTCAGATTGCTGTGGCAAAGCTCTGTGTGTTTACTCTGCTCTGTTCAGTCTTTCCCTCTGTCAGTTCCTGTTGTAATGAACCATTTTCAGTGGAAAGAGAAATCTGCATCCAAAGCAGAGCGGGCAGCAGAGCAGGGGGATTGTGCCCCTGTGCCCAGGTGAGACCCCACCTGCAGAGCTGCCCCAGCCCTGGCCCAGCACAGGGAGGAGCTGGAGCTGCTGCAGAGATCCAGAGGAGGCTCCAGGGGGATCAGAGGATGGAGCAGCTCTGCTGGGAGGAGAGGCTGGGACAGCTGGGATTGTGCACCTGGAGAGGAGAAGCTTTGGGGGGACCTCAGGGTGGCCTTGCAGGGCCTGGAGGGGCCAACAGGAAAGATGGAGAAAGAAAATTTAAAATGGCCTGGAAGGGCAGGACACGGAATGGCTTTAAGCTGCCAGAGGGCAGGGCTGGATGGGATATTAAGATGAAATTCTTCCCTGTAAGGGTGCTGAGGCCCTGGCACAGGGTGCCCAGAGCAGCTGTGGCTGCCCCTGGATCCCTGGCACTGCCCAAGGCCAGATTGGAGCACCCTGGAACAGTGGAAAGTGTCCCTGACCACGGCAGGGGTGGAACTAGATAATCTTTAAAGAGTCCCTTCCAACCCAAGCTATTTTATGATTTTATGACTCTGTGACAGCAACAGCCACAACTTCCTCTCTGCAGCCCCAGGTGTATTTTCAGAACTGAAATCTCTTTCACTGTGACTCTTATTTCCAGTTTGAGCTCTTTTCACACTCTGCAGACACGCTGCCTGGGATAAACTGTGCTTCTCTTCAGTCAGAGCAGCCTCTGAAGGTGGTGTTCATTGTGCTCTAGGTGGCAACATCTTCAAGTCCCACAGGATTTATCTTCCTAAACAACAACCAAAGACTTGCCCTCATTAATTTAACTCTGCTCTGACATGTCCCCTCCAAGGGAATACACTTGTCTGTCCCAGCTGGAAAGGAAGTGGATGATTTGTATCAGGCTACAGGACACATCCTTCATTCTGCTGCCAGCTTCACCTTTCTATTGGTGATTGCAAACACATTTAACTTGCAAGTGAATTTCCAAGGAAAAGGCAATTGAATATTCTATTGGCATGTATGCAGTAAGGATTTCAAGCATTTTCACCCCATTTTAAGTTTTTAAACACAGGTAGTGTGTCAGGAGCTCCCTGATGTCAGAGGAGCTGGTCTCATTTAGGCTTGAGAGCACCCAAGTCACATTCTCTGCTGGTTAAAACCCTCTATAAAGTTGATGTGAGATACTTCTTTACAGGTTTTTCCCCCTTCAGCTGCCTCCTTCTCATGGCATTTCTTATCCAACACTTTATTGACTATTTTTCTCTTTTGACTCTTTTCCCAGTAAGTTCAAAGCAGCCTTCATTCCCAAGCCTTCATTCCAGTTACCATGACTTTTGGCCTTGCAGCTTGAGGCTTTTTAGCCTTCATAAAACACTTGACATTTTTAGTCAATGGAGACAAGGACAATGAAAACATCAACACATTGATGGGGCTTCAAAAGAGTTCTGTGGCACAATTCAATGTCTGACTGCTTTTTGGAACACCTACCTTTATTTCAGGTGATTCTGGATTCTAAAACTACAAGCAGCTCCTTCTCAGGATGTTGTTATTCCATGGACTGATGCACTCCACAACTGCTTCCTCTGAATTTTAATGATGTACTGTTTGTGAGTCTTTCAGTATCAGAGAGTTCAGCACTGTCCTGGCAGCTCATCCATCATAGATCTGTGGATTCACTGATCTCCCAACTTATTTCAAAAAACAAATATGTTACTGCATCTTTCATGAGAGAAAAACACACTGAACACTCTCAGCCCTGTGCAGAGTTCTTTCAATTCTGCCTTAGGTATCCCAGTTTAAAGTAAAACATGTCCCTCTGGGGTTGTTTTTTGCAGGTGAGTGGGATTGCTTCTTTGCACTGCTGGCATGTGTTTCTGCCAGCCTGGAAATAAGAAGTTTAATTTCTGAAGGCCATGCATTGTTAAGGTAAAGGAAAAAGCTGTCCTGGTTTTGAGTTTTGCTGGATGTTGATGTCATGTGGGACTTTACACCATTCTGGTCACCCCAAATGTCCCTCACTACTCCAGGCAGCATAGATCTGTGTGGGCACCAGTAACAATTCACCCCCCAGACCATCCTGCAGCAGAATAACCCACAATTACCATCCTTGTGCCCTCATTAAAGAAACCCCACACACATTCTGGTATTAATTCTTGTGCCTGGCTCCATGCCTGGGTCACAGCCTGGACATTCCTGGTGTGGAGACTGTTGAAGATTGCCATGCAAGATGTTTTCAATTACCATCTGTTTGGCAGATTATCTTTGTCAAGTGGGCAGTTTGCCTTATCTCTCTCTTTGAGTGACCACAATCACTCCTCCCTTGGGAGGGGACATTGCTGATAACAGACTATTGAATAGTCTGTTAGGCTGATAAGAACTATAACATCCCATTGGGAGATGCCCCGCCCAGAGGGAGGAGCCAAGCATTGCTACCCAGATATAATCCAGAGGTTTGAGACACCAGCACGGCTTTCTGCACTGGATTCCCAGAGGAACAGCAGCTGCCTCTCCTTCTACTGGATCTTCAGAGGAAGAATCCATCCTTCTCTACAGGATCCCTGCTCCAGCAGAACCACCCCTGACACTGCAGGAGGGCTGCAGCCACAATTCCAATGGGACTGCTGCCAACACCCTGACCCACAGGGTGTCAGGCTGGGTTCTGACTCTGTCAGTGTTGTTCTAGTGCACTGCATTGTTTATTTTATCCTTTATTTTTTTTCCCCTTCCCTATTAAAGAACTGTTATTTCCTGCTCCCATATTTTTGCCTGAGAGCCCTTAATTTAAAATTTAGCAATTTGGAGGGGTGGGGAGAGTTTACATTCTCCATTTCAGGGGAGGCTCCTGCCTTCCTTAGCACACTCCTGTCTTTCCAAACCAAGACAGGACCCCGGAGGTTTCCCACCTGCAGGGCTGGAGAGTGGGTGACATCCATGGGGTCCTGCAGGATCTGATTCACTGTCTGCAGGCAGTCTGGGAGGGAGCAATGGGCTCCTGCTGCCTCCTGCCTTCCTGGCTCCTGCTGGCCTGGGAGTCCTTGAAGAACACTCAGATGTCCCCTAGGGAAATCTTCTTTACTACTAAAAGAAACAGATGTCCTGGTGGTTTCTGATATCATCAGTATCCTTTCCTGTGAGCTCATTCTACTATAAATAGCAGGTTTATGTCCATTCAAAGAGATCTTTTATTCCCTTCTCCTCCTTTCATCCCACATCCTTGCTGGTTCCTGGGATCTCTTACACATGTAAAGGACATCCCTTTCCCTGTGGTTATGTCAGCACATGGAGCTGCTCCTGATGGGATTTCAGGCCATCATGTGAGTCTGGGATGTCCTGACCCCTGCTCAGGGCTGTCCTGTGGCTCTGTTAAGAACTCTACTGACAGCTATGGGCTGTTGGATTTCCTGAGTGCAGCTTTAGGCATCAACACATCCACCAGGGCTAATGTAAACTTGGATTCTAAGCTGATGTGACCCAGAGGTATCAAAAAGCATTCCTCCCACAACCATTCCAGGCAGGGAACTTGCTGGTGGGCAGGGTTTTTCCTTTTCCATCTGTTTAAATGGAGGAAGAAATTAGGGATGGAGTGAGAATAACCCATGACCTTGCTATCTTTAAACTCACGCAATCACAGCTGAAAATTGCCTGAGGCTCTATTTTTTTTTTCCAGAATTAGAACAGTACTAGAACCAGCTCATCTAGAAAGGACCATGGGATTGTAACACACCACCAGAGACCTGGACAGAATCCTGCCAATGCATTGGAGTTCCTGAAAACCTTGCTGACCTTCCAGGGTTTGGATTCAGGATACAGCCTGTATGAGTGCAAACTCCTGGATTTTGGCCCCAGGGTGGATGTGATGATCTGGGAGGTCTTCTCCAACCTTGATGACTCTGGGGTCCTAGAGGGGCATTTCCTGTGGCTGGAGTTACACTGTGCTTTGGGGTGCACACAAGGTGAGCTAAAGAAAGACCCTGGCTGATGGCACTGCAGAGACCTTGCCCTGAGCTCAGGAGGAGCTTACCAAGCTAAGTCATCATCCCTTTCCTTCCCTTTCCTTCCCTTTCCTTCCCTCTTCCCTTCCCATTTTCCTTAGGAGAGGCATTGTTTTGTACAATAAACAACACTTACTGCTCAGGGCTCTACTAAATTCTTTCTCTCTTCTGTAAAACTCCTCTTTTTCTCAAAACTCCTCCTGTGTGCTTTGCTGTGACCTCTCTCCACTGAGTCACCTCATTCCCATCTCTCTCCAGCCCTGTTTTCCCCTGCACTGTTCTCTCTCCAGCCCATGCTTCCAGGCCCCATCTCCTGGAGTTTTCCAGCCCTGATCTCTGCTCCCAGCCCACCCACTGACAAATGAAGCTGCCCTTGGGAGTACCTGCTGCCCTCTGAGCAGTTCCTTGCACACAGACAGTCCCCAGGGAGAACCAGTGATCCTCTCAGTATCAAATCCTCATGTTCTCTGTTAGGAGACAGCCTCCTACTAGAAGGAGAAATAAACACTTCTATTACAGAAAATGTGTTCATTATTTGTGCCTTCTAGGGGTTCATTCTCCTGGTACTGGCCTTTGGGATACATAAATCATTAGTTTAACTTGATATGTGTATTTTCTTGTCTTCTATTTTCAGGGCAGTGAACATGCTGGCATTTATCCAGCCAGCCTCCCCACAGCAGAGCAGTTATTTTGTTTCTGCTCTCTTGAATGCAGCATCTGTACATTTGGTCACATATTAGATTATGGTAATGGTGAAATAATTCCTTTAACCTCCTTTAACTTCCTTAACCTCCTTTGATTCGGGGCTCAGAAGAACAGTCTGATTTATCTGCTTCATGGGTGGTACTTCAGGCAGTTAATTAACCCACATATAAACGATGTTATTTACCTTGACTGTCTCTTTGTGTTTGCCAATAACATTTAATGATTCAAATTGAATTGGCCAGAGAAATGGAAGAATGTTCTCTGTGGTTTTATTATCCTCTAACAGGACATTCCAGGTTTGTACCTTCATGGGAAATCATGTTCCAGTCCTAACCCTGATAATCCTGGCCATAGGATTGAGACTACAGCTGATAAATTAGATAAATTGAGACTACAGTGGAATAAATTAGAATTCTGTCTTGTCAAAGAGTGCTTGAGCTTCATTATTCAGTGTTTCTTTTCTAGCAAAGTTAGTTGCTTTTTCTTTTCCATTAATCCAGTACATTTGCAGTCTTCATTATGGATTTTCTCTGTGGGAATGGTAGTAATGCAAAAAGCTTTGCATGTAACTTAGCCTTAAACAATAATGATCCTGGAAAGTCTCAGATATGATCCTTTAAAATTTCAGACTGTTTGTCTTTATGTATATACTGAGCATTAAAATAAAATTGAATTATTAGTGGGATATAATAATTTGAAAGATAGTTAAGATAATCTTTAATAATAATAGTAAAGATAATCTTTAAAGAGATTCTTTTATAGAACAAATAGTAAAGACGTGATACTAAACTTGAGAACTGCTCTGCTCTGACCAGATGGAAGCAGCCCTGGTTTTTAGCAGAAGGAACCAAAGCTGTGCGAGATGTCAGGGGCGTGCCCAGGTCACAGCCCCTCCCAAGCTCCTACAGGGAAGCAGCCTGAAAGGTTAAGATGCAATTCCCTGTCTCAGTGAGAATCATGAAAGTAAATCAGGCCTTCATTTAGCAAAGTCGTGTGACTTTCTTCTCACATTTTAGCTTGTGTCAGCATTAGGGAAAGGAGCAGCTCTGTAAAAAAGCAGTGGCTGTTAGAGTGAAGTGCCAAATAAGTGTTTGGGAAGAGAGTCTTTCTTATATGGTAACAAAGTGGAAATCTACTGATGTAATGGGAACTGAACTGAACTGGAACTCTGATCTGTAAGTATCAAAGTTTCCTTTAAAATCCAGCTCGTGAAAGACTGGTTCCCATGACCCTCAATCAAATTTAACCCTTCAGAAAAAGAAGCTGGAGGAGGCAGATTCCCTCCTCCCTGAGTCGAGTCTCTAAATCCAAGCTACAAGGTGTCTGCTCCTGATTGTTTATCCTCAGGGTGGGGCTGCAAATAGTCCTGCCTTTGAAAATGTCCCTTGATCTTGTGCAGCTATGGAGGCCGCATCCTTCTGACAAGTTTGCTTCACATCATTAGAAAAAGCAACGTCGCCAGCACAGCTCTCAGAAGTTCCAGTGGTCAGTAAGGCTGCCTTGGTGGGGATAATGAAAAGGTCAAACTCCATTTCTGTTAATTCCTTCTCTTAGAAATGACTAGGAAATAGTCCATGTCATCAGAACAAAGAACAGCTGAAGTGGATGGGAGCTGCACTGCCACCCAGGAGCACAGTTGGATTCATGGTTCAGACAGTGACTTGTGCAACCCTGGCTGAGCTGCTTCTCAACAATAGCCTTTGCGACTATTATTATTATTATTATTATTATTATTATTATTATTATTATTATTATTATTATTTGTTCAGCCTGGAGAAGAGCAGAGTGAGGGCAGAGCTCCCCGGGGCTGCAGCTCCTCCCGAGGGGCAGCTCCCATCTCTGCTCTGGGCCAGGGACAGGAGCCAGGGCACGGCTGGGGCTGGGCCAGGGCAGCTCAGGCTGAGCTCAGGGCAAGGCTCTGCCCCCAGAGGGTGCTGGCACTGCCCAGGCTGCCCAGGGAATGGGCACGGCCCCGAGGCTGCCAGAGCTCCAGGAGCCTTTGGGCAGCGCTGCCAGGGGTGCCCAGGGTGGGGCTGCTGGGGGGGCTGGGCAGGGACAGGGGCTGGATTTGATGATCCCTGTGGTCCCTTCCAGCTCAGGATATTCTGTGGTTCTGTAAGTCTTCAATGAGTTCTTTGAGAAGAGAAATGTGGTAGTTTAGGGGTAGCTGGACCATCTTTTGTTCCTGTAACTCTGAGGTGAAATAATAATTATTCATTCATGATAACCACAAAAAGCAGGGACGTTCATTGTGGAAAGGATCAATTTTGCTGTGACAATGGCAGCAGTCCCCTAAGTGACTGGCACTGGGCCAGTTTGGCCAATGAGCCAGAGCAGTTTGCCTTGTAGACAGCACTGCAAGAATCATCCAATCCGTCTCCTGAGGAACCTCCAAAAAACCTCATGTTAGATTTGATGTGTTAGGCATGGCCCCAAACCCAAGACATCTGTACAACTGCTGACTTCATTGCTGGCACCCTCGTGGTGTCTGGCTGCACACAGCAGTGCCAGGAGGAGCAAACTGGGTGCCTCAGCTCCAGCTCCTTCCATCCAGGAGATGCCATCTCCTCTGTGGTGTCACCTGCACCATCTCACTTCCTCCTGAGTTCAAAAGGGGGAGAGAAATAAAGACAAACAGAGCAGGGGCAGAAATTCCTTTTCAATGTAGAAACCAGCTGAGTACCATGAATTCTGCCAGGAGATCCAAATAAGATCCAAGAGAAGGGAATCATCACCCTGACAACACCCAATCTAAACAATTGAATATCCATTTGGGACGTGTCACTTTAGCTGGAGAGGCTTTGGGATTGCTCTGCTCTCAGAGCTTGCCAAGGCCATGGGTGAAAGCACGGCCTGGGAAAAGGATTGTTTGGGTTTCCTTGCTAACAGCACTTCAGAAATAATGGGCTGTGAGTGATGCAGGAGGTTTGAGCAGGCCTGTAGAGCATCCATCCTCTGATGTGGAGTCTTTATGTGCACAAGGTCAAATTAACTCAGAACCAAATGTTGAAAAGTGCTGAATGTGCCTTCATGTCTCCCCAAAATAGGGTTAACTGGGTAAATTAAATTTTCTTTTGAAGGCACTTGAAGTCTGGCTGGGATTTGAGTCATAGTAACACAACTGGCCTGTGGTAGAACTGCCTACAAACTATTCTGTGTTATCAGGTACTGCAGAATAAATTTTGGTGGAGTTAGTGGACAGCAAAAATCAGCTTTGAAAATGCAAAAAAACCACCCCTCCCCCCAAATTTTTAAAGTTTAACTAGAGTACTTCCCTATAGGTTTTATAATCCTCTTTTCTTGGTTTTGAAACACATTAAATGAATCCAGCACAGCGCCTGACATCTGAACAAAACTGATTGACCTAACTCAGTGGGGCTTTTCAGACTACAAGTTCCAAAAATTAATTAGGATTTGTGCTTTTCTTTCTAATTTTCAACAGGAAGGGCATGAAATTCATTAAATGTTTTGAATGAGCAGCAAGGAGAGATCAGGGAAGAAAGACCCAATTCTTCATTAATTTCTGGAAAGGGAAAAATAATCAGACAGGTCTTCTCCAAAAGCAAAGCTCATTGAGAAGAATTCAAATTCACAGTGCAGTTTGCCTTCTTTTAATAATGCTGAGAAAAGTGTGCACAGGGTTTTGAAGGAGAATGCTGAAGTGATCTTGCCTAAAAATAATTTTACAATAAATTTCAGCCCCACATCGTCTGACAAAACTGGAAACTTCTCATCCTTATGCAAATCTGGTGGTTTCTCAGAAACGTGTCATAACACACATTTTTAATGGTGATATGTTCATTTTCCTGATCCTGGGAAGTCATGAAAGTCACCTGCATTGTCACCATGGGTTTGGGGTGACCCTATTCCCTACCACTGACCCTGATGCTGCCCTACTGGCTGGGATCTGCTCAAACCTGATCCACCATGAGGGACTCGTGGTGCTGGGGGCTCCTGGTAGAACCTGGCCACCACCCCTGGCCTGTCCTGCTCCCCTTGCTCAGGGATGGGGAGGCTCCCGCTGTTCCAGCCTCAGGATCCCTCCTGCTGCGCATCCCACTCCAGAGAGGGCTACAGAACACTGGATACGAGTGCCAGCATGGCCATCACCTTGTGGATACATGGAAAATTTGCTTGCAGTAGCAGGGACCCAGCCTTGATCCTTCCTGGCTGGATGCTGATAAAAGGCACATGCAGATGTACTGAAGGCAAATTCTGAATAACCTGGAATATTGTAAAGAAATGCCCAGTGAAATAAGGGCATTGAGTATATTGAGAAGTACCACTTTAAAAGTGTGTGTTTGATAAATTATTCCTGGTGAGATTATGGGGTTTTTGGGAATAACTCTGGCTTGCTTAGGAAGCAAAAACTCTGGAGAGGGGATTGGCAGGAGCTGGTTTTACTGTTAGCCTTAGTCAGGTTGCTAAGCTGATTAAACAAGGCTTTGGATAATGTGTGTCATGTCTCAGCACCAGGGGGATGAAGTGTTTCATGGCTTTTGGGAGCCAGAGCAGACTTAGTGACATCATAACAACTTGAATTTCACTTGCAAGCAGCTCACCTCTGCCTCCTGCTCCTTGTTCCTGCCAGCTCTGTCTTCCAGAGCCATTTCTGTCCATAGATCCTGTGCTCCAAGTTCCAGCAGGGGATGCAGAATTAAGGGCTGCGCTCTGTATTTCACAGCATGGAAAGGCTTTGATGCTTCACTATAGTAAATGCAGGTGAACCCAACTCTGGGAATGATTGACATCTGACTCCAAGGCTTTGGAATGCTGAACACTCACTTTATTAGAACTATATTTTATTACATTGTAGTATACCATACCATATCATACTTCTAACTACTCAAAAGTACTAAAGAAAACTCGTGACTGTCTCCCAACAGTCAGGACACAGCTTGGACCTGATAGGCTAATTAACATAAACAATTCCACCAGAATCCATTACCAAATTCCTTCAGGTAAACAACCTTCCCAACACATTCCACATGTGCACAAACACAGGAGCAGCAAATGAGCTAAGAACTGTTTTGATCATTCTTTTCTCTGCTTCTCTCACAGCTTCTCTCTGGTCAGAGGGTGTGAATACCACACTTCACAAATGAGAAAGGGGAAAAAGCCCTGAGCAGGGAGTTATCCCCTCCAACAAGGCAGGAAACACTGGGGACAGGCTGTGCTTCACATCTCATTCCCTTCAAAATCTTCAAAGAAGGTAATTTTCAGGGACAAGGAACTGTTATTCCTTTTTTGATTTGTTTTTTTATTATTCTCCTCTTAACTTAAAGTGTCCTCAGATTGGACATTGCAATAGAGATCTGATTTCCTTCCCCAGCCACAAGGCAACAGCTCAGCCTCACCCCCTCGTTTGGGTGATCAAAGCATTGGAAATGTCATTTGCAAAGTGGAAACACCTTCAAGCAGCAGGAAAGTGAAAATTCCTTACCTCTCCACTGTGGAGCAGCCTTGTGTTTCAGGCACTGCCCTAAGGAGAGACAGCTCTGGTGTTCAGATTGCTCAGGTGAAATGAAAAATAAAGATCAATGAAATTTCGGAATAAAAGCGAAATTGAAGTCACTATGTTTTCTCCTTTCACTACAGAATACCTCAAATCTTCATTATTTATTGTGCAGGAAGGAAGGAGACAAACAGGAGATTAGAAATGAAAAAACATAGTGGTGTCTTCCCCTAAAAAGAATAATTATTTAGATAAGGTGCTTGGCAGAAAGGCCATGCATGACCTAATCCAGGAAGCATGTCATTTTTTAGCCCCAGTTATCTCCCAAATACTATTTTAAAATTTGAACCTCCTGGTAAATTAGGAATAAAGACCAGTGCTGAAGGTCACTTAGTGACACACTGCTGGCCTGTGGGAGAGTCACAGGATTTGCTGTACAAGAAATCCACTTCTGCTAAGCAGATTTTTATACAGAATGGATTGTTTTTGCCAAACTGGACTGGGCTTCTGAATGATAACCAAAATAAAAATCCTGCAATTAAAGGCCTATACCCATTTCTGTGCGAGTATTTTGCACATAATTAATGTGCACATTTTATCTACTGAGAAAATAGAGTGAAACCAGCAGTTCAAATAGGCCACCAAAGCACTGTTGGCTCGTTTCAGTGTTCATGTGTTGTTTGCCTGTAATAAATTCACTGAGAACATGCCTTATTTTGTTAATTCTTCTCCTTTAATGTGTTTACAGAGCTCTGTAGTTGGGCAAAAAGGCCAAATTGAGATATTTCTCATTTTTTTTCCAGTGAAAAAGTCGAGGTCTGATATTTCTGCTTGTTAATCACTTATAATGAAAAGAGACTTTCCCTCAGATCCAGGAGTGTCTCACTTGCCCTTTGTACTTGTGACAGAAAAGGCAGGTTCACAACTCACTGCTGGGTTTTGAGACCTGATTCTCTGCTTAGGCTGACTTAAGTTAGTCATTTCACAAGGATTATTCCTGACTTATCCTGCTCTTACTGAGGGAAGAATCAGGATGGGTGATGTTTGGTTAAGCAGAGACATGTGGAGGGGGAGTAAAAAGCAGGAAAATAGGCTTAGAGAGCCAATACTCCCTGAAAAACTTCTGATCAGACCTCAGAGCAGTCACCTCACCTGCCACTGCACCAAACCTCCCATCAGTCAGAATAAATCACCCGAAAATGAGATTATAATGCTCTGCTGGTTTTTTAAATACTCTTATCCAAGAAATGCAAAGCTGCAGGAATTCCTTGCTGGAAGACTCCTAATCCCCAGAGCGATCTGCATTGTGTGTATTTCCCCACAATCATTTTCATATGAGTATTGGAATGCTTCATAAAATCCCTCCATTTGCCTTTGGGGGTGTTCCAAAACTCTTCCAGAAAGTCTAAAGTTTCAGGGATTTTCTTGGGATTATTTTGACTTCAACTGGAACGTGCCTTGCTTGACTCCAGACAGAAGAGAAATAAAGTCAGCTCATGTGGGTAAACACGGCCCTTATCCTGGGAATTCTGTGCTGGAGGAGCCTGGGAGTGTCTGTTTGTGCACAAGAGAGGCTCCTTTGTCACTCAGGTCACTTCCATCATGAGATGGAAAAGTTAATAAAGCATGAGGAAATGAGTTTACAGCAAGAGGAATTGCTTTGCCTGAAGGGGGTTCAGTGGCCGGTGGTTTTCCTGCAAACAAGGATGTCCTTGTCAGAGCTGGGTTACAAAATGGAAAAAAGAAATGGGGAAGGGGGAAAGATGTGTGGCAGTGTCTTGGTTTAGGGAAAATTTGGGAGAAAACCTCCAAAGGGGGCCCCTCCAGAAAGCAAACCCACATGGCCCCATGCCCCAACCAGGTCAGGAAGGATTCCTTGGAGACAAGTGCAAAGAAGCTGTTTATTTAACAGGCACAGCATCCCCCAGCACACAGAATGAGCAATACCAGATGACACCACTCTGTGACCGTTCTGAAAAAGATGACAAATTCAGAAAGTCTCTCTGGGGGTGGTTGCTCTCTTATCAGTCCCTCCTGTGCTGGGGCAGCTGCTGTCCAGAGTAGGCCCCGCTAGGCCCAGGGCGCAAACTGACGGTGTTTGCCAGGCCCCAGTCCAGAGCAGGTTTGAGTTGGTCCAGAAAAGGGAAAGGAGAAACAGTCCAGGGAAAATTCAGACTGCATAGCTAAACTAACTAATGAGCAGAAGCAAAAAGCAGGAGCAAAGCAGAAGCAAGAGCAAAGCGAAAAGCAAAAGCAGCACCACACACTGCCCTGTCTCTGTGTCCCACCAGATGTGGGGGAGCAGCTGATAGCAAAACCAAAACAAAACTTTCACTCTCCAGAGCCAGTCTTGAAGGCACAGAACATGATATCCAGCATAAACAGAACACATGAATGGGGATACAAGCATCATAACGTCACCCTAGGACAGGGAGGAGTAAGACACAACTGAAAATTTCAGTGCTGGTGAAGTCCAAGATGGTGTGTGGGGCAGCTGAGGGACATTCCTTGCCTGCAAAGAGCCAGCAGGGAAAGCCGCTCCCATGGGAGAGGATGTGACTCCAGCATTTTTAAGCAACATAACAAAAGCCATTGTTTTACCAAAGTCTTACTTTATAAGGAGGGATGAAGCCCAAACAATGAGCAGGAAAGGGGATGGATTTTCAGGTAGAACTGACTCTTTGAGAGGAAAAGGAAAGAGAAAAACTGACTCTTCCTTTTCCTTTGAGGAAGACACATCAGTAAGGGATGGAAATGTCCACATGCTGCAGAGATCCAAAGGAGGCACCAGGGGGATCAGGGGATGGAGCAGCTCTGCTGGGAGGAGAGGCTGGGACAGCTGGGATTGTGCACCTGGAGAGGAGAAAATCCAGGATGACTGAATTGTGCCCTTCCAGTGCCTGAAGGAGCCAAAGGAAATATGGAGAGAGACAATTTCCAAGGCCCTGGAGTGCTAGGACACAGGGATTGGCTTTAAGGTGCCAGAGGTCGGGGTTGGATGCGATATTGGGATGAAATTCTTCCTGTGGGGGTGCTGAGGCCCTGGCACAGGGTGCCCAGAGCAGCTGTGCCTGTCCCTGGATCCCTGGCAGTGCCCAAGGCCAGGCTGGACAGGGCACCCTGGGACAGTGGGAGGTGTCCCTGCCATGACAGGGATGAGATGAGCTTTCACATCCCTTCCATCCCACACAACTCCACAATTCTGCAATCTAAAAAGGTTTTTTTTAGCTGAAACCTGCCAAAATAATAATATATTTAGCCAGAAATTCTTACTACCTCTCATTTTGAAATGAATACTCCTCAAGATGAAAGCACATGAAATTATATTTTAAATTATCTTATTTCTCTACTGAAAAATTAAAAACCACCCTGCACAGTGAAATGGAGCTTTTTCACTGCACCAGGAACTGAAACTCATTGAGCAGAAGGTAAAACTTACAGAGTGAACAAAGCGAAACATCTGATTTAACTATTGGCTGCTCAGTGCAGATGTGTGGCCCTATCTAATTCCCTAAAGAGCTCTGTAATGCTGTGCTGATTGCCTGAAGGGTGAAGTGGGAAGAATTTTAAAGTCCTTCATCACAGGAATAACCACGACAAGTGATAAAAACTTAATAAAAAGGCTTTTCAGTATTTAAGACATGATAATTGAAACTTTGTGAAGGAGATTAAAGTTTCTCTTTAAAGTCTTGCTCCTGCAGAATTCCCTGGTCTCAAGAAAAATGGGGAAAGGATATACAGATTTGAAGAAAAACATCTCCTCTTTGTTCAGCACTGGATTATGTTACAAGATAAATTTTGGCAGCCAATTCATTTTTCACCTGAATGGCTTCAGCTTTCACCTCTTATCCCAAAATATGTGTAAAAGGATTTCAGAGCTATCTGAGCTGTATCTACTCTTTTTTATCATACACTAAACTACTGAATAAGCTTCTGTGTCTCTGCCTTTGGGGTGATGGAGGTCACTGAAATGATATCAGTGGAGTTTCATGGTGATCTGGAAATCTGAGCCCGTCGTGTTTTCCAGGTAGCAATTGCAGTAACTGAGCAAACCAAGGGTCTGCTCCCCCTCCCTCAGTATCTCAGGGGCTCTGCAGGTGCTGTGGGATTGGAGGGATTGAGGAGCCTTTGTGCTGCTCCCCTCAGAGGAGTTTAGCTCCCATAGGCTCTGTCTTTAGGGTTCTTTGTTCTATTTAATGCTTTAGGAAAGCTGTGGTGTCACAGAGCTGTGAACTCAACAAGCAGTGAAGAGCTACTACCAAGTGTAGTGGTTTGATTATTTACTTAAAGAGGACTCACAGAACCTTGGATTTGGGTGGTTTTGCAGGTTATTTACCTGGTGGCTGATATGGGGAAGGTCTTTGATTTCATCCTTAAGGCCCAGCTGAAGCTGGGCTGTTCATTCCCAGAGCCATTACAAATTCACACACACCAGAGGAGCGGCAGACATGGGGAAGAACACTTTGAAGAACAGCAGAAAATAGGATTACAAAGGACTCTTTTGGAAATAGTTCACTGTATTATGGGTCCTGACCAGTGCAGCTCTTGATTCCAGCCTTGTAAGGATGATGTTTTGTGGTCTGGATAATTGGCATAAACCAGGGATAGCCCAGCCTGCAGTAAAGGCTGAGGGATTGGTAATTATCACCAGGAGCCAAATACAGGTCTCTGTTAGCAGCAGCATTCCCAGTGATATTGATGGGGATGGAGAGAGTCTCCTTTCCAGAGGAACCTTCAGCTTTGATCTCTGAACATTTCCTAGCCCTGGAATTTCTCCCAGAGCAAGGCAAGTGGGGCACAGCTTGTAGCACTTTCTTGTTGGACATACTGGTCTCCCTGAGCTGAGAGTCAGGATGTGAAGAAAACAGACCCAGCTAAGGTTTGTTTGCCTTACTGAATCAATAGCATAAAGTCTGGCACAAGTAACAGCTTCCTGCAGGTTATTCTGCCAAGTTTAAAATCTTCTTCCTGCATGCAGCACGTTTCCTTTCAGAGGGCATTCCTTCCTCCCAACCATTCTAATAATATTTACCCAGAGGAAGCAGAGTGTTTGCCATGGAGTGATCCCAAGTCATGCCTTCATAAATCCATGGATTTCGATGAAATTGTGTTGTCACCAAGAAAATGGTGATCACCATTTGTTAATTACTGAGAGAAAATTGCCTACAAGGAGTAGAGAGATCAGGATGTGACCGCTATGGAGAGAGTCCACTAGGCAGATTTGCACAATTTTTTACCCCCTGTTTCTTTGTTAGCACTGTCTACCATATCATTAATCCCGTTGTCCTTCTGTATCTTCATTGGTTCCATCTTAGTTAATATTCATATTGTGCAATATATTTCTCTGAAGGATGTGAAAATGGTTTTCTCAGAAATGTGGCAATTCTTCAAAGTGTTCTATTCAAACTTCGGGATTTGGGGGAATTTAAGGCATGCACAAGGCTTGCAGGGATTCTGCAAAGATGTGGGAAGGGAGAAATGTGGAGGTCAAGCTGGACTTTCTTAAGGTGCTTCTAGAGCATTGTTGGCTGTTGTCACCATCACATTTTCTGAGAAATCTCTTTACTCAGGATTCTTCTCCTGGGAAGCTGAGAAGCCTCAGAGAAAAATGAAAACAATAATTATCTGATTGCTTCTCCTGTGTTTGCTGCTTTGGAATGTGTTTGGAGATTGTTTGGAAGGAGTCACAAGTTTTCTTTAGTATCTTTCTAGCCTTCTCTCTGTATTCTTTCTCTATTGTTTAGAATAGTATTATTTTATATAATACAGATCATAAAATAATAAATTAGTCTTCTAGGAACATGGAGTCAGATTTATCACTCCTCCCCTCGTCAGGGGTCTCAGAAAATACCACGGGCTGTGGCTGAAAGCTTTGTTCTCCACTCTCTCAAGCTTGAGTAGAAGACTGCACTGGCAACCTGTGAAAGTCTGATTCCTGCTGTAGTGAAGCTTCAGCTCTTCTTTAAGATGTGTTTTGTTAATTAACCATCACAGACAATCAAGGAGGAAGATCCACACCTGATCCAAATGGCATCGTTGCCTTCCCAGATCTGAGCCCAGGCTCTGCACTGTCACCTGTCACTGTTGGCTTCTAAATCCCAGCTGGTCACAGGTCATCCAGCTTTAGTCACTCAGCCCAACCCCTCTCTCAGCACTGCTGACATCCCAGCTGGGCCTCCTACCACAGAGGCTGCCACACCAGCAAACAAAAGTAGGTCACTGAGCTGTCACAAGCATGAGAAAAGAGTTCTGCCAGCATAGAAAATGTTTGCACTTGGGGTTGTAAACTTTGTTAGATTGCTGCACACAAAGCAACAAATTAAAAATAATTTTAAAAAAAACCAAACAACCCTCCCTAACAAACTGGCAAGCAATGCAACCAACAGGCTTCTTGGGTTTCATTGAATGTTTTAATGAGCTTTCTTAACTCAGAGAGGGAAAGCACAGATGTGTTTCCCCAAGATCCTTAGAGAGAGCCCAGAGTACTTCCAATGGAAAGCACCAATCCAGGGATCACTCTCTGAGGTGCACTTAGGAAGACTTGCTTGGACTGACATCCTGGAGGTTGTCTGGGGATGCAGAGATCTGAGGTCAGAAGGGCTGACTGGGGTAAGGAAGTGTTTTGAAATTCTGCTTTTGGTAAACTAACCACAGCTGGCTAAGTATTAGCATCTATATCAAAGGAGGGTGTTATCAGATATAATTAGGATTAATATCCTTGTCTGCAGGCCATTACCTTATCTCTTGAAATAACTGCTGGTTATTTCAGATGCTGGAATTTAAGTCAAGTAATTTGTCAAGCAGAGTTTACTAAACAGAAAATGGTTTATAAATGTGTTATGAAGGCAGGCCAGGAGCACAAGCACTGTGTGGGCGTGGGGATTGGACTGGTTCTCAGTTTTGCTACAGATTCATATTTTAGATACTGAAAAGCTTTAAAGCTCTTCAAATTTGACTCAGGTCTTTATAGACTGTGTGGTAAGGTGTTGCTTCCAGAGAGGAGGAGAGAAAGAAAACATTTTAAAATTGGAATGTTTATTGTGCTCCTCTGTGCCCTGAGGATCTGCAGAGCAGGGGAAAGGGGGGCTCAACACTCTCCAGGCACAGCACTGAGCTCTTTGACAGCCTGCAGCCCTCTGACCAGGGACTATGCCACACTCTGTGCTTCAAAACATCCCTGACAGGGCTCCCTGCCTTGGACTGTCCTGGTGGGGACGGATTCCAAAGGCAGCACCAGCCTGAAGCCTCAGGAGAGGAGCTGGTGACAGCACTGATGCATGGCCTGAGCTGTGCAGAGGGACAGGAGAGGCTGCTGGGGTTACAGAGCTCTGCACCTCAAACTCTGTCATTTGAATCCCCTTCATGCCTTTGGTACTCTGGCTTTCAGAAGGCTGCATATGAAATCTGTGATGGAGCAGCAAATCAAACCTCACTCCTGGCCTAAAATGTGCTTTGCTGCCCCCATTCCCCAGTCAGCATCTTCCTCTTCTGTCCACTGTGCCTGAGAATATATCTTTTAAAAGAAAATCTTTATTGTAAAACCTACAAAAGGGAGTTGAGATACCTTTCCTTGTTTTCCTAAAGTGTTAAAGCCTGAAGATTTAGGATTTATCTATGAGATTTAGCTACACTACAGTTACTCTTACCATCTGCCTGCACATGTATTTTTTGTGCTATTTTTATGCAAGTGCATTAAAAGATGCAAGGCCAAACTTTCAGAAGTTTGCAGAAGTGTGAATTAGTTCCTAAGTAACCTGAATTTCATCTTTTTATCTTTCTTATATTTTATTTTTCTTTATACCTTAGATAAGTCACATACTTTATTTATAACAATCAAATCCACTCTGAGTTTTTCAGTTTATTTCCCTACTCTACCCATCACAACATTTTAGCAAATACAAACCCCTTTTAAATTCCTTTCCCTGATGTTGGATACCATGGGATGAATGGGGAAACAAGGACACAGGATGGAATAACCTCTAACTTTTGGCTGCTTATTGAGAGATCCCCAAATGCTGTTTTCTCACAGAAATCTGGAGCATTTATTAATTCCCAGCTCCCACACAGCTCAGCTGGGGCACACCAGGAGCACACAAAAAGTGGCCACCTGGCTGAAATAACTGAGCTCAGTTTGGTGGTGACAGAAGCTGATTGCAGCCTAAGTCTGCATCCAATTGTCTGAGCCATGAGCTCATCTCTTCTTTTCCAGGAAATCCTTCCTCGTGCAGCATGTGGGTCTTCCTTGAAATGAAGTAGAAGCCTAAAAGTTCTTATTGTTGTGCAGTAGAAATTCAGTGCAAGGCATTTCTGAGTTTTTTTTTTTTTAACAAATGAAATATTTTGGAATAGGGAGTGAGGGGGGTGTGGTCATGGCAGTGAAAGGGAACTCAGAAGCTTTGAAGGAAAATTGGTTACAGACAGGAACTGGATTGATGCATCTTTCTAGTAGGATTTGCTGAGGGAGGGAGGGAGGGAGGGAGGGAGGGAGGGAGGGAGGGAGGAAGGCAGGAAGGCAGGAAGGAAGGCAGGAAGGAAGGAAGGAAGGAAGGAAGGAAGGAAGGAAGGAAGGAAGGAAGGAAGGAAGGAAGGAAGGAAGGAAGGAAGGAAGGAAGGAAGGAAGGAAGGCAGGAAGGCAGGAAGGAAGGAAGGAAGGAAGGAAGGAAGGAAGGAAGGAAGGAAGGAAGGAAGGAAGGAAGGAAGGAAGGAAGGAAGGAAGGAAGGAAGGAAGGAAGGAAGGAAGGAAGGAAGGAAGGAAGGAAGGAAGGAAGGAAGGAAGGAAGGAAGGAAGGAAGGAAGGAAGGAAGGAAGGAAGGACTTACTTTCACTCATCTCTAGTGGATCCTGTACAACCAGGATATTCTAAGATCTCTGCCTTGGTAATGTTGGGTTTTTTCTACCAAGGCTTTGTTAGAAAGATCTTTCTTTTCCTGATCTATTTTTCTTCCTGGGGAGTTTCTTTGGGAGGGGAAGGTTCACCAATACTCAGAGATGGAGGGCTCTGGAACACTCCCTAGAACGATAATCATCTTCCCAGACACAGAAAAGCCAAGTCCAGCACACACCAGCTCCTGCAATCCTTATTTCCCTGGCTATGCTGTTCCCACCACCAAATGCTGATGTGAAGGACATGGAAATATTTCACTGAGTTCATTTCCAGTGACACTGAGAACATTCACAGTGACTCCCAGTTGTTTAAGTCCAGAAAGAAATAGAGGAGCTACTTTGCTCATTTCCACTGCAGTGATTTTAAAAATGATGGAGAGATATGTGGACAGAGAGCCAGAAGGTGACAAGGAGAAGAGGCAACTCCCTTTCTAGGTAAAATATTGTGGATAAGAAAGGTTCCTATAAAATCTCTCCTCCCTGCCTTCTCTGTGTCTGTTTTCTCATGCTTTAATCTTTTGAATTAAAAGTAGGACACAACAATGATAAGGAGATGAGCTGAGAAGGCTCTTTTTTAAAAAGACGGCTTAAAGACTCCTCCTAATCACCAAGCTCAGTTAGAGCTGTTGTAAGAAATCAGCTCTGCAGGTTTTCTTCAGGTATTACTAAAGTACCCCAAATATTCCTTCTTCTGCAACGATGTCAGCAGAACAAGGTGAGTTTGATGCTTCTTGAGGAAGGACTGGAGGTACTGAAGGGGTTGTGTTGGTCACTCACTTCAAGAATACTCTCAGAAATTTGAATGAATGCTTGTTAAAATGTCTGCTTTCATGTGGCACATGAATTAACAGCTTTGAGTTTTCTGTTGTTTTCTTAATCAGCAAGGGGCACCATGAGTCATCCCGATGCCTCAGGTTTCAGCTTTTCTATTTTTCACATTCTGTGCTGCTTTAGTGTGTGGGTCTGGGCTTCATATTCAGGGATGGTGAGCTCTGTGCACAGAGCAGGGAGACAAAACAATTCCTGCTCCAGCTGGGCACCAAGGACAAATGATCCAAATCTCAGCCCAAGAGCACAAACCCCGTGGGCTGGAGAGAGAAAAACAAGCAGGGTGGGACTGCCTGGGCTAAAACTGGAATGGGACAATGAACTGCAAGGTGCAAATGGAGCAGAACTGATCCCAGGGACAGACCCCGTGCCCGGCCGTGCATTGTGGGACCATTTTGGTTCATCTTGGGTGCAGCCCTGGCTGGGCTCTGGTGCTGCCCAAGGTGGATCCATTGAGGCCTTTTAATAAATCTGTACTTTGTTCTTTAACTCCATCTAGCCTTTGTTTTAGGTCAACCTTCACAGGGCATCAATCTCAGTATTCAGTCTGGACATCAAAACAAAACAAATAGGGCAGAAAGGTAAAAATCCTGCCTGTGGTTCGTGCCTTGCACTGTCTGGTTCCATACCCCAATGCCAGTCCCACTGCTCCCCTCAGTGATAACACCTTGCTGTCTGCTCTTTGGGTTTTTAATTCCTAAGCCTTTAAAGCCATGACTAACCCACCTCTTTAGTGTATGGACTCCTGTGTGGGGAAGAACTGATGAGTCAAAATGATTTTAAGAGATAACGGTGGCCATGGAAACAGAGTGAAATGAAAACAGTGGAAAGGTGGGAGTGCAGAGCCTGAAGAGCTCTTCAGAATGTTTTGTTTGGTTTAAAACTACTGATAAATAGTTGAGGCAAGGCTGGATCAAATATATTAGGCAGTGCTCTAGCAATGAAGCAATTAATTTGTTTCATAAATTACCACTGATTGCGGTTGATTCTTTCCCTGGTAACCTTAAATTAAACTCGAGTTTGCAACTAATCTGCTTTAACTGAAATAGCAATTAAATTGTGGGCAGATGAGAGCCGAGAGTGCTTTCAGCTGGGGCTCAGTAGCCTCAGACACTCCCTTGTTCAAAGGCAACAACTCCAAATCCAGTAAAGGTTTTTGTTGGCTTTGCACTCAGGTAAGATCAAAGGTGTTGGGCTGGTCCTGGAGACCCAAAGCTCAGCCTGTTTGCAGAGGGGGTAAATCACTGGGTGTTTGTTAATAAAATATTGCTCACCCCAAGAGGCTCATTCCATGCTGGCCTAGAGGTAACCTCTGCATTGATTAACAAAATGTATTGTGAGGCTGTGACTGAGGCCTTTGAGCTGATGTGAGCATTTTCCCCCAAAACAACCCAAGGAGACCTTTGGCTCATTGTTCAGCAAATCAATTATTTCCCAATGCACAGTCAGTGCAGTTACTTAGAAGTGAAAGCTGCGTCTTACTACCTGTCCCTCCTGCAGTCCATTCCTTCCACAAATATGGATTTGTTGGGGAAAATCCTGCCATGGAGATCCTTGTCTCCAGAGAGTGCTTTAATGAGCACAGAGCAATTTCCAAATCACAGCCACAGGGTTTGCACAACTGCTCTTCCAACGTGGTATTCCAACCACATTTGAATGCAAAACATTCCTAGTTTGGTTATGTTTGTATTTTGATCTTCAAAATATCCATCTTCACCAGTGGTTTGACCAGTGGGGAAAGTTTCACCTTCTAGGTGCTGATTCAGAGTAGGTGATGGTGTGGTGTGGTGGAATAATTTCTTCTTTCAACCCAGTGAGGCTGATAACATCCATGACATAGAGCAGGCTTTGTTTTAGTTTCATTTCCATCTTTCCATGTAAAATTTTACTCCTTGAGAATGGAGACTTAGAGTGAAGACCTGACTAAAGCTCCTGCCCATTCAGCTGCTGGGTCCATAAATCCTGAGCAAAGTGGGCAAATGTGGCTGATTCCCCAGGAACCTTGGGACATGCTTGACTATTTGCAAGATTCCCAACCTTTTCTATTTTCTCCAGCACCCAAGGCTGTGAAGAGCTTGAAAAATCAGGATAAAACTCATTTCTAGTCAGAACCAAGTCACAGGGAGCTCTTACCCAACATGTTCCTCTGCGTAGGAGCCTGGATCCGTTCCAGTGTTTTGTCAGCCAATATTTATGGTCTTCCAACCTCTTCCCCATGGCAGCTGGCTGAAGTTTGAAAGCAATTACAAGTCTGGACTGATGTTTGTCAGTTTGTAGGAGGGAGTAACTAAGTGCTAACCCTAACAACAATTCTCTTGCTCTGCCTGGAGGGCTCAGCTGGGAGCAGACCCTTTTCTCTGGGTTGAATCTCTCACCCAGTGTGAGCACCAGGAGGAGTTTAGTGCAGTTCTGATGTGGAAAGAATCTCTTTTGCCCAACTTCTGCCTCATTTTTTCTTCTTCCAGAGTCTTTCAAAGGATCCAGCTGTCCCCTGAATATTCTTACCAAACCTTAGATACACCCTTTTCTGAAATAGCAACCATAACACTGCCTTCTCTGAGAAGTGTCCAACTAAATGTCTCTGCCCAGGATGTTTCACAAATGACCCCCTCACCAGGCACACAGCACCATTTCTGGACTTAGAACTGGGTTTCAAAGGAATTTGATATCACTCCTTCATTCCAGAAGTCATTTGCGTGATGTGTTTGACAGCCATGGCTGGATTATGGATGGTTAGACAGGTTGAGAGTGTGCAAACAACTCTTAACTTTTATTCTATTCACCTTCCCATGTCACTTTTTCAAATCACATTTCTCTGTGTCAATATTTCTCCTCCATAAGCAGAGCTTGTTCTGTAAGAGGAAGGAGCTGTTACTGCTTCACTGGGCAAAGCAACACTGATAAATTCATGTCAGAAATGCCTCATTTCAGCAAGCCTTGAGACTGAAGCCTTCTCCTTTGCAAAACACAGGTCCACCTCATGTATGAGCAGCAAAACATCTTTTGTTTCTCTCTTATGGCTCTTGATTCTTTAAATCAATATCAAATCAATAACAGAACTATTCTCTCCTATCCTAATTCCCTCTGACACCCCCTGCTCATTTCTCACAACCTATGGAGTGACTTCTGGAATGGAAGCAGTTCTGTTTTTGAGGATCTGCATTCAGGATTTCATCCTGATTTCATTTTTAGTGCCTCTTTCCTGCAGTCTGGAGTGATGGCAGTGTGAGAGCTAGTGGGTACCACAGTCTGCCCTGCTGAATCAGAAATTGCTCCTTTCTCTGACATCACCGTGTCATGGTCCTGGGAAAGAAGCTAAGCATGATTGCAGGGTAGGAAAAAGCCCTGCAAAAAAAAGAAATTACATTGGTTTGAGGTTAAATCCATTTGTAGTCCAAAGATGCCCTGGGACTGACTGTCCCTTGTAGCAAGATGTGCAGGGGAACAGTCACGCACAAATCTGGCAGACAGAGGAACCTTGAGATGGTTTCTGATAACCAGACTGAAAAATAAGGGAGTGGGGCTGATGGAAGCTGGCCTGGAACATGCAATCTAAAAATCCCATGTGATTCCAATAAGTTCCTTCTCCTGACTGCATTCTTTACATGCCACTTGATTCTGTGCTGCATACACAGCTCCACATGCTATACATAACTTATCCTGCAGCCTGAAATCATCCTGCAAGGGAAAATGAGCCCCCAAAAAACACTGACAGATGTAAAACTGCAGTCTGTAGATTAAGGGCTTAGCACCAGGCTGCTGGGCCAGACCACCTTGCCTGGAAGCTGGGAAGCAGTTTGTGATGCTTCATGTTGTGTGCTCTTCTCTCCCCTTGCTATGACCCTATAGCTTCACATCTGGACCCCAGAGCACCTCTGGATGTTTGTGTCCCTCTGAGGAACATGTTTTTCGCAGCTTTATTAAGAACTCCTGCAGTGGACTGAAAGTGAGGGGTTGGTGTTTTATGGTGGAGCTGACAAGAACTTCACACATTTTTTGGAGGCGTTTTTGGCCCAGCCAGTTGTTTTTGTGGTATTTTTTGATTTTTTTGCTGGTGACTCCTGAATGTTGCAGGGTCACTCCCAGAGCACCCATCAAGGACTGCAGGTATGGGAATCCTTGTGAGCCTCAAACCTGCCCTCTGACAGATTCCCTCACATCCAAGGGCTGCCCCCAGCCAGTGTTCCAGGTGGGGAATAGCATGGGTGAGGGATGATGTGTGCTTCAATCCTTCACAGAGCTTTTAAAGGACTGGAGGACCATATGAGTAATGAATTGTTAAAAATGGTTCATGTCAAGAGGTCGCTGCTGCCTCTGCTGCTGCTGCAGGACGTGACAGTGACTCAAAGAAAAGTCAAAAGGCTGATTTCTCTGAGTGAGCCATGACTCATTGACATCTGCCCTTTTCTATTTATCCCTGTGAATTCTCTCATTGACTTGCAGATTTTCCTTTCCATTCTCTTTTACAGTAAGACTGTTACTGTTTCAATCTAATTTTGCTCCTTCTATAGGCAACTTTTTCCACTGCCCTCCTCCACGTCTTCCCTGGGCAGGATTTGCCGCTGGAACTCCTTTTCAGAGGGACTTTCTGAAGCCAGCCTGTCTGGGAGCTCTGGGGCTGTGACATCCTTCAGCACCAAAGTGCAAAGCATTTCACAAACAGCTTTTCTTAGAGGTATTTGGAAGTTGGGGCCTGTGGGGGAGGTAAATCTGAAGGAGCTGAGCTCCTCCACACTCCTGTCTCTCCTTGGAAAGAGGTTTCCAGCCAGGCTGTCCAGCCTTGAATGCTGCTGATGTTGTCAATTTGCTCAGATCTATCTTTAGCTTCTCCCTCTGCAGAAATCAGTTGGTTTTCATGTTTTATCAAAACACCCTGACTCAAAGTCAAGCCTGTGATTTTGGGTTTGTGTTCTTGGCTGCCAGCAGGGTGGGTTTCTTTAATGACAATTTTGAGTACACGCGGTTGTGCTGTGGTGTTTTCCCCTTCCAAGAAATGCTGTGTGCAAGGGCTGGCAATGCCTCAGGGCTGACAAGGCAGTGTCTCTCCTTCCTCTGTGCCACTGTGGCCCAAATTATGGTGGGCAGTTCTCAGAAATCAAACTACTTCAAGTCTGGGCATTGGTGGGGGTCACACTCCTTAGGGCAGCTCCAAAATTAGGGCAGCTCTAAATTTCATTTAGACTTCTTTAGTGCTGATGTTCAACATGAAATGGGCAAAAAGGGGTTTAAAGGATAGAACTGAAGTTTTAACTCAACTGTCTGATGTATAAAAGATCCCAGTCTGCATGCCCAGCACTTTCTGGACTCTAAGCTCCATGCAGCTCAACTTTTCCAGACTCTTTTACATTCCTTCACTCCCTCTTGTCTTGGTTGACTTTGGCCAGGACCTCTCTTCACTTCCAGTTCCTTCATTTCAAACCCAAACCTCAGTCAGAGCTTTAAATGTTTTCTTAGAGATGCTTATAGTTGTGACCACAACAAGGAAATCGTGATTTCCACTAAAATAACAATAATCTGACAATTCATGTCTATATTTTTAGACATCACAATGTAGCAAAGGTTTGTGTGGGTGTAGGGCAGGGAGGGATTGTGGGGAAATGGAAGGCATGAAAGTCCCAACCAGAGAGCACTTTAAGCACATCCTGTCCAGCCATTTTTTGCTTATTCTCCCAGTATAAGGAGAGATTTGTTCATTTTTGATGATGGTTTGTGAGTCAGTAATCAGTGCAGTTTACTCTGAGAACTGATGTTCTTTTTTTCCAGGCTCCTTCTGCCTCCTGCTCTCATACCCATCCAAGTCTCCTCTGTATGGGGACCACACTGTGGTTTTGGGAAGAGCAGGACAGCAACAGCACAATTTCTGTCTGGGAGACACAACCTGACCCATAATTTCCAGGGAAAAAGAATAACTTAAACTGTGGTTCCCACTGCCATGATGCTTTCTTTCCTTCCACGGAATTTTCTGAGCATGTTATAAAATAGTTTAGGATGTCTTGGTGATTCAACACACTTGCAGTTGAATCCATAAAAGAGAAGTAAGAGTGGGGCACGGCAAAGCCTTGTGATCTCAAAGACATATTTTTCAAATGTCGTAGAGCCATAGAATTGTTTAGGTTGGAAAAGACCTTTGAGATCATCAAATCACCAAATTCCCCCAGCACTGCCAAGTCCACCCTAATCCATGTCCCCAGCAGCAACATCTCCATGGCTTTCAAGCACCTCCAGGGATGGTGACTCAAGCACTGCCCTGGGCAGCCTCTTCCAGAGCTGGACACTCCTTTTGGTGAAGAATTTTTTCCTGTTCTAATCTAGTGATTGGCTGTTGCTTGGTGAGATTTGAGGCTAACTGTGTGTTTTGGTTTGAAAAGCCAGGTGTCTGTTAAGGAAGGCACGAGCCTCTCTTGATATTGAAAATGTAAACCCCTCCCTCCAAATTATTATCATTTTGAAATTAAGGGGCTCTCAGGCAAAGATATGGGAGCAGGAATAACAGTTCTTTACTAGGAAAATAAAAAATACAAATGCAATAGTACAAAAAAAGAAAACAAACCACTGCCAGAGTGAGAATAGGAGTTGAACCCCTGTGTGTCAGGGCGGTGTCCCAGCCCCATCCCAGGGGGGCTCAGCCCTCCTGCAGTGCCAGCTGTGGCTCTGCTGCAGCAGGGATCCTGCACAAGGGGGGAGTTTTCCTCTGCAGCTCCAGGGCTGCTGCAGATGGGCCTGGGCTCCCTCTGGCCATGCAGGGCAGCAGAAAGCTGCTCCTCTGGCAATGCAGGGGGCAGAGGCTGCTGTGCTGTGCCAGGCTCAGATTGGATCCAGGCAGGAATGCTTGGCTCCTGCCCTGGGCGCAGCATCTCCCCATGGGATGCTGGCATTGGATCAGCCCTGCAGGGACACTCAGTGGCCATGGACAGCAGAGATCTCCTGGAGGGAGGGTTGGCTGTGGGAGAGATAAAGAAACAACTGCCCCATGGACAGCAAAGAGCTGCCCCAGCTCTGACAGGTGGGGATAGAACACACAGCCTCATGTACATCTTGTAACCAACTGTGGCATTTGGTGGTATCTTCATGGCAGCACCCACTGTCTGTGGGGTGGACCCCTCCAGGAAATGGCTCCAGTTATCCCAGAAACGCACCCAGGGAATGCACAGGCCGCTTGTCAGGGTGACTCTTTTTACCAAAGCTAAATTAACCTTGGTGCGGATCACCTACACTAACCCCATAATGAGGATGTGTCTGTACAGATGAATATATTGTCAAAATATTGAAATTGTTGCAATTTTGTTGGAGTCAAAGATATGGAATACACATAGAGGTCATGTGATGCTGGTCTTTGTCCTGCTCTTTCCATCCTCCTCAGTCTGAGATATGAAAAAACAGGATTTTCCCACTGCAAGTCACTTCTCCCTGTAGTAGAAGGTAGACTGTCCTGCTTAAAACCATTAGAAGGACACATAAATTGAAGAAATGACCAAACAATTTATCCTATACAGCCAGGAATTCATAGAAGTTTCTAAAGGACAGAAAACTTAACCAGCATCCCTGATTTCCAGTGATATTCTGGGACTTAATTCTTGTACACTCAAATAAATATTTGCTCTTAGTGATCCGGGAAGGTCAAAAAATCAGCTCCTGACACTCTGCAGGCATCAGCTACAGCTCTGTGGAACCTTCTTTTAGTTCCAGAGTGGGGTTGTTATTTACTTGAGTGCTCCTGAAATGAGATACACCTGCTTTTCCTGGACTCTTCCCAGGGCCTTGGTACAGATGGGAAAATTCATCTTCCATCTGCTGAAATTCATCTGTATTCTGCTGCAGATTTGTTTCTGCTCTTTAAGGCTTCTCTCTCAAACTCACAGCACCAGAGAAAGACCAAAATGTTCAGTAAGTGGTTCTGAGGAGGGTAAGTTGAGGAAATCCCAAAGAAATGGTTTGGTTCTTCCCAGCAGGGAATGCTGGATGCATCCCTGGGCTCACCCTGCTGAGCGCTGCTGCCTCCAAACCAAGGCTTACATAAAACTTCCAAGGAGAATTAATTCATCTTCTGCTCTGAAGGACTTGTTTTGCTGCAGGAAAGATGACAGCATCACCCAGAAATGTCCTCTGAGCTGGTCCCAGGGATGAGCTGCTGGAAGGAATCAAACATTTACAGCTCCAGAGGGACAGAGAGGTTTGTGCGGGGTGAGAGCTGCAAACGCTGCAGGCACTGCACACCCCTGAAACCAGGGCAGGTGTTTATGGGGGATTAATGATTTAAACAAGGAGTTTGGGCAGGAATAACCTGATGGGCCAAGGTTCTGCCTGGAGTAAAGCAGGGTGGTTGTGCTGGAATCCCTCCCTGATGGCTCAGGGCTCAAAGGCTGGTCCAAGGGCAAGAGGTGAACAGACCAGGTCCAGGGATCTGGGATACATAATCCAGCTCTCTGTTTATACAATCTCCTGCAAATGCTTTCACACCTTTTTGAGGTGACAAAAACAAAGCTGAGAAACCTGAACTTTTTTTTTTTTTAATTATAATTTACTTTTTTAATTTTTGGTTTTTCCCTGTGCCCAAATAAGCTGATTGATTCTCTAAGGTACCCTAACTCTTCCAACTGCAGCAGTGGGAAGCACCTGGATTGTCAGAGATACCCAAAGTGAACTAAAAAAAAAAAAAAGCCATGCTCAATCAAGCAAGGCAGTTAAAGCAAATTAAACATGGAAAAAGCAACAGATTAATTTAAAAGTCTCTGGCTGGGATTTGGAGAATATTTTGTACTTCCCCAGTAAACACTCCAAGAGACTTGGACCCAAAGTGTTCCTAGGCACTGGCCAAGCTGCCACAGTCTCTCTTAGTTTCCATGATCCATCTCCTCTGCAGCTAATCCAGAATGTATTCCTTGCTTTCCTGACAGCTCCATCACCTTTGGACTCCGAGTCTGTGGTTGCCATGTGTGCACATTTTCAGCTTTCAGCAGAATCACCAGGATTTGATATAATGCAGGAGGAGACACTTTTAATAAGATCCTTAATTGAGGACTGTCCCTGTCAAGGCAATGTGAAAACAGATGCTAAGATTTCTCTGCTTCTTGCTATAATTCTGAAGCATGTAATTTTAACCAGGAAATATTTTTTGCTTCCAAAGGAAAGAAAAAAAAAATAATAAAAGACAACTTATTTAGCTGATTGACTGTGAAAATAGGGATGGAACTGAGTAATAAAACTTGGTGCAATCTTTCAAATATGAACCAAATGTATCAAATAGGGACATATCTTTTCAGTAATCTGAACCCTACAGTTTCTGTCTGTTAATCTAGACAATGTCAAAGGTAGCCAAGCTTGGTTTAGCTCACTAAAGGTATTTTCTACAACTTGGCTAGACTGCAAATGCCATGTGCAGGCAGATCAAGATGTGACAGCCAAGACAATGCCAACTGCTTGGTTTTAGTCTGATTAAACCTCTCTGTCCATGTCTGTCACCCTGTGCCTGGTGTGAATGACACTGAATAACTGGCATTTTGTTATGGTGCTGCTGGAATTCAGGCTCTGAAATGCTGCAGGTCACATTGTGTTTGCACTCCCTTTGAGTGTCCAGGGGATCTGAAAAACTCATTTTGCTCTCTTCTGCCTGGAAGGTCTCAAAACTCCTTTGGCTTTTGTGTTTGGAAGAGTTTTAAGTCGCTGTGAACTCAGCAGAGGCCGAGGGACATCCCTGCCCTGGGTGTCTCTGTCACTCCTGGCTCAGCCTGCCCACCTGGCTTCACCTCTGATCTGGAGAGAGGGGCTGGACAGGGGTCCTGGGGCTGCTCTGAGACCTGTAGAGGGGATCCAAATGCTCTAAAAAAGAAATCAAATCACACTGATAATGTGGCCTTCTGCCCAGGAGTAACTTCCCAAATGTCTGTATTTAACCTGAGCTTTTTTTCTAGGAAATTACCACTGGAAAGTCAGTGGTTCTGTGAGGAAATTCATTTTGTTGTTGTGGAACAGGAACTCAAGGTACAGTTTCCTTCTCTCTGAGGAGAGTGAGTCAAAATCCAGGTTCTCCTCCTCTGTTCACAGGTAATGTTGGATCACAGAATCATTTAGGTTGGAAAGAACCTTTAAAACCAACATGTCCTGCTGGTGAGGCTCAACTGAACTCTACAAATTCTTTTCTTTCCTGGCAAGGCCTGATGGAGCCTGTATAAACTGGAGTCTTTGAGTCTATAAACCACAAATTATCTCCCAGAACCATATAAATCACATACTTAAAGACCAATAGTCATAACCAGCCCATAGTTATGTCTGTGGAAGAACTGCAACGTGAGGTTCATCCTGCACAACTCAGCCAGTCACAAACAGATCTCACCTCCCTGGAATTATAAAACTGAGCTCATGTAGAGGTTGAGGCAGCATCAAAATTCAGGTCTGGATGTGAAATCCCACCCAGCCTTTGATGTAGTTTGGAATCCCTGCAGCACAAGGTGCCTGGGGCTGGATTTAGGCAGGAAAATGGCCCAGTTGCCTGATTGTGGTCCCTGAGAGCCTCTGGGCACAGAGTCCCCGGTGCTGGGACAGACCAGCCTTCAGCTGCCACCTCAGGCTCTCCTTCAGCACAGTGGCTTCCACTGGCACTGCAGAAAACACATTCAAACCTCACCACAGTGATTTGCTCTCCTTCATTCAGTCCTGTTTTTACCAGTTTTATCAGTCCCAAGCAGGACGAACCCTTTGAAGGCTTCCTTTGAAAACGTTTGGATTGTGAGCGTTGGGTGTCCCCTCCATGGAGCACCACACAGGGCCAGCTCTGCCAAAACCTCACCAGAGTGATTTGTTCTCCCTCATTCAGTCTTGTTTGTACCAATTTTATCAGTGCCAAGCAGGACCAGCCCTTTGAAGAACTTCCTTTGAAAACCTTTGGATTGTGAGCGTTGGGTGTCCCCTCCAGAGCTGCCCATGGAACACCACACAGGGCCAGCCCTGCCAAAACCTTACCACAGTGATTTGTTCTCCCTCATTCAGTCTTGTTTTTACCAGTTTTATAAGTGCCAAGCAGGACCAGCCCTTTGAAGGCTTCCTTTGAAAGCCTTTGGATTGTGAGCATTGGGTGTCCCCTCCATGGAGCACCACACGGGGCCAGCCCTGCCAAAACCCTCTGAAAAACTGCTCTTCCCTTCCCTCAGTCCCCACAGTGCCTTTTGTGGCTCTCTATTTAGAGATGTGCAGGGCAGAACAGATGGAATAAATCATCTGCTGGTAGCCAAGTGACTGAGGCACTGCTGGGAAAGGCCGCGTCTCTCTCGGCCGGGTTTGTGTGTGAGGTGCCCAGGAGTCACTCTGGTGTCAGGAGCACTTTGCTGTAAATCTCGGGGTCTGCTGTGCTTCCTGCAGGGCTCCCCAGCAGACAGGCCTGGGTTCTGCTCACAGGGAGTCCCCAGCCAGCTCTGCTCCCATCCAGCACCCGTTGGAGCGGCCAGGAGTGAGGCCAGCCCCACCAACCATAGATCACCTCTGCGGATGTGGAAAACAAGCAGGGGGGAAAAGGGGAAGGCACACATTAAATCTCACAAGTACCATTTTGTTTTCCCTTCCTCCTCCCCTCTCCTCCTTCCAACCCCCTGCTTTTTCTTTTTTTTTTTTTTTCAGTAGCTGATGGGGGTGGTAAAATTCCAGGGGGCCAAGACAAACTGTTAAACATTGTGATTTCTAATGGTTCCTCTTGAAAATTGCTGACAGATGCTGGTCCTGAGATCAGAACAGCAGAGGCTGCCAGCATGAGGCATGGGGCCAGCCATTGATTCCCCCCTCTAACAGTAAAATCTAAATCTGTGCTGACTCTCCAGGCAGACACCATGTGCCACTTTTCTTAGAGTTTCTCCTTGTCTTCCTTCTTTATTCCTTTCCCCCTTCACCAGACTTTACCCTTTCCTCTCCATTTCATAATTTTAGTTCATAATGTTTTGTGTCCTCCCCTGGCCCCTTCCTTCCCTCCTTCCCTGCTCCTTTTTGCTGTCTTGCTCCTGGGCTCTATGGATGCTTGCCCAGCTACAGCTTAGAGAAAGAGGAGTTCAGGAATTTGACTGATGCAGCAAGTTTTTCTCTTCTTTTTGGAACCTCCAGCTAACAAGACAGCTTATTTGTGTCTCAAAACACTGGCTGGGTAAAGCAAAGGAGGGAGATGGGATGGGGCTGGGGTCAGTCAGGGTCTTGCAGGAGGAGACAGAGGGGAGCTGCCAGCTCAGGGCAGGAATGATCTGATTCCAGCCAGACCTGGAGCTGTGTTTGAGCACTCTGTGCATCCACAATGTGCCCCAGCACCTGACACAGCATTCTGGACTTTTTCCTCACTTAATACCAGCTCCTTGTGACAGAATATCCCCCAGTGGAAGTGTCACAAAGGAGGGGATTAGCCACGGTTTTGGGTTTGCTGGTAAAGCTTGGAAAAGCACTGACAGCCCCAGACTTTGTCAGGAGTTTAAGGAACAATAACAGGCTGTGGAGGAGGGGAGGTGTTTGTCCCTAGGAAGGTTCATGGCATTGGGATGGGATTGGAAACAGCTGTTCTGCAGGGCACACACTTCTGGCACTGTGCAGGGTTAAGTCCCCAATTCACCTCTCTGCTGTGGCTGCTGTGAGTGGGGAAGCACCAGAGCTGCAGGGAGGAGTACCCAGAACTGGGTCTGAGGTCTTAAATTCAGATAAATGGGCACAGTCAGGGGACCAAATCTGCTTTCTTTGGTTCCTTCTGTGTGAGTGTGAAAGCTGTAGTGTGGGTATTTGTGTTGGGCATGGGGGAAAATCCTCCCTGAGAAGATGCTGCAGCACTGAGCAGGTCAGAGGTTGTGCCACCGCTGTCCCCAGGGCTCAGCCTTGGCTGTCCTGCTCTAGTTCTGGCAATAATCCTACAGCTGAATGGGAGCTTGGATCAGGAACCTTCACAACTCCTTTCCAGGCCCCCCCTCCTGTGATGGGCAGTGCAAACACCAGGAGGCAGAGCTCATTCTTGAAGAGTGAGTATCAGCACTGAGGTACCCAGCAGGGGTATCCCTGCTCCAACAGCCTCATCATAACACCAGTGATGGCTATTCTTTATCTTTGATCTTCAGCAGCACAGTCCATAAACCTCCGGGCAGCTCTGGGCTAGAAATGACCCTCTCAGAGCTGTGCTGCTCCTCCCAGCCTTCCTCTCACCATGCATGGTAACTCATTTTATCCCCTTTCCTGCCTGCAGGGCACTCCAGTGTCTCCTCTCTTGCTTCTCCAGCAAACAAATATCCCAGACCCAGCTGTGCCAGAGATGTGAATGCCCAGCTCCTCGGCTGGCAGCGTTAATGGTCAGCCTCTGAGTGTTTTCTGTCTTATTAGCGGCTGTCAGCACCACTGAGGGAATGCCTCTTCCTCTGAAGGGCAGCCATGGGAAATTATTGGGTGTGATCCTGCAGGAATTGTTTCTTCTGGCTGCTGATGGGCCACAATTAGCACCTCCATCTCTAAGCTGGTACTTGCTTTCTCCTTAATACAAAAATTAGGAGGATTTCCTCACAGAGCTGTGTGAGGGAGGCCATGGTGATGGATGGGTGTGGAGTTTGTGAAGTCCCCAGGATGAGGGAAGAGATGAATCTGACTACATGTTCTCAGAAATAATATAATATAATATAATATAATATAATATAATATAATATAATATAATATAATATAATATAATATAATATAATATAATATAATATAATATAATATAATATAATATCACTGATCTGGTGAGTGGCCTCCCTGCCCCTAGTTGGGGTTGGAAGGGGATGGTCTTTATGGATCCTTCCAACCCAAACCCTCCTGTGATTCACACCATCACCACTGTGGAATGATTCTGCATTTTTAACAGGGAAAGTGTGAGAGGAGAAGCAGCTGCGCAGGGGCATCCCCATGAGTGGCTGAACAAGGAAATTCAAGCAACAGACTCGCTGACTTGAGTTTGTTTTCACTGCAGACTTCCAGCAGGGGAGAGCCTGTCATTCTGCCTTTTCTGAACTGTGAGTGAAATACAATTCTCTCCCAGTTTCATGGGGACCATGTTCATCCTGTCACATAATGCAAAAAAAGCAGGGAAATCTGTGAATGCTCTGAGTCTTGATTATCCTTCAGTGGTGTGTTACCTGTGGGAGGTGTGGGTATGGTGTTATTCTCTCTCTTCTGTGGAAAAATGAAACTTTTTGAGATCGTTCAGACTGTGGCAGTCACAGATATTTCACTCAAAACCAGAAGGAATTCTGTTGCTTCAACACACAGGCTCCCAGCCACAGATGGACAGTTAATAGCTAATGACAGAAACATGATTTGAGTCTTCCAGCTCTTAAAATCCAAGTGCTACTCAGAGACTGAAAGCACTTGCCTTGCCTGTAAGACATGATGAAAACATATCAGCTGAGTAATTTAATTCAGTAGGAACAGCAGTGAAATAGCAGTGAAATATACAAAGAAATTCATTGCACTTTGAGATTTTTGGCAAAACACAGGGTGTGTGTAATTGTGTTTTTCATTGCTGAGTTCACTGCCCGATGCTAATGAATAAATAATGTAAGAGGAACTGAAGTATGGTTATGTATTTCTCTAAATGTCTCTGTTGTTGCTATTTATTATTTATAGTGTGGTGACACCTAAAAATCCCCTCAGGAACTGCAGTTGTGTTGTTTCACTGGACCCACCCAGAATGTCTGACACACACTTTGTGTTGACACCTTAGGGCCTGAGGAGTTCTTGGGCTGGGATGATGATTATTCTCTTTCTGATGCCTTTTGGGACTACCTAAAACCAGAGGCCAGACATAATTAAGGCAATAAAAAGCAGATATATTTATTGAAGAGCCTTCAGGTACATTTCAGGCAGACAAAGCCCCCCAGGGGCTACACCCAAAACGGATGATGGGTCACAGGTTTCACACTTTTATAAGTTTGGTCCATTTGCATATTGGGTGTTATTCTGCCAATTACAACTTCAGCTAATGAAGTCATTTACCCCAAGTTTGCTCCCCCAAACTCACTTTTGTTTCCATCTCTGGGCCCTGAGGCAGTGAGGTGTCCTTGATTGCCAGGCCTGGAGAGGAATTGTTGTGTCTGCCCAAACTGGGAAAGCAGCAGCTCGCACTGAGTGTGGAGTTTGGAGTTATACACTAAAGAACTGCAGGGTTATAAATATATGGAAAATATAAAATCCTAAGGGATCACCTTCACCTCAGCTATCTCTGTGCTGGGAATGCTCCCTGTGAGCATGTTCTGTGCCTGGCCATAGGATGAGGGGTTTGGATGTGCACAGAGATCAGAAACTGCTGAGTGTCCTGCATCAGCTGCAGGTGACACGAGTTCCAGATCCTCTTCTGAGGCCAAATTCTCCAGGCACAAACAGGAGGATCAAAATGTGAAGAGAAAATGTGACCCTGAAAAGCAAGTCACACAGATGGAGTAGATGTGAAATCCGTGGGGTTTTTATTTTCCTACTGCTCTGAGCCTTGGCCAGGAGCTGTGCAGAATTCACAGAGTCCACCTGAGGAGCTCCTACAGGAGGAGGAACAACACCATGCTGTCTCTTTAGAGCGTTTTGTTTCCTGCCTGGAGATGGTCCCATGGTAAAAACCAGGCTGTGATGGGAGAGAGATGGGGAAGGAAGACACAAATAACCATGGTTATTGATTAAAATGGTTATCTATTGAAAGGTCCAAAATACATAAATAACCATGACAGGGCCTCTACAGAGCCACGTGGGAAGAAAATGTGGTGAAAAACCCCTATAGGTTAAACTCCAGGAGAGTGTCTGTGCTAAGGATGACCCATTATGAACAAGGCTTGTCAAAAATAAATCCCTTCTCTCTCCTGCAGCATTGAAAACATGTTGGCTGCTAAAGGAGAGAGAGCCAAAATGCTTTCAGTATCTATCGTAGAAAATGCAGGAGACTCCCAGCCAAGAGATTCCTATGCAAGTGGAAGGGAAAGGTTTGGCTTTTGCCCACCCAGCAATCAGGCAGCTCTGCAGGTGGAGATTACCAGGCAAGAACTCCTTGCTGGCATCTGTTGGGAGCCACCAACATTCCCATTTGTGCACCAAAGCAGAGCCTGCACAAAGATCCTGGATGGTTTGGGTGAGATCAGCAGCCTGCCTTGGACGCGAATTCTGCACCTGTAGGAGTGAGCAGGCAGCTCCCTGCCCCTGAGCAGCCCTGAGCATGTGCTAAAGTGTGTCTAGACATCCTGCCCTCCCTCCTCTCCCCCAGATTTCCCTGGCTAACCCCCTGCCTTTGTTCCCAGCTCCAGATGGAAGAGGAAGTGTTGAAAGGCAGCGCTGAGGAAATGGTGTTAATGTCACTCACACCCCCATTATGTCACTGCATGTTTGGTGCCCAGCAATAAACTGCATTTCTTGTCCCTCTTGGGGGCCTGCAAGGCACAGCCCAGAGCATTCCCAGCCTCGGGCTTGGGTTTCTCCACATGGAAGCTGGAGCTGGAGGGGCTGAGCAGGGTCAGGCTGGGTTCCTCCAAGAGTGGGAGCTTTGCCAGTGCTCACACTCAGAGCCAGGAGCATTCCTGGATCCTGGGTTAATAACTATGGCCACATAAACCTGTTTGCTGCATCAAACACCTTCTGAATTCACACCTGAGTCATGGTGAGGGAGTTAAAATCCAGTGGAGTGATATGAGACGGATTCCTCTCATGATTTTGGGTTGCAGGGCAGTTTGGATGAAGCTTGCAGAGGTGAGCTCTGTGTGGTCCTATTTGGTTTTGGTGCTGATGGGATTTTTATAATTCCAATGAAATACTGAAAAAAATCCCACCCCAATATTTTAAAGGTAAACAAAACAAGCCCAGAAAAAAAAAAAGTTTTACATAAAAATTTATATTTCCCTCTTTTTAGTAATCTCTTTCAATGGCTGTTTCACATAAACACTATGGCTTATGGGGACATGCTGCAGGACAGAGGCACGGTGGTAGATCAGGTGGAGAATAGATAATTTTAGATTTAGGGACAGTTTATCTCCTTATTGCATCACAGGCAGGGCTCAAATCTGTCTGAACAGGCCCTGCTTTGTTGAATCCCTGAAGAAATTGTCCTGAGTCTTGTAATTGTCAGAGAAATTGTCTTGCAATTGTGCCAGAGGCAGTCAGGAGCTGCCCCTGGATCCCTGGCAGTGCCCAAGGCCAGGCTGGACAGGGCTGGAGCAGCCTGGGACAGTGGGAGGTGTCCCTGCCATGGCAGGGGTGGCACTAAAGGACCTTGAGCTCCCTTCCAACACAAACCATTCTGCGACTGTTCAATTCACAGCCTTTCCATCACAGCCCATCCAACCTTTGACAGCACCTCTGGGTCTTGCCCTTGCACACAATTCCCGCAACCATCAGGACAAAACTCCCCCAACCAAAAGGATTCCTGTCACAGACATCTTTTATGAAAAATCCTTTCCTTAGGATTTTTTCTCCTGAGAAGCTGGGAGGCCTCAGGAACAAAATGTAAACAATGGTTATCTGCTGCTGTGGAATGCAACAGGTGCATCTGGGATTGGTCTCATGTGGTTGTTTCTAATTAATGGCCAATCACAGTCAGCTGGTTCAGACTCTCTGTCCAAGCCACAAGCCTTTGTTATCATTCTTTCTGATTCCATTCTTAGCTAGCCTTCTGATGAAATCCTGTCTTCTATTCTTTTAGTATAGTTTTAATATAATATATACCATAAAATAATAAATCAAGCCTTCTTGAAACATGGAGTCAGATCCTCCCGTCTCTTCCCTCATCCTGGGACCCCTGTGAACACGGTCACAGACTCCCTTTGTTATTCCCCTTTAAAAACCCTTCTGGTTTCCCTCGTGTCCCTGAGGCAGAGCTGGGGACCAGGACAAGCTGTGATGGCTGTGGGGACCACGCCGGCTAGTGCCTGCTGCATGAAATGCACTCCCTCCCTCGCAGATGCATCCTCCCCTCCCTCCTCCTCCTCCCCTCTGCCACTGCCCCGCGCTGCTGTGCAATTAGACAGGAGAAAATTAACCAGCAAATCACGGGAATTAAGGATGTCTCCAGAGCAGATGGATCCTATTAAGCTGCAGTTTCTGAGCCTGCAGTAGTTTTCCAGCAGTTTCTCGAAACTTTGGGACAAAGTTTGGAATAGTTGGATTTGCAGGCATGTGTTGATGTGGCACAGGGCATGGCAAGGGCCAGACCAAGCCTAGGAGAGAGAGAACATATTTTATTTCATCTTCAGATTAGGAATAAATCAGTTTAGACAGACAGATCAAAAGATTACCCTCAGATTGAGAGCACAGCAGAACAAAACTGACAAAATCCCCAACTCACTTTTTTCTGTCCCCACAGCTTTTGACAGTCTCTGTAAATAAAATACACTTTTCCAGCCCCTGTACAATCAAATATTGCAAAAGTGATGGATTCCTCTGGGAGAATCCTTTGGAAATTCTGTGTTTTTTCAGCTGCGAATCATTTCTCTGAGTCTCCTTACGGCTCACCGTTTTTGGGTCAGTTTGATAGCTTGAACATGGTGCTGTGCTGCTCCTGATGCCTTGTGCAGGCTAACTTAGAGCAGAGACTGGACAGAGCTAAAGAGTAAAGCAGGGATTTATTCAAAGGCCTCCATGGATCCACCTTGGGCAGCACAAGAGCCCAGCCAGGGCTGCACCCAAGATGAACCAAAATGGCCCCAAAATGCACAACCAGGCACGGGGTCTCTCCCTGGGATCAGTTCTGCTCCATTTGCACCTTGCAGTTCATTGTCCCATTCCAGCTTTAGCCCAGGCAGTCCCACCCTGCTTGTTTTTCTCTCTCCAGCCCACGGTGTTTGTGCTCCTGGGCTGAGATTTGGATCATTTGTCCTTGGTGCCCAGCTGGAGCAGGAATTGTTTTGTCTCCCTGCTCTGTGCACAGAGCTCCCCATCCCCTGATGTGAAGCCCAGACCCACACACTAAAGCAGCAAGAATGTGAAAAATATAAAACTACAGCTGAGGCATCACTGCCCATCCACACCTCAGTGGCTCTGTTATATCAGTTTATCTCAGTTTTATAACAGTTATAGCCACTTTAATAACAGCTCATCTCCATTGATAACAGTTTATACCCACTCCTGACAGAATGGGAATACATTCACTCCTGGATAAATTTGAAAAAAACCCAAAGAAATAATGGGATCCAAAATGTTAATCAAGAATTCACAGAATCACTGGGTTGGAAGAGACCTTAAAGATCATTAAGTCCAACCCAGCCCCAACACCTCAACTAAACCCTGGCACCCAGTGCCACAATTCCTTCATTTCATTCTGATTCTTAACTGGGAAAACCTCTCCTTAAACAACTCCCCTGTGAGTGAGTGGAAGGGGTCCCTGGCCATGACAGGGGGTGGAACGAGGTGATCCTTAAGGTCCCTCCAAGCCAAACTATTCCAAGATTCGGTGAAGTATTTGTCCTGCAGCACAAGGACCTGGAGATGAGCACAGAGGGCTTTGGACAGGGCTGGTGGTGCTCTCTCTCTCTCTTGTCTTGGTGATATTTTTGCCCAGTGTCTGGGAGGAATAATGAGGAAGACTCCATTGATATTAGTAAGAGCTTGAATGAGGGGTGCAGGACTCCAGGCAGGTCTTCAAAATGCAGTTTATTCCATCCAAGAGGTTACAGCAGTCCAGGGTGGTGGGCGACAGAGCTGTGCCCACAGCTGTCAGCTCCAGCTGCAGGCAGGCCTGGAGACCCTTTGGGTTTGGTTACAATGCATTATAGACTTTTCTTTGCTGAGCATCTTCATACAGCAGAACCAATCTATACCTTAACTATTATCTATAGCCCATCATAACTACTGTAATTACCATATTCATGTTACTGCTCTCCAATCACTAAAAGTCAGTACATTACAGTTGAAGCTAGAAGTTGTTTTTCAGTTTTCTTGCAGTGGAAAATTCTGAGACCTTTTTTCTACTTGCAACTTTGCTGACTTGTTTGCCTGTGCTCTCTTTCTGCTTGGTAAAAACATCTTCTTGTTTGGGGTGGGTTTATCCTTTGCTCTAAGCCATAAAAACCCCTTCTAACTAACACATCCTTTGCCTCCTTTGTTATCCAGTAAGACTGGCTCAGAAATTTTTTTCTTCTATATCAAAACTTGCTTTCATCTCTATTCCTTCTTCAGATTCTACATTCAAAAATCTTTCTGCTAAGCACACATATCTGTGAGACTTTCTTGTCAAACTTCCATCCTTCCTGACAGATATCAGAAGGCAAATTAATTACTTTATTATACTGTATTATTCTATACTATATTACACTACATCTAAACTGAATCTGCTCAAGTACCCAACTAAACTGCCAGAATCTCGTGACTGTCAGCCCACAGTCCTGTCACACACCTGGATTCAATTGGTCAATAAATCAAAACACTCATACCAGAATTCAATCACCAATTCCCTTCAGGTAAACAATCACAATGCATTTCACTTGTGAACAACACAGGAGCAGTAAATGAGATAAGAATTGTTTTTTCTTTCTCAGAGGTTCAGAGAATGTGGAGCCCAGGAATATTCTTGGGAACTTGCGCCTTGCTTTTCTCTGTGAAGAGAAATGTGGCCACACTCTCTGCTCCTGTGTGTGCTCCCAGAACCACTGTTGATTCCTCCTCTGTTTGGATATTCCAGCCCAGCCCTCAGGGCTTGCTCAGCCTCACACAGCAGCTCATCCATTGTACAACAATTTTTAGCCTCAGCTGGAAGAGGAGTCCAAGAGCTGAATCAGAAGGAGAGAAGTAATGCTCAAGGAATAACTCAGGGAGTGCTGGACATGCCAGAGATCAGAGGGAGCTCCACAAGAGTTTAAGAAGCACAGAAGACATGACAGCCCTGGATAGCAGAATTTCAAATAACCTTTCTGGCAAAAAGGAGCTGTCAAAACTCTTCAGCACACATTTTAAAATCTTCCATGCAGATCTCACTTTTCTGCCAAGACAAACTTGCTCCTTTGAAAAGCAGAGGGAGTTTTGCAGGAGCCTTTCTCCCATCATTCAGTTACTGTGATTGATTCCCACGTCACCCAGGGCACTGTGCCCTTGGCTTTTCTTGTGCCCATGGTGACAGGCAGGGCAGATAAGGCAGCAGAGCATCTGTCAGTGTCTCCAGAGGGACAGACTTCATCCTGCTGCTTGTGCTCAGCTGGAGCCACAGCAGGATGATTCAGTTCCTCTGTACGGCAGCAGTGGGGAACTTGAAAACCTAAAAAATCATGTTTATGAAACTTTTTCCTTCTGACTCCAGTTGACCTAATTAATTACATGATTCCTCCCCAGCAAATCTGCCTCTGTGATGTCTTGTGTCATCACATCCCCAAAGCTCTGCTACTGTGACATCAGTCTGGCTCTGTAGGAAATGAAAAACTTGTGAAGAAAAGTAGAGAAGTTATATGAGGGCTGAGAAAATGCTTCAGAACAAGAATATATATTAATAATATATATTTATACAATATATATATAATTTATATTATATATATTATGTTATATATTATATACTGTATTTTATATAGTATGTATAAATATATAGAATATAATATACAATAAATATATACACTATATATTTATATAGTATACATATTTATATATTCAAATACATTTAATTTGTAAAATAAAATGTTGAGAGGTGAAGTAAAAATGTAAGTATATCATTGGGGGTAAAAAAATAAAATACTGGGCTATGCGGAGCTCCTCAGTTATTCAGCAAAGCAAGATAGAACTGAAGCTGAATAAATTTGTGTGAGAAATTCTGTGCTGCTGGATTTGTTTATATGCAAAGCCTTTCTGGAAGGGACCTTTTAGGCGAGCACAAATTGTTTTATTGGAATTATGAGGTGAAATGTAGTGCCTGGGCCCTGTGAAGTGTGGGAGATGGTGATCCAGGGATCCCCCTGGTCACCAGGGCTTTGTGGCTGCCCAGAGCACAGAGAGGGGAGTGGGGACAGAGGCTGAGTGATGTGCCTGAGGTCACACAGAGCAGGAGGAACCCCAAACCTCTGACTCCTGCTGCCTCACTCCCCTGTGTGCTGCCCTGGCTTTACAAACTGCATCTCCTCCTGCACACACCTGAAAAAGAAGAGGCAGTGAAGGGGATTGATGCCTCAGGTTTCAGCTTTTCTATTTTTCACATTCTGTGCTGCTTTAGTGTGTGGGTCTGGGTTCATATCAGGGGATGGTGAGCTCTGTGCACAGAGCAGGGAGACAAAACAATTCCTGCTCCAGCTGGGCACCAAGGACAAATGATCCAAATCTCAGCCCAAGAGCACAAACCCCGTGGGCTGGAGAGAGAAAAACAAGCAGGGTGGGACTGCCTGGGCTAAAGCTGGAATGGGACAATGAACTGCAAGGTGCAAATGGAGCAGAACTGATCCCAGGGACAGACTCCGTGCCCGGTCGTGCATTTTGGGGCCATTTTGGTTCATCTTGGGTGCAGCCCTGGCTGGGCTCTGGTGCTGCCCAAGGTGGATCCATGGAGGAGATGCTTTTAATAAATCCCTGCTTTATTCTTTAGCTCTGTCCAGTCTCTGTTCTAGGGCAGCCTGCACAAGGCATCAGGATCAGCCAGAAGGACTGAGGTAGCTTCCTGCTCACTTGACAATTTTCTGAGCTATGTGTCTTCAATCCTGTCCTTATAATGAGTGGAAAATCCTGAGTATTGGGCTGATGGTCACATCCCATGATGTGACTGGAAGGTCAGCTGGGATTCCTGCAGGTCTGCAGCCCTGGAAACATCCAGTGAGCCTCAGAGAGCTTGGGCTGCTCCTGGCTGTGGCAGAAAATGTGTCAGAGCAACACGTGCTGCACCTGTGAGTCTTTATTGACACACAGCCCATGGGGAAACTGAGGCACAGGGCAATGTTTGACCTCTCTGAGCTGTCTGAGCAGGTCCTCCCTGGATCTGCACACAGCACCTTCCTTCACAGGGGCCTTTCTGTGACATCTCCTCACTCCTGATCCTGACAGGAAATCTGAGACTTCCTCAGCAGAAAGGTTGGACTTGATGATCTCATAAGTCTTTTCCAACCTAGTTCCTTCTGTGATTAGTTCATTCTGTAAAAGGAGGAGAGCTGGGAACAGAAGAGTCAGACTTTTACAAGCCACCATGATTGAGGACCTGGGATTAGTTTGCAGTGAGTTTCTGGAGGATTTGAGCCATTTCTATTTTCTTTGCAGCTATTTCCCATATGTCACAAATGAAAGCTGCCAGACATGCCTGACAAATGAAGTGCCAGTGCCAAATAATACGTGGTAAATAATCACCTCAGCATTCATCCTTCTTTTCTGTTCGGAAGAATAGCACTTTCTTTTTCTTGTTTTAAAGTTAATTGAACTTGAAGTTGCTTGGAATTTTATGCATTTCAACTTTCCAAAGGACCGGTGTCTGTGAGGTCACAGCCTATAGAATTGTGTAATGCAATTATAGGATGGTTTAGGTTGGAAGGGATCTTCAAGCCCATCCAGTGCCACCCCTGCCATGGCAGGGACACCTCCCACTGTCCCAGGCTGTTCCAGGATCCATCCAAACAGGCCTGGGGCACTGCCAGGGATCCAGGGGCAGCCACAGCTGCTCTGGGCACCCTGTGCCAGGGCCTGCCCACCCTCACAGGGAAGAATCGCTCTGCTTTGCCCCACATTTCCACTCTCAATCTCCACAACGTCCCAGCCTAAGGCCAGGTTCAATTCTGGAAATGGAAATCACTCACAGAGCTCTGCTGAACTGGGCTGAAGATTGATTTTTTGTGAGAGTTGTGTGAGGCACAGCCCAGCTCCACAGGGTCCTTCTCCTGAATTCCTCACACCAGACTATTCATAGTGAATAGTTTTGTTTTCGTGTTGTGCACAAGGATATTCACCAAACAGTTTTTCAAAAGATGCTTCAAAGCCTGACAGGCATCACCAGAGCTGTTGTTTTCTTTCCATTTCTTTTTGTAAACTGACTTAAGGCCAATATCAATATTTATCTAGACCGAGGGAAGTGTTTTGCTGCCAGGAATTTGAGTGCACTGTTTTCTTTTGACTATAAATGGGGCAAGTACTAATGAGGATATTTCTAAAATGAATGAGTGGAACATTAATTTCCCCTTAGTCCCAGCCTCAAGTCACCCCACAAATAACCCTTTATATGTTTTGATCTAATGGTTAAGTTGCAGGTTCCATTAAAAAAATACAATTTTATGATGATACTTTGGGTATTGCTATCTTTCAACTCTAAGTATCTGGTTGTTTTGCCCATGTTAACTGTTGTTGCTGGGTTTGTTTCTTCTGTGTTCTTCACTTGGAGCAACAGAAAAATATTTTTTTAAATTACAGATCATAGAAAAATCTGAAAGATACCTCAAGGAATGGTTTAACCAGCCCCATTCCCATGGCTGAATTTGCTATATCCAAACTGCTCTCTGATTACAGCCCAACCTGCTCAGAAACTGCAGCCTTGGCAAATCCACAGCTTCCCTAAATTATTCAGGAAACACTTTATTTCTCTCTTTTTGCAATTCCCTTCCACATATTTGAGCACTGTTATCACATCTTCCCCTTTGCCTTCTCCAGGCTTAAATGGAGCGAGTCTGTTCCATCTTTCATCACAGGTCACATTCTCTGGGGCTCGGATCACTCCTTTCTCTTTGCTTTGGAGCTGCTCCAGCTGATTTTCCTGTCTCTTTTGATGTGTGGTGCTTCCAGCTGAGGAGTTCTGCCAGCTGGAGTGGCATGAGCAGCCTGGCAGGTGATCCATCAGCTCCCACTAAACAGCCAGGAGGTGTAAAACAGGGACTGATGCCTGCATGGCATCTCTCCTGTCCCATTGTGGCTGTCCCATGGGCCAGGTGACACCAGCAGCCCCAAGGAGCCTTGGGTCCCTCTGTACCTGCATTTTGGCCCCCTGTGCTGTGACTCATTTCCTACAGGGGGACGTGAGATGGGTTCCAAGGCTGCTCCTCTGCAGCCATCCATCACTGCTAACCCACCACGCCAAGCCCAAACGTTCTTTGGTGATAGCTCATGGCCCTGGGGAGGGGAAGTTTGGAAGCAAAAAATGGAGAGAATGAGGCCTTCATTAATTATCCCATAGCAACTTGGTGGGAGGCTGGATATTTTCCTAAACTCCCAAGCTGTTTTTTGCACACATCCTCCCCCCACATTTTTGTCTGCTTGGTCCATAATTTCCATCCCTGTGCTGAGCTCTGGGTGCTGCCAGTTGCTAAGGTAAGATCCAAGTTCTCCCTGGCTGCTGAAATCGGGGTCAATCCTGTGAATCACTGGGGCTGAGAGCAGCTGTGCCACGCCAAGACGGACAGACTTTAATGGAAGCTGTGACTTCACATATTTACATGTATAGATCAGCCTCCAGCTGGGGAAGGATTCCCTCTTCCCTATCAGCTCAGCTGGGGCTGTGATCTCACCACGTTTTTGCTTTCTCATGGACCACCTCCAAGTCAATGCAGGGTTACTGTGGGAAGCTGTGCTGCAGGAATTGCCCTCCTCCATCCCAGCTCCCCAGCCAGGCCCTTCCTGTAAAGTTTGCATATATAAACCCTATAAACCCCCCTGCTCGTGGTCAGGTCCCTCAGCACCAGTATCCCAGATCCCATAACTCCTGCAGCTTAACCCAGCAGTTCCACTTCTCTTTCCCAAACACCCACCTAAAGCTGCTAAATGAGTTCCTGATTTCCTATAAAAATTGCTGCATTAGGAGCAAAGTCAGAGCAGCCAGAGCCCCAAGAGGCAATGCCAGATTTCCAACACGCTTCACTAAACTCACCATAAATCCCTTCTTGAATAACACCCTGAAGGTTGGGGACGATCCAAGCAAGAAGGAGTCTGAAGCTCTCTGTTCTCTGCCTGGTGTCGTCCCCGAGCTCCACCCTGTTGGATGTGAAGTGTCACCCTGATTTTTTAATATTTTAAACACCACACCGCTGTTCTCAAGGTGGAAAAAGGGAAGTTTATTTTCTGACTCCAACATTTATAGATTTCCAAAAGTGACAGTGGATTGGAGGGTGACAGTGCCACCTTTCCAATGACACTGGACAAACCAACAGTCCATCAAATTTCTTCTCCTCCATAAAAGAATGCAAAACAATAAGTTATTTACAGAAAGTGTGTGAGAAAGTTCATTACAAGATTGTAAACATCAGAAGGCTTAGAAAATCTTAAAAAATCAGGGCGACAAGACTACGTGCATAAGTAGATGTGTATACGTGCCTTGTTATATTTCTGTAAAACTTTTGCCAATTATATTGACACTAATTGCTTTGCACCAATGAATATAATAAATTATTGTGATGTAGTTGATGACCTAATATCATGCTTTGTTAAGAATATATAAACTAGAGAACACACAGAATAAAAACTTTTTCCTCTTAAACCCTAATCCCGTGTGCGTGTGTATCACACCTGACCTGACAGTAACATTTTCTCTAAATTTATTATTGTTGTTGTTTCATTTAGAACTTTAGAGAGGAAGGAGTTTAGGAGCTGGTTCAAAGCAGACCCCAAAAACTGCTTCCAAGCTTTAAAAAAATATTATCACTTCCCACTCCGAGTGATGGATGGAGATTAAGACAAACCCTTCCCTATTACACAACAATCTCTCTCTAATTCTGTTTCCTTAATGTTGAAGTGAGGGGGAGAACAACCATCCTATAATGCATCGAACTCCAACTTTATTGATCGATCCGTCACCTTAAATAATAGTGTTAACGAACTTCATGCATATTCCAAAATCCAGGTTTACGATAGGCTAACAGAGAAAACTCTAACCACTCCTTTTGTTTTACAATACCGTTGATTGTTTACATCAAACAAATCCAGTGTTCTCACTGTGATACGAACAGTTCTCAAAACTTCCATAACTGTTCCCAGGGTGCCATCTTTTCCCAGAGAGGATGTTACCTTTGTTATGGGAAGACTGCCTGAGAACTTTATTGTTTATGCAAGGATGCCTGAGAGAGACTAATTGTTTATAGAAGTCAGGCTGGAAACTGCTTTGAAACTGCTTCACAGCTACCTGTTACTTTTCTCTCAGCTGCATGGCTTCGTGGCCTTTTTCTTTAAGCCATGCTTGAACTAAACTCCCGACACTTAATGATGTTTTGTTTTACTGGCGACTCTCCCATTTCCATCTCCCCCACTTGGCACATTTTCTCTGCCTCCCCAGTGCCTCAGGGACTGTGTTATCATGATCAAGCAAGGAGGAAATTACCAAAGTGGCATCCTGTAATATTTCATGCAGGAATCAAATGCTGCTTTACCATGAAGCCATTTGGCTTAGTCTATAAAATCCAGAGCACTTCAGGAGCTGCTTTCAGCTCCTGGACACCACTTTAGACTGGCAAATAGGGGTGATCTGGTCCCACTTTGAAGAGAACTCCATGGTTTTGTGTCACAGCTGTCAGAAATCCCCTCCAGAGGCTTGGGGTGTGTCTTTCACTGCAGGCAGTGCCAGATGTTGGGATTTGGCTCCTCATTCCCTGTATCCCTGTGGCTCTGGGCCCACCAAAGTGCAGGGAGATGCTGACAGCTGCCTGTGGAAAGGTGTCCTGGGCATTTTAACTAAATCCTCTTGTTCGCTGCACAGGGAAGTTCCCAGTTTCTCGGGTTTTTGGTTGATAATTGCTGCCCCGAGATGTGCAGGATGTCTCTTCTTCGGCCCACGCAACTGCTCCGGGTATCCTGGGGCAGAGGAGAGCCTGTGGCACCCCGAGCCTCTGGGTGATGCTGTTTCCTATGGCTCACACGCTGCTGTGTGTGGTGAGAGAGGCAGCAGGGAGCCCTCCAGGCACAGGAGGGAATGTGAGAGCTGCTGGAGGGCTGCCAGGGCTGCTCCCGAGTGTCTCATACAATTAACAACCCGTGCAGTGCTGGCATGAATAACCCCAGCTCTCAGGCTGGGATGGTTGGAGTAGCTCCTGTGAAAGTTGCCCCACGCTGGTTTATTTTCAATCCAAAGGGTGATTCCCTGTTAGCAGCTATTTCCTTTGGTCTGCCCTGCTAGTCTCTTCAAATTGTGTATTTAAATATATCTTCCACCTGGGAAAGATTTCATAGAGTGAGGGAAAGGATGAAGATCGAAGGAAAATAAATTTTGTGGCTGCAGGAAGGGAAGAAGAGCAGCCTGGGCTGTAGGCTTTACTGACCATGCAGTAAATGCAATTATACACCCCCAAGTGCACACAAAGGCTGTACTGATATTTTCAAGTGTCTCCAGTTGCACTCCTGTGTTCAGTGATGTGACCAGCACCTTGCAGTGGGTTAAAGGCAGGAAAAGAAAAGGAATGGTATTTTTTCCTCCTCACTTTGGATGATGCAAGCAGCAGGAGTGTGTAAATGTGATTTTTGGCACGGTGTTTCTGTTGAATGCGTGTTTGAGGCAACCTGAGCCACACTCCATGAGTGCCTTATCAGCCTCTTGAGGTTTAGCAATACCAAGCCCAGGGTGCAGCACCTGGGTTGGGGCAACCTCTGGGATCAGCCCAGGCTGGGATGAGCAGCCCTGGAGAGGGAGCTGGGGGTGCTGGGGGTGAGAGCTGGAGCTGCCCCAGCTCTGAGGCCCTGAGCCCTGGGCTGAGCCCAGCGTGGGCAGCAGGGCAGGGGGGATTCTGGGGCACAGGATTCCACCCCAGGAACAACCAGGGAGGGCTCTGTAGCCCTTTGCTTCCCGGGAATCCCCAGCTTTGGGAGCGGAGAGGGAGCAGAGAGTGATGTGAATCCAAAGCTTGCCACCTCCTGGCCACTGAGAGTGTAGGAACTTAGGGATGAAAAAGGAAAATAGGGATGGGGAAGGGATGTGATTGCAGAATATTGACCTGACCTCACCGAGCCTGGGCTGCTCAATTTATCTCTTTATGTTTGTGCGGGGTGCTGAGCTTGTAAAAATCGTGGTACAGCAGGTGCCAGTAATACCAGTATCCATCCATCCATCCATCCATCCATCCATCCATCCATCCATCCATCTTGTCATTGTGTTCCCCCCAGACGGCAGAAATGATGAATCTGACTCCATGTTCTCACAAGGCTAATTTATTACTTTATAATACTATATTATATTAAAGAATACTCAACTAAACTGTACTAAAGAATACAGAAAGGATAGTTACTGAATGCTAAAAAGATAATTATGAAAACTCCTGACTCTCTCCAGAGTCCTGACACAGCTTGGCCCTGATTGGCCAAAGAGTGAAAACAACTCCCAGCAGAATGCAATGGAACAATCACCTGTGGGTAAACAACCTCCAAACACATTCCACATGAGCACAACACAGGAGAAGCAAATGAGATAAGAATTGTTGTCCTTTTTTTCTGAGGCTTCCCAGCTTCCCAGAAGAAAAATCCTGGGTGAAGGAATTTTTCAGAGAATGTGAATGCCACACATCCATCCGTCCATCCATCCTCGATTTTCCCAACCCCATCTACGTGTGCTGATACCCTGTCTCCTCCCTGCACAATTCCCAGCAACAGATTCCACACGTGGGGGAAAATGCACCCGCCCAGGTGATCCCAGGCTGAGGCTGTTATATTTTTTTTTATTTTGTTATGGGTTTTAAATAAATTTTTGTGCACAGATTTTTAATAAATAGGAATGGGAAACCAAAATCCCATGGTGATAAAAATAATAAAATGCTGTAACCATGGGGCTTCAACAAGGGACTGAACCATGGGCACCTGAGGCATCACAGGCACGTGTGCTAGAGCAGGGTCCAGGACTTCCCTCCCTCTCAGCACAGCACAGCTTCTCCATCAGCTTTGGAGGCAAGCTGGTGATTGCACCACACATGCAAACAAGGGAAGTAATTTAATCTGGGCTGGCATCACCCTAATTACAGCAGTGCCATCAACCTCTTTGCCTTCCAAAGCCACAGAAAGCTTAAGAGCCCAGAGAGCTGCAGGGCAGGGAACCCCAAGGGCAATGTTTAGTGTGAGGTGACTCCAAAAAATGAGTGCCCAGGCCAGGTGGTGATTTGAGCATCCCCATTACCCCCCAGCACCAGCTCTGCCCATGGCACAGGGACTGGAACTGGCATCTCTGGGGCTCCTTTTCCCCCTGCACAGCCCTGAGAGCAGCTGGAGTGAAGGTTTGTGTGAGCTGGTTATAGCCCAGCAGAGGCTCACAGGCACCCTGATCAGGGAGGAGAAAGCAGCTGCTGCCACTGGACACTGTTACAGCAAGTTCAGGTTGTTTTTCCCTTCTGAAGCAGGCAGGAATTGAATATCTGTCTCGCAGTGTTGTTCTCAGTGATCACCAAATTGCTGTCTGCTGTCAGCGCAGGCAGTTCCTGTTATCACTCACCTTTTAGCAAGACGCAACCAATCCTAGCTAAAAGACTGGCAGCTTTGGGGTTTTCTCCCACAAAATCAGCTTCAATCTCAGGATAGAACCCATGCAAATGCAGCTGTAACTACCTGGAGCATCATCAGCCCTTTGACTCATATTTTCAATGCCTGCAGTGGCATCAAGGTGTCCCTTTGGCTTGTCAGGCCACCACAACACAAACCTGAGGCCAACTTCACACCTCTCAGAAGCAGGGCCGCTCTAAGCCTGCTGGCACTGCTGCTGAGCTCCACCACACAGCTGACCTCACTGAAAGAAAGCAACCTTGTCCTGCAATACTGCACTGATGTCTGCAGCAAAACCCCTGGAGAGCCCTGGCAATCCACACCAGACCATGGCACAGCAACCTCACCACCTGCAGGTGTCCCCTAATTAGTTAATTGCCTGAATAGGCAGCACTGTGTCCCAGCACAGCTGGGATGGTCTGACTGGTCCCTCTGGTGGTGTCTGGTCTGTCCAAGGTATTCACTGAACTCAACACAACTGAAAATTGTTGAAATTTTCCATTTGCTGCAGAGGTGACTTTAGTCTGACTCCTTGGAGTTCCTTTTATGTCTCTCTTCAGGAGATACCCTAAAATTACCAACATTATCCTGTTAAAATACTCTGTCCCACCAATACCGGAATTTTGTGACTTGCAGCTAAAACTCCTCACCTGTAATTAATGAATGAATCTCCTCCTTGTTCCCAGGATAACAAAGCAATCTCCAAAGCCTCTGAATAAGCCCGTGCTGTGCAGGGTTCAGGCTCACACCAGAGCCCTTGCAGATGTACTTGGTACAAAACTGCAGAGCCAGGTTGTTGCCTGAAATAAAACCTGCTATTTCAGCAGAAACAACATATTTATGCTGTATAATTCTTGCACTTTTATCTTTGACATCCTCTCCATACAGCTCTCTATAAAATCCTACTACCAAGCAGTCTTTTAATTACGTCCATTTTTCTCATGGCATCTGCCTTTCTTTTAAAATTCCACAGAATTTTACACTCTGTCTAGCTTAGCCAGGACAACCAGAAACCTGGATTAAGCCATGCAGCCCTGGAGTTTGGGTTCCTCTGGTGACATCAGTTTTGGGGACCAAAGATTCATAGAATGGCTGTGGTGAGAAGGAAATTCAAAGCCCACCCAGTGCCACCCCAGCCATGGCAGGGACACCTCCCACTGTCCCAGGTGCTCCCAGCCCTGCCCAGCCTGGCCTGGGGCACTGCCAGGGATCCAGGGGCAGCCACAGCTGCTCTGGGCACCCTGTGCCAGGGCCTGCCCACCCTGCCAGGGAACAATTCCCAATTCCTAATATCCCATCCAGCCCTGCCCTCTGGCAGTGGGAGCTATTCCCTGTGTCCTGTCTCTCCAGGCCATTGTGAACAGTTTCTCTCCATCCCTCCTGTTGGCTCCCTCAGAAGGGATCCTGGATTATCCCACATTTTAGAAGCAACATGATTACCTCCCATCGCCTTTGTTTTTTAAGATACAGTTTTTCCTCTTGTACACGTTTTCTCCTCAGATACACCTTTTATTCATCAGGCCATCAGCCTGGGATTACAACTAGGACCTAACCTGAAACAAGGAAAAGGAGCACCCACCATCCTCCTTGGGCATGACAGGAAATGCCTTCTCCATCGTTTTCTCACCATTGCCATCAAACCCTGAGCCCCACAGCTTCCACATTCCTTACCAGGGGAATCAGGGCATTTACTCCTTTAAGGAGCAGGTGTGGGAGATGCCCAGCCCAGCCCATTCAGGTTTATTGGTGGCTGTGAGGGGTCACACCTGTGAAACTGGACAGGTGGCAAGCCCAGCAGGGGAAACCCCCATGGTTTGGGATGAGGGGAGCAGCACCAGGAGCTGTTGTGGGATTGGAGCCTGTTGGGGTTAGGAGAAATGAGACTCGCTTCCAAAAAAATATAAAAAGTTTATTAAAACCTTATTAAAAAAAAATACAGCAGAAAATAGAGACAATATTATGATGCCAGGAGCAGGGGATTTTTCCCACCATATGCTCACCCACACAGTGGAGGTTTCACCTTTTAACCCTTTATCCCCCACAAAGTTCTGTCCATCGACTCCTTCTTCACTGTCCAGTGCTGGAGATCACTGCCTGACAGCTTTTTTGGAGGTCAGCTGTTGCCATAGTAAGGAGTGACCCTCCCAAATGTCCCAAACCCAGGCAACCCCTGATAACAACACAAAGGGGGTAAAACATAACTAAGTCTATAAAACTTCTCCCAACATACATACAGGATATTTGCCTCTTAATTCTGATAAAACATAACTATAAATCTATAAAACTTATCCTAACATATATACACGATACTTGCCTTTTAATTGTGATAAAATATAATTATAAATCTATAAAAATTCTCTTAACATATATACAGGATATTTGCCTTTTAATTGTGACAAAATATAACTATAAATCTATAAAATTTCTCTTAACATGTATACATGGTATTTGACTTTTAATTGTAACAAAATATAACTATAAATCTATAAAACATAACTATAAATCTATGAAACATAACTATAAATCTATAAAACTTATCCTAACATATATACATGATACTTGCCTTTTAATTGTGACAAAATATAACTATAAATCTATAAAATTTCTCTTAACATGTATACATTATATTTGCCTTTTAATTGTGATAAAACATAACTATAGATCTATAAAACACAACTACAAATCTATAAATCTTCTCTTAACATATATACATGATATTTGTCTTTTAATGGTGAGAGTCAACCATCTCATGGCTCATCTATCACAGGGTCTATCAGACCCACTAGATGGCGGCAGCTCCTTAAATTTGTGTGTTTGGCGTCTAAAAAGCGGAGGATGGAGCTCCCGTGGCTTCCCGCATCCTGGGGCAGCCCCTGCTCGGGTATTCCCGCGGTTAAATTCAGTTCCTTTCATGAGCTGGAGACTGGAATGTGTAATTTCTCAAATAAGTGCTGCCTCTGAGTGCTCTGAACCCTCCCTGCTCCTCCAGACTGGGCTTTACTGGGGGCTCTGGGCTGTGGGAGCTCCTCAGGGTGCTGCTGTGCAGGAGTTGGGCTCAAAGCCCTTGAAAAAGGATCAAAAAGGTGAATAAATATTATGTGTGTGTATGGTTTGCACCTGGGAAGGGCAGGGGTCTGCAGGGCTGGACCAGCCCTGGGCTCTCAGCTCGCAGCCAAGATGTTCCAGCAGCCCCAGGGGCTGCTCTGTGCGTTCTGCTGTGGTGAGGATTAATCTCTGGGTTATCAGAGATAGCTGCAGCCACGGTGGGACATAGATTTGAGGGCTAATTCCAGATTTGTGGCAGTGTAATTAAATCCCACGGGTTTAGGGCAAGGAACGTTGTTCCATCCCAAACCTACAGAGGCTGGGTGGTTCCTGTCCCTCAACTTCTGTCAGGCAGATTCTCCACTTAGGACTCAGAACTCTTTCCTGGGAGGGGCTGCCAGGGCTGTCACCTGCCAATTTGACCAAGAAAATTAAGGGCAGAGGCTTTCAATACTGAAAGGGGCTTCAGGAGAGCTGGAGAGGGGTTTTTGACAAGGGCACAGGATGATGGGATAACAGGGAATGGTTTCACACTGATGGTAGGGTTAGTTTGGATATTAGAAGGAAATTCTGCCCTGGCAGGGTGGGCAGGCCCTGGCACAGGGTGCCCAGAGCAGCTGTGGCTGCCCCTGGATCCCTGGCAGTGCCCAAGGCCAGGCTGGACAGGGCTGGGAGCAGCCTGGGACAGTGGGAGGTGTCCCTGCCATGGCAGGGGTGGCACTGGATGGGCTTTAAGGTTCCTTCAAACCTACGATTCTGCAATTCATGAGTTCTTCTGAAGCAAGCATCCAGCAGTAAGCAAGGGAGTTTTGCAGCCATCTGTGGCCACCTTAAAGTCCTCTGCAGGCCACTCAAGGTTAACTTTGTCCTAATTATGCTGCCTGGTAAATGGGAGCACTTATCCATGCAAATTGGTCAGCGTTGCCTCCTGCCCTTCCCTGGAGAGGCTCTTTGTGGTGGAGAGCGTCCTGTAGTGCTCCAGGGCAGAGCAGCTCCGTGTGCCTGGAGCTGTGTGAAGCCTGGCCATGCTCACTGTGTGAAATCAGTGCTGGCTGAGCCCTCCCCTCTGCAGAGGCAGCAGAATTGTCACGTTCTGCTATTTATAGACAGGGTAGAAATGACTCCATGAAGGTCAGGTGAGAAAGTTGTGGTAAAGCTGGGAGGAAAATCAGCCCTGGTTCATGGGCAAGGAGAGGGAGGACAGCTGTGTTGGCTCAGACATCTTAATTCCCTTCCCACAGCTGTTCCCGTTGGAGTTGGCTCTTCCTTTTGCAGGCTGGTGTGTAGCTCAGGTGTTTTCATCTGCTGCTGCAGCTGTGCTGCATTTCAGGGGAGGGAGCATTTCTGAGTGCCTGCCTGCTGTGCTGCTCTGCTCAGGTGCAATGCTGGGAAGGGGGCAGCATCCTTCATTTCTCATTGGCTCCAGGCTTGCTGAGAAACCTTCAGGAGCTGGGCAGATTGTTCATGCCTGGTGTTTCAGACTCATCTGTGTAGCTTTGTGGCAGAGTGTGAAGTCACCTGGGCATGTCTGGGAGTTGTAGTGGGTGACAGGAACCATGGCTCTTGCTGCTGCCATTCCTAAAGGAGGCAATGTGCTTCCTTGCAGCTCCATTACATGGAAACTGCTTTTGCTGTGATGTTTTCCTGGTGTTAGAGGTGGCAGCTTGTGTCCTACTGAGTCCCCAGATGTGACAACACAACTTGGAAGTCACTTCCAAGATGTGCAGTCTGCTGCTCACCAGAGGGAATCTCTTCTGTGCTGCTCATCCCACTTCTGAAGTGCTCACCCAGCCTTGTTCATCCAGGCTCTGCTTTTCCTGGAGCAGCCCTGTGGAATTTGGGACAGCTATTCCCCAGAGTTCATCTGTGCTCAGCCTCCCTTCCATCCATGCCGTGGTGCAGTTTAATTGGGATGTGTACTTTAACCTTTTTCTGAAATGCCATTTCCTTCCTGCTTTCCTGCCATGGCACTCAGAAACGCTGCTGTCCTCTGGCTGCAGTTAGAGCCAGCTCCTTTCTGGAAGGCAGAAGGGAGCTTGTTAACAGCTACCTTTGTGCTTAATTAATGATCCAACGTGGTGGGGGAACTGCTCCCCCCTGCCCAGAGCAGCTCTGTCACTGTCCCCAAATCTGTGCTTTCTGCCAGTGTTAGAGTGGTGACTGTGCCTGATACCGACATAAATGGGACAAATATTGGTGCCTTGCATGGAGCTCCTGATTCCCCTCGTGTGTCTGCTCTGTGAAACGTTTGGAGGGCTGAGCAAAGGCAGGGAATTATAGGATAGTGAATTTGAGACCTTTTTTATTCCATTTGCTGAAGCCAGATGACTGGAATTAAATGTGACCTGTCTGAAAGCCAACCTTGTTTCCAAATCCTGCATGAGGAGCCGAGATCAGAAGACACATTACAAACATTGCAGTAGCATAACTTGAGGCAAGTGCAATCATTTACTTGACTAATGAATCCCCTGGGCTGCTAGCAAGAGAGAAAATCTCTCATTCATCTTCTTAATTTAATAAGCAGAGGGGCTGGCCTTAAGGGTAAATGAAATGAGCAGTGATCCCATGAATGTTTCAGCAAATTGATGTACAATAAGATAAGGGAGATCCAGAGAACGGCTTGCTTTGTTCTGAGAGACTGTCAGTGGGCTTTAGGGGAAGGGAGAGAAGCTGGAGCTGATGGCTCTGTGCAGCTCTGTCTTGGTTTGGAAAGACAGGAGTCTGCTAAGGAAGGCAGGAGCCTCCCCTGAAATGGAGAATGTAAACCCTCCCCACCCCTCTGAATTGCTAAAAATTTTAAATTAAGGGGCTCTCAGGCAAAAATATGGGAGCAGGAAATAACAGTTCTTTAATAGGGAAGAAAATAAAAGGATAAAATAAACAATGCAGTGCACTGAACAACACTGACAGAGTCAGAGCCCAGCCTGACACCCTGTGGGTCAGGGTGTTGGTGGCAGTGCCATTGGAAATGTGGCTGCAGCCCTCCTGCAGTGTCAGGGGTGGTTCTGCTGGAGCAGGGATCCTGTAGAGAAGGATGTATTCTTCCTCTGAAGATCCAGTGGAAGGAGAGGCAGCTGCTGTTCCTCTGGGGAATCCAGTGCAGAAAGCCGTGCTGGTGTCTCAAACCTCTGGATTATATCTGGGTAGCAATGCTTGGCTCCTCCCTCTGGGCGGAGCATCTCCCAATGGGATGTTACAGTTCTTATCAGCCATGCAGGGACATTCAATAGCTGTTATCAGCAATGTCCCCTCCCGAGGGAGGAGTGATTGTGGTCACTCAAAGAGAGAGATAAGGCAAACTGCCCCCTTGACAAAGGTAATCTGCCATACAGATGGGAATGGAAAACAACTTGCATTGCAATCTTCAACAAGCTCTCACTGCATTTCCCTCCCAGTCTTTCCCATCTGTGCAGGCTGGAACACAGGGATTTTGTTGGGATAGCATCGAGTGAGCTGAGTTCAGCGGTCAGGGCTGTTGGTGTCACAGATAAATCATCACCAGAGAGCTGGAGGAAAGCTGCAAGCTGCATTCCCTGCTCAGCCTGACACACCCCTGGGTACCCACCGGGAAGTGCTGCACCTTGGAAAGGTTCACGGAGGAGCTGGAGGATGCCTGAGCTTGTGGGAGCTAATGAGGCTCGTTCCTGTCTTTCATGCTCTTAATTACTCCGGAGAACAAACCCGAGGTGTGAAACAATGAGGTGCTTTAATGGCCAGAAGGGATCTGCCACCACAGCAATTACTGAGAGATCACCTGAGTGCTTGGTGCATCAGGGAAACTGAGGCAGAGATTAAATCAGAGCACTACTGTAGATAATAAAAACAGGGTAAGGAAGCTTCTGACACAGGCAATAAACTTGGTAATTTTTTAAACAAAATCCCCAGAAGGGAATGCTGCTTAAACTCCTATTAAACCGTGAACCATATAAAGTGACTTTTGGGAGGCTGACTGAAGTATAAAGAAGTTCAAAATGGGAATGCTTGTTCTTGGCTTTTGTTGGAGAGAGGATTTTTAGGATTAGATGGTCCATTACTATTGAATGCACTTTGATAAGTACAATCTTCCAAGGCCCTTTATGACGAGCACACAATGGAGAGCAGCAAACTGAGTTATCAAAAAATGAATGGCTTCTGCAATGTCCTGAATCCTAGAGTTCTGGAGATCAAACTGGGAGGTCAGGGGTTCTGTTACTGAAGGTAAAGCACACAGTTATAATGAGGATCACTCATTGCATTGCAATCTGAAATAATTACATTTGTCAACGCTGCCTAATTTGATGGAGGCAAAAGAATATGGATTTATGTTTTGAATCCTCATGTATATGCATTAGTGTGGGTCTGTTATAAGAATGTTTATAGCAGACTGCTTTTGGATTCTGGCCAGTATTTGCAGGGCTGCTCTCCCAGAGCTTGGTGACTCTAATAAGAATGTGTAGAAAATTGCTCCTTTTAATTGAGGTAAATAGTTGTCATTTTGGCATAACATGAGCTGTATTGTTCTATTTTTGGCTCCAAATTTCAGTTCTGAACATATCAAGGATTAAAAACCTTGGAAAACCTCAGTATTGCAGCATTTCTGATAGCACAAAGCAGAATTGCTCAGAAGCACCACGTTGGTGACTGGGTTTGCTGTAAACACACAGATTCTTGTCACTTGGAAGTCAAGCCAAGAGCCAGCTCTCATGCCCTGAGTTCAATGTTGAAACAATGAAAACTGGAGTGAATTGGGCTCTTATTGCCTTGTGCCCTTTGCAGTTTTGTTGCTGTGTGAGATGGATGTTGTAGGAAGCATTTCTAGTCACAGGAGAGAAAACAACAACCAGGTGTTTGAGTTCCAGTGGGCTGGGGCAGGGAGGGAGCTTCCAAAGGGGAGCAGCCTCATTTCCACTGTGATTAAATAAGAGGCTTGACATGAAACGGTCTGAGCTGTCAGAGCTGTCAGGGAGCTCAAAGCTTTGGGCAGATGTGGTATGGTCAGGGCTTCTGCTATTTCATGGAGCAGACAGCACAAGGGGGTGAAACAAGCCCTGCCAGGTGAGTGGTGCTTCCTGAGCTGAGAGGTGACTCTGAACTGGGCAGTGAAGGCCACTCCCAGCCCCAAACCACATTTCAGACATGAGCACTGCTCAGGGAGAGCAAACAGAAGTGTCCTGCTCCCATGGGCAGGTGCAGAGTGGGTGGATCTGTGCTCCTGCCAGCGAGGAGTGCCCATGGCCTGGAGCCCCTCCAAGGTCCCTTGGCTGCTCACTCCTATTCCAGATTAGCTGTTGAATCTTCATTTCTTGAGACAGGGATGTGGCATTCACATTCTCTGGAAAAATCCCTTCACCCAGGGTTTTTCTCCTGGGAAGCTGAGACGCCTCAGAGAAAAGGAAAACAATTCTTATCTCATTTGCTTCTCCTGTGCTGTGCTCATGTGGAATGTGTTTGGAGATTGTTTACCCACAGGTGATTGTTCCATTGCATTCTGCTGGGAGTTGTTTTCACTCTTTGGCCAATCAGGGCCAAGCTGTGTCAGGGCTCTGGAGAGAGTCAGGAGTTTTCATTATTATCTTTTTTATCAAGTTTTCATTATTATCTTTTTAGCATTGAGTAAATATCCTTTCTGTATTCTTTAGTATAGTTTAGTTGAGTATTCTTTAATATAATATAGTATAATAAAGTAATAAATTAGCTTTCTGAGAACATAGAACATTCATCATTCCTGTCTTTGTTGGGACATTCCCTGCAAATCCAATACAAGGAGAGTTTTATCACAGGAGGAACTTGGGGCGAAGGCAGGGACATGCGGTGGGTGAATCTGAAGAACACATTGCTGCAGGCAGAGTGTAGCTGAGTTGCTCTGTTCTTGCTCCTGATTCTAAAATCTTCCCCTTCCTTGAAAGCCAATCAGGTGAATTGGGATGGGAATTTTAACCTTTTGGGGTTTTTTGTTTGTTGAGCAAACCAAATTCTCCCTCTTGGTATAGACACTGATTCTGGGTGTCCCTGGATAAGGAATTTCCTTCCTTGACCCCTTGGTTTTTCTCTTGGTGGGTATTTCACAGCCACTTGCTGCTGCTGCTTCAGCCAGACCAACCCTTGGGTGCCTGAGCCTGGTTTCCTATGGGAATTATTTTTGTGCTGCAGAATGATGAATTTTTTGGCTCTACTGGCAGCTGCCACTTCTTTCTGAAGGGTGCAGCATTTCCTTGTCTGTGTTGGGTGGGCAGAGCAGAGAGTGGGAACGTGAAGCTGGGTCAGCTCTGAGCTCAGCTCTGCTCACAGGGCTCAGATGATGCCACAGCTCCTGTGTGAACCTGCTGAGAGGGCTGAGAGGCTGACATGTGAAATTTCCAGCTCAAACTGGGAATTTATTATCAAGCTGGTCACAAGGCACAAACCCTTTTGACTGACACTGGTCTCCAAGTGTCCCATCTTCCAAGCACCTCTCTGTGTCTGGAGGGATCTGGGGCAGAGCTCTGTGAGCACTGAGGTGGCAGATGAGGTGGAAGAGCTGACTGATAGGCACATGCAAGTGCTGTAATACCAGCCAGGCATCAGTTTGCACATTCAGTTCTGCTAAGGACTGTCCTCACCATCAATCCAAATTCCAGTTCTCTGTACAATATTATCACAAACACAATATTAACACTTAAAACTCAATTGCAAGAAATAGATAAATCCCACACTAGAGATGGATAAATACTATAAGGGCTTTGGTGAGCTCCTGGGATCATAACTTTATGAATAAACAGCTCTTTTCAGTAACTGAAAAGTCTGTTTCTTTCCACACCTTAAACCAAATGAACATTAGAATGGTTTCTCTATTCCTAAAGAATATGGATTTATTTGTTTCCATTAAAAATAAAGTGTCCCATCTTCCAAGCACCTCTCTGTGTCAGGAGGGATCTGGGGCAAAGCTCTGTGAGATGGAACATGAGGTGGAAGAGCTGACTGATCGGCACATGCAAGTGCTGTAATGCCAGCCAGGCCTCAGTTTGCACATTCAGTTCTGCTAAGGACTGTCCTCACCATCAATCCAAATTCCAGTTCTCAGCACAATATTGTCACAAACACAATATTAACACTTAAAACTGACAGACCCCAGGCACTGGTCTCCAAGTGTCCCATCTTCCAAGCACCTCTCTGTGTCAGGAGGGATCTGGGGCAGAGCTCTGTGAGCACGGGGATGGAAGATGAGCTGGAGGAGCTGACTGATAGGCACATGCAAGTGCTGCAATACCAGCCAGGCCTCAGTTTGCACATTCTGGTGCCTCTGAGGGTGGCCAGTGCCAGATGTGTCTGAGAGAGGTGCCAGGAGCTCCTCAGTGTGCTCTTTTAAAATGTCAAGCTCCTCTGTCTGTTCCACAGGGGGACGAGGAGAGCTTTATGTCTTCAGCTGAGCCCCCATAATAAAAGTGGTGGTTCTGTGCCTCATTCCAGAACTTGCTGGGATTTCAGCTGGCCAGAAACCCCAAGCTCTCCTGCACTTCTGCCCCAGGAGGTTTAGCATTAATGCATTTATCTGTGTGTACAAGGAGAAGGGAACATTTCTGTTTTTACAGATGGCGTTGGTTCAGGAAATCCAGTCAGCTGGTGTGGGTCTGGAAACCATTCTGCCCTTATTAACACCCTCCAATGATATAAACAGAGAATCCCCTAAGCAAGGAACAGTCTAAATAAAACTCTGGGCCAAACCAGAATGTCTAAGGTGTGCCAGATCTTGCCTCAGGGAAAGAGAGAGGATGGGAAGTGCCAGGAAAGGGAAGATCTTAATTTCAGAACAGCCCCATGACTGAGGCAATTTTGTGCTCTTGCCTCTCCCAGAAGGGAGAGAGGAGAGCTGAGGAAGGGATATCCTGGGGAAAGGGCTTTTTTTGTCACTGCCTTGTCTCTTCTCTTGGAAAGGACTGATGAGATCTAAGCCAGGGATTGTCTAAAAACAGAGCTTGAAGGCCAAAAGCCTTTGTAGATCTGAGCCTGTGTTTTCTGTCTGCCTCAGTTTCCTGTCTGCAGTGAAGGGAAAGCAACTAAAAATACCCAGCAGCAGAGCAGGACTCGTGCCTGAGGTCCTGCTGTGTGGGATGCCCTTCCTGGGTGATGGAGGGGATCTGGTGGCTCCAGATGGGTGACAGCAGGGCTTGGGGACATGCCACTTGTCCCTGGGGACAATGCTCCAGCTCAGAATGGGCATCTCTGCTGTGTCCCCTCACCTTGTATTTGTCATGGACACTTAGGGTGATATTAGAGGGGTGTTTAAGAGGCTGTTCTGTGTCATCCCAAATGGAACAGGACATTTCTTCCAGGACTGGCATCTCTGATCAGGACAGACATGGTGAAGTTGAATCACATTGTCTTGTGATTCAACTTTGAGAGCTAAATAAAAAAAAAAACAAAAAAAACAAAAAAAAACCAAAAAAAAACAAACCAACAAAAAAAACAAAACAAAAACACAAACAAACAAACAAACAAAACCCCCCAAAAACAAAAACAACAACAACAAAACACAGGGAAAAAAAAGATTAAAAAAAAGAAAAAAAACCTTTTCCTCTTCCTTTCCTTCCACTCTTATCTCTTTCCACTTTCCTTTTATCTTCCCTCCCTCTTTTTGTTTGTGTCTGTTCTTTCCCTGTAATTCCTAATGTAAGTAAAGAAGAATTTAATATGCTGAGACAGGAGAGGAGTTGCTCCATGCGTTGCAGACGCACAACACGTCTTCATTAACTCCCCATGACATTCAAAATAGCTCGAGATAAAGACAAACTAAATCTGGGAAGACAAACATAAATACTGTTCCCCCCCTCCCCGTGGCTCCCCCCCAGGGCACGCATTCAATTACTGAGGACGAATGGAGCAGAGCGGGGATGGGGATGGGGATGGGGATGGGGATGCTGAGCCTGGCGCTCCTGCTCCTGCCATCAGATGGCCCCACACTTCATGGAATGTGCTCCCGGCCCTAGCTCCAGAATGAGAGATGCTCTGCGATCCCTCCGAGGGGTTCTGAGAGCCTGGAGATACTCGGGAAAGGCTGGCAGAGCCCGGAGCAGGGAGTGCGGCGTCTCCCAGATGTGTGCCCCAGAGGGTTTTGTACTCCCAAGGTGTGTGGAAGGGAAGGTCTGGGTCATTAAGGCACCAGATGTGGGGGGAGCGAGGAGCTGGGCTTGTTCTCCTTCACAGAATCAGAATATCCTGAGCTGGGAGGGACTGAAGGGATCCCCCAGCCCAGCCCCTGTCCCTGCCCAGCCCCCCAGCAGCCCCACCCTGGGCACCCCTGGCAGCGCTGCCCAAAGGCTCCTGGAGCTCTGGCAGCCTCGGGGCCGTGCCCATTCCCTGGGCAGCCTGGGCAGTGCCAGCACCCTCTGGGGGCAGAGCCTTGCCCTGAGCTCCAGCCTGAGCTGCCCTGGCCCAGCCCCAGCCGTGCCCTCAGGTGAGATCTTCGTCCCTCACACATCCAGTTCTCTACCTTAGATTTTCAGTCTCTTCTAAGATTGATTGAGAGCTTTTATAATCTTTTGAGATTCTACTTGATTGGTCACCAGTGTGAGTGCAAAGAGTTGTTGCCCAGACAAACTGCCCCTGGATCCCTGACAGTGCCCAAGACCAGGCTGGACAGGGTTTGGAGCAGCCTGGGACAGTGGAAGGTGCCCCTGGCCATGGCAAGGAGTTGAAATTGGTTGGTCTTTTAGGCTTCTTCCAACTCATCATTCCATTATTTCAATGTTCTTTCTCCCCCTGTACCAGTGATGGGAGTTCTCCCCTGGAGCACGGAGCAGTGGCGAGGAGCAGAGCTCACTGGGAGAGGCTGCACCTGAGGATGCTTCTCTCCAGCAAATCTGGGTCCTACATGGGGATTACAGAGCTTGAGATTGAGGTTGGGTTTTGTTTTGCAGGGTGCAGGCTGGAGCTGTTGGTCACAGAATTCACAGAATTCCCAGAATCACTGGGTTGGAAGAGACCTTCAAGATCATCGAGTCCAACCCAGCCCCAACCCCTCAACTCAACCCTGGCACCCAGTGCCACATCCAGGCTTTGTTAAACACACCCAGGGATGGGGACTCCACCACCTCCCTGGGCAGCCATTCCAGAAATTTATCTCTCTTTCAATGAAAAACTTTTTCCTGCTATCCAGCCTGAATTTCCCTTGGCACAGCTGGAGGCTGTGTGCTCTGGCTGTGTCAGTGCTGCTGCAGACAGAGCCCAGCCCCAGCTGAGCACAGGCACCTTTCAGGAGCTGTGCAGTGATGGGGGCAGCCCTGAGTCTCCTTTTCTCCAGGCTGAGCACCCCCAGCTCCCTCAGGGGTTCCTCACAGGGTTTGTGTTCCCAGCCCCTCTCCAGCCTCATTGCCCCCTCTGGATGTGCTCCAGGTCCTCAATGTCCTTCCCAATCTGAAGGGTCAGAACTGGGCACAGCACTCCAGGTGTAGCTCTGTTTTGGGTGCCCTGGGTCCCCAGCACACAGAGGTTTGGGCCTCAGAGCTGAGCTCCTGTGTAAGGACAGGGACAGGGTGAGGATTGTGGCTGCCCCATCCCTGGAAGTTCCAGACCAGGCTGGATGGGGCTTGGAGCAGCCTGGAGTGGTGGGAGGTGTCCTTGCCCATGGCACGGGGGTGGAATGAGAGGAGCCTTGAGGTCCCTTCCCACCCAGACCAGTCTGGGATTCCATGGGGCACAGGCAGGGCAGGTGCAGAGGGTCTCACTGGGGAACCTGCTGGGCACAGGCTCTCTCCCTGTGAAATTGTTGGGATCTTTAGCTGGTCAGAGTGACCCCAAGAAAAGTTAGAAAGTTTCTTTTCCCAACCCGGCACTTGAAGGAGTCAGGGCTCTTCATTTCTCAGTCTCAAGGTTGTTTATTGTGTCTTACCTATAAAAATTTTCTCCTGCCCTGCTGAGGTCCATCCAGCAGGACAATCCAAGCACTCTGCCTGCCCCCAGGGCAGTGTTATGTCTTTATACTAAAAACTACGTGTACAGTGTTTACAATTACTTCCCAATACCTATCATCTATGTTAGACAGTGAGCTTCTACTCTAAACCAATCTGTAAGTGCCAACATCACAGCAGAAGATGGAGGCCGAGAAGAAGAAGGACAAAGGCTGGACACGCCCAGATCCCTCCATCTTGCCAGCTGAACCCCCATACCAAAAACCCCAAAATCTACTTTTCCACCCTGTGATAACTTCACTATTATTCTCCTTAAACTGTTGTGGCTTGCTGATCTTCATACAAGGTTGGTAATTTGCTCCACGGGTCATAATCAAACCCACAGGTGTTTTGGGCTCTGTGCCAGGGTCTCTGAGCCCCCTGGCAGGGGTCTGGGCTGCTCAGGACAGCCAGAGGGATGTCCTGGCTCCTGACATGAAATGGCTGTTGGCACTTTATGGCTCCTGGTGTCTGCACAGAGCTCCAGCACGCCTGGATTGAAGCTCAAGGGGGTTCTGGGGAGAAGTTTCTGTGCCCTGCTGTTTGCAGCTGGTCCCCAGAAGCTCTGCACTCTCTGCCTCAGAGGTGCACAAAGAGTCCATGGATCCTTTCCTGCACTCACCAGGCTCCAGCTCCACTCCAGCTTGACTTGTGGAAGAGTCCCTGTGGTCTCTCAGAGCTCTGCTGCTGCTGCAGTGCTGCAGGAGTTGGCCTTGAGCTCAGATTGCTGCGATCTGGGACGAGCAGCTTCCCAAGGAAGGACTTGCCATCCCTTCCCATTAAAGTCTTTTCAGTTCCCTGCCTCTCTGTGCACAGCAGATGATTATCTTGCAAAACCATTCTGTTATTTTTTTTTTCCCTGTGTAGTTCAAATTATCCTTTCCTAAGTGCATTACCTGGCATTTGTCTGCACTGAACTTCATCTGACTTTATGCTGTCCATCCACCTAGCTTTGTTAAATGTAATTGAAATTGAGTTTGGGCTGGGGGTGGCCTGGGGTTGATGTAGGAGAAAAGCAGTGGCCTGTGCTTCCAGGACTAAAGAACAGAGCAAGCTATTGCAGTTGTTGAGTCCTGTTAAATCCAGTTGTGTTCATGTTACAGTGAATAAAGTGAACATCAGAAAGCAAAGGCAGGGCAGAACCTCCTCTGTGCCATGCCAGGCTTAAAATCAGAATAACTGAACAGCCTTCCTTGCATGGATTTGTGTTTTATGTGAGGTCAGAATCTGTCCCTTGGAAATTGTCTGGAAATGACAACTTTCTCTAGCAGGGGCAGGCTGGGAGTGCAGAGTGGGGATTGTTCCCTCCTGCCAGAGGACACAACCCCTGAGGGTCCAGAGCAGCCTGAGCAGGGATCTGGACACAGTTTTCTCATTAAGAGAAGTGAGTATCTGCTTCTGAGGACTCGAGCAAGCTCATCTGCACAGATGAGCTGGTTACAGTTTGCTCTGGTTGTTTCATGGTTTAATTTACTCAAGGAATGGGCTACTTGCAAGTTAATTCTTAATAGGAAAAGTGGGGGTAAAACCCACAAACTGCTGCTAAAATGAAGCTGCTCCTTGTGGATAGACTGACACAGCCCAGTCCAGTGCATTCAGCAACCAGGCAGCACCTGTGCAGCCCTTGCTGCTGAAGGCTTTTGTGATATAAAGTGACCTGATGTTGAGAAGGACCCAAATTTCCCTTTGGAGGAATGAATTCAACACTGTATACCTGTAGTTTGCATGTAGGGTGGATAAAATTGTGTGTACACATATTTTTTTTTTCTGTTTGGGTTGGGTTTTTTGGATTTCTGTTTGGTTGGTTGGGTTTTTTTTTTTTTTGTTTTTATTTTTTTTTTTTTCTTTTTTCCTACAAAGATTCCATCAAAAATAAATGCAGAGCTCAAATTCTCCCCACTGCAGGCATTTCAAAGGGTGCCCCTCTGATCCCTTCTCCTTATAGGAACAGCACCTCTAAACCACCTGCTCAAATGCTAAACAGCACCCCTAAGCAACTCAAATGCTGGGATCAACTTGGTGCTGGAATTTGAGTCTTAGGATGCTGAACCCCCTTGAAACTCCTCTAATCTGGAATTTTTAAGCCTTGCAGCCCTTCTGTGAGGAAGAGGCTGGGCCACTGGATTGCATCTGCAGGGTGGACACCACACCTGTGGCCAGGTCCTGGTTTGCCCAGGGATCCAGAGATCAAACAGGGACTGTGGGGGATGTTTTGCAGCAGTGATTGGCTATTTTCTCCTTGACATGCCCCTGTTCTCTGTCCTGTACCTTTCCTTGTGTTGGTGTTTGAGAATCTGCTCCTCTCTCTGCTCCCTGTGCTCCCTTTAATGATTTATTATGGCCTTAGTGGGTTTTCACCTTCTTCAGTGCCTGTGACTCTCACCACGAGCAGCTCCAGCATCCCCATACAGAACCAGCATCCTCAGGTAATGTTTAGTGGCAATTAAATGAGATTCTCCTCCCCCTCCCTGCCCTTTTGTCAAATGAACTTAAAAAGGCTTTTATGGGGGTGAGATGCAGGGGGGAAATTAAAAGGGTTCATAAAAGTGGATTTTAAGAAAAGCCTAATGAAGGGAATGAACCTCCTGAGAGATCAAAGCTGAACCTGCTATGCCAGTGCAGAGAGTTTCAGCTTTTTCTTATGTTTCCAGGCATGAAAGCAACATGCACAAACATTTCTTCCGACAGCTTTAACTTTTGAAGTCCTGTGGCTTTGGCATTAATGGTCCATTTATTTCTGCTTTGTCCAGTGCTGGGGCTCAGCTGTTTCATTGGATATTTGTGTGATGCCTCCTCACTTCTGGAGAAGAGCTGGGCATCCCCCTGATCCATCAGATCCAGCAGCACTGGGATGGCCTCTTGTAGCCATGATATTTTATGAAAAATCCTTTCCTTAGGATTTTTCCTCCTGAGAAGCTGAGAAACCTCAGGAACAAAATGTGAACATTGATTATCTGCTGTTGTGGAATGCAACAGGTGCATCTGTGATTGGCTCATGTGGTTGTTTCTAATTAATGGCCAATCACAGTCAGCTGTCTGGTCCTGGTCAGTCACAAGCCTTTATTATCACTCTTTTTCTATTCTTAGCCAGCCTTCTGATGAAATCATTTCTTCTATTCTTCTAGTATAGTTTTAATATTATATATATCATAAAATAATAAATCAGTCTTCTGAAACATGGAGTGAGATCCTCATCTCTTCCCTCATCCTGGGACCCCTGTGAACACGGTCACAGCCCCTTCCCTGACAGCCAGCTCAGCTCTGCTTGGGTTTGTGGCTTCTTCCTTCCCCTCACATGAGGGAAATAATGGAACTTTCAAGTTGAAAAGCCCCAAATGCTGTTCCAGGTAGGAGATGTGAAGGCAGTTCCCCTCTGTTGCCTGCTCTGCCTCGTGAGGGGGATGGTGTTTGAAAGGGGAAATGGCCAATCACCTGCTCCCAGCAACTTATGGAAATGCTACAAAGCCTTAAAATTCCATTTTCCTTAAATTAAAAAAAATAGGGGTCTCTCAATAGGCTCTGAGGGGGATGGAAATGTTGACTGAGTTACATGTAGGGGAAGTTCCATTAATCATGGAAAGCAAAACTGAAGGCTCTTAATATTACCCAATTTTTGTAGGCCAGACTCCCCATACCCATAATTTTTCCATTACACATGTAATCTCCTCTCTGGAAAAGGCAAGGCTTGTTTAGCATCAATTTTTTTTTTTTTTGGGGGGGGGGATGGGTTTGTTGTGGATTAAAGCCTGGATGGTTCAAATTTGTCAGGGGCTGGCTCTGGTCTCCTCTCCTCATCTCGTCACTTGTCGCCCTTGCACAGGTCCCTGGGCTCTTACTTTTAAAGTGTTTCCATGTGTTTGGGAGGAGAATGGGATCAGGGCTGCACAGAGAGCCCCGTGCACTCACAGCTTCCCCGAGTGCTAATGAGGAACATATTGGCTCTAAGTGGCTGAGTGGAGCAGTTTAGCAGGAACAACAACTTGCACGCAGCCTTATTTATTGCAGGCCTGTTTCTCTGAGAGGGGGAATGTCAACCTGGATTTGGACTTTCACCTAATCTTCCCTGAAAGTGCCCAGAGATATTAAGTGACCACCTACTTGGCTGCTGGACTTGGGTTTAAAAGCAGATCCTGCTTCTACCAAAGCAAATTGCTCCCAGGCACGGTGGTGGCTGGAGATCGTGGCTGTAGGGCCTGGGCTTGGTATGAAACCTTTGTAGCTGAGCCTTTTGTGTGGAGATGGAGGTGGTTTTGCCATGGTTGGGGTGCTGCTGGTGTTGGATTGATGGCAGGGGTGGGAAGAATCACTGGGAGTGATCCCAAAGCTGCTCCAAGAGAGCTGGCCCAGAGCATGGTCTTCCCACAAGTTAGTCCAGGAGGAAACAGAGCTTTCCTCATGTCTGCATGGCAGGAAACAACGCTTCTGGCTTCCACAGGAGCCTGTCTGAGCAGGGGGGTGGGGAAGGAAACAATTGGGACCCAAGTCCAAACTCAGTGATGTGCGCCCAGACTCGGGGAACATCATGGACTCATACACGCCCACGAGCAGAGCTTGATTTGTTGCCTTTTAGCAGCAGAAATGCTGCCTGAAGGGCCAGAAGGGAGGATTTGTTCATGGCCCAGCACATTGCTCAGGCTCTGCCATGGCTGAACCCCAGCTGGCAGCTCAGCCTCCCTCAGTGGGACAGGGAGAGCATCAGAGGAGTGGGGAGGAGAACTCGTGGGTTGAGCTGGAGACTGATGGGTGTAGTGAAAACCATCCAGGCAAGAAAAGCAAACCAAGGAATGCTTTCCTGGCTCCCCAGGGGCAGGAGCTCAGCCATCCCAGGGCAGTCAGGCTCCATCAGGAGCGGTGGTGGCTTGGGAAGACAAATCCCATCACTCTGCACATCCTCCTCTTCCTCCTTCCCCGGCTTTATACCTGTGCGCGAAGCCCTGTGCTGTGGGATATCAGCTGTGGGATATCAGTGTCCCCCCAGCTCCTTGCTCTCCAGCCTCTGCCCTGCCCCTGCTGAGGGGCAGAAAAGTCCTGGACTCTGTGTGAGCATTTCTGAGCAAAACCAAAACATCCCTGAGGTACCAGCTGTGCTCCCAGCACAAATCCAGGCACAGCCCTGTGCCAGCTGCTGTGAGGAGAGTCAGCTGTGTCTCAGCCCAAAGAGCAGGTTCTCATTCATCTCAGAGTTCTGAATTCAGTGTCAGTGTCCTGGTTTGTTCTGGGCTCTGAAAACAGTGTCAGTACTCTGGTCTGTTCTGTGTTCTGAAAGCAGTGTCAGTGTCCTGGTCTGTTCTGGGCTCTCCGTGGCCCTGCTCTCCACCAATAGTTCTTAACACACAAACCAAGGATAAGTTATTCCTGCCTGCTCTTAGATCTCTATTTGTGACAAAAGCTGGAGATGGCACACCATCTCTCCTCTGCCACTGAGGTGCTTCCAGGAACCTGCAGCAGGATTGAATTAGTCCCAATGAACTTTGTTACACTTTAGAAAGCCAGTTATTGAGTCAGGTCTGTAATTAGATACCTGATGGGAGTCATGATTATCCACATACCTCCTAATTGATTGAAATGCCTTTGCACTGGGCTTTCTCTGCTTCTTTCCATCTACACAGGTTCAATCAAAGCTGTGATGGAAACACTTTGGCTGTTACAGAACTGACCAAGTAGCAATTAGCTGACAGTTGCTGCAACCTAAAAACAGTATATGGCTTTAAAGGAGGCTTCTTCAAGGTGAACAGAAAAAATTTTTAAAAAGAGTGAAATTTCTTTTGTTAAAAGGCTGACCCAGCTGCTTCAATAGTGTAAAATTGACATTGCTCTGATTTACCCTGGCTGAGAACTTCATCCTCTGCATTAAATTACACAAATTACTCTGAATATTGCAAACTACAGTCAATCCCTTCCTGCCAAAGGATGAGCTCATGGTTCCTCACTTCTCTTGTGAGGGTAATGATGACCTAACCAGCACTGAAGGTGCAAGTTTCTGCAGCATCTTTTGACTGCTGCTCACAGCAGGAATGGTGGCTTGTCTGCAAAGCAGCATTTTATCAGCAGTGATGTGGGAATGGCAATTCCTTTGTTCCTCCTGGAGCTGGAGGAATCTCTGTGTGAGAGCAGGATGGGTCTAAAGGCCAAGTCCATGAGTGTCTGCTCAGGTTGTCTGGCTGGTGGAAGGTAATTTCTGATTCTGTGCTTAGCCTGTTACCTGTTATTGCTTCCCCAGGGGGTGGTGATCCTCTCTCTTACCTGGGCAGGAGATTTGTCCCTGCACAAACTCCTTTATTTGCCTCTCAGACCTTTTAGTGCTTATGCAGGGAATGAAGGAGCTGAGGCAAAGCCATCACCTCACTCGTGCTGAAAAACCTTGGGGTGAGGGAGGAAACAGGCTCAAACTGAAGCAGATGCTATGGTGGGAACAATTACCTGAGAGAAACTCTGGGAGGGAGAGTGGAAGAGATAATGAAACACCCAGGGATTTGGAAGTCAGCTTTCCAAGGAGCAGAGGGGTTAGCAGTTTAGAGCTGGAGCTTGCAGCTGTGGTGGTGAGAATAAGCCTCCCTTCCTCTCTGCTCCTCCTTTCCCCCCATTTTCCTCTCCCTGGGCTCAGGGAATGGAGGAGAAAGTGGCATTTGGAGCAGGAGTCACGTTGGCAGTGCAGAACGGGGATAAAAATGCAGCTTGCTGAGCTCAGCTGCTGCCTGCAGCCAAGGGCAAGAGCTGGGTGAGGGCTCAGAGGGACATCTGTGGGTCCTGACCCCCACTCCCTCCCTGCCACAGAGGGAGTCACTGTCACCAGCTCCAGAGCAGCCTGAGCTCTCCATGGCTCTGAATTTAATGGTCCAGGAGAACAAGAACAGTGTGGGTGCCCAGAAAAGGCTCAGGCATGGGTTCCCTGAGGCTTGGCTGGTTCACCTTCTCCTATTCCTTCAGCTCCTCTGCATGGTGCCCAGCTTTGTTCCCAGTTTACCTGCTTGGCTTCCAGAGCTGTTGATGGGAATTTAGCAGGTGCTAGCAGCAGGCTGAGCGGGGTAACACTCCCTGGACGTCTGTACCTGCCCACTCCTGTGGCTGTTTCTATTTATCTTAACAACAAAACCAGAGTTTGGATGAATTTCCATCCCTGCCAGAGACCCTGAACTGCTCGACAGGAGTGGCTGTGTGGGGTCAGGCAGCATCAGTCGCTCAGAGGTGCAAGCAGCCACTCTTGCAGTGCATCTGGAGGTAAAAACAGGGACAAATTTTGGCAGCTGGAAGCCCTCAACAGCTCCACTCACATCTTGGAGCCTTCCCAGTTTGGTGTAAAGCTCATTTTTTCCCCCCATGCTTCTGTGTTTCAGTTCCTTTCTGTGTGTGAGGGTAGAAATGCCATCTGCCAGGGAGTTGGGCACTGCTCTGTCATTTTGCTGTTGAATTTAGATCCTAGTTTGAAGGTTGGCTGATGCTGAAAGGCTCCTTTTCCCAGGGAACCAGTGATAGGATGAAGGGAAATGGCCTCAGGTTGTGCCAGGGAAGTTTGGGTTGCAGAATAGGAAAATGCTCATTGGAAGAGTGGTTAAACTTGGGGAGAAGCTGCCCAGGGAAGTGAAGGAGTTACCAGCCCTATAAATATTCGAAGAATGAGTGGATGTGGCACTTTGGGATATGGTTTTGTGGGCATGGGGGCTTCTGGTCAAAGGCTGGACTCTGATCTTGGAGGTCTTTTCCAGCCTTAATGACTCCAGGATGCTGTTGGATTTGCAGGGAATGCCCTGACAAAGGCAGGAATGGTGAATCTGACTCCATGTTTTCAGAAGACTGATTTATTAATTTATAATTATATATAAGATATTATATATTATATAATATATAATATTAATTATATAGTAATATAATTAATATAATATATTATAATATATATTATAAATTATACGTATTCTTTAATATATTATATTAAAGAATACCATACTCTACTAAAGAATACAGAAAGGATACTTACAGAATGCTAAAAAGATAATAATGAAAACTCGTGACTCTTTCCAGAGTCCTGACACAGCTTGGCCCTGATTGGCCAAAGAGTGAAAACAACTCCCAGCAGAATGCAATGGAACAATCACCTGTGGGTGAACAATCTCCAAACACATTGCACATGAGCACAGCACAGGAGAAGCAAATGAGATAAGAATTGTTTTCCTTTTCTCTGAGTCTTTTCAGCTTCCCAGGAGAAAAACCCTGGGTGAAGGGATTTCTCCAGAGAATGTGAATGGCACAGGATAGTGCTGCCTGTAGGAAAGGGTTGGGGTTAGGATGCAATCATCTATGTGGTGCTTAGTTGCTATCTGGATTTAAACCATCACACAGATACCTGTTGTTTGTCCTGTAATTTCAGCCAGGTTTTGGTTACATTATTGTTTAACTCGTTCTGACTTCAGTTTTGGCCAAGTGTGTGGTTTCAACCCAAAAAAATCACATTGTATATCAAGCAAAATATTAAGGAATTTAGAGCAATCACAGCAATGCTTAACGCACCCCATGGATGATCATCAAGAGGGAACATTAATAAACACAGGGTTAAAATATACACAAAACAACCCCAAGCAGCTGCAAGACCAGGAGGAACCAAACCCCAGAACTTTGTGGGATTCTTTGTCTTCCAAACTGTGGCTCCTTGGAGCTGCTAAGAGAAAGCTGGAGTGTTAAAAGTGGCTGATTTGTGGAAGATGGGCTGTGGCCAGAGGTTGGATAGATTGAGAGACAAAGGAAAACAGGCCAGGAAATAACTGAAACCTCTGGTTTTCAACCTGTGGTTTGTGGCCACTTCTCAGGAGCTGCTGAGAGATGTTTAGAGGAACCTGTCAGCTGCATGCAGAGAGAAGAACTTGTGCTTGAGGAACTGGAATAATAATAATAGTAATACCAAAAAAAAAAAAAAAAAAAAAACCAAACAAAAAAACAAACCCCCCACAACCCCAATTCAGTAATTTGTCTGTAATATGAATTTTTATATAAATCTTGTCAAAAATGTCATATCTTCAATGCAGAGAGCTTCATCTTGCTTACTAAAACTTGCATAAAATGAGATGTGTATAGTCTACTGTTGCCTGGGAGTGTTTTTAACCCCTGGCAAGGTGTTTCAGAGGCTGTGCTGCCTCTCAGCCAAGGTGCAATTTGGCCCAATTCATACCTGTTTTCTGTTCTCCCATTTGAAATCTGAGCAGAGGCTATAAAAGCCTTATTGGGTGCATGCTGGAGGAGGTTTGAAATGCTGCTTTTCCAGTCCAGGAGATTACACCCTCATTTTCTGAGCTGTGATTAACTGGGACTATCACAGGCTCACCTTGGCTCTGGGTAAAATGTGTCCAGTGAGCAGCGAGCACAGGGAGTGCATCACAAGGGCTTGAAACATCTCTTTGTTCATTATTTGTTATTGTTTCACCTGCCTTGAAATGGTAATTGCCAGCACTTTGATTCATGGATCACAGTGTAATTCAGCTCCAATTGTTCCAGGCCTGTCCTACAGCCCCTGAGCCAGGCTTTGGGAACTTCCCTATCAGCACTTGGCAAATCCAAGCAGATCCCCCACTCCTGAGGAAGAGACATGGGGAAGGTTATCCCTGTTAAACCAAGGCATTGTGGTGATTTTTTATTCTCATTTTCCCTTTGTTTTTAATTTTGAGCTTTGTTATTTAGCATATTTTCTTTAGATTTCGTCCTCAGCAAGGAAGGGGCCAAAGCTGCTTTGAGGGAAGCTCTGGCACTGTGCTGACAGCAGCAGCTGAGCATCCTGCTTGCTATTTAATCTGTGGATTTAGATACTTCCCTGTACCTGAAATAGTTTTATTTTGGGTTTTTTTTTTTTTTTTTTTTTTTTTTTTTTTGTGCTGTAGCAGAAGCAGCTTTAGCTCAGGCTGAAATTTGCAGTTGAGGCAGGGAAATGTTTAGAAATGCTGTGTTCTCCCAGAGATCAGGAGCTGCAGATCAGCATTAGCCCAGTGCTCCCAGCAGGAGAGAGGCAGAGCTGGGGCTGGGGACATGTTTGCCAGAGAAGCACTTTGTTATTCAGCTGTTGGACAAGCTCCTGCCTGATCCCCTGGAAAAGAAACCTCGGTGCTAATCAGAGGAACAATTCTGAGCCTGGAAAAGGACCTTGAGAAAAGGTGTAATTCACTCTGCTGCTTGCAGGATGTGTTCTATCTCTGGCATACCTGCTTAAGCTGCTTTTAATTTGCAGTGAGGGACTACCTGAAGGGACTGATTGAGGAGATTTCTTTTGTCATCCTAATATTTCACCTTAATCTCCCATGGATCAAATTAGCCTTGTTATTCCTTGTCCTGTGAACCAGGAGCAGAGTGAAAAAATGGGTTTTGCTCCCTCTTGCCTTGTTGAGGGCTGAGGGGAACTCGTTGATCTTTCCTAGGCAGGACAGTCCCTGATGGCTCTGCCTTGACTCTGACAGTGTTTTCTATACATCTTATTCTTATTCAAACTTGCTCCTGTTCCTTCCTTTGCTTAAAATGCAGCACAGACACTGAACATAGCACCTGAGGAAGAAAATATATTCCTCTGCCTCGGCTTCCCTGAGCAGGGGATGAGATATTCATGTTTTATAGGGATCATTTTTGTAGGTTTTTATAGGGATCCTTTTTGCAGGTTTTTAGCTCTTCCCTCTCCTAGAGAACCCAGAAAAGGCCCAGATCAGGTCTGGCCAGGCAGATTTGTGGGATGCTGTAACCGTGTTCACAGGGGTCTCAGGATGAGGGAAGGGACGAGGATCTGACTCCATGTTTCAGAAGGCTTGATTTATTATTTTATGATATATATTATATTAAAACTATACTAAAAGAATAGAAGAAGAGGTTTCATCGGAAGGTTAGCTAAGCTAAGAGTAGAAAAAAAAAGAATGATAACAGAGGCAGCTGCCTCAGACTCTCAGTCCAAGCCAGCTGACTGTGATTGGCCATTAATTAGAAACAACCACATGAGACCAATCCCAGATGCACCTGTTGCATTCCACAGCAGCAGATAATTATCATTTATATTTTGTTCCTGAGGCATCTCAGCTTCTCAGGAGGAAAAATGCTAAGGAAAGGATTTTCCATAAAAGATGTCTGCAACATGCTGCTGGATCTACTAAGGAATTCTAAAAAGTTTCTGATATCACAGAATGTCCTGCGTTGGGAGGGACCCACCAGGATCCCCCAGCCCAGCCCTGTCCCTGCCCAGCCCCCCCAGCAGCCCCACCCTGGGCACCCCTGGCAGCGCTGCCCAAAGGCTCCTGGAGCTCTGGCAGCCTCGGGGCCGTGCCCATTCCCTGGGCAGCCTGGGCAGTGCCAGCACCCTCTGGGGGCAGAGCCTTGCCCTGAGCTCCAGCCTGAGCTGCCCTGGCCCAGCCCCAGCCGTGCCCTGGCTCCTGTCCCTGGCCCAGAGCAGAGATGGGAGCTGCCCCTCGGGAGGAGCTGCAGCCCCGGGGAGCTCTGCCCTCACTCTGCTCCAGCTGAGCAACCCCAGAGCCCTCAGCTGCTCCTCAGGGCCCCTCCAGAGCCTTCCCCATCCCTGTGTCCCTCCTTTGGACACTCTCACAGCTTTAGATCTTAATTGCAGTGCCCAAAACTCCCCCAGCACTTGAGGCTGCCCCAGCCCTGGGCAGGACAATCCCTCCCAGCCTGAGCAGTGATGCTGTCCCTGATGTCCCCAGGACAGGGATGTCCCTCCTGCCTCCAGGGCACTGCTGACTCAGCTCCAATTTGTCATTTTCCAACAAAATCCTGAGGTGACGCATGCAAAGCAGACATTCAGGGAATCCTCAAAAGCCTGGAAGTCAGCAAGATCCCCTCTTGCACAGAAAACCAGCTCGTCACTAACAGCCTTTAACGTGTGGCTGCTACAACACTGTGACAGTGGTCACAGGGGCTTTTGGATGAGGGGAGAGATGAGAATATTGACTCCATGTTCAGAAGGTTTGATTTATTATTTTATGATATATATGTATTACATTATAACTATACTAAAAAGAATAGAAGGAAGGGTTTCCTCAGAAGGCTAGCTAAGAATAGAAAAGAATGAATAACAAAGATCCGTGGTTCGGACAGAGAGTCCAAGCTATCTGGTCTGTGGTTGGCCATTAATTGTAAACATACAAGATGGCCCAATCAAAAATCCACGTGATGCATTCCACAGCAGCAGATAATCATTGTTTACATTTTGTTTCTGAGGCCTCTCAGCTTCTCAGAAGGGAAAAAAATCCCAAGAAAGGATTTTTAGTGAAAAGATATCTGCGACACAACACCACACATTTTCCCCAAGTTCTGCTGCAGGAGGGTGGATTTGAAGGTCAAGTGCTGCAGAACAATTCATTTTCAGCCAAGCCAAAGTAATTCTGACGCTGTGGCACAAGAGGGTGCAATAGGTTTGTGATAAAACCTAGACACGAGGTGGGTTTGTCCCTTCTGCTGCCTCGGTGCCAGTGGAGAAGTTTTTCCCCTGCTAAGACTTGTCTCACAAACTTAACATGCTGTTAATTGGTGGAGTTGGAGCTGTACACGTTTGCCTCATTATTTTCATGTCCTATTCACTCTGAGTATTCCCATAATTACGGTAATTAAACTCTGTGGGTTTTTAATTATTATTTTAAAAAAATAATCAGAACTATAGTTGAATTATGAGAGTGCCAAAACGAGCCTGGCAAATCGTAATTTTAGTTTGCTGGGTTATAAATCAAAAGCAGGCTTGATTTCCCAGCTTGCTGGATGTTTTGTTAACCAGATCACTGCAGCTCTCCTGAGGCCTCCTGTGCCAAGAGCTGTCCCTGAAGGAACAATCAGGCTTTATAAATAGCAGCCTTAACAAGAGCATCACTGCCAGATGCTGCTGGATGAACTCAGGGACTGGTGCACAAAGGGAACTCCCCCATCTGGGGCAGCTGGGCTGCCATCCATTACCTGGACATGCCCCTGTCCGTGCTGGGGTGCTGCAGATGGGCTCCCAAGCTCATTCCCACATTTCTGGGCTGGCCAGCAGCTCCTCCTGGCATGCTCTGTGCTTGCTGCATGAGTCCAGGAGCTCAGCTTGGTCAGTTCTGCCACTCAGGTGTCACTGTCATCTTTTCTGAAAAATCCCTTCGCCAGGATTTCTTTTCCTGGGAAGATGAGAAGTCACAGAGAAAAAGGAAAACAATATTATCTCATTTGCTTCTCCCTGTTTTGCTGCCTTGGAATGTGGCTGGACATTGTTTACCAACAGGTGCATGTTTGATTGGTTTAATGTGAATTGTTTTTACTTAATGACCAATCACCATCAGCTGTGTCAGACTTTGAAGACTCAGTCATGAGTTTTATTATTCATCCTTGTTAAGCCTTCTGATGTATCCTTTCTTTTTCTTTAGTATAGTTTTAGTATAGCATAATATAATATAATATACTATAATATAATATAATATAATATAATATAATATAATATAATATAATATAATATAATATAATAACATAATATAATATATCAGCCTTCTGAGAACATGGAGTCAGATTCATCATCTCTTACCTCATCTTGGGGACCCCAGCAAACTCAACATTCCTGGTGTGGAGCTGGGCATTCTTCAGCACCACAGGGACTGAGCCCACTCTGAAGGAGCCCTCAGTGTTCAGCCACAATTCCAGGGTGTGCTCCAAGCTCCTGTCTTCCCTGAATCAATTTCCTAGCATCCTTTCTCATGCCTATTACCAGTTTTTTTGTTGGCAACACCAGCCTTTCTAAGCAATTGAGGTGTGTGATGGACACCACACTCTAATGTTTAGGTAAACACTGATTTTTAAACCATAGGATATATCTGCAAGTCTCTGAAGCAGCATTATTTAAGAGCAATGAGTGCCAAGATCTATATCAAATAAAGTCAGAAAATAGTCAGAAATGTTGGGTTTTTTGGCATTTGGGTGAGGTGATAAGAACTCACTGGTGGTTGAACTCTGGGGTTTCAGAAGCTGGCAGGTTCTGGCTGACTTTAAAAACTGAGCAGCTCCAGGATGGCTGGAGGGGGAATTTTCCTCACTGATGTTCACACACGAGCAGGGCTGACAGGCAGAGCTGTGGCCTGCCCAAAGTGTGCTCAGACAGGAAAGGAGAACAGAGGAAACATGATGGAGATGAACTCTGGAGGGTCAGACAAGTCATTCAGGGCCAACGTCAGCTCTGTCTCTGAGCTCAAGTGTGGTTAAATACTCTGGGAGAGTGCTCTACCCAGGATCTGAGTATCTGCAGAGTTTCCTGCATCCACCCCTACCCTGAGGAAGCACTTTGGTGCACAGGATGGGAAGGAAGAGCACCTTGCTGTGGAAACAAGTGACTCCCTAGCACAAGACCATTCTTCCCAAAATTCCCTCTGAATGTACCATAATAAGTGCCAGCTGAATGCCTCTTGCTCTGCCTCAACAAAGACGTAGAAATAGAGGGGCTGGGATGGCAAAATCAATTTAAAATTATACACTTCCTTCTCTGGGCATCCCTGTGCATAGGAATGTGTTGGTTCACCCCCATGTGCTGGAAAACAAAACCCTTTTCTTTCCAGAGAATTGAAAATTTTGTAGTTATTTTGGTAGCTTTTTTCCTGATTCATTCAAATGTACTCCATACTGTGCAAGGTACATAATTGCTTATACTTCCTGACTGTTCCTCTGCTAACTTGACTTTTCAGATTTCTAGGCAGGGCAGAAGGGGAATCATGGGGAAAGTCATCTATAAAAAGGGATGATGATGCTGTTCCCCATCTGGGGCTGTGTTTGTGAGTGAAGTCAAACAGTTTGAGGATACCTGATTGCCAGCATGTGGCTTGTGAGGCTCCAAACATGAGAAGCACAGTCTATCCCAAACAACTGCTGGTCCTGAACCACAGGGTGTGTAAACACATCACCTCATGGGTGGAAATATTTGGCTAAGGAACCCTTAAATAAAATTTGCAACCATTAAATACGTGCAATGAGCACAGCTTGTGTTCAGCAGCAGCTTCTGTGCATCTCCTGTCTGCAGGAGGCTATCAAAAGGATCAGGAACACAAATCTCATTTCAGATGAAAGCTTCAAATGAGGTTTATAGATGTGTACACATATTTGGGAAGCTCTAAAGAACCTGTGTGTACTGGGGATCATTTCTGGGAAGCTGCTGTCACCAGCAGTGCTCCATCCTCACTTACTCATAACCACTGGAGCTGGGCATGTTCTGCTGCTCAGCCAAACAGGAGCAGCAATGACCAGCTGGGGCACCACAGGGCTCTCAGAGCAGCCTGAACTAACAAGGAAAACATTCCCTGCCTTAATTCACCCAGTGTTCATCACTGATGCCTCTTGAGGAGGCACTGCTCGCTCAGAGAGCTGGCTCTGGTCTGAAATGGGGGATGGCATTTGTCATCCTGCAGGGCAAAACCAGAGATGTGACATTGTCATTGTGCCTGAAGGGTTTATTTCAGTGAATCCTTGCACACAGCAGGCCTGGTGCAGGCACACAGTTTGTGGTGATTGGGGTAGGGCTGGCCCATCCTCATCCTCAATTGGGCACAGCTGTGAGAAACGGGTGAGCAGCATTGACAGCAACGAGCCATGGAGTGCCCAGGTGTGCTGGGCAGCCACCAAAGGGAGCTGAGGGCACACAGGTGCAGTGCATTAACAGTGAGGGCACACAGGTGCAGTGCATTAACAGTGAGGGGCACACAGGTGCAGTGCATTAACAGTGAGGGGCACACAGGTGCAGTGCATTAACAGTGAGGGCACACAGGTGCAGTGCATTAACAGTGAGGGGCACACAGGTGCAGTGCATTAACAGTGACGGGATAAAAGGTTGGGCTAAAAACCAATAAGGGTGGTTCTTGCAGCCTTCTGGAGTGATGTGTGTCTTGCTTGAAGACTTCTGCTACTGTTTGGTGGTGCTTTGTGTATCCTGCCCATCTCAACTGTGACAAATTCTGTAACAGCCTGGGAGATCAGGTCAGGTGTATTTAAGTTCTTGCTTTCCTGTTTATTTTTTCCTGGTGATTTTGCCTGTACAGTTTTCTCACTGCTCAAATATCTGCTATGAAGTGAAATTCCTGAGTGCATTGTACAGGGCAGAGAGATTCCATGGGAGGATCTATGGAAAGCAGTGCGGGGAGTAGCTGAGAGCTGCTGCTGTTTGTTAATAATGGTTGCACTGAGGAGAGGAGGAAAACAGACACTGAGCTTGTAGCTGCCACTGGCTGAATTGGGCATTACTGAACCTGTGTGTCAGCACTTCTGCTCTGGGAAGGCTGAGCAGAGCAATTCCTGGCATTAGTGAAGAGCAAATGCCAGCCTAGCCTCTCTCCAAACTGAGAGTTTTGTCAGAGTGAGTTTTTCAGGGAATGCATGCCTGTGTGAGAAAGAAATAGGAAAAATGTGGTAATAGTTCTTAATTTCTCACTGTTAAGAATAATATGGTCAATTAATGGTGTCTAACACTTTTTCTGTATCTGCCTTGGTCTTCACAGTGCTGGGCTTGAGTGATGTGAGCTGGAAAGTTGCTTGTTGTGTCCTTTAGTTCTCCAGAATCGTTGTTATGGTCTGGGAGATGTGGCCACTTTCACGTTCTCCTTGTGTTCTGCGTTGTCCTTGCCTGTGTTCCTTCAGGCTTGCAGGGCTGTATCTCTGATTTAGGGGTGCTCTTAAGCCTGTCTGGTTCAGTTTGAGCTGGCTGAATATGGGGATGTGAATATGGGTGGCTGCAATAATGTGCTGGGTCTGGGTCTCATCTCTCTTTTGTGGGGAATTCCAGGAGGTTTTTACACCATTGTGTCCTGGGTTGTGGTACAAGATGCCCATTTATGCCTCTCTCAAACAGCTCAGAGGTGCTGTGACCCACCAGGGAGACAGAAAAATGAGTGCTCCAGGGGCTCAGACTGAGCTGCAATCCTTCCCTTCCCAATGAAATAAATCTGAGACAAACTGCAAAGGTCTCCCTGCACGTGTGGGTACCTCAGCCTGTCCCTGCCACAGGTCTCTCTAATATCTCACCAGGCAGCAGATCCACTGCCTGTTTTCCTTCCTTTCAGCATCCCCTGCTCCTGGACACTTGTTATTCTGCCACCCACCTCCCCTTTGGTTACAGACTTCATCTCACTGGAAAAAAGGGTGGCTGAGCTCATCCCAGTTATGGGCTCTGATTCCTCTCCAATCCACGTGTGCAGCTGCAGCTCAGACTCTGCTCACCTGCCCTGCATTTTCGCTGCCTCAGTAGCAGAAAGAGGGTGGGTGGAAAAGGAATTCATTTACTAATGCAGTCCCCAAGCTCTGCTTTTAAAGGATAAGATGATAGGGCGATAAAAATGTACTGACTAGGTGATGCAAGTTTAGATCAGCTCATGGTGGGTGTTTTCTGCTTTCTTCAGGCCATCCACCTTCCACTTCTACTGCCCTTTAACCTAAACTCCAGCCTTTCAAAGCTCCCTAAAATCCCTCAAGTGTTGCTGCACGCAACATTCTTTTGTATACAAAATATTCCTAGCTAAAAATACACTGAGTGCTAAAATTATACAGCTCTTTCCAGAGAATCCTCCTAATTTCTGTAGATTTAGTACATGTCAAGGAGTGATTTAAAGGTCATCTTATTTCCTCATGTTTGTTTAAAAAGAAGTGCTGAGGGCTAACATTTTGGCAGAAGCTTGCTGTGAGTTGTACAATTTGTCCTTGTTTTTTTAGATAATGGTGGGTTTCAGCTTGTGGAAGGGAGCAAAACGGAGCTTGATTTGAAAAATAGGGGGTATTGCAAGTCTTGTGCAGATAAGTAAATATAATTCCTGGAAAGGCAAGATGTAGTTTGTCAAAGTCTTGAGCTAGTTGGAAATTATTATCTTTACCAATTTTTGCCTTCCTGCCTTATTTTGAAGCAAATAGACTTTAGAAATGACATTCTAATGGCTTGAATTGCTGCTGTCCAACATCTGACTGGAGAGGTGTGGGGACAGAGTAGTTGACTTCTGGAGAAAGGAGATGTACATGGAAATAAATCCAAGGAGGGTGTTCCCAATGTGCAGAATCCTGCCTTGAGTTCCTCTTTACCCCCTGTGTTTGGGATGCACAAATGTTCCATCCAGTGGGGATCTGCCTCTGCTGCTTTGAGTGGCAAGAGGAAAAAAATCAGGGAATTTATGGACTGATCAGACCCTCTGCAAGCAGGGATGGAGATGCAGAAGTGAAGGAGTTTTCTGTAAATTTTCTGTGCCAGACCTGGCAGTGCAGCAGGACCATGGGCAGCAGGCTGGGGCAATGAAAGGGCATTTTTCAGTGCATGAGTTTGGTGTATTTCAGGGGGTATTAAGGCAAATTCTCCTCTCCTGGTCGATCTGGACTACAATTCCTCTTGTCTTAATGGAGATGGATTCCAGATTTACAGTGGTGCTGGAGAGAAGAGGGAAAAGATTATGCACAGAGTGGGTGGGTTGTGGGAAGAAACTCCCCCTTCTTTTCTTTTCTACCACAGTTTTCAATGAGAAATCATATAGACAGCAGCTTCCAGCCTGCCAATGCAAATTGAGACAAATTAGGGGGTAGATTAACTAATTATTGTAATGTCATGGTAGCAATGCTACAGTTCAGGTTGCAGAAGGCTTTCAATTATCAGCTTTATTTTTCACAGTTACCTTTTAATTGGTAATGTATTTGGGTATAAATTAAGTCAAGAAAGCCTCTTGCCTTTGGTTTTATAGTCATTAAAGAGCTGCCTCAGTGGGTTTGGGACTGGAGAGGGAGAAGGGACCCTTTGCAGTGATCAGAGCAGACTGTAATGCCCCACCAGGGGCACATTTGTGAGGCTGGAAATTCCTTTTTAGACCCCACGGTGGAATAGGAGTTAGATACACATCTGATAAACAGGCTATTCTCAATCTCTGTTTGGGGAGATGAGAAAGTGAAATGTGCAGCTGGCAAGGTCCAGCTCCTCATGTTTCACTCCTCAGAAGCAGACAGTCGCCAAACAAAGGGCCTTAGTGCAGTTATTTTAGCAATAACTAATATACATACCTGTATGTGTATGTATGGCTCCCTCCAGAGCACAGCTGCAGGAAGAAGCTGTGCAAAAAAAAAAAAAAAAAAGGAAAAAAAAGACAGTTTTGTATCTGCAGTGCTTGGGATGGGACTGAAATTCTCCACATCCCAAAAAACTTTGATGTGCGCTTTAGGTGTAAACTGAATTTCAACTCCTGATGAAAAATCCCTGGTAAATAATTAATCTGTGTTTGATTCTCTGTTTGAGGGGTGCTATAGCCTCAAAGATAGATTTTTTTTTTTTTTTTATTTTTTAATAACTGTAGAAAACCTGTGCTAGGATTTTGATTCTGTTCATATGTTGGGTTGTCTTACCTGTGTTCCTTCCTTGCCTTATATTAATTATTAAGGCAAGTAGGACCTTTGAAGCTTCACTGGTGTGTGTGTGCATATATCATCTATATCTGTTAATATATGTGTGTGTGTTGAAATGGGCTCTTGGAACCATCAGATTTTTTCTGAAAAATGGGTTAAATAACAGCAGGATGAGGAAAACTTGTGTGAAGAATGAAATTTACTTTTCAAGTGGAACCTCAGTGTTTTGTTTGAGCTTTCCAAGAGGTCTGGAGGGGCCCTGTGTACCCTCCCTGTCTGTTTGGGGAGAGATGGTGCCACCTCTGGAGAATTCCTTTGAGATGGAGCACTGGGGGCTGGTTCAAGGTAAATCAGATTATAGGAAGTGAAACTTCCATACTTGTCTGGGATTCCCTCTTGCTGTCACCCCACCAAATTCTTTCCAAGGCATTGGGAGCTGGCCATCCCACCTCTCTGGTGCATGGGAATTATCTTGGGACACCTCATTGGACCAAGAACTGAGAACCCAGGTGGCCCCAAGGCTGCTCTGAGTGGACGCTTCCTTGCTGTATCAAGAGGAACCATTGATTTTTTTCCTCAAGAAAACAACAAAAAGGCTCTCAGCCCCATCCAGGCTGTGCTTGCACTTGAACTGAAAGCACTGAGACCCCTTCCTGCTCCTGGGAGCTTTCCATTTGCTGCAGTAGGAAGGGCTGTTAATTTAAGTATGCAATTGATATATGTCATCCAAATCAAAACATCTTGCACGAATGTGATTAAATGAAATTCCTCAAGTATGTTCTTGCCATCTGGAACAACTTTCCCATATTTTGTTGTCTCAATGACTTTTCAAAATTTAACTGAAAATGTATTTTCACTTCTTTTTTTTCCCCTCTCCTTTGGTAATGCTTAATTTTTCCTCCCCAATGCACACCCATAAAAATCTGCAAATCATTTTGGAATAAGCATTAAGGGGAGGGAGCCCCTCAAAGTCAGAGCACAATCCTGCTGGGTATTGGAGCTTCCACTGCACTGTTATCCCATCACATCCCATCATTGCCTCTGTGGGACTGGGCATCCCTTTGATTTGAGCCCAGCAGTCCTAGTCAATGAAATATTCTCAGAATTCAGTGGGGAGGATGTGTGGCTGCTGTGGTGGCCACATCCTGGCAGCTGATGCCACTCCAGCCTCAGAGGGGCCTGACTGGCTGACATTTGTCAGGTCCCTGTGTCTCCAGATATGCAGGAGATCAAATTCCCATTTGGGATTCCAGATGTACCCTCCTTATGTTGGACCATCCTGTTGGGAACAGCCTTCCCAAACCTGCTCTGGTGGAAATCAGGGTCAAAGCACCCTGAATTCAAAGTACCTGTAGGAATTCAGAGCATAAAATACAAATGAATTCCTAAATCCATGGTCAGCTTCAGCCTCGTTAAGATTTGCTGCAAACAAAAGCTGCATGTGAAATCAAAGCTCGGCTAAGCAGAGGTGAAATCCCAAAGCAGGATTCTGGGTTCCAAAGTTGTAGATCACCACACTCCTCACTCTGTTTTACTGATCCATTTAAACACAGAAATATGGAGAAATTGTTGCATACACAATACTGAGTGTGAGTTGGAAATGTGCTTCTTCTCAGCTACCCAGCCTGGGATTTTCAGATTTTTCCTGCATTGTTTCCTTCTCACTTTATTTCTTAATGGCATCTGATTATCTGACTTGAGACAATGCACCATTACAGATTTTCAACTTGCAATATTTCTTTTTGCTAGCTTTTGCTTTGGATTATTTTCAGTAAAAAACCAATGCCCTCCCACTTCCCAAGCTTGGTTTGCCTGGGCTGCTGGAAATAACAAATAAGAGACCCAGCAATCAGTCATTTAACAGATTTGAAAATTCTGAGGGATTCTGGCCTGTGACATAAGCAGCTATTTAAATACTATTTTTTTTTTGTGGCTCGCTACTCCTGATGTGAATAATTTACAGAAATAATAATGAGGGAAGACTAAATAAGGGGAAGTACAAGACATGAAAAGGAAGAAGCCAAAAGTTAGGGTCAGCTGGAAGTATTTGCAATGTCTTATGGGTTTAGGCAACTAAACATTTAAACCACAGAGTGATGAACAACTGACTTGAGAGTACTCTGAGCCTGATGTAGCCCAATTAACTCTTGTTTGAATTCTAGTCTTGGCCTAAATCTGATCCTACTGAAGACAGCAGCAACATCCCCACTGCTTTATGCTTGGGCACTTAAAACTGGGTCAGTGCTGATGGTATAGATTCAGAGAAATGTTTATCTTTTTGCGTGGCAGAAGGAGGAATTAAACTGAATTAATGCAGATATGGAATTTTGGCCTTTTACTGCTGCTGGGTGCTGGTGGTGTTGGGGTTCTGGGAGAGATAAGAGGCATGGGGTAGATGTGTGCATCCTGACCCTGGGGAAAATCCTTTGGGAAGAGATTTTGTCCCTGCACTGACCAGTGAAGGGGTCTAAGGTGGGGCATAGAATACAGACCTGTGCCAAGGTGATCTGGAGCCATCCCTGCCCTGAATGGGATTTCCCAGGGATGGGATTTCCACCAGAGCCATGTCTGCCTGCTGATGAGACATCCTTTGATCACTCCCCAGCCTCTTGACTGCATTTTTTGCAAGTTTTGGCCCACTCTCCTGCCTCTGACCCCAGTGGGTGTAGGGTGAGTGCTTCTGACATTCCCACTCTCAACATTCCAGCAACTTCCTTTCTTTTCCCTGGAGCCCTCGCCACAGATCTGCTGTAAAGAAAATGATGAGAAAATGTTGCTGCATCCAAGTTCTTGGTGGTGGTGGTGGCAGTGCTGGAGATGTGCTGGCTTCCTGACAGGTCCCACCTTGCATCTGTGAGCTTCCTAACTGGGAAATCTGCTTGTGTCCCTTAAATAGAGATGGCCAAGAATGCTGTAATTAGAACATCATTTGATGTTTGAAGTGTCCTGGGTTTGGAAAGCATTCAGCCAGTTGGAGGAGTAGGTTTTCTTGAAATCCTCTCCAGGAGGGGTTTCCTCAGGTTTGGGGCAGCTCTGTGGCAGTTGTTGGCTTGGGAAGGTGAGCAGGAGGAAATTCCTTATCTGAATTAAGCAGACTGAAGTCTCTATTCTCAACCATTGCAATCACCCTCGCCTCTCCCTAAATCTCCTGCAGAATTATTCCCCTGCTCCAGCACCAGTGATGTGAAGATGAATTTCAAAATCTTGGAGGATTTAGGAGAGCAGAATTGCTGTTCTCTAGCCAGTCCTGCTGCCATGGAAGTGGCTGAATCCTGGGGACAATAAATGTCCATTGCCCCTTGTCCCCCTTCTCTGCCCTCTCCTCGAGTGCCTTACTAAAGAACACAGTGGAGCATAAAATACTGATTGAAAGACTTCTAAAAACCAGGTTCCATATTGCAGTTCCTAAACTGGGATTTAGGTGGCTAATGTTGAACACTCGTCTCAAAATCTCAATGGACATGCTTTATGTTATTTTTGGTTAACTTTTTAAGCTGCAGGGAGTTGAAGTTGGAATTCAGTTTACCTGCCTGGCACACCTGAGGAAATAGGATGGCGAAGCCAAAAAGGCAAAAGATATCCCATCATTTGAAGGGTGGCATCACCAATGAATGTTTTTCCATTTAGGAACTTGCACAAATTCCTGTTAGTGCCCTGAAAACAGGCTCTGGATCCACGTGGTCATTGTTCTAGATTTGCTGTTCCCTTTTTTAAAGGAATGTTCCTCTATAATCAAGACAAGCACAGACAATATTTCATTTATTTATTTCTCTGAGGCTTTTGTACACTTTGACCTTGACCAAACTGACCTTCTTTATCAAAATACCATGAAAAGCTGGGGAAGTTCTAGCCCAGAACTTGATCTCAGCTTTACAGCAGAGATCCCTTTGCCAGACAATGTGAAGCTTTCTAACCAGCACAAGTAGCTAGAATTTCCCTGTCAGTTCCTATTATAAGAACTTGATTTTAGTTGATTATAACTTTGCCAGACTTGTTCTGAGGAGCTGACGTTTTCCATACTTGATTTTTTTATTTATTTTTTTTTTTGGTAAGCTGTAGTTAATATGGCTCATCTGTCTCCTTGCAAGAGAGGGAGCTGGAAAATACCCTGTGCTGTTCATGTGGTCGTTTTTGAACTGGCAATTTTAGAAGTAGGGATTTTCCTGGTATAAGGAATTAATTCAGATGTCAGCTTTCTCATTTTACATGGCACTGGTGACTTCAGGAGATGGAAGCTGTGGCTCAGAGCATTTCTACATTATTGGTGTAGAGGCTTAGCTGGTTTCTGAGGGGGCCAAATTCTGGTGTGGCTGCTGCTGTTATAGAATATGAAATTTTTATCATGCTTGACTAAAGAACTTCAGCCTTACTTGAAGTTTTCACTTGAACTCTGGATTTTAAAGGTTTGGGCAGGAATCTTATCTCTTGATTATTGGGTGTAAAATATGAAAGCTGGATTTTTTTATTTTTTTTTGTATGTGTGTTGATGTAGCCAAGTCATAAAGAATTTATGGCCATAATCACGATCTTGCTTATAAAACGTGTGTGCTTTTAAATCCTATTTTGTTTTTGAGTACTTCTTGTCTTGACTACGTGTTTTGGTGGTAGACAAATCCACTTTACATGTCTAGTAAAAACTTGAGAACAGCACCCTGCCTAGAACAATTCTGAAATGGATTTGAACCATATTGTGTTTACTTCTGTCTCTAGGTTTTATTGTTGAGTGCAAACACTTGTGAAAATGCAAAGCAGAAATAAGAAGGAAGTGAACTTATTTGAACTTCTCAGGAAAGAGCTTAAGCCCCATTTAACTTATATAAAACGTGAGATGAGTGCCCAGCTCTGTCCTGATGCAGTTTGGATAAATGTTCCTCTCCTTAATCACAGCAGAGATCAGCCACTGGTGCTTTGTGTGTAAACTTTGTGCACCAGGGCTTACATTGAGGGTGAACTTGGGGGAATGATGTTCCTGCTCATAAAGCAATTAAACTAATGTGGCCTGGAAGAGGATGGAAGGGAAGGGGGATGTCCTTTGGCAGTTATCATCCCAGCTCTGTACATTATATGAAATGCTGGCTTTGCACCACACAGCTTTGCTCTTCCACTGTTGTCCCTCCACAGTGCTCTTTAAAAGCTGAGAATAATTTATCTTAGCATATGTAAGTTTATTTTTTATGTAATTACATGTACCATCATGTTAACTTTGTGCAAAGGTTGTGCCTATTGTCCTTAGGAAACCAAAGTGATTATCATTGGTTTGTTTTGTTACACAATTGTTTAAATTATAATAAGTTACCATCATTGTTTCTTGAGTCCAGCTGTGTTTATGGATTAAGATCTACTGACTCAAATATTTACAGTGTTCCAAAAATTATGAGAACATGAAGTGCTGGGGGTTTTCCATATGCTGCTTTATTTGACTTAGAGGGCTCTCCATCACCACTGGAAAAGGAGTTTTGGTCCAGAATAGTTTTGTAAGGGTTGGGTGCCTCTTGTGTCTGCCTGGGCCAGTGCTGTTTGTCACTTTGGTGTTGGTGTGGACACACAGTTCCAGGTTTCCAGATCAGATTTCTGGTGAATTGAAGCCTATGGAGAACGTGCCTCAGCTGAGGGCACAGTCTGAGCCCTTGAAATCTGTCTAAATCCAGTGATAACCACCTAAAATTCTACCTCCAGACCACTCCAGTTGAAATATCTTTTTGTGGGTCACCTCGTCCTGCAAGGATTGAATGTGCAGGGATGTCCAGCTGCTGCACTGGGCAGCTCCCGGGCAGCCTGTGGATCTCTGCAGAGCAGATTTGTGTGTCTGAGTCAGACCTAGAGCTGCCTTTGCCTCTGTGCTGTCAATATGGGCCAGGAATGGGAGTTCTGCACACAGGAGTTGTGTTTCTGGCAGGGAAGCACCCACCCAGCCCTCGTGCCCTGAGCCCCAGAGCTGTGGTTCAGGACAGGGAAATGCTCTGTTCCCTGCAGTCTCTCGGATGTGAGCACATGCCCATGGAGCCCATGTTTAATGTTGTTTAATGTTGTGTTTGTCTTCAAACCCTTCCTTGGGCAGGCTCTAAACCTGCAGCTCCTGAAGCCATAAACTGTGACAGGGGTCTCAGGTTGAGGGAAGAGATGAGGATCTGACTCCATGTTATAGAAGGCTTGATTTATTATTTTATGATATATATTATATTAAAACTACACTAAAAGAATAGAAGGAGAAGTTTCATCTCAGAAGGCTAGCTAAGCTAAGAATAGAAAAGAATGATAACAAATGTTTGTGGTTTGGACAGAGAGTCTGAGCCAGCTGACTGTGATTGGCCATTAATTCCAAACATCCACATAAGACCAATCACAGATGCATCTGTTGCATTCCACAGCAGCAGATAACCATTGTTTACATTTTGTTCCTGAGGCCTCTCAGCTTCTCAGAAAGATAAAAAATCTAAGGAAAGATTTTTAATGAAAAGATGTCTGTGACAATAAACCAATCCCAAATGGCAAGAGTTGGCATGGGGGAGCCTTTCCTCCTGCATGGAGCTGCTGTGCTTGGCCTGTGTAGCCCTGAGCAGCAGCTCCTGATGACAGCAGGTCATTAAACATATTGGCCACCAGTCAGCCACTGTGGCAATCCCTGGGCTTCCAGGAGGGGAGAGGACAGGATGTGAGAGGTCTCTGTCCTGCTGTAAATAGAGCAGAGAGAGTTTTTCTGGAAGAGTTGAATCATCAGGTCTGGTCCTGCTCCTCAAATCCACCCTTGTCCAGGCTGTGGCTCCTGCTACTTCCATTGCACACAACATATCTCGTGTTATTTTTGGCACCTCCTTTGTGTTTTTTTTGTCTTGGCAATAATAAACTCCCCATCATTTCCCTGTCATTCATAAGCACGAGCTGTTAAAGAGCAAAGCTGTCATGGGGAGCAGATGAGATGCGTGCCTGGCTTCCCAAAACACTGCCCCAGCATCACTGTGGGCACTCTAATGGGACCAGAGTCTTGTAGACCCTTTCACAGATAGTTTTTCTATGTCCTGGTTTCACATCAATTTTTAAACTGAGTTCAGGTGATGAGGGTGGTCACTCTTGTGCAGCCTTCGAGTGTTCCAAGTGTCTTGAACCAGGTCATACAGGTGTTTGAGCTTTACCTTCAGGTCTGAAACCACAAATAGCTTCATGACTGTGGCAAATGTTGGTTGTTTTGGTTTTTTTTTTTTTCCTCCTGTTTATGTACTTAGTCTGAAGTGTTTTGCCACAAATTGGTCTTTCTTGACCCAGTCATGTGTTAGCACCTCAGTCATGAACAAAGCCATAGCAGCAAAATGTTCTCATGGTGCTGGGGGCCAGAGCAGCTGTGCACAGCCCAGGGATCTCAGCAGGTCAGCCCCTGGGGTGAGCCCTGTTTGCAGATCCTGGTGCCATTTCCAGAGCTGTTTCACTGGTTTTCCATGTGGGATTCCCTAGGAGTCAGTCACTGGCTCTCCTGACATGTTCTGTTCCATGGGCCCAGCTCCTGCTTGAAGTTAGGGAAGAGTTAAGCCTTGCCTAGAAAGGAGCCCTTGTGTATTTTGTTTCACTAATAACCCTGCAAACCCTGGGTTCTGTCTGTCTGAGGGTTTTTAAAATCTCATCTCTATTGCCTGTAGTGGAATAAAAGTTATTCCCTTGTGCATTGGGAATATCACTAATGGAGCTACAGGCACTTTATATCCCTCTGTACCTTGCTGAGAAGTCACCTCATTGTGTCTGCCTAATTATAGAGTGAAACACAATCCCCTGTCTGTCTCCATTGTTAATCACTGAGTTTGGATTAAAATATTAACCCAAAGCATGAAGTTGTAGAAGTATGAAAGCAGCTCGAAGACAAAGCAAGAAAGCCATCTGTTCTCTCCTTTTCTTCCTTGGGCATATGGAGGCATTTTTTTAATGCTGAAGTCCACACATTCCCCCTGAGATGTTTGTTTTTGTTTCAGTTATACTTAATTTTTTAATCAGCAGTGTTTGTGTGGTTGTGTAGGTGTGAATATCAATGCAGTGACACAATGGTTGGTGGAGCTGTCGTGCTCAGTCTTTTTTGAAAACCTCATGCTAAAGTGTCCAAAATGTTTTTTCTGCCGCTGGGGCTTTGTTTTTGGTGAGTCTGTGAGAAACTTCAAGGTTAAACGGAGTAAAAAAGTAACATCAGCTCTTTTTAAGGTTGTTCAATACTGTTACCAGTAGTACCTTGTGTCTGGAGGCCAATAAATATACTGAAGTGGCAGTCACTTGGAGGATATTTTTCAGCAGTCTTTAGGTAGCTCTTCTATTTGTCACATGGACAGAGAGAAGTGGTTTTGCCCCAAATTTGAAATTATATTTTTAACTTTGGGGCTTGCCGTAATAGAAACAAGCAGAAGGCCCTGACAACTGGTGACAGGCTCCATCCTGCAGATGTACAAACATTCACAGCTTCAGCCTCACCAGAGCAGGTCTGAAGCCAATCCCAGCCCTACACAATTTCTTCTTCCAATTTAATTTAATGGAGGCTACTCCCAGTGATGGGTATGATTTTCTTTCTCAGTGCCCTCTCTGAGTGGGTAGCAGTCCTTTTCTGAGGCGCAATTTGTGAGCTGTTGACCTCTAAACTGATGATTTCCAGCAGAAAAGGCTGGGATGAAACAGAGGATGGAGGCTGATGGGTGTGGAATAGATAAATGTAAGGGGGAAAGTGGAGATCTGAAGGAGGGCAGAGGAAGATGTGAATATTGTTAGCCCAGAGCCTGATCCTGGTGACAGCCACTGTGGTCATGTGAGAGAAGCATTTCACAGGGGTGAGCAGGGCTGGAGGTGTGAACAGTCCAGTGTTCATCAACATCAGCAGCTATAATGTCTATTTTTGCATGTGGTATTAAAAATAAAGACTGTTCTTGTGAAATCTGGTTCTTTCATCTGGGGGATTACAGAGAGAAATATCAGCATAACACTCCAGTAATTATCTTAGCACACTTCTATTTTGCTGATTAGAGCTGCAAAACTTCTGAAAGTTTGCATCAAATTTGACTTGTTCATTAAATCTGTTGGAACCATGGCACAAGTCAAACCTGAAGGTGACAGATACAGCAGCTCAGTTGTGCTTGTGTAAAACTTGTTTGGCTCACCTGGATGATATCAAAGGGTATGTATTTATTAAAAATATGGATATTTTTAACCCTGATGAATGTGTGAGAAACAAGCAGCTTTTAAAAAAAAAATTAAAAAGCTATTTTGGATGATTCACTTAAACCTGAACACTAATGATCGTTATTGTGCCAACAGTGCAGATGAGATAAAAGAGAGAAAAAAAATAAGCTATAAATATCTGTGATAATTCTTTAAATCCCTGTTTTTATCAAGTTGTAGTGGATGAACATTTGACCAGCAGTTCTCTGTGAACATAAGACAGATATAGCATTCATAGAAATCTCAGATGATAACACATCACTAGCTTCATTGTATATTTTCTGTTTCATGGTGACTACAGAAGACCAGAGACCACAAAACAGTCTGTGCTCATACAAAAGGCACCCCTGTATAGCAAATGAACAAAATGTTCTTGGATCAAACTCCAGTTTTTTATTTTATTTCTTTTTTAGGCCAGAAAAAGTTATTTGAATGCTCCCACAGCTTTCCTCTTCACCTCTTGTACTGTTACATCCTCTGACATCATACTGTGCTTCCAAGGAGAAGTTTATGGTGTCACGAAAAGGGTCTCAGAAGTTCAAGACGTTGTGACACTGAGAGAAAGTGTCTGTGTGTTTTCAAACATTATGGAAATTGTAAGCGTGCTTTCCAAAACTGTCAGGAATATGTGCTTTGAAAAAATGAATGCCTGTGTGAGATTAACTCCTCATGTTACACGCGGACTCTGGAGTGTGTTGTTTTCTCCCACTGCTCTCTGGAGCCCAGTATCTCAAATGGAATCTGACACACCACACCAGATGCTCAATGAGGCCTTTCCAAACTGAGGTGTGTGTGTTGTGTGTGCTGAAGGTGATCTCTGTGCAAGGAAATCTGATGGGAGCTGTCCTGCTGCTTTGGAGGGATTCACCTGGCCCATCCTGGTGTGTGTTGGTGCTAACAAATGTGTGGGGATGGGTCCCTCCTCCCCCTGCATCCCAGTCAGCCCAGCTGAGATGTCTTACTGGTGTGGAGAGCTGGGTGTGCATATGGAGAGTGTTTCTAGGAAATGTTATGTAAAGCAGTTCCAAAAAAGAGACAAGCATAGGAAAATGATATTAATTCTATCCCTAATGCAGATAAAATCCATTTCATATGTTATTACTCTTCTTTTTAAGAAAGGAGAAGTGAATAATTCTAGCAGCTGTTTGTGCTATAAAAACCTGGCGCTGTTTATTCCTGGTTAACACTGAACAGCAGAGCTGCTGCAGATCCCAGGGCTCTCCTGAAGATCATCTCCACAGTCAGGTTTGCCTGGATAGGGAACAAAAAATGCTTCACTAACACTGGCACTCACTCACTGGGAGCACAAATGGCAAGCAGAGATGGGCAAACCAGCTAGGACAGAGATCTGACTTGAGCAGGAGATGTCCCATCTTGGAGAAGGCCTGGAGATGGAAGTCCACAAGTTTAGGCAAAGGACTGAACTGGTGGGTGGCACAAGGCTGGCAAAGCTCCCTCCTTCACACCTGGCACAGATACTTCTGTGGCTCCTCTGTGGAGAGTTTTTAGGATAAGAAAGGAGGAGGATGGATGACGGCGATTTTATTTTAATTTTTTCCCTGATGATTTGGGTTCTCATCAGTCAGAGCTCAGACCCATAGTCCAGGCTTTGCCCCTCAGGAGCTCCTAAACTCTTAAAATTCACTGATATCTGAGCAGTGCAGTGTTCCTGCCATGTTCAGTGTGGCACTGCATGAATCTGTCACCTGGTGATGCTGAGCTGTCTGTTAGGCTGTCTTCTAGATAAAGTGCTGTTAACACATCATCTTTTAAAGCATGAGAGTCTCCCATGGCTCTGACAGGTAATATATACTTCTTTCCCAGGGAAAAAAAAAAGCCTTTTCCGTTAGCAATGACTTGCTGATTGCCTATTTATTTTCACAAATCTTCTCATGTCAAAATATTTTGATAAAAGTCTGGCCCACATTAAATAATCAAGAAAATAATTACTACTTCCAATTTTATTTAATTTTTGACTGTCAAATAATCTAACAAGCTTATTTTTAGATCTCAGGAATGCATCTTGTAAGAGATGCTGCAGTGAGTGAGCAAAGATGGTTTGTACTCAGACTGGGGAATGGAGGGAAGAGACTGATTTCCAAGCCTGGCACAGATGAGGAATGCAAGAGAGAGAAGGAAGGAATACTTTGTGTGCAATCTTGACCCAGCAACATTGGGTTAATGATCATAAAGTGGCAGCCAAATTGGTTAATTAGAGAATAAGTGCCTGCTGTTTGCATCTGTCTCATTAAGTTTGAAGAATAAAGCTGCTGAGGAGAGGGACTGAGCAGGGTTTGGGTGTGGGGCTGGGGACTGGGTTTCTGGAATTGTTGGTTCTGGAGTTGTTGACTGATTTCTGGGGTTGTTGTGTGTCTTGTTGGGTACAAGGTCAAGCACTGACCTGTAAAATATGCTTATCCTTAGTTTGATATGATGGTCTGAACCATTACTGTGCAACCTCTTCCTCTGAACACACAGCAGGAATTTCCTGGATTTATGGCACTAATGTTGAAAATGTAGGGAACAGGAGGGAGGGAGAGGAGGTGGGGCAGGACAGTGAAATGGCAGGTTAAGGACTTGATATTTAATCATGGATGTGGGCTATTGAAACAAGGCCTTTGAGGCTGTCCCCCAAATGTCTGCCCCTCCTTCAACACCAGTCTGGCACTTTTGAGATGGGTGGGACCACAGAGATTGTGCAAACAGCCAGGATGGGAATCACAGGGTGAGTGGAGAGACTTGAGAAGCCAAAGTGCTTGGGATGACTTGTTTTCTTATTTGCTTTGCTTTTGTGGCTGTTTTTGTTTTGTTTGTTTTTTCTTGAAGGTGAAATCCAGAGAAAGGAGAGAGAATCTGCTCAGGCAGGAAACTCCCTGTAACCTTGCCAGGTTATGGGGTGGGCAGGGGATAAAAAAGGGGAAGAAGAATGGGATGATACAGGTAGAGAAGAATGATATGTTACAGGTAGAGCAGGGCAGGCCAAGAATAAAATTTTGGGGAATAATTGTTGTGTTTTCCCTGCAGTCCTTGCATGCACAGGAAGCATGGGGCAGGGTTTAGGCAGATATTTAGATATTCAAAATCTGGACAGGTTATGTGGCACTGGAGAATCCAAGCTGGCGTCAGGAATGGCAAATTGAGGAAAACCAGTCCAGGGAACTGTAACATGGGGCTATTCCATCCTTTTCCTTCCAAAGGCTGAGCATTAACTGTATTTGGAGGTCTGATATGGGCAGAATCATATCCTGCTTTAGGAGAAAATGGTAATTCAGGGCATTCTCCAAGGCCATCAGAGACCTAATCCAAACAAGTGCCTTTCTCCGTTGACTTTGAATCAGGTTGTTGCATCCTACAGCTGAAATTTCCAACCCCCTCACAAGGATTTTGGACACTTAGTCCCCCATGGAAAATTAAAATGAGATTAGGAGAGCTCAGCCTGCCATTCTAAGTGGATTGAATCAAAAGTAGGAACAGGCTTGGGGTTTTGTTAACAATCAATTGAAACTTAATGCTGCAATCCCTTTCAGCATCCACAGGGAGGGAATGCAATATCTCTGGAAAAAGACAGTATTGTATATCACAGAACAGAATATTCTGTATGGAATATTTATTGGAAAATGATTTACATTCCCTTAATTTTCCCCAACAAATGTCTGCTCTTTTCTGCCTGGAATTGTCTTCCTAGCTACATTCCTGTTTCTAAAACTGCTAATAGAGCTGATTTAAGTTGTTCATAGAAAATGCTTTTTGTAGAGAAAAAGAATTGTTCTTAAAGTGCATCTGGCAAAAATATGCCGAGGTTATTGGTGCTTCACATTTTGCAAATGAATTCATATATTATTTAAAATTTTAATAGAGCATATATGGCTTGCTTTTTTTTAATAACTTTCCTGAAAAGATGATTCTCTTCCCAATAAAAACCAGACTGTGTTCAGTAAAGAAAAACCTAAGGAAAATTTGAGCTAAATTACCCTTTCACTCAAAAAAAGATGTTTGAAGAAATAAAATAGAAAAATAGGTCCCTTTGGGCCCTTTTAAAATGCAAATATCTCTTAATGGGCAGGTTTTGCTTGGCTGTTAAATAGTTGTAGCTGTTCTTGCTTCATTTGGTTTGCATAAACATGGCCTAATTCAAAACTATTTATTCCTCATGTACCTCTTTGTTTCTGCTATCACTGGATGGGTTAGGTTGGAAGAGACCTTAAAAACCTTCTCATTCCAACTCCCCTCCCATGGACATTCTCCATGTACCAGAATGCTCAGAGCTCCATCCTCCCTGCAGCTTGTCCCCTCCTCTCTGTTACAGAATGATTTAGGTTGGAAAAGGTCTCCAAGATCACCAATCCAACCCAAAGTGACACTGCCAATCCACCACCAAACAACATCCCTTCATGGAGGTGCTGTCCCTGTAAGGACAAGGGACACAGAGAGTGGATGAGGCGACAACACCATGCCCAAAAGGAGTGATGGAGGAACACAGGGGCCTGTGGGTTTGTGTGCTGGAAACTTGGGCACCATGACCAGGGATCATGGGCTTGGACTGTAGGAGTGTCAGGGGGTAGGACAGTCAGTATGGATGGAGACGAGAGATCTCTGGAGCCAGGTTGTGGAACTTGGGGTTCATTGCAAAGGGCCTGGGTGCAGGGCCCTGCTGGGAGCTGCCAAACACAGCTCAGAGCAGGCCCCAAAGAGGGAGAGAGAGGTAAGGAGAGAGAAGGCAAGAGCGTGTTAAAGAGGATGAGAGAGTAAAAGAGAGGATCAGAGCACAAGGTTCCTGTTACAATACAATAAATCTTCTTCTGGTCTTGGAACTTGGGGATTATTGCAAAGGGCCTGGGTGCAGGGCCCTGCTGGGAGCTGCCAAACACAGCTCAGAGCAGGCCCGAGGGGGAGAGAGGATGAGAGGGTAAGAGAGCGAGGCTCCCATTACAATACCATAAATCTTCTTCTGTGTTGAATATTCTGATTCTCACTAACCAATCTAGTACAAGATACAAATCCCATAGCATTTACATACAGCCTATAAGAATCATTACATCACCACACTGTGTTACATTATAAACCCTACAAACTCCTCTTTGGGCCCCTTCTGCCAAGCTGTAGGGTCTGCTCTGACCCTTGGGCCTGTCTGCAAGCAGAGGGTGTTGTTCCATCAAAAGGGGATCACCTTCAGCTGGCCACACCATTGTTTTCCCATTGTTCAGTAACTGAGGTATCTCAAAGCTTGCTTTCATTTCAATCTTGCTTATAGTTTCCACATTCTCAAAATCTTTTGCCAGGCAATCATATTTATAAGGCTTTCCTGCTTCATCTTCCCCAACATTGGACCTTGCCACTTACACAAAAAAAAAAGCTCATTTTGATCTCCATCAGGACTGTGGGGGCTGAGTCCATCCTTGTGTTAGCTCTTGTGCCACAGAAGTGTTTAAGTCCACCTTCACCAGAGAACCCAGTCCATGTTAAAAGCCAGCAAGACTAAAGCAAGGAAAGCCCCAAAAAGCGTTGATGGCAAGAGTAAGTATGAAGTTTCCAACAGAGAGTGGTTCTGGATTTAATTCTTGCCACACATAAACAAGAGCTCCACCAGTTGTGCTTTGGTTTTGGAATTAGCTTGATTTGAAGCCTACCAGAACATTTGTCCTGACAATAGATCACTTTTATCTTCCATGTGGTTCCATTAGGAAAGATTTGATAACACTGTCAGGGTAAAATTGCTGATTTCAATCTCATCTGGTTTCCCTCTTTGCACTTTGGCAAGTAAAGAAATATTTTGCTTTTCTGTGTATTTTCCATTGAATAACTGGGGCATCTCAGTAGTATCTTAAAAAGAAAAGGCTGCCAGCTGCTGTCTTAATGTTCTCAAAGTCAAGCATCACAAACCTTTTCTGCCTCTGCTGATTTGCAGCTGCTGTGTTCATTTAAGGTGGGACTCTGTAGAATTTAGTCTCTAATTAAATGTTGAGTAGATTGGGTGCTGGACACTTTACCAGGATTCACAAGACCTTGCCTTGCTGGGGTTGGACTCCAGCTCTTAATTCCTGTAAAGATGATAACCTGATGTTAGAGAAAATGGAAAAATTCCCGCTGTGGGGCCTGGGTTGGACTGCAGAAGGAGCAGCTGGAGAAAGGTGGTGTGATGGCACTGAGCTGTGGTCCCAGTTTGTCAGAACTCAGCACATCCCTCCAGGTGTCTACAGCTGCTGAGGACCCCGCTGGGGGCTCAGAGACCCTGGCACACAGCCCAGAGCATCTGGGGATTTGCTTGTGACCCTTGGAGCAAGTTGCCAGCTTTGTATGAGGACCTGAAAGTCACAGAGGTCTCAATAATGTAATAATAAAATAATCACAGGGTGAAAATGTAGATTTTAGGATTTTTGGTATGGGGGTTATGGGGACAAGATGGGGGGACTTGGGCATGTCCAGCCTTTCTCCTTCTTCTTCTTGTTCTCCATTTTCTGCGGTGATGTTGGCACTTTGAGATTGGTTTAGAGTAGAAGTGCACTGTCTAACACAGGTGATGGGTATTGGGAATTAAGTGTAAATATGTTATGGGTAGTTTGTAGTATAAAAGGACAACACAGAGTGCCTGTGGCTGCCCTACTGAGCAGATCTCAGCTGGGCAGAAAGAAAATTTTATAGACAAGAATTAATAAACAACCTCAAGACCAAAAAGGGAAGAGTCCAGACTCGTTCTTCAGTTGTGTGAGCTGAAACAGAGACACCCTGCACATCTCGGGGCAGCAATTATCAACAGCAACCTGAGACCAGTTCAGCACCAGACCCTCCTTCCTGAGACACTGTAGGGCAACATTTAGTCTTCACACTGACTTCTTTCCTCCCTCAGATGTAAAATGGGATTTAGTGAGCGTTCATGTGGCGTTTGGTCACTGCACTGCTGTGACAATATTGGTCTGTGTACCCTGAGCAGCCAAAGCTGTGCTTCCTGCCCCACACAAAAATTAACTCTGTCCTGGGTGAGATCTGGGCTTGTTTTCCCCAACTCACAGGCACAGGGGAAGAGCTGGAGAGGGGTCATGGCATGGGAGACCCTGTCCTGAGTGAAATATTCTGGTGTTGACAATATCTCTGTTAAAATTGTTCAGGCAAACCTATGTGGAATAGAGTTGGTTTGGATTTACATTTAAAACACAAAACTGAGTTGAGCTCTGAATTTCTAATCATCTTCTAGGCCCTGATGCTTTCTGACTTGGGCTTAGCTCTTACGTGTCCCGTTATTATCAGTGATATGTTAAAACTTTACAGCCAAGTACCATATTCCCTGTGATATTGAAATATAGAACATACTTGGAGTTCTTTGCTTTTCCTTCTAATCTTTCAGCAACCTAATACCTTCTGACTTCCCTCTCTCAAACCAGGAACAGCCTTTTTTCTTTATCAGGGAATTCTGGTTTCAATCAGAAGGTGTCAGCAGCTCAGACTTCAGGGATACAGTCAAGTAGTGTGAGATTATTGATAATTTTGCAAGAATGACCACACCAAAACACTGTAAATGGTTGCAGATACTCCATGGCAAGCACAGGAATAAGTCTTAACATGCCATGAGGTACATATGGGACATGCTTTTATTTAATAAAAAGTAAAGAAAACTAGAAGCCACAAGACAAGATAAGTTATTTCTCTAAACTTATTTCTTTTTTCTAAAAGTCAAGTGCAATATTGTGAGGTTTGGATCTAATAGCGACCCCAAATCTTTGCAGATAGGGTGGATGACTTTCTTGGAGCTGAATATCTGTTGGAAACCCATTTATTTTTGAGTACTTCAGGCAAGCCTCCATCTCCTGCAGCACTTGTGCTGTACAGAACCCTTTTGCAACTGCTCCTTTGAAAACACTGGAATTATTTATCAGTGCAGGAGCTCCAGACCTGTTTTACACCTGTTCCTCTGAAACACCTGTGCTTCCATGATCCTCATGGAATAAGCATAATTTATACTGACAGAAACTGCTTTTGCTGATGTTACTTGATAACCACCCAGTGTATGAGAAGTGCTGAGAAATTTGCTTTTCTACGGCTGCATTGGAGGAGCTTTCACTGACAAACACCACAAAAGCTGCTCCTGTTCCTCATTGATGGCCAGGCTGGCAAATTCCCTGTGTGGATTTAGGATCTATGCTGGCGTCAGGTGTTTCCCAGACTTCCACTATGGTCTCAGCTCTTAATTATTTGGTGTTTGTTTATTTGGTTTTTTTCCTAGAAAGCCAGAATTGGGGCATGGTAGGATCATGTGTGGCAGTCCCTGTGCCAAGCAGGTTGGCTCTAGCTCTGCAGCTCCCTGGAGGAGCTTTGGTGGCTTTGAATTCTGCTCTTGGAAAATGTTGTGCTGGGGAGTGGAAGAAAGGGAGGAGCTGGGCATTTACAGGGCCTCCTTGAAAACAAAATGCTCCTTTTCACAGGAGGGGTTTTTAGGATTTGTTTGGGGGAGGGCAGCAAGGAGCTTGTTGAGAGGTAAAGGGAATATCTCATTAATGATTTACTAATGAGCTGTAAAAGTTCTGACTCTCTATAACTTCTAAGGATGGAAAATGTTTCTTGGAATGCTGTAAGCCCCACAAAGGCTGGGGCAGATCCTGGCTGCCTCTGTGTAGGGTCTTTGATTGAGTCTGACTTACCTCTTTCCTCCAGTCCCTTAGGCCTTAGAAAAGATTAATCACAGTGTGGTGGGAAGCACATGGAAATAGCAGAGAGATGAGAAATGAGAGAGGGAGAGAGGAGGAAAAAAGCCCCAACATGAAACACTGTTTTCTTTCTGGTAGGGCTCGGGCAGGAATAAATTGCCAATGATCTCACTTTGGAGCAATGTCAGTTTATTTGTACTGACTCTGAACTGACCATTTCACAGGGGCTTCTGGGCTCTGCTGTGCGAGGGAAGAACCTTGGAATGACACAGATTTTATGGACAACAGGCCCAGGACTCTGGGATGGGGAGGTTGAAAGGGCTCTGGTTGAAGCCTCAGAGCTGTCCCTGTTAAATCAGCTTGGGTGGAAAGATTGTGCTGCTCATGTGCCCTCCAGAGGTGGGCACAGCACATCCTGCCCTGGGCTCTACAAGAGAAATGGGGCAGGCCAGAGCCCAGCAAAATACAGAGAATTAATTGAAACCTGACAGCTCCTGCGCTGAGAAATGATTCCAGTTTTGTTTGTTTTCAAAGGAGCAGTTGCAAAAGGGTTCTGTACAGCACAAGTGCTGCAGGAGATGGAGACTTGGCTGAAATACTCAAAAATAAATGGGTTTCCAACAGATTCAGCTCCAGGAAAGTAATCCACCCTATCTGCAAAGATTTGGGGTCTCAGACCCAAACCTCACAATATTGCACTTGACTTTTAGAAGAAAAATAAGTTTAGAGAAATAACCTGTCTTCTTGTCTTGTGGCTTCTAGTTTTCTTTACTTTGTCTCTGCTGCAGTTCTAAAGCTTCCCTCTGTGTTATGTCTCTAGCTTGGAAGAATGTGATGTTTTTCTGCACCAGCTCTTGTGGCCTTTGTTGCTCCAGCAGTGGCCAAGGAGAGTGCTGGAGTTAAGAAGTAAATCTTGGAATTGGTGTACAACAATTCAGACCCTGGGCTGTCATCAGTAAAATCATTTATTCCCTGGGGATTTCAACTCTCCCCCTAGGAAATGTGGTCAGTGGGCTTTGCTTTGCCTGTTTTCAACTCAGGTATGAGGCCACTCATGACCTGATGAATTTGAAGCCCATCACAAAATCAAGACTGTTGCTTTGTCCAGGCCTGGGGATGCTTTTCAATAAAATATCACCAATAACACAAGTGGAAACTCCTTCTGGAGGGAGCTGGGAAGCCTCTGTGGCTTCCAGCTCATGAGCAACCTTTGTCAAACCCAGAAAACAGAGAGGCTGTGACCTCCCCAAAGCCCTGCCTGCACCTTTCCTTGCACCAAATTTTGCCTGGGAATGGCTCTAACCCCATAAATCCTCCTGCACGAGGCAGCACTCCCACCCCTTGCACAGAGAGGGAGAGCACAGAGGTGCTGCACATTCCCAGCCTTGTCCTGCTAAGAGCTGGAAGGTGCCCAAACACCTCAGTGAGTGGTGTTAGCACTTTGTGTTTTCTTGGTCATAAAGCTCAAGTGTTTAGTTAATGTCTGCACAGGTGGTTAAATACAATGGCTCCCTCTGCCAAGTTACAAACCTGAAATTTACTGGAAAGTAAAAAAAAAAAAAAAAAAAAAAAAAAATTAAAAAAAAAGAAAAATCATAAAGTCTAAGTTTATTCATGGTTTTTGCAGGTTGTAAATGTAAGGAAATGAGACCACTCATGCAGATGGGCATACTGTATGCCTGGTGTGACACCTAAAAATGCTACTCAGTAATTACACACCCTGAGACTCAAAGCAGTGGGCAGCAGTCCCCTGTAAGTGTGTGGTTTGACACACAGTTTGTGTTTTACAGACCATTTTCAGGCAGTGGGACTATTCTGCAAGCACTCTGCAGGAAGGCTGTGCACAGCAAAGCATATTTTAAACTGAGCCCAAACACCTTTCTGAGAAAGAGCTGTCATGCAAGGGGGGATAGGAGAGGTTGGAGAAAATTCTGCACTTGGCTTATGACAGCCTGGCACCACAAATAACAACGTAAGGGACAAGCACCAAAGTAAATCCACTCCCAATTTTGTGGTTCTGTTGATTTCATGATCCTGGGAAGATGCGAGTGACCAACACCACATTCTTGGAGCAGCAGGCAAATCTTGATCTGTTTCTAGATGTAAATGTAGTTTGCTATGAGTAACCTGGATGTTTTTTTCCATATTGATCACTGCAGAGGAGAGTTGTCTCCCAAGGAATGAAGGACCTAGAAATCCGTGAGTAATGAAGCCTGCCCTGTGTTCAGGAAACAGTGATGGGGTGTGTTCAGGGACAGCAGTGGCAGGACAGGGGCACTCAGGGTGCACCAGGCAGCCAAGTTCATCTTGCCCAATTTAGCACTATGGAAAGAGGAACACGAGGCTGCTGGGGAGGTGTCCCCTCAGGAACTGGTCTGAAATTCACTCCTCTGAATCATGGCTGGCTTTGCTGCTGACCTGCTACCAGCTTTGGAAGCAGATCCCTCCTCTGGCTTGCTAGATAGGAAAAAAATAAACAACACTGGTGAGGTTTGCTTCTTCACCCAGTTTCCATGTAAGCTTTAGGTTCTTAGGAAAGAGAATTTGTATTCTGCTTCTGCAAGCTCTGTATGTTCATAACCTCCCTGCAGCAGGAGTGCACTTGGATATTCATGAGGAGCACACGTGCCACATGTGGCCTTTGGAAGCAAGGTTTAATTTGGGAACTCTTGAGGATGGATGAAAAGAACACTGGCTGAACTGCTTGAGGGGACTGAGGGCACCTCTTGTTATTGTTATCAGCAGTATCAGTGCTGCATTTTCTGAAGGTAAAGTGCTCAGAGGCTCTGTGGTGGCTCTGAGGTGGCCCTCCCACCTCCTAAGTTGGAAGCATGGTTTAATTTGGGAATGCTTGAGGATGGATGAACAGAGCACCTTGACTGGCTGAGCTACTTGAGGTCTGAGGGCACCTCTTGTTGTTGTTACCAGCTGTATCACTGCTGTATTTTCTGAAGGTAAAAGGCTCAGAGCCTCTGAGGTGGCCCTCCCACCCCCTAAATACCCAGGGAGGAGTGTGGACAAGCCCCAGTACTGAGACAACAGCCAGGAGTGTTTTATTGATCCTTCTTCTCGGTGGGGCTGTGGGAGGTGAGGAGGTGCCTCCTGTGCCCTGCTGAACTTGTGTTGTTTGGATATCAGGATCTATTTGAAGCACCCCCAAGGAAGGGATGACTAAAGCAGCCCCCAAGTGACACATGTTCCTCTCTGCTGCTTCACAGAGGAAGGCTCCAAGGTCTGTTGGTGAGATGGAGCTTCCTGCTGAGAAGACAACTCAAGCTGGCTAGAGATTAAATAACACTTTTAACTGCCTGATACTGTGAAGCTTAAAAGGAAGGGGGAAAAAAGACATGCAGTGTCACCTAGGGAGTAAACCAAAGCTTGCTGAAGCCCATTGAAAGGTTTCCATTGAATTCAGCAGGTATTGGAGCGAGCTGCCAGGATCATGCTGGTGTGACCTCAGGTTGCAGCTGTGCCACTGCCACCAAAGGAGGCTGCTCAGGTCTGGAGCTCAGCATCTATCCCAGCAAAGGCAAAAAGAAAGGGAAGGGGTGGGATGGAATGTGGAGCTCATTGCTGTTGCTTGCAGTTTATAGAGTGGATTTATCACCCCTAGCTACAATGATTTCTCAGTGTTAGACACCTGCCCTTCCCCACGGCCAGCTCATAAACGACACTGCTCTTTAATATAATGCCTTGCAAGGTACAAAGGCTAAGCTGCAGCTGAAGCAATGTTTAATTTGGCTTTTGTGGCTCAGACAGCTAAGGAGCTGTGGGCATGTCAGTTTGAATTTGAGCTGCAAGCCCTGTGTCAGGCACCCAGCCCCAGCTCCAGCTTGTACCACCGTGCCCCCAGCCAGGGCCTCGCGTTTCAGGCAGGGCTGTGCTTCAGGGAGCACTTAACATATGAAAGAATTCATTCCTGGTTTGAATTTGAGCAGCACTACAGTGCATTGTACTTTATTACAATGCTTCTGAATTGCTTTCATAATTTCCCCTGTGCCACCACCCGACTGTAATTCTCCTCCTGTGCACAGGGCTGGGAGATGCTTTGCATTCCCCATCATCTCTGCACCAGCCTGGAGGAATTTCAATTCACACCAGTCCTGTGTGGGGAACCGAGTGTGATTATGTCCTGTAAGTGAGGAAAAATAGGAGGGAGAGGGATGAAGGCTGTGCATGAATTCGGTGGCAGCCCATGGCAGGAGGGAGATGTCTTCTCAGCTGCCTACTTGATTTTGGGTTGGTTTGTACTTTAACTGCGTTGTAGGGGGAGAAAATAAATCCTTTGGTTGGCTAAAGCTCATGGCCATCCTGGCAGAGGCAATGGACAGCCTTCAGCACTCACATATGTTCCAGTTTTAATTACACATTTTTTGAGTTTAAGGGTTTCCCTTGAGATGTGCTTATTCTTCTGTTTGAACCTCGGGAAAGTGAGGTCAAATGAGAAGATGAGTTGTGTTCAAAACAAATATCCTTCTTCTTGCTGTCTCTTCTGGAGCTGCAGAGCCCTTCAAGGTGTTAAACAAAGCTATCAGTAAGATTTACTCTCATCTTGGTTCCATGAACAACTTTGGATTATTTCATTAGGAAAGGTGATCAGCATCCAGAGAGCCCCATCCTCTGCTGTGATTTCAGAGAAGAAAATTGGATGCAAAGTTCCCTCTTAATAAATGAGTCCTCATTTATCATCACTTACTGTCTTTGGAAAATGAGAGATTGTTTTTCCAAGTGATCCTGCAGCATTGGGAAGACTTCTGCAGATTTGACTCATTGTGATTATTCCCAAGTGTTGTCATCAGTTCTTCCTGTATTTATGTGAAATTGCTCTAAGCCTGTGCTTAGCTCCCAAAGCTGATCACAGTGTTTGAATAGGAAAAACCCCACATCCCCAACCCCTGCTTCTGCTCTAAAACATTACTTGTTTCGTTGACTCTCTTTCTGCTGGGAGATGCCAATCTGAACCTTCTACAGAGCCTAAATCTTCTACTTTTAAATATTTTTGAGGCTATTGCTCTTGATATAGGTTATATACATTGGTTATAAATAATGAGGGGCTGAAAAGGAAGTCCTAGAGATGACTGTACAATTATAATTAAACCTGGACCCTGCTGTTTTGTTCTCAGAATGCCTAACCATGCTCCAGCCATGAGTTTCTGCTGCACTGCATGTAGTAGTTGCGTCCATCAAAGCAGAAATGTTTCTAAATTTGACTGTAGATAATTAAACTCACTTTAATGTAAATGACTGTGCTGCAGCTCCCAGGGTGAAGATGTGTCACTTACACTCCCTATAAACATTAGGGAGAATCAGTCCCACAGAGCAGATCCTTATATAAACTCCTACAATCCCAGACTCAGCGGTCAGGGAGTATCAAGAAGAAGGGTAAAAGCTCATTAGTAAAATCCAGAAATGGTGCCTAATTTAGGATATGTACATTAAGCAGTCAAAAGACCAAGATGATCAGAGGGATAGGAGGAAAGGCTGGGACAGCTGGGATTGTGCACCTGGAGAGGAGAAGCTTTGGGACGACCTCAATGTGGCCTTGCAGAGCCTGGAGGGAGCTACAAGATGGAGAGAGACAATTTACAATGGCCTGGAGTGATGGCACAAGGGAGAACAGCTTCAAACTGCCAGAGGGGACGTTTAGATGGGATATTGGGAATGAGGAATTGTTCCCAGTGAGGGTGGGCAGGCCCTGGCACAGGGTGCCCAGAGCAGCTGTGGCTGCCCCTGGATCCCTGGCAGTGCCCAAGGCCAGGCTGGACAGGGCTGGGAGCACCCGGGACAGTGGGAGGTGTCCCTGCCATGGCAGGGGTGGGATGAAATGAACTTAAAGGTCTTTCTCACCCAAACCATTCCATAATCCTAAGAAAACAGGAGTTTTGTTAGCCCCTACCCTCCCAATCCCTCCTGCTGCCCACTGCCAGCTGCTGCCGTTCCCTGATCCTGAAGCACAAAGTGCTGAGGCAACAGCTGAAGGAAGCCCAGTGCAAAGCCACACATGAAAAGTGAAATTTATTTCTGTCAGCTCAGTTTAGTTTGGAGCCTGATTGTATCAGTCTGGGGCAGCCATAATGTGAGGATGGCAATCATGATTTTCTGTATGAACAGGGCATAAAAACTCGCTGTGTTCTCTTCAGCAAGTAAACACTCTCATTTCATGCCAGGGTTTGTAATAAAGGCTCCTTTCTCTGATTCCTTCCCCATCCAGATGTTTCTCAGTTACCAGTGTAACATAGAAACGTCTTCAGCTCTTGTGGCCACCATCAAAATATTCCCTGCACCCCTGTCTTAATGTCATCTTTTCTGTTCTCTTCATTCCATTCCAAGCATGTACTGTATTTTTCTTTTTAGAAAGAGTTCAACTTCTTCTAAGAAACTTTTTCTCCCACACTGAATATCCCCCCCAAAGCATGAGAACATTCTACCCTTTCATTTTGCTCACCAGACACTGCACAATTTGCAATGGAAACTGGCAAGAACATTTAAAATAATAAAAATAAAAATTGTGCTCATCTCAGAACTGGGAGATGAGTGCATTTGCTGAGAGATGTAGGGGTTTGGAGCCCTGTGATTGAAGTCTCCAGGAATGTTAACTGAATTTTAATTTGTGTTTTACAGAACGATATGTATGGGGAGAGTGTAGGAGAGGTCAGGGGAGGGTAAGAGAGGCTGAGCCATGCTGGGTAAATGCATCACTTAGTGCACATTGAGCAGGTTTTTGGTTACTGCAGTTTTCAGATTTGTGCTCTAATCTTTATTGATTTAACGAGGGCTCTCACACAGTAATTAATGCGGCATTAGTTGTGCCCAGTGCTCTTGGAAAAGCTGTGTATTAGCACTGCCCCTGCTACTGGGGGCTCTGCTGGGGCTGCAAGGTGTGCCTGGATCCTTGGGCTGGACTATAAATTATGCAAGTAGGAGGTAAAGGGATATTTGCTCTTTTTGTGGGTAAAAGCTTGGACACCTTGTGGTTTTTATTTTTCTTGGAATGGTTGTTGACTGTCTCAGTCTTTCAGGATCCCATATCAGACCTCTGGCCTGGCTTTGTGCAGGAATTTGTTTCCCTAACATTTCATGAATCCTGGTCCAAGAGCAGTACATAATTTTAGCTCCACTCAAAGGGAAATAAGGAACTCAAAGGAAGTGTTGGAGACGGCCCCAAAATTGAGGATTCCTTTTAAAATAATAATAGAAAATACTTGATTCCTCTCTGTTCCCTCCTTGGGCCACAAGACTGAGCTGATAACTGCAAGCCAACTTTTAAATGCTGAGAACTTTCCAGGGAAACATCCTGTGTGTTGACTGGTGAAAGCAGCATTAAGTTCTGTGTGTGGGACCACTCAAACCAGTGCTGAACTGGTTTTTAATGGTTTCCCCTAAGCATGAAGCTGAGCTATACCTGTTCTAGTTCTTTAATAATATTCCTTAAAAGTAGTTTAGTCTATAAAAATATGTATAGAATATATATTAGTATAGCTATTTAGTAGAAAATAATTGTTCTTTGGTGTAGGTTTCGGGTTTATGGCAGGGTGAAGAGGATGGCAAGGAATCCTGGGGAGTTCTACCTGAGATCACCCCACGGAATCAGGCAGTGGCACTCAAATTTTGTGGGATTATGTCATTATTTTGGACAGAGACTCTTTAGTTGGTGTAGGTGGGTCAAGGTGAGTGCCCTCTCCAGTTTTTGTGCTCAGCATCCTCCTCAAATGGCATCACCTCTGAGAACACAAAGGTGTTTGGAGCCTGGGCATTTCTCCTGCTGTTTGGTGCTCCTGGGGTGTCTCTGGCACAGAGCTCCAGCTGGTGGAGCAGTGAGGAGGAAGGGTCACGTGTGGATCTGAACTGATGCACAGAGATCAAGGGGAGCACAGGTTTGGCTTCCCCAGCGTTGTCAGACCTTGTTGACATTTCTCACTCAACCCTTAATCCATAAACTGAGACTAAAAAAACATCCTTAAATGCTGGCAGAGGGTGATTTCAGTATCATTTGTGAGGTATTTGCATCCAGACCCTTGAAGAATTCCAGCATCTTTTTCCTATTTTAAAGCTGCTGAATGAAGCATCGAAATAAATCAATCTCATGGTTTGGGCCTGGCTTTATTTGCGAGGTTTTTTTCAGCTTTTTGGTTTGGTAAAACCACAATAAATTCATTTTGGAGGAAGGCCAGGTTTCTCTTTGAAGTCCTGTGAAGCAGCACACAAAGTTATGCTCCCTTCTCCTTGCTCCACAGTAATAAGGGAGTGATGGACTGGGAGCTGTGAGCAGCAGTCCAGCTGTTCCCACACAAATCCTTCATTTGGATGAAAGGAGACTGTGGCTGCAAAAATCATAGCAGAGAAATGGCATCAGAAATACGACAGACAGATGGATGTTACTGTAACAGCTGTAAAAGGCCCATAATGAGCAAACTGGGATAAAGACTCATTTATTCCACTTCAGCTCTATTGCATTGTTTTATTCCTGAATGGACTGGGTACATGGTGATCCAGTGGCAACATAATTCCAATTGTAAAATGATAATGCACAATTAGCAAACTGTCAGGTACAGCCAGCTGGAGGACTGGCTGCTGGCATCCTGCCTTTGCCCAAATTAAAAAGTGGGAAATTTGTTAGTGAGACCCAGTTTTGGGGAGGCGGGGGGGGGCTGTGAAAGTGAAAATGCTGCTTCCTTCCTCTTCAAGTGAAAGTGCTGTTTCCTTCCTCTTCAAGTTTTTTTCCTTCCTCTTCTGTTTTTCCTGCCCTTGAAAACAGGGAGCTGCTCTTCTCCAGGTGTAGGGAGAGGATCCAGGACAAAACCATTGAGGTTATCAGAGACAAGAGGACTGGGCTTGATGCCTCAGGATGGCTGCCTAGAACAGAGGCTAGACAAGATGAAGAGAATAAAAGTGGGTATTTATTAAAGGCCTTCAATAGATACACCTTGGGCAGTTAAAGGCTCCCAGAGGCTGCACCCAAACTGGACAATGGTCATGAGTTTTTCACACAATTATAAATTTGATCCATTTACATATCAGGAGTTAATCCTCCAATTACAGCTTCAGTAATGAAGTAATTTACTCCAAGTTATCCCCCCCAGTTCACTGTTGTTTACATTTTCAGGGCCTGAGACAGTGAGGAGCCCTTGAGTTTCAGGCCTAGTGAGAAATTGTTTTGTCTGAATAAAATGGAAGAACAGTAGCTGACAAGCTATTTGGTTTTAGAGTTATACACTAAAGCAGCACAGGATGTGAAAAAAAGAAAAGCTGAATCCTAAGGCTGGGCAGGGAGGGGACAGAGCAGATCCCCACGAGCACCCACAGCTCCTTGGAGGGCTGTTAGCCAGCTGGGGATGATGCTGCAGTGCCAGATAGTAAAACAAGAGTGCAGGGGCGGTAAAAGAGCTGCTTGGAAATTCAGAGTTGAATATTAGGAAGGGAATTTTCCCTAGAAAGGAAGGCCAGGCCTGGGATGGGCTGTCTAGACAGGCTGTGGAAGCGCCATCCTTGGAGGATGTGGAGCCTTGGCTAAACCTAAGCCAGCCTTGGCCAAGGGCCCACACTGAGCAGGACAAGGAGAGGGCCCTCATGGCCAGTAATCTGTGATAAGAGAGATTGGAAGGGAGCAGCTGTATCTGCAAAAACATTTATTTCAATCCTTGCCATCGGGCAGAATCAGTTGAGATAGGGCACTCCTGAGGAAAGCATTTCTTAGAAATGTGGACAAAAGAATACCTTAAAAATCCAACAAAACAATGAGACATTCAGATGCTGTATTGTGCTTTTGGCTGCTTAAAAAAACAAACAAAAACCCAAAAAAATTCTGCAGCATCTCAAGTGATACCCATCCATTTGTGTGCATGTCAAACACCAGTGGATCTGTCACAGCTTTTCTTCACTTTGGGACAATTAAGCATAGATTCCATGAGCTCCTTATTTCCAGTACCGCATAAACAAAATTTTTTTTATTATGTTTACTCATTTGGAAAACAGCTAATACTTTGGGTGTACATTGTAAGATTTTTTTGAACTCACTTCAATATTTCTTCCTGTGTCATAATAATAGCAGCAAAGTGCAGTAATCAGTGGGTTGTGGCTGAAATCAGAACCATGTACCAGAGGCTGGTTTGATCTTGTACGTCAGTTGTTACTACAAAAAAAAAAAAAAAAGGAAAAAAAGACTGCTTGGTTGAAATTGAAGATAAGAGGAAAATCTCCTGAGGGAAAAAAATACAAAGGAATACTTGCAGGCAGTAGCAGTTATTTTGCTTTCAAATGATCAGGGTTTTTCAAAGATTTCTCTTCTCCCAGGAAAGTGCGAGCTGGCCCTGGTTTTGTGCAGTCATGGGAGCAGCAGGTGGGCACAGCCTGGTGACATCCCTGTCCCTGCAGTGGCACCCAGAGCTGTGACACCCTGAAAGGGCAGAGCCCCAACACAGGACAAAGAAACCCCATCCAAGCCTGGTGCTTGTGCTTGAGGTGATCTTTTCCTGCACATAAACATCCTAAAAAAGATCCATTGGATCTTCCCAAGCTGCAGAGCAGAGAACAGGATTTTAGGAAATGGCAGAGCTCCTGGGGCTTTGGCAGATCAGGCATTTCAGCTGTATTTTCAATAATTCCTGTCCTCTCTGTGATGCTTTCCTGGAGGATCACATCTCTTGAGGGCATGCTCGTCACGCCTGCCATGGGGAAATTACCTTGAAGGTGCTGTGCCAGAAATCTCATTCTGGACTGTTCCACTTTGCTTCCTAATGGCTGAATGGTTGAGTTATCCGTGGGAGCTTAGTCACATCAAGATACTGCTCAGAGCAAGCCCTGATTCATTTAGCTGCATAGGAGGTTTTTGGGAGATGATGGCTTCATCATGAGTCAGTTCTTCATTATCACATTCCTGGGATGTTACACAGCAATATTGGAGCTGCCACGAGCAGGGGCAGATGAATGATAGCAGATGAGATGGACCTTGTCTGTGATAATGGTGAGCGTGTCACGCCTCAGACGGATGCAAAGAGCCAAGTGCTGCATCAGGCTGCTCATGCAAGGAGACAGGAGCCTTCCCCAGCCCTGCCTGCACTCAGCTTAAATATAGAAATGGGAAAGTGACTTTGCAGCTTGATTTCTGCTACGCCTAACCATGCCTAATCATTCTTTTTGAAAAGCTTGTTAAGGTATTCTCGTCAATTAGCACTTGTTTCAGTGAGCTTCACGGATTAATTAGATGTTGCATTACAAAAATAATTATGCCTTTTAGCCATTTTCGGTTATTTACTTCCTTAAATGTTTGGTTTGTGAGGCAGGAGGCTGGCTTGGTGCCACAGTCATTTGGGTAGAATCTAACACAGATTAATGAGCAAACTTGAAAAGCAAGCAGTGAGTTCCCCAGTGTTTTGTAATTAAGCAGTTTGATTAAAAACAACTGGAACAACTCTGTGCACTGAGAAACAAAGTGGGAACAGCTATCTGCACTGAGACCTCTGTAACAACAAGTATCAAACCCAGGGCTGAAAGCAATTTAAGGAGCTTGAAAGTTTTCTTGGCTACCTGATGGTTTTGTCAGAGAAGTTTTTGAAGAGTAGGCATTGAGGCAGTGCAGATGTTCTTCCCCAGCCTTCAAATCCACAATGACAGAGGGATACACTGACTTTTTTTTTGAGGCAGGAACACAAATTCTTGTCTTGACAGGCTTGTGCTGCTCCGTGGGCACAGCCTGTGTAGTTAAAAGGAGCTGTATTGTACTTTAGGCTTCTTAAAAAATAAAAATCAAACAATTCTGCAGCATCTCAAGTGGTACCCATCCATTTGTGTGCATGTCAAATACCAGTGGATCTTTCACAGCTTTTCTTCACTTTGGGACAATTAAGCATAGATTCCATGGCTTTTGAATATGAGCTGAAAATTTGTGCAATGAGCTTTGAGGCAGTTCTGCCTCACTATGAGCTAGTGAGACCTAAACGAAGCCCTTAAAAAGGTCTGTGGCCAGAATGGGTTCTGTTACCTGTGTGGGACCAAAGGCCTCAAACTGCTGCTGGGACAAAACCCCAGCTCCAATTTTGGGGAAGCTTTGCTGATTTACACCCCCTGACAGGCTGGCTCAGAGTGCAAACCAGGCACTGTGAGAGCCCTGGCTGTGATTGTCCCATGGATTCATCCTGCTGGTCCCTGCACGTGTGAGCAGGGCTGGGCTGAAAAAGCTGATCCTGCAGCTGGAGTGTGAGGCAGAGCTAAATGTTATTCACCTTGTGTTAAGGGCAGGTCAGGTAGACAGAAAATACACATGTTCTTCTCTTGCTGGCCCAGCATTACCTGCCTGGCTTACATTTCTCTGGAAATATGCCTGTCTGAAGCCTCAGACAGCAATTTTCTCTTCTTTTCTACCCCATTTTAGCTCTCTTTCACAGGCAGATGTTGCTTAGAATCAATAGCTCCCCACTATCAGCCCCATTTAGTGTCTATTCATTTATTGGATTTTGAAAATGGAAAGTAAGGAGACTTAAAAGTGAAAATATGGGGGGTTTTCATTGAAGTGCAGTATTTGAAATGCAAACTCTTCCTTTCAGCTTTAAGTATTACTGCATTACAAAACACAGTTGAAATGATTCATGCCCCAGCTTGACTTATAAAATCCATAAACAGACTGCAAAGATCCCTTCTTCTAAAACTGAGGCATCAAAACTTGTTTGGACCAAAATTTTAGTCAGCTCCTTGCTCAGATTTTCCCTAAATTTGAACCAGGTTATGAAGTCTTTCATATCCGGCTTCTATCAAGCTATGGCACAGATTGAATTACTGGAGACCCTGACAGTGGCCTGTCCTTCACTCTGCCCTTCCTTTGCTCAAGGGTGGTCAGCTCCTGTCCTAATGGCACCTTTGATGGCATCTGTGGGGTTAACAAGACTGTAGATTTGTCAGTTGTTCTTGCAGGGAAATGTTCTGTCTCCTAGAGAGTGTGTTTATGATTTGGATGTTTGGAGGAAAAAAAAAAAAAATCAGGATTGTGCCTTCCTCTTCCTCAGAACAACGAGGACAGGGAAAATTCAGTGAGGAAAATTTACTTATTTTCTGTCTGAGCTTGAGGGAGCTGTGTGGGGATGGTGTGAGCAGGGTGTATTTAACCCCTTCACATGCCTGGCATGATCCTGGCATGGCAGTGATTCCCTTTATGAGTGATAGAGGTACCTTCCATTGCACACATATTGCAGATCAGCTTTTCTAAGCCAACTCAGCACACAAGAAAATGTTTTGTGAGGCAAAAGGGTAATCAGGAAACTGCTCTCTGCAGTGAAACAAACATAAACAGCATGTACACCTCTATAACCTGGTTTTGGGGCTATTCCTCCTGATTTGCCTGAATAAACACACAGCAGTGAATGCTCTCCCACTGGGAATGGTGACAGGGTCCACACTGGACATCCAGTGGAGTTGGAACTGTTTGAGAAGAGTCAGAAACGCAGGTGAGGACGTCTGCAGAGGGTCACTTTTATCACACGTGGCTCCTTTAAAGCTGTCTACTGTGTAAGAGGCTGAAGAAATAATATTAGTGATGGCACTGTCTTAAACCTCTGGTCTCAGGTTGGCTGTTGATAATTGCTGCCCTGAGATGTGCAGGGTGTCTGTTTCGGCTCGCACAACTGAAGAACGAGTCTGGACTCTTCCCTTTTTGATCTTGAGGTTGTTTATTAATTCTTATCTATAAAATTTTCTTTCTGCCCAGCCGAGATCTGCTCAGCAGGGCAGCCACAGGCATTCTGTGTTGTCCTTTTATACTACAAACTACATATAACATATTTACACTTAATTCCCAATACCCATCACCTGTGTTAGACAGTGAGCTTCTACTCTAAACCAATCCCAAAGTGCCAACAGCACTGCAGAAAATGGAGAACAAGAAGAAGGAGAAAGAAAGGCTGGACACACCCAGATTCCTCCATCTTGTCCCCATAACCCCCATACCAAAAATCCTAAAATCTACATTTTCACCCTGTGATTATTTTGTTATTACACCATCCAAACCTGTGTGACTTTCAGGTCCCCATACAAAGCTGGTAACTTGCTCCAGGGGTCACAATCAAATCCCCAGGTGCTCTGGGCTGTGTGCCAGGGTCTCTGAGCCCCCAGCAACTCTGGACACCCAGAGGGATGTGCTGAGTTCCGACACTCTGGGGAAGATGTGTGCCTGTGTGTAGAGCCCCCATAAAAGATGCTAGGAAGGATCCAAAGAGCATGAGCACCTAAAGAATTCCATGGTACCTGCATGCAGTGCAGAGCCTTCCCCAGCAACCAGGCCAAATGTTTTATTGTGGCATCAATTGTCAAAAAGTGCCAGCACAGCTCTTCTCAGCAGCCCTTCTCTTGGTGACAAGGATAATTTCAGGGTCCAAGAAGAACTGCTTCTGAACCTGCCATTGGGCAGAGGCCTCCATCACATCCAGCACCAGAGGGGAAAACCCTTTCTTTCTCTTTTAGGTGTCCAACCCATGTGCTGGGCAGTATTTGCTAATGGAGGCTCCCTGTGTGTCAGGATGGTTAGTAAAAAGCAGCCTGAGTTTGGGATAAAGAAATATAGACATTAAAATAAGTGAATGGAAGGTTAACTAAACTGCAAAATGTATTCAGCACAGTTACTGCAAGTCCTCTTTTCCAGCTGTGGTGAAAGGGACTCAGGTCTGGAATCAAACACACTGAGTGTCTTTAGTCCAGGCAGCTCAAGGGCTGATAAATCCATGCCTCAGCGGTCCAGGCTCCAGTGCCAGGTGCACAGAGTGGATCTGAGAGGCTTTGTGCATGTGCAGGATTAATTTTGGCAGCTCCTGCTTCACTGCTCCCAGTATTCCAGCAAACCAGATTAAGGATACCGTGTGTATCTCTGCTCCAACTTTCCCCCTCCTTGTAACAGATACACTTTCATGCAGACTTACCGTGGTGATTACTGTGAAGCAAACACTGCCACCTTTTCTTTCTCTTGTGTCTGACATATCCCTTTATGTTGTTCAACTGTGAATTTCTTAGAGCCGGGTTTAATCTCCTTGAATTCCTGGAAAACATCAGCCAAATCATGGATGCAAAGTGTGTACAGACAGAGATAAACCCCACCTGGGTGAGACTGCTGCTCTTTCAGTGCTTGCTACTCAGGATGGGAATCAAAACCAGGCAAAATAAAGCTTTCTAAATCATATTTTCTTCCTCAATTCCAGCACAGTGGCCCTGAACTCATGGCTCTCAAACCTCCTGTTCCCTTCAAAGCCCTGGGAGTGCTAGAGCTGGCCAGTGTCTCATTTAAAAAGCCAGGTGTCTGCTAAGGAAGGCAGGAACCTCTCCTGAAATGCAAAATGTAGACCCCCCTCCCTCTGAATTATTATAGTTTTGAAATTAAGGGGCTCTCAGGCAAAGATATGGGAGTAGGAATAACAGTTCTTTACTAGGAACATTAAAAATACAAATGCGATAGTGCAAAAAAAGAAAACAAACCACTGAATCCAGCCTGTCCCCCTGTGTGCCAGGGCAGTGTCCCAGCCCCATCCCATGGGGGCTCAGCCCTCCTGCAGTGCCAGCTGTGGCTCTGCTGCAGCAGGGATCCTGCACAAGGGGGGAGTTTTCCTCTGCAGCTCCAGGGCTGCTGCAGATGGGCCTGGGCTCCCTCTGGCCATGCAGGGCAGCAGAAAGCTGCTCCTCTGGCAATGCAGGGGGCAGAGGCTGCTGTGCTGTGCCAGGCTCAGATTGGATCCAGGCAGGAATGCTTGGCTCCTGCCCTGGGCGCAGCATCTCCCCATGGGATGCTGGCATTGGATCAGCCCTGCAGGGACACTCAGTGGCCATGGACAGCAGAGATCTCCTGCAGGGAGGGTTGGCTGTGGGAGAGATAAAGAAACAACTGCCCCATGGACAGCAGAGAGCTGCCCCAGCTCTGACAGATGGGGATAGAACACAGCCCCATTTCCAACCTGGGACAGTCAGGAATGTTGAGTTTCCCTTGTCTTGTGCTTCACTGCTGCCCCTGGCCCCCACAGGCCAAGGGTCTGTGCCTGTGTGTAAAGTCTGAGGCTGCAGGCAAGGCTTGCACAGAGGCTGTGCATAAACTCCTCTGGTTAGTGTATTATTTTATTTATTTTGTTCATAATCTGACTGTATTCTGCTTTATTTCTACCCTTCTTATGGGTAATATGAGCTATATTTTTGCTGTTTTTCTAGGGAATACAGTAACGTGCAGCCGAGGTGTGAAAAATATTGTAGGAATGGCCATAACAAAGTTTCTCCCAAAACAGTAGAGTCTGCATAGACCAGCAAAAAGTTCACCTTTTTGCTAAGCACGTGAAGCTGCTAAATGTGTAAAGGCTCTGCTCTTAAGCATTCCCTCAAGAGCAAAAAGCCCTTCATGGGGAGGTTAAAATAATGATACATACAGGCTTATTCAGAGTTTAAATTTCACCTCCATCTCTCTGCCTAAGCTCTATCAAAATCCAGGCACTACTGAAATCCTCAGGAGACCCAAAGGAAGATCTGAAGACCTGAATTTGAAGCCAGCCAAGAGGCAAAGGGACTCGGGAGAAATCTCAGCAGCCTGAATTGTGCTCTTTAGTGCCTATTCACCTCTCACGTGTTCCTCAGCCAGAACTCACATCCAAGAGTGTAATATCCTCCTCCACGCTTCCCCCTCTCTCTGTCCAGTCCTGCAGCCCTTATGTGAACTTTAATTCCCATCAAAGTCAGCTGGTTTGCTGAGTGAACTTCAAACCTCCTTTGGCTCTGGGTTTGCAGGTTTTAAGTCCTGGTAATAAAAAGAGTTTGGGGAATCTGCAGATAATTAACAAACCACAGGCCAACTGCATATCCTGCTCCCTGCCTCATCAGCCCTTTTCTGAAGGAAAGGTAACTCTGTCCACTCTTCCCAAGTCCACTATAGAGACCTCAAAACCTGCTACCTTTCAGCTAAAGATCTGCCTGGAGATCCCCTTCCTTAAAGCCTGAGAATAAATTGTACTGTTCCTGCCCTAGCAGGGCAGTTAATGAGATGTTCTGAAGATTGACAGCCTATGACAGCCCTCATTGCCTCCCTTTGATGCTCTCCTGACAATAGTTTTCAAGGCAGTAAATTAGGGCTGGACATTAAGCCTTCAGTGAGAAATGAAGGCTCTATTTTCTGCTTACCAACTCTAAATGCAGAAAGAGGCAGTTTTAAGCAATACACTTATCAGGCTTAGCTTGAGCAATGATTCAGCCTTCCAAGAAAGATACTGCTTAAGTGGTTTTATTGCTCTAAATGGGACTAAAATTCACTTTTTATCAGAGAAGTGACGTCTCTAAGCATCCTCAACATATACCTCATCAAGAATATTACCTGTAGCCCAAGCTGTTCTATTGCTAACTTCAGAAAAGAGTTTAAGTGAACCTGGTGTGTGCTAAACCCAAAGGGCAAAAGCCTTGAAAACACATGACTGTAGTGTTTTCCTGGGTCCAGAGCTGTAAGTATGCTTTCTCTCCCTGGAATGCTTTTGGAGTTTGAAAATAGTGAATTTTAGTAGTCTGACAATGTGTGTTAATGGGAGATTCATTAGAGATGAACCCAACAGAGGGTGAGAAAGCCCCTCTCCCAAAAAAGCCAGCCAGCTTTGGAGCAAATCTGAATTTCTGGCCTCCTTTATTGATGTTCCTGAACTGCATCACTTCTCCTGCCCAGCCTCCAGCTCAGGGGATTGATGGCAATCTGAATCCCTGTCTGGATCCAATATCTGGGTCTTAAGATCAGCTCACATAAATACAGGCATTGCTGAGAGATGTCTTACCAGGGGATGAGCACAGGAAATGCCAGCTCTAATGCAGCTTTCTCTCCTCCCTACTAATTGTTTTAGATAATGAGGGAGAGGAAGCACTCATGATGTTTGAGCCTAGAGGGTTGAATCCCTGCAGAGTTGACTCAGCTACTCATCTTTGTAAAGCAGATAAGCTTGGTTGTCTGTGTAGTAGGAAATTTACCAAAAGGAGAAAAAAAAAAAAGCTTTCTGTGGTGGAAAAAAGCCTGAATTTAAACAATAAATATAAGAATATCCCTCTCCCCCCCCAACAGAATAAAGGGAAAATCATTGTGAGAAATGATTGCATGTATTTGGAGTTGGAGTATTCTAATGGTTTTGAGCAAGCTGAAAAGAATTAAAATAGTCCCAAGGCAGGAGAACCCCCAGCACAAGGAGGGCAAGCTTCACTGCAGGGTGAGTGATGCTCTGTGGCACTGCTGCTGGCTCCCACTCCAGCTTTTCAATTTCCTACACTGGAGCTGCTGCAGGGGATTATCTTGCATCTTTCATACACACTCCTTTTATTTACTTTGCTAAAATACTCATCTGCACGTGGCAGGCTCCTGTGTGCTGGGGCCTGATGGTGTCCTCATGGTGATGTCCACAGAGCCCTCGGTATGATGTGTCTCAGGTTACAAAATTTGCCTGGGCTGTGTGTTCTATCCCCATCTGTCAGAGCTGGGGCAGCTCTCTGCTGTCCATGGGGCAGTTGTTTCTTTCTCTCTCCCACAGCCAACCCTCCCTCCAGGAGATCTCTGCTGTCCATGGCCACTGAGTGTCCCTGCAGGGCTGATCCAATGCCAGCATCCCATGGGGAGATGCTGCGCCCAGGGCAGGAGCCAAGCATTCCTGCCTGGATCCAATCTGAGCCTGGCACAGCACAGCAGCCTCTGCCCCCTGCATTGCCAGAGGAGCAGCTTTCTGCTGCCCTGCATGGCCAGAGGGAGCCCAGGCCCATCTGCAGCAGCCCTGGAGCTGCAGAGGAAAACTCCCCCCTTGTGCAGGATCCCTGCTGCAGCAGAGCCACAGCTGGCACTGCAGGAGGGCTGAGCCCCCCTGGGATGGGGCTGGGACACCGCCCTGGCACACAGGGGGCAGGGCATGGTCTCACTCTGGCAGTGGTTTTTGTATTACTTCTTTTTTTTCAATTTTTATTTTTCCTAGTAAAGAACTGTTATTCCTATTCCCATATCTTTGCCTGAGAGCCCCTTAATTTCAAATTTATAAGGATTTGTAGGGAGGGGGTTTACATTTTCCATTTCAAGAGAGGTTCCTGCTTTCCTCAGCAGATACCTGTCTTTTCAAACCCAGACAGATGGGCAGAGGGAGGAGCGGTGTGGTGCAGGGTGTCAGGAGCCTGTCCCACTGTGTGACACACCTGGGTGATCTGTCCTGCCCAGAATGTGCTTTTTGAGACTCCAGAGGAGTTGTACCAACACTGCCACAAGCAAATCACTGTGAGGTTCTCCCTGGTTTGGGAGGGCAGAGATTAGTTCTTTCGTATTCCTTGCCCTCAGGTATGGATGTGGCTTGGAGCAGCTCTTTCAAGCCCTCAGGATCTGGGCATCATCACCAGGATGGCAGCTGGATGCAATGATATAATGATTTTTCTGTGTATACTCAATTGTGCACCATCTCTGCAGAGAATGGGTCAAAACCTGGGGCTTCCTCCAGGCACCATGGGGTTATTTTAGCATCTTTTCTCCAAGATTTTTTTTCTAAAACCTCCTATTTTATTTTATTTTATCCTTTATATTGTAACTCCGTTATAGGAAGACTGGGGAGCTTTTCCAGGCATCTCTCTTGATGGGAAGCTGTAGGTCAGAGGGAAAGTCCTTTTCCCTATATATTTTTCTTTATAAATATCCTATTCTGGTTATGTTGCCTTTACCCCCGAGTGCTGACGTCTCACATGTGTTTATTTTTCCCCCCATTTTCTTCAGGGACTCCCAGGAATGTCAGTTTTCAATGAGGAGAGGTGCCACTGTAGCAAGTGTCGTGTTTACCCTGTGACTCTTGTTTCTGAAAATGGAAGAGTTTCCAGGGAGCAGCAGGGATGTCACTGGGGGAATCCACTTGATTTGTCCCCATAGTTTTCATGTTTTCATATCCTCTGGGAGGGGGGTTCTCCCTCTAGTCAGTTGATGAAGCTATTTGTTATTTTTAGCTGGTTTTGAGAGAAGCCAAAAATGGTTTCCATTACTCATTTCCCACATTGGCCATGCAAAGGCTATGGCAGGGCAAGAACATGACCCTCAGCCTCTTGCCAGGATCCAGAAACGTGTGGGGAACTCTCCCTGCAGACTGTACATTAAGGGGAACTCCTCTTCATGGGTGAGGGTTCACATTTTTCCTCTGGAGCTGAGGAATTCTCCTGTTCCCTCATCCAGAAGTTAAATTATGCTGGGCACATTTCTCAACTTTGCCATGTAATGGGCTCCCAGAATCTGATAGACCTTAAGAAAGAATTATCATGGATATAAGAAATACAGAGTTGGGCTACTCCAGAATGGGGATCACTTCCTCTCCTTCTATTTGGACTGTTTGATGTTCATTATTTCTCTGCTTTATTTTTCTCTGTAGCTTTTCAATTTCCTGGGAATGGGAGACAGGCAGTAAAAGGCAGCTTTGAAAAGTTTTTTGTCAAAATCTTTGCAGACCAAGGTGGCAGACAGGGATGGCATAAGGGTTGGGTGAATATTCAGGTGTTTTAATTCTGTGAGACTGACGATTAGTGATCATGGATCACTAATGAAGCCTTAGCAAAGGCTTTGTTTGTTCCCTGAAATGCTTTGGTGCTCTAAAACAAAAATGGCATTCATAATAATAGTAAAAAAGGTGTGTTGAGTTGTGGAGATGGTCTCTTTAAAGCAGGAATACACTGAGTGTGGTAGGGATAGCAGTGTTGCCAAGTGGTAGAGTGGGATTGTTTGTTTTGTATTACTGTCTGTACCTTATAGCTTTGGCTGTACTTTTCTTATTTATTGCTGCTTTAACTTGGTCTGGAATGTGCCAGGAGGCCTTTAGACAGCTCACATTGTTCATAGCTGAGCAGAATCCTCACACTCACCTTCACTTCTTCACACGAGCTCCAGTTGGAGCTGCAGAGGCAGAAGTGCTGGGCCAGCAGCACTCGGTGACAGAGCAGATGCTGGAGTCACTCCTGTGCTAGAGCAGCTCCAGCAGCCCTGGGCAGAGCAGCCTAGCTGTGTCCGCCAGGAGAAAAGGGGAATTTCTCCCTAGATCTCAGCCCTATCAGAAAATTCCTGATCCTTTTGTGTTCAGTTGCATAATCAGAGCTCTGGAACGTTTTTCCCTTTCCCTTAGCTGTGTTTAATATGTGATGTTACAGGTTTTGGGTGGATATTGAGCCCCTCTCTACACTGAAATTTAGACATATAAAGCTCTGAAGTAACATAAAACTGAAAGCCATAAAGGGTGGCCCTTGTCCTGGTACACAATTCTCTGCTATGAGAAGCATCTTAGCACTGCTCAAAGAATATTTTTTTTACTAATTCTACATTCTAATTTTTTTTTTACTAATTCTACATTATACAGAAATTGCAAGGAAATTTCCAGAAAGATCTAAAACAAAGAAGCTTGCCAAAAGAGCCCCATACTGAAATAGATAATTTTGAGTGCTTAACAAAAGGAAAAAAAAATCAATAAAGAATTACCATGAAATCTCTGCAGTCAAATATATGATTCCCACTTCCTCTCCTGCCCATCCAGGCCTTTCTTCCTATTCATTTTATTCTTGCCTGCTTTTTCTAATTCCTTTTAATGGCATTATTTACCTGGCCCTGTGGCTTGCCTAACAACTCAGTGCCACAGAAACTCTGGGGTCTGCTGTTCTCCTGGCTTCAGCTGAAGCAGGATGAAAACTGATACCCCGTGTAGAAGTGAGAGCTCCATCACACAGCGAGTTTCTTTCAGCCTCTGTGGTTCCAAGTCACCTCTGAGGTGAGCACAGCACATGTGCCAGCTCCACTGGGTTGTGAATAAGGATATCCAGGGGAAAAAAAAAAAAAAAAAAAAAGAAAAGAAGTGAGACGTGAGCTTTAGCTCAGTGAAAATGCTTCAGATTTTCTGGAAGCGCAGAATAGAAGAAGTGATGAATATTTTACGTTTTAAAAAAGCCAGCACTGGTTCTCTTAATTTAAGTCATTTTTCATGTAGTTACCATCTATCGCAGAGAGCAGAGGCTTCAGCTGGTAAAAATTAGTGTATTTCCATAAACGAATGGATCTGGTCTGGCTTATTCCAGCTCAGCATTTGACTTACTACAAATAATGGAATTGGGAGGTAGGGATGTAAGGAAGAAATTAGCAGTGCTGCAGCTTGGCAGGGATCACCGAGCTGTTTGCAAGAGCCCTGAATGCTCAAGCCCAGAATGGGCCAAACCCCTCATTACAACCAGGATTAACAACTTCTTCTTGTCGTTAAGAGGCTGCAAATCAGGGCTGCTTTGGTTGCAGAGCATTGGTTGTGCAGTTGCTGGAGGCAGCTCCGAGGGGTCCCATTCCTGCTCGGGGCCCCAGTGTGTTTCCTATTCCCCTCCCTGACGTGGGATCCTTTTTGCTCCCCCATTGGGCAACCAAAGCATTCCAAGCATGACAGTAATTAGTACCACACCGCCCCATTGTGCTAATTGGAGCTGCAGGTGCTTGATGTTGCTGAAACCTGGACTTTTCTGGGACTTTAACTTCCATTTGCGCTGTCACTCTAAGGGATTTTGGCCACGGACAAGACCCCTACATTGTCCTTGGCACAAATGCCAAAGAGATGCCCCCTGCTCCAGAGTTTTTACGATCCCAGTGATTTTTAATCCCATTGTTAAAAGTCACAATGCCTCGTGCCTTAGAACTGTAACACGATGTTCATGGGCAGAGACAAAGATGCACTGAGAGACACAGAGCCCACTTGGAAATCTCACATCTGTCAGGAACACTTTGGTCTGCAAATGTTACACAAATGACCTTCGGAGGTGCTGCCATGGGTCAGGGTTTGGAGGGAAAAGGGGTTTTGCCTTTTTAGTTTGCTCCTGTTCTGTCTCTGGAATCAGTTTTATATCCGAGCTCTTGGCTTCCCACCCTCGTGATGTCCATCAAAGAAATTTCTTAGCAGTGAGCTTCAATTCATAATACATCTTTTCTATCCTGATTTTGTGTAAACTGTGACTCCTGCTTCTCTTGAGTGTCTCAAATCTGATTCTTTGTGTTTCCATAAGAATCACAAGTAAAATTTCCAATTCATTGCTTTTTTCCTTGTTATCATTATTTTTTGTATGTTTAGGAATTGTGTGACAAATAGTTCTGCATGTTTTTTTGGGTTGAGTAGACATGAGGATTTCAGATTTGCTAAAAGAAATGTCCTGCTTAGTTGCCTTGGAGAAGGTGCATGGGTAAATCACATTCCCATTTCTTTATTTCCTGCAAGTCTGATGTATCTAGTTACAAAGCTGCTACTCCTCAAGTGGTACAACCTCAATTTTCCACTCCTGAGACAGAAACAAACAACCCCAAATCGAAAAGAAAAAAGGTAATTTGAGGAAGATTTCATCTTAGATGGTTTTGATTAAAAGACAGACCTAAAGGAGCGTGTGTCGAAAGACTCACGTCTGGTCATCACAATCTTCTGTAGGGAAGAAACAGATATTCTGCTTGTTCCATTTCAAAAAGGTTTTTGGCCTTTTGTATTTTTCACAGAAGCATAGATAATTTCTTTTTTTACTCCTGACGTTTGCAAAAAAAGCTCTCTCTTCCAGAACTGTGTCTTAGAGACCAGCAAACTGAAGATGGAGACTCTTGAGAGTAACCTGTAGTTGGGAAGCTCAAAAGCTTCCTTTAAGAAATACAGTTGTGCTCCTTCATTTAATTAAATGCAGCACTTAAAATGAGGGAATCGGCTCTGTGAAGTATCATTTATCTGTCATGGCTTTGTAAAGAAATGAGACAACTTAAAGGTATGCTAATCTTTCCCATTATTCTGAAGCTCGGCTTTCAGCAAGAAAAACTGCCCTTCATAGGCAAGTGTCATAGTTAACACCTCTTTATAAAAGATAAATGATAATGGAAGAGGAAAACAATTACCATGGTGCTTTCAGCCTCGAGGAAAGCCCTGGTGGATGAAGTCGAGGTTCTTAGTGGAGGATCATAACAGACAATGCATCATAAAACAAACAACCAAGAATGAGGAAAAGCTAAACTTAACAGAAAATTATTTCCTTTTATTTTCATTTCACTTGACTTACTTTCCCGCGGCAGTTGAAATTGATGTCTCTGGTGGAATTAGCATGTTTGTGACTATCTTTTGCTGTCGTAAATGTACTTTTTAAAAGAGATTTAAGGGCCCACCAGAGCTCTGAATCACCCTGTGGACAATCTTTTCTCTTTCTCTATTGACTGTAATGCAGAAACTTTCTCTGGTCCAGGCTGGTTTGATGCCTCTGTTGTGCCCTGCTGTGCAATCTTTGAGCTGAAATTTTCAAGAGGCCCAGTGGGGATTCCACATTTTTTTGGCAAAAATTGGCCATAAAAATACCTTAGCCCCATTTGATGTTTCCAGCCTTTGTGTGTTTCATTCTCTGTTATCTCAGCACGCAGCTGCCAATGGCAAGGGTCAGTCAGGAGACCCAGATCCAGCAAAGTGCTCTGGCATTTGATTGCATTTAAATAGTGAAAAGCAGTGGCATCAAATCCTAGGAATTAGGAGAAGGGATGATGTTGATCAAAGCAATGGACACCAGTGCCTTGGGAATGGATGGAGGGTCTGCTATAGAATCCCTGGGTGACCTTGAAGAAGTACCAACATTGCTGTGCTCAGCTGTTGATCACTGCTTTCTCTGCATCTCTGTTTGTGAGGGATTCAAACCCAAGTATTGAGTGAGCTCTATTAAATTAGGTGTTTGTAACTGCAATAAAGCACACAAAATAAAGATTTTGGAGTGTCTGCTGCCACCCAGAACCCCTCTGAGCCCTGGGCTGAGCCCAGCGTGGGCAGCAGGGCAGGGGGATTGTGCCCCTGTGCCCAGGTGAGACCCCACCTGCAGAGCTGCCCCAGCCCAGGCCCAGCACAGGGAGGAGCTGGAGCTGCTGCAGAGATCCAGAGGAGGCTCCAGGGGGATCAGGGGATGGAGCAGCTCTGCTGGGAGGAGAGGCTGGGATTGTTCAGCCTGGGGAAGAGACCAGGGGTGATCTAACTGTGGCCTTGCAGTGCCTGAAGGGGCTGACAGGAAAGATGGAGAGAGACAATTGACAAAGGGCCTGGAGTGCCAGGACAAGGGGAATGGCTTCTCTATATATGGCTTCTTCTATAGGGCAGGGATGGATGGGATATTGGGAATTAGGAATTGTTCCCTGTGAGGGTGGGCAGGCCCTGGCACAGGGTGCCCAGAGCAGCTGTGGCTGCCCCTGGATCCCTGGCAGTGCCCAAGGCCAGGCTGGGCAGGGCTGAGAGCACCTGGGACAGTGGGAGGTGTCCCTGCCATGGCAGGGGGTGGAAACAGATTTTGTTTAAGGTCCCTATCAACCCAAAACATTCTGTGCTTCCTCAACTCCTTCAGTTTTCTGGGCAGATTAGAGGTTGGTCTCTACCATAAAATCCAGGCAGACAGAGGAAGCTGGAACTGTGCAGCTGGAACTCCCTCAGCAGGAGCACAGGTGTGTGGCAGGATGAGCTGCAGGTAGAGATCTCACCTGAGGTCAGTGCAGGTGTGCTCTTTGGGAAACACTGGAGCAGGCTGGGCTGGATCCAGCCACCTGCTGAGGGCTGTGCCAGGTGTGAGGCTGAGGAGGGAATCGCAGTCCCCACAGGGTTCAGCCCTTCTGCTGCTGTGTCTGCCCACCACCCACAGCCACAGGCAGGGTCTCATGCCTTGTGCAGTCTGCCCTAGAACAGAGGCTAGACAGAACTACAGAATAAAGCAGGGATTTATTAAAAGGCCTCCATGGATCCACCTTGGGCAGCACAAGAGCCCAGCCAGGGCTGCACCCAAGGTGAACCAAAATGGCCCCAAAATGCACGGCCGGGCACAGGGTCTCTCCCTGGGATCAGTTCTGCTCCATTTGCACCTTGCAGTTCATTGTCCCATTCCAGCTTTAGCCCTGCAGTCCCACCCTGCTTGTTTTTCTCTCTCCAGCCCACGGTGTTTGTGCTCTTGGGGCTGAGATTTGGATCATTTGTCCTTGGTGCCCAGCTGGAGCAGGAATTGTTTTGTCTCCCTGCTCTGTGCACAGAGCTCAGCATCCCCTGATGTGAACCCAGACCCACCCACTAAAGCAGCACAGAATGTGAAAATATAACAGCTAAAACCTGAGGTATCAGGTCTTTCTGCCCTTAAGTTCCTGCTCAAGTCCCACCTTTAGTTTGTGGCAGCTGGGAGGCAGAACACAAACAGTGTAACAGATTATGGAAATGTGTAAACACTTGTGATTTCCCCTGAGGTTTTCCTCAGTGCAATTCGATAGAGTGACTGAAATGAAGGAACATTGCTCAGTACCCTTAAGTGTGTGAGATCTGACCAATAATACATTATCAAGATAATACTTCCTTATCTCATATGTATGCTGGGAAGATTGATCAGTTCTTTGCCTGTAAAATTCTGGGAAACTGGGAAACGTTATTTGCCATAAATGCCAAGTACAGCTCTTACTGTGGCATCTGTGACTCAGTTCCTTCGTTTTAAATAAATAAAAGCCCATGTCATTAACAACAACAAAATAAATGCGTAAAGGCTTACTCAGCTACGGATCTGTAGCTGACAAATTTGAATTGACAAAGCTTAAGTAATTAAAAGCATGATCTGGAAAAAGATCCTCAAATGTCTGAATAGGTCTGAGACCTGGAGCTCTGCAATGCTGAGGACTTTGAGCTTTCTATCTCAATGTATGTTTTTCCTACCATTTCTCTGCAGCCAGGATTAATAGTTTGGCTTTTATCTGGTTTCTTATCCAAACAAAGGGACATCCCAAACTCTGTGAGCATTGAGGGTTTCTAAGGATCCCAGAGCCATAAGAAGTAGATATCTGCAGGAGCCTGTATGTTTGTTTTCCATGTACAGAGGTCAAATTTGGAGCAGTGTTGTGTTGAACCCCTTCCCAGCATCTCCAGCCTGGAGGGGGAGTGGGACGGGCTCAGAAGGAGATGATTTTATTTGATTCATGAAGCTTTGGTGAGCAGGGAGAGAAATGCCCCCAGGCAGGTGTTTTAGGTGGGGAAGGCAGATGAAGGTGCTCAGTAAAGAACTTTTCTGTGGAGCTTTTCCCTCTCTCTAGGCTGAGATTTGCTGAGGGGAGCAGAGCTGGGTGGGCAGCCTTCATTGCAGATCCTGTGCCTGTCCAGCTGCTCCATATCTCTGAGAACAGCTCTCATCTCCCATTCTGCAGGGACCACTTGCTGCTTTCTGTTTGCTTCATGGAGTTTTGTACTTCTCTGCCTCCTGCTTTGTGTCCTTTACTACCACATCAAACTGTTAAGATCTAGTGGGTTGTTTTTCCATTTTAATTCCACAGATGAATCGAAAAACAGATTCTCCACACTCTCTCATGAGTTTTTCAAGTGAACAGATAAGCTCAGCATCTTAATGTGGTATTGATCTGAGCCCTGTGGAATTTGAATTTGCTTGACTTTGTGAAGTTTGCATAGGTAGGATATCTGAACATCAGATGCCTGTCAAGCCTGAGACTGGCCTGTTTGATCTGGCTAACTCATAATTAATTGAGCTGTTAATGTGAGTATTTGATAAGAGCACCTGGGGGTGTTTGGCACAAAAGGTGCTGGTGATGTGGAACTTGACAGATGGATGCTTTCCAAATTTAAATCAGGTAGGTCTTAACCAATGATTTATAGCTGGGGAGAGTGGAATGTAAAGTGATGTGATATTTTCCAAGTGAAGCAGTCTGATCTTTCATGAAATCAGGATACAGGGTGGAAATGATCTGTCTATTAACAGCCTTCATTTCAGCTGGAACTGGCCTTGTTATTGTGCCTTTTGTGCTGAGAGTCTCCCCAAGCACTTTGCCACGACAAAACACACAATAGCTCAGCTATGGGGACAACAAATGGAGCAGTAATAATACACACAACCCCTCAGTCTGGTTTAGGGGTACACTGTGACTTGCAAATTTCCCACCCCAGGAAAACTGACTGCAAGGATTTCATCTCCTGTGACAGACAGGGGGGGAATATGAAGAGCTGTTATTCTGCCTGAGTTGCATGCACAGAGATCATCCCTGAGGCACTGCCAGGGTTTCTGTAGCAGCCACAGTGATGTGAGCAGCAGCACACTTGCATGTTAACCAGGCCAGCCAGCAGCACCTCTCTCCTGCAGCATAATAAGTGGGACTGGAGAAGGAGCATCACGTTTTCCCTAAGGGCCATGGCTGGCTGCTGAAACTGAAGCACACAGGGGCTGGAATTCATGGCATGGTGTGTTTGGGTGTCTCCTTATTCCTTGCTGATGAAACAGCTTTCCAGCTCTAATGCGTACTTGGTTATTCTTGCTGCTGCTGGTGTGATCAGCCAGCACAGGAGGGCACTTACAGTGCTGGGCTCTCACAGAGTTCCTCCTTCCTTCCAAGTCTGGGCTTGCTGTTGCTGGTTCCTCACCAGCCTTGGCTGGTCTGGCCTAATATGGCAAAATTCAGAGCTGGTGCTGGCCCTTGAACCTGAGCTCAGGCTTTGGGAAAGGAGAGACAACCTCCACACAGACCTTCCTTCCAGGTGGGTGGAGGGGAATATACAGTAACAACTGATTATCTTCATATGACATCATTCCCAAATATTTTTAACCTCGGTTGTGCTAAGATTGCACCCAGAGCTGATTGGAACACCTGTTTTAACACATTCTTGGCTTGTTTTGCTCCTTAGACTGGAAAATTCCTCAGGGGAATGAAGGGCTTGTGTGAGGAGGAGGAGGAGGGTGCAGGGAGCAGGGGTTGTGCAATGCACCCCCAGCACCACATTCCTCCCTGCACAGGACTTTATATATAAACATCAGAGCTCCCTGGGAAAGCTTGCTGTGGGCCAGCCTTGAGGATGGAAGCTTTATCGTTTGCTTTCTGATCAAACTCATCGGATGCTGAGCCCCCAGAAATGTTCATTTACTCCCTAAATGTCCTCCCTTTGTGCTGGCTGCTGTTGAAGTGGAGCCAGTGCCTGCCCAGGCAGTTTTGGACTTTGTGCTCTCGCTGTTCAGAGAGGATCTGAACTAACCACTGAGCCATTGTGAGGCACATGTGAGAGCTGAGCTGCTCTGCCAATCCCTCCTCAAATTGCTTTTGTTCGCCCTGTCTGTATCACCAAACCAAAGGCATCAAATTGCACTAGAAAGAGAATCCTGATTTCACAGGAGGCTCTGTTCAGTGTACTCACAGTCAGGGGCACTGCTGTTCACTGAGCAACATCAGAGGCCTTGGGAGGGCTGCACTCAATTGTGTTGCATTCGAGTCAAGGCATTTTCAAAATTCATTTCTCTTGCTAAAAGACCGACTCCCTCTTCTTTTAGGAAAAGCACTGTCTCAATAGAAGATGAAACAGAGTGTAACTAGGTTGGGTGTGAGGGGGGAGTTTGGTCCTGCTCCCAGCAGGACCCCTTGAGGCTCTGTGGGCTCTCAGGGCTTTGTGCAGCTGGGGCTGGGTTATCTTTAGGGATGAAGGTTGCAGTCTCTCTGGGCAGATTTGTTCCAGTGCTTGCTCTTAGAGCTGTTTCCCCCCACCTTTTCCAGCTGAACTTTCTCTTGCTGCAACCTGTGTGTTTCCTCTTGCTCTTGGTGCATCTCTAGGAAGAGTTTGACTCAGTTTCTCTTTATTTCTGCCCTGTTTAGTGCTTGCAGATTGAAAAGATGTAGCTTTAGCATCAACAGGGCAAACCCACTGCTCTTTGTACTTCTTGTCATGGAGGTGACTCTAATTTCACAGAATTCCAGAATTATTTGGGCTAGCAGAAATCTTAAAGATCATCTTGTTCCACTCCTTTCATGGCAGGGACAGCTTCCACTGTCCCAGGGTGCTCCAAACCCCATCCAAACTGGCCTTGGACACTTCCAGGGATCCAGGGGCAGCCACAGCTGCTCTGGGCACCCTGGGCCAGGGCCTCAACAGGGGCAAGTTTCTTCTAAGAATTGCTTCTAATATTTATATCTAATATCTCTGTTGCCATCCTAGAACCTCTCCTCTGAGCTCAGCCTCAATTAACTGACCTTGGTTTTCCCTCTTTTTCCATGTCTATGCCTTAGACCCATTTCTAACTGAGTATAAATTCTTTCTCTCATCCTTTCGTTTTGCTAATGCTCAGCTCCACTCAGATTGTTTGAAACCGGCTGTTGCTGGGAGTAGAAACAGAGAAAAGAATCAAATATAGAGGAAAATGTGTTCAAACTGTTTGTTCTCATAACTCAGTGCAAGCAGCCCAGGGAAGTAGGCATGAGCTTGCAGAAATACTCTGGGGTTTTGCACGTATCCAAACACATCCACTGTTCTAGCTTGCTTGTCAAATTCTTATGTTCAATATCCGAAATATCTCTTAATCTGATCAGATCTATCCTAAAATGTTGACAGTCTTATTTCCTCAGGCCCAAATGAGGTCAGTGGCCATGTATCCTTCTTGGAGACAATCGGGAAATAATTAAAATCTGGAAATGATCATTCAGGCAAGGATGGAAAATATTTTCAATTTCCTAAGTAGCTGTGACACTTTTCACATGAGTGCTCTCTTTCTTCTGAAACCCCTCACTTTTCTCTTTGGCCTCTCAGTGCTCTTTGTTTTCGCTCAAAAAAAAAAAAAAAAAAAAAAAAAAAAACAACCAAAAAAACCCAAGAAAAGACCAAAAACTTATATCCTGGTAGAAAGCAGAGGAGCAGAGGCAGGGCTGGGGGAATGTCTCAGTGAGGCAGCTGCCTTCTGCCCTGGCCATGTTTATCTGTTCTCATCTTCCTTCTCCCTGTAAATTACTAGTTCTGCAGTATCCTGCAGCTTTTCTCACTGGTCCCCATCCATCTCCCACCCTCTGGATAACAGTGGGGTTTTCCCTCAGGTGCTCTCAAGGGTTGGAGGACAGAGGCTGAAACCAAGCTCAAGAGCAGATCAGGGACTTGGATCAGGGTATAAATGCAGTAAAATCCAGATTTGTGTGTGTGCTCTCCTGCCCCAGCTTCACCTAACCTGGCATGGGATTCCTGTGTGCAGGCATCAGCCTCTTTTGGGGTCTCTGCACAGCAGCCCCACCATGGGAGTCACACAGGATCCCACTGAAATCATGGTACAAACCCATTAAACTCAATTTAGGGACCTGGACCAAATTTCTATCTATATAACCTTTATTTCTGGCTCTGCTTGTCAAGAGTGGTGGAAGGTGCTGTTATTTTTGGAAGTGACTTTGGTTGTGCAGAGCTGAAATACAGCTGTCCCTTACTCCAGCTGGAGGCATTTCCTCAGAGAACTTCTTTAACTTGTCACTGAATTCCAAATTTATTTTGGGGTTTTTAATATCACAGTGTGCCCAGTATGGAATATTAGCAAGAGTAAAATGACATGAATGTGAAATGGAGGAATTTAAACAGGCAAAGGACACTAAATTAATTAACTTTCATTCTCTCACTGAAGGAACTGTTCTCTGTGTTTTTGCCCAGCCTTTTATGCCACACATACATTATAACTTCTCACTCAGGTACTTTAATGCATTCAGGCAGTGTTTTCAGTTCCTCCTTTCCTACAGCTTGCTTAGCTAAAAATCAATTTGTTATTATGTGAATTGCTGCAGGACATAAAGCTGTCTATGTAACTAGCCCAATTAATTAATATTTTTGCACTCTACTTTAATCAAACATAATCGCTAGACTTTTAAATATGACCACTCATCAGTATTTTCCAGTGGAGCTTATTTTTCATGATTAAATTATTACTGCAATCCATCCTTGTGCCATTCCCCTACCTTCCTATTGAAATGAAGTGTTCTCAGCAGCAGCAGCAGCAGCAGAGACTAGGGAGGGAGAGTAGTGAGGAGATGGTGGAGATTCTGCACAAATCTTTCAAATGAATGAACCAGTCCTTGTAAATGTGTCACCCAACAGGGTGTAGGTGTCATGGAGGTGACTCTAATTTTATGGAATTCCAGAATTATTTGGGTTGGCAGAGATCTTAAAGATCATCTTGTTCCACTCCTGCATGGGCAGGGACACCTTCCACCATCCCAGGTGGCTCCAAGCCCTGTCCTTGGGCACTGCCAGGGATCCGGGGGCAGCCACAGCTGCTCTGGGCACCCTGTGCCAGGGACTCAGCAAACTCTCCTCTCTGTCAGTGCGAAGCCATTCCCCCTGGCCCTTGTAAATTGTCTCATTCCATCTTGTCACCTCCCTTCGTGTCCTACACGGTCACAATCAGGTCACCCCAAAACCTGCTCTTCTCCAGGCTGAACAATCCCAATTCCACAGCATTCAAAGGGACGCAATCCTGCTGGAGGCTGTGGCAAAACAAAATATCAGAACCCTCAGGTCTTTCCATTCCTCCTTGTCTCTTGTCCATCCTGAGATCAGGGCTGATTTCACATGGGCAGAAATGTACTGATACTGGGCAAGCAGAGGAATATAGAGAGAATTTATTGTACCCATTTGGTTGTTTTCCTATCTCTGTGGAGCAGATGCACTCAGACATAGTAACATGTTCTATAAAAATAACATTTTTACCTTTTATTGTGCTTTCTCCTGCAAGATGAAACACTGAGTTGGAAAACACAGTTGTTGGAAAGCATCTCCCTTATATCTCAAGGCAAAAAATAAAGAGTTCAGGGCCAAGGATCCTGCCCTTGGTGGGTGCTAGCAGCTGCTTGAAACAAAGGCAAACTGGATGTAGAAACAAGTTCCTGGAGACTGTCACAGTAGTTTGCACTTCAGCAACAGCTCTTAATGACTGTCCTCAATAACCTGAGTGCTTTTGGATGTGCTAAACCCATGGGCCAGAGAACTGCAGAAAACCAGGGCTAGAGAGGGCTTTGGAGCCTTTGAGCTTGACAGTTCACCCACTATTTTAACTTGAGGACTATCTGGACTGCTTCAAGAAAATATAAAGTCTATATTAACCAGCTTTGCTCCAGTTGTTTATTGCTCAAGTCGAGCAAATATTAGTCTAAACTACAAATATTTATGTATTATGCTCTTTATTTGCGTGCAGATGTGCATGTACAAGTGGTTTTTACAATTGGTTTTACCTACAGCTTCCAGCACTCTTGAGACACTCACCAAGTTTGGACTGGAAGGATTTCCTTGATGGTTTCTTCTAGTTTTCCTTTTTCTGTTCTCTGTCTTTATTTCTGCCATTTTAGGGGTGGAGAAAGAAGGAAGAGATGCATTGGTATAAAAAGAAAATGGGAGAAAAGAGAAGTAAACTATGCCCAAATTAGTAAATGCCTAGAAGAAAAAATCCAATCCAACCAATTCCTCAGGGTGTCCAATGTCTCAATGTGTTCCTTTTGGAAACAAAAAGCAGTTCTGATTTTCAGGAAATTTGACGTTGGTGTGTCGAAACCATGAATAAAAAAAAATAATTCTGGGAAGTGGAATTATTTTTTTTTTTTTTGTCAGAAAGATCCTCTTCTGAAAAGTTCCTGGATGGTGAGGGATTCACCTGCTGGTTCCACAGAATTGCTGGGTGCAGGAGTGATTCTGTCAGTCTCAGGTAACTGAGCTGGTGGTTCAGGTCCTTGCTGCTCCTCACACGCTCCCCAAACCCAGCTACAGCTTTTTCCTTAATTAAAAAACTGCCCTTTCTGCTTTCTCCAGAATCCCCTCAGTGTGCACACGCAGCCTGAGGGATATTTCATTTTCCCCCCTCTCCCAGAGAAGATTGCATAAGGATTGCTAGCACGTGGCTGCAGTGCATGGTGTGCGGCAGCCAAATAATCCTGGATTTAAGAGTCCCTCAGCTCTCATTCACACGCCAGACCGTAACCGCTCTGATTTTCCCCTTTCAGCAGCTGCAATACCCAGGCACAATGGGGTGACTTAAGGTTAAGGATGTCATTTCAGCTTTAACTTGGAATGTCCTAGCTTTGATGGCCCCCAGCCAAATCCTTAACATTATTTTAATGTCGTTTTTCTTCTTCGTTTTATGTTTGCATACATTTAAAAACAGAGCAGGGGTTACTTATGTCACAGCTGTGCATACTTTCTAAGGCCAATGGATAAATACAGGCTTTATACTCCAAGAGGAAATTTTTTTGCAGGACCCAAAATGCAAGTCGGTGGAGAGTCTGGTTGGTGGATGAGATTGGCAGCTGGTGCAATGAGCTGTGTCTGCCTTGATTTTGATGGAATTGAGCTGATTTATCTCTGCTGAGGATCTGGCCCCATGCTCCTCTCCAAGCTCAGAACTCTTTTCTGGCTACTTGACATATATTTGTGTTTGTATAGAATTATCTATCTCTTCCCACCCATTTCCCTCTTCCTGTCTTTTCAAATTTAGGGTTTAATTTTGCACAGACTGTATCTATTTGTCTGATTTTTCTTTCCCAAAGAAAAAAATATGCATTTACTTTTAAGCCACACAAGTGCTGCATGTTCTGCACTGGTACCCAGGTGGCTGGGTTGAAATCTCATCTGAGTGAAGTTTTCCAGTTTGTTTACTGGAGTCTTCCCCAGCAACTTGTCTAATTTGTCCTTTTCTGATCAGGATTGATGATGTGCTAAAAGGTGTTTTTGTCTATTTTTCTGGTATGGAAGCACTGAGCCAATACTATCTATAGTATGAAGTGTAAAAGCACAAAAATACTTTAGAAGAACCTTTGCAACCAATTCCTTAGCCAAATACCAGAGAAAATAATTGGTTTATTTTCTTTGGGTTTCTTGGTTTGGGTTTTTTTTTCTCTGTTTTCTTTGTCACAGAGGGGAGATTTTTAGGATTAATGTCTATTTTTTCCCTTAGTTTTCTTGTTTTTATCCTGGGTAAAAGTTTCAGCTCTTTGTTTTCCTTACAACCAGAATGCCTTTGAAAATCTGGAAGCCATTTTTTCCTACCTAAACAACTTGGAATTTTAGCTTAGGAAGGTCACGAGAACCCAACAACTACAACTTGAATTAAATGCATGAAATCACAATGGCAAAAATAAATTATAGTGATGGTAGCTGAGATTTAGCACATTGTGTACCTGGGCCAAAACTCAGAGACATCAGTGGAAGGTTTTCCACTGACCTTAATAAGCTTCAGGTCAAGCCTTAGCCCTGTAAGACGGGGCTTAATTCTTTGGCATCGCTCTCCACAGCGTGCAGCCATCTCCTAAGCTTAGGGGCTCAGCCCCAGCACATCTCCCCCCTGTTTTGGGGCTCTCTCTGGGTCCCTGCAGGCCCCTTTGGAGCAGCAGAAGGGTTTTTGAAGGCGATGCTCATTAACAGCTGCTCCGCGCGGTTCCAGCCGCAGCTCCCGCGGTTCCTCCTCTCCAGGGCTGCAGGGAGATGAAACATTCATGGCTCCGTGGCCCAGCTCGCTGCAGAGCCGGAGGATTTTCTGCAGTCACGCCATCCCTGGCGTGCACAGACTGTTCAGGTGAGCACTAATGCTCAGCCCCAAGGCATAATTGCAGCGTTTATGGTCAATGTAATTCTGATTTGCCTCTCCTGGCAGATGGATTTCCAACGCGTTCTCCTCCGTTGTCGGTGTTAGTGCAGGGGTTGCTGTGTTCCTGGGGGAAAAGGAAATGTTGCATACTCAGTTCTTTAGAAATCTGTATTATTAAAAATACATATTCTCTATTTCTGAAAGTATGAAAGGGAGGAAGAGAGCACAAAGCAGCAAGAGGGGGAGAAGTCCTGTTCTGAGCACCAGGAGGGTTTATTCCTTTTGGATGTTCTGTGCACAAAGAATTCTCTCTGAGCCAAAGAGTGTGGAGCTGAGGGAAGTTGCAGCCCTGCCTGTGAGCTGCCAGCCACTTTTTGGGGGCTGCTAATCCCAATCTCTGCATTTTCTGAGAGTTTGTGCATGAGGCAAAGCTTCAGGGGGCAGTTTCCTGCTTTGTTGGAAAGAGCCAGACAGACTTTCTGTGTCCTGTCAGGCTCTTTTCCTCAGCTCCTTGGGGCTTTTCCCTCTCTGGTGTCTGAACTGCATCTTCAACACATGAGTGGTGGCCCAGAGACTGAAGCATCCCCATGGTCAGGGCAGTGATGGCCAGGCAGCCTTGCCTGGGCTGGTTAAACCCAGGCTGGTTTCACAGCAGTGCAGGGTGTTGTGAATGAAAATATTCCTGTTTCCCTCAGGAGATGTGCCTTGATTTCCCCAGCAATTGCCCTGTGGAAGGGCTGGGAGCTGTGAGTCTGGGCATGCTGGTTATCCAGAGATGTGCAAGAGCTCTTGGCTCCTGCCACCCTGTTCCTCCTGTGCCCCAGGGGCTTTGTGACCCAAGCAGCAGCTCTGACAGCAGCTTTTTCTTCACATGCCTCAGTAAAATGCACCAAAACTTAGATTTCTAGTGCTGAGAGCTGCACAGTTTATTGTGATCTCCAACTCTGTTCTGTGGAATCTTACTCTGAGGCTCCTGCTCCTTCTGGAAGAGAGCCTGGAACATTTTTACTTTTTAATGTATGTTTTGGTCATCTATGGGACCCCTGCCCACCACCCAGTGACTTCAGGGGGGGACACCAGGGTGATCAGAGAGATGGAGCACCCTGTGCTATGAGGAAAGGCTGGGAGAATTGGGATTGTTCAGCTGGGAGAAGAGAGGGCTTTGGAGAGATCTAATTGTGCCTGATGGGAGTCTGCAGGAAAGGCAGAGAGAAAAACTATATAGAAAAAACTATCCTGAAGTGACAGGACAAGGAGGAATGGCTTCATGGTGCCAGAGGGGATCTTTAGATTGGATATCAGGAAAACTAAGAAATCCTTCCCTGTGAGGTGGGCAGGTGCTGGCAGCAGCCTGGGACAGTGGGAGGTGAGGCTGGGACTGTTTGATCTTTAAGGACCCTTCCAGCCCAGACCATTCTATGGTTCTGCCTCATGTAAAGCCGTAAGTTACAGTGTCTTGACCCACCAGACCACTCCAGAAGTGGGTGAGAGCTGGATATGGAGCCTTTTATACACATATGTGCATATTCATACCTTTTCTTAGAGATTAGTTTTCCTCACTTCTGCAGATACTTCCCAGCAGTGGTCGCAGCTTGGGTGTGGATCTTCCATCACTCTTGCCACAAAACCCAACGTGGAGTCCAAGCAATTAAAAGCAAAACAGTCCAAAATGAGCAGAGGGAAACCTCTACAGAGCTTTGCACTTTGATTTCAGAGTTGAAGCTGAAATTCTTCTTCCCAATGAAAACATTTAACAGTGTTAACAATTTTCGACAAAATAAAATATTTGTATTTGGAAAAGCATTTAGAATCACAGAATCATTAAGTTTAAGTTAATCAAGTCTAACCTAGCACCACCAGCCATAGGAAAATTGTTTAATCTGAGAAATTATTTCAGCTATCTCTGGTATTATACAAACCTCATCCTGCAATAACCTGAGTGTCCTGGTTTGAAAAGACAGGTGTCTGCTAAGGAAGGCAGGAGCCTCTCTTGAAATGCAAAATGTAGACCCCCCTCCCTCTGAATTATCATTTTGAAATTAAGGGGCTCTCAGGCAAAGGTATGAGAGTAGGAATAACAGTTCTTTACTAGGAAAAAGAAAAGTAAAAAAAAAGAAGTAATGCAAAATACATGGCCAGAATCAGACCATGCCCTGCCCCCTGTGTGCCAGGGCGGTGTCCCAGCCCCATCCCAGGGGGGCTCAGCCCTCCTGCAGTGCCAGCTGTGGCTCTGCTGCAGCAGGGATCCTGCACAAGGGGGGAGTTTTCCTCTGCAGCTCCAGGGCTGCTGCAGATGGGCCTGGGCTCCCTCTGGCCATGCAGGGCAGCAGAAAGCTGCTCCTCTGGCAATGCAGGGGGCAGAGGCTGCTGTGCTGTGCCAGGCTCAGATTGGATCCAGGCAGGAATGCTTGGCTCCTGCCCTGGGCGCAGCATCTCCCCATGGGATGCTGGCATTGGATCAGCCCTGCAGGGACACTCAGTGGCCATGGACAGCAGAGATCTCCTGGAGGGAGGGTTGGCTGTGGGAGAGAGAAAGAAACAACTGCCCCATGGACAGCAGAGAGCTGCCCCAGCTCTGACAGGTGGGGATAGAACACACAGCCCCAACCACATCTTGCATTTGCAACCTAAAACACTGAGTTTATTGGAAACTAAAAATTCCTATTATCTCTTCTCTGAGACTACTGCATGTTTGTTTTAAAAGAAACAGCAATTAATTACAGAATGCAGACAACCAGGACAGAATCTCTGTGCAACCCAGCAGCAGGGAGGGGTTTGAATCCTGAAACATTGGTGTAGTGTTAGTTTTTATCTGTTTTAGACCCTTGCTGTTTATCCTGTATGAACAAAACCACTGGTGATGTGAGAATCAAATGGAAAAGCCATTGGTGATGTGCAAATGTTGCTTGTTAATAGTGGGATTTGGGATCAAAATTTGTGTCTTTGCATCCTGATTTAGGAGGTGACTCTAGCTGTTATGACTGACTGAGATTTTCCATGGCACATGGTTTGTGGGGGTGGGAGAAAATATTTTACAGACACTGGAATTATTGCTGCTCTTAGGCAAAAGAAATTAATCCTAATTTACTGAATTCCACAGCAATTCTCTTTCTGCAACAGCCACACTTGTGATGGACAAAATTTGAGCTGTTAGTAGAAATTGAAACTCTATCCAAAAGCTTGAGGCCATAACTGTGAAGGAGAAACTAAAACCATGAATTACTTGGCTTAAACTAATACCCTTTAGCAGGGAACAGGAATGGAATTGCATTTTCTGTGGGATAGGCAAGTTTCACTCAAGTAGTTCCTGGAGCAAAGGTGTTTGAGGTAGGAATAATCAGGATTTAGGATTCAGGAATAATCCTGTCCTTAAGTGAACTAAAAGCACTAAAATCAATCTCCAGTGTCATCTTTAACTTGAAGAAGCAGGACCAAGGACACACTGTAGATACTTCAAACATGGCAATTCCAAATGTAAATTGTTTTAGTTGCAGTTCTTTGAGGCTGTTGAACTGTATCATGAATTAAATCAAAGTCTGAACTGAGAAGGAATAATATGAATATTTCTAAACATGAAGAAGTATTATTATTCACTCCAACAGTAGCACACAAATAGTATAATTACTGTGGCAATACATTTTTTTTTCTTAAATCACTTCTTGTGGTGGTGAAAAGTGCCAATCATTTGCTAAACTAGTCAAGCCTTTTCACAGAATCTGCTCAGATTTATGGCTATGGAGGGAAAATTTGACTTGATGATTGAATAAATAGCACCAGCAAACTTGCTGTCATTATAGTCCTCATCAAAACCTCAACATTTTCCAGGAAGGGAGGCAGATGGACTCACCCAGAGCTCCATCCCTTTGCATCAGAGTCAGAAGTTCAGTGGACAGACAAATAACTCAACTTCTTTTTTTGACCAACAATAAAGTCATTCAGCTGAAGTGGAGACAAGTCGTATCTGATATCATATTTTTATATCCTTTTTGCTTATTATAATTTATTTTTTTTTCAGATTGGTATTGCACAGAGAAATATGCTGCATTCTTCTGAAATTAAATTTGAATCTGTATCAAGGCAATTTAATCCCACTCGGAGTTGGTGGATAAAGGAGCAAGCATAACCTTCAGTAATTCCCTCGCTCATTGTTGGCTTTTTCTCATGCACAACAATTTAAAACAAAATCACTTTCTCTAATGAGAGACTATAAATTACTTCTTTAATGAGACACATGAAGTTTGAAGAGTTGAATTCCCACATTTCTCTTATCTGTAAGCCTGGGCACCTCCAGGGATGGGAAAAGATCCATCGTGCTGGGTTTCTGTGTTATAATATCACTCAGTATTGAGATGATTATTACAATATCATTGAGTCCCAGATGGGAATCTGGCCTTTGGCATGCTGAGTATTGTTTTCATCTAATGCTGAGAGTCTTAAAATGCTTAGAATTGAAACAAAAATTGGGAGGGGAACTTGGAACTGCCCAAAACCAGAGAGCAATGTGGTGACATAGTTTCTCACAGTTCCTCCTACGCTGTTCCTACAAGTGCACTGCTTTGTGTTTCAGTAACTTATTTTTTGTATAGATATTGACATCTGCATTCTTTCTTGGAAAAAAAAAAAATATCTGGAAAGGATTACTTACTTATTTCCTTACATAACTTGCAGGTTGTAACGGAGTATAGAGAGGCAAGGATCAAACCTCCAAAAGTCACAGAATCTCACAGCATGGTTTGGGTGAGAAGGGACCTTAAAGCTCATCTCATTCCAAGGCTCTGCCATGTCAAGGACACCTTCTACCATCCCATGGTGTTCCAAGCCCTGTCCAGCCTGAACTTGGACATTTCCAGGGATCCAGGGGCAGCCACAGCTGCTCTGGGCACCCTGTGCCAGGGCCTGCCCACCCTCACAGGGAACAATTCCTAATTCCCAATATCCCATTGAGCCCTGCCCTCTGTAAAGCCATTCTTTTTCCTGTCACTCCAGGCCCTTTTAAATGGCCCCTCTCCATTTTTCTTTAGGCTCCCTCCACGTTCTGGATGGCCATAGTTAGGTGACCCCAAACCCATCTTTTTTGCAGGCTGATTTTTTGAAGAGCGCTTGTCTTTAAGTCAATCCCATGGGTGTCCCACAGCACAGACTCTCAGAGCTCCACAGATGGGATCCTTTCTCCTCAGGAACAGACCCTGGGGCAGCAGGAACTTTGTCCACAAACTGGTGGATCCTTGAAGAGGGGCCTTAGACCTCTTGAGGCCAAAGAGGCATCTATAAGAAACCAGTATTTATGCACAATTACAGATTTATATGTATATTTGTATGTGAAATATGCAGCACTCAATATATTGATCCTGCAGATGCTGTGCTGGCTTAGCCCAGTGTATTCTTTGCTCACTCCTAAATGCAATCAGGGGTGATGGCCCAGCCATTCTTCTTTCATCAGAAAAGGCAGTTTGTTCCATTTATCCTCTGTAAACCGTCAAGTCCCTGCTCTGATAGCAGCACAATTTAAGGTATTAGCATATTTATAAGCCAGTGTGTGTTCTAAGACACCATTTCTGTTTGGAGTCACATTTAATACCAGTCCTTTGCCTCTGCCAAGCCCAGCCCAAGGCAGAGCTGTCTCAGCAGACATTCTGTATTTGTGTTCTTTCCAGAAAATGTGTTCTTTGTAAGGTGGGATTGCATTTATGTATTTATACAGCTCTTAGCATTGTGAAAATCCTGATCAGATTGATTTCTAGGACTGGGGTGAAAGAAATGTTGTGCAATAACAATCATTGTCCCTTGTTGCCTTTCAGACACTTCAAATTTTAAGCAGACTACATTCTTAAAAGAGGGCAAATTAAATTGAGTTGTTCTGCACAGAGAAACAGTGTTTCTCAAATGCTTTCAAAACTGTAAAACAAGCTGTGAGTAGCCAACAAAAAGTATGTTAACAATGGCCAAATCAAACAGTGATTCAGAATTTGAATTAAAGGTCATAAAAACCCTGTATGCATTAATCACAGAGCTCTGGTATTAATATTAATAGCAGCTGAGAGCTGTTAAATAGCTGGTTTAGCTTAATTTTAAGCAGTAATTAAACATTTATTAGAACTTAACTCTATAAATACTTTATAGATAAAAAAGCCATAATAAGGGCAAAGCTGGATCAAAGTGTGGGCTATTAGTGCCACTTCTTTTGAGTTAGATGTATCACCAGGACTCAGATTGGTGTGAAAATATCATTTAGGAAATCATATTTGAAATATCTCAACCCTATATCTTGCAGGAAGGTCCTTGCAATGCCAGACTTTCAGATATTTGTGAAAAAGTTGAATTTTCAAGCTACTCCTGCTGCAGTTATCTAAATTATTTCTGCACTAAGGTTATATCAGGATATTTTCTGTCTGCCTTAACCCAGCTCTCAAGAAATTCTTTGTGGCCAAGATCTGATGGAAGAGATAAGTGACATCTGCTCAGAATGGATGGTTTAATGGCTAATTTACTTCTCACCTTTAATGCCATGAAAAACCCGAACAAAATGCCAAAAAATGCGAGTCAAACATTGTCCAGTGTTGTTTAGGTTTATGAATCCCCTGAAAACTGAATTCCAACTGGATTTGCAGGCAGTGATTTTTTTTCAATCTGTAGAAACATAGCCCTTAAACTCTTCTATAGGAACACTAAGAGTCAAGTAAAGATCACTACCTCTTTTTATTTCTGCTGTTCATTGTTACAGCAAACACTTTTGCTTGATTTTGATATTATGGTTTTATGTATAGGTTGGATATTAAGAAGAAAATTTTCACCAAAAGAATAATAAAGTACTGGAATGGTTTTCCCAGGGAGGTGGTAGAATCACCATCACTGGATGTGTTTAAAAAAGACTGGCCATGGCACTTGGTGCTATAGTCTGGTTGAGGTGTTAGGGCATGGGTTGGACTCGATGATCTTAGAGGTCTCTTCCAACATCATGATTCTGTGATTCTATATTGATATATCAAAAATAGGGATTATAGCAAGTTAGATCAATTTGGGTAATAGATGGGAATGACCCAGGAAGTTAAAGAAAAGTAACCAGTGGAAGCTTTTTAAAGTGACTGATGGAAAATGCTTCTGAGGGCTCTGGGAGCCCTGCAGCCCTTCTCACTGCACCTCTGAATTCAGAGCCAAGGGCCTGTTCTGGGAGCTGCACTCCTTGAGGATAAGAATCAGATGAAATTACCTGATATTCTCTTTTCCCCTGAATTCCTCTATCAGTTACTAGCCTGTTGTAGGGTTCTTTTAGCAGCGTTTCCTGATGAGCTGGGAGAATGCAAAGGGTGCAAGTGATTCTTGGTCGACCTCATTGGCCTGAATTCACGTTTGCTGGAGACGTTGTAGAGGTCAGAACTCTGTTTCATTTCAGGAACTGCTCAATAGCAGTGTCAGTAATTTACTGCTGTGAAAAGATGATTTAGTGCTTCAGATAAAAACACCTTGTCCTTAAAATGCATTGGATGCCTCTTTGTGGACACTGTGTGATTCCAGGGCTCAAAAGCTTGCTTTAGGAAGCAAGGGATTTGGAGCATGAGGGATTACGTACCCAAAAGTCCATATGCATCTTGAAAATCTCAGCTCAAACATCTGCTGGCATATGGCTGGAGCCAGGAGAAAATGTGTTTTGTTTTGCCTAGCTTGCACATGAGCCTGAACCAGGGCCAGTGCAGGACTGGGACAGGGGATGTTTGCAGCATGAGCTATGGATGGTATGAGGGGAGCACGAGTTACTGAGCAGCAAAACTATTTTCCTTCATGGTTAGATGCTCCATCAATAGATCTGGTAGTAGGAGTTACCTTAGAAATCTGTAAAATCAAAATTTGACCTCTAGGTTGCAGAGGGGTCTTTCCAAATGTCAAGGATTTAGTCCCAGGGTACCTGCTGAGTCCAAGAAGGTACAAACTATGTTTTTGCTATGTTTCCTTGGTGCAGTTTCCAGTGGAGATGATGGACTTGACCCATCATGTTGTACCTGAGAAGCTGCTGCACTTGGGCCTTTGTGGCAACTATGTTTTGATGGAAAAATGCTAAATATGTTCCATGGGGGTCCTTGCAGATAACAATACCATGGAAGTGTATTCTTTACATTAGATTTCTATATATCCCAGCTGACATGATAGCAGAGAAGTGGCTCCTCAGGAGATGTAAGTTAGTAAATGCCCATGTTTATCTGCCAGGAGTCCCTCTAGAATCTCTTCAATGACAGTGCTCAAGGTGTAAGCAGGCAGGGACATGTCTCCAGCTTCATTGTCAAGCACTTGCTTTTTCATTTGAACCATCTTTTGAGTCCAGAGGAGGTTTTCTTGGCTGGCCTAAGAGACAGTTATCTTTAAAGTTGCTCATAGATCTCCATTTTCCCCTTGTGTGGTGTTGCTGTCCCCTGGGTGTTGTGGCAGGTACGGAGTGGACTCTGTTGTGTGGAGGCTGCAACATCCTCATGTCAGGAGACAGCCTGGCAATGTTCTAGAGCAAGGCAGGTTATCAGCCTCCCATGGCAGCATCAGGAGAAATGAGAATCACACACTCATCCAGGTTGGAAAAGACCTCCAAGATTGAGTCCAGCCTTTGGCCAACCAGACCATGGGACCACAGCACCAACCTGGCGGAGCTCAGGAAGTGTTTGTAGGGGGACACAGTATGGGTAATGTAGAATGTAATCTTATCCCCCAATGAGTTGCAGCTGGACCCTATTACTAAAGATTAGGAGCAGGCTGGATGCTAACAGGCAAAAACCTGTAGCCAATAAGAACTAGTGGCATAAAAGAGTGGATTGGTGGGAACTGAAGTGAGAGAAGTTAGATGGCTGCTGCAAGGGTCAAGAATAGGCAGTGCTCAGAGGAGCTGCCTATGGGAAACATTGAGGCAGTATGAAACTCTGGCACTATGGAACCCTTGCACTATAATGATAAGGGAACTGTTGTAACGTATAAGGCGACACTATGGAACTTTTGCACTATAATGGTAATAGATCTCTTGATATAAATATATATATACAAGACAACAAGCGTTAGCATGATGCCCTCAGGCACAGAGTGGGGTTGCTGGGGGTGCCGTGTAGGGCCAGGAGTTGGGCTTTGATGATCCTTGTGGGTCCCTTCCAGATCAGGATATTCTGTGATGGCACTCAGTGCTCTATCCAGTTGATCCTTGGACACCTCCTGGGATGGGGAATCCAGCCCCTTCTGATCCCTGAGCACCTTTTTCATGGGGAAATTCCTGCTGATGTCCAACCTGAGCCTCTCCTGAGGCTGATCTCTCTCCTCCTGTCTCTGTTCCCTGGCTGTCCCCTCCTGTCAGGAGCTGTGCAGAGCCACAAGGTCCCCCCGATCCCCCTTTTCTCCAGGCTCAGCTCCTTCCCAGCTCCCTCAGCCTCTCCTCACATGTTTCACTCTCCAGAGTATTATCCAGGCAAGTCCTGCTTGCCTGGAGTTCCCCAAGTCCTCCAGAGCTGCAGGTGAACCTGTAAAACATTCAGGCCCCTCAGCCCCTTTGGAGAGGGTTTTATTGACAGGTTTGCACTGTTTAAATAACTGACTGCAAATAAAAGCCTGAAGAACTGAAAGGCCATGTGGGCTTGCAAAACTGAGCTTATGAAGAGCTCTCCCTCTGACTAGAGAGGCAGGACTGGTTTGGAAAATTTTCAGTAAAAATATTAGTATCTTCATGGGCAGGAATAATCTGGATTTTTCCAATTTTCTCATGAGAAGGGCTCTGTTTTTTTTTATAGATATTCTTTTATCCAACAACAAAGAACTCTAAATTATATAATAGCTGAAATTAAGCTAAATATAGAGAAAGAGACATGAAGTAAAAGTGATCTAAAGCAAAACAGGATATCTTTAAACTTTAAAAGGAGAGCATTTTACTTTAGCCAAACTGCATTTTCTCCCTTTCCTCATCAGCTTTTTTTTCCATAGAAACTTTCTGCAATTTCAACTTTTTGGGCATGGAGATGGGGGAATCTTCAAAACGCTGAAACTCTTTTCTGTCCGGATCTAAGAGAAAGAGAGAAATCTCTTTGGCTTATAGAGAGGAGACAAGTAGCATGTGTCCACTGCCCAAAATACTCCATAAAGTCTTGTCTACGGAATGGCAAAGAGGATTAACTTCCCTCTAGCCCTTGCTGCTGGTTCATGGACTGCATTTCCAGCACTGCAGTTTTATTTTCATTTTAGCTCGATGAAGTAGCATCACAATTAGTTCTTCAGCTTTCCTGTGCAAGTTCCTTCATTCTGAGGTCAGAAAATCTTCACTCTGCTGCAAAGTTTCTGAGGAAAGGGGAGGCAGCAAAGCAGGGAGCTCGTTAGCAAGGCTGGCCTATGCTTTGGATTGATTTTGTTTTCTCTAATGGCTTGATCATAACAGTTGCACTCTAATTTTTGTACAGGGTTGTGCACATTTCAGGCAATGTAAATATATACATTGGCATGCTTATTAGCTCTGCTGTTTAAATTAGGGATATTTGATAGTGTATAATAAAACCAAGTGGTCCTGTGTACCATTTGTCATGCTGAGCTTGGACTCATCTCTTTGTACTCCCACTCCACCCTTTCCAGCCTCATTATATTCCAAATGCTCCTCCTTGCTTGGAGCAAAATCAATCCTTGTTTTGCATTGGGTGGAAGAGGAGAAATGTGTGCTGGGATTTTCCTGAGTGCACAGAGCTGCGTGCAGACTTAATTCTTGGTTAAAGGATAAGTGTGGGGCTTCCCCAGGGAGGGGGATCGTTGTAAGACAGCTGAGGTCATGGTCACAGCCTCAGCCCCCGTGTATTAAACTGCAGAAAGGAGGAGAAATATGAGAGGGCCCTTTGCACTTAGCAAGAGAGAATACTACTGTGAATGCTTCTTCCCTGAGCCTCCAAAGCTACAGGCAAAATAGTAAATCCCTGCAGCTCTGAGAAGTGATTTTTTTTATCTTGTTTAATCATCCCTTCATTTCAAAATCCCAATTTCTCCCCACTGGCCCAATCTGTATTTCCCTTGCTGAGGGCTGGCCTATGTCACTGGCCAAATGCATCAGGTCTGTGTTGGAATGATTGCACGGGATGGATTTTTCTGAGGATGGAAGTCTCTTGGTGGAATATAAGAGATGGGATTTGAGTCCCCCACTTCCATGAATGGCACTGGGACAGGCTGCTCAGGGCAACAGGGGAGTGGCTGTCCCAGGAAGGGTCCAAAATCTGTGAGGATGTGGCCCCTGGGGACACCATTTAGTGATGATTACAACAGTACTTGATTCACCATTGGACTTGATGGTCTTGGAGGTCTTTTCCAACCTAAATAATCCTATCATTTATATCCACAGGACCTCAGAGAGGTTAAAATGGCTTTTAAATTCCCCTGGGAGTCAGGTGTTGATTTACCTGTACAGCCTCCTAAGGGGAGATGCCAGTGGCAAAGCAGAGAGAGGAGAAGCTCAGGATAAATGTCAGATGTCCTCTCTGGCAGCTGCCCAGAAGTAAAGATGCCTCAGAGACTATAGGAGCAGTGTGGGGAGCCTATTGGGGTGTTTGTCCTCAGGGATGTCCTTGGTCCTCTCCCCTTTTCTCCCTCAAAGACCAATGGCTCAGGCAAACCCTCAGAGTTTTCCTCTGAAGCTCTTGAAATTATCCAGAGTTGCCAAAAGAAAAGATTTGCTGACAGTCCGGATCCTATTGGCAAACCTAGGTGGATTTATGATGTTGGGTGGAAACCAATTTGAACTATACTTTTACGTGAATCTGATCCCTCTCCTGAGCCAGGCAAAACTTCATGATTCTGGCTGATTTTTCACACTCGGCTTTTGAGCACTTCTGTTCTCATTTGAGCTGAGGATGAAACTCTGGGCCTGCAATCCTGAACAACCCAAAACTTCCAGCAAATGGACACAGCTTTGTTCCCTGTTTGTCTCCAGCTCTAGGTTAGATGTCTTGATTGCCTTTTCCCCCCAGGAGCCCACAGTGCTCCACAATATAAATTGTCTGATGTGTTTGAAGCATGTGCCATCATCTCATGTAATTATGACAATTGTTATAATTATTAAAAGCTTTGCAATGTTTCTTCCTCTACTCCTCATAGCTCCTTCCACCATTTGAGGTTTGTAGGCCCAGTGTTTGGTTTTTTGAGGGTGTCACAGGCTTGACCAAGCTCTGCTCTGTAGGACAAGAGACAATGGGCAAGAACTGATGCCCAGGAAGTTCCACCTGAACAAGAGGCAGAACTTCTTCCCTGTGCAGTGCCCAAGCCCTGGACAGGCTGCCCAGACAGGGTGTGGAGTTGCCCTCACTGGAGATATTCCAGAACCAGCTGGACTCAACCCTGTGCTCTGGGATGACTCTGCCTGAGTGGGGAGCTTGGACCAGATGACCCATTATGGTCCCTTCCACACTGACCCATCCTGGGATTCTGAGATCAGTGTGACCATGGAAAATTACTTGAGGCTTGCCGAAATGCAGGCAGAAGAGTTAAGTGGGTGCAGTAAAGTTTCCTGTAGATTTTCTGCATGCTTCAGCCACTGTTTGTAAACAGGAATACACATAATAGGTTGAGAAATCAGCTCCAAAACAACAGGCATTGTTTGTGTGCTGAGTAACTCTAGTGATCTGTTAGGATCTGGAAAAAAATCATATTGTATCCAGATGAATGTAAAACAGAGCCTCCCCTGCCAAAAACCCCAACTGATACCTTGGGAAGTTCTGTAAAGATTACTTAACTTGTTTCCCTATGTTTGATTTGATTTCTGAGATTTGATGTTGGTTTTTTTGTTTTGTTTTGTTGTTTTTTTGTTTGTTTTTTTTTTTTTTTTTTTCCTAATTTCAGTAAATTAATGAGACACATTATAAAAATAATAGAATATCAAGTGAGTGCTGACTGGGTGACCCTCTCAGTGTCATGGCAGGAATGCACCAGGGTTGTGTTCACACTGCTCAGGACTAAGCCCTTCAAGTTTAGTTGGATTTTTGTTGGGCAAAGGTGGCTTTCGGCTTGATGTGTGCTGTAAATGTGGGGCTGTGCCATCAGAGTGGGTTTCTGCCACCCTGTCAGTGATGAGGGTGCAGAAAGGGCATTAGACAGCATGCCCCCTTATCAGCAGGGTCTGATGTGATAAGGTGTCAAGAACCAGAGATAAGCAGTGAACTCCGCTGATGTAATGGGAGCCCACTGGTAGCTGGTGAGGTATTGTGTCTGCCTGTATCTATTTCTGCCACTGTCTATCTGGAAACTGATGGAAATTAGTCTCTAAATCAGCTGTCAGGGTCCAGGAGATCTGCAGATCACCTGTGGTAAAGACACAGGTTTATACAAACTGCTCAGCTCTCATCTCTCTATTCCCTGTAATACAATGGAACATCCCAAAATTCCCTCCCTGTCCAAACCACCTCTGGGCACTGGGGCTTTGTTCCCACCTTGCTGAACACCAGAGTTGTTTTCTGCCTGAGCTGCACCTACAACAGCTCCTTCCTCAGCTGCCTTGGTGCCTTCAGAGCCACTCAAGGTCAGTGACCATGCAAGGACAGCAGCAGCATTGTTTGTCATCTGGGGAAAGCACTTCAGTTGCTAAATGGATTTGAGTTGAGTTTGTTTTTTATCATCCTGAAATAACCACTGCTCAAACAATTGCAATTCTTCTGATGTCTTTCTGGGAAACATTTGGCTTGTTTGGCAGTGCAGTGTTGTGTAAATAAATATGTACCAAGCATCAAAGTCAAGGAGGGGAGGGTGAATTCTCAAATAATTATGTAAATAAATCCACATAGCACACTCTGATATTGGCTGCCATGTGCATTTATATTAATCAGTATGGACATTACTGACAAGTGAATCTATCCTGCTGCATTCTCCTGAAGCTTTCAGAAGTAATGCTTCATTTTGCTCTGTGTTTTGCTATAAGGGATGCAGCAGAACGCCAGGGCTGGCTTATCTCAGCATCCCCTTCAGGTGTCTCTGGGAGGCTGAGACCAATCAAACTTTGCATAAATAAGTGCACTCGGCATGAGAGAGTTTACAAGGCTGATCCAGCACTTAAAAAAAAACACATTGGGAAAAAGTAAATAGGCTCATTTGCTGGACTGGCCTTTATTTGTCGATCTCATTTTGACCTCTTTGGGGAGGCTAAAGGACGTTCAGTGACTGTAAAGTGCAGAGACTTTTGTGTATAGCCCCAGATGCACTTTTTCGATGCTTCATTGACAACAGCTGTAATTGAGCCAGTTTGAGTGGCTCTCGATTTTTCCTTATCCAAATAACTCATGTGTTTGTCTAGGATTTGGCATCTATGCCTAATCACAAAATAAGTGAGAAAAAGCAGTTGCTCTTGCTGCTTCTGTGATCCCTCTGAAAGATGAAGCTATTGAAGGAGGTTGGAGGAAGTTGGTAAATTTTGCTGTTTGGTGGTGCACAGGAAATTGGTAAATTTTGCAGTTTGGTGCACAGATCACCTGAATTGGGAAGCTGGATTCTCATTCAGGGTTCCACCAAACCTGGGGCTGAGCACTGGCTACCCCATCCCTGAGGAAAAAGAGAGCTTGAGCAACCTGGCAGGAGGTGAAGATAAGAAGTAAAATATGAGGGGGTTCTTTTAGAAAGGAAGGAAATAATAAAAACAGCAGCTGAAGGTGGTTTTTAATTTGTGAACTTTAAATTATATGGCAATCAACCCTCTTGTTAAAGCCATAAGGGTCAGAGTGAGGAGTAGGTGGTGGAGGAAGGAAGGGCTGGTGCCATCTCGGTCAGAGACCTGGAAAGCAGGAGCTTTACTCATGTCTAGGGCATAAAATCACAGTAAATGGGTGAGCTGAGTTGAATACCTTACTGATTTTTAATTAGAGACGAGATGTTGCTCTCTTGGAGAGGAAAATTGCTGCAGCACCAGTGAGATGAATGCAGGGGTGGCTGCAAAGAGAATCAGTGGGGCAGAGGGGCCACCTTGGGACCACAGGAGTCTCGTCAAAAGAAGCTGGAATTTACCCAGCTTTCCTTTTCTTTCTTGACAGCCTTGTGGCAGTTCCAGGTGATACAGGGGATTGCTGGTTCTACTACAGCCAGTGAGATTATTTGCATCTGAGGAGGGCAAGTGGAATAAGCCTTCAAAGAGTAGGGTGACTCCTCATGTTTCAGTTCTGGATTGATGCAGAATAGTTTGACAAAGACCATGTGCTCTTTTTAATTCAGATTCCTTCCATTCCTACTCTTGGCCTTTTCCTTTTCCGTAGATCTGTGTATCCAGTGTACCCTAAATGTGGGCAAATTTCCTTTTAGTATCTGAATGGGGCTACAGGGAAACCAAGGAGTGGCTTCACATCATTAACTGCAGTGACAGGACAAGGAGTGATGGGTTCCAACTGAAAGAGGGGAAATTGAGGTTGGATATATTGGGATGAAATCCCACCTGTGAGGGTGGGCAGGCCCTGGCACAGGTGCCCAGAGCAGCTGTGGCTGCCCCTGGATCCCTGGCAGTGCCCAAGGCCAGGCTGGACAGGGCTGGGAGCACCTGGGACAGTGGGAGGTGTCCCTGCCATGGCAGGGGTGGGATGAGAGGAGCTTTAAAGTCCCTTCCAATCCAAACCATTCTGTGATTTAAATATGCACCGTGTGCATTGTTAAAATTCACTTCACCTCCAGTTCTTCAGATGCTCAGCAAGAATAACATTGGTAAATTGATTAATTACATCAATTAATTCAGTGGGGTTTTCCCCCCCTCTGCTCTTGCACAGTTTGCTTCCAAAATCAGTTCAGAGTGACACTGCCTGAGTTAGGGCTGTGACTGATTCCTTCTCTGGGGATTTCTCCTCTGGCCAGAGCACTGCAAGCTGCCAGTTTGAAGCTGTTCTCTGTGTGTGCCTAACAAATGGCTCTGGCAAACAGTGCACTTTTACAACATCATTTATTGGTGAGCTGAAGTGCTCAGGTGTTTTCACAGTATCACCTCTTACTGCTCTTTACCACTGTTTTTCACTCCTCCTTGCTGCATTTTGTTAAGCATGTATTACATGTCAATAAAGGTTTATTGATTGTTTGCCATTTATAGGGACAGTAAAGGCAAAACAGGTGTAATTATATGGTGAAAAATCACAGCAAAACTTAAAATAGCTTTCAGCAGCAAAGAGTAACTGGAACACACTGTAAGAATTGGGAAAAAATATCTCCTGAGAGGGTGAGCTAAGGGAAAAATTAGATAAGGAAAACTGGCAGAGCCTTAGGGAGCCTGAAGGCCCCAAATTCAAGTTATCCCATTCAGAAGCTCTTGCAGGTGACCAGAGAGGTTTAATCATGAGCTCATCGCTGACCTCAGCTGAAAGAAAGAACTATGCAATAAGGAGAAACTAGGTCAGACTCCCAGAATGAGAACAGAAGTGGAGCAGGGGCATACACAGAAGCAGAAAGGCCAAAGAACTAAATAAAGATACAGCATTCAAGAGCCACTGGCAGTAAGGAGATCCAGCTCTGTATCACTGTTACAGGAGGCTGTTCTGCTCTACAGTCAGGAAAAGGAGATATCAACACATCAGCACTGCAGATAATTGTTTAATGTCTTCTCTTCATTCAAGGTTCAACACTAATTAGATGATTTCTGTAATTAGGACTAGTTATAAAGCAGTAAGGTCCCAACCTAGGTGTGGGAAAATGGGTTAGGGCCAACCTGGATGATTTAGGTGCTTTCAGATGGGCTGAAATTGTGAATTTAATTTTAGAATACTTAAAAAAAAAGAAAGAAGAAAAGATATTTCAGTCTTGCAAGTGGGGTTAACTTGCAAAGGAGAGAATCAGAAGCCTGTGAAAAGACCAGCACAGTGAGTGTTCCTAAAAGAGAAGAAAGAGGAGGAGTTGGGGAGCTAGAAAGCCACCAACTTAACATCAGTTTCTGAAAAAGTACATGAACAAGTACTCCAGCAACCTTTTTAAAATGCCAAAAATCTCATCAAAGCCATCCAACTTCCTTGTGCAGGGCAGCACTCGGTTCTGTGCATGGAGGAGCAGCAGTAGATTTGTGTATTGAGATTTCAGTGAGGGCTTTGGCAGCCTCTCAATGACATCATAAGTTACAGAAACATTGTCTTAGTCTGCCTAAGATCTTAATTACTTTCAGGAGGGCTATTGTCTCTTTATTGATTAGAGTGGGGATCTAGGAGGCTTACCCCAGGCTTTGCCTCATGGACCTTCCACTTAAAGGCTTCAGGAAGTGTATAAAGTAAAAAGGGATAAATCTAGGCCAGTATTTAGTGCTGTCACTTAAAAGGAGCTCCCAGCAGAACCATGAGTGGAGATTTCCTCATGTTCCATCCTGTATAGAGTGTGCTGGATGCTCCCCAGGAGAGAGGAACCCCCTCTGTGGGTGTTTGCCCTGCTGCCAGGGGCTGAAGGCACCTTGCTTGAGTAGATATTGAAGTGTGAATGGAAATAATCTGTAGCAGCTTCTCCCTAGATGCCAACTGCTCCTCAGGGAGCAGGGAATGAAGGCCCTGTTGGATTAGGGATCTGCAGTGACATTGAGGTGTGAGCTCCAGTTTGTATAAATGCCCTGATTTGCACTCTTGCTGAATTTAGCCTTGTGCTGCCTCTTGTGCCCCAGCAACCCTGAGCAATAGCTTGGTTATTCACTCTTAAAATCAGGCCTTAATTGAAAACCAGGCCCAGTGGTCAAAGGACAAGAGTATTCCAAATGCCAAATATTTGTGAGAAGCCAGCTTGTCCCAGGGAGGGACAGCTGCTCCTAATTTTCCTGAGAGAATCATATTTTAAAGCTTAAAAATACAATAATTTTTGTGCATAGCAGGGCAGCTACTCCCTACCCAGAAGGGTTTAGTATTTGTGTGCCTTGGCCTGCCAGCCATGAGAGGGGAAGAATACTTGTCTGCTCAAGAGGCAACTCAGAGACATGCTGAATTATTTCAAAATATGCCTCTGAGGCCTTCAAAAGAAAAGTGCTGAATTGTACTCAGATTTTTAGATACTAGACCCTGCAACAGGTTAGCAATGTCCAACTGGGATTAAGCCAGGCCTTTGAGTCCAGAGGGACCCAGGGCCTCTCCCAGCAGAGCAGAACAAGGATTGGGGGTGTTTTACTCCTTATGGGATTGAAGGAACCATTAATGAAGGCACAAATGCTTTAAAAATTAGGCTGTTTTCAGAGAGGATGGAAAGAGAGAGATGTTTTCAGAGAAGATGGAGGAAGGAAAGGTCTGGCCTGGCTGATGGCACAGCCTTCATCCAGGAGGGTTGGGGAGGGCTGGAGCTTTATGCAGCACACAACTGAAAACTGTGTCAGTCATTGTTGATTTTACAGGGGGAACATCCTGGGGGAGGGAGGATTGTGCCCTGTGCCTGTGCCCAGGTGAGACCCCACCTGCAGAGCTGCCCCAGCCCTGGCCCAGCACAGGGAGGAGCTGGAGCTGCTGCAGAGATCCAGAGGAGGCTCCAGGGGGATCAGGGGATGGAGCAGCTCTGCTGGGAGGAGAGGCTGGGACAGCTGGGATTGTGCACCTGGAGAGGAGAAGCTTTGGGGGGACCTCAGGGTGGACTTGCAGGGCCTGAAGGGGCTTCAGGAAAGATGGAGAGAGACTGTCCAAGGGCCTGGAGTGCCAGAACAAGGGGGAATGGCTTCACGCTGAAAGAGAATGGGTTTAGATTGGAGATTAGGAAGGAATTCTCCCCTGGCAGGGTGGGCAGGCCCTGGCACAGGGTGCCCAGAGCAGCTGTGGCTGCCCCTGGATCCCTGGCAGTGCCCAAGGCCAGGCTGGATGAGGGTTGGATCAGCCTGGGACAGTGGGAGGTGTCCCTGCCATTGGCACTGGGGCTGGAATGAGATGACCTTTAAGGTCCCTTCCAATCCAGTCCATTCTGGGACCCCGTCATTCCATGCAATGCAATCAGCTATCCCAGGATTTATGTTAGAAGCTGCTTTTCCACATTCTGCCGTGAATTTGGGTCATTGCAAAACCCACAAACACCAGCTTCAATAGAACACAGCCATTCTGAGATGGCTTCTGCCCCCCTCCATCAGGGGCTTCTCTTTGCAGATATAGTGCTGGAATCTGTGGTCAAAGTGACCTAGAATTTTGTTTTAAGCGTTGGTGCCGTCGTCTCCATGTTCTCGTTGTTTAGAGCCACAAGGTGGCATTGCAGATTAAAGGGAAAACAGCTCTTGTTGTGCAGGGACGCGGGAGGGAGGTGGGAGACTTGGAAAAAAATTAAAAATACCCATACAGCCAGGTTGAAATTCCTTCTAGGTCTTGGAGAGATGCAAGGAAGAGTTCTGCTCTCAGCTCCCAGGGCTGCAGTTTGGATGGGATGTTTGCTGTGTTATGGTCATGGGGTGTTTCAGCTGATTCTGCATCTGCAAGTACCTCGGAGCTGTTCAGAGCTGTTCCTGCCCTGCCTTGGGAGCTGATGCAGCTTCAGAGCTGTGACAAGGGTGATGGTGGCACCTCGCAGCCTCTGTTGTTTCAGTTTGTGTGTTTAAATCCTGAAGAAAACTCATTTCTTTCTTCCCCATCCTCCTGCTCCCCCTCCTCCAGTCACATTTCCCTTGGTTTCCATGCATGCACAATTTTTGCTCAAACTGGGCTTCTCTGGAAGGATTGACCCACTCTAGAGAGTGAAGTTAAACCCTCTAACAATGGTAGAATCTCAACAAAGCTTTAAGGGCTATTTATTTGTTTTCTTACAGAGAGGAAGGTGAACTGAGCTTGCTGTAGCTGGACCCTCTCTGTACTTTCCAGGTTTTTCTGTGATCCAGGACTCAGCCTTTTATGTTCAGGGCAAGAAGACTCAGAGCAGGATATTCAAAGATTTTTGCTCCTCTGAGTCAGGATGAAATAATAAGGTATTTAGGAGATCTGAGTGAATCCTTAGGAAGCCTGTTCTGCCCCCAAAAAACGATACCAAGTTTCTCACTCTGGAAATACTTCTTACAATGAGAATGGGCTTCACTGGTTTATTTCCCTGTCTCTTTTTATTACAAATTCCTGTCCCAGGAATTTTCTGTTTTTTCCTCCATCCCCTCTATGGATGGAGGAATATAAATAATATAATATAAATACTATAATATTATATAAATAATATAAATCTAATATTCATGCTGAATTTCTGATAGATTCTTTCTGGTCCCAACTCTTCTTATCAGCGCTTGTTGTCTTTGTCTGTGTATACTTTCCATGTAAACTAGGAAAAGTAGCTCTGCTGGAAGATGGATCTTCCCAGCAGTGGAAAAAAGTGCTAAATGGAGTGGGGGAGCACCCAGCCAGCAAAGGAAAATCTTACCTGTTTTGGAAAGACAGTGAAAATAATTTTATTTTTACCTCCGCTTTGGAGAAGAAGTGAAAGGCAGAGGAAATAAAAAAAAGCTTGCTCAAAACCCACTATAAGTGTTTGTTAGGAGTTTTGCAGACAAATGGAGGGTAATTGACAGTGTTTAACTGTCAAGGCAAGAGAAATACCCAGTTCCAACTTTTTTCTAAGAAGGAGGGAAGCAGCAAAAATTTTTCATCAACATGCATATGACAGCAGAGAAAAACACCATGAAGTTTTGCTTGGACAGTTTTCACCTGGTTGAGAAAGCCAGGGCACATAAATACATATAGATTCGGATATACACATGCACACACGTGTGTGCATAGGAGTTTCTGGATATATTTGACAAGTCTGATTCCATTTTGTGACCAGCTTTTATCAGAACCGTTTCTGAAAAATATTCCTGGTGTATTAAACCTTGTTTGCTTTGCTAAATTGTCCATAATTTCATCCCAGTTTTCCCTGCCTGTCTGCCTCAGGGTTACTGCACAGGGTGGGAAGGCTCTTGCACACTCCAGCTGTCCCCAGGCTGGGAAACAGCTCCCAGAGACTGTGGTGAGGTGGCCACAAAAAGTGTGCAAAAATGCTGTTGGTTTAGATGGCGTGGGAAATGCTCTTCTTGACCAGTTTCTTGCTGTGTGAAGAGCAAATCCTGCCCAGAATGTTCCTGTGCCTCCTTTCTGGACAGGGGTGATGCTGCTCGGCTGTTCGGGCAGGACAGTTTATTCCTGCCTGAGCAGACACTGTCTCCCACTCTCTGCAAAGCATGGCCAGACTTGGACTGGCAGGCCTGATGGAATATAAACACTTGATGTTTATTAAATATTGTGAATGTTCTGCCCCAAAATGTAAATAAGTAGCTGGCATTTTGATTTCTAGGATGATCGACCACGATCGAAATGCGTGAGGCTAATGAGAGAACATCCAATTCTTTTAGGATAATTTCAAAAGGTGTCTATGCTCCTTCTGCATGCTGAGGACTTCTGGGTGCAAGCCAACTCCTAAATGATAGGGGTTAGGATGAGGCTAGCAAGAAAGCTCCTCTCACCAAGGTTATTTCATAACTGCCTACTGCAGAGTTTCACATTTACCACTGGAGCAGCTGGTGCTGGCTCACCTCATCTGTCAGGCAGGGAGCCGAAGGAGATGTATTGCTGGACTGACCCCAATAGTGAATCCGATGTTCTTGGCTTTTTTTTTAAACTCTCCCGACCTGAAGGGAGAAGTGAACCTTTTGAAAAAGAAAAGTTTATGCATAAAAAATTCTGTGCAGTGCACATTTCCGGATGAACGTTCAGGCCAGCATTACTTAATGCTGAAATCAAAGCTTTTGGGATTCATGGACATTTCCAAGGCTGCTGTGATACTGCAACCCCTGTGTATAACCTCATGCTTAACACAGGGCTTTTATTCACCTTGAAGTTCTCTTTTGTTCTTCAATCAGCTCTGTTCTGGAAGGAGAGGGGGGAAGCAGTAATAAGATTTAGCAGGATCTCTGGAGATGAACAGATGCAAGCCCAGCTCTCCTGAAACAGAGACCTTTATTACAGTGTTTGTATTCCAGAGGGAGTGGTCAAGGAAAATGTGGGACAGGATGAATGTTTTCTGTGGAGAAGAGATGCTGTTTAAACTACCATCTGTGTGTAACTTACATTGCAGTAGGAAAACAAGATTTGCTGCATCCTGGAGAAAATGATGTGAATGTGTTTCATAGAAGTTGTCCAGTAATGCTGGGATCTCTTGTGTGCCTGGGAGCACCTCGGGGCAGTCTCAGCCTTGCTGAATTCCCAGGGACTGCCCTCTTAATGGGAAAGTTGTGCCTCTGCTCCAGGGGATTGTTGAACAACACTTGGTCTTACTGGGTGTCACAGAGGTTCAGACGTGTTCTGCTGCAGAATGAGATCGCAAACCAGATTGCTTTTTTCTTTTCCATCCTTTCATTTCCAAAGAGGATCTTTTCTCTTTCCCCCCACTCCCCAGCTCAATAAGCTCTGTGGTAGCTGTCAGGACATTGACATATCATGGTGAACACTCGAATTCAGGTGTTTTCTGCAAACCTGACAGATCTTCAACCTGCCCAAATTTGAGTATTGTAATTGCTCAGCTACTGTTGCTTAATGTGAATGCGGGGGCAGGAAGGAACATCTCTCTGCTTCTGCAGAACCTCAGGAAAATAGCTTTGGTTTTGACAAATTGGTATTTTCTTTCAAATATTTCTAGTGAATGTTGCAGAGGTCAAATGTTAAGGCCTTCCTCTGGAATGGAGGTTTGAAAGATTTATGTTGGTCTTCAAATCCATAACCTGCTGACACACTACAAAGGCCTGAGATGGCTGCCAATACCTCAGCACATTTTCAAAGCACAAACAGTGGCTTTAGTCATCATTAAGTTGCATGAATCAGACCATTCTTCCTTGGGCAGTCCTCCTGCAGAGGAATTTTGTTTAAGTTTCTATTGTGCATCTGCTGTTCATGCTTTCATATGGGAACAATTTTTTCATGTGCATCAGAGAGGGGGTGAGTAAGGGAACAGTGACACATTGACCTCAGAAGCTCTCGGGGAATTTTCTAGAGCCTTGGCCTGCCTGCAGGAGGGGGTTTTGTGGGCTTGCTCCACTCTGGGCTTGTTCCTCTGGTTCCCCTGTGTGCAGGTCCCTCTGATCCACCATCCCTGTGGGGGTTTGGGAACACAGACAAGCCTGCACAGCAAAAACCCACAGGTATTTTGAAGGTGAGTGATGAACAGAGGAGAGTTGATAGTTAGAGGAGAGTTGATAGAACTTCATACCATTGTTGGTTTTGTCCTGCCTGCTGTGTAGGTGCAGAGGAATAGACTCTCATCCTCTCTTAAATTGGCAATTTCTGGTCTTGCTAGATTCACTTCAAGTTTGCAGGCAGAGAAAACTTTCTTCCTTAGCAAGAAACCAGAAGTCTCCAAGGCCCTGCTGATGCCCTCTTGAGAAGAAAGTTTCATTCCCATGGTGTGAAATGAAGCTCCTGCTGGCATTTGAGATGTCTCTGCCCATGAACTCTCCTCTCTCTCTCAGGCACCTGCTCAGCTGCTGTTACTGAGCTCCTGCTCAGGCACTTTGGTGAGCAGAACACATTGTTCATAGCTCATCTCCTCATCTCATCTTCCTGTGCAAGCTTCAGTTGACTAAAAATGCTGTTTATTCCCATTTAATGTGGTGGAAATCAGTGCAGAACGAGGCCAGAGGAGATCTGTCTGTGCACACCCGGCTGGCTGGGACTGGCTGGGAGGAGCAGGGGGAAGCAGCTCTCTTTGGGTAGTGGCAGGTTCAGCTCAGGAATCTCAGATGGACAAGAGTTACTCTGAGGTTAATAACTCTTAGGTAGGAAAGCCTTGAGGGAAGGAAAACCTGCATCTACTTTGGACCAAAACTATAGAAATCTGAAATTTTTCATGGAAGACGATTGCTCCCATTTTACTTCCTCCTCCCCATGTGTTTAAATATTGTAGTGAAATGGAAACAAGCTGGGAAGCTCCTGGCTGGTCCTTAAGAACCTGTGGAGGAGCTGACAGCATGGAAATTGTGGGTTGACAGCTGAACCAGAGACTAAATAATTTACTCCTGAGCTTAGAAATCTGAGCTGAGGCATGGGCTTATCTGTGCAGGAGCACGAAATCTTTTCTTTGATTTTCCCCTTGGTTTTGCCCATATAATTTTAGAATTACAATTAGGAAACACAATAACTGTTCTTGCACACTTCACTGAGTGATTGCCATTAGCTCAATATCAGCCATTTCTCCTGTATTTGATACTCTACAGCTTTGGAGTGGAGACTTTGGGCTCTCTCCCTCTTTGCTTCCCTGGCTCTTTCCAGTGCTCATGGCTCATCTGGGACAGGCAGAGCCGTGTTGTTGTTTGTAGTCCCAGAGCCCCAGAGCAGGATTTTTTGGGAGCTAGTCATGACCGCAAACCTTGAGGCCTCTGAGTGACCCCATTTGTAATCCAGGGATGTTCTCAGAACTTCCCAGGCCACAAGACACCCAGATACATCCCTGAGCTGATGACTGCCCAGCCAGTGGCTGCTGTTGGATGGCTGAGTTCACCCTCACGGCTCTGCCTGTAGGAATATGGGATTGTTCATATGGGTGACTGCTCTTGTGGTGAGCAAGGCTCTTTTTGGGATGGCCAGTGCATCAGAAGATCCCCTCTCCTCTCTCTCCCCTCCCACTGACCTTCCCCAACGTGTCCTTGACTAAATATGTAGTGCTTGCACACAAAAGGAAGGAATTTAGGAGTGTGTGAATTACTTGCAATTAAATGTCACGCCAGCCACATGTGGTTTTGCTGCTCCAAATTCAGCTCAAATAAATGGAAAGGATTACAAAATGAGGGAACAACTTGGGTCAACCTGGAGTGTTAAACAAAATATGTTTTCCTTCAGTAGCATCCAGGAGTGTGTGGTGCATTTTGCCAAAGAGAGAAGACAGTGTGGAGTCTAAGTCAGGGGCTCAGGTGAGGTTTAACCTACACAGGCCTAAGTAAGTTGTTTCATGAGCTTTGCTACTTCTGGTGCTTGAAATTAGTTTCTCCTTGCTTTCTTTGGCCTGTGCTGCTGCAGAGAAGGGAATGTTTTCCATGCTGTGACAGGACAAGGAGGATAAAGGTAGGAGTTGGAAGTGAGGTCATGGCTCAGGCTCACTAAAAGGAAATCAGACAGAGGATTCATGTTCACCTTGAGCCTTCACTAAGCCAGGCTTAGGGGGCTCTCAGCTCTTTAAGATATTTAGGATTATTTCCTCATGCTGGACCATACAATCAATGAGATGTGCCCATATGTGAGGTTTTATTTCCATGTCTCCCAGGGAGATGGATGTAGTTTCTCCCTGAACTCACTCACATCTCTGACATTCCTGTGATCTAGAAATCAATTTAATCTCCTGATGAGGAAAACTTCCACTGGTTTTAATTGGGAATTGCTCTGTCCTGCTCCACTTATTTTGTGAGCCAAAAAGCTCCAGCAAACCTGACACAGATCTGTTTTCTTCTCGGAGGGGTTTGGTGGCATTTACTGATGGAGGAAGGACGTGTGCTGTTTCCTGAAAAGCTAAGGAGAATTATTTGCTCTCTCTATCAGCAATGCCATTGCCTTTTCCAGTCAAATACTGCCAGCTGTGGAAGGCACATTCCCTCCTGCCAGCCACTCATTGTGCTTTTGCAGTAGGAAGAGGGGGGATGAAAGAAGGGGGGATCTTAATTGAAAAAATAGGCCTGGGGCTTCAGGGACATAACAAAGTCAGTGGGAGTGTGTGAACAGCAATTTATTTTGTCAGTTCAAGTTACAGTCTTTCTGACATGTGAAAATTGCAGATGCCAGTTTCTCAATGTGTCACTGTGACACACAGCATCCCAAATAAATAATGAAACTCTGGGCTTGGTTTGCAGAGCTTCGGAAAGCCCGAAGAAATGGGATATAAAAAATGACAGATAAATTGAGAGAGTTTTCTTTGACATACGGGGCATGATCTTAGTTCAGCCTTTCACAAGAAGATCTTCATACCTTTCATTGCTTCAGCAGAGTGTTCCTTTCCTCAATGTGGTCCTCACAGAGTTTATGGCCTTCACAGCCTCTTTGGGCTTTGAAAATGGAGCTGTTTTCATGAAGAATCAAACAAACCTTTTCCCTTGAAACTGCAGAGGATTGGATAACGTGTGACTGAAGTGTTGATCTGAGACTGAGTAGATCACCAAAGCAACTTGTTAAGGCTAGGGTCCAATTAGGAAATTACCTGTTATCCTGACTGCCTACAAGCCTTTTAAATGTTCCATTGTTCTTCACCTGCTAAATTCTAGTGATGATGGTATTTAAATCTCCTGTGTTTTCTGACTTAGTTTAAATCTTTTAGAAGGAGCTCTCCTTTCCATGTATTTCTACAGCACTTAATATAACTTGGTTCAGCCTTTATTATGTTATCCATTTATTATAGCAGTAAAATCTCATTTTGTGCAGATCAAGTAGTTTCTATTAATGTTTGTTCATTGGGCTTACAGAAGTAGACAAATGGCCATTAATGATCAGGGGACCAAGTCAGAAGCATGAAGAGTTTATTAAAAGTTCAATTAGAAAAAAACTGTTCTGCAGAGACCTTTAGCAAGAGCCTGAGTGGCAGCAAAGACATTAAAAATCCTTAATAACACAGCAAAGATGTGAATGGTTTCCTATCCCATTTCCCTAGTTAATCTGGTTTAGTCAGCTGGGTGGTCAGACAGAACGTTGATTTCTGAGGAAATCCTGAAAAATTAGGCTTGTTTTAGCTAAGGGTAAAAAAAAAAAGGAAGAAAGAATATGACAAGCCTTCAAATGCATAAAAGCCTTGTACATGCAAGAAAAAATGTGTTATCTTTGGATAAGATGAACAGGGCACGAAGCTGCAAATTTTAATTGCAAGGAGTCTGTGTCCAGAAGCTGAAGGAGGATCACCAAGGCCAGTGTGGGAGAGAGCTGGTGCTTTACTTGCAGCTCATGGTCCTGGCAGGCTGGCATGGAAGGGAAGATACTGTCCAGCAAAGCCTTGCTCTAAAGCACCATCTAAAAGAGAAATGCTAATAATTTTGCAGAGTATTTCAAGAGGCTGAAAGTCAGTGCAGGCAGGAAGGTTCATGTGGGTTCATGACTTTGGAGGAAGTGTTAAGCTGGCACTTCTCACCAGCAGGTAGGTCGTGCCCAGGAGTGTTTGCTGGTGAAAGAGGATCCTCCTGCTCGTGGAACAGGACATTACCGTCAGCTTCACTGCCCTGTCTTGTCATGAAAACTTAAAAATAGGGGACAGATCCTCAGGAATTCAAAGCCAAACTGCCCTTCTTGAGCAGCAGCCAGGGCCAAAAGTAGAAATGTGAAACAAGCTGGAGAGGGTTGAGCGGCTGGTGACAGATGGGTTAGCTCAGCCCGTACACTTCCCAGGGCATGGTTAAATCTGAGTTCTTTTCCATGGAAAAGCATCAGTTGACTTTGCACCAGTGCTCTGAGGGGAAGCAGTACACTGCCCTCCTCACACTTTGGAGACAGCCCTCTCTGTTTCCTTGGGAACTACGGAAAGGAGCTGAATTAGGCTGCAAAGACTTTGACTTCATCCACAGCTGCCCTGGTCACACTCTTGTGAGAGCTTCCCTGGCTGCACAGACTTGGAGAGAGCTGATGCAGTTCCTTGAGAGCCCACTTACCCTGATCTTAGCTCAGTGCTTGTCTGTCCTCTCAGAACATGCGTCACTGCACACGGTAATTACGAGGAGAGCTAAACTGCCAGGGAAGGATGATTGCATCATTAAGCCACTGGAACAGGAATAACTAATTCTGCTCTTAACTCTTCATGGAACCCTGGTTATGACGCTGAAGATCAGTTTTCTCATCTGAAAGGAATTTTCCTCCTACCTTATTAATTTTATTTTATTGCATAATGTTGCTGTGTCAATTATATTTTGAAGGGACAGAGCTGTAAGGAAGTTGCGTCTATGGCACCACTTGTGAGGATCACAAACTGGGATTTCTGCTAATACTAGAAGTGTCCTACACTAAGAATATTAATTTCAACAATGATGTTTGTAATAGAAAACACCTACAAGGATTTGGGAGATTAATCACAACAGAAACATCTCAAAGAAAATCTGTAGTGAACAGTAGAACCTGGTCCATTCTTTGTGTGAATTTGCAACCCTGACATCTCTTACTGAGTATTCTGGCAAGCTCATAGCACTTTCAAGGAAAGATTTAACAGCCAAGCTAGAGCACACATCTCATGTTGCTTTTAGTTTATTATTATTGCAAAATGCACTATTGAACACTTACGAGTGCATCGCAAAATAAAATGCTGGGGAATTACAAATGAATTTTGCTCTTAAGATGAATGAGTCTGTGATTTAGAAGCTTTGACATCAATAGCACTGATGCTTTCATGGTAAAAAGGACTGCAGTTGTCAGATTTTCCTTCTACTTTGGGAGTGTTGGCACAATTTTTAGAAAGTAAGTTTTGGTGAGATTCTTATTAATCCTTTCCCCAAAAAGTTCAGCTAGCTATGAAATAAGAATGGCTTTGTTCTTTTTTTCATCCTTGCTTATTTTACTTCTTCTAGATCTAATGATTTTTATGAAGTCAACCTTTTTCTACCTCTGCTTCTTCCTCCCACACCCCACCTCTCATGGACAAAATTCTACAGACCCCTGGGACTCTTACCCATCAATTCCCTTGGCATGAAGGTCCTTTGTCCATGGAAGCTCTATTTTTGTGTGTGTCACATCATAAAAAACTATTTGTGTTATGCAAAACTGTCACAGCTGAGGAGCCAAGTAATTCCTTTCAAATTCACACTGCAAAGCAATATGTTGGGTTTTTTCCTTAAATATTTCAGACAATGCTTTTATCAAAATGGGTCATCCTTCTGTCTAATCAGCGTGTGCTCCTGGCCATGACCAGTTCTAGGTGCAAGAACTGCTGCAGTGGGCAGTAATGGATTAAATATGTCCACTGTGAAAGATTCTTCCTTAATTGCATTAGTTTGAGGTTTATTTTATGCTTGAAATGTGGCGCTGAGCCAAAGAGACCACAATCCACCTTCCTTTCCAAGGTCCGAGCACCAGGCAGTATCCCTTTACAAGAAGGGTGCTTAAGTGCTTTTCTGAATCAAAGCCTGAGTCAGTGCTTTAATGTGCTCTGTTCATGCTTGGAAATGGCTTATATTCCACTGAGCAAATTTCCTTTAAAGAAGCTAAGCCTGCTACAGTGTCTGAAGAATTCAATGTCACACTGAAAACTTATCCCCCAGATCTGTGTCCGAAGAGATCCTGCCTAATGGATGCTGCCTATTGCTCACTGCCATGCAGCATTCCTGCTCCAAGCATTGAAACAGTCCGTTCTCTCTCCAGGCAATGGGACAGATTTTTCTCTGGTCACCTCTGGTGTTTTAAATTTATATTCAAGGTTCTAGGGGAGGTTATTCCAGTGGAGCACCAGTAACATCTCCATACCTGTGATCCCATACATGGGTTTGAGGCTGGCTCTAAGGCAGGAGTGTGATAAGACTCAGAGTATCCAGCAGGAAGTTGAGGCAGCTGTTTCATGGAGGAATAATAGAATATGTGGAGTTGGAAGGACCCATAAGGATCATTCAGTCCAACTCTCTGCTCCTCCCAGGACTGCCTAGGGGAATCATAGAATGGTTTGGGTTGGAAGGAACCTCAATGATCATCTGGTTACACTCTCTGTCATGGTCAGGAACACCTTCCACTATCTCAGGCTGCACCAACCTGGCCTTGGACATGTCTGGCTATGGGGCAGCCACAGCTTCTCTGAGTAACCTGTGCCAGGGCCTCACCACCCTCACAGGAAAGAATTTCTTCCTGATCTCTAATCTAAACCTCCCCTCTGTCAGTTTTGAAGCCATTCCCTCTGTTCTGTCACTGCATGCTCTCATCAATAGTCTTTCTCCACCTTTCTTGTTGGCCTCCTTAGATAAGAGCACCATCCAAGATGCTCCTTGATCCTTGGACAGGGGATCCTTGGACAGAGTGCTATGGGGAGCCTGTTCCAGGGATCAACCAGTCTTTTCCTAATGTCTGCTCCAAACTTTTTCCCTAGATGCAGTCCCATTCCCTTTCCTCATGTCCTCTTGCTGGCTTCTAGAGTGGGGATCAGCAGCTCCTGCTCTGCCCTCCAGGGAGGTGTGGGCTACCCTAAGGACATCCCTTGCCCTCTGTCACTGCTCCTTCAGAGCTCTGGGCCCTCTTTGCCTTTCCCCAAATCAGAGGCGGGTGCTTGACCTGCCTATATGCTTTCTTGTGGTTCATTTCCAGCCTTACTGCTGACTGCTGCTTCCTTGTCAGAGCTCGAGGAAGATTCATCCCAGGCTGGCTGGGCTATTTTAAGGCCAGGCTTCTATGGATCTGCACGAGCCCGTGTGCTTCAATTAGCTTTTGTCTGGCCTGAGCTGTTTTTGTTATCACCCTCGTTTTGCTGATAAAGCAGGAACATTTTTAGAGGTGACTTTTTTCCCCCTCTGCAGGAGCCCCGGGATGGATGGGAATGAACTTTGTCAGGTGCTCAGAGTGAAAGGAATTGTCAGGATACCTGACTCCTCTGTCTGTCCTGACAAACCACTCGGGGGCCTTGTGTCTCGGGTTGTTCCCTCTGCAAAGCATGGCTAATATTTATTTCCATTATATATATTAATAGCACTTAGTAACTTTGAACAAGGTCAGGCCTTCAATGCATTACACACTGTGCTAAGACATGCATATATTAGTGCCTCTCTCCTGCCTCCTTCGAAGGAGTGATGTCAGAATGCAGTGCCTGAGAGGCAAGAAATGATCCTGATGTGTTCCAGGGCTCTGTCCTGGCACTCTGGCTCATCCCAAGGAGTGCATTATGGGCAGGAGATAATTTGGACTTGGCCTTTCATAAGTTGATTATCCTATTTCAGGTTTAATACCCCAGATAAGGGTTTGTGACTAAAGGGAGACGATGGCTGAGAAATCTCTGCAAAGTTTTGCGGCTGGAGTCATAAAGAGAGAATAAGGCAGGACTGCCAAAGTATGGGCACCTCCATCACAGCTGACACAGGTTTTGTCTAGATTTAGGCCTCTCATTTTCATCACTGCTTTAGTCAGAGGAATCACTCTCCAGATGATCCCACACTCCTTCAAGTTCAGAGCAGCATCTCCCTGAACTGACAGATTAGCAGACAACAACTCTGTGAACTTCCAGTATGAATTCATAAATAGTCTGTCTCCAACCACCATTAATGCATCCCAGATTTAGGGCTGCCTGACAAATCATGTTCTCCCTTTGCCACCATGACTTTGTTCTACACTTCAGATTTGAAAACCATGAAAAATAAATAATAGTTTGGAACGTCTGGTTGTTAAATCATCGCAAGCTCCTACTGGGGATGCACAGTGACACCATGACTGCCAATGTCTATTAAACTGCTTTACAGGACTCAGATATTCTGGTGGGACCCAGTTCTGTGAGTGCAGCAGGGATGTGCTGAGGTAGCATTGCTGAGGTTTAGGAGATGGGAGTTTGGATCTGATTTTTTTGGCTTTTTCTACATGTGAATGTTATTGAGAAATGGTGTGTCCTGCTACTACCATGCCCATATATTCTGGTTTCATACTTGGAGGCAGGAGTTGAGAGTCGGGGTGGGGATTAATGGTGGTGAGGTAACTGTTGGTGACAACCAGAGTGCTTTTTGTCCAGGGCTAACCTGAGCTGGAGTGGGTTGAGTGCTTGTCTCTGAAGTATTAAAGCAGGAATTGTTAGCACTTGATGAAAAAAGTGATGTCTGAGCAAAACTGTGGCACATTCTCATCCTCTCTGAGGTGTAGAGGTGGAGCAGCAAATCCAAAGCCTTGTGTCAGCAGGACTCAGGGAGACTGACACCAATACCAACCACTTCAGCTGAAGTGATTGTCAGGGGCAAGCTCTAAAACAATGAATTTGAGATTAACAGCACTATGTGGAGAGTTACATCTTAATCCTATATGAAAAGATACAAAATCATTCATGTGAGAGCGTAGCCAGTTGCTGAATGGTGATATTCTCAAAGTTTTTTTTTAATGTAGAATCAGAAGTCTAAAATCTGTGGTTATTAAAATATCCTTCTGGCTTTCCATATATCTTTTTGTCACAGAACCCACTTCATAAAATTTGAAAGTGAGACAGAAGTTTACTGAAAGCACTGAGTACAGTTTGAGAGAGGCTGGGTCATCATGCAGGGGAGAAAAAAAGGAAAATCATCCACAGCCTTCATTCCAAGAGAGTCTAGACATTAAGCCATTGCATAGAAAGCTATTGGAAATTCAAGGATTTCCTTACAAGTACTTGCATCTTTCTTTCCTGGCTTCTTCTGGAAGCTGCAAAGAGGTCCATTGACTTTTTGGAGATTCATAGTGCCACATAAATTAGGTGGAGAGACTCCATGGGAAGTGGGCCAAAGGGAAAGATAGTTCTTAAATGCATTATCTCTTTCACTCTTCTTCTTTATACGCTTCTCCCCATGGCAACTGTACTTAGTCAAATATGCTTTGAAGTGAGTTGGATTGCCAAAAAAGTAGGATTTACTGCCAGAAAAAAGTTATATTTCCATTCTCCATTCTGTATGAAATAATACAGCAAGAATTAGTAAATATGAGCATCATGTTTTTTCCAGTGTTGTTGCAGTGGCTTCAGAAGTCACCTCAAATTGTTTTGCCCATCTCTGTAAGTTATGAGGTGACAACAACACCAAAGAAGCAGCAAAGCAGACAGGAGGTCCTGTGGAGCAGTTGGAATACTGGGTCTATTTTAGAGCTGCTGATTGTTTGGATGCAGGAACTCATGGAAATAAACCCTGACTGTACAGCTGGTACCCACAGAAAGTGCTGTGGAACAGAAATAGGAGAGTCACAAGTGAGGTGCCCATGCCTGACAGGAATGTCACTGCAAAGGTGATTTTCCCTGTCTCCCATTTCAGGGTTTAGGGGTGTCAAGTATGGCTGTCTGATTGTTCATGTTGGCCAGCTCCCAGCTGCTTTTTGAAGATATTTATTTTTGTAACTGTTGCATTTATCAGGGTGGATTAGCCAAGTCTGTTGACTTCAGTTTTTTTGGCACAGGCTGTCAGAAATTATTTTAGCAATGCTCTGCCCTGAACAAAGTGCATTTACTTTTCAACCTCTGCTCTTACTTCCAAGCAATGAGCTACTGAGGGTTTCATTTACAGTCAAACATTCAGTGGAGTTCCTATCCACGGCTCTTTGTTGTACATTGGATTTCTGTTTGTGGAAACCAAAGGGAAGGAGAAAGGAACATCTCCACCTAATGGCTTCTGGCTACCAGTAAATGGTGGCAATTCCACAAGGAGGTATAAAGCACAGGAGGATGTTTTCAGAGAAGTAATAAATTTGCTGGGATAGTCACAAGGAGTGCCAACATCACTTGAGAGAGAGGAACTTGTGGGAATTTCTTTTGTTCCATCTTGGGCATCATCTTCATGAAGGCTTGAATACACAAACCAAATCCTCTTCCCAGCAGATTTACCATTTTCTGGCACCAAAGGGGTGGATCTTTTCTCTGCAAACTGTTTAGGATTATACCATTCTTTATTTTCAGTGGTTTAGGGTTCTAAAATATCATACTTTTGTTGAGTAAGCTGATTGGTCTTTGAGAGTGTCTTCAGAGCTGTGGTGTTAATGGAATGTATTCCCCTTCATGTTGGACAGGGTAAGGAAGAATTAATTCTGAATTAAAGGCTTGCTGTTGAAGAGACTTTCAAACTGAATATCCAGTAAAAAATTCCTTAATTTTCTCTCCCAGAACTCAGACTGACCTTTGTATCCATATGTAGCTTTAAAGGAAAAGCAACAACTAACTGCAGAGAGGTTTTTCACTCACCTGAATTAGTTTGTTCATTCCCATAATATTCCACTTGAATGTCACCGCAACCTCTGTGCTGCCACCCCCAAACCTGATCTCGTCACTCACTTCAAAGATGCAATTCCCTGCCAAATGCCTCACCTTCATCCATCTCAATCTAAACTCAGCAAAATGACCTCTCAAAAAGTACTCTACAGAGGCACTCTTTAATCAACATCTGTTTAGAGCTTTCCCCGTTAACTTCCCATAGGCAGATTGTTTTCCATAATTAGGCACAGATAGGCTGTGATATAACCAGCTGACATATAGAATACATATTCATTTCTCCCTCTGACTCCTTGAAGGATCTGAGTAATGCACAAGGAACACCTAGTGCATTTAATACTAGTCTCAAGAGCTTCAGACTTGTCTAAGAGAGTCGCTGAAGCACTCCAGGTAAAGCTCATGTCTCGTTAAATGAGAGGCTTAGGACAGTGTGGTGCTCTTGATGAACTGAGAGGCTGCATTTAGATAAGAAATGGAGAGCAACTGGGAGCTGGTGTCTCCTTATTTTCGTTTGCTGAGTGGGCTATGAGGGGCAGAAATGTTCTTTAGGGGCAAGAAGATGGTGGCATTAATAGAACTTAGGGGTTTGCATAAGAGTTATGGGGTTGCTTAAGAGTTTATGGATTTGCAATTACAGCCCTGAACAGCAACCTGGGGCTCTGTACTGTGGACTTTGCCTGGTCTCTATTGTCTCAGTCCCTTTGCAGAGACTCTGGTTCAGACAAACACTTAAGCAAATGCTTAAAGTTCTTCATATGTAAAATACCCGTTAAGCTCCTTCTACTAAACGTGACCTTGATCTCTTGGTGCTGCAGCTCCCCAGTGAAAAATGGAAATCCGATAACAGCTTTATCAGTCTGAAAACTCCCAGCAGTCCCATGCTACTATTTCTCATGTAACGTAACAAAACATATCTATAAACGTGATAGTATTTACCGGCTTGATTCTGCCCTTTTCTCTTCAGTGAAATTAAATAACAGCCAGCTCCAGGGGCAGCCTGATTGATTTCAGTGAAACTAATGCTGCTACTCAACAAGACTGAGGGCAGAAGGAGCCGAGGCAGGCACCGAGCAGGTTTTGTTATTCTCCTGTTACTGCCACACAGCTCTGGTTATTTTGAGAGAGTCTGTCCATATTTTCTCTTTCGCTGTCTCCTCCTGATCTTTTTGCCTTTTCTCAGCTCCACACAATAGTCTCAAATCTTATCAATTGACTGTCAGCTTTAAAAATCTCCTGCTTCTGGAATTTTCAGGTTCCCCTCAAGTGAGCATTTAAAGCCACCGTGTCTCAAAACCATCTGCTGTTACTAGGGAAAAAAACACCACAAAACACTTTAAAAACTCACAGCTGACTTTCAGAAGTCTTTAGTAATTGCAGCTCCAGTTGAAATTATTGAGACTAAATAGCCTGAATTGTTTTAGAAAGTCAGGGCATGAGCTGCATTCTGCTACCTTCAGCCCCATAATTTTCTACTCTTTTCAATGTGTTATTGTTGAAGGTATCAGAGTTTGAAGGTGATTAAAACTCAATAGTTCATTTGGTCCTTAGCATATTGTTTTCAAACATTTCCAGCAGAAGTAAATGCTTAAATCCCATTAAATTGGAGGCTAAATGCATTAGGTTTCTTTACAAATCCTTCTGGTAGGCATCAGATATCAAACAGACAAAACAAAAAAATTAAGTTGAAGCCAGGGTATTTTTCTTTCCCTATGGGGAAAAGGGCATCTATTATGCAATGAATCTTTTGTAATGGTTTGGTGGCTTTGACAAAATCCATTTTACTTCATTGTCCTTTTATTTTACATAATATCCATAAAATGGCAATGCAGAAGAAATTATTACTGATCAAAACAATTAGGATAAAGCTCTTGAGTTAGAATAATGTTACACAAAAAGTGACCTTTTCGGGCCAGAGCAACTTTCTCAGGGACTGTATTCTACATGAAAGGGTAGGACTTGTCTTGCAGTCCTTTAAAGCAGATTTTGTCTGTTGTCTGTATATAAGAAACAAAAAATAATTTTTAAAAAAAGTAGAAAAAAGGAGCCGGCTTAGTTCCCTTCATATTGTAATTAATGCTCAGCATGTTGCAAAATAGCAGAGCAAATGTTACAAGACAGGTAAAGCTTAATCCTATCATGATCATAGGGGATGCTGGAAACTCTGGTAAAATGAAATTTTATGAAATTCTAACAACTGAATAATCTTTTTTGACATTGGGCCAAGGAAGACCTGAAACAGGATCTGTTTGGGAGACCCTGTTCTCATAAGGATTCCTCTGGTTTTCAGAGAGGAGGTCCAGCCAGGTGCAGGTATGTACCCAAATATACCAAGGGAGGCTTCAAGATTTTCCAGAGTGAGGAAAAACCTAATAAACCTGTAGGTTGTATAACTGGGTTTATCTTATAGTGGACAAGCCTTCCATAGGTCAGTCCCTGTGCTGCAGAGGGCACATTTAAGGACAACAAAGCCCATGCCACACTTCTCATTGATGTTTACTGGGAGCCTGACTCCCATTTGCCTTTGATTGTTGGCCCTAGGTTTGCAGTGACTGTAACTGCTCCTCTTCCCTAAAATCCCTGCAGTGTCCCCTGTGGGCTGTCCTGTTCCCTGCTAAAACTCTACATTCTCAAGTAATTTAATATTCTAAAAATTACACCTCAGATGAGGAGGATTCTTGTTCTCTCTCCTAAGCTGAAACACAAAAGAACCTCAGATATTCAAGGTTAGAGTGATAGCTAGTGAACAACTTCTTAAAAATAAAATTGTAGGCCTAGAAAGGAGATACGGTTATTTCTAGTAGAAATATTAATTAAAACTATTTGCTAATTTCACACAGCTGAAGAGCTGCACGTGATGATTGTGTGACCCCATGGCCCAGGGACAGAGGTGCTGTCAGGAAGGTTTGGCTGCCTCGGTGTGCAGAACTGCAGCAGCAGAGGCGGGAGATGCTGACAGTGTTACAGGAGGCCCTGGGTTCTGTAGGTGGGTATTTCTTTGGAGAGCAGTCCTTAATTAATCCCAAGCCTCCAGAGCACACTTTCTCATCTTCTATCCCCTCACATTGGTGTCTCTGCTCATTAATCAAATCGCTTCTCTGTTCCGGCTACGGTTTGAACGCTGGGTTTCTTGCCAGCCTGCGCTGGAGTGAAAGCCAAAGTATTTGGTGTGTGAGAGCTGCTGAGTGCTGCAGTGCAGCTCCCTCCTTCTCCCCATCCCAAGCCCTCATCCCTGTGATCTCACCACTCCGATTTAAGCACAGGGGCCACTCTGAAAGGGCAGAGATTTGTTTGGCTTTGGGCCCGGCGAGCTCGGGCCTGTCTGGACATGTCCGCTGACCATTCGAGAAGAGGGAGTTTCTCTCTGAACACGGATTTTTCCTGCTCCCTTCCCGGCACAAACCTCCTTGGCATGAGCTCACCCTCCAGAAACCTCAGTATTTACACAGCTCCGTGGCTGCGATTTACTCAGGGCCCAGCTGCTGGTGCTTATCTTCAATTTTCTGAAGGAAAAGGTTGAAATCCAGAAATACAGGAGGGCACTTCTGCTGGTTGTGCAATCCCCCAATTTGCTCCACAATGGGTCTCCCTAGACCATCTCCAGCAGTTTGCAATGGGATTAAGTGCCCTGAAGAAGGGAAAAAAGGTGTTTGGAAAGGCCATAACAGGACAATTCTGTCCTTAGGAGATCTGGGAACATTATCATTGAAACACCGATCTGGGATTCTTTCCCTTAAGGTTCCCTTAAGAAAAAGAGAGCAATGGAGAAGTTTGTAAAATACAGATGGCTCTGAAAATCATCAAATGCAGCTCTACAGCACCAAAGGGCTGTGTAAAATTAGGAAATAGTTTTCATTAATATTTCTACTCGAGATAACAATATCTCCTTTCTAGGCCTGTAATTTTTGCAAGAAGTTGTTCACTAACTATCACTTTAACCTTGAGTATCTAAGACTCTTTTGTGTTTCAGCTTAGGAGGGAGAACAAGAATCCTCCTCATCTGAGGTGTAATTTTAGAAGATTAAATTACTTGAAAATGTAGAATTTTAACCAAAAATATTAAGTGCTTTTGTTCAGGACCCTTTAATAAGGCAAATCTTCCAGACAAATAAGAAATCCTATTTTTAGATAATAGTCTGGAAAAACCCCGCCATATTTTAATTAAATTAAATCACAATGAAATGCAGAGGACTTAAATAGATTGGCTGTCTGGTGGAGCTGCTAATCTGGCCCATGTTCAGTTCACCCTGCATAATCATCATTTATTCTCTGTGTGTTTTTCCAGACACACTACATCCCAAAATATTTTGCAGAGTTAATCAAATACAACCTGAAATTCAAAGAAGAGGAGAACAGTTAAGATGCTCATGCAGGGGATAAATGTCTTGATTTCAGGTACATCTTGGAAAAAAATAATAAGATCCATGAGGGAATTTTCTCAGAGCTGCTGTAGCAGCTCTGTGAGAGCTGCAGCCATTTCAGGGGCTCCTCAGCTTGGTTCCTCAATCTGGGGTCTGTGAGTTAATACAGAGGAGATAGAGGATGTTCCATCACCCTGCTGCAGGCCAGCAAAGTTCAGTTGCCAGATTTCCTCCGTGCCTAGGATACAGGCTGTCTGAAGGAATTAGCAGGGCTGCCTTGGAAATCAGCAGAGTCTCTTGCCTCCCTTCCAGGCACCACTTTGGAGGAGTTCAGCCTGAAGACCTCCAAAGTGAGGAACCTCGCTTGTTTTGAGAATCTGGAATTTTTTCCCAGATGTTTTTCAGAGCTTTTTGTGACTGCCTGACTCTTTTCCATTTCTCAAATTCCACGTTTTCCCCCTTGGCCTCCTCTGACCCAGCCTCATCCTTCTTTCCTTTCTCAGTGCCTCTAACCTGCTTCTTGAACCATTTACCTGTTTTTCTGATCAAAGAATATTTCAGTCTGAGTTTGGGAGGAAATTATTTTTAGTCAGTCTGTATCAGAAACACGTGGCCCTGTGCTACCAGACCACTTCACCATCATCATTCTTAGCCAGCTTTATTCAAATTTTCACACAAGCCTGTTTAAAGTAGGAAATCAGGCAGAAACAAACCTTCTGTTTCCAGCCAGACACAGTGTTCAGAAGTCCTTAGTTCAAATTTCAGCCATTTTTAATTAAGAGCTCATCAAACCTCATAAAACCCTCAAGGTTTCCAAGGATCTCTTGCTAATGGCCACGCTTGGAAGAAAAGTACTTTAAGTTATTTTGCTTTCCAAGTGCACTGTGTACTTTTTTCCTCATCTTCCTTTACTTTTTGTGACATCTGTGGACAAAATGTGTTTGGAGATGATTTGGTCAGTCAGATGAGAAATTATATATTGAGTACATTAGCGTGTAAATTTGGGTTTCCAAATGCTTTGGGTCATCAGCTCCTACAGAGATGCAAACACACACATTGGCTTGTGTACACTGGTTAAAACAGCACGATAAACTTTCTTAAAGAACAGCAAAAGCTTTTGCTTTTGTATTTATATTATTTAAACTTTTGTTAATTTCTAAGGAAATGTTGTACTTTTTTTTATTTAAATGGCTCTGAGTTAATTTTGAAGCCAAAAATCGAGCATAAACTCATCTGCTCACAGTATCTGAGTTTCAAGATAATACACATCCTGCTCTCGCATTACATTACCCCCCATAAATCTGTCTCTGAGTCAAAACCCCTTAAAAACATAAATGCAAATATAAAAACAATGAGAGTTAAGAAAGTTAGCCTGTGACTTAAAAAGGAAGGAGAGGAAATAACAAATGCAGAGAATGAAGTATTCAATGCCATTTTTGGTTGCTTCTCCCAGAAATAAAAAAAAAAAAAAAAAAAGGTTGATTGTGGCTGTGTACTAATGCATTAAGTTTTAACAAGGGGGTCATCTGAAATAGCTAAAGACTATGCTGGCTAAAATTTGGGTAATTTAGATGTTCTGCAATTCAGCAGGACCTGATGAAATCGACCCTGGGGTACTTCAGGCTCTAGCTGCAACAATCCCAGAGTGATTAGAGATTATCTTTCAGAGTTCAGGATGACCAAGGTAGAGCCAGAGGCCCAGAGAAGGGTAATCACAAGGTCTATTTTTAAAAAGGGGGAAAATGAGAACCAGGGGGATTATGGAACAGTAAAACTGACTTCAATGCCCAAAAAAGTTTCTAGAATTAGCTGTTACAAGCACTCAGAGAATTAGAAGTTAATAAGAAACAGCAAATACAGATTTGTCAAGAGCAAATCACGTCAAACCAGTAAAATTTCTGTGCAGGGGAGATGAACTGGTAAATAAAAACAAGAGGTGCATATGATATTTGTTGGTATTTTAGTCAGAGTTTGAATTTGTGGCATCCTCACAGTCTAAATGGAGGTATTTTCTCTGTTTCAAACTGAGAGCACAGTCAGGTGTAAATTAAGGCTCAAAAAGTAGTTGTGATTGTTTCCTGTCAAGGTGGGAGGGCACAGCAAAGGGGGTCCCTCAGGGGTCTGCCCTGGCCTGGGAAGAGCTCAGGGTTTTAGTGGCATTACAAAGTGCACATTAATAAAACTACCTGAGGTCATGCTGGGTGGCATTTCAGCATTTTGGAAAAGAGAAGCAGAGCTGTGAATGATTTTTATGCCTGGTTATATAAAATTTGCAACCTGAAATGGGATAAAACCAAATCGTAGTAGCTAGTGAAATAAATGCAAGTGCAGGATAGAATGCAAACCAGAAAATACTTTGCAAGAGAAGCAGAGTATTGGAAGACAGTGCAGAGTATTGGAAAATACTGAACTGCTTCAGAAATGACAATTAATGCAACAGAGAGTTCGAGTGGGGCTTGTGGGTTAAAGAAAAGAGGTAAATTTTACTTTTCAGGCAACCTTCATACAGCCTTGGCTATGCTCTCCTTTGGTTGTGCAGTTCAAGAAAAATCTTGACAAATTGGAGAGGGACTAAAGGAGAGCCATAGGAATGATAAGAGGTTTGGAAAATGCAACCTATGAGGAAAGATTGAAGGAATTGGATTTGTTTAGTCTAGAGAAGGGAAGACTGACAGGATGTGAGAACATTCCTCCAATATGTAAAACATTGCTAGAAAGAGAATGGTGATAAATTGTGTCTTCAGAGCAGCAGTGAGGAGAGAATTCACATAATTTTCAGCAGAAAAGATTTAGTTCAGATATTAGAAAAAGCTTCCCAGCTTCAAGGCCATTTCAGCACTAAAATAAGCTGTGTGAGAAGGTTACTGGAGCTGCTTCCTTGGAGGTCTTTAAAAACAAGTTACTCATCTGTCAGGGATGGCCTGGGAGGATTTGGTGTTGCCCTCTGTATGAGGGAACAGGCTGCAGCTTTGGCTATCTGCTGGCTCCTATATCTTAGTTTGTAAATGCATTTAAAGCACAGGCTGAATGTAATATTAGTAACTGACAGGTAGCTGGAGGGTTGATTGTTTGGCCACTCTGCTTTCCAGGGACATGATGCTGTAGTTGCAGCTGAGTTCATACGATCATGAAAGGTTTTATTCAAGCAGCATCTGTGCAAGGGGAATTCTGCACTTCTCACAGCAGGTGAGGAACAAGGCAGAGTAAGTGGTTTCATCAAGGTTAATCTGTATTATATCATCTCACTGGTTTGTGTAGGCCAGCCACGTGCCTTTTGATCTACATATCCTCAGGTCTGTGAGAAGAGTTCTGCTCTTTATCTCTGGTTATTTGGACAGTAGATAGTTGGGAATAGTTGTTCACTATGTTCATAGTCTTCCTTTACATTTGTAGTTTCCTTATGCTTCTCCACCTTTGTTTTACTTCTTCATGTTGCTGTGATTGGTAATTAACATGCTTATGTTTTTAAATAGCTTAATTTGTTATTTAAAGTTGACTGTGAGATAACCATGGAGAGTGGAAGGGGTGCAGTGATACATAAACAGAGAGCTACAACTTCTTGAGATGGATGAACAGCTCATTGCTGAAAGGAGGATAATTTAGGATGTGTTTTAGAACTGTAGGACTGTGACTAGAATATATATGTTATGGGATGGGATTTGTTGTTCATGCCCCAAAGTCTAAAACGGGCACAAAGGAGACGTGGGCAGTTGTTGCACATGGTTTTGAGTCAAACCACAGGAGCTGCCTCTAGAAAGGTCAGATACCTAAAACCATCGGCATTTGAAATTCCACGATGCTGTTGAGAAAACAAACAAGAAAACACAGTTGTGACCTTTCAGCATGACGTGTTTGTGTGGTGTTTCCTCAGGCCTGTGCTGCCGTGCTGGGGAGGATCTCCAGGTGAGGTGGAGCTGGGCAGGGCTGGCAGGCTGGCACTGTTATCCCACTCCAAACTGCCTTGCCCCAGGGACCTCAGTCTGAGCTTGGGAAGAAATTATTTTTATTATTATTATTATTATTATTATATTATTTATATATAAATTATTTCTATTACAAAATGCCTGGCACAGCACTGGGAGGGTGCTGGATACCTGGATGTTGTAGCTAATTAATTTTTTTATTAAGAGATCACCCTAAGGACAATTTGGGAGAAGCAGCAGAGGTATGCAGGTCCTCTGCTTCCACAGCACCCTGTCACCCCTTGGTGGTGTTATTTGTGTGTCTGATGGGCAAGAGCTGGGTGCTCAGCCCTGATGTGTGTGTTTAGCCTTGGGATTGCTGGTTTTGTCCCTGGGATGCAGCCTTAGGTAGCTGATGGTGGTTTGGAGGGAGGTGGTGCAGCATTTCTGGCTGCCCCAGCACGACCCTTGCTAGGGCTGGAGCAGGACAGTCCAGCTGTGCTGACCAGTTCCCAAATTCCAGCTTTAAACCTGGGATCAGCAATATCCAGCATGCTCCTAGTTTGGAGGGTTTTTTTTTATTTTTATTTTTATTTTTATTATTTTATTTTTATTTTTAATTATTTATTTTTATACTTATTTTTATTTTTATCTTTTCTTATTTTTGTTCATATTTTTAATTTTATTCTTATTTTTAATTTTTATTTTTAACTTTAATTTTAATTTTTTATTATTTTTATTTTATTTTTATTTTTAATTTTTAGTTTTTATTATTTTTATTTTTATTTCATTTCTCCCTGCTGATCCCTCCTTCTCACCCCGCTGCTGCACACATCACTTCTGCTGCACTTCACACTGTGAGTGGGGGAGATTTCTTGAACCAGGGGCCTCCTGCTTAATGCACTGAGGATTCAGGCAGGCCAAAAACGCCTATAGCACATGGGGAAGGGAAGGGCCAGCAGTGAGCAAGCTTGGACAGATGTGCTAGAGGGGGAGAGAGCTCTGTCCCCTCCCAGCCTGTTCAGGGGGTGGCCAATCGGGAGAAATGGACCCTTTTTAGGACCCCAACAGTTCGGGAGAGCCCCTGAGGCATTTTTGGCCGGGAGGTTGTGTGCACACACACACTCACACACGGAACAGTTCAGCAGCCGTCCAATCCCCAGTGACATGGAGCTTTTTCTTAATTCAGAGCATATTTCAGGCTTCAGTTTAAACAGGGGGGGGGTGGTGGTGGGGGGGAAACAACACCAAAAACCAACCCATAAACCATAAAGAATCTATTGAAACAATTGTAAGGGGGAAAAAATAGAATGTGGCTGCAACCAAGGTTGTTAGGGAGGAGATGTATGGAAGAGACGAAATATAAAAAGAACAATTACCATGTTCCTCATTGCCCTCAGATCAGCCCGGCAAAGTAAGGGCCTGGAAAGGCACTTTCCAAAAACCAGAGAGGTGGAGGTGGATGTTCCCCCAGGAACATCTCTGCTCTCAGGGGAGCTCCTGGTTAACAGGGCTTTGTGGTGGATGTGCCTCTGCTCCTTCCTTCTCCCTCACATGGCAGCATCTCCTGTGCTCCCCAGGGCTGGTTTACAAGCAGAAAGTTAAAGCTGGTGAGCAGTAATTTACCCTCTTGTTTGTTTGTGCACTCTGAGCACATTGGGAGCAAAAATCTCCCAAGATTTCCAGTGAAGTGAGGCCATCTGATGAGACTGCGCAAAAACATCCTCTTCAGAGTGTTCACATGATTTTTAAAGGGTGCTTGCAGGACTGGGAGTGGCACCTCCAAACCCCCAACCTTCCTTCACAGAATGTCTCTACAGTGGGATTTTTTTATGATACCAATTTGTTTATTTGTTTGTTTGCAATTAGGAATGAATGCCTGGACATCAGCATCCTTTATACAAAGAGCAATTGAGTCAGTCCCTGCCCCAAATATCTTCCAGTCTTCACTCTCAGGGATAATTTTCCTCTAAAGGCAATTTAGATGCACAAGACTCTTAGCACAGCTTGTTCATTACTGCCAAGGACCTGCAGTGCAGGATGAGTCTCCTCAGTTAACATCTGTTTTTTTGACCAAATTGCCTTAGTTGCTGCATGGGCCCACAGCTGATATAAAATGCTGAGAAATTATGACTATTTTTGTTGTTTGGGTGTTTTGATTTAATTTATTTATATATTTTCCTAAACCTGCAGTTCATTTTGGCATACCAAGCTGGATTTACTCGCAGTTGTACCCGGGCAATTATGATGTTTAAAAAATTACTCCCAGCTTACCCCAGCGCAGGGAAGTGAAAAGCAGGGGAGAGAGGGATGTGTGTGTGTGTGTGTGTGTGTGTGTGTCTCCTGAGGGGGTTTTTGGCATCAGACCAACAGGAGCAATCGGCATTTGGAGGGAAAAGATGCATGTGCACATTAGGAGGCAACATCTGGTCCTAGAGCCACACGTTCCTGCCACAGAGGAGAAATGCTGCCTCTGCACTGTCCTCCTGTCCACCCTGGGGTGGGGTCTCTGGGGAAGTTTAGGTACCCCCACCCAGATTTTAGTTGTTATTCTCTGTGAAATAAGTCAAAAAGAAAGAAGGCAGGCAAACAAAATGCAGTTTGGGCAGGGAACTGGGCACCTGACATTTTCCTGTCTCCATGTTTGAAATGTTCATTATGCACTTGAAGCTGGAGGGACTTTTTGACTGCTCCCTGGGCTCTGATTCCAATTCAGATCAGTGAGAAATCAATAGGGGTGAGATGCCTGGAAATTGCTCTCCTGCTGAGGGCTTGAAGTGACTGGTGTGCCACTGACAATGCAGGAGCACTTTGTCACTCAGCATTAATTGTCCCATCAGCCCTACAGCCCTGTTCCAGAGAGCTCCTGGTATGGTTGTTTCCAACCACATTTCACTGCTTTGATGTTCTGGGTCTCTTTCTAGGCCTGACAAGCGTTGTCCAAGGCAGACAGGAAGAAGTTTGAGCTAAAAACAGTAGCAGTAATTTCCTTTCCTTTAGTGGCAGCCTTTGGGGGATCTAACATGGGTTGTTTCATCTGCAGTTAAACTTTGGATCTGATGGCCCTGGATTTAGGAATCTAGACTCAGCTTTGAGCCACCTAAGGCAATAAAAGGCCTGGAAGACTAATTGTTGAGATTAAAAGGAGACAATGTGGCTTGCTGCCTTTTCCAAGGGATGCAAGCCATGCAACCTCAAACCAAAACATGATTTATTGTCAGAGTCTCTCTCTAGTGAATTTGGAAAGCTTGAAGGCAGGACAGAAAGAGAGCAAAGTGCAAGAACAGGGTATCTCTTTTCCTTGCCCCTTATTTGATACTATAGAAAGAGTTGTTAATTTTTATACTCTGCATTTCCTCACACCTTTGGGCATATTATGCTGCTTTCTGTAGCTCCCCTTGGACCAAATCTGAATTACCTGCCAGACCTCCTCAGTTTAACTTTAACTCTGTGTTGTGTTTATAGCCTTAAGCTGAACTCTAACTTTTGTTTTGCTTCAGCCCTATTTTTGCCTATTTTTTCCCCCTGTTAAGCATTGAGACAGGGTGCCCAGGGAGGTTTGGAGTCCCCATCCCTGGAGGTGTCCCAAGAAGGGCTGGATGTGGCACTCTGTGCTTTGGGATGGGGACAGGGTGGGGATCAGTCACAGGTTGGGTTTGATGCTCTGGGAGGGCTTTTCCAGCCTCAGTGACTCTGGGATTCTGTGAGTCCACCCATGCACCTTGAGGTGAGCAGTGCTGGCTCCTCCTGGGCCGTGGTGCTGGATGTGCCCTGCAGGTGAGGGGAGGCAGCACAATGGGGAAAAACAAATGGGGAGATGATGCCAGCATCTTCTAGTCTTGTGCTATGAGCAATCCAGCCATTCTCCCACCACCTGGCTGTGGCAGAGACCTGTTGGGCAGAAATGTGGCTCCTCCTTGAGCACCATCAGCCTTGAGCCCCCATCTCCTTTGGCAGGAGAAGAGCAGAGCCCACGGTGCTGCCAGCCCAGCACTGCGGTCACGCTGCTCTCTATGACAAGAGTATCTCCATTTTCTTGGCCAAATATACATGTGGGTAACTCCATACTTCCTTGCTAAATTCCTCTTGGAGTTTTGTTTTGATTTGTGTCTGCTCCTCATGTGATATGAAGTTTTAGTTAGTCTTAAATAGCACCTGCTGAAAATCCATTTTTTTTCCCTCGCTGTTGTAAAAGCCTGAGTTTGGAAAGTGGGAGGTTTTGGGGAAAGTGTTGCAGAATATTTCCTTGTTCCCAATGTGTTTAATTTTCATCCATGGTCAGGGAAGGGGTTGGGGAGCAGACTAAATGGGCCCAGTGGAGTTTAGAAAATGCAAAAGGAGTTAAAAAGCCACTCCTTTTCCAAGTTAAGGGGTGAATTTGGGTAGCCATGTATCTGGCTATGCTGGTGAAATCAAAGAGCTGTAAGTTCAAGTGAGTGTTTACAGCTCCCAAATTCAGTTAATTTATGACATGTTTAATGTGTTTTCACAAATGTTTGTTGTACTCATGTAGTGACGATGCTGTATTTGGTCAGTAAAATTCCATCCTGCCTGCAGTACGCAAAGACCTGAATGTCACAAGGATGTTCTGTGTCTGAGGAAAAATATTCACTTTCATTTTAAACACTCCAAATTCCTCTGCTTTTCTTTTTTTTCTTTTTTTTTTTTTTTTTTTAGTAGAAACCTAAACCTGTCACTGAAACCACCAACAGGACTTTCCAATTCTCACTAACATTATGGGATATTTCTGGTTTTTCTGGTTTGCATTCTTACTCCTTTACCTTTTTTCCTTTTTTTTCCCCCCCTTCACCCTCTTTCTTCAGCATAACAAGCTTGGAAATTAGTGCTGGCTTGAGGCCATGGCTGCATCTATGAGGCCATTTAAAGTTATTGCTCTCCAGTCCCCCTGGGCCAGTAGGAAGTTCAGCTGCGATCACAGAGAAAGAAACCACCCCAAAATTCTGCAAATAATAATTTAAAAAGCAAGAAAACACAGAAGAATATGGAGTTGCTTTTATGCATTTCAAGTATGGGATGAAAAGACTTGTGAAAACAGGTAGAAATACTGAAAGGCAGCTTTTTGTGCTGAGGTGATGGGGTTGCTCTGGAGAGATTTGTGGTCAGAGCCAGAAGGGAAAGTCTGTTTTAATTTACCTGGGTAGAATCAGGATCTGTCCCCGCTGAAGCTGGTGGGGTTCAGCTGCTGTGCATTGGGGTGAGGGAATGCTCTGAGCATCCCAGCAGGTGGGGAAGGATTTGCAGCTTCATTCCCATTCTAGCTCTGAATTTTGCAAATCATCTTAAGCAGCAATCTGGTCTGAAACAAGATTTTTAATGCAGCAGCATGGCCTGGGCTGGGAGTTGGGAAGCTGGATGAAGGATAGGTTCACATGGATTAGAATTTTATTGAAAGCTCCTGCCTTCTTAGAAAATATTCTCTTGTACATTGAAGGCTTTTTCCCTGCTAACACAGGTTGAAGGTGAAGAAATAACAGCATAAATAACATTTTTCATGCACAAGTATGTGGCTTTTCAAACACTTTGTGCACACCTCTCAAAGCATCTGGCATGATCTAGTTGGTAGAAAAAAGCAGACTCTGACTTATTTGAGTGACAAACTCTCACCCTTTTTCTTGGTTTTTTCCCTGAAGTTGAGGGAGCTGGTCCTGTGAAATCTGTTCACACAAACTTTCTTTGCATTTCTGTACAGCAGAAGCTGCTGAGCAATATTTGGACTAGTTCTTTTTGGGATAAAAAGGAGAATACTTTGTCTTTACAGACATTTTCTAGGTGGGAATGAAAGGAAACCTCAAGCACATTGACTTTCAGTGAAATGGGGAAGAGATTTTCAGATACTGTGGGTGAAGAGGGAGAGGTGTTTTTTAATGGATTTAAACCTTCTCCAAGCACCAAATGTACAAATTATGGCCCAGATCCATGAAACAAGTTGTGTGCCATAGAAATGGCGAAAGTTTTAAAGAAATGAGCCACTAGAATACTTTGGGTCCTCTTGATTCTTTCCTTGTAGTAGATCTGGATTTCTATTCCTTTAAAATTTTCAACTTTCTATTCAATTCTGAAATGATTAAACATTTATGGGACTACTGGAGGATCTGTGTGACATTGCCCATCCCAAAGGCCCCACAGCTGGAAAGCAGATCAGGACAGTATGTGGTGATTTAATATTATTTTTCTGTTTTTTACTTCACAGAACCCCCACAGACTTTACCTTGATGGCAGTCTCATTCTTGATGCTCTGCACATGAAGCTGATGTTCCTCCTTGCTCCACAAACTTACAGTCAATACAGGTAAGGCAAATTTATTACATGCCCTTGGTTAATAGAAAATTCCAGCTGTTCTGCTCTGAGGCGATTTATCCTACAGCTCAAACCATTGCCACATCCTGCAGCTCAGCTTGATGCCATATCCATTTCTCAGAGTATTTTAAATGAGTGCAGGTCCTTCCCTTCGCTGAACACAGATATTAACACAGTAATTGTTGCCATTTAGGTGAATTCCATGAATTTACACCCTAGGGTTTCCCATTTCTCCTGTGGTCATTCCCTTGGGAGATCCTGCCCAAGAACCTCCCCGCTCCCCTGTTTTTCCATGAAGGGTTAAAGCACAAACAGCAGCGTTATGTCCTGGGGTGCCAAACTTTTTCTTCTGCTCCGTCTCCTTTTGATTTAAAAGCTTTGTTTATCTCTCTGTAAAGTCACTGGCAGGCCATAAAGAGATATATTGCCTTGGTGCAGACAGCACAGACTCCGCTCCTGGGAAAGCAATGGGCTGTGAAGTTGAGTGTGTGTGTGCGTGTGTGTGGGCGCTCATAATTCAGGAAGGGTTCTCTTTTGGGAAGATCCCAGTGGACACTGCCTGCAGCCTCCCGTGGCTCCTTGTAGGAGAAGGCTGTGTGTATCCAGGAGGCTTGGTCAGGCTCAGTGCTTTTGATGTCCTCATAAAGCCATCACTCCAGAGCTTGGAATCACAGAGCTATTGAACTCGGTCATAATAGAGTGGGTAAAGTGCTCCCTGTGGTTTTGATTTTATTATATTTTTATTTTTTGATAGACAATATAATGTCTTGTCAGATCCCAGCTTGCTCGGGCATTCCCTGTCACTGTACAGTGAGATACAACATCAGAATTATTGCTTGGCTTCTAAGTTGCTGCCAGGGGTTGAACCGCCAAGTGAACATTCCTTGATAGAAGCCGTATTTTGTTGAGTGTTTGCAAACTCTCAATCCCCCTGCACACCCCATGGCAGCTCCCAGGAGTGCAGGGAGCAGCACTCCTGGCTGGGATGAAAGGTAGGGTGTTCTAGTGGAAGAGATGGAATAGAGAAATTACTTCTGGCTGGCATTTAGACTGAAGAAACTGCTGATTTAGCTGAGCTGAGGGTGATTGGGTTTAATCTGCAATGGAATTGACTTGTAGTGTCCTTATTACTTATCACCAGAGGAGGAATCTACTAAAAAAGAGGGCAGAGCACCAAACTGAGCTGAAGCACTGCCAGCAGAAAGGTTATTGATTCCCTGCAGGAGCAGAGAGGAAGCTGCTTTCATAGAATCACAGAGTGGTTTGGGTTGGAAGGGGGTCTTAAAACTCATCCCATCCCACCCCTGCCATGGCAGGGACACCTCCCACTGTCCCAGGCTGCTCCCAGCCCTGTCCAGCCTGGCCTTGGGCACTGCCAGGGATCCAGGGGCAGCCACAGCTGCTCTGGGCACCCCTTTGAACAGCAAGTCATGCTTTATGGGAATCCCTGACTTGGAATCACAGATTTCCAGAGATCTCAGTCCAAACCTTGAGAAATGGAGCTGGGAAGCAGCAGAACCCTCTTTTGGAGAGTTTTCTCACATGGAGGATTGGCATGAGAACAGCAGATCGTTGCAATCTGCTCCTCTCAATGCATCAAGTGACACACAGCCTAGAGCAGGCCCCTGGAAATGAATGCTTTGCACAGATTCAGTTTGTTTTGGGAAACTCTAGCAAGATGAGCATGGCCCCTCGGCGTGCCACCCCCTCACCCCTGGCAGGCTGTACCCACCCTGTTTTTCCTCGTGGCTGGCCCAGAGAGGATCCAGAGCCCAATGTTGTTAACTACAAGGGTTGTTAACCACAGCCTCTGTGGGAGCTCCCTTGCCTGGGGAGAAATCATTGATACCTTTTTACAGCGAGGATAAATCTGAGAATGGCCTGAAAATCTGCAGGAAATTGCTTTTCAAGTGACCGATGATATGACCTCTAATTTCCTAATGATCTAGGAAGAGTTCAAGCCCAAGTGCTTGTATATGCAGAATGCCAAATTTATATATACAAAACATCATAATTACTGTCATGGAGATTTACAGTGCTTTACAACTCATTAATAACCATAATAATAATATTTACCATAACTCTTTCTGGCAGATTAATTGTAATTCTCTTTGACCATTCTCAAACTACTCTTCTCACAACATCTTTCCCATCAGCATGAGAATGAAGTACACAAAATGTAATTTATTGACATTAAGGGTGGCTTTATTTCCATGTGTTTATTTGAGACAAAAGGAGATATTTGCTATTGAAGGGAAAGCTTAAGCATTAATGAATCAGAAAATCTTTTAAGACAGTGCTGTGTATTGCTCCACTTCAATCTGGCATTAGCAGGTGATGCGTTGGTGACAGACAGGTGGGATTTTGCTGCTCAGTCAAGGTACCGTTTTCAAAATTAAGTGTATAAAAGAAAGACTGGGTTAAGTCCCAGTCATTTGCATGAGAATCTTTTAGGTCCTTCACATCTGTTTTAGGAGGGGGAAACATCCACAGATGAAAAATGTCAAGTTTAGGCTACACTGACTGTTGTTTAGCTGATGAGCTGAGGTGATAGAAATTTCTCATTCTTCTAAATACCATCAAAATGATGAGATCTGGAGAAAAGAAAAAAAGTAAGGAGATATTTTTCCATTTTCTCCGCTTTCCTACTCCTCAGTGTACAATATTTGTGAGCAGTGTCAGATGGGATAGAAAATGTTGGTGTGCAATGGAATTTTTTAGCTTTAACTTTTGTATGCTGTTGTAATTTCTTATATTTCCTTGTATTTTTATAAGATAACAGTCTTTAAAACTGCTGCAATAACATAGTTGTATGCATTTTCCTGCCCTTTTTCAACAGCCTGTACTATTCCTGCCAATGCCATGGGTTCCTCTTTAATGAATTGTTCTGTCCAGGTCTGATTTTATCCGGTGCTAGAAATTTGGGGTCAATAGACCTTTGTTCCATGGCAGATTTGTAGAAATATAGAATCCTAGAGGGGTTTGGGTTGGAAGGGACATTAAAGCTCCTCTTATCCCGCCCCTGCTGTGGCAGGGACACCTTCCACTGTCCCAGGCTGTTCCAACCACCATCCAACCTGGCCTTGGGCACTGCCAGGGATCCAGGGGCAGCCACAGCTGCTCTGAGCCTGCCCACCCTCATAGGGAATATTCTTTTCCTATTACCTAATCTAAACCTACTATTTTTTATTGGTTCATTAATTTGAAATGGCAGTTAAACTAGTGTTTATACTTTTTGACATTGTTCTGTTGTCTGTTAAAAAAAAGTAAAAAAAAAAGTCAGGCAATATTAACATTTTGTATCTTAGTTTCATGCTTTTCTTTGTTTACTCTTCCAAAGCACATTTTGGGTATAAAATGACCGTTACATTTATTGTGTTGGCATGACTGGGGGGTAGAAGAAATGATCTGCTGTTGTTCATAAGAATAGCACCCACTGAGTGACGGTTTAAAAAAAGTCTGGCTCCAAGACACACCAACCACTCACATCTCTGGTTGAACTCATCGTGAGCTGGGAGCACCATGTGTGAGTCAAACTCACAAAAAACGCATAACCTCATGTTGAAATCCTGCTTCAAATGTATTATACAATAAATGAATAATTTGTCAGACCAACACAACCTTTAACTGCATCCAGTGTTGCGGAATCAGACTCCCCACTGAGATACAACAACCTGGATATTAAGAAAACTTCCACAGGATGACAGGCAGAAACCTCAAACACCCCCAGCCTCGGCTCTGTCTCATCAGACTTTCATCTCTGGGAGACAATTACGAAAGCTCATGTGTTATAATATAAAACACTGAACTATTAGTGCCTGCTGACATGGAGAAAAATGGTAATAGTATTTCTCTCCCACCTGCCTGTCCTTCAATTTAATTTTATAGCGGTTGTCTCATAATTTTTCGAAGTTTCCAAAAAAAAGACTTAATGAACCTTTTCTAAAAGAAAGTGCCAAGCAAGCTAAATGGAGAAGTTGCTGCCAATTCTGCCTTTTTAATACTTTTAAAACAAATACAGATTTAGAGGCACACTCATAGCAAAGCTGTGTGCCAAAGGCCATCGGAACTGAAGACATGTTTTAGAATATATACATATAAAGTGGGTCTGATGAGTCACATAATTTGTTGCCTGGAGACAGAATACATTTATACGATGTTCTTTAATCTATTTCTAATTTATATGATGTTCCTTGGTCTAATGGGTTGGTTCCCTGTGCCGAGTGTCCAGCAATAGACTCCTAACAAGGACCAGTCTATGTTTATTCATATATTCTCCGTTACGTTCTCCGTAATTCCAGAGAGATAATTACCCATGACTGTATTCTCCTTTCCCAAGTAAATTAAAGGGTTTCCCATGCAGGGTGTCCTCCTGGGACCACAAGGAGTTTTCTAAGGGTTTGTGATGGTTCAGGTACAAGGAGACTCCCAGCTTAGCTGTAACTTTTGAGGTCCTTCCTATTTTCAAACTGACACCTATGTCATCACTCCCATTACAGAAAAATTCCTCTAATCTGAAAAACCCCGCTGGTGGAAAACCTGCCCTCATCCCATGAAAAGCAAGAGGTACCATGGGGATGTTTTTGTTGTCAGTGAATCATATCTGGTAGGAGTTGTTTCTTTTCCTTGTGCCACAGCTCCAGCCCCCTCCGAGCCTCCCAGCCAATTGCTTTGGCTGCAGAAGCCCTTGGAAGCCCAGAGTACAGTAATTGCTTCATTGTGTTGCTTTAAGAGGAAAGGAAAATAGTTATTACTGTGAGCAAGTGCTTCTGGTTTTTTTCCCCTATTGCAGTTGTGTGTTTTGGTTACGAAACGTACCCTACCCTGAAACGGGTGTTTTGAGACTTTCTCTTGTTGAGGTGGAAGGTTTTGAGAATGGGCATCTGATTATAATGCAGGCACTGGTAATGACAGAAAGCATTGGCTTGGAGAAATGCTCTCCATTTATAAAATGGGAGAGAAACTATTGCCGATTAATCTTTGTCCTGATTTGTTTATGGAAGGTAACAAAAAGCAGCACAGTTGTGTTCCTGGAAAGCGTGCTGAGACTTGATGCTGATGTACTTCCATCTCATCTTCACTTACAGAAAACTTAGTGAAGATTTGACTTTTCAAATGACTGCACTTACTTGTTTACCCATCTGGATATAGTTGTAAATATGGAATTTATGGTTGGTCAGTGACTGAGATAAAGTTCCCCTAAATACTTGGTCTGCTTGTGAAGAAGTTGTTTTTCCATAACATTGTTCTGAAAAAAACCTAACAGACAAAAGCCCAGCTCCAGTAAACTGAGATATCCCATTATTAGACATATCTAGAAATTTATGACTGGAAAAGGTATTAGGTTGTGACCTGATGGTCTCCTGCTGCTGAGGCTCCAACGGTGATTAGGAAGAAGTGATTTCATCTCCATGGCAAGGCTGCTGCCCTCATCCCTGTTTTATTTCTCATTGAGAAGCCGAACATGGCATTAAGGACTAAGAGGAAAAAATGCCTCCCCACACATCCACCCTGAGTGTTATCACTGCCAGCTCTTCTCTTCAAAGACCCCTGACTGAAGCTCTGTGTGACTAAATCCACTTAATTCCCCCACTAAGAGAAAAAAAAAGAAAAGAAAAAAAGTAGAGTTCAGAAGTTCAAGGAGCTCTCCTGAAAACCACACGCTTGTGGTTGTCTGGGCTGCAGGCGGCAGAGCTGGGCTGAATCGCTCGGTGCTGGGGACGTGGTCACACTCATGTGGTGTCCTCATTCCAGGCAAGCAATGGCCAAAAAGGTGGGAAGTGACACACACACACTGCTGGTGGGACATGACTACTCTTGGAAACATTGCTTTAGATGTCACCTTGGGAGCTGTTTGAGATGAAGTATCTGGAAGGCTCATCCCAAGTTCTGGGAATGTTTAGCATAAGATTGTACATTCATGGCCTTGACAGGCTCGTATATAACCCTGAATAGCATCTCCCTTTCCTCCCAACTTGTGGAACTGTTAATAGTAGTAGTCTCCTGTAAAGCTTAAAGTACATAGAGCATTTAAAGCTTGTAACATTTATAGATTGCTACAGCAGCAGGAGAATCAAGCTAATGAAAGGATTGGGTGGGTGCCCTGAATTAATATGACCATAATCTAATTCATTTTAACTTCTTTCTGCTGCATATAAAACCTTTCTCTCTCGTCCAGCAGCACAATTAGGACCCAATTCACACGCTTGTGGCAGATAATGTGAGGGTTCCTGCACAGTGGGGCTGAGAGGGTTTGAACAGCAGGCCCTGGGCGAGGGCAGAGGGGTGGTGGTAGAGGTGGCAAAGGTCCTCTGTGGAAGGTAGCAGGACATCTAGGAAAGAGGGACTCAAAGTTTGAGGAGTCAGTAGGAGAATCAAGAACCAGGAGGTAAAGATAAAATGCTGGGCTTTCAAAGGGGTGCACTGCTATAATTTGAAATAGAAATTTTGTTTTCTTTTCCTTTAAATGTCCATACTATAGAGCCTGCCTGCACCCTGATAGAGGCTGCTCCTTTCCATATGGCATTTTACCCTCCTTTCACTGCCCTTTCTATTCCCTGGAGAAATTGTGTTTGGAGAATACTTCTTGTAGTTTTTAAGTGCAGTGAAACACATTTGACTGCGCTGTCTCCTTTTGCTCTTTGTTTCATCTCCATCTCCCATCCATTTTGCTTTGTTTCAGCCCAAAAGGAAGGGCTGTTGCAGGCTCTGTAGCTCATCCCTGGGATGCTCAGAGGGTGGGGAGGACCTGCAAGCAGTCAGGTGGAGATGCTAGAGGGGAAAGCAGGATTTGGAGAGCAAGCAACGCATTGTGGATTGTTCTGACAGAGTTTGTTGAACTGTGGTACTGGATCACTGAGGCCAAGAAAATATTACAACACATGTCAGTGTAACAGCCAGTTCATGCTTCTGACCTTTTCATTTGCTTCTCAGAAGAGGAGTGTAACACTGGTTTCTATGTATGCGCTCTGACAGCCTCCCTTGTCTACTGGAGAGTTATGGAAAATAATACAATAACGTAATAAAGGACTATCAAACCCTTTTCCTTAAACCAAAACCCATGCATTCCATGCTTGGGTTTCAAAGCTTCTGAGGGCTCATAAGTTAAGGGATGGGCCTGTCCTAAGATGTGGAAAATTCAGTGAAAAACAAGGCATTAAAGAAGGTAATAGCTGGACAGGATTGAATGGGGAGCACTGTTCTTCACGGACCTGTCCTGAACCCGTGCACCAGCACAGCTTGAGGGCTGCTGTTGTGCTTGGAGTAAACCTAAAACCAAAGCTGAAGCCACTTGCGCTCATTAAAGAGCTCGTGGCTGCTTTCACTGTGCTGGATGAGCAAACCTTGCCCTGGTCAGACACATATTCAAGTGAGTCTCTCCTATGTGTTGATGGCAGCTATTTATAACACCTTATTCAGGAGGCTCTCTCCATCACTTTCTTTCTCCATTGAGTCTATGAAGGCAGAGTACATCTAAATTAAGCTTCTTTTCTCACTTCTCTCCTGGAAGTTGGTTTGTTTCTTTGTTTTTGTTTTCTTTTCTCTGATCACTTAGCGTACAAAAGTCTCACAATGGAGGCTAAGGTAGGTGTCTAAATGTAAGTGGTGTTTACACCCAGGTATCTAATTGTGTCCTGCATCCTCATTCAGATAAGATACATCTTGTCCCTTCCTCCTCAATTGCTGTGCCTTGTTAAAGTGATTCCAAGGTGGCTGCACATCCATCCTGATTCCGTGTGCTTCTGTGAATACCTGGTTGTGCATGGGGGTGATAAAATCTGTTTTATCTGAAGGAGCAGGAAAATACTGCCTGAAATAGAGAAATGCTTGCAGGGATTTGTGTCTAAGAGGTGAAGAAATAGCTGCAGTTGAGAAAAATTGTGGATTCCCCCAGGTAATACAAGGAACAACCAGCACCTGTAGATTTAGGGCTGAATTAAAGTTTAGGTGGATGAATGCAGTTGTGCTGCCCAGAGCTCCTGCTTCCATCAAGCCAAGATCTGGATGATGGGCTCTGCAGGGACAGAGGTGTTTCCCTGCAAACAAGGGCACTACAGACATACAGCTCACAGAATCACAGAACCATTTAGGCTGAAATAAATGTTCATCATCAAGTCCCATCTCTCTCTGCAGCTTCTCCACTTCCAGGCTCCACCTGCCCCATCCTTGGTCCCACTGTGAGGTGCCCATGTCAGATTATCCATCATCTCCTGGAGGGCTCTGTGTGATGCTGCTGCTGCTCCCAGCCAGCCTGCAGAGCAGAGGGGCTCCCCTGCCTGTCTGCCTGCTCCAGCTGGTTGGAAGGGATGAGGTTTAGGATGCCAGCACTGCATCCCACAATTAACATCTGCTTTGTCAGCCCCGGGTGTAATCCTCCAGATAGTGCAGAGGCCTCACTTGGTGCCTGCAGGGGGAAGGAAACCACAGTGCTGAAAAGGGCAGTGTGAGCATTCATGGATGAGTCTCCAAGAAAGCTCAGTGTGCTGTGGTGAAATACACCCATAGTGGGCTGAAACCTGCTCAAATTCCTTGTGGAAGAGCTGTATTTCAGAGCCTTCCGTAGACAAAATATCTGCAGGCAAAGCTGGTGAGATCCCATCCCCTGAGGAGCACCTGCAGGGCCAGGCTTGTGCTCTCCAAACCACTTTGGGATGAATGGCAGAGCAAAGCTGGGCAGCCTGTAAATACAATTATTTGTTTATTTACACAGAAACTCCCTCCTGTTCATTGCAGGGCCCTGAAGGCAGAGCTTCACTGGGGTCTGTGTGTGCTGGTTTGGGCACTAAGCATGGCACAGGGGGCACCTGACCTGGTTGAAAGACAGCTCCTCTGACTCATCATGCAGAAAGCAAAATGAGCTGTATATATTTAAAGCAAAGCCCTATTTTAAAAATTAATGATCTGCAAGGGAGAGAGGAGAAACTGCTTCTCTGTAATGCAGAAAAAGGCCCTGATGACCACAGCCTGAGTCCCTTTCCAGATGATGTAATCATCAGTCTAAATAATAAATTTTTAACGATGTGGAAAAAAAAAAAAAAGGAGGAAGAAATAAAAAAAAAAAAGAGGGGGACTCTGTTTCAATGAGGAGTAAAAGTAGCTGGTGGCAACAGGGTCTAAGGAAAATACATGGTTGTGTGAGGTTTCTGCCCTGTGTAATTAGATTATCCCAAGTGTAGGAGTGTGCTGCAAAAGGCACATTGAAATGCCACTAATTGAGTGCTCTGTGTCTTCCCCTGCCACGTGCCCATGGAAAACTGGGGTACTTGGGATATATGAGGCAAAGGGGTATTCTATAAATGGGGCTGCTAATAATAGGCAGTGGAGATTAGAAAGGAAAGCAGAGGCTCTCATCAGCCCAGAGAATGGGGGAGACTTTCCCTTCATAAATAAAAGGCCACAGAAACTCCACTCGAATGGGTTTGTGTTGGGTTGACAAAGGTGAGCAGTGTGTGACCAGTGGAGTGCTCACTGGGCTCTTTAATGCAGTTTACATTCCTAGGAACACATTAATCTGAAATGTACTGGGTTTTTTTTCCTTGGGCCCCCCTGGAAAGATGCTGCCCATGGCTCTGGGTGTGCTGTGCAGGTGAGAGGGCTCAGGGAGGCACCAGCACGGTGCCTTTGGAGGGGCTGAGGCACCAGTGTGGGCTCAGGGATGATGTTTTTTCACTTCACACTGACTCCTCATCGTGGGGAGCCCTCAGGCATTTTCTGTGAGGCTCCAGCCAGAATTTTCACCAAAAAAACCCCCTGATCCAAACCTTAGCTAACACTGGAATTCTGTGAGATATCAGAATGTGTCTGAGGTCATTTCAAGCCGTATTTTAAGCGACCTGCCTCCCAGATCCTCCCGTTCAGGGCTTGAGCTCCAGTGCCTGTGTATTCCTGTAGGGATGAACCTCTCCATGAAGAACTTAGGAGCTAAGGAGACAAGACAGCAGCTATTCCAACCTGGCAGGAGAGGGGGCTCACTTGGCCAAAAGCAACACAAGATTCATGCCAAAAACCGTGGACCAAAGCCGCGTTTCTTGAATCTCAGTCTTGTATTTTCCAAATGTATTAACTCAAATTAAGTTTTGTGTGGACCTCAGCGATCTGAAAGTCAGGCCCTGAGAGGAACAGATGGGTTTCATGAGGCTTGGGGTTCTCTAATGGGAGATTTCAATGGTTTTAATACCCAAATCCACACCTTCTCCTCAGACTGTACGGGACAGATTTATGCCATGTTTTGTAGTGGGCTGATCCTAATACCCTTGTCGTGAGACAGATTTACTGGAGTTGTCAGGGCTGATTTGCTGTAGAAGTCAATACCTCAGCACGCCAGTGCCTGAAGGAATAAAGGCCTGGGCGTTTAACACCGTAAATATTTTATTCTTGCTCTGCCATACAAACCTTGCATGGCCTTTCAAAAACAACTTACTTCTATTACGCCCCAGTTTCTCACGAGTTAAGTGGGGATAACAACATTTCTGAGAGTGGAGTGAGTAAGGCCGATGAAATAAGGAGCCTTCTGCCCAGGAAGATGGAAAAAATTGTATTTTCTTTCCTAGGCCCTGTTATTTTGTTTAAATGAATTTGTTCCTTTTTGCTGTTTTCATTGCTCCTGAAATAGTGACTGAATTTCCTTTCAGTTCTGGTATGCACAGTTCCTTTCAGTGTTCTGGTATGCACACACCTAGTAGACAACCTCCAGCTTTGTGGGTTGTTTAGTGGCTCTCTGTGTTGATGCTACTGTTCCCATAGTGAGGGAAAAGTCACCTGGGACAAGGTTTGTTGGGGGTTGAGGGTGACACTTCTGGGGCCAAGAGGAGATGCTGAATTTAAGTATGCTGAATTTAAGTATGACGTGAGTCTTTCTGCAGTTACCTGGTGGTGATGCAGAGGAAGACAACAAATATTCAGTCTTTGCTGTCAAGGCTTTTTGTCTGCTCTGGGCCCTGTGAGAGGAGCAGACACTGCTGGGTTTTTGTTTTCTGCTGGCCAGGCAGGACAGGATCAAGCAGAATCTGAATCCTCATGTCACTGATACATCCTGTGTATTCCCACATTCCTTCCACCACTAGGAAACAGGCATTGAGTGTGCTATAATCTAAACAAAGCTCACGTTTTACTGCTCCAATACAGGTATTTTAGGGCTCTTTATTGTGTCTAGCTTGCACAGAGTCTGCCAAGGATGGACAGCTTGTTAAACTTTGGCTCAGCTCGTGTATGCTGAGCCTTTTGTCTGGTTTTGTCCCCATCACAGTGTACACGTGTCTCCCTCTGTAAGTGAGCTGTTGATAAAGATGAGCAATTTGGATAGAAAAAGGACCCCAAGCTGGCCCTGAAAGCTGGCACTCCAAGCTACGCCTGTTTAGTGGAAACAAATAATGCTGCTGGGAGGACTGGAGTCACCTCACCATTCCTTGTGTGCATGGCACTGGCTGCAGTGGGGATTTTTTGGCAGCACACTGGATGCAGAGCTGGGAGAAAAAATGGAAAGAGCTTCCAGGGGTTGTGTGGAGGGGTTGAGTCCTCAGAGGAAGTGTGAGCCATCACACTCGTCTGCAGGAACCAGGCCTGCTCCAAAATGTGAGTTACACCATTTCTCAAATGCTGGATAGAGCTAGAAATGACTGGGAGGCCAGTGATTCATTCTGGGTTAATGTAAAGGTACCAGAGGGGCTAATAGAGGGGAAGAAAATTGATACTGGCTTTGCAGTGTTTGTGGTGCAGAAACGTGTACAAATGCTTCCCAGGGAAAGAGTGAAACAATCAGATGCAATATTAAAGCCAAAAAATACCCACCCAACAACAAACAAACAGCCATGGGGACGCAGGGGCTGGTAACAGTTGTTTGCAGGGCTGTAAATCAGAGCAGGCTGCACAGGTATTTGTGCTTAGTGCTACATTTCACTGCAGCTGAGAGAAAGGACCCTTGTGAGACGGCAGGAATTGTATGGGAAAATTTTGGTTGAATTGTAGCAACATGATTATTGTGTCAAATACACTTTGGTGCTCATCCCTTGAGTCACAGGAGGGACAGATTTGACCCTTAGGGATGAATACTCTGGGCAATTAAAACTAGTTATTAAATCTATATATAGTTGAAAAGGCAATCATAACATTTTATACAATATGAGCATGTTCTGTTTGTTACAGAAACCCATATCTGTAAAAACGCAATTAGAAGTGCTTCCATTAAAATAAAAGGCAATTGAACACAGTGAATGAACTGCAGGAATTGTACAGTTTCCAGAAAATGGTGGTAGTGAAGCATTTGTGGGATCCATAAAGTCACCATAAATTCCTAACTGAATATGGATTCACTCTCCAACTCTAAAACCACAAGATTTATTTCCTGCTGGCAGGGGAGGTGAAGTTCTCGGAGCTGGATCTGCCTGGAGCATGCCAGCAGGTGGGGGAAGCACCAGTCTGCTCCCAAACCAGTGTATCCAACATCACCTTGACTGGCCATGTCCTTTCAAGATGAGAAAACAGGGCTGGGTTTGGTTCTGTTTGAAGATCTGTCTGTGCTTTCAGTACTTACATGGGAATTTGTTAATGCTCAGCATGTGCTGCTGGGAAGGAGGATGAGGTAGTGGAACACCACTGGTTTCACTCAGGAAGATCAAGTTTTGGCAGCAGAGCTGACACTGAAGTGACAAAAGATCTGTCTGGATGTGGGAATACTCAAAGGTGCTTTCCTTGTTGTGAAGTACAAACCTGAGCAGTGTACAAGGACACAAAAGGACCAGGATGAGGGGGAATGGCCTCCAGCTGATGGAGGGCAGGGTTAGATGGGATATTAGGAAGAAATAGGAGTGGTGAGGCCCTGGCAGAGGTTGTCCAAAGTAGCCTGATCTGGTGGAAGGTGTCCCTGCCCGTGGCAGGCGTTGGAACCAGATGATCTTTAAGGTTCCTTCCAACCCAAACCATTCTGTGATTCCATGAGCATGGTAATGCTTTGTTTCCTTTCCATGAAATCCCTTTGTCCCCAAGACTGGAAGTTTCATGCTCTCAGGATGGGGATATTGCTGTGGAAGGTGGAGGTTTTCCTTGGGGTTTTTTTCCCCTCTCTGCACATTCCCACTGGACCTTGGTTCCAGTTCTTTTCCAGCTCCTCTTCCAACTGTGCTGTGCTTCCACTACAGAAGGTAAGGAGGACACCAGCTGTGACAGACAGAGCTTTGAGTCTCTGATTGCATGCAATGTGATGAAAATATGCATATTCCTGTGGACTGGGGGTGGGGAAACTGGAGAATAAGTCACCACTTCACATTGGATGGAGTAAGACAGGGAGATACGGACTAAGAGTTTCTGGATTGCGGTGGAGAATTCTGGGGCTGCAGAAATGTGTAATTATTTGCTCCCTGTCAGAGATGAATGGCTGTGTCTCTCTCTGAAGTCATTTGCATAGTTGGGTGAATGAGATTGCACTGATTTAATGTGTCTTCATGAGTCTTTTTACAACCACGGGAGCCAGAAATGGCTTTTGTTGTTGTTGCTTTTTTTAATGAAAGCTGACGTTCTGGAGCACAAGTCAGCAGGAAGTGAGGGTAAGTTTATTGGCTGTTTTGGTGGGGCCTGGAGAATAATTTTGCTTTTCTCCTGCCTTTTGTCTATTCAGACTGTAAATTCATTGAAGCAAGGACTGCTTTCTACTGTGTCTTTATAGCACTTGCTGCAATGGATCTGTGCTCTCAGCTAAATCCCCTAAGGCTTAACAAAATATAAATTAGGATAATGGTATAATAAGTTAAATGTTAAATGGTCATGAGGGGTGGTTTATTTACATGAATAACCACATTAAAAAAAAACAAACAAAGTCCTTCTGAAATCCTGGTGGGAGTTGTAGCTTTGTGGCAAAACCTGTTCATTATTCTACAATATTGAGAAGACAGCACAGTCTTACAGAGGTTGTGCCCTGTTTTAAGGAAGAAGTTATGGGCTGGTTTCTTATACCTTGAAGCACTTTTCAGTACTTAAAAGGGCAACAGGAGAGCCTGAAAGAGGTGTTTAACAAGGACATGGAGTGATGGGACAAGGAGGAATGGCTTCAAATTGACAGAGGTCAGGTTTAGATTGGATATCAAGAATAGATCCTTCCCTGTGAGGGTGGGCAGGCCCTGGCACAGGGTGCCCAGAGCAGCTGTGGCTGCCCCTGGATCCCTGGCAGTGCCCAAGGCCAAGCTGGACAGGGCTGGGAGCACCTGGGACAGTGGGAGGTGTCCCTGCCATGGCAGGGGTGGGATGAGATGACCTCCAAGGTCCCTTCCAACCCAAACCATTCTGTGATTCTGTGATGATTTCAGACTTCCTGTACTCCAAACTTCTCTAAGCTGAGTTTGCTGTTAGCAGCGGGAAATCACTTCTTGCAATTCTTTTTCACAGACTTGAGTGATTGCTTTGTCTTCAGCAGTGCCTTGGGCAGAGCTTTGGCACCCAGGAATATATCCTGGAAACATAAAATAAATTCTCCCTCCTTCAGGCTCCTATGCAGAGTAATCTTCCATCTGTTTTATTAAGAGAGAATGCAATGCTCAGCTGGGCAGATGTGACAGAGGTGTGCAAGAGAGCTGCAGCAAGTCCCCAAAGATCTAGAGCAGATTTGCTCATTTATGTTGTGTGAAAAATGATAATCCTAATCCTGTTCCACAGTCTGCCAAATCTGAGCCCCCACCAGCAGCTTGGTGTCCTGCAGGCAAACCCAGAGTCTGTCAGGTGCTTTGCTTGGGGCAGTGCTGACACCCGTGGGCCCATCCATAGTTCAAGAAAAACTGGTCTCCAGCTCTTGTTTTTAGTGTAGTTAAGGTCCTAAAGGAGGTGATCAAGAAGGGATGACTGAGAGGGGACCTCATCAATGTCTGTCAGTGTCTGCAGGGAGGGCTCAGAGCAGGGACTCAGCTCTGGTCTGTGGAACCCTGCAGGAGGACAAGAGGAATCAGCAGGAAACTATGTTTAGGAAGTTCCACCTGAGCAAGAGGCAGAACCTCCCTCTGCAGAGCCCTGGACAGGCTGCCCAGACAGGATGTGGATTCTCCCTCGCTGGAGATATTCCAGAACCATCTGGACTCAACCCTGTGCCCTGTGCTCTGGGATGACCCTGCCTGCGATGGGTGTTTGGGCCAGATGACCCATTAGGGTCCCTTCCAGACTGACCCATCCTGGGATTCTGTGATCAGCAGCAAACCTTTCTCTTATTCCCAGATATTCTAAAACTTCATATGAGTCAGTGGCCTGTCTGTCTGTCAGTGCTGCTGTCCCTGGCAGCACAGGCTGCCTTGAGGTGACCTGCCAGCTGTGTTGTCAGGGCAGCTGGAGGCCAGCTAGAGGCTTTGCAGAGTGAAGCAGCCCAAAACTGGTGAATTTTCCTACCACAAACCAGCCCTATTTGCAGGTTTCTCAGTGATGGGGTGCACATCCTGCATCCCTCCCCATTCCTTGATGGTTCCTGGAGGCCAGAATACCCCAGCTGCTTTCCAGCACTCTTTGATTCCAACTTTTGTGTACCTGCCCCTCTGAAGCACCCGTTTCTGTGATGGATCACCCTTGTTTTTCCATTTCCAGAGCAGACAGCACAGTTCAGACATGCCAGAGAGCCTCACTCCAAATATAGACCAGTGTAGGAGAGCCAGACTGAGGCCAGGGGTCTGTCAACAGATAGTCCAGCTTGGGAGGAGGCAGGAACAGGATTTGCTGTCAGCTCCATGCCAGTGACAGCACCACGACGTTACTTGTTGTAGATTAATGTGGGAGAAGGTCTTTGCCGACAACCCCTGCAAAACAGCTCAGCTTCAAGTGGAATTACAGTGGTCCTTTTAGATCAGTGTACTTTTGCCAGCTGATCCCCAACAGCACTCCCAGCGGTGGGGAAAGCTGAGACTATTACTGTAAATACAAAAGGAAGACATACTTGGCATCCCTTTACATTAGAGCTGGCTCAGAAGAACGTCTGCGTAGCTGCTCCACTGCCAAGATGGATTGTAGTCAGATAGTACACATTGCAAAGGAACCAGAGCACACACTGAGATCTGTTGGGGTTTTTTAACAATAGTTTATTTGTGTTTCAAAGGGATAGTTACAGGAATCCAGATCAATATGCTTGTCCAGAGCTGTGCCTTCCTATTTTAGGGCCTGGATGAATAGGAGGTTACTTGAGTTCACATGCATATTGAGGGACCCGTGCCTGCGGTAATGCAGCTTCCCAGGCTTGTTACTTTTCCTTTTTGAAAGTGAACGTGAAAGAGCTGCAAGGCTGAAGTTGGCATTGTTCTGGTTCCCGAAGTTTTATTTTTTTCCCCCAGCAAAGTCGGTGTGGCATTGCATGTTTGAGGCTCTTTGTGAACGTGAGGTCATGTCTCAACAGGAGGTGGTAGGAGCTGAGCCAGCCGATTTGGACCGGATCAAACACTTCTGAAAGGGAAGGAAGATGGGGGGCTTCCGTTTAAATTCTGATTATTTCTTTATTTTTTAAAGGGAAAATTATAAAAGTTCAACTGCTTTGATGAAAATAAGTTTGGCGTTTCCCAACCCTACGTTCTGAAACCATCTGTGTGTTTTCATGGTTTCAGCACTCTACACTGTTTGCTGGGACAAGAAAAATGGTTGACTGATGGAGTTGGTGCATGGGACCAAAAAAACATTGTGTGGTTGTTTCCGTTTCTGAGATCTTTTGAAAAAGCAAACAATGAGTTATAACTTCTTGAATTATATCTGGAAGAGTTTTAAAAATCTTGGTTTGTGCCCTGTTTTTTCTCTTCTGATCTTGGTATATTTTTAAGGGACACAGGCAAAACAGGAGTTTAGACAGAGGTTCTTAGATGCTCAGTGCAAGAGTGGGATATTTTCCTATCTAGCACTTCAAGCCCTGATTTATAGCTGGGAGTACATTTCTGACTGTTTTAGGCAAGCGTGTGCCTCTGCTGCACCTGGGTTTGTGGGGGCAAAATCGTCTCCTTTACTCGAGCATATGCTGATGATGGATTATTCTGCTCGTGCTTTGAATGGTGCCACTGCATAGTTTGTGAAGTGCAGACTCAACAAAGGATATCAGCAGACAGAACCAGTTTCTTCTGAATTTCAACCTATGACAACTTTCTCAGCACACGCTGAGCCACGTTGATCCAAGGGGCTGTCTTGACGGGTGCCTGCCAGTGCCTCAGAGGTCAGATCCTGGTGTCATCTGGCACATTTGTGATGTCTCTGGCCTCACTGATGACATCCCGTTACATGAGGAATTTTGGCCGGTGCATGGTGTTCTCCTTTCAGCTGTTTTGCATAGCTGAGGAAGACACCATCCTGACTAAGTGCAGTTGGCAGCAGCGTGTCTGGTCTTTGTGTGAGAAGGGTTTCTTGGCTCCTTGGCTTATTTTTCTGCATTTTTTCCCTCCTTCCCCCATGTGTTTGTGCATTGCTGATAGATGATGGGGCACTCACTGGTGGGGACGCTCTTGGAGGAGCAAGAGGCACCGTGGCAGTCCCAGGGGAAAGCAAGAGAAAGGAGTTGTGGTTCAACAGCCCTCACTGTTAATAGCATTAAAAGGTGAATGGTTGGGAAAGGTATGAAAAGGATGTGGGTTACTTTTTTCAGTTTGGCATTGATTTTATTGATCTGTTTTTACCTGAGCTGATGGGATGGGGGCAGTGTGGAAGCCTTCTTAGTCACTCCAGCACTGTGAGGGAAAGCAATGGCATTACAGGCTTTAAAGAAGCAAGGGAAGATTTCCATATATGCAGGAATTAAGAATCAGGCATAACTGTGGGGGATATTATGAGAGCAGAGCTCTTCCCAGATCCAGGTCGCTTTAAAAAGAAACTTATAGCATATTTCTGACCCCAGAGAAATAAGGGGCTGGTCCACCAGTGCTGTGATGAGGAGACAAAGTGAGCACGGTCCAGAGGACTCTTGCACAATCCTTCCTGGCCCTGGCTTAGGGCTTGAAGTCCCTTGCTGTCCTGAGCACAGTAGAAAACTTTGTGCACTGACATTGCCTCTCAGATAACTGGCTGGGAAAGGATTTCTTTAGGGCTTATTCTCCACCTCCACCCACACTTGCAGTCCCAGAGACACCAAAGAAAGTTTTAAAATATTCTGCCAAGTGTTTTCTCAGTTAATATCTTTAGGCCTTTTGGTATTTAACCCCTGTTTTGATTATTGATTTGCTTTGTCCCCTAAGAAAATTTCCCTTCTGGGGGGATGATCCTTAGGCATTGGATGTGTGGGAGACTTGTACAGAGACTGCCTTAGCAGTTGTCACCTTGCAAGTACTCACAGGCAGTGCTTTTCTCTGTGCACATTTGTGATCTGGGAGTTCTATTTAGCACTTCTTGATGGGAATCAAATCAGGTTGGATTTCAACACCTCTCAAAGAGAGGGAAGGCACGGCGCTGACTGCATTGCAGGGAAAAATCCCAGCAGGTCATGTGCCTCCTCACTGCTTGCTCCTCACTTTGTTTTTACTGCTCCTTGAGTCAAAGGACTCTGCTCCTGTTCAGGAGTAACATCACTGAACCAGAGCAGTGACTAAAAGTTAGAGTTCTTGCTTTGGTGTAACAAGAAGCCTTTTGCTTCTGTTTTCTTATGCCTTGCACAACTTTTGGAATAAACTGTAGCTCAAGATTTGTGTGTCAAGTCCACCTTTGTGGAGCAAAGTACCTCCTGTGCTTTTGGCTGAAGAATGGAAGAGAGGACATTGTGCCACTTCAGGCTCAGCCCAAGTCACTTCATCAGCCCCTCACCCTCAGAAAAACCTGCTTTGCACTTAGTTCCAGCCCCTCCTGGCTTTTGGATGTAGAGGATCATCAGTAGTGGCTCCCCCACCCTGGGGTGATGGAAGTCCAGTAACTTTGATGTACAGGCAGCAGTTCTTGCAGGAAGTTTACAACAACATGTTCATTTATCGAGATTTCCTATCTTTGTGTGGCTGGAGAGGGATAAATCCAACACATTGATTCCTTTAGGATGTGCATTAATGTTGCCTCAGCAGTTCCTGGGCTGGGGGAAAGCAGGAGAGCTGTTCCTGCACACCCAGGGCAGCTCCCTGTGAGGTGCATTCTGATGAGCTTCACCTCAGCACTGCAAAGCCTTGGCTTCCTTAGCAGCTCTGCTCTTCAGCATCCCAGCAGAACCCCCAGATAAATTACCAATTACATTTTGTGCCTTAATTAAACAGAAAGGTGGGCATATGCTCCAGCTTCACTGGGAACCACAGCATTAACTAATCTGAATGATGTCAGAGTCAGCAAATTGGGCCACTGCTCTCTGCCTCTCCTCACACAGCAGCGATTTGCCTCACCAAGCCCCCTGTGGGTGGGGAGTTCTGTGTCCTCCTAACCTGCCCAAGAGAAGTTTTGAGATTTGGGGATGGTAAGAAGAGCCTTGAGCACCTGGTGAAGTCACAGGGTGCCCCATGCCATTAAGGGCTGGCTGGAAGATGCTCAGAATGCTACGGCATCCGAGCCCTGTGTGTAATTCCTGATATTAAAGCAAGGAGTGTATCCAAAATTTGCGCCACAGAGGGAAGCATTGGCAACATGACAGGAGCCCAAAGGTTGTGTTTCATTTGCATGTGTATTTGCATAATTGCAAATGCATGAGATGCACGTTAATAATCACTCCTGCATCTTTATCATTCTCAATAAGTACAGAGAAAATTTCTTGCTCTTGGAGTGCATCAGCAATAAAAACCTGCAGTGTCCTCATTCTGTAATCGCAGGGAATTAGGGACACCTTGGGAGGGACGTGTGTTATCATTCTGTTGATGTGTTTGCCCTTAAATCTAAGTCCATTAAATTTAACTCTGGACTAATTTTGGATAAGAGAAATTAACAGTGCAGGAAAAAGTAAATTGAATTTTTTATACTTAGAGGGGGCATTTTGAGGAGCCTAAAGAAGTTGGGACTTAGATCCTATTGAATTTTAGAGGAAGTTCCACTGTCTCTGTTCAAAGCCTCAGTAAAACTTCATGGGGCATGACCAAGGATGTGTGTATATTTTTTGAGCATATAAACACTTCTTGAGACAGACTTGGAGTGTTGAGTTGGATGGAGCTCTTTGCTCCAGATATATGGTCTGATACTGCCCCTGCCACAAAGACTTTATTTCTCAAGAACCCAAAAAAGATTGGAAGGGGGAATGCAAACTCAGTGTGTGTTGCATATTGGAAAAAGCTCTTCTTTACCAGCTTGCCTTTTTTTTTTTCCTTATCAACTAAATTTCTCTAATTCTTGAGCTTTGTAGTCATTCCTTCTGACACCTCTGCTCTGCATTTCACTGTGATGGCATCACTCGGCTGCTGACAATCACAGTGGCTCTTGTTTGGAGAAGGACAGATTTCTGCAGGTGGATAAATGATGCAGGTGTTGCAGGAGAGACCAGACTCAGATGTCCTAGATTTGATGGACCAGTGCTGTGTTCCAGCCTGAAAAGCCTGGGCTTTGCTCATGTTTTTGTTACAATTGGCCCAAAAATGAGAATTCAGTTCAACAGAAAACATTTTTTGACTTTCTAATGTTTGTTTTCATTTTTTCTCAGATTTAAATCTTTCAACATTTTTCAGGTTGGGGGAGATTGAAGGATCCAATTACATCCATCCAAAACCATCACTGTCCAGCTTGGATTGAGATGACTCAAATTCAGAGTCTTCCTTTTCTTTATCTGGGCCTTGAGTCAAATCTAGGTGGGTACCTTAATCACATTAGAGGGCATTCAGGAATAGATTTATGAATTCCATCTTGATCTTCTTTTAGAACAATAGCGTAGCTGAAACTTATCACTACAGTGTTTGTTTCAAGAAATAAAAATTTCCTCTAAAAAACAAATAAACGTCAACAAGAATCATTAATATTCTTCCTTTATCTTCTCTGCTGTAGATGTTGTAATTATGGAATATCAGCTTAATTAGTAGAGACAGGATAGGTTATGAATTCACTGCTGCAGCATCTCAGTCTAATTTCTCTCTTGGGATATTGGCTCCAGCGTTTTCTCAGCGAAAAAGGAAATCTTCATTAATTTGTCCAAGGAAGCAACAGGCTGCACACAAGGGGACAAGCTGCTCTCAAGCCTTGTTGTGCATGAGAGGAGTCCCATGATTTCTCAACAAGCAAAGCCATGTGTCAGGCACCTGCTTTTCCTCAGGAAGATGAATTTGTTGCTGTTGATCGACTGTTCCACTGCACAGTCTCTCAGGGATCTGGGAAATTGCTGAGCTTTGGCAAAATTGTCTTTGCACTTCCATTTCAGATATCTTCAAATGTTTCTAAACTTAACACATAGGAGACTGAGAAGGCATTGATTGGTTTCTGTGAGGCAGAGATCTCTCATTTTCCTTCAACGGGATTGCGCTTTACCCTTCAAATAATGTTTGTGCCCTCAGAGTCATTGTGGCTTCTGTGCTTACTTTGAAACTCTATTGATCATGTAATTAAAGTGTCTTCTGCCCAACTCAGGAATCCAGCAAGATTGAGACCCAGGCTTCCTTGTCTGGTTTCAGAAACCTCAATCTGTCCTTCATTTTAATCTTAACTCCCAACGTGATTCTTGCAGTTACTTGCAGGTCTTGCACCTCCTCAGAGTCTACAACCACGCAGAATTTAGCCAGATTTAGATGGAGCTCAGTCTGCTCTGTGTTAATTCCAGTCTTGCTTTGCAACTGCCTCATTTTAGTGGTAGTAGACTGCTGTCCAAGGGAGATTTGAAGAATCACTGTGCCAAATGCATGGAGATACATTCCCTTGGCTTTCACTCACTCCCAGCAATGCAATGGGAATGATTCTAGTACATTTTTATTTAAAATTATTCATCTGATGGAAAGATGAATGCAATAATCATCATTCACTCTTCAAACCAATCATTGGGTCACTTTATATCATCTGTGGATGATGCCAAAGGTGTTTGGACAAAAAGCCCTATGGAAATATGTCTGGTTGATTGACTAAATTAAGTACAAAGTGGGCCAATAAAAAAAAAAAAAAAGGCAAGACAGTCAATCATGCAATCTCTTTTCATCTCTGCAATATCTTTCACAGCTGCTACTTCAAAGCCCTTCACCGAGTTATCAATATTTCTAAGAGCTGTTAGGGATAGATAGCACAATTCCAGATGCAACTAAATTATTTTGGGAAAGAAAGGGTTTAAAAAAGATGTTTTAAGGAATAAAATACACACTAGTAACTAGAGGAGGCAAGTCCAGAGTGAATGTGAGTACACTCTGGCAGAGAGCTGAGGAATATAATGCAAAAAGCCTATTGGCCAAAAGTTTTTTGTCCAAGACTTCCAAAGTCCAGCATTACCTATAATCATGTCCAATCTCTTGCTGATCCAAAAGTCAATTTTTCAACTCAATTCTGAGTGAAATTAGAAACCCATGTAGAGATTTCAGATTGGTGAAAAAAGCCTGTTACCATGCATGCCAGAGATCATTCCTGCTGCCACATTCTGGACCAAGTGCAATTTCTTCTAATAAAAACATTTCTGGCAAAGCTGTGCATTAAGAGTTAGTGTAATCGAATCTGGATGTGAGGAAAGCATGCAAACTTGCTTCCAAGTCAGCAAGAGTTAGGCAGGATTTAATACTCCATGTATTTTTATTATGATATAAAAAGCTGTTATATTGGTATTTTTAATACATTTATCAAAAGGAAACTGCAAATCCAAAGGCACTTCCAAATTTCCCACTGATACAGGAATGAGTAGTTGAGACAATACTGAAGTGAACTGAGGCAATGGGATTTTGTAATCCGTGTTCAGCTGCCAGGAGAGCACTACTTGGGTTTGACTTTTAACCAGTTCTCATTAGACCTGTGCAAACATTTTCACTGAGCATTTGCTGTAGCGTGAAGCTGATTTTTTCCCCCTGTCTGCTCCATCCGTGCACATTTTTGTTGGTTTTTTTTTTTTCTTTTCATGAACGTTTCAGCAACCCAGGAGAGCTCCTGGGATGACAAAGCCAGTCACCAGTCATGCACCAGCAGCTCCCACCATAGCCAGCACCACTTACTTAGGGGCCTAAGAATAGGAGGCGGCAGACATTTCTATTAAACCCTCTTTTTTAAAAAGAGCTTGGCTCTCATTTACTCGTCTAAATAAGGTCCAGATTTTCAGAAGAGCTCCACAGATTGCGTGCTGAACACTTGTGAAAATAGAGTCTACATTTCACGTCTACTCTGGGGCTCAAGGCTCGCAGAAAACTGGCCTCAAATTTCTTGTTCTTGGACAAACAGGAATGTTTGGGGATACCTCAGGGTTGGTTCTGCCTGTTGGTTGTGGGGTTTCCACCGTTGTGACGCCATCCAGGGCGAGTGGTGGGGCTGGTGTGGCATCCTGTGGGATGCTGTGGGAGGAAGTGGTGAGGGGCCTCCAATATGGGAGATGGGCATTTCCTTCCCTGCTCTGCTTTCAGGGTCTTTGGCTGGGAGTTTCAGGCTGCTCAAGGGATGTTTGAGGGTCAAATGCAGCTTTTGAGTCCTAAAAGTAAGATGCTCTGCAAGGATATGTCTTTGAGACCTATTTCTGCTCTTGGATGTATCTCTCAAATGAGGTGGGGGAGTGAAGGCACGTGGGCATTTCTCAGTCACTTCTCAGTTGGTTTGTTCTGATTTCTTGGGGTGTTTGTTTGCCTTCTAAAATTCTTGCCTCCGATGGATTTGTGAGGGCAAATGCATGAATGCTATAAATGGTGTTTGGGAACTAAGCTAATAGAGAGTGTAAATCCCATGCATCCACTTTAGAGCAGCCATGGGGCATCTCCAGCTTTTTATTCCTCCTCAGTGCCAACTACTTTTGGGTGCTAAATGACCTATCCAAAAAAGGCTGACTGTACTCCAGTAACTTTCATCCTGAAAACCCTAAAACTACACAGCAAATATATTACATAAACCATAGAGGGATCGTTTTACCCATCTTTAGAAAGCAGCTTTTGTGGGTTTGGAAACTGTGAGCTGAGAACAGCAGTGTTATGCAGGAAGCATCATTTTTAATCAGGATGTTTCATCTACAAAGTGAAAGTCCTTTGCCAAAAGCACTCTCATCTCTGACCCTTATGCAGTGATATAATATAGTTCCTCCAGGGGTATGAGAGACGCTGAGGTCAGTCTTGCCATGTAGTCTGAATTACTGATATTAAAGAGGATTAAATGGTGTTTGTACCACCTGGTACAGTTAATAAGACAGCATCCAGATCAACTGTCTTGAGCCCTGTAAAATAATCATAAGGAGTATACAGTTCTTTAATGGCAATAAAAGTATAATAAGGTCTTCTAAATAGAGCAACAAAAGTTGAACAAACACAGTATTAAAACCCTATATATTATTAGATTTTTTTTTAAGAAGTCCATAACAAGGAGATCCTTTGGCACACAAGTACAAAATCAAATTTAACAAGCAAGTTAAATAAGCAATTAGGAGTGGGGATTTTAAACTCCTTTCCAGTCTCAGTTGCTCTAATTCAGCACAAGTGGAAATCTGCCTTGTGTTTTGCAAACTTTTACTGGTGATGACTGTACCTGAAGGGTTACCAGAGATTGTATTTTTACAAAAGAAGAGAAGACCTGATTCTCGTGGTGTGTCAGATTCCCCAAAGTGACCCTTCCTTCCATACCACCCTTGTGTCTCAAAGCTTACCCAGGATGTTGGAGACCCCCATTCAGCTGTCTGGGAGAATTCAGACCTAAATCTCCTTTTTTCTAGAAAGATCTTTAACCAGAGAGCTGGTTCCTCTGCACTGGGTGAGTTTTCCAGTATGGCAGTGGGTTTTACTGGTCCCTGAATCAGAATGCAGGGGTCATTGGATAAGGAGGAGGGGAAAAAACCAAAACCTGATGCCTTGTAAAATTGTCTTTGCTAATGACGGGAGACCTGAGTTCCAGCTGTAATTCCAAGGTTGCTAAAGCATTTCCCATGGCACAGCTGAGCAAGTAAAGAAGCAAAACCAAGAGGAACTTAGGGAGTTCAAAGGAAGTGAGTAAGGTGCCCTTAGGGCTGGCAGAAATGTTTTGCACATAGAGATCCAAATTCAGAATCTAAATCTGAAGATCCAAGTCCTATTTTGGCCTCATCCTGATGCACTCAAAAAAATTGCCATGGTCTTAAAAAATGCATATACAGCAAGACATATTTTCTGTTGGATGAACTCTCCCAGGAAACCATAGTATCTTCCTAGCTCAGCCACTGGGGTTTTACTGGCAAAATGTGACTCAATGTGTGAGGTCCTCAGATGCTGCACGTTGGAGGAGCTCCATGGCTGATACTGCTGCTATTTGTATTTGCACCACTGCCATCTGAGGAATTTGGTCTCTTATAGCCATAAAGAAAGTGAGCCATCTTCTCAGCTCTTCTAGCTGTTGAATCTGTTGTGGACGTCCTTAAAATAAGGTGGGAATTTTAAACCATTCTCTTCAAATTGTTGTTACAGGAGGGATTTTAGAGGGATTTTGCAAAGCTGGACTGGTGTGCAGCCATCCCTGGCAATTCTTTGTTGATAATGGACTCCACCACCTCTAAAGTCTCTGTTTCTGCAATTATTGGAAATGTCATGGATGGCAACTGACAGACAAAGTAAAGACAACCAACTGTTTTGGCGGAGTGTGGTGCTTCAGCCACATTTTTGCTTTGCCATTTTCATACAGAATCTCAGGAGCAAGTCCTCATTTAACTCTCTGCTCAACAGCAGCATAGCAGCAGTGCTGGCCCTGCACTCAGCACTAGATGTGTCCCTTTTCATTCTCCTTTGTATGACCGAATACTTGCCTTCAGTTATTTTATTTTTCCCAAAGACACTTTTATCTGTAGCCACATGTGCAAAACTCTGAAATGGGCTGTTTCAAATCTACTCAAGGTCACCAAAAAAAGATATTTTTAAAGTGGCTAGGGCTCTTAAAAGTCATTTTGGATTCCCCAGAAGCAAAAAAGCAGCATTTACCCTGTAAGCCTTATAGATCAAGGACTTGAGTATCTTTCAACATCCTAAGGCCTGTGCAGACTTTAAACTGGTATTCCCAGCTCATTTGCCAAAAGAAGAAGAGGAAAATGAAATGAAGGGAAAGCTTTTGCCTTGAGGTCTGCTGCAATGGGCCTTCTGAAGTCTGGAGTCGGAATTGTTTCAATCTATGTAAATATCGGGAAATTAAATTCCATATGTCCCATGCCAGATGCTCCCAGCTGCTGCTGCTGTGTGGGGAACGGTAAGTAGACAGTTTAGCCTCGTCAAGGAAGGGGGGAATTAAAAATAAAAGGGGGGGAATTGTTATTTTGGGGTCGGGAGGGTAATGTGCACAAGTGGCTATGCCAGTGAGCTGACAAGCCAAATCACTGCACAGTTGTAAGTGCTGTGTGAGCCTCAAAACTGGAAGATCCCAGTGAGAACTCTGCAATTCTTGGCGTGAGAGCTTGGGCCTGATGTACATTGTTTATTTCAAAGTGTACAGAAATCGTGTGCATATGGGAAACAGTCAGGTTTGGACCGTGAGTGGCTTGAGTGGGTAAATCTGACTTTGTTGTGGCCTGGAATAAACAGGCCAGAGCAGGGGAAGGTCCATCACTGAACCAACTGGCGATGGCCAGGGACTGCACATGCCGCTCATCATCAGGCACTGCCACCCTGTCCCTGTGCCAGGCCATACCCCACTGTTATCCTCATTCTTCACCCTGGTTTTGCCTTTAGGCCGGGCCTTATCCCTGCTCTATGCTGTGCTCACACATTGATTTCATCAGTTTGTTATTTCTATTCCGAGCCTTGCGCTGTGGAAGGGAAAGAAGTAGAACGGCGCAACCACAACTTTAAACGACCTGTTCTTAAAAAAGCCCCACACAGCCTAATGAAACTAGAGATTTAGGAATCCTCGTGGAAACTCCAGCTGCCTAAAAATAGGCAGTGCCCCTCTTGTGTCCACAGGGATCCGCACTCCTGGCTGGCAGTGCCGCCGTGCCCCATCGCGGCTAGAGGCGTGTGGAAGGGCTGAGCTCTGGCTGGCTGCTCCTGCCTCCCTCCCCCTTTTTGTGTTTTTTCTAAGGTGATGACAAGGTGGAATGGGCTCCAAGAGAGAGAGGCCTTGTGGCTTTGCCCCGCCATGGCTGCAGACGTTCAGTAAACACGAGGGAAGTCAGAGCCTCACGGCCGGGGCGCGGGAGGGAGCAGGCGAAGAGGGCTGAGTGGTTACTCAGCATTTGCTGTCTGAGGTGAGAGTTACTGTGGAAAAACCCGTCCGTTTTATTGTTTTAACCTTTATTTAAACATAGAATCTCTAACCTGTTTTTCCACAGAATTTAAAATAACGGGATTTTTTCTGCCTTGCGATCTCCCCATCCAAATTCTGGGGTATCGCATAGTCATGTATTACTTCATGGAGGTGACAGAGGGGGAGTCTAGGGGAAAAAAATAGCCAAAATAGCTAATGGCAGCATGTGGAATAAACCCATGTGTGAGTAGGTCTCATGAGGAAGGTCAATTGCTATGAGCCTGCCAAAGCCTGCACTGGCTTTTGACTTCTCCCTCCATCCTCCTCCCAGCATAAGGGGCTCAGACCTCAGGGCTGCCAACAAAAACCACTGTTTGCCCATGCAGTGCCTGTGAGAAGAGTTTGGGGTGGCCACTGTCCCACCTGAAAGAATGATTTGTAACCTTCTGTAGCAGACGAATATCGTTTGAAGTGATGTTTTGTAATGGTGTGCCTGGAAATGTGTGCGTGGCAGAGCAGAGAATGTTGAGTGAGGGGGTTTCCTCAGTGCTGCTGGAGCTGCTGGGCTTGGGGCAGCTGCGCTGCTCTGTGTGGGGTTTGCTGTGTTCAGGGATGCAGAACCTCCCCACCACTGCCCGACCCAAGACAGAGAGCACAGCTTTGGCTTCTGGCACATCAACAGGGACTCATGTCTTGGTGTAAAATAGCAAGGGAAGGAAAAGTCAAGGTAAAATTACCGAACCTTTGGCAGTCGGTTTGATGGATGAAGTTGAGGAAGAGGGTTGTTTATGTTTGTTTATTATTCACTGACCTCTTATATTGCATAGTAAGAAAATAAAATTTCTTCGATCCTCCCAGAGCAAACTTTCAAACTGTTTCAAATAGAACCAAGGCAGCAGGTTAATCAGTATGTTCTGGTACAGGTTCTTAGATCAATCATGATTTATGATGGGAATATACAGAAGGATTACGAGAGTATTGTGTGCTTTCCGAGGGACAACAACCAGGCAATGAATCAAAGGAGATTGCTAAGGATCTAAACTGAACAGAAATAGAGAGATGGGAATGATATTTGAAGATCTCTCCCTCTGTGTTTCCTCTGCTGCTGTCCAATATGACATCTAAAGTATTCACAGGAAAAAGTGACTGTTTTTTAGGTGTCCTTGTGTGAACATCAGTTGCTCTAAATGTGAATGTCTTTCTGACCAAGGTCTCTAAACTTGTGGAATGTTAACTGAGCTTTTTTCAACCTCTGTAATCACACGGTATTTAGGTTTCCTTTGAAGTCCTCAGTGAAAGTTCAGGTTGGTTTTTATTTACCATAATTTATTTACCTACTTTTAACTGTGAAAAAGGGCACTTCTACCATGATGTCAGGGGCCCAGCCTTCCTCTCTGCTCCCCTCCCACAATGTGACCATTATATCAACATATGGCAAACATTTCTCCTATTCTGTGTTTACTCCCAGCAGTAAAAATTCAGTAAAAAGCCAAGGGCCTTCCATAGAGAGAGGAAAACTCAGCTACAACCTTCAGGACAGGAAAGGCAAATACACTTTTAACAAGAAAGTTATTGGGACGTTGCTAAATATTTCCAAGAAATAAAATAACAAAGGAGCTTGTATCCAAGAGGAGTCACATATCTTCAGAAAGTATAAGCATCATGGAAAAAAAATCCTGAAGGATTATTATTGAAAGGTTAGCTGAAATTAAAAGCACGTTTATGCAGCCAAAGGAGTTTTTGGGCTTTAATTCATTAGCTCAGGTTTCATCTACCAGGATTCCGCCCCCGGCACGTGTAATAAGATTAGTTCATTAATCGTTGAGTCCTTGGGAATTAACATACTAGAGGTGCTTTTCTCCCCCCTCTGAAAAGTCCCCCTGGATATATAAACACAGCAGAGATTTTGTTGAACGTGGGATCAGAGTTAGTCGTGCCAGGTTTGGCTCGATGAGAATGACTGAATCCTATAAACAAGTGAACAGTGGGAGAAATGTATTAAGAAAAAAACCTCCTTGTTTTGTCTTTAGAGTTGTACTGCAATGTTTGACTGAGGGCAGACGGAAATCCAATGACTTAACTCTTTAAAAAGGGAGGAGGTGGGGAGGAAAGAAGGATAGATGGTTTGTTTTGCTGAATAATTACCTTGGGAACTCAGCTCCCTACCTGCCACCCCAGGAGAGAAGTGAGGATGAAAAGTGGGAAGGGACCCAAGCAGCAGTGGGACACAAGTATGGTGTGGGGTGTGTGGATCCCTGGGTCTGGGATCAGGCAGAGCAATACAGAAGCATTTCTGCCTCCCAGAAGTGTTGTGGACGCTGCTGGAAGGGACAGAGTCCTGGGGCAGCACTGGCCTTGCTCCAGGGGCAGGACAGAGCCAGACCCTGCAGCAAATCCCAGGGTAGGTGGAGGCAGCACATGGTCAGCAACGTGAACAAAGGATTTGGGGACTTTGCTTTCCTTGCCTCACTCAGACCCTAAACAAGGCTGAGGCAAGATGTGGCCCAATCCATCTCACTGACCCAGAGGGAAAGAGCCACCTTTGTAATAAGGCCTTTAAAGAACCCCCTGGGCCGGGCGCCCATTCACACTGTGCCATGTTTTCATGCAATTTAAGCAGATTAAAAACACATTTAACAAAGTGCAAGGAAGGAAGTGCCCTGATCTCAAGTGGCAAGGGTCAGAAGTGACATGAATGATTAGGTGCCTTATTGGGTATTTTGAGATGCCGGTGCTTAGTTCTGAGGTTCTTTAAGGATTTTGAAGCAGGGAACATAAGGCATGAGGCTCTGGGCTCCTGGGAATTTTACCTGCCAGAGGATATTCGGCTTTCCTTTTCTTGTAATTTCTGAATTGATTTTTTTTCTTCTTGCTGCAATCAGATATAAGCTGTTTTGTAACAGGGACATATTTCTCTCCTGGAACTGTAGGAAAACATTCCTGACATTGGTAAAGGAGACCAGGGAGAGATGATTTATGAGTAGGAGATTAAAAAGAGTTAAATATTGTTAAATTTGGTTTAAAATGACTAAGTAGGTATATGATAACTATCTTCAAACACATAAATACTAGAGAGAAACAGAAATGTCTCATTTGAGCCAACAGAAGCAAATCTGTAGGCAGCGGAAGGAAAATAAGTGAAACTCAGGCCAAATATCAAGAGAAAATTCCTTGTAGTGAAACCTCTCTAAAAAAAAATCTCAAGGTACAACAATGCTCCAGTTGTAATAATGTCGTAAAAGCGTCCCAGTGCTACAAATATTGTAAAGAGAGCTTGGGATTTCCCATTTATTATGCCCAGGTGGGATTAAATAACCCAGGCAAAGGAAGGCTTGATTCAGTCATTAGCCCCCACAAGGATCTGGAAGTGGTGCAGGAGAAAACCGGGCAAAACCTCTCAGTGCCAATAAGTGGAGGGAGACGATGACCAAAGGAAAGGTGAATGTGAAATTATCCTATTTGGGCTCCAAGTGCGACGTGAATGGTGAATGCTCTTAATGAAAGCGTGGCTGCTTTAGTAACCTGATCCCTCCATTACTATTTTAGGCTGTAATTGTAGCTAATAGGAGGAAATGGATTTATATTTTGCTGGAATGCATTATTTATCAGTCAGAGTTTGAGGATTCATACAGCCTTGTGGTGAGAACTGCTTGATAAAGTGTCTGAGGAAGCTGCCCTGTGTGCACTGGTCTTTTGGGTGTGAACTCAAAATCCAGAGCAAAATAATAATAATAATAATAATAATAATAATAATAATAATAATAATAATAGTAGTAGTAGTAGTAGTAGTAGTAGTAGTTTGGGAATTACATGGCCAAAGGAGGCTTTGTAAAGTAGACAGCAAGAAATCCAAGGTGAGAGAGTAATGTCCCTGAGGGATATGGATATATAGGGAAGAGAGGGGAAAGCTCCCAACCATTCTTAAGATCAAGAGGGCAAGGTGTTGGGTAGGACTGAAAAAAGCAATTGCAGCAACCTTTTCCAGACCCCTGTTCAGCTGATGACCAAGCTCCCCTAAGATCATAAAGGTTCAGGGGATATCTGCTTTTCTGCAGCAAAATCCCGTACTTATTTCCTTAAGAGAAATTTTGTCTTTGGATAGAAGTGGAAATAGGATGGGGGTGGAGAGGGTTACTAGGGTTAGAATGTATTTAGGACTAGTGAGAGTTCCATTACTTTCACTTGGACTTGCACCAAGATGAGTGGCTCCTAAGACCATTGGATTACCGTTATCCTTTGAAAGTAAGGAGATGGGATAAAACACTGCTATCCCAACCAGGTGACTCCTGAAGGATTTTCATTCTGTGCCATGCCCTTGCCAGAAAGGGAAATCAAGAAAGGAGCAAAACAGGGGAGAAACCCAATTTTGTTTATTGGGAAATGTTTAGAAGCAAAGGGTGCTGGGCTATGAAGCCATCACTGCAGCGCGCCGGTGGAATCCAATTGTTTGGGCCTTTAGAGCAGCTGGACAAAATCCTAGAAAACGTCCTTAAAGACAAACCTGCGCTGGCAGGGAAGCGAGCTGGATGCTCATCCAGCTCCAGGAGGGGCTGGAGCTGGGGCAGACCCAGAGCTCCCCACGCTCCTGGCGGGTTCCCCAGCCCTGCCGAGGGGACACGGCTGTGCTGGGAATTCTCCCCTGGGGAAGGAATCATTGCAAAACCCAGCCCTCCCCTTCGGAAGTGAGCCACCCTCATGAACAATCAGCCCTGCAAACACACTGGATGTGATTTCTACACCATCACTGCGGGTTTATCATCCCTACCTACGTGCTTGTGGCTGCTGCTTCTTTCGGAAGGCAAAGGAAACAAAGCGAGCTATTCTATATTTTGTTTTTCTTAGTAATTTATGATTAATGGGGTAAATCTTGGAATCCCTGCTCAGGGGTTTTCACATTGCATTACCCAGCCCTTCTGTTTATACATGTTTTGTAACAGAAATAAAAAGTATTTCCTTTTAGCCCAAGGCACCTAATCAGGATTAGGCCTGGAGCGGAATATTTGGCATTCTTGCGTTCCAGAAGTACCTTGATGTGGAGTTATCTTTTGTTAACTGTAGATTGAATATTCAATTACACTGCTCCTGTTTTTAAAAGGTATTTTAGGGCCTATCTGATCAACTGGTACTGAATACAGTTATTCTCTGCTATGCATTTTGTGGATTTGGGTCATCCTATGAGTTCTGTAGCTGAAAGTTGATAATTGTAGAATTTGGTTTGTGAAGCTGCCTTGCTAAGGGGCTGAGGGATTTGGTGTGTATACAGTACAAGCTGTGCAACATTCTGCTCATGTCTGGCACTTAAGTTCTGAGTCTCAGTCCTGCACTGAGCTCAGACTAACAAGTCAAGCTTTTAGTCCCTGGTTTACCCATTATCTGCAGCACAACAGTGTCCTTATCCCCTCCTACCTGTTGGCACTGACTCCCTCTCTGCAGACCAAGGGGCACTATAATATTCACAAGGAGGTGTGATTTTTGTCCAAAATCAAAGCTCTTTTGCAACAGCATCTAATTTGCAGTTGCTTGAAATTATCAGTCTTGAAACAAGCAGTCTTGAAACAAGCAGTCTTGTTCTTCTTGTGAAGGGGCGACAAGGAAGCTGGAGAGGGATTCTGCATCAGGAATTGCATTGACAGGACAAGGAGTAATGAGCTCAAATGGGAAGAGGGGAAATTGATGGTAGATATTAGGAAGGAATTCTCCCCTGTGAGGGTGGGCAGGCCCTGGCACAGGGTGCCCAGAGCAGCTGTGGCTGCCCCTGGATCCCTGGCAGTGCCCAAGGCCAGGCTGGGCAGGGCTGGGAGCACCTGGGACAGTGGGAGGTGTCCCTGCCATGGCAGGGATGGCACTGGATAATCTTTAAGGTCTTTTCCAACCCAAATCATTTTATGATTCTGTTCTCCAGTGAGTGAAGATGAGTGACTGGGAGCAAGACAGATGTCAAATCATGGCAGTGCGCCCTGAATGCTTCTCAGGCAGAGCCTCTTCATCAAAGCCAAGCTGCATTGTAGAGCTTTTCTGCAATTACAATAATAAGCAGCTTTATTTAAGTGTAATTGCCTTAACTGAAAATATCTTAATGTGAGGTTCTTTGTTCCATCTGGTGTTTGGAAAATTCTCTATAGCTTTGAGTCACCTATTTTGAATTTTTAAAAGGTTTATGTCTACTTACAGGACAGACATATTATTACACATCAGAGTCTTAGTCATTTTGTTCTGCTCTTGCATCCTGGTGTGCTTATTCACTTTGGTTTATCTGAATAGGGAGGGAGGGAACCTGGAGGGAGTGGGAAGGGTACACAGATTGAAGGGAAAGACCTGCTTATGTTTAGAAACAGTTGGACTTTACTTTTTTAGATTCTTACTTCATGGACTTATTTTAAATAGTGATATGATTGTGAATTGATGAAAAGTCCAGAAAAACCATGGTTTTCCTTAGAAGTTTTGTGAGCTCTGCACTGGGCTGGAGGATCCCACTGAGTTATAACATCAGATCTCACCTCACCAAACAGCTTCTACAGTGCATTATTTGCTGTTATTTTTATATTAAGGGATTCCTTGTTTCTGTTTTATTAATCTTGGTTTCCCTTTTGCGTTACCCTGCGTGCAACATCCTCAGAAAGCAGCGTTGTTACAGCAGTGCTTGGCAGACCTCAGCAGGAGCTGAGCAAAAGTTCCAATCCCCTGACCTTTGGGTTTCCAAAATTAAAGTTTGCAGCAGAAATGTGTACCTTGGGCTTATCGCCTGAAAACCCAGGCTGGTGCTGCTGGGTCTGGGCTGCAGTGAAACTCCTTCTTTTCTGCTCCCCACCCTTCCTGTTTGAGCTGTGGTCTGGTCAGCCACACAAGAGATCTTGAATCAGGGCTTCTGGACCTCCCTTTGACCCTGTGCAGGACTCTCTGTACAACATGAGTCACTTCACCATCAGCAAAGTTTGGCCTCATTTTGTCTGGATTTCAGGCAAATTGCATCAGATGACATCACCAGGCTCTTGATGGGATTGCTGCAGTCTCTGGGTGTTGCTGGCCTGGTGAGAGGACATGGAGGTGACACTGCTCAGCACAGCAGTGGCCCTGAGGCAGTCTGTGTACTGTGTGCTCCTCGTCATGTTGTCTGCAGGCAGGGGTAAAATTACAAAGTGCAGAAAAAAGGATTATTAAACAAATCTCGTGTCAGAAAAACAACTTAAGTGCACTGTATGGAGGAAAAGCATTGGCCAGGTACAAGGATAGGGCACAGGAAAATGGGGAGGGACAGGCTGTAAATTAATATGAAGAAAGGAAGCTGGAATTCCTTTCAGCCTGTCCTGAACACAGCTCTGTGTTTACTTGTTGCTTTTACCAACGGAGAAGTCAGCCTTTTAAATCTCTCTGCTGTGCAGGTGGCAGTGTGAGTAGAATAAAACAGAACTTGTCAAATCCAGGAATCTGGCTTGTGGAGAGCAGATCCCAGAAAGAGTGAAAAAAACCCAAACCCCTCAACCCCAAAACAAAACAAAAACACGATACCTAAACCAGACTTCCACTTCTGGGATCAGATCAAAACAACAAAAAGCCCAGAAAGATTACGCTAAGCTCAACTCAAATTAGTTTATTGTGTTGCATGTTTCTCGAGGCAAAAGAGTTTACTTTGGAATTAAAGCACACCCAGAGAACACAGCCCTCGACTGGACATTCAGAGCTAATAGCTTGCAGAGGAGTTCAGGCCAGTTGACTCTAAAAAACAGATGGGTGTCGAGAGGCACCGTCGAGGTCTCCGCATTCCTCCCCGCGCATTGACTTGGGGTTGTTATGCTGAGATGGTCGGAAACTCTGCAGCTGTTTGGTTGCTCTGCCTGAGCTGCTCTGACACCCCAAGGGCCCTACAGACCGTGCAATGCAGCCTCTGCAGGGCCCATCCTGCTGCAAACAGGGGCACAGGAGAGGGAGGGCACTCCAGAAACTGGGGAACTGCTTTGGAGAGGTGTCCGAGGAGTGGGTGGCTCCTTCAAAGTTTGTCTGTGTGCATTGTTCCTTGTGGCTGTGGGGCTGTTGTGTGAGAATTCCCCCTGAAGATTCCTCTCCTAGCATCGGTTGGTAGAGTTTTGTAAGGTCTTGGAAGGCAGGATCCTGGCCACAAGCAATTAGTGGAGAGGTGGCATGAAATTGAAAAATGAATTCTGAAAATATTTGCTTTTAAACTTTCAGTGGGAGCTTCGGTGTCGTGTTTGGGAATAGTTCCTGGTTTATCCCAGCTGGGCTGAAGTTTTTATGCTTTTCTGAGTCATTTCTCTTTCCAGGTGAGAGAAGGGCATTCCTTTATGCTCTGGGTGTCCCCAGAAGTCCAGCCCCCTATGCCCTTTGTAAGCAGGGAATGGGATGCCATGATAAGAAAGGATCACTGAACTCACTGTGCACTGGTCCCAGGGGAGGCTGATATGTTCTCAGCAGATCTGGCACAAGGGGTGCTCATATATCTGGGACAAGTTCACATGAAATGATGCTTCCAGGTGGAAGTGAAGCCAATGGCAAAACATCTGGAAATTGCTGCCCCAGGGACCCTCTTCTACAGTGTGGAACCTTCTCTGTTACTCTGAGGGCTGGCCAAGGAATGGAGATATGGCCATTCTCAGGTTTCTATTTTATTTACTGATTTGTCAGGCTGCAGCCCTGGTGATAGGAAAATACCAGTGGCTGTTTGTGCAGGAGCTGCTGAGCTCCCTTCCAGATCATCTCTAGGCTGTCTGCCCTGGGAAGAGCATTTCTTCCAAGGCCATCTCCTGAGGACCAAGGATTCCTGTGTTCACACAAGGACAGTCTCTTCTCTTTCCCTCCTCCAAGGCTGCTTGGCTGGAGGCAGAGCACTGAGAGCTTCCCATTCTGGCTTACTGGTAGAGCTGAGACATGATGGATATGAACTAAAGAGCCCTTCGAGGAGCTGGAAGCGTGGCTGAGATGGAGAACCAGCTGCTCTTTCCTACTACTTCAATTCCAAGCTCCTCCTTTGCTCCATATCATCACCCAGGATACACCTACAATCCCCTTGGAGAAGGCACAGGAAGGATTGCAGGGCTCTCTGGGAGCAATTAGAGGTCTCTGACACCCTTCCCAATTGCCTGCAGCAGCAAATCTCCTTGCTGCTCCAGCTTCTCCAGGTCTCAGAGTGCCTGGGCAGCTGTCTGTGCTGGCTAGCAGCTGGAAGGAAGGTAAGAACCAGGGGCTGAGCTGAGGGTTGGTGGGAGAAGAGTAGCTGAGAAACAGAGCAGTTTGGAGTCTAAGAAGAAGGTGTCAGAGGACTGGGATGCTTGAGGAATGGACAGCCTGGTTTTCCTTAGTTTATTTTCACATTTGACCTTTTGGTTAAGGAACCCAGTCAGTCCAATCCGTTCCAGCATAAAGAAAAGACGCTGAATTTAATTGATGACTGGCAGTGGAAAGTCACATTTTTGGGCTGGGGTTGTACACTGAGGGAACCTATTCATCAGCTCCCCTAATATTCTGCCCACTAGCTGCTGCTGCTGCTGCTCTCTGATTCTGGTTTCGTGTGAGCAGTGTTTATGTGAGCTCTCTGCTTTGATAGCACTGGATGTATTCCCCAGGAGCAGCCCCCGAGGTGCAGTAAAACAAGGTGGAACAAGCACATGATAAACACAACACCTGACTCTGCTCTGGCCTCGCATGCCCTCGCCTCTCTGTGCAGTCAGATGAGGTGTGAGGTGGAGTTTCCCTTGCACTAAATCTTTGTGTCCTTATGCAGAGTTTGAGGTAAGAAGGGAGAAACTGCTTGGTTGGGTTTGTTTGTGGTTTTTTGGTTTTTGTTTCTAAAGGTCTCTCTTGAAACAGCACGTAAGAGTCAATAGAGTTGTTAGTGGCTGTAGTGGGGATTATTAATCCCACTTTTGCAAAGTAGTGGCAACTGTTAAGAATGGGTGCGTGGCTGAATCCTCTCTAAACTGCAGCTGAGATAATAAAAAACCTAAATTCTTAATAGTGATTTGCAGTGGTTTTGGTGTTTTCTCTGTGGTTTTGTTTCTTGCTAGGACTTGGCCACACAAAGGATGATGCTTACCAACTGTTGTGTCAAGTCCCAATGGAAACAGAAAATATTGAGGAAATCACAAGAAATCCATCCAAATCTCCTTTAAATGGGAATCAAGATAGTGAGGAACAAACCTACCTAATTCTTTTAGGTATTCTTCCTAATATCACATGGCTGCTGGAGAGGTGGTCCCTGAAATCAGCCAGAAGTTGATAAAAACTGATGGACTTGAATCTGGACTTTAGGAGGGCTCCAGGGAGTAAGGATGAAATGTTCCTTTCTCCTTTACATATCTCTTTGCTGTATGTTCAAAATATCTCCATATGCCATAGCGTGGCATCAGGGTTTCTCTAATTCCCCATTGATTTGAGGGAGGATTTCTGTTTGAAAACCTTTGGTACAGGGTGGCTTGTGAGTAAGAGAGAAGGAAAACCCATTTTGTGTTTGTGTAACATTTGCTAGAATTGGTTAAACAGACACACATCAAAATAAATGCTGTAACCTTTCAATAATGTTTAGTCTCCCAGAGAATGAACATACTGTAAGTATGTGTGTTAAGTACACACCATTAATAGTCTCACTGACATTTGGGCTGGCTCTGCAGGGGAGATGAAGGGCATGCACTGAAAATGGTATCAAAAGGGAAAAATAATCACCTCAAGACACAGAAATAAAATTTACCAGAGGTTGCAGGAATAAAAATAAGGGGTTTTTTTAGGTTTCCTTAATTGGGTTTGATCTCTGTGATGTCGCCATCAGAGGACACAGCTTTGGTCCTTTCATAGCCTGGGTTTCTTCTCTGAAGTTGTTAGAGGAATGAGTCCAGAAATTCCTGGAGGAGCATCATAGGTGATGGATAATTTTGGTTTAAGTTACTGCCATTACTTAAAGGCACTTATTTATTTATTATTTGACATTCTGGCTCTCTCTGTTGGTCTTTTCTGTCTCTGTTTGGAATGATATAACTGCAGGCAGAAATACCTAAGGGCAAATTCCCACCCACCTGGTGGTCTTCATCCCCAGGTCATTCCCCATGTCAGAGCCACCCAATGGTCTGCCAGTGGAAAGAATCTTCTGCCCTAACATTGAACAACAGCAGGATGGGTGCCACTTAGGTAATTCCATGAAGGAAAAGCAATTTTGAAGGAAAGGATTATAAAGTCGATGAAGGTTCTGTTAACATCGATGGACTTGAATGCAGTATTTAAGGAGCATAAGCAGGAATTTTTTTGTTTGTTTTTTGTTTGTTTTTGTTTTTGTTTTGGTTGTTTTTTCTTTAAAAATCAGGCTTTACTGTCCTCTGCAAAACATCCTCTGCTCCAATGGTTTTGGTTTTTATTAACTCAGTGGCACTCAGGTTTATTTTCTCTCAGACTAAAGCAGAAAAAAACATAACTGAAACTCTGAGTGGTATCAAGCTTTGCTTAGGCTCCAGAAACCCTGGTTATCCTCTTATTATCTTTTCTTGTCTCCCTTTATCTCTCAGTGATAAGAATGGTTATTATTCCTGGACTGTTGAGCTAAGAATATTTCAATTGTTTATTGGTCTTTGAGGGCTGCTGTGATTTTTGTGGTGGATCACATCATTGTACAATAAACAGATAAAGAGAGATGGGAGCCCCAACGTGGTGAGTTACTGGTGAGTTTTAACAGAACAAGAGATCCACGTGATGTTTTTGGACAGTCTCTAGAGATAAGGCCATGAAGGTTTCTCCTCAGAGTGGATACACATTTAGTTTGGAGAAAAACTGTTCTTCTCATGGTGCACTGCCCAGCCCTGGGGTGTAGTTGGGGTGAATGTCATTGTTCATCACTTTATATAACTCTCTCACATCCACATCTTGCATCAGCCACAAGGTTTGATTTGATATTTTTTTCTGTGGCTCTTAACATAAACTGAACTGACAGAGAGGTGCTGCGGGTGAAATCTTAGGGCCTTTCTGCAATACCCCTGGTGACAGCAGGACTGGGGAGTCCAATGCAGATCTATTAATTTTGTATCACCTCTGCATCAGCCACAGCCTTGGGGAATGTTCCAGGGTGGACTGGAACAGGCTGAGATGGGAGCAAACCGGGGCATGGCTCAGACAGACCTCATTTGGCTGTGGCTCTGCCACAGACAGACAAAAGTGGTTTTCTAGAAGATTTTATCATTGGTGTGACTCAGCATCATTAAACTTGAAAGCAATGGCCAAACAGGTGATCAGAAAGAACCTGAGGACCATCTCTCAAAGTTTGATGGTCTATAATAAGTCAGAGTGACATCCAGATGACTCATGTTCTTGCAAGTTTTCAAGCCAATGTTTTTCAAACACAGAAGTCGTTTGGATAAGCTTCTGAATTGGACCCAACCTTCCAATGGTTTGAGGTTCACCTCTTACTATTTTCTGTCTAACTTAGGCAAATGCCTAAATTTAGGGGAAAAAAAAGAACTTAGTGTGTAAACATTGAGCACTTTGTTTAAATATTAAGCATTAAAGTTACATGTTAGTTTTTTCACTTGAGCATGGAAATACGTAACTTAATTTGCAAAAGTGTGGAGGCCAAATCAATTTTGGGACTGGATTGAGCTCAACTCTTATGCTGTGTGTGTTCTTTAGAGCGATAACTCCAATGTTTGCAATTTCACTCTGTGGCTTGAAATAGTCAATATTTGGGATGAAAGAGAAATTATTTGCAATTGTAATGCTCCAGTGGTAGGAAATGAAACTGATAATGTCTGATTGCATTTGAATAAGTACAGAAGAACACAAACCCCCAATTCTGGAAAGGCTTTTGTGTGTAAACAAAGCTCTGCACCCTGGGAGTATCTGCAAGAAGCAGCAATCCTAAGATACATATTTAAGAATGTACATACACCTTTGCAAGACTGGGGATGTAGATATTCCCCCTCTGAGAGCCAAAAGAGTATGAAATGAAAGTCCAGACTTTGCCATTGTGATGTTTGTTTGGGGGAATGCTGGAAAACAAGGAACTATTGCATAAACCCTTTCTCCTTGTTGAGGCTTGTGGTTTTTCCTCCCCCCTCCTCCAACAATTACAGTTTCTCAAGAGCAACCTAAGAATTGTTGAGTAAAGGTCATTTATCTAGCATGGCTTTCCCTAGGATTGCTTTTCACCCTGGCTGTCACAAGGGTTTGATGCCAGAAACTGCCCTAATTCATTACAGGAATGACTTGCTAGCACTGAGCTTGGATGTGGATGTTTGGAGGCAGCTGGCTGGAGAGAGGAAAGGCCTTCTCCTCTGTGAAGAAGCCATAGCCTGGTTCAGTTCATCACCTCTTTGCTTGTCATGTCAGTATCCAAAGAGAGAAAACATATCTCCAAATGGGAACAGAAACGACAGCAAAATGAAAAATCCCCCTCATTTAGATGGAATATCATCCAGATCTACCCAATTTGCTTAGATGTGCTGCTTTCTTAGCCTGTTTGCTGCATGCTGTGCATGGATTCAACCTAACTGATTGAATTTTGGAGTAGGATTTGCCAAAGCAGACCTTCCAGTGCTGTCAGCAGGAAGAGAACGTGTTGGGGCAATTCGTAAAGGGGACTTTTCTGGCTCAATGCATTTTCCAGAAATGCCTTTTCCACCTTTCACCCTTAACCAAGTGCTTTCTCACAAGCTGTTGTGTCTCCTGCAGGGTGATATTGTTCTCATGAATGCATCCATCTTTCAGTATGTGGGAATGCCCAGGAATGAGAGCTGAATGGGGAGTGAGGGAGTGAGTCAGGGACTTGGAGAGCTTTAGCAATACATGCCATTAGGTTTCCTGTAACCAGTTTGTCATTCAAAGGCATCTTGGGTTGTTGCTGTCTGGACGTTGCTGCCAGCAGATGATTGTCCAGGCACCCAGGTGGTTTCAGTTCTGGATGTGTCAGAAGCAAACAAACCCCCTGTCATTTGTCTGGCTGCGGTTGTTGCACTTTTAGGCAGCTTTGACCAAAGTCACTTTTCCAAATTTTAGGCAGTTGTGACCAAAGACTGTTTTCCATGCCTCTGCCCATTCTCAGCTGCAGGTGTTTCTCAAGGCCTGGGCTTCAAGACTGGTTTGAGGCTGTGGCTGTTTGCTTGCAAGTGGTGAAAGGCACAAAAGCTGTCAGTCCCCAGATGGTCAGTGAGCCACAGTGACTCTTTGTAGGTCTGAGTGAGCCACGTAGATGGCTTCAGCTTTGTGAGCTTGAAGCCCCAAGGCTCCCTCAGTGGTCAAAAGGAGATGGATAAGACAAAGGTGGGCTCCTGCTGGCTTTTCTGGAGGGTGAATCATTATATAAATATATACATATATATAAATATACATACATATATAAATAACTGGCTGTAAAGGAAACCCAAGAGGATTAACCTGACAACACCATGGATGCCCTGTGTGAGCTCCCTTCACCATCACCCATCCATGTGCCTTGAAGCCACTCTCCAGTGCTCAAGATGACTCTGCAAGGTGCAGGGACCAGAGCCTGTGGCTGGGAGGGAGACATGTGTGCACTGCAGCTGTCTGGACCATATCTATTATGTGGATAAGCAATCAGCTCCTGTCTCCAGGGCTGTCAATCTGGAACCTTTCACCAGCACTAAATTCACTTTAGAAAAATAAAATAGAGAGACAACGAGATTAGTCAGACTTCTAAAATGCTTCGAGAAACTTTAATGTTATTATCTAAGCAGAAAGTTATCCAGCAATTCCTCAGCTATTTAACATAATAGGCAGTTGCTGACAAACGACGTTATCGAGAATACACTCCTGAGTGAGGAAGAATGATACGATCTTGCCTAAATTGTATTTTAACAAACATGCCTATCTAACAATTAAGCTGGAGCAATTTTTCTCTAATAGATGCTTTTGCTGCTTAATATAGAAATTTACATGTTCATTTGTAGCCCCCAGAGATCACACAGCTGCCAGACTCCCAGCTGCCACCACCCCATTCCTCCCCCTCCGACTTCTCTCGGCTTTGGCTACGAGCACTTGATCTAGTGAAGCACTTTAAAATACAAATCCCACTGTTTTCTTGGCCGTGGAGCTGAGCTCACTGGGCTGTATTTGAAATAGGCTTCCTGCCAGCCAGACACCCTTACTCACCTAAGCTAATTTTATTCCAGCTGATGGCAAAATAGCCATTCCCCCTCCCTCCTTATCAGAATCCTGGTGTGTTACACGTAAAGCTACGAAAGCCCAGAAAGGGCAATCCTCTTCCACAGAGCTGCCCCTTCACCCTAACCTTCCTCCTGTGGGGTTTTGGGGTCAGGACTGTCCTGCTTGGGGTCAGCTCTGATGCCATGGGGGCAGTTTTGGGCAGGATGGGCACGAGAAGGGGCAGTGGCTCGTCAGTTGAAAATCTGCCATGCTGTTCACGAGGCATTTTCCCAGATAAGGAGCTTACAGTGGGAGGTGGCAACAGGCAACTTGGGCGCTGGCAGCATTTTTCCATTCTCCAGTTACTCTGTAGTTCAGCCTGGGACAGGCGCGAGCCTGATGTAATACGCCGTGTGCTATTTCAAGGAGACGGAGCCCGTGTCCTTCAGGCCAGGCCTCGGAATGTTTGGGAGATAAGAAATCCCTCTCTGAGTGTTCCTTGCAGTCTCGGATGAGAGGAGTGGGTAATGCTTTCTTTTAACTCTGCCAGTGAAATATGGTTTCTCCATCTAAGCTCCCAGAAGTGAGGGCCCGTGGCATTTCATGGGTGCACACACTGATTTTTTGGGCATGGATCTAGCAGAAAGTGATAGTTAGGAATGGATGTGTAACAGCTGAAGGAAAGTTGGTGGGGAAACATGGAATCCAGTCCCTTGGGGCTGCAACCCCGAAAACCACATTGTGTTGCAGGTCATTTTTGGCTCATTTTTCCTTTGGGATAAAAAGCTTTGTTTTAACTTTGGTCTCACCTGTTGTTCTGTCATGTGGATGAACATTCTGGTCCTTGTGCTGGGCACAGCTGGATATGGGTGGAGACTGGCTCTGATCATGAGGTTCCTCTTATGCAGGAACCAGCAAAACTATCCCAAAGCAGATTGTCCAACAATGTGGAAAAAAACCCCCAAATTTCTCCATTAACTGATTTGGCATGAATAAATATGTGAGCTACAGACAAAGGGGCATTTTCTCCTGTATAAATCAATTTATGTTTTCTAGAGATTTGGCCTAGAGCTCTTTTTTGACTTGCATACCATTGTGTCACTTTTGTAAAACATTGTCAGAAATAATTCATTGTGGATTACCTTGTAGCATGATCAGCTGTCCATAGCATAACAAGGGGCATCCAAAAAAGTTATTTCCTCCCCCTCACCCTTGCTGAGTGATAAACTTCCTACCAAAGGTGCCTGTGAGGGTTGGAAGGCCAGGGAATCTATTCCATTTGTTTTTCATTTGAAACAAAAACACTTTTATATCACCATAATCAAGGAGGGAGGCAACACCACTCCACTTGGCAAACAAACTTATAATAAGTGCACTTGCTGGAAAAATTTATAGTTTGTCCTGAAAAAGAGACTGAGTGCATTGATAGTGGAGCACAATCTGGCCAGTGCTTCCTGCATGGCAAAGAGAAGAAGCATCCTCCCTCAGTCTGGAGCTGAGCTCTCTCCTCCAAGGTGACAGATTCCTTTGTTAATAAATAGCTCAAATTAGAATCGGGATGATTCAATGAATTTGGGAAATTTCTCCCCTCCCAGAGACAAAAAATGAAATAACTTCTGATGTAGCTTTTGGAAGACAAGAGACTACCTCTGAAAGAAGAGACTTCTGGGCTGCTCCAAGGACAGGCCAAACACCACATTGACATGTTTTTAATGAATATCTTTTCCACAGTTTCCTGGAAGCTTCCCAGAGATGAACCAAAATGCCCTTGCAGAGAACAGTCAGTGCTGCAAGCCATGGAATGGTTTGGGTTGGAAGGGACCCTAAAGATCATCTCATTCCAGCCCCTGCCATGGGCAGAGACACCTTCCAGTGTGGAAGTCAGGAGTGGAAAACTAACTTCCAGAAAGTACCTTGGGCCAGCAATTCAGCCAAATATGGAGGTGTTAATGCAGACAGCAGTGCCTGCAGGATTGAGGAGGATGCCTCTGGAAAGCATCTCCCAAACCACACCCAAAGAGGGAAAGCAGAGCCTCAGATAACCAGTCTTGGAAATATTTCTGTCTCCCTAAGATGTATGCAAAAAGTCCTGGAAAGAGGCTCCTGCAGATCTTGAAAAGATTTCAGCCTGCAGAAGAGTTCTGCTGATATTTGATGCAATGGTCTCTTGTCTTTGCCACCTTGTGAAGTGCCTCTCTCTCAAGACATGGAGGGCATCTGGTTAGACAGCAATTTTTGTGTAGTTCCAAATAAAGCATTGAATGTTCAGTGCTATAAACATAAATGGAGGTAAATTTGGTCTCCAAACTTCATATGGAGTAAAAAACTGATTCCCATCACTGTAAAAAGTTGGAACTGAAATATTTGGACTCTTTCAAAAGCTTTTGTTTTCTCTTAATTTTCATCTCTTTTGGCCAGAACTATTATTTTAATATTATATAGTTTCAAGAGGAATTGTGAATGATCCAGAATTCCACTTGCAGCTTAAAACTCCCAACAAAACCAAAGCAAAACCCCAAACCTACATTAAAACAAATGCCTTCAGGTGTAGCTGCTTCTGAGCATGAGCCAGGTGCAGGACAATGGCCAACGTTATGATTTTCTAGTGCTGTCAATATAAAACTATGATTTTTTTTTTTTCAGTTACTCATGCAGACTGAAATTTTTCCTTCTGGTTCATCTCTTAAAATGTTTGAGCCAAAGTCATCTTCTCTTTCCAGGAACAAATTGGGAGGAAATTATTTTGTATTACCCATTAAAAAAAATAAAAAAAAGCCCAAACAAGCTCACAGCTGTTTGAATGTGAAACTCTCAAACATCCACACAAAAATACTTGACATTTGTTAATAGCTTGTGGGGGCCTCTCACTCTTGTGACGTGCATTTCTCTCATCCTGTATCTTCAGCTAATCCTCCAACTGTGCATTGCTGCCTGGTTTTGGAGCCCCTGCTCCTGAATTATCAGTGCACGGCAGAGGAAGAGCCTCCTGTCCATGTTCATGTGCCAAAATCAGCTTTATTTGCTGTGCAGTGCTCTCCTGGATGAGGGATCTGTGCAGGGAGAGGGGCAGCCCTGAGGCTGATGTGATATCAGAGCTCGTGGTTGTAGCGTTGGTGATGTTGCTGTAGTGTGGGGATCAATTTCTGCTCGAGCATAATTCAGAGATTTCCCAATCACTGAAATCTTGACTCTGCAGCCTTATGAATTTTCTCCCATCTGTGGTGGTGTAATTCAGTGCTGTAATTGCAACAGATGGCTGAGCTTTTAAAACATGATGAAGCAAAAAAACTGAAAGAGGGAAAAATGGAGAGTCTTGGGGACTGTCACGTTATGCACTGTGGGAAGTGTCAGGCTCTGGTGCAAACAATACATTTGGCATTACCTGGCTGTAAAATGAAATCTTCTTAATCATTATTGTCAAAAACTCTGCTGACATTTGTGTACAGCTTACAGTTCACTTATTTCTCTTAAGTAGTGTTGCTCATTGCTGCATTAACTCTTGCAGCTCTGCCATGACAGCTTCACGTGGATCATCATCATCCTCAACCTACACTGAGCTGACACAGAGCATAGGAGGAAGGTCTAAACTTGTCTTTCTTGCAGGCTGCCAGCTAAGGATAGCTGGTGCAAGTTTGGAGAAAGGAAATGTGCCTTTTCCCCTAATCTTTGCTTTAATTTACTTTGTGTTTTAGAGGAGATTCACGTTATCTTTGCAGAAAGCTTCAGCTTCCATAAAAAAGTGCAATTCCTGGATTCTCAGCACCAGGAATGTCAAAACATCAGGGGGTTTTGGATGATGTCAGAGTTAACCAGAGGCAATGCATGAATCCTAGGGAAAGTTTCCTGCCCTCCTTTGAATTTTGAAGAAATGTGGAGAGCCTATAGCAGAGGCAGCAAAATATCTGAATTTTGGGGATGGTCCTTCAAACAAAATTCTGAACTTCTGGGGAGTTGTAAATGATCTATGGAAAATGTCCTTATTCTCATATAGAGACAAGCAAACTGGAGAAAACTAGAGAACAAAGGTTGGGAGCAACACCTCACTCCCAAGTGTTGGGAAGAAATGTTCCTACCCCAAATGACATCTCCTTGTCATAATTATCATTAAAATACACTTTGCATTTTACCTTTGTAGAGCAATTGCTGAGCAATGACAAATTAATTAAAGATTACACTTTTTCTTAGCATTAATCAATCTTCTCTCAGGCAACTACTAATAGGACAAGGGTCTCAAGTTGCACCAGGGAGGTTCAGGTTGGATATTAGGAAAATTTTCTTCATTGAAAGAATGGTGAAACATTGGAAAAGGCTGCCCAGGGGAGTGGTGGAGTCTCCATCTTTGGAAGTGTTCAAACAATGAGTGGATGTGGCACTTTAGGATGTGGTTTAGTGGGCAAGGGATTGTTTGGTCAAAGGTTGGACTTGATCTTGGAGATCTTCTCCAACTTTAATGATTCTGTGATTCTAAGAGAAACTTTAGGCTGACGTTACCCATCTTCTGATATGGATCTATCACTCTCCTGCTCTCTGCCACAGCTGCAGAGAATAATGTTATAAAGCCAACATCATTATTTTAAAGAGGTTTTTTTTTTTCAGTTAATATGATCACTTGAATTTATTATCAAAGCTGCCTGTGACATCCTTTTAATCTAGTAATGGTATAACTGTCTTACAGTCTGTTTGGAACGTCAGCATGAGGGAAGGAGAGAAAGCTTGGACAGCCAGAAAATGTGCTCATCCCTAATTCAATTATTAGTACTTCTAAATAACTCATTCAAAAAGAGGGAGAGTCAGTGGCTGACTGCATGTTCAAAGTTTTTTCCCACCTTGGGATCCATTTTCATCCCTGGTGGAGGTGTGGAAGAAAGGAAGTCAAAGCAATGACATAACTTCTGCCTTAGCCCTTTCTGGGAAACCATCCTGTTACACCTAATACCCTTCACAGCAATCCCTTCCTTGGCCACAACCCAGAAAACTCTTGCTGAGGCAGAGCCTGTGCACAGCAGCCAGAGGGGCTGGGGACAGCCCCTTGTGAGGTGTGGCTCTGACTCACCCTTGGTGTTTGTGTCACTTCCTCCTGCTCCCCTATCCCAAAACATGTCCATGGAGTGGTGCCTTTGGCCACCTGCTGCTGAAGGCAAGCCTGGGGCCTCTTCCAGAACTGTCTTCTGTGCCTGAAGCTGCTCCTGGGCTCCTTCCCTTCCCTTCCCTTCCCTTCCCTTCCCTTCCCTTCCCTTCCCTTCCCTTCCCTTCCCTTCCCTTCCCTTCCCTTCCCTTCCCTTCCCTTCCCTTCCCTTCCCTTCCCTTCCCTTCCCTTCCCTTCCCTTCCCTTCCCTTCCCTTCCCTTCCCTTCCCTTCCCTTCCCTTCCCTTCCCTTCCCTTCCCTTCCCTTTTCCCCACTTCATACCTTCCTTTTCTCAGTTTCTTGAGTTCCTTCCCCTCCATGATTTCTGTCCAAAAAACTGAATGACTGCCCCTCCAAGGTGTTCTGGTGGGAGGCAGAGGTTTGACTGGTCACCTCCGTGGTGCAGGACAAGGGGAGAGGTTGGGAGGGTTTTATCTGCTCCCTATGTTGGGCAAGGACTGGTAACCATCAAGATGGATTCAGGAGTTGTCCTGGAAGCTCTCTTCTCCCTTTGGACACTGCTCTGAAATTTGGGGACAGAGTGCTTCTTATATGTTGATTTTTTTTTTTTAACTGGTTAAGAGGCACAGGAGGAAATCAGTAATGGGAGACAGTTGGGATTATTTTTGAACCATGTTTTATTCCCTCAGTCAACTATAATGGGACTGCAGGAGGCTTTATGAGGAGCCGTAAAAACTCACTGCTGAATGTGGTGGTTTAATGGTCACAGGGACTTTCAAAAAAGGAGATAGTTTATTTTTATGGAGCATCCTTAAAAAAAAAAAAAAAAAAAAGAAAAAAAAAAGGAAGGAAGAAAATAAGAAAAGTTAGGAAAAATTTTACAGGGAGAAGGTAAAATAGGCAAGGAGTGCTTCCAGGGGATTTGGAGCGAGAAAGGGCAAAGTGGTATCTAAAGGACAGATACCATTTACAGGTAGGGAGGATGAGGGGAGTAGAATGGAAAGTGAGAGTAATGGAAGGAGGAAGATGGATGTTGAGGAGCTGGACAATACAAAACTTGAAGGATGCAATTAGAGAACGGGAAAAAAGAGGAGAGGTGAATGTTAGATTTGGGGTTAGATGGAAGAGCAGTTTTTGGCAGGAGTGGAGAAGGATGGGGTAGTGGGAGGGGAGGGAGAGGGGCAGGGCTGGGAGAGAAGGGAGGGTGGCTGGGAGAGAGATTTTGCTGACAAAACTGGTGGGTTTCTCTTCTTCTTCTGAGGTGATGTCTGGTATGTGATTCATGGGAATTTAAGAATACACAATTCCAATATTAAGTTTATTGGTCATACTACTAGTTCTGTACCAGGAATGCAGTTTCCAAGGATGATCTCAGTATGAGATTTACATGGAAAGAAAGATTGATAAGCAGAAGAACCTTCAGGTAGACCAACTTCTCTTCTCTCAGAGATAATACCAAAAGTTAGCCCTCTCAAAGGTAGGTTTTATCACAAGTGATGAAATGCAGAGCAATGTGTCTTGTGATGACAAACCTCAAAGAAAGGCAAGACTGCTTTTGAGCAAACAAATTTTCTTGTATCCAGAATAAATGAGAAAGTGGCTCTTGTAATCCCACTGAGCACTCAAGCCAGGGATATCCAGACACAAAGTCTTGGCATGGAGCAGGATTAGAAGGACACAGAGATGTGCTATCTCCATCTTGGCATCTCCTGCTGTTTTTATTGGATAAGAAATATTTTCTCTCCTGTGAGGGCAGGCAGGCCCTGGCACAGGGTGCCCAGAGCAGCTGTGGCTGCCCCTGAATCCCTGGCAGTGCCCAAGGCCAGGCTGGGCAGGGCTGGGAGCACCTGGGACAGTGGGAGGTGTCCCTGCCATGGCAGAGGGGTTGGAATTAGATGGTTTTTAAGATCCCTTCCAACCCAAACCATTTTAGGATTCTGTGAATCTCCCATCATTTTAAAATCAGCAATCAACAGCTAATCTGAAATCCAGCACTGGAATATGTCAGCTGCAACCTGTGTCCATTCCTGTTAGAAGTTGATGTTGATAATGCTGCTCCTGTCTTGGAGACCCCACAGGCCTTGAGACAATGCAGAGATGGAAAGGTCTGGAGCCATTGGCCAATTGAGACAGGAAATAATTTCCCTTCCCCTGAAGAATGCAAGTGAATTAATTTTATGCAAATTTTATATACTCAGTTTAAAAGAGCAACACAACCCCCTCAACCAACCAGCCCAAATCCCCAAACAAACCCCAGGATGTCTCATGAGTGGGGAAGGAAAGAGCAAGAGAAAACACCAAGGAGACTAAAGGCTGAAGAGCTTTTCTTCCTTGCTCTGAAGAGGAGCAGCATAGGTTTAATGGTCTCAGGAGGAGGGATAAGGAAGCTCCAGGCAGCAGAAGTAATTATAGTAAACTGTTGTGGTTTAACCCCAGCCAGCAACTCGGCCCCACACAGGCACTCCCTGCCAGCCCCATGTGGGGATGAGGGGGAGAATGGGAAGAGGAAAAGTGAGAGCATTGCCTTTTTCAGTCTACCTAAAAACAGAGGCCAGACAAAATTAGGAGAATAAAAAGCAGGAATATTTATTGAAGGGCCTTCATGTACATTTCAGGCAGATTAGGCCCCCCAGGGGCTACACCCAGAAATAGATCACAGGTTTCACACTTATAAAAGTTTGGTCCATTTGCATATGGGGGGTTAATCTGCCAATTACAGCTTCAGGTAATGAAGTCATTCACCCCAAGTTTGCTCCCCCAACCCCAAACTCATTTTTGTTTACATTTCTCAGGGCCTGAGGCAGTGAGGTGTCCTTGATTGCCAGGCCTGGAGAGGAACCCATGGGCTGAGATGCAGACAGTTAATGGGTAGAGCAAAAGCCATGCAGACAAGCAAAGCAAATTGAGGAATTCATTCCCATCCCAGCAGGGTTCAGGCATTCCCCAGTGTGTATAAGGTGAAGACAAACTCCCTCCTCTGAGTATTCCCCTGTTCCTCTTTCTGCCCAGCTTTGTGTGCTGAGCATGATGCCCTGTGCTGGGGGATGTGCCCCCAATTCCCTGGGCACCCCCAGCCTTTCCACTGCTGGGGTGAAAGGCAGAAAAGGCCTCTGTGGAAAAGAGTAAAAGTGTAAAAAGGCCTTGCTGGGTAATTGCTGCTCAGCCATACCAAATAAAAATTTTCTTTAGTTCTTGACACTGTTTTCAGCACAAATCCAAAACACAGCCCCCTACCAGGCACTATGATGAAAATTAACTCCCCCTTCAGTCCAAACCAGCACAACTGTGCAGAAAATCAGCAGTTCTGAGAGGGGTTTTGTTTTGAGAAATTGTTGGTGAATATTCTTAACTTTTCCTTTGGATCCTCCCAAGCAGAATTATTATTATTGGGTGAAACCTTTGACAGCCCCAAGCTTTCCTTGGGGTGCCACAGGCTCCCTCTAGGTTGGTGCCTGTGGGGAGCCTCAGTAGGGGCCAAATGGATGGGGGGCTGAGCCATGGTACAGCCATGGAAGAGCCTCTCTGGATTTCCATTCAGTGTCATTTTGCCTGAGATGAACCACTGGGAAAGAAAATTAAGGGAAAAAAACAAACGAAAATAAAAAAACAACCAACCAACAACACCACCACCAAAAAACAAAGCAACAAACAAAACCCCGCAAAACCAAACAAAACAACAACACAAAAAAAACCCAAAACAAAATCAAAAAACAACCCCCAAAAATGCCCCCCAAAATAGAAGCAAAAACAAAAACATAAACAAAAATTTAAAAAACCATAAACAACATTAAAAAAAGGGAAGAAACTAAAACTATCCAGGAGGGCAGCACTGTATTCCTCTGCCCTGCTTCCCACCTGGGTATGTGCCTCCTGCTACCATAGGCATTAAGGCTGTAAAAGCTCATTGTCAAATCAATTCTGCTCCTACTGAGCACGGGGAGACCAGGAGTGTGCCTTGAAATGCCTCAAATCTTGCCCCTCCCTGATGATTTGCAAAGTTTAATTTCTGTAATGGGCTCTGGTGACAGAGGCATTCACTGTTTTTCTAACAGGAATTGCTGAATGTATGAATGACTCATTCTGGAGGCGGGAGATATAATGGCAGCCTTCGATATCCTGATCTAAGGGTGGGGAGCTTGTGTGGGAGGGGAGGAATGGGATACTTGAAGTTAAATTATCCACCTTGCTTCCCCTTCATCAGGCAGCCCCTCCTTCTCTCCAAGTCCCTTCCTGGCCCAGGATCAGGATAATGCTGAAAAAGAAGGAAAGGGAAGGCTGAGGGACCTCCTGTGGGAGATGAAGTTTATAATATATGCATTTGCCTGGAAATGCCATAAGAAATTAATATTACAGAAACAGTGGTTCTGCATTAATATTTTAATATTAAATGAATATTTAATTTGAAAGCTTTGATTTGAAAGTGAATGAGACAGCCATGACATGAACAGTCGTGCTGTTCCTGTTAAGAAATGTTAATGATTTATTGACAATGTCGGTAGCAATAACTTTACACTGTTTCAGTTACATAATGCCTTTGAAATATTGGTAAAGTGATTACTGAGAACAAAAAGCAGCCTGGCTTCTGCAGCCCTTTTGGGAAGGGCTCCTGTTGGAGAAAAGCTGTGTTTGCTATGGAAAGAGGATCCCACCCTGTCCCTCAGGGCAGGGCTTTGCACCTCCCTCTTTCCAGCATCAGCATCCCACACCATTTTGGGGCATCCCTCTTGTTTGGGGTGCCCCAAACCAGCACAGTGCTCTGGCAGTGCTTCCTGAAGGGTAGGGCTGATCCTGGAGGAGCTGAGAGCTTCCCTTTTCTCAGCCAGCTTCCCACAGTCCCTGCTGCCATGGACCTTGGCGCCTCTTAAAGCCAAAAATGCCTTGCTCCAGGGGTTCTTGTGGCTGTTCTGGCTGAACACAACTCAGGGCTATCTGTTAACTTTCATGTTCTCAGTGATCTTCAACATCAAAAACATCTTAATAGCTCGAGCAGGCTTATTCTGTGCCTTTTAAAGGGCTGTTGGGGCTGTACCTGTAGTTTCTGGGAGCTCTCTTAGGGTTTTACTCTGGGAACAGGAGCACAAACAGGTCTGTTGCCTCATGAGCATCCTGTGTTTAATCTTAAATTGCAGCTGAAATGAAAAGTCCTGGGCTAAATGGGGCTCCAGTGAACCTGAAGTAGGTACCTACAGCCTGTAGGCAATTGTTCCAAGGAGTCTCTGCCTATATTTTTTAGACTCCTTGAAAACTCCAAGGAAAAGCTCTCCTCTGCTGAACAAATAGGGATGTGGAATATTTTTGTGACATGGTCTGTTACCCATTAGCTCAGAACAAGGAAAATTCATCTAAAAAATAATTAAAGAGACACTTTGGCATGGTGTCTTGAAAGCTGTACCATGCTGTAGGTTCCCAATTCCAGAAATGTGTTTCTTCTTAAGGCCAATCTTTGCAAAAAATTAAGAGAAAAATGAAACCTAAATTCACAATGTGACCCAATCTAAATAGACAGAGTGCTTTTTCTTCCTTTCCCCCCCTTTTTTCCCCCTCTCCCTCTCTTAATTTCATGCTGTTGTTACAATCAGCCTCAGTAGAAGTGAGCTGGTGGAATGAGGAAACAAAACCCCAATATAGGATGCAGTTTAAAGAAATGGTTCTTGGGCCTGCTAATCTTTCTCAGTTTTCCATGGCATTACTCTAATGGCAGCCTTGGTCAATTTTGTGTTGGCAGAAGATGCTACACATGGGATGGAGGCTTGAAATTGTGTCATAAATGTCAGCACAGGTTTTTGTCTGCTGCATCTCTGCCCTGGTCCCTCTGAACTGCAGAATGGTTTGGGTTGGGAGAGACCTTAGAGACTGTCTACTCCAACTCTTCTGCCATGGGCATGGGCACCTTCCACTGTCCCAGATTTCTCCAAACCCTGTCCAGCCTGGCCTTGGGCACTGCCAGGGATCCAGGGGCAGCCACAGCTGCTCTGGGCACCCTGTGCCAAGGCTTCATTACTCTCTAAATAAATAATTTCTTCCTAATATCTGGTCCAACCCTATTCTCTCTCAGTGTGAAGCCATTCCCCCTTGTTCTGTCACTCCAAGCCCATGTCAAAAGTCTCTCTCTGTCCCTTTTTGGCTCCTTCAGGCCCTGGAAAACCACAATTTGGTCATTTGGTCACCTCAAAGCTTCTCCTCTCCAGGTGCACAATCCCAGCTGTCCCAGCCTCTCCTCCCAGCAGAGCTGCTCCATCCCCTGATCCCCCTGGAGCCTCCTCTGGGTCTCTGCAGCAGCTCCAGCTCCTTCCCATGTTCAGGTGGATTCCAGGTGATGTTTGGAGGAGTGAAGGCTCTTGATGCTTTCCAACACATGGGGTCACAGGAGGCAATCAAAAAGGATCAGATCAGCTCCATCCCCTTGTCAAGAATAGCCATGGTTAGCAAAGACCAGCTCTCACTGTGACCTACTAGAAAATTATACAGAATATGTAAATATTCACCTCCCATTTAAATTCTTCACTTCCACTGAAATAACTGGAAAAGTAGGCACCAGCATACCTTGATTTTGGTTGATTTGTCCCAACCTGTGCAGCAGGGCTCATCACCCCACTCACCTTGAGTGAGAAAGTTCCCCACATTCCCCATGAAGTCATTGCTGTAAATTCCACAGGCAGCTTTTCCTATTAAAAGCTGGCAATGCACTCCTTGCCACAAAGCTGTGCTGAATTGGAGCACATGACATTTTAAGGGCTGAAATATTGTGAATACTCCTAACAAAATTGATTTCATTTGTCAATAAAAAGCCTCACTGTTTTTCATAGGAGCTGCTCAGTAAACTATTCTGACAACAACTCAAGGCTGATCAAATTAAAATCAGCCCCAGCTTTTTTTAGAGATGAACTGATCTGAAAAGGTTTTGGTATCCTAGAAAGAGTTGCTAACCTTTCTGGGCAGGTCCTATAGCATTTAATAACAAAGGGTACCTTCTTGTATAAATATTATGAACTATGGAATTTAATGAGATTTGGATTGCACTATAGAAATGTACTTTGGAGAATTAATTTTGAAGTCTGTAGGTTTAAATGTTTTCTAAAAATATGACTGAATATATACAGGGCTTTGTGTCTCTATGTCTATTTAGTTGGGGAGAATGTTTTCATGTATTATTTGGTGCACTTTTCATTTTCCTCATCCTTTTTTAAAGCATTGGTGGCAAAAGAATGAAAGGAGGCTATTTTTCGCTCCAGGATAAATTTTGATATTTCAATTCCAGTTTTTGCCTCCTGAGGAATTTTCTATTTTCTTGAGATTCTTAACCAGGTCATTCACTCACTGATGGGTTTAATTACCTGCCTGAGCAGAGGAGCTGAGCTGCCTTTTCAGCAGCTCAGCCCATGCAGCGTGTCCAATTCTGCACACAGATGTGCTCGAGCCATAACCATCAGCTTTAAAAGAAGGATACAGGAGATCTCCTCCAACACAAGCAAGGTTGTAGCTCGCTCAGATCCCGTTCTCTGCAGCTTTTATAGCTGTCCATATGATGCTTTCTGGTTTTCTATGCTCGTGGGCAAACGGGGGCTGACACCCACTGGTGAGCTGTGCTGCATCAGAGATATCTGCTGGAGACCCAGGTGTCACCTCTGAGAGCAAAGGGAATTTCTGAAACTGCTGTTAAATGCATTAACAATGAGCTGGGGACAAAGTCAGAACCCTGCTTAAACATCTCGACTGAGAGCTGCCATACAAGTGCAGCCAGTGGTGGGTCTTGGCTGAAAATGTATTTATGCATTCAGACAGATAGTCACGGGCTTCACTTGTTTAAACTCGGCTTTAGTGCAGACGAAAGCAATAGGGGGTGGCGGGGAGAGCACAGGCTGCCACCACCCTCACATATGGCAATTGTTTCCTATAAAGCTTGCTATACTGTATTTATGTCATCCCCTGACATATCACAGGAGGCCACAGATGCCAAACTTTTAGCCAAAAAGAAAACCCCAACCTGCAGCTTTTAGTGAGGGCTGTCCTCCAATTTATTTGTGTTTTGTTGTTGGTTTTCTTTTCCCTTCTGCTTTTCATCTGTCTGGTTTCTATTTCCACTCTTTCTGTTCTTCCCTCCTCCGTTTTGTTTTGTCTTGTTTTGTTTTTTTTACCATGTTTGAGGAATCTCAGTTGCACTGGGAAGCCCGGGAGGTATGAGTGGAATGCTCAGATTTAATACATCCTTGCCTGAACTCTCTTTTGACAAATCAATTAATATCTGTGGGCTCTGGGGGCAGAGCATTGGGGGGCACAGGAAGATGAAGCACCTGGGGTGCAGGGCTGGAATGAGTCTGGGGAAGCTTGGCTGGGATCAGGAAGGGAGGGCTGGGGAGGGGCTCCTTCAGGTGCAAGGGGATGACACAGAAAGTTATGAGATTTTTCAAATTCTGGAGCTGAGCACATGACTGCAGAGACTGGCTATACCTTCCAGGCAGGCAACCTCCTCTCTCTGCAGTGCCAGGTGCTGCCTTGCTCTGAGCTCCAGGCCTCAGGGATGATCCACAGCTGGCTGAGGTCGGTTCTGATGCCAGGAGAGCTGTTTGGTGTCACTTTGGTTTTTTAAGATTTTCTAAGCCTTCTGATGTTGACAATCTTGTAGTGAACTTTCTCGCACACTTTCTGTAAATAACTCATTGTTTTGCATGCCTTTATGGAAGAAGAGAAAGTTGATAGACTGTTAGTTTGACCAGTGTCATTGGAGAGGTGTCACTGTCACCCTCCAATCCACTGCCACTCTTGGAAAACTATAAATGTTGGAGTCAGAAAATAAACTTCCCTTTTTCCTTCACCTTGAGAACAGAGGTGTGCACTTGTGTTTTCTCGTGTCCTATAGTGACACTTTGGTCTGAGGGATCCTCCTGTGCCAGCTTGGGGCAGAAGCCCCAAATCAGCCCTTTGCTGATCTATGGGGCCTCTCGGGGTGCCAGATGTTGGTGGAGCTCTGGGAAGGTTTGAGGGAAAGGCTTGACTCATGCTCTGGGTGCTGTGAATTCAGGACAAACTGCTCTGGGTGCTTTGAATTCAGGACAAAGTGCTCCCTTCAGATCTGCTGCTGAGGGCTGGGAGGGTTCCCCTCTTGGCTTCATCCCTGGTGTGCATGGGACTCTGCAGTTGTGTTTTTCAAATGCCATTCAAATGAAAGCAGAGAGGGGAAATCCCGGTTCACTGGGAATAGCTCTCAAATGCCGAGCAGCTTTTCCTCTGAATTCTGTCTTTTGGCTTCTTTGCTGCAGACTGACACATGGTGTCTTTCTCTTGATCAATTTGTTTATCGTTTGCTTGATTTTCATCTCCAATAGCAAGACATGGCAGGTCTCTTGTGTTAATCCTGTTAGTACTGGCTTTGAAGCAGAAATCTGGTTTAGGAAAAACATTTGGGTATGTTAAACTTTCTTGAAGATGTTGCCTGTGAATACCAAATCATGCATGGCCTGATATATTTGAATTGTCTAGATTGTTCCTGAGCCTTGCATTTCCATCTGTTTGGGTCCTGCTCCTCATCTCTCCCTGTGTGTACACACATGCCAGCACCAAACTTCCCTTCTGTCTTTCAGAGCAGCTTGTGTGGCTCTGTGATGGTGTTCACAGGGGTTTTTAGGTGAGGGAAGAGACAAGAATGTTGACTCCATGTTCAGAAGGCTTGATTTATTATTTTATGACATATATTACATTAAACCTATACTAAAAAGAATAAAATAAAATGTTTCATCTCAGAAGGCTAGCTAAGCTAAGAATAGAAAGGATGAGAATGATAACAAAGGCAGCTGCCTCAGACTCTGTCCGAGCCAGCTCTGCTCTGATTGGCCATTAATTAAAAACAACCACATGAGACCAATCACAGATGCGCCTGTTGCATTCCACAGCAGCAGATAATCATTGTTTACATTTTGTTCCTGAAGCCTCTCAGCTTCTCAGGAAGAAAAAATCCCAAGAAAAGGATTTTCATAAAAAGATGTCTGCAACATGGCTCTTCCGAGAGAACTGCACAAGCAGAACCCTCTTCTCCATCCCCATCTCCTGGTCCCCACTCTGCCCAAGGGAGCCCACCCTATGTGAGGGCCTGGAGAGCCACCCCATTGCTTCTCCTGGGCTCCTCCTCCAGGAGAGCTGCTGCTGACCTCGCTCTCATTAATGTTGTTCAAGTGATGTATGGCTCAAGGAAGGTGTGACAGCAGAGCCCTGGAAGAGTGATGACCTCCCATGTGTCTTCTGCACAGGTACCCAGACAGCAGAGCCCCCCTGTGCCTTCCCAAGGCAGCCCCCTCCTCTCTCTGCACCCCTGCAAGCTGTTTATCTTGTGTGGAAGACATTGGCAGCTCTAGGAGAAGAGTTTAGGCTCCAGAGCCCGGCCAGTCCTTGACCTCTGGGCTGTGGGGAGGTGACTGATGCCCAGTGACTGCAGTGGTGTGGGTTGTGTGTGGATGCGGGGGTGGAACATCTGCTGATGCACTCTGTGCTTACAGAGCCAGGGAACCCCTGGGTAAAAAGCAAAACCAGTTTTTTCAGTTGCAGGGTTACTTGGCTGTCTGGTGCTGTCAGATACACCTTTGGTTGAGTGAAACAATCTTTTCTCTGGCCAGTCCTCACAATTTGGTCTTGGCTGCTGTGGGAGCCTGGCTACTCCTGTGCATTCCAGAAGTGGATTTGGGGTGGCCCCAGCAGAGTCAGGGTGGGGTTGTGGATCCTGTCATGGACACAGCTCTCTCAAGGAAGCCCAAACTCAGTGACAGTGCTCATAAAGAAATGGCTCTGTCCCTTTCCTGCCAGCCTTGAACCAGCTACCAGCAAATCACCAGGAGATAAGAGATTACCAGGAGTTGTTTCCTTCCTGGGCAGTTGACTGCTTGTCTTGTTCCCTATTCAATCCCAACCAGGTCCTGTTCTCTTCCAGCTTTTGATCCAAACCCAGAAGTACTGGAGAATGTGTTGCTTTTAAGTGAGATGGTTTGGGAACCACATAGCACATCTTGCATGATGGAAAACCAAGGCATCTCCTCATGCGCTCCACAGGGTTTTCCCTGTTTTTTTCATGGCATGTCCAGAATTCCTCATGGGGCAATCAGTGCAGAAGAGATACAACATTCTGCACTTCTGGCTCTCACCATCATGATTTCATCAGGGAAACTTAAATCTCTGGGTGAGCAGACTTTTAAAAGAGGCATCATTTTAGGCTTCTTAACTGAGGAGGGGGAGCAAAAATGTTTTGTGTTCTTGTTGGGATTTTAAACTTGTGTGAGAGGGGCAGGTGGCTCCAGGCAGTGCTTTTGATGGAGGGGCAATGCCAGGAAGGCCTGGGACAGGTGCTGAGAGCTGGTCCCTGCCAAGGGCACACAGGGATGCCCTGGGCTGGGGGCTGTGGGGCTGGCTGGGCTGGGTGCTGTGGGCACTTGCTGAGACCCACGAGGTCCTTCCTCCTCCCAGCACCTTTTGCTTTAGGCTGTGATTTTGCTGCCCCCAACAGTCTGCTGGTTTTGAACCTGCCTGGTGCTCTCCCGCATCCAGATGTGGCCCTGGAGAAGTGGGATGTGAAGGGTCTGGTCCTAAACTCACCCTGTGGGACTCACTGGGGCTGATCCCATAAAGCTGGAGCATCCCCATGAGCATGTTTTGGGTCACAGGGACATGGCCTTGGAGTGACACCATGCAGCTGAGGTCACGGTTGTTCTCTCTTCATCCCTGAGCAAGGATTTCAGTCAGGGCAGGATTTCAGTGCCAGGATTTCACCTGGACAGCCCATCCTGAGCACCCAGAATTAGAGTATCAGTCCAAATCAAAATAGGTCCACTAATTTAAACAGCATTTACATGGTTTAATTGAAGATTGTGCCCCTTTGCTTCCATCATCTACCATGGTTTATCACTCTCACCACAATGTAGAACAGAGATTTCTGCCCCATCCCCCAGAATGTATTTCAAGAATGTGGTGAAAAAAATACAAGGAGTATGTAACTTCTTCTGGAAATACAATATTTCATGAGGGGAATTTGAAGGATAAAGTAACTGAATTCCAGGCAAACAGGCATCAGTATTGTTAGGAAATACAGCTCTCTGCAGGGCAAAAAAGAGTGGTATGCCAGGTTTAAATAGGAATTTATAGCCGCTGACTGCAAATTACCTTATAAAATTACTGAAACCTTCATAAAGTCATCAATTATGCCTTTAGTCTTGATTGTCATTTATTGCACTTCTTAATTGTTCAGTAAACTTTTCTGGATTAAAGGGTGTGATTCAAATTGACATGGGGGCTGTTTTATTGATGTAAATTAACAGAGTATTTTACATAAGGGGCAGCTGAGGGACCAGCAGCAGAAGAGTCTCTTATCCACTAATAAAGGCAACCCAGAGCTGGTGTTGTGATTTCAAGTGAGTGGAGTTGTGTGGAATGATGAGTGTGCAGGCAATAGTTATAAATCCTTGGAATCAGGATTGTTATCAGTATGGAGTGCGACAGCGGAGGCAGAACACAGACTTTTAATCACTCTGTTTAAAATAAGAGGAGGAATGACAGATAGAGAAAACAATGAAAAATCTGGTGGATTTACACTGAGTCCACATTAGGTCTTCTGTTCAGTCTTTTCCAAGACAGAACATGCTTCACATGTTTTCACTGTTGTTTTTTTTTGTAATTATTATAATTTCATTCATTAATGTTTCCTCAGGCTCACGAGGAGCTGTGGCCTCACTCCACCCAATGCAACCGCATTCCACAACCATGTCACCAACCAAGTCACTCTGTTTCTCCTAAAAGGTGCTGGACTTCATGGGATTCACAAACCAGGGTGCCCAAATCCCCTTTTCTTTGAAGCTATTCTCAGCTCTTTGGGTTTCATTCCACGCTGCTCTGTGGAGGCAGCGTGATTCCGATCATACCATTGCTGATTGCATAAAATATGCCCTGAATCCAACACGTTGTGTTAAAATCTGGTGTCTGGGCCCTGTCTGATTCTGAGCAGAGTAGCTGTTGGATTGTGTTCCAGCCATCCTTAACCCAAGCCAAGTTGGGAGAGACTTGATTGGGATATCGGTGAGGGGTAAAGACTGTGAAACCTCTGCTGTGATTGATGGAGTTGTGCATGGAGAGGACAAATATGCACAAATACTTACCCAGAATAGTAGGGCCTCAATTCAGTTGTATCTGGCAGACTTTTCAGCTCAACTTTCAAGAAATATTGTTTTTAATTGACCTTCGTGTGAGTAATTTGAAGAGCCAGCGCCGCTTTTCGCAAGGAGAGTTTCAAGCATGGAAACTCCCATCGTATGTAAAATTAGTAATTTTACTGTATCATGAGTGATTAAACCTGACCCCCCGGGGAGCCAAAAATAATGCTGTGTGACTTCCTTGCCCAATTAACACAGAACAAATGTGAAAATGTGTACATTACAGCAAATTGTGTGCTAATTGGCCTTGGAGAAATACTAACGACAAGGAAGAAATGGCCATGTAATTTCAAACATATTTGAGAGGTTTTGCAGTCTACTTGCAAATAGGAGGGAAAAAAAGTCGAAATTTGACAAAACCATTATTTGTTATGATTTATTCACTCAGCTCCAGTCTTGAACCTGGGAGTTATTGGCAGCTTCAGCTAAGATTCCTGCTGAGTATTTCTCCTTATAATGACTGCATACAGCATTTAGCTCAATGCTATTTTTTGGCATAGTGTCATAAATATCTATTCTAATACTTCTCTCTATGTGTGTAACTAGGGTTAGATGCTTTTTTTTTTTTTTGCCCTTTTCTCATGAAAATACCCCTAGATGCAAGACAGTCTCCCTCTCCCTTTCCTGAGGAGGATATTGCACTCAAGCGCAGCAGTAAGATTATTCTCCTTGGGCAGGAACCTCTCTGCCAGGTCTCTACATCATTTAAGCACTGGCTTAAGCAGAGAATAAATGTCCATCTGTGCAGGGGAGAATTTCATCTGGTCAGGGAAGTTAGATCTGACCCACACACTTAAGGAATCCAAGATTTACTCACTATTCCTAAAATCAAATCTCTTCCACTTCATTTTCTATCACATCTAGAGTTTATATATTACATTTTCTCCATGCTTTCACTATGTCTTTGAATAAAACTGATTGAAGATGTAATTTGTGGGCTAGAGGTAAATCCCATCTTTCCATACTTTTTTTCTGTCTTCCATAAGTACAGGAAGCAGAGCTCTGGGCTTTTCCTCTGCAGCAAGAATATCCCAGAATTTGTCACTGGAGCTGCAGGCTGATGCATTGAAGTGTGATTTGGTCACAGTGAAACCCTTTTGTAAGAGACAGAAGGTCAAGTATATCCAAAATTAAATGATGCAGTGCTATCAAATTGAAGTGTTTCAGTAAATTTCCTTGATGATTTCAGCCAAATCGTGATGTCCCTAATGAACACCGCGATTTCACAGAATTAGCTTTTTCTCCTGGAAAAAGTGGAACCGGCATTATTTTAAGAGCCTGCTCTCCCAGCCTGGACACGTGCAGAGTTCCCAGGGCCCTCAGAGGAGCTGTCATGTGGAGGAAGCAGTGTCCTGGCAGCAGGATTCCTCCTGCTTTAGCTCTTGCTGAAGTTGAACAGGTTCACTTGAAACTTTTTGGATTTTTTTGGTTGATTTGCAGTGTCCTCTATGAGCTAAGTTAGAGCAGTGCAGTGCAGCACTTAGATCTTAAATTGTTTCTGCCAAACAGGCACAGAGAGAGAAGTGCCTTTTTCATATCCCTGAGAGTTCTTCAGGACATTTATAGGAGTTTGTACCGTTTATTTCCCAGTTAAACATTTCCTCTCAGCTGTTGAGAGGCTTAATGGCTTGGAGGTCTTGTATTATAAACTTTGTAGATGCTCTCAGTATTTTGTCTTTTTTTGTAGGAAGAGCTGTGGTGGAGGGATGGGAGGGAGAATAGAGAGAGGCTCTAAGGTTGTGCTTGTGTTTGACTTCAGGTGGGACTTTGTGGATAAACTCAGCACCACTGAAAATGCCAATTGTGTATCATGGAGTGCTCAAATTAGCAAGAAACTTAAAAAGAACTTTTTTTTGGAAGGCTTGTGATCATGCAACAATCCTTTCCATTGGAAAAATTGACTTTCACTACCGTTATAATGTATATTTTAACTGGAAGTTGTCAGAACTAAGCAATGCTAACAGGGTTGCCTGCAGAAGCAGAGAGATGCCAGTTCCAGGAAAACTGTTTAATGATTCCTGTTGAAAATATATAGGGAAAGTAAGATGTGACAATCATCAATTTAAAGAGGGAAGAAGAGGATGATGTGAGTGGTTTGTGGCCGGGTTTGGTGTGATTTTTTAACTTGGTTTTACTGGATTTCTTCAGAGGGGAGCAGTGGCCCTGACGCTCTGTGAGCGCCACTGCCAAGTCATTTCTACTGACTAAGGACTTAGAAAAATCCTTTTTGTTGCCATCAGGGGGAGCTTTTGAGATCTTTCAAGAGTGAAAAAAAATATAAAAAAAAAAAAAAAGAAAAGAGGAAAAAAAAAAAGAAACGTCCCAGCTCAGAAACAGAGATCTACAAACCAGCAAGCAGCCAGGAGCTTACCTGTGGCTACAACCAAGCCAAGGAAACCAAGGGAGCTGAATTCCTTAGGCTGAAAATTAGCAATATTCGGAGAGGATTTTTTTGATTCAATCCACCAATAAAATGAATAATTGATTTTTTTTTTTAAATTATTATTTCCAAAAAAATAACCCAGGAGTCTTTGGAGCACTCAAAAGCCAAGTCCTACTCTGTTGCTACAGCTTCTGGAAGGCAAATGTTCTTCAAAAAGCTTCTCTCCTTTTAGCTCCTGATGATTCGATGGGGACCTTTGATGCAACATTTGGATTAGCTGCACACAACTGCACTGAGGGGGACCACAAAAGGGGGAGCCTGGCTGATTGCATAACTTTGAGAAAATAATAAGAGGAAAAGAAGGAATTAGAAAAAAAGAGAGAGAGAGAGAGAGAGAGAGTGGAAAAGAGAGAAAGAAAGAAAGCAATTAAAAAAAAAAAAATCTGAGACTCAAGTTTCAAGACTCTTTATGTGCTGCAGAGGAGCATAAGGTTTACCAGCAAAGTGCAACGGGGAGTCTGAGAGGAGAAATAGCTTTCTCCTTTGCCAAGAAAAAAAAAATAGGAATGTGTGTTTTGGACTGGACTGAGAAAGAAAGCTGGGGAGATTGCAAAAAGTGGGGTGCAGGATTTTTGTCACATTGATCCATTCATCTTGATTGTCTTCTTTAAAAAATAAATAAGGGGGGGGGAAGTGATAGGGGGAAAGAGAGGAAAAGAAGGGGGAAAAAGGAAAACAGCAAAAGTGTTTGAACCTCTGGAGCTATCTGCTCCTTCAAGCTGATTGATTAGTCATGATCCCTGCAGTTTTAATGGGAATCATTCAATTGGGAAGGTGGAGCACCCTAGAGTAGATTAGCATATTCTTGTTTACTCATCTTCTGAGGGGCTTTTTCTCTTTTCTTTCATTTTGTGGAGAAGAAGGGAGGGGGGGAGGTTGGGGGAAAGGAGGGGGTTGTGGCTTATGTTATAAAGGAGGCCAAAAAAATAAATAGATTAGAGCATCTTTTGGGGGGAGGGAAATCAGTGGGTCTGAGTCTTGGAGAAAGCTGGGGGGTTGTTTTGGTTTTTTGTTTTGTTTTGAGTGTGTGTGAGTGTGTGTGTATGTGTTTTTTTTTAAGAAGAAAAAAAAAATAAAGGGAAGAAAATTCAGCAGAGAAAAGAAGAGAGAGAGGAGTTCCAGCTGTGGAGGAATAGAGGAGAAGAAGACAGATAGAGAAGGAAGAACAGAGAAATACATTTCAACCAAGAAGGAGTTTTGATTTATTTGATTTTTATTTGTTTTAAGGAGAAAAAAAATCTATAAGCAGGAAAAAGAAAGAAAGAAAAAAAGAAAAAAAAGAAAAGAAAAAGCAACTGAGAAGGGTTATAAAAAGAGCAAATACCAAGAAGGGTGAACAAGAGAAGAAAGTCAAGGCAAGGAGGAGCCCAAAGCTGGCAGATCGGGAGGATTTGCAGGGGAGAAGGGGGGGGAAGATTGGAAATGCAGCTCTGGAGTTTGCTGCTGCCTCTTGCGCTTCTCTGTACAGCCCTAGCCAGTGGACCCGAATGTGGGATGGACGAGCGCTCCCGCAGGGCACGAAGGGACACCAGGCACAGCCGCCAGCTCCTCCACACTGCCCCGGGCACCTGTGCCACCAGGTTAGCCCGAGGAAGGCGCTCCACTGCTGGGCTGGAGCCCGGGCATGTCCCCCGCAGGAGGCAACAGCGGGAGGTAAAGGACGACGAGGAGTCCCTTACCCCGAGCAGGGCGCTCTATTTCAGTGGCCAAGGTGATCAGCTGCGGCTCAAGGCAGACGTGGAGCTGCCCCGAGATGCCTTCACTTTGCAAGTGTGGCTGAAAGCCGAGGGCGGACAGAGATCTCCGGCTGTCATTGCAGGTAGGTCTGGCCGTGCCTGTGGCTGCAGCATCCCCGCTCGGTGCCGGGAGCCGGCTGGAGGCGTGCGTGTGTCCGGGAGCGGGCTGTGCACACCCAGCCCCGCGGGAGTGCCCCGCGGCACACGGGGGATGGATGGATGCATGCATGGATGCATGGATGGATGGATGGATGGATGGCAGCGCCTCTGCCAGCGCGCCGGGCTCGCCTTCGCCCCGCCACATATTCCGGGAGATCCCGGAGCTCTGCGGACCGGCTGGAAGTATAGGCTCGCAGGAAAAGTTATGTAAACTTTTGCATAGGGGAAATGGCAGTGCCCCGGGGTGGTTTCTGTCTCGCTGGGTGCGCGGAGTGAGGTGCAGGTAGAAGAGGCAGCTCTCACGGTGGGGTTTTGTCTGATTTTCAGGTTGGAAAACTGTAAGTAGAGCGTTTGAAAGTGGCTTGTTTGTATGTATGGGAAGAAATGTATGTGACTGGTGTGTGACTGCAAAGAAACGCATATCTAAGGTCCCCCTACGATTTCCTTGGTTTTATTGGCTTTTTAGCGTACTCCGCTGTTCGCTCTTTAGATGCAGTGTTAGCGTGTGGTTTCCAAAAAGCTATAAAGGAACTTTTTGGCTATTGTGAAACCTCAAATGAATCAAATGAGTTTATAAAGTTCCCAACCCCTCGACACTCAGCTACGGCTGGGACTCGCACTGCAGCTAGAGGATGTGTGGAGTATTTTTGTCTCCCCTTAGAAATGGCAAGTGTAACATCAATGATTCTAAGGTCAAATAGCCCTATAAAATCATTTAGTACTCAAAGCAGCTACCAGTCTAAGCCGTCTGAGCTGGACAATAACAAGGAGCATTGCACTTTTCTTATTTAAATTTTATGAGCCCATCCTGAATTTGGGTCCCTCTCCCCGCGTTCGCTCCCTCTCCCCCTCCCTCCCTCTACCTCCCGCCCTTTCCTCGCTTTAGTGATAAAGTGCAGCGAAGTTGTCGTGAAATCGGATACTTTTCGGAGGGTTACAAACCCTTATAAATGTCGCCACATCCATCTTTGCTCTGAAGGAAGTCACAGAAAATGGAAATGCCCTTAAAAAAAAAAAAAAAAAAAAAAAAAGGAAACAAGTCAGAAAGAAAAACGGGTACTGGGGGGGCGGGGGGGAAGACATGTTTTACAGTTCTTCTGGCAAGGAGATTCCCTGAAAGCACAAGGTTTCCATGTCCTAGGATGCCTTAAAGAGACAGCGAGGATTTCCCCTTTCCCTTTAAGCGGAGCCGGTTGCTCGCAGGAGGCAGCGCTGCCTGTGCCGGCGGCGCCGCTGCCCCGCCAGCCCCGCTCGCTGTCCCCGCTGTCCCCGCTGTCCCCTGCCACCATCCCCGACCGCCGCCGCTGCCGCCTCGCAGGACAGTTGCTTTGTCCTAAAGAAAACAAAAACAAAACAAAACAAAACAAAAAAAACCCGAGATGAAGTCAGCCGTGCTTTTCCTTAACTTTCTCCGCTCGCTCGCTCGCAGGGAGACGCCGCTTGTGCGGGGCTGCCGGGGTGGACAGGAGGTGCCGGGCATGGGCTGGTCCCGTGTGCCTCCAGAGCAGTGATTTCATAGGTGAACCACGTTATTCCTTGATTTATTCCCCCCTGGCTTTCTCACACTCTGCTCTTCTGGTTCCCAACACTAACTTAAACCCCAGGGCTCAAAGTGCTTCCCTTTCAAGTTAGGAAAAGCAGAATTGGGGTTTACACAGATCTCAAACAGGGTCAGGGTATTTTTTAACGTACTTAATCCAACACCTAGGACCCCGTGTCTGTCTTTGGTGCAAGTATCTCTAATTCTCACGACAGGGAACCTAGACAAACACACACAAAGATCATTTGTAGTAAAATACTTTAATTGGATGGGGGAGGTTAGGTTGTTGCCTATATAAAACACTTGACCCATTTTATGCATGGAAATAACATTCCACTGTGAAAAATGAAGAGAAATGCCCCAGTTTTGCACCGTGGAGCTTCAGCTCAGCTCGGGAGGACTTTGTGATTTTTATTTTATTTTTAAGCTCCCCCTGCCCCCCCTCGCACGCACTCTTGAAGAGGAGCCAGGTTTGGCTCTGTGTGTAAACACCTGGAAGAGGTCCAAGAGGAACTCACTTGGAGTATCCTCTGCACACCACAGCCTCCCAGACCTGCAGCAAGCTTAGGGAGAGATTACGCTTCCCTCAATGAGGAAATCAAGGGTTCTGGCTGCCAAAACTCTTGGCTTTCACATTCTCACTGTTTTGGGATGTGACAGACTGAGGAGCTCAGTTCTGCTGTTCCATTTGCATCTGTAGGACCCCACTGAAATCAAGAGCCCATCTGGGTGTTTGGAGGGGAAGGGACTGGGGCACATTTGCTGGCAGTGCCAGAAGTGAATTTCACCCCAACTTTTATCCCAGTGGCAAAGTGGGGAGCTGTGTGACTGTACAGATCTGAGGGGAGGGGTGGGATTGACTGGAATACACCTCTTTTTTGGAGTTGCTCTTGTGTTTTCCCCTAGTTTCTGCCCCCTACTTTCTGCTCTGCTCCCCTTGCACCACTCTCTGCTGGCATGTAAGAAATTACTACAAATGGTACAGGAGCCTATAGGGGAAACCTGTGGTGCCTGTTAAAAATCCCATGCAGGACCCGAGTTGTTATCAGCTCCTGTGCCTGAGCCCTGACATAACGGAGTTCTTCTGCTAATCCAGGCTACAGGAGTTTCTGTCTGGAGCCAACTCTCCTTACGTCACCCTCTGCTGCAGTATTCAATTTGTTTTCATAAATGGCTAATTTTACAGCGCTGTTAAGTGGGTTCGTCATTGTGCCGGGCCATGCCCTGTGTCTGATGAGAGGCAGCCCTGGTGCCAGGCTCTGCCAATTTTCACGCTGCTTGGCAGCGATGTTATTGCCGCCCTGCTTGACTCCGCTGCTATCTGCTCTGGCATTTGTCAGAGGCAAAGCTGTTGGGAAACTGCAAGTGTGACCCATTGATCTGCGTTACGCAAAAGCTCAGGAGCCCTGTCGGGGCTGGGCTGTGCTCCTCGAAGCGGCTCCCGGAGCAGCTCCCGGCTCCTGCGTACTCACCCTCCATCCCTCCATCCTTCCTTCCTTCCATCCCTCCATCCCTGGCGGGTCACAGAGTTCTCGCACAAACGCCGCTGGGCTGTGCGCACCCAGCGCATCCCTCTGTAAACACTCCCATGTACGCACGGAGCCACTCCGCGGCTCCCGGCACCTTCCCCCGCTGGGGCACGAAAGGGTTAAGGAGGGGCTGTGCTGGGTTAGGTAATGCACACACACACCATAAGGAATGAGGGGGCTTCAAAGCGCTGCTGACCTTGCTGCTGTTGGAATCAAAGGTGTTTGGGTTGCACTGTGGAAACTCAAGCCCAGCCTAAGGAAGGGGTGCTCCCGAGTCCCTGTCAGGGTGTTTTCTGGGCTCTGGGGTGGTTCGTGTTTTCACAGGAGAGAGATGTTGACTTTCTTTACTGGCTGGGAGCTGAGAGGAGCGGGATGAATGGTCGGAGTAAGAAGGCGTGCCTGCTCTGAAGAGTGAAAGGGTTTTTTGTTTTTTTGTTTTTTTTTTTTTTTTTTTTTTGTTTTTTTTTTTGTTTTTGTTTTGTTGTTTATTTCCCCCACTTCTTGGTTTCATTCCCCTCCGTCTCTCTATTCCTCAGCCTGCCAACAGGGAGCATGATCCCAACTTAATAAGGCTTCATATGTAAGGGAGTGCCTGTGTTTTCCCAACTTCAGTCCTTGAGGAACATAGAACTGCAGCAGAATCCAAAGGGAAAGAAAAGCCAAAATCAGCATGGTGGAGCTCACTAAAAGCCACAGCTTTTGCATGTAAGGGACTGAGAAACATCCATGTCAGGTCCGATAATTAAGCAATTATAAAGATATGTAATTGATACTGCATAGGTCTAGTCTCTCTAACGAGTTAAAGAATACATGTTTGTTTTGGAGAGTTGTTTCTTTCTGAAGTTTTGGACTATGATACTGGTTTGATGCACTTCAGGTAGAATTGGTGAGCTGGGTCCTATCTCCAGAGCTGATCCTCGTGCTGGGTGTGCTGGGAACTTGAGGATGTTTTCAAAGAGATTTTATTCAGAGTTTCACAATTAAAACAATAGGCAGGTAGATCATGTGGCATTTTCAACAGCCTGTCTCTCAATTGTAGGAAATTTCTAGTTGTGTTCTGTAATGAAGAACTGCAATGAAGGAGCAGTCAAATATAAAACTTGTAGTTCTGTTGTTTAATGAGTGCTGGCATGTGCAAGGTCCCAGGGTGCTGGCCATGGTGGGGAGAGTGGAGTGGCAGGAGCTGGAACACCTGCACAGATGTTCCTGCAAGGTGACAAATCTCTAAAACACCATCCTGAAGGGTGGGGGAAGCTGTGTGGGTTTGGCTTCCCCATGGATGTGTTCAAATGATTATCCACTTCATAACTATGGATCTGGACATGGCTTGACTCATAGGTCACTGAACAAAATACCCTCACAGCTTGTCATTTGCTAAATATTTGCATTTGAACAGCATATTTCCTTCAGCCTGTGGAAGCTGAGACAAAAATCAGAAACTGGTTTTTCTTTCTATAACATTTCCAATTTAATCTGGTCTCATTCTTTTGACCAGCTACACTCTAGACTCAGAACAGCTCAGTTAGAAGAAAGCTGGGGTGTTTTTTTTTTTCCCTTAAAGCACCTACACATAGGCTGCTCTAATTAATTAAATGGTAATAAAACAGTGAGGACAATTTGACTCTGTGTGTGAAGGGTGGCAAATTTAGATTCCTAAATGACGTATGGCCGTCTCCTGTAGGCGCAGGGTTGTGTCCCAGGCTGAGTTTGCCTCTCCGAGCTTCATTTCAGCCTGATTTATTTCAATCCAGGCTGTTTCAGTCAGAACAACTCGCGTGAGGCAGCAAGCAAGAGGCGAGGATGGTGTTTGGAGAGAGAGCAGGAGCAGGGCTGTCCTCAGGGACTGCTGGGGATGTCTGGAGGAGCGCAGAGCAGAGCTGTGCAGGGCGGGCTCGCTGCTCAGGGCGAGGGGAAGCCCTTGGAGAGCCTTGGCACGCGAAGCCATGGCCACAGCCAGCCCTGGGCGGGGTTGGGGCAGCCTGGGAATCGGGCTGGAGCTGCTCTGCAGGCCCCACTCCCACCCCACCATGCCAGGAGGGGTTGTAGGTGGCCAAGGGGTGCTGGGGCTGGGGCTGCACTGGGCACAGGTGGCCCCTGTCAGCCCCAGGCACTCGTGGCACGGGGAGGGATGAGCTGAAACCCCAAATCCCAGAGGGGTTCGCTGATGCTGGCTCTGTGACTATGTTCACAGGGGTCTGAGGATGAGGGAAGAGACGAGGATCTGACTCCATGTTTCAGAAGGCTTGATTTATTATTTTATGATATATATTATATTAAAACTGTACTAAAAGAATAGAAAAAAGGATTTCATCAGAAGGCTAGCTAAGAATAGAAAAAGAAAGAATGATAACAAAGGCTTGTGGCCCAGACAGAGAGTCTGAACTAGCTGACTGTGATTGGCCATTAATTAAAAACAACCACATGAGACCAATCACAGATGCACCTGTTGCATTCCACAGCAGCAGACAATCATTGTTTACATGTTGTTCCTGAGGCTTCTCAGCTTCTCAGGAGGAAAAATCCTAAGGAAAGGATTTTTCGTGAAAGATGTCTGTGACACTGGCTCCCTGGGAACCCTAACCCAGACCCTCCACACAGGTAGGAGCCACTTTCCAGGGCTGAACAGGACAGGTCTCAGCTTGCACAGCTGACCCAGGTGTTTGCTGAGGCAGCTCCATGGTCTTTGAGTGCACTCACTTTTGCCAAGGATGGGAGAGGCCCTTGGCTGAGCACATTGCCCAGCACGGATCCAAGTGCCAGTGGACACCTCACTGGTCACTGGGGCCTGACTCAGCTTATGGGCAGCCAGCTGAGGGGAGCAGGGAGGTTTGGTGCAGAAATGCCTTCCTTGGAGCCTGGATCTGACTCTGCCAGGACAGGGGTCTGTCATAAGAAAGGTGAAGCCACAATGCATCCAGGAGCACCTTTAACTCAAAAGTGTCTTGTGTCCTGGCAGCCCAGAAAGCCAATTTTGTCCTGGAGTGTGTCAGGGGGAGTCTGGACAGCAGGGCAGGGGGGATTGTGCCCCTGTGCCTGTGCCCAGGTGAGACCCCACCTGCAGAGCTGCCCCAGCCCGGGCCCAGCACAGGGAGGAGCTGGAGCTGCTGCAGAGATCCAGAGGAGGCTCCAGGGGGATCAGGGGATGGAGCAGCTCTGCTGGGAGGAGAGGCTGGGACAGCTGGGATTGTGCACCTGGAGAGGAGAAGCTTTGGGGGGACCTCAGGGTGGCCTTGCAGGGCCTGGGGGAGCCAAGAGAGCTGGACAAGGACTTCTGACAAAAGGCTGGAGTGCCAGGACAGGAGGGAATGTCTTCATTCTGAAAGAGAATATGTTTGGATCAGATCTTAGGAAGGAATTCTCCCCTGTGAGGGTGGGCAGGCCCTGGCACAGGGTGCCCAGAGCAGCTGTGGCTGCCCCTGGATCCCTGGCAGTGCCCAAGGCCAGGCTGGGCAGGGCTGGGAGCAGCCTGGGACAGTGGGAGGTGTCCCTGCCATGGCAGGGGTGGGATGGGACGACTTTTAAAGGTCCCTTCCAACCCCAAACATTTTATGGAAAAATGTTGCAGAACCAACAGGGTTTAGGTGCTCTCAAGGCAACAGGATTAACCAAGTGCTTTCACATTGAGTTTTCATGCTGGCCTGAGCCAGAAGAAAAAAAAAGAGCCAAAGTATAGTGTCTTTTTTCAAAAAGACATATTGAAAAAACAAAAATAAACCCTTCCATGACTGGGGTCAACTGAAATGCTCCCATATAATAGTTTTGCTTCTAATTTTATCTGTTGCTTTTTCAGCTCCTCTTTTCTTTTCCCCAGTAGAAATTACAGGAGCAGAAGCAGAGGAGGGACCACCTGGGTTGCCAAATTCAGTCCCCTGCAGTGTAAGGGATATAACAGCAGATAATTAGTCCAAACATTCACAGAAAATCCACTTTGTAGGTTCTGATATAGCCCAGGTCACAGAAGATTTCCCAGTGCTCTACTATAAACCAAAGCTCTTTAGCTAAGACTGGGAGTCACCATTTTAATGCAAGACAGGAAAAGAGAAGGACAGATCGACACATCTTAAGTACCTAAAATCCAAAACATTGGTTGTGAAAACTGTTAAGTATGAGAAAGAAAAACATTGGCTGGTAAAAGGTATCAGCTTTGTTATTTTCAGAGAGTTAAAATGAATCAGGTGTTTTGACAGTTACGAAACTTCTATTGAAATTTTAAGTTGGAATATTTGCCAAAACTGATCCTTTCCCACAGATAGTCTGTTTTGATTAATTTCCCGTTTTCCTGAGAAAAATATTTTATCAGACATTTCCCACCCTTCTCTGCTCTTAGCCTGTGTGGCAGTTCCTACATCCCTACAGTTGTAGTAGGAATGAATGCTTGATTGTGTTTTTACTTCTTCACATCTTATATTCCACATGATTGAGAAAATGCATCAGAAAATACTTGTTTGATCAAAATCGTCTATGTTTTTTTCTCTCAAGTGCATCAGCAAGTCTAATACAATCTTTTTCTTCATTTACCCTCCTCTCTCGATGCTACCAATTTTTCCATCTAGTGCTGTTTACATGGGCAGTATAGATTAATCTTCATATTTCATAAATGCAAAATATACTGGACTCTTCTATTGCCTGGGTTCTGGGTATTTGCTTCATGCATTGTTCTGGGCACAGTTGCTGCGCTGTGCATTTTGGTTCTTTGTTTTCCCAAAAAAGAGGTTTCTGAAGATGAAGGTGTACCTTTTCCCTGACCTCACCCTTCAATTGCTCTGTGCCCATTTCCCAACATGGGGGTTGTTGATATCTGTATATGACTCTTGACTTTATTTCACCTTTCTGTGGAGAAGGAATACTTGATTGTTGTGCTGTTTTCTCTGTCTCTCCACATTTCTCTTCATTTTCTCTGCTGTGAGCATGCATGCACACACACACACCATTTCCAAAGCCCCTTTGATTTTCTTCCCAGATCAATAGAGCATTTAAACTCCAATGATCAAGGAGGAGCAGCTTGTTTATTTCCCCACATATCCTGACACAAGTGGCACATCTTGTAAACTGCTTTGATTTGATGTTAGTGCCTATTATAAAGTTTACTCTCCCCAAAGCCATCCATGAAGTTAAAGTACTCTTACTCTGAGCAGGAGCAGAGCAGAACTCAAAAAGGCGAGATAAAAAGAGGACAGGAATGAAATATCTTACCACAGAAATTTGCTTTCTGCTATCCTCATTGACAGTGATCAGAACAATTTGAGGACTGTTGAGCATCCATAAGCTTGGCAGCACCAAGTGAGGGTACATTGTGTATAAGAGTTAAAAGTGAACAAATATGAATAGAGGTCAATTATCCCTTGGCAGAATGGGGCTGGATTACACAGGAAGCATGGACTTGATCCTAAACCTGGTCAAGATCATGATAAATACCACTGAGCTTGGCTGAATCTGGCAAAGACTGTGATTTCAGAGAGTTTTCCACAGCACTTCTCTACAGCCTGGACGTATCTGTGGTCCTTGCTTCAGTATCCTTTATTTTGCAGACTTTTTTTTTGCTTTGGACATGAGAGAAGCAAAACTGTGAAGCCCTAACATCAGAGGAAGGAGACTTGTTTATTTTGTTTTGCTATACTCCAAATCTCAAACTGGCCACTCTTTCAACCTTTCTTCTTTTTCTTCCCCTCTATTTTTCCTGGTTTTTTTTTCCTTTTAACGTTAAAATCTCCCCTATTCCAAACCCACTCTCCCATCTTCTGATCTGCAGGGTGATGTAATTGTGTGACTTCCCTGTCCAATCCCTCCACCCTCTCTTATCACCATCCAAGCCTCAGTTTTTCCCCTACTATCTGGTGTCCTTGATTCCCCTGTTTTCCTTCCTTCCCTCTCTGCGCTGTCTCTGCTTTCCTGCTCCTCTCCCATCGCCTGTGCTGCGGCAGGGTGTGATGTCCCCTCCAAGGTGGCCACAGCTTGGTGGCTTTGTCCAGCTGCTGTTGGAAGCGCTGTGGGAACACAGGGTAAGCAGGCAGTGTGCTGTGTGCTCAGCCAGGCTCACGGGCTCGCCTCTTTTCTGGGAATTATTGATATTGTTCTGTTTAATATCCATCCTCGCCGTGCGCAAACAAGGAGCGAGCGCTCGCGAGCGCAGAGAGGGAGCGAGGGGGAAGCGAAACTGAGAAGCATCTGGAGTTGGCCTGGTGAAGCAGCAGCTGAGAGATATGATACCAGCTCATGAAAGCAAAAGGATTGCTGTGTTAGAGAAACAAACCACTCTGTTCTGTGCTGGGCACCTCCTGGGGCCTGGTGGGCTCTCGACTCTTCCTTTTGGGTGATATTTAAGGGTTTTTTTATCTCTTCTCCTTCCTCCTCTCTGTCGTGTTTTTCCTCCTTTTCCTTATCTAATTTATTGTCTCTCTGTTTGCTTTAAATCACTTTCCCATATGGATTTCTCTCTTCTGACCCATCTTCCCCCTCCCTCATCTGATTCCCAGGAGTCTTCTGTCGTCATGGAACTGGGAGAAGAGCAGCCCTGCTCCCGACACCGAGCATCAGCTGCAGGCTCCTTCCCTCCTTCGTTCTCTTCCTTGTCTGTTCTCTGCTGTTAGTGTTGGAAACATATTCACAAAGATCATCCACTGGATTGAGGAAACAGATTTTATCACCATTATTTTGTTTGTTTTATTTAAGGCAGGGAATGAAATAGAGGAAAGGCCTTTGCTGTTACCACTGTTACTTAGTTTTGAATGGAGTTTTTTTCTCCTGTACTAATGTATCCTAGTGCTGTTGTTTTGCTTTATCTTTTCAGCAAGGTTATGGTTTTATAGTCTTGAACTTGCCACTAAAAGTTCTGATTCTGATGATGATAAATCTCAGGTGTGGGAGAACATATCCCTTAAAATCAGGAAAACTGAGGAATGGAGAGATGCTCTGATTTGTCCTGGATGTGGCAGTGTGCTGGTGACAAAGTCAGTGATCAAACCCACCAGCAGCCCTTTTGTTACTTTTTATTATTGCTTTTTAGGGATGATGGTGGTTATTCCTCAGCTGAGATTGTTCTCCATGTGGAGTCACATGCCCTAACTCGTGTAGGATGTTTCCTTGGAGCTGTTGATGGTTCTTCAGTGGATGATGGCAATACTGAGCCCGTGGTGGTGATGGAGTCTGTCACCTGCCAGGTGACATCCTGCTGGTGACAACACAGGGGCTGGGGGAAGAAGGCGCTTGGAATTTGTGACATGAGCTCTTTGGAGATGGCAGAAAATCAGATGGTCTGGAGTTCATATCTCTGAGCCAGACACACTGGTGATGGTTGAATCCACACAAATTATTGTATTTCTCAGATGGAACAGTGAGTGCAGCCCCCGATGGGAGAGAAAAACAAATATCAGCAAAGCCCCTTAGTTCAGAGTACTCCAATTTAAATTGGAATGCTTTGATATTTTTTATCCGTCTGCACATTGATTATTGTATTGACTTGCTGAAATGGCTTGTAAAACATTGAAGTTGTAACTGCTTATCTTAGGAAATGCTGAAAATCTGTCTCTGTATATTAAATTAGAGACAAAAGCAACTTCATAAATCTTACCCCATAGTTAAATTCAGGCCAGGTGAGAGGCTGCAGAAGAGGCCCCAAGGGATTTTTGGGGAGGGATCCCCACCCAGTGCACACCCTCATGGCTGAACAGCCAGTGTTTCTGTCAGGAGCATCACCAGGGAGGCTGCACATCCAGTCCATGGGAGTTTGTTCTGAATGCAGCAGCATCTGTGCTTGTAAAGTCTGAGGTGCTAAAGTTGAAATCTGGAGCTTGCATTACTACTGTCTTACATGTCATCTGTCTTGTGGATAAACAGAGCAGCCTCTCGGAGGTCAAAACAGCACCTTTCACCAGTGATAATTTAATGAGAATTATTTTCAGCGTAAACTAGACAAGAATTGGAAGCCTCCTGTGCTGTAGCTCGTGAATGGAGATGTTCAGGGAGAAAAGGAGTACTGGGAGAAAAAGCAAATGTTAACTAAATGGATTACACACACAGTTTTGAAACATACTTGGCAGAGGGAAGGCCGAGCAATACAAGCCAGATTCTGCTGTTGAACACACCAATGTAAACCTAGAGTAACTCCTTTGGAAAGGCAACCAGGGAGGGTGGCTGCTCCAGACCTGTGAGTGTGTAGAACTTGGGGCACAGACAGAGGGCATGCAATGGGGAAACTGACCCAGCTGAGAGAAGAATGTTGTGGAGAGCAACCTCCAGCCACCGTCACCACTGTCGGTGGTTTTATTTGGGTGTGTAATGGTTATGGTGATGCAGTGGGAAACATTTGTTCAATGTGGGGTTGTTTTTTGCTTTTTGAAGTATTTTCTGCATATACCTATATCGTAATCCCTGCAGGCTGTGGCACCGGGCCATATACCAGTGTTACAGTGAGCCCTTTGTGTTTCCGGCAACAAACACTCCTGAACTCTGCTCTCCAGGCTTGTGGCCTCAGCTCTTTCACCCCCGCCCGTACTGTCCCATCTCCAGCAATAATATTCCCTCCTCTGTTTATAAACAAACACCCTCAGAGGAAGTTCACGGGAAGAAAAGTTAGTTAGTGAAAATCAACCACGCACCCAAGCCCGGCTGTGGGTTGGAGCCAGCAGGGTTGCTGGATGTTTCCTACCCTCCATCTGCTTGTAGGAGTTTCTTTGATGAGATGTTTGCCTGTCTAACTCTGTGTCTTCCTCATCTTTTCCCATCGTTATGGAAAATGTAAAAGAAGTGGGGAAAAACTGTGGTCTAAATTTGCTTTGAAATCAGCACGGACAGCATTTGGGAACCCCAAGCAGGAAGGTTGACTTCAGTAACCCTGTAGATTTTCTTCTTGGTAAATCCACTGATTCTGTCTGTTTTGTTGTTGTTGTTTTAACATCAAAATCTAGATTCTGGCTCCTGGCAAAACTGTTGCTCTTGAGTTGCGCAAAGGCTGTAAAAGGACTAAAATAGCCCAAAGGATAATTGTCCATTATAGTCTGAGCACAGGGCTGATGGTACATCTGGTGTTGCACACCATTCTCACAGAACCACCCCTTCAGGAGGCAGGAGTGAGCAGGACCCAGGGGAGTGGGTAACACGGGACTGTGGTCATCCTGGGCATGAGCAAAGCACGGTAATGGTGCCAGCAGCTGGAAAACACAGGATGTTTTTTGACTTGTTCCAGAGGTCCCACAAATCTCTGACAGTTCCAGAGGTCCCACAGATCTCTGAATAAATAGTCAGTTTTCTTGTAGCTGCTCCTGGTTTGTCTTTAGCACTGCACCTTGTTCTCAGGTACCAGATGAGTGGATTAGATGTTTGTTTCCTTCCAGGAGATAATTGGATGGATCCTCTAATAAATCTTTCTGGCCACTCAAAATGCACAGATAGGGTGTTAATGCAGGGCTTGTGTCACCATTCCAGGCTCCCTCTCTTCCATAAGGAGTGTGTTTGGAATTTGGGGCTAAGGGAGCTTTTACAGATATAATAGATGTAGAAGCTGTGGTCCCACTTTTAGTTCTAAGAGCCTTGAAGTTTTAGAAGTGTACTATAAAAGATGTCCAGTGCTGTCAGAATCTCCAAACCTTAAAATGGGATGGTTTAAAATAGTCTTATCTATTGCCTTTTTTTGAAAGAGTAGTTTCTCTTACTGAACAATTTTCTGTCAAGTCTTATCTGTAAGGCTACCCCAGTGTGGCCCCTCCACCTCCCATCTCAATGAGGGGAAGAAAATCAGAAGTGACCATTTTGCATTGCAGCATGGACAGAGTTTATCCATTGTTGCACAATCCCTTTGCCTGCCAGCAGGTTAAATAAAGGAGCAGGGTGGAGCAGTGGTGGAAATGGACCTGGTTTATACTGGTGAGCTTCCTCCAAGAATTCCAGCATAACTATCAACAGTTTCTCCTCGCAGGAAAGTTGAGCAATTCATTCTTGCCCTTTGAGGAGTTCTGAATTATTGAAGAGCAGAGGATCTTCTGCTGGGAAGGGCTGGAATTCCCCACAGTCCTCTTGCTGGGGATGGTTTAATCAAACAGACTGTTTACATTCTGTGTCTCAGCAGAGGCAATGCTCAAACAGCAGTGGTCTTCAACTGGACACTGTAGCATGTGGGGTTTATTTTATTTTGTTTTAAACATCAGCATATCACCAGTTTTACTGGGAAATGGCCATCTGCAAACACCTGCAGGCTCCATGGAACAGGCCAGAGAGGGAAGCAACAGCAGCTGTGTCTCACAGAGGCAAAATGAGACAGCAAGGGGGCCGTGTTTCTTCTCCAGAGGTTTCTGCAGGGCTGGGATTTGGCAGCAAAGGTGGGGTGGGAGCACTTGCACTCCTGGAGGAAGAGACCTTGCAGCAGGAGGAGGCTGAATGTTGGTCCAAACTCTTCTCTGAGCCTCAAACACTGATGGTAGAGGCAGAGAAGCAAAATTATTTTTGCCAAAACCTTGTGTTTTGCCTCATGCTGTGAAGGCCAAACTGTTCTGTGAACAGTTTCTGTGCTCTCAGACTTGAGAGTGCTCAGCCTGAATGAAATGGGAGTTATGTATTCCATGGGAGAGGGAAGAAGGAAATGAGATTAGGACAGCTCTTCCTACCACCGCCCAACTCTCCACTCCCTCAGGAGGAACATCTTTTGCACCTACATCAACAAACCAGCAACCTATTGCACTTCTGTATGTCCAAAATTGGCCACAAAACTTGAGTAGAGATTTTAACTTCTGTTCAGATACTTTCTTTTGTTATTCCTCTTTGGTGTAATCTGGGAGTGATGTATTTCCTCTCCCCACACCAGGATTTTCTGTGCCTCACTGAGGAGGATGCACGCAAGTAGGCAATGTGGCCAACATTCTTCCAAACCCCAGCAATCCAACCAGCTGTTCAGCAGGGCTGTTACTTATTGAGAGCTGTCAATGTGTTCAACACATGGTGTCCTTTGCCCTGTAGAGCCAACAGCCTGGCTTTTATGGGTTTCTCTGACACTTGTCACACACTGGTGACAGGACAAGCTGGAACAGGCACACGGGTTTATGTGAACATTATTCTAGCAGGGTATTACAACAAGATGCTCTATAAGGGAAGGAGGGACAGAGACCACTTGGCAGAGGAGAAAACAGAGGCTGTTGCAAAGGGTAGAGGTTCCTTCTTGGCTGGTGCTTTCGGAAAGAGAACAGAGATTTCCTTCAGCGATAAATTAGATGCTTGGGGAGAAAGAAAGGGTGTTTGTTTCAGCAGTGATGCAACTCCTCTGTGAGAGAAGCAGACTCCCTCTCCTGATAATTCCAGCTGCTGGTTCTGTGGCAGAGTGGAAGTGCACAGGAATTGCTTTGGGGTTTTAGTTGCAGCTCTGCAATTGCTGCAAGGTACCCTAAGCTCTGTCCTTTCCATCTCCAAAGGTGGGATAATGGCTCTCAGCAGCCTGCAGAGAGATGCTGTTGTAAGGGAGAGAAGATGTCATTAATGCTTCATGAATGAAGCAGTGAATGACAAATGCCACTCGTTTGCACCAACAGGTTGGAATGCCCAGCCAAGAAGCCCTGCTGGCCAGGGTCGTGCTGGGCTCCTGTGCTGCTGTAGAGGGAGGACTGAGGTTGTGGAATGCCAAAGAGACAGAAAGACAGGGGGCACATCTTGCCAATCTCCTACTTATCTATTTGTCCCATCTTTTTTTCTCTTGACTTGTGTAAGCTCGTATTCATGAGTATCGCAGGTATTTATTTTCCCCTGCTGAAAAACAGAGCCATTGCCTGAACAGTGTGACTCTGGCCACATTCCCTCCTATTCAGCACAATGCAATCTTGGCTCTTTACTAGTTAATATTTTCTGTCAACAACCTGCAAGGAAACAAAATCAGTGCTGATAAAATTTGCAGATGTTGCAGAGTGCAGGGAGTGGTAAACAATGACCAAAACAGGACTCTCAGTTGGGTGTTTTCAAAAGCTGAGAACATGAAAACTATGCATTAGAGTAAAGCCAAATGTGAAGTCATTCATATAGAGAGAGGGGCAGCAGGTCACACACAAAGGATGGATGGGAGGAAAGGATCTTTCACCTGGAAGCTGAATGTGGAGCAGCAACTGCCTGTTGGAATAGATAAAGCATGCAAATGTGAGCTGCCAATGCGGGGCTGTAGCCAAAGGTTTGGAGTCATTGTTGGCTGGGTAAACAAGGAGATATTGAGCAGGACTGGGGAGGTTGTGTTACCCCTGTAATGACACTGGAGTGGCTGTTGCCAAAGCACTTTGTCCCATTTTGGTGTCTACAGTTTTAGAAGGATGTTGTATGGGAGAGGATTTAGAGAGAAAACAATTAGCAATGACAATACTTATATGATTTCTAACAAGTCTCGAAGTGTTGGACTCAAGAAGATTAGGAGGTGACTTGATCACCATGATCTTTAAATGAGTGTTTTGGGAATGTTAAACTCATAATTGTGGGTTGGAAATGAATACTAGAGGACATAAGTAAATCCAGTGGATCCAGTGGAGACTAAGCAACTTTAGAACAGAATATTTTAGCAGTGTTTTAGCCTTGAAAGTAGTCAGTAATTGAAAAACCTTTCTGAGCAGAGTGGTGGAATATCTGTCACCATAGCTTTCAATAGAGAACTAATTGTTTTTCCAAACTGCAAGGTCTTTAAAGAGGAATTAATTCAGTGATCACTTATATTGTGTCTAAGAACTTCTAATGTCAGAGTATTCTGAGGGTTTTTTTGCTGTTACTAGAAAAATGGTTGAAGCCAACAGTAAAGTACAAGCAGCACTAAGATACTAATTTCAAATATTTTACTTTATCTCTTTAATTTCTATGGACTCTCCTTGACACTGGTAGGATATTTCTGATCACCACAATAATTCCAGCTGATTGTGGTGTTTCCTCACCATCACTGCAGTTGAATTGTAAGGCTCTGTTCCATATGGTATTTTTAATCCTATTTAGATATTGTCACCTTTTTCCAGAATGATGTGCTGAGCAATGACTTGACTTCTCCCCTATAAACAGTCCAGTGCACTGTCTGAAAATCACCTGAAAAACAAAACGGAAATATTTTCTCATTGAAGGCTTTAAGAGCTTTATTATTGACCTCAGTGATGCCAAGAGTTTACCTCCAGAGCAGACTTGGGGGAGCAAAAATTAAAGTTTCCCTCTGGAAGCAGGACCATTGACAATGCCAGGAATGTGAAGCCAACACAGCAAACCCTTAAAAACAAAGTGAATGCGAAAGCAGAGAATAACTTGGGGGTGACTTTAAGTTTTCATCCCCTTGCTGGGTGGTCTGCCTCACTCTCAGGGCAGAACCCCTGTCCAGGGGATGCAGGATACTGGAATGACCTATTCCTGTGGCTTTAGCTGAGTTGCAAACATTGACCAAAACCCTGTTGAAGCTAATTAGTGTTCAGAGACAGGATTTCATTTCATCTGAGCCATCCCCAGCTGGAGACTGTTCCTCAAAACTCAAATTCAAGCCAAGTGCTCCAAATGCCCCAGTCTGCTCCCTCCAAGCCATGTGCACATGTATATATAGGCCCCTGCACAGAGAAAATCGTGCCTGCACATGGTATTTTGTTAGTCTTCATTGCTCTGCTTCCAAATTTAACCAGAAGTAGAAGGGCTGAAATAACATAAGAAAGGTTGGACATATGATATTTCCTGCTGCTCAGCTAAATACAAGAATTGCCAAAAATCTTCCAAGGTAGCTTGTTTCTTTTACATTTTTCTCCCAGTTCTGCAGACTTGAGAAGGTCAATTACTTTCGAGAAGGATTTAGCTTTGGCAACACTTATGGAAAGCGAAGCAGAATTGTGACCTTTTGGAGGTTTGCCCATTGCTGTCCCATCTTGTCCTTTAAGAACTAAAGTTTGAATTTTCACAGCTACAGTCTTCGGTTTAATAGGTGTGAATTTGTTTCCGTGCACTTCTAAGACATCATGAGTATCTGTGTGAGAATTTGCTTTTAGATGTCTATTTATTTGTGCTCACAGATCAAGTGATCACTGGTATTTGTAGAGCAGAAATACAGGCTCAGGTATTTCCAGGATGAAAATCATACCAAAACAAATGAAATTGGATTCAAACCGAGCAGAATAATAAAGCTCTAAAATTCTATACTTAGGTTAGTATGTGGTGACTCCAGCCTATCTGGAATGCATACTATAATAGTTATATCATGTTAGAGAGGCAGGGTTTTTTTTTCAGTAGGATGTTTCCTAGAAAGCAGAAATATCTCTGTGGTTTGTGTATGGGTTTGGAACTTGTGTGCAAGTATGGAGCAGGGAATTTGAGGCATGAAATAGTCAGGATTAGTGAAGGCCCAGATCCCTTTCATAAGCAACAGCAGAGAACAGGCAGGATCAGCTCCCTTCTACCCACTGCTGTTGCAGCCTCCTCCTCTGTGGATTGTTTTGGAGTCAGTTCTTTGAAGGTTGATAAATGCCTCAGTTGTTTCTATTAGTACAGGAAAGATGCAGTCATATGGGAAAGCCAGATGCAATAAGATATTTGGGTCTGGATAAGATCTGAGATATTTTTTACAATAAGATATTTAATTTTCACAAGGTAAAGTCCTTGCAGGGTATAAATAAGCTCAAATGCACTGGAACTACTCAGTTTTGCACTCACAAAGTGTCTGCCCAAGAATGTTCTCAAAATCCAATTAAATAACTAGAACTGTTTCATGTGGAAATGCCCCTCAATTACAAAGACAAGTCTAAGCTATCATGATGTGATTTTTACAGTCTCCTCGCAGGGTGCCCTAGTTTTGCATTCATGGAATTTTTTGTTTTTGTTTTGTTTCTGTAATAATGTGGATGTTGGCCATCTGTCTGATCCTGGAAAGGTTGTAAGGTTGTCCCTGCTCCCCAGGTTCTCTTCCCACTGCCTCATTGATCATAATGTTTGATTTAGGTGCCACTAGATTTCCTCCTTTGTTCTCCAGCCCTAACCTCCCCCCTGCAAACACACACACACACACAAGCATTGTGCAATGGTGTAAAAGCTCTCCTGGCTGCAGCTGGGAGTAGTAACTGCTCAGCTGGTTCCAGCGCTGCCCTAAAGCTGCCGTAAAGGTCAGAGACAAGGGAATTCTAAAAGGCAAAACAAGCCATGTTGTTGTCCCCCGCTTTAATCCTGGCTGTGTGTTTTGATCAGCACCACAAGGCACCTCATGTGCAGGGCTCCAGCTCTCCCAGCCCCGTGTTTGTGGCCGTCCAGGGCAGCGTGTCGGGCGCATTTCCAGCCCCGCTCCGGGCTCGGGCGCTGCCACAGCTGATTGACTTGCACTGCTTGTCAGACACAAAGCACATTTTGAAAGGAAATGCCATATTGAACTCCCCGTGAGCTGATGGGTATTGTGCACGGTCATCTGATGGCACAGATGTGCCCCTAATAATCCTTCCAGGAGGATATTTCCTCCTGGGATGCTCTGGCCATCTGATCTGCTCTGAGGTATGCTGACCTATCTTGACCCAGTTTATGATCAATTCTCTCTGCTGTTTTCTAAAAGGAGCCCAGGAATATCTCTTTATCATTTAGATTGCCTGGAAGTTATGGTATTACGTGTCTGTTCTTTCCACAGAAGATACTCTGTGGTTGCTCTCAAGCATTAACTCTTACAAAGGGGAGGAAAGCCACTCAGTGTGAGCAAGAGTAAATTTCTGTGTAGAGCTTTGATAGCTAATAATTGTTTGGCAAACAGCACAGGGAGGAAGAGGAGATGTGGAAGCAGAGGTGACTTGTGTTCCACCAAACATTCCCGGGTTCCTTAATCTGTGTGAGTCCAGTGCCCCTTGTGCTGCTGTGCCTTTATCTTCGTGTCCTTTTTCTCAGGTTTGTGTGTGCTGTGCGTGTGTCTGTGAAAGATGAATGGTTTCCATGCATTCCTCCTGATGTGTATCCCTGTGTTTTGCAACACCTGCTTTTCAAGTGGGAATGGTGCTAATGCTGGGTTTCTCTGGAGGTGAATCAGCTGCCTCAGGTACAATGGGAGGGTTAATTTGTAATCTGGTTCTGCTGGGAAGTGAGCAGAGATAAGCTTGGGAGTTCAGAGGTGTGTGATGATCCCTTTCAGCCAAATCAACAAACTTACTGAGTGCTTTCCATTCTGATACTTGAAGGTTATCTGGGTTTTCATAAACACTAAACTCAACTTTTTAATAAGGCAACACTAGAGTGTCTAAAATCCTGCATTCTTGTCTGAATCAAGCTGGATGCAAAGCCTCCCATATTTGTGACATACAGCAATGATTTCCTGGTGGAACATCAGAGTTTGACTTCAAGCAGGATCCAAGGGAAGCCTGTCTCTACTACCTTCACTGTCCCTATGCCTGTGTGTGTGTTAAAATAATCTCTAATAACATGGACACATACTGGTTTTCCAAGCTTCATCCAAAAATATCCAGTTGTTTCTCAGAACAAGGCAGGGGAAATAAATAGTTTTGCACATATTACAATATCTTTACCCTTGTCTGGAATGTTCCTGTGATCCCAGACTTTGTAGGGAGGACTGAAGTTTGACCCTTGTGAAGGATGTGCATTTTTCTGTCCATCTAAAAGTCTGCCTAAAGCTGGTTATTAGATCATAAACAGTTTATTCACCAAGCACCAGTCTCCACTGGTCCTGCAGCTTTATTGTGAAATGCTTAAGGAGATCTAGATAAGGAGCAAACCTTCCCACTAACCCTTGTTTACGCTGAGGCTGTAGATGAAGGAGAAAAAGGAAAAGCCATACCCAGCCCTGGGCTGGCCCTGTTATAACACTGCAAGGACTCAGCTCCTCCTCTGCCCTGTGCTGTGTGTTTCCTTACACCTCAAAACCCTCACAATCTGTAATTTCTCACTAAGCCCAGCCTACCAGATGTATTTGCAGTAAGCTCTTCTATACTGTTAGCGGGTGTATTCCCACAATAGGCTCACTGGAGTGTCACTAATATGATTGTCCATGCCAGTGGCTGCTCTCTTGCAGCCCACATGATTTCGTTATCAACAGGGAAGGATTTATGTAATGTTCATAACTAACCAGCCACTATAAATTCATGTCTTGCTGCTGTAGTTGCTCTCACCTCCCTGTTTTCAGACTTCAAGGTATCTCATTGAGCAAATGAGTGACTGGGAATTTGAGAAACAGTACACAATGTACGCCTAATTTGACGCTAAATTACACTGATATAAAGATTTTGATTTTAAAGGGCCTGGGGCTAAATTCTCAATGTTAATTAGGCATGGCTGTATTAGACTCTCTATTTCTACACGATGAAGTTCTTGTCTTTCATAGCAGAACAAAAAGAACTCCGTCCTCTCTCAGGTCTGAATCCTCTGGCATAGCTTGTAAAGGATAAAGCCTGGTGTGAATTCAGCTAGATTGATAGCAGCACCAAACATCCCCTTTTTGCTCTTTAAGTAGTACATTGCCACCTGAGCAAGCCTTAGGTGGTTTTCTTGAACCGCTCCTTGTCTCAGGGGGTGGCCTCAGGAGGCCTCTTAGCTGTGTTGGAAATGGTATAGACAGAGATGTTGCCTTAAGTACTCTGAACTTTGAATTATTTAACTGTTATGGAAGGAAGTGGGGCTGGGGGAAGCACAGCAAAGGAAAGGAGTGATTATTTCTCCCCTTTGTAAAACTATATTGGGTTCAACGTCACACCATGAAATATCCAGTGCAGAACTCAAGAACTGCTCCAGTGGATCTTCACTGACTTATCCAATTGCATGGAACATGGGGATACTTAACCCAAATCTGTCGGTTTTAATTATTTTCCTCTGGACAGATAAAAGCTTTCTATAGGTTCCTGTAGAATATTTGCTCTTTCAAGCGTTCTTCTGCGCTTTGATACTGAACGATTAAAGCATGCTAAAGAAAAAAACAGCCCCAACCTTTAGCTCCCTGTTCTTGGGCCCCCTGACTGCAGCTTTGATTGTTGACCTAAATTCCCCTTTCATAACTGAGTCCTGTCACCTCTGGTTGGAGTCTCCCAGAAAAACAGGCACGGCCAACTTTCAGAAGTGCAGGGCACTGTTTTCTGTTCTGCCTTGCGCGGCTCTGACGGCTCCGCAGCACCTGATGTGTTCAAAGTCAAACTCAGCTCCCTCTTCCCCTTCCCCCACCTCACCCTCCTGGAAATGAAACCATAACAAGGTTTTTGGGTTTTTTTTACTTTCACTTTTGCCTTTCTCCCTCTCCCTCTCCCCCCACTTCCCATTGCTCAGCAAAGAGAGGAAACTTTTCCTGCGTGGAGAATGAAATTCTTCGTTCGTTCTATGGCTGGGTTGGTTGCTGCTAAGATTGCTGTTATCCAGACATAAGAAATGGCACTGAAGTGAGAGAAGGAGGCCCTGGAGGATGTTATTTATAACATGACAGTGGGTTACAGCAGGTTGGATGGGCTACTCCAGCCTCTCTTGTGTCAAACTCTGCCCACAGAGGGCTGCTCTGGCTCCAGCAGCCTCCAGCTGCGAGTTCCTGTTCCTCTGCTCCCATCCCAGTTACAGCTCACCCAGGGCTGTCTCCCACAAGTTCAGCAGCTGGTGTTCCATGCTGTGCTCCTGCTGGAACAGTGCCCAGAGACCACATAAAGATGTGGCTTTATTTAAATCTCCAGAAAAGTCCTGAAAACAAAGTGGGTCATAAATGCTGGTGTTGGTTAGGGGGTGCTGGAAGAGGTCAGATGGACAGTGATGGTGGAGCTATTGTGGGTCAGTAGCCAAAGAACTGAGATATTGCTTGTAAAAGGAAAGAAGGAGACTGTCTTTCTCATTTTCCATGTTTGGCTTTTGGCTTTGAGCTGCTGGAGTTGAATTATCCAGCTTTCCCCACTCTTTTGATGCCTAGGAATTTACTTTTCCTATAAGGGACAAACATCATAGGACTGGAAGAAGCCTTGTGGGCCATTGAAGTCTGTCTCTGGCCAAGCATAAAGGAATGTGGCATCTTCCTCTGTTTGTGCACTTCTCCAAAGTCCTCCAAGAAGTGACTCACTCCTTTGTGGGGAAGGGAGGCTTCCAGAGCCTCTTGCTGGAAAGCTGAACTACCACCTCTAATTTTTTTTTTCTTTTTAATTAAATACAAAATTCCATTTCAATCCCTTGGGCTTCAGGAACAAGAGCTTTAGAAGGAAAAAATCATTCAGACTAAGGAGTAGGAAGGGCTGTCAGTGTTCTCCTCAGCTGGAACTCCATCCCTTTCTAGCAACTCAGGGCAAGCAGAAGTGAAGAAAACTGTTTGCTGCCGTATGAAACTTGTACATACTTTTTTAATCTAATTTCTGTGGGGAAAACAAACATCAGTTTTATTTCACACCATTTCTTGGCTCAGAAACTTCAGGCACATTCGCCAAATTGTGGTTTTTCAGTCATTGGCTGTGTCTCATTTACCATGAGGCCTCTTTGGTTGGTAAAGAGATATTAAGTAGCTAAAAATGTCCTTCACTGCATTATTGTAAAGATTTCTCAGTGTAAATGAGAATTTAAACTCTGTACATTTCTATGTAAATGCTGATTGTGGTCACAGCTGACTTAAAATTTGGAGTGTCAACCATTATGTGGGGTGATTTTGCTCAAAACCAGCCTTGTTTGGGGTAAAAGAGGCCTCTTCTTGTTTAAAATGTTCTTAATTATGTCTGAGAAATAACTCATGGCTATGGAACCTTTTACTAAATTGAAATAAATTGTGAAAAGATCAAATTATTCAGTTTTCAGAAGTTCTGGCAATTATTTCACATGTCCCTCTTCCAATGGCTTTGCCCTTATTAGTTGTCATAGAAGAAGTAATAAATTCTTTTATTATGACATCCAGTGTCCCAGCTGAAATTAGTTTCATTGTACTGGGGACAAAACGGAAAAGTGACACTCCCTTAGCCAGAGGATCCTCAGTCCAAAGCCAAAAGTAAAGGGAAGGATTGGGAAAATAGGTGAAGCATTCAAGCAAAAGAGGGTCATGAGGAACTGGTACAACTTGCAAGGGAGTTGGGTTTCTTATCCCAGCACAAGGGGCTGTGGGTTTCTCATCCCTTTTTCTAAATTTTTTCATTTCTCTTAAGAATAAAACAAACTCTTGCTGCTGAAAGGCTTGTGCTCAATCCATCTTTTCATCAAGAGTTGGAGTCTGCAATAGTAAAAGTTTGAGAAAATAATACTGTACGTGGCATAAGGATTCAGCAATGACCTTTGCCCTAAAGTAGAAAATGCAAGGAACTGGAATAGTAGAGTGTTTTAGTTCATCAGCTTTCATACTGGTGTGTTCAGTGGTGTCCCTATTGTCACTGGATTTTTTCTTTTCCTGTCCTTCTTTGGCTCCCTGTAAATCTTGAATTGATGGCAGCTGTTTGAGCCCAACTCAAGACACGTTGCATCACATCAGGGTTTAAAGGCTCAAAGGCAAGGGAGGATTGCTACTATTCTGTAGTATTCCTCCAGCAGCTCCTCATGCTCAGCTGAGGTCAATCACCAGCATCAGGCAGCGCTTCAGAGAGAGGAAGATATACTTTAAATGCTGCCTGGGAAACTGGATTTCCATTCTGCAATAATTTCAGTTCTTTGGGGGAATATTTCTAGCCCTGGTCAGTGTAAAGAGCAAAAACTCTTGACCCTTAAAAACTGTATGGTGGGCTTTCCTGGAACTCGAGACCTGTTCCAGGACTTCCAGCTGTCCATCCAACCGTGGGGATCTTGGATGCCTGAAGAAACAGGTGGAGCAGCTTATGTGTGTGTGCAGCTGCTTTGTGATCCACACACCTGGAGGATTTGGTCACTGGAGGTGGCAAATGAGGCTGGAGATGGTGGGGATTGAGGCAGGGTTGAGTTGTCCTCCTGTGCCTCAGTCAAAACAGCCCAGGGAGTCCCTGGTGTTCCCCTGGCTGTGTTGAAGACATGCAGATTCTCAGAGGGATTTGTTGGGACAAGCCCATTTCTGCATCACTTTTTCTTCTCTCACCATGCTGGCATTTCCTGGCAGGCAAAACCTCTCTTACAAAATGCCTGATCAGCTCTAATGGTCTTATTACAATAAGCTGAGATTTTTATGACTTATTTGGGAGAGGGACTTGTCTTGCCAGCTGTATTCTTATTCATTGCAGTATTATCCACCCACTATCACTGGACAATACCTTCATTTGAGATTCATAAAAATACAGACTTTTATGGGCTCTCATCCAACTGAAAATGAATGCTATGTAAAAGCATTTATTTCCTAAAGAAAAACTTAAAAATGCTTCAAAAACAGATTCCAAAAGGTTATTGGTAGCTTTGGCTCTCGTATCACAAGTTCCTCGGGTAAATACCATCCCAGCAAATGCAATTTTTTTTTTTTAGCACATTTGTTTTTTCCTTGCCTGGTTCTCCTCCTCTCCTTTCTCATGATCAGAAGTAGCAGTATAAACCAGAAGCTGGTCTTGAAAAGGTTTTGAACTGAGTGCACCCTACAGATGAATAAACACATTACCTTCCGAACTCTGGGATCTCTCTTCCAAAGGAAACAGGAAAAGGGGGAGCTCAGAATCCCTAGCAAAATACCAGCGTGCAGAAAAAAGGCCCGTTTAAATGTTTTTAACTTTCCCATCAGAAGAGTTTTTTTACAGGGGGAGGAGGTGGAGAGGGGCAGGGTGTGAGGAGAAGGGGGGAAGGTGGGTGCTGGGAGAGGGGAGGAAAAATACAGTGAATGCTCCTGTAACCTTTGCTCTGTTGATACTAGACAAGACTGCACTGTTAATGAGTGATTGTTAACAGATGGCTCTTGAGCAACTTAGTCAGAAGCAGAAGATGTTATTTGGTTGTAGTGAGGGGAGGGTGAGGGTGCAGGGGTGAGGTAAGGGGATATTTAGTCTTTTCACGAGGACTGAACTGTCAGAGATTTATGATTTTCCTTTAGGCTTTTGGAAGTGGAGGCTCTGGGGAAGGATTGTTTTCTATGTGCTGATAGTAGAAAGGCCATTTGGTGCTGAAAGCTCCAATGATTTTGTTTTTGGTGAGGGGTGTCCCTGCAGCCCTTGGCCTTTGAGGACTGAAGGATGGAAATGTCTGTCTTTAACTGGCTGAGCCTTGTGTCCCAAACTGGGGAGGAATGGGCTCTGTCCACTGCTTGGAGCTGTCTGAGGCCTGGGTGAGAGAGCTCCAAATATGGATCTACTCTTTGGGAGAGAAGTCTTTCCACGGTGCATTGAGGTGTTAGGAAGTGTTCCTGTGAGGGGGCAGGAACCTTTCTGAATGTCCATCTTTCTGGGGATGTCCATCTGTGTGGATTTCTTGTCCTTTTCCCAGCGTGGTATATACCAGTGTATGCCATGTGCCCACTGGCTTTTGTTGGGTATGACTTTGAAGGCAGCCTGAACACATCCCATTCACTCTCTGCAGGATTTGCATGGTTGAACTTAACAAGGTGACTGCAGCTGCTCAGTGCTTCTCAAAGTGTACAGAATTTAGATTTTGTATTTATTTTCCTTCTGGACCTTATTAGACACACGGTTCAGGGGTATGAGGGATGAGTGACATCAGCAGGGATTGGTTCTCAAGACTGTTTTTGTTTTCAACCACTGATGAATGGCTTGAGGGAAGGGAAGGGAAGAACCAAATGCACAGTCCAACATTTTGCTGATAGGTATTTGCAGGAAAGTTTTGGACTTTGGTCAGGAAAAGGGAATCCCATTTGTACACGCCACTGGCAAATCTTTACCTTTAATAGGATTTCTTGACATGACCTCCCACAATGGTGCACTAGATGATTTAAAGTCTTCCTTGTGCACTAACTATCTAACAGATGTAGGTGAGTGTGTGTATATACATTTAGAGAGATATATTTACACAATTTAAAGACTAACGCCTTCATTCTGTCATCCTTATTTATTCCTATTTCTCTTTTGGGGGCACATAGGACTGTATGACAAATGTTCTTACACCTCCCGTGACCGAGGCTGGGTCCTGGGGATTAACACCGTCAGTGACCAGGGGAACAGAGACCCCCGCTATTTCTTCTCGCTGAAGACGGACCGTGCTCGCAAAGTCACCACCATTGCAGCACACCGCAGCTACCTCCCCAACCAGTGGGTGCACCTGGCTGCCACCTACGACGGGCGCCTGATGAAACTCTACGTCAACGGTGCCCAGGTGGCCACGAGCGGAGAGCAAGTGGGCAGCATCTTCAGCCTGCTGACCTTGAAATGCAAGGTGCTCATGCTGGGAGGAAACGCCCTGAACCAGAACTATCGGGGTTACGTGGAGCACTTCAGCCTCTGGAGGACAGCCCGGTCTCAAAAGGAGATCTTGTTGGACATGGAGCAGGCGGTCCACAGGCAAGACATGCCCCTACCTCAGCTCGTTCTTCAAGACAGTTTACTGAATGTGAAAAGCTCCTGGTCTCCCATGAAGGACGGCAGCAGCCCTCAGACCAAGTTCAGCTACCACCACGGCTATTTGCTGGACACCAGCCTGGAGCCTCCTCTCTGCGGGCAGACGGTGTGCGACAACACGGACGTCATCGCCAGCTACAACAAACTGCCCAGGTTCCGCCGCAACAAAACCGTGCGCTACCGCGTGGTGAACCTGTACGACGACCAACACCAGAACCCCACGGTCAGCCAGCAGCAGATCGAGTTCCAGCACCAGCACCTGAACGAGGCTTTCAGCCGTTACAACATCACCTGGGAGCTGGAGGTGCTGGAGGTGAAGAACTCTTCCCTTCGCCACCGGCTCATCCTGGCCAACTGCGACATCAGCAAGATTGGGGACGAGAACTGTGACCCCGAGTGCAACCACACCCTGACGGGCTACGACGGCGGTGACTGCCGGCACGTGCGCCACGCGCTCTTCAACAAGAAGAAGCAGAACGGGGTGTGTGACATGGATTGTAATTACGAGAGGTACAACTTCGATGGGGGGGAGTGCTGCAACCCAGAGATAACAGAAGTCACCAAGACCTGCTTTGACCCATATTCTCCTTACAGGTAGGCAATTTCTTTTTATGGTCGTATTGATGAATATCTGTCTGGGTATTGATCGTCCTGCTGGCTGTTGAAGGCTTTCATTGTTGCTATTATGGGTTTTGGAGTTTAATGAATTTATTTTTTTTTCCTCAGTATTTGGCTCACATTGCAGTTCTCCAAATGCAATCTCAGTAATGGTCTCAGCAGTGTGTTACCCCTGAATTGGTATTCTCCAGCCTGGCTAAGGAAAATCTGTGCTAAAGACTGAAGCAGCCAATTTTGAGAGACGCATTAGTTGTTGGCTATGAGCAGCATATTGTAACAGTGCACAGTTTATTTTAACTCCAGACTCTGAGGAGTGGGGATTAGATGTCACAGAAAGCTCATGTGTATTTGGAGAGGGAAAAGGCCCTCAGGCATCAAACAGAACATGAATACTCTTAGGTAGACTTTAATTCTGTAGCACTTCTGTGAAGGTAGGTAGGTAACTCCATACTCTTAGTGCTGTGTATGGCTCTCTGTGGGCACTGCTGTGGAGGCACAGCTGAGTCTGGGGGCTGTGAGGAGGGAGGTGGGTACCAGGTTCCTGTTGCACACTCTGTGTGGGTAATGAAACTCTTCTCTGCCCCTTTCTAAATATAAATAAGAACAGGGGTAATGCCACTTCATTGCAGAGCAGCTTTCTGTGGGTGGATGTGAGCTCATAAAATCCTCAGCTCCTCAGCTCAGGCTTCCTTGGGCTGCAGTTTGAGGAGTGGCACAGTCAAATAACTTGCATCAGGTGTGTACCACATACCTACAATTACTCCAAATTCAGACAAGTTAGTATGTTTAAGTAATATTGTGTTTCTTGTGAATGAGTTAGAAGTATAAGCACAGAAAAGATGAAGATTAAAGCTGACATTCTGTTGTCTGCATTCCATGTTACAGCTTTTTTAGGGCAATTCATGGAGCCATAGAGGGTAAACTTCTAAATGGTCAAAATACCCAACACTAAAGTACAGGTAAAGAAGGAAAGTACAAACTCTTCAGGAGTGTTTTCCATTGCAGCAATTCAGGCTATATTTATAGCTTGCTTAATAGAGAGAAATTTTTAAACAACATTATCAGCTCTACTGGAGCTTTAAATACACATAATTAAGTTGGAAAGAAAAGCCAATTTTTTTTTTTTTTACTCCAGCAAGGTTGTTTTTTAAAACCTCCTTCTAGCTCAGTTTGACTTCAGTCACTTACCAGTGAACAAAGCTCAAATGAGGAAATTCTTTAAATATTAATGCTTGAAAACATTGAAAGGAAAAATACCAATTTTTAATACTGTTCAAATGGAGAGGAACTCAACTAAGCAAATATCATCAAAGGCATAATGCAAATTGGATTGCTTTAACACTGTGGTTCTGAGAATTCAAGGTGTTAGCTGTAGCAACTAATACAATTTTTAGGAAAAAAAATACATTATTTTTAATCTGACAGTACCCTTTTATCACTTGTTCTGTGACCAGCATATTACAATTTGGAGACAACCAGACAACCACGTGGCTGAGCTTGTATGGAGGACGTAGATCTCATGGCCTTGATCTCACAGATCGTCTATAAGTTCATTTTGACTTGAGAAAAACCTCCTCCTGATCTCAAAGAGTAGGGGAGGCCTGAAGATCCCCTTCCACAGCCTAGAGCCTCAGAAAATCCAGAGATGCTCCAAAGATTTTTTTTTTTTTTTTTTTTTTGTGACAGACAGATTTAATTTGTCTATCTTTGCACAGGCATTGTATTGCAGCGTTGATCATTGGCAATGAAACCACAGAGGGCAGTAGGAGAAATTCCATGTCTCTGGAGCCTTTATTTGGTGGCTGATGTGCTTTGGCAGAGCCCAAATTCACTGCTGTGGCAAGAGTTTGTACTCAGTAAGGCAAAATAGAGCAGTTAGGCCTGTGGATTTATCACTGAAGTTTGTAAGCCTGACTCACACTGTTTTGGGAATTTAGGTTAACAAATACAGGTTTAGGGCAGTGATTTTGGCAGCAAAGCCTTTACTGAGTACAAGGGTGAAGATTCAAACCCTGTGTTTGGCTTTGGTATTGCTGTCAGCCTCATCCCCTGAGAGACAGATTTCCATGTCAATTAGTGACAAAGTAAAAATCTGGTTGGCACCATCTGGGCCCGTTTTGCATCCCCAACCCCTCTTGTCATCGCTTTCATTGGCCAAGAGTCCTCAGTCCCCTCTGGTGCAGACCTTGCACCGCAGCAGTGAAGATGTTGCAGCCATGGAGAGCTCACATCTCAGTTCAGGTATTTCTTCCACCAAAGTTCAGTCCAATAATAGAAGAAGAAAGGACAAAGATCCTTCAATCTGGTGAGGAAACAGAGGGAAGAAAGATGAAATGGTAACAATAAAAATTTTCTGAACTTTATTTCTAAAGACTTTTCAGAGTCTTCCTTGGTACTGGGCTTTGTTCCTTCACACCCTCAGTGTCAGCAGTTGCAGCCAGCTGTTCGCCAAGCAGAGCTTATTCATGAAATACTTCTGTCCTCTGGAACCAACCAAAAAGTGCTAATGCTTGATTAATGCTGTAATAAACAGGAACCCTCCTCAGTGCCTCTTTATCCCCAATCCCCAAAAGATGATTTATCTGTTCCCAGCCACTTTCCTTCTTCTGATCATGAGTCCCAGTCCATGAAGCTCCATCCTGGGACAGAGTTGCTCTGAGCCTTGATACAAAAACCACTGTGGGTGCTTTGTGACTAAGTGATACGACTGGAACAATTCCAAGACACCTCTGATCTGTGTTACGATTTTCTTGTGATCCTTTTGGGCACCTGGGACAAAGGGCTCAGGTACTTTGATGGTGTCACTCAGTCACTGTGGTGGTGAAACTGTGGTGACTTCAGAGCTGATCCCAGCAGCACAGCTGGTTGGTTTCTTTTCTGCTTCCTGCCTGTCTTTGTGGCACCTCTCCAAAAAATATTTAACTCCAAAAAGCTGATGTTCCATACCACAGTGAGGTGGCAGAGATTTAAGTTTGTCAGCGGGACAGCACTAAGAATGGGAATTCTGCTCTCAGAGCTGCTCAGCAGAAAAGCTGTAAACATTGTGGTACCAACTAGATCATCTCTTTTTTAATAGCCTGCAGGGAAAAAACAAAGGACTGGTTATCATTAGCCACACAGCAGGCTTTATCCAAGAATATCTGCCTCACTTCTTTTCATTAATTTCATGAGAGTGGGACAAAATGTATTTTGTCCCAGCAGAAGGTTTACAAATATTGTTCTGCTTTTCTGCAATTCCGGGAAATTAGAACATGCTAAGATCATACAGTTTGGCCCAATACAAAAGGGAAGGAGCAAGAACAAGCACCCTTGCCAGAAAGACTCATTCTTTGTGTTATTTGGTATATTGCTGGTTACAAAATAGGGAAGACTTTGAGCCTATGACACCTACCATGGCTGCTTTTCAAAGAACTTGAAAGAAGCAGCAAGGGATCATAGGAAACCATGCTCGGTAAATGCCATTTGATGTGGTGAGTTCTTGCACCATCCTATGGTTAACTGAGACGTTCCTTTTATGTAATATTGGGCTTGCACATCAGGCTTCGCCACAGGATTCCATGGACAGATAAGGAAGCATTCCCCTTGGTGCCTTCTTAGGAAAACGTTGATGAAATTCCTGAAGCAGTAAAAGTACTGGAGTCTCTTCAAGCTCCCTCGATCCATATGGCCTACCAAATACTTGCTGGAAATCACCCCAGAATAAATGTCCTGGGAACAGGCTTTCTCAACATCCACATGTGTGCCCCAAAGGCTCAGAGCCTTTCAATTCTGCCTAAAAGAGGGGCAGGACGAGCTGTACAAGCTCTGGTCCTTTTGCAGCAAACTCAGGTTGGCACCAAACCAAGGAATCACAGAACCACAGAATGATTTGGGTTGGAAGGAACCTTAAAGATCATCCAGTTCCAGCCCTCCCTGAGAGTTGGAGCCTCTGTGTCCTTTTCCAGCACTTGTATTGGACAGTTCAGCTCTGTTCACATCGTGTCACACCACGTCCCAGGCATACATAAATTAGATTTGAAATACATGCCTGACCCATTTGTAGGAATTTCCACAGTGGTTTTGAGCAGCAGTGGGTGTGACAGAGCTGTGTGTGGGCACACTGGGCTAGGGCATCAGGAGGAGGAGGTGGTGGCTAATCCATAGCCCAGGGCAGTCTCAGACAGGTGACTGAGCTGCACTTCAGGGCTCTTCCATGGAGTACCAGCTCAACCTCTTTTCCTTCTCTTCTGCTGGAAATATCTTCATGAGATGTACTTGAAAAATATGGTCAGCTTGCTCTGGAGGAGGGAGGCACACTGAATGCCCTTTTCCAGGAGCTGAAGTTGTAAGAAACACTCCTTGATTCCCAATAAAGCACTAATTTCCACTTAATCCTAAACACTAAAAAGAACAGAAGAAATTCTTCAAAGCTTTTCAGTTCCGGGAGCTTGAGAACTTAATCCCCTGCCTCGATGAGACCATTGTGCAGCTCTTGACATCAAGGATGCCTGCATTCACATAGGTATCAGACAGACATATAGCAAATACCTGAGTTTTTGTCTAGGGATTCAGTGTTAAATGCCCGGTTCTTTAATTAGCAGCTCCAGGGCTGTTTAGGAGGCAAAGAGTAATTCTGTCAAGGAGAGAACTGCTGTATCTTGGTAGTTGTCACCCAAAAGCCAAGTCCCAACAGGAAATCCTCTGTTCCCTCTGTTTATTCTGTCCTCTGTTCCAGATGTCAGGGATGTTAATCAGCTGGGAGGAGTTGCATCTGTTCCCATGCTAGCAACTGACATTTATAAGTCTAGTATTGAATTCTGATACAGGCAGGACTGCAGTGCTGAAGAAACTATTTCTATACGATTCCACACCCTAGGAACAGTAGGAGTTTGCTCAGTTTAGCTTGACCCACAGTCAACTTTTCCAACAGCTTTTTTTCAAGAAACATTTTTTCGCCAAGACTCATAGAACTCATGGTTTCTTTCATGGATGTTATCCATTAAGGAAAAAGATCACTGTCTGGTCAAACTGCAGGATGCTTGGGATGAAGGGGGCCTATAAAATCTATGGAGTAAACTACCAGAGATCATTAAGACTCCTTGTGGGAGACAACAGATTAAAGTATTATTATACCCCCAGTGCTGACGCAGACCCATTTGTCTCTGAACCCCCACGTGGAAGATTTGCAAGTGCACAGTCTGCAGATTTGACAGGGTTTGAATTTGCCCCTTGCTGCTGGGCAGCACCACATCCTCTAGGATCAGCTGCCCCATGGATGCTTTCCAGCAACACCTTACCAGCCTCTGGTTGAGCAAATGAGGTGGAGCTCATCCACAATGTGCAATGTGGCCATGGGTATGAGCCGGTTTATTCTCTTTGCTGGTCAATTCAAATTGTAGCATCTCTCACACAAACCCACAGTCTGATCATGTCCAACAGGCCTCTTTCAGTGCTGTGGGGCCTTGTATTCCTCCTCCTGGTTTTCTCCCATAGCCATTGGTGTACAACCTCTATTCAGCTCTGGTTGTGGGGTGACCTTTGGGTTTTTAATTAACATAGCTGAACCTCCTGTGTAAATTCAGGAGGATGTAGCCTTCACACTGAAAAAGATGCACGGTATAGTTCTGTGGCAAGCTTAACCAGGTGCAAGGCTTACATTTGCAATTCCGATTCTATCCCTCAGACTTCTTTTCTGATAAGGATTTAAGCACAATTGTTGCAAGCAATAGCTGTCCCTTGGGGAAATGCAGGGCAGCCATCTCCACTGTGCTCCATTTACAGCACCCACAAACTGGGTGCATTTGACTTTGCTTCTCTCATGGATTGCTAGACCTGGGCAAAGAGTATTTCAGTTGGGCTTTTTTTGCACAGGGCTGGGGAAACTGAGTGGATGTTTTGGTTTATCTTCTCTTAATTGAGGTGAATTAATTGTCCCTCAAACACCCCAAGATCAGGACAGTGTGGAGCTGTCCCATCACTTTTGTACCTGCCCACCATGAGGCACGCTTGTGCAGAGTGATGGGGCAAATTTCACACTATATGTGATGCCTTCTCCATTAGATGTAGGTCAAGACACCCACTGGAATCATCATATACTCCTAAAACTTTGTTTGTGGGTGATTTGAGAAGGATGGAGGGGCTTCAGAGAGATGCTGACCATAATTTCTCTAAGGGCATGCGGTGACACAGAGCCTCAAACAGACCTGTCAGGGCTACAGAGATATACAGGAACCCCTTCAATATTTTCAAGGTGTTTGTGAAACCTGTACTGTAAAAAAAATGTGATGCTGATAGCCACTGTCACATTTCCTCCCTTAGAGGCAGATTCATTAAATAGGATGGACACATGCCCACCCCATAGCACAGCAGAGGGTTTAGACCAGGCATACAAGCCACTGCTGCCAGAAGCAATTTTGAGATTGCTCCATTGTAGCTGGAGCAGAGCTCCAGCACCCACATACTGTGGAGGAAGATTAGGAGCATGTGCTCTGCTGGGGTCAATGAAATCCAGTCCTTCTGTTTGGTTCAGAGTAGATTTGCAATTTTGAAGTTTCTCAGGGTAACTCAAGTGAGACTACCTAGTTTGCATGTAATTTCAGCACTCCAAATTACCATAAATTTGCAAGAAGTTGTTTTTGGGTTCATTAATAATGGATGGGTGGCTACACCATCAGAGTGCTTGCTCTCAGATTCCAAAAGGATCAGGGTGAGCTGCACTGAGGAAACTTCTTGGAGTACTTAAATGCTTGGGGTATGAAACTCTAATAAACCTCCAAAAAGCCAGGAAATTTGGAGTGAAGGCTGAAACTCCATACCTAGTGCACCCTACTGGATCTTTGTATTTCAGAACATGTTACGTTTGTTCACTGAAATATCTCCAATATGGAACTCTTTAGGGTGGAGTTTCACCTTTAACTCTAAATTTCCTGGCATGTGTGGGTTTGAAGCACATGCTTAACTTCTCCCCAGTGCTGTTTTTCATTTTTAATTTCCTTTCTCTTTTAAAGGAGGGACCCTGCTAAAAGGACCCCTACTAAAAAGGGACCCCACTGAAACTGAAATTAGAGGGTTTGGCCTAATTTGATCTTTCTGAAATTCTTCAGAAGCACCAGCTTTTTTTTCTACCATTGTTTTAAAGACTCTTGTGGCCAATCCACCCCAGTGAAAAAGATCAATAAAATCCACACCTTGCAGACCAATTATTTTAGAAGGTACCCAGATGTTTGAGTAGTATATAAGAAACCTTGGAAATATAGAACATATCCTGTAAATTGCAGTTAAAGATCTGGCCATGGCCATTGACAGTGGTGAGCTGCTTGTTGTGAAATGCACTATTTCCATTAATTCAGTCATTGCAGAAGCAGCCCATGTTTGCTGTTGACACTCGTTGGTTACATCAGTGATGGTAAAAGAGTGGAAACAGCAGTGGTTTGGAATGGGAGAAGTGGGCAATTACCTGCAATGCTTTTAAAAATAATTTTGGCCCTAGATGTTGAAAAGATGTGTCATCACTGATTTGTGTGAGGGCAGCTTCAGCAGGCTTGAGTTACAAGGCTTTGGAGAGTAAAATTCCTTCTGCTGCCTCAAAATGCATCTTTGGAGCTACATTGCCAGTAGATAATACAGAATAAATTTGCTTCTCATTCTATAACCTTGTTGTGTCAATAAATTGTGGGCTTCACTGAGAAGCTGTGGCAGTCAACTTTCCCAGCTCAAGATTCTCTTGGTTTTTCAAATCACTCCCATCAGTTTTGCAAGGATAATTTATCTTAGTGAGATTTCTATAGAGAGATTGGCAAAATACTGAATTTATGTGGCATTGGGCTTGTGAGTTCCTTCAGCCTCAGGCTGGGTGTCCTGGGAGTGTGGAGAGCCCCAGCCTGGTTTCCCTTCCCTTCCCTTCCCTTCCCTTCCCTTCCCTTCCCTTCCCTTCCCTTCCCTTCCCTTCCCTTCCCTTCCCTTCCCTTCCCTTCCCTTCCCTTCCCTTCCCTTCCCTTCCCTTCCCTTCCCTTCCCTTCCCTTCCCTTCCCTTCCCTTCCCTTCCCTTCCCTTCCCTTCCCTTCCCTTCCCTTCCCTTCCCTTCCCTTCCCTTCCCTTCCCTTCCCTTCCCTTCCCTTCCCTTCCCTTCCCTTCCCTTCCCTTCCCTTCCCTTCCCTTCCCTTCCCTTCCCTTCCCTTCCCTTCCCTTCCCTTCATCACTGTCATATTGTACATTTTTCATGGATAACCCTGAAATTCAGAACTTATTGAGGATTTTCAACAACTTTAGTTCATGCAAATGAAAATTCAAGTTGAAATCTGGGGACAAGTCCTGCCACAGGCTCCTTTATCACCCACCAGCAGCTCCATGCTGGGACTGGTACCCTGCAGCACCAGCGAGGAGGAGCAATTCCCTGTATCTTTTGCTAAGCTGAGTATTTCTTATTCCAGCACATAAAAGCACTTTGTCACTTCAGCAGGAGACGATATTCCTCTCCTTTCACCCTCTCCAGTATGGCCCCATCAACATCCTTGTGTTGTCTTTCCAGCCTCGACTTTGTAATACAGATCACAGCTGGTTGGTTTGAATTTCCCCTGAGTTACCCAGGATGCTGCTGAAAGCACAGGAAGAGCAGAAATGCTTTAATCAGTTAAATCAATCAAAAAAAAAAAAAAAAACAAAAGATAGAGTAGACCTTAAAATTTACCCTGCAACCTTTGCTACTCGCTGTGATGACGTCTTTGTCCTGTTTCTTTAAGTGCAGGATTTTATTGGGACTTGGCAGAAGGGCGAAGTGAGGAAGACACGGGAGGGGGTTTGCTGAGTTAAAAAAGGAAAAAAGAAAATGTCAGTGAGAAAATGGAAATACCCTGATGCTCTCCAGCCTAGTGCTGGAGCCAGTCTCTCTCTCCCTCTTGCAGGGAAGGGGCTCCTTTTCCATTAGCTTTCCATGGCCATATTTAATGGGTTTGCTCTGACACACAGCCAAGAAAGGGCTTTGCTGTGTGATGCTGGGTCCTGTGTGTGTTCAGGCATCCACAGCTGCTCCCTACCAAGGGCTGCCTTTTGACTACTGAGGTATTTTTTTATAGCCACAGAGGGCAACTATTAATAGATGAGATTTACCAAAACACAGAGCTACGCAGTGTGGTGTGGAGGGGAAGAGGGAAACCTGTGGGATTTATGTCAGGAAAATTCCATGTTGAAATTATGCTGGAAGACACAGTAAAAATGAATATGCCAAGAAGGGGATTTAATCTGTAACTTTGGGCCATGCCAGCATTTCTCCTCCATTAAGGATCTGCCCCATCACATGAAACATGTTGCTGAATTATTTCTTCAGCATTAAACAGCACAAAGTGTACTGAGGATGAAGATAAGACACATAGACATGAAATATCAGCTTTTCTGAGATGTGATTAAATACCAAAAGGAAGCGGAGGCATTCCTGACCCTGGAGACATTTCATTTTGATCAGGCATGGGATTAGGGGTAAAATGTGAAGCATTCCACATGTGTGGATGGAGGGAGCTGATCAGGACTTTGCCTCTCTGTTTATTGATTCATTTCTAATTTCCATGATACAATGTAATGAGACTGGTGGCCCTGTCAGACTCACAAATTATATTTGTGTATCAAAGACGACAGGTTTGGGAGCATGGAGAAAAGAGGAGTGAGACAATTAAAGCTGCTTTTGAAGTCAGAACTCAGACATTGATTTAATATCATAAAATCCAGATGATTTCAATTAATAGACCCATCACTGTAATCATCTGCACATTTTTTGTGCACCTTCCAAAGGCACAATGGGGAGTTACATCCCAAGCCAAGAAAAGATCCACTGACTATTGGGAGAGTCTGGGTATCAAAATCCCCTTTACACTGGGAAAAGCTTTGCTTTAAATTGCTTTGTGTTCCCTTAATTACTTAATTTGATTTTTTAAATTGAAAAAGAGACAGGGAGAGATTAACTGGTGACTAATTTCAAGTAAATAAAGAGTGCTACACTCATTTAGGGAATGTGGGTAGACACCAGAAAAGCCAGAGCTTAGTTTAATTCACGTGAGTGTGAGAGAAAATGGAAATATTTCCAAACTATCTGAACTGCTTAGGTTTGCACAACTGGCTGAGAACAATTACAAAACAACATTTTTCTGTGATCTCCTGTTTCCCATGAGCTTGATGATGCTCTATTCCTGTCCTCAATCCCTGAAAATGGATCTGGAGGCAAACACAGGCATGCCTGAGGAATAGTCATAATTGCATAAACTTATATTATTCAAAACACCTGAATAAGTTTGGGCTTGGCATTTCTGGTTAAGGGGTTTTATTTTGCCTTCATGCTGATTCCTCCCAAATTGTGAGGTGTCACTCTTACTGCACTGAGAGCTGAGGATGAGCATTGGCTATTTGTAGTTGTTTCTCAGTTCCTTAGGGAACTGTTCCTGCCATCTGTTCACTGCAGGTATAGACATGATTGAGAGAATTAAATCTTAAAAGTCTTTATAATTGCTGGGAAAAGGTAGATCCTTCCACTAGGATTTAGAGCACCAAGTTTAGAGCCCAAAAGCAGGAATCCAAATTCATTCACAGTTCACATCAGGCTCCCCCATCACGCTGTGTTCCTTAACAACAATTCCACATTTCCTATTTTTAAGTACATAATGTTGTTCCAAATGGATGTTGTGCTTTCTGCCTGGACTAAGCTGCGTATCCCAAGCTCTTTGAAGTCCACAGAAAGATTGAACTCCCAAAGACCTTGGTCTTTGGCTTGGATCTCCCCATCCAGAGAACATGAGAGGCTGGGAGCCTCCCTGAGACCAAGGGTGATAGCTCAGAGCAAAGCTCCTACAGAACAGAACTGCACTGGAGTGAGCAGGAGAAATATTCTGGGTAAAGGATTGATGGCAACAGTTCACAGCATTATAAAAATCACTTCCCTTTTGCCTCCAGCATTTTTTACCACGACTGTGTCAGTGCCAAAACCCAGAACACACTCACTAATTCCTCCAGAATTGATCAGTCATGATAAACTTCCAAACACAGAGTAAAATACTTCCTTCAGACACATCAGAGTGTTTCTCCCAGTTTGCCTGGAGAAATCTGTACCGTTTGATTTCCCTCCTTGCATCCAATTTGATTCAGAAAAGGGCTGCAAGTTCCTGGCTCCCTCCTCATATGCTCAGAATTCTTCTGACAGATTTACTTTTGGGGATAGATTTATTCTCGTCTTTGTGCTATAAAATGTCCTATTTATAAAGGGTGATTAGACACTAGAATGGGCTGCCCAGGGAGGTGGTGGAGTCACTGTGCCTGGTGGTGTTTAAGGAAAGACTGAATGTGGAATTTAGGGCCATGGTGTTGTTGACAAGGTGGTGCTTGGTCATAGGTTGGACTTAAAGACCTCAGAGGTCTTTTTCAACTTAATTGACTCTGTGATTATGTCTTAATTCAGGCTCAAACCTTCAACTATTCTCATCTTGATCAGACACAAAGTTCTTTTTATATCCTGCTGGGAACAATAACTGAAGAATTTCTAGTTTTCGATTTATAAAACCATCATGAGGAGATAGTCCAGTAGTGCTTGCAGGATGCCTTCTCTTCCCCCATAACTGAATAAGGCATGATGTCAGGTTTTGCAAAGTGCTTGGGCTGGCACAGAGTTGTGGAAGTGAGGGAATTCATAACAGTTCCCTCTGACCATCACAGGGAGGTGTAAGACATCTCATGTTAACATCTCATGTTAACAAAGGCTTTGTAAGTATGGGTTTGTGTAATTTGGGGTCTGTGTGCAGGGGCAAAAATGACAATCTGCAATTTTTGCTGGACCCTTTGCAGAGTTGGTTTTGTAGCCATTGAGATCTTAAGTGCTGTAGAAGTGATTAGTGACACATCACCAATAAATTACAGGAGCAAACCAGAGCAAAAGCTGATGTGTGGCTGAATGAGCAAATACAGTGAAAATTTAAGGAGAAATTAAACTGCATGGCCTGTCTACAGCAGTCAGGATCAGGACAAAAGTTGGTCAAGAAGTTTGCCATTAAGGAGAATTAGAGTATTCCCCCTCTTGTGATATCATTTGGCAGTGGAGAACAGATCTTTGCATTCTTACAGCCCTCTGCAAGAGGTCTGGGTTTGATTCACGTGGATCCACAGGCTTGTGGTGCCAAAACAGGCAATTTCTGCACTCGTGTCTGAAGGCCAAATATATGGGTATGATTTCCTATAGTTTACAGTTACATGCTGGATCAGAGCTGTGTGTTTCATAAGCTGCCAGTCCAATTTAGCAGGGTCCGGGGAAATGTGTCCCCCAGGGAACGCTTACAATCAGCCCTGTGTTTTGGGCTGATAGTGCCTGTTTTCTGGTACACACGTTAGCAGATCCATATGTGAGGAAATCCAAACGTCCTTCCATCCAACTCCTGACCTGAGCACTGGCTCAGGCTGCTGCCCACTGCTGATTTTCTGCTGGCTACTTCCTCCAGTTCAGGAACTGTCCACTCTGGGAAGCACAAATGAGCACCAGGGATCTGTGCAGGAACTGTGGGTCCTGCACAGGTTTAAAACCCAGAAATTCTGAAAGTTCTGGAGTGTTTGGAAAATGCTCATTTACATCTTTCCTCCTGCTCAGCAGAGAGAAATGAGAGACAGGAATTCAATGTCAAGGAGTTCATTATGTTTGTGGTGTCTGTTACAGACGCTGTTGGCATGTTTTGCTTCCCAGCAGTCTCCTTGACAAAGGTATGATCTACTACATCTCTCTCCTGCTCTTTTATTAATTTCTTTCTGTTTTCCTAGAGAGCAAGAGTAGAAATTAAAAGAAAAAAAAAAAAAGTTGGCTTTAGGAAATACACTGTCCGCAATATTTTTTTTTTTTGCAACTCTGAACTATTTTCACTGCAGGTGTGTTGTTGTTTCTGCCAGATCACCTGGCAATTGACTGTGGATTCTGGGAACTTCAAAGGTAAATGTTCTCATGTAAAATTTCTGTTTCAACGACTGACATTTTCTATTTCCTTGTAATCTCGTCACGGCTGAGAAAGAACAAGAGTAACCAGCTTTTGTAAATCTTATAATATTTAGTAGTCCTTTGCATCTCACTATTCAATTTTTTCTTTTCCTTAGAAAGTGTGTTCAAGGCTTCACAGCTGAAGATAAAGATTTATTGTTATGATCCATCAATATCCCCTGAAAAAAACTCCCTAGAAACCAAATAGAGAAATATAATTCCTTTGTTGTGACAGAGATAAAAAATCTCCTGAACCTTGAAAATGTGAGGCTTCTCTTGCAGGACACTTGGTTTCCTTGAACTGAAGTTTCCATCATTTTTGTGATCTCACTTGGGTGTCTCCTACACTTTTCTGCATAAGATGAAATAAGAGGAAATTTCAGCCAGCCTCATTTGAATCAGATTTTCATTTCTTTCTCACGAAAGAGGAAGATTTGGCTTAGACCATTGATGGTCTTCCCACTGCAGCAGGACCCGCTTCGTGCACAATCCTGCCAGGAGGTTAAGAAAGGAGGTTTGGAAGTCTGTGAGTTGTAAAAATGAAAACAGAAAAGAAGCGGCATCTCCAAAGCAAAAGGAATGTTTTGCAAGCTGCATATTTGGAGTGGTTATTTTGGCCCATCAACTCCAGAAGGATCTGCAATAAACATGCTAGGTCCTTTGTGATTTTATGTGATTTTATTTTATTTTTTTGTGTTGATGTCGGCCTGATTCCAAGTCGCTCTTCATTCCAATCTCAATGTATATCTGCCTTTGTGGCACGGGGTTTATGTGCAGGGAGGATTAGTGTCAAAAACTGGTATGAAGGGAGCAAAGAATTTGGTCTTGTTCTTTTTTCACCCTGCATTTTTTGCTGTGTGGTAGTTAGGGAAGATGCTGAAGGAGCAGCCCCTTAAAGTGCCAGCAGCACTGGCAGGGACAGTGCCACTGTCCCCTCCTGCAGGAGCAGTAATTGCACCGTGAGCACCCCATGGCCACAGTGCTCCCAACCCAGACCTTTGTGCTGCTTTCTAAAAATCCCAAATATTCAAATATGTGAAAAAAATCCCAAAAATCCCAAATATTCCCACATATGTCACCCACGGAGCCTACCCAGGATCCTGACCCATCCCACCCACAAAATGCTGCTACTGCAAGGGCAGAGGGCACAGGGAGCCCAGGACAGGGCTGTGTCTGTGGGGTAATTCCATTCTTTCCTGCACTCTACAGAGGGGACACAAAGCATTCCCAGTGTTCCAGAAGTGCCAAACCAAAGTCACTCCAGCTGTGGCTTCCACATCAGCAAGGCAGGTGTTTGGGCAGGCTGCAAAAGTGATCTCAAGCCTCACCTAGGATGGAGATGAGGAAGACAGGCTGGAGTTGAGTGTTAGTATTATAAATTTTTAGGAAAAAAATAATATAGAAGTTGCTCTGAGTTAGTCTCATAGTTAAAGAAAATTCTGTCTTAAATCACAAGTTTCTTCTAGATCTCTAATTTACAGAGGCTCTACCTAACTCTTGCCCTGTTCAATGGAGTTATGACAGGCATGCATTCCTGATCTCTGGTGTTTTCATAAAAAAATTAGGTTGACTGAAACCAAAATGTCCCTTACTTGAGCTTTTTTGCAGTGTTGTTGTGCCCATATCTGTTGGTTGTTCTTGAAAGCTTTGGGTTGAGAGGTGGTAGATGCCAAATATTAGAACAGTGGCTGCTCCCTCATTGAAAGCAGAGCCTTCATTCCACAAGAATGAAGTTAATGTGCTGCTTTGTCCTCAGGAATGGTGAAATTGAGGGATTTGGGAAGGACCAGCTCGTTGTAGGGAGCGCTGATGTTCCATCTGCGGAGCACCAGCCCTTCAGGACTTTTTTGGAGATTGTGAAGTACAAGCCAAAGATTGTAAAATATGAGTGAAGGCTTGTAAAGTATGATTAGTGGCCACCAGAAGAAAACTTCAAGTATCTGCAACACAGGACACCACTTATTTAAAAGAAAGATGATCCATATTATCAGAGAATGCAGGCTCAAGGGATAGAGGAGCTAATCCTTGCTGTCAGTTTTCCCATTCAGAAGACAAGGAAAAATATTCTGTTTGCCTATTTCATGACTTCTTCACTCATGGTAAAATGTCTTGAGGGGAGGCCCAGCAGAAGGGGTTTTGTCCTGCTTCAGCATCACTTCAGTGGGTGGATGGGGCTTGGAGCAGCGCAGGGCTGGTGTCAGGGCTTTGACCAGAATGGAATTTCTCTCTTCATGTTTAGGAAGCTTTCTGAGGCCCAGAGGGGAGAAGCAGTGTGCAAGTGCCAAGCAGCACAAGTGAGAGTTAAACTAGCCTGAAATCTATACACCTTCCTCTATGGGTTTAAATTCTCCTGTGTATGTGAATGAGGCTGGCTGCAGCCAAAAGAGGTTTTCATGAAGTGGCAAAGGAAATCTGTTTTAACAGAACAGGTTCCTGAAAATATCCTTATGCTACTTCCCTCTTTATGGTTTGACTTTTCTCCTTGTTACAATGGTTCAGGCTGGAGAGTCTGGAAAAACATCAGGGTAACCAGGGCAGAGGGAATATCAGATGGAGATGAGGGATAGATAAGAGGCAAATTACAGTATATTTCTCATGGGTCATTTGGCTCTAGTCTTGAAAAGAAGAGAAAAAAATCCCAAAGTTGTAAAAGAAAGAAAAAGAGACAATCAAAACAAATAAACCTGCCAGTTTTGCTGATTTCAAAGGCCTGCGAAATGTGCATATATGCTTCAGAATGCTCTGCTGTTTTAAATGAAATGTTCCATCCTTTAATCCTACTCACTGTCTCAGAAGTTAATTGTACAGTAAGATCACAATTCTCTCTGCCAAGGTTTTCCCTTTGTTTTCTATTTTTTTTTCCTCCCTGCAAGCTGGCCAGCCAGAGTATCTTTTCCTAGTTCTGTGCAGTTGGTTATTCTCTGTAGTATATTCTGGAGTTGTGTTTAGCTTGGTAATTTGTTATGGTCATGCAAGGGAATGGGGCTTTTCAATTCTTGCTGCTTGAGGGAACTCAAAAGTTGCTCCACTCTTGGATGTAGACCCTGCAAAATCCAAAATCTGAAGGCTCAGTGATCAGATATTTATGGTCTGTAGCACTGCAACTCTTTCTAAACTTATGTAAAAGTTATCTAAAGGTGGGGTGTAAGAACTGGGCAGTAAAGCCTGGAAGGATGAAGGATAAAGAGAGAGAAGGAACATATAATGTTATATACATGAAGAGCCATCCCAAGATTTTGCCCAGAGCTCAGACAGAACATGTTAGACATTTGAAAATTTTTGTATCATCTTTTTCCCTGAGCCTCTGCTCTTTCTTATCCTGGCCAGAACCAGCAGCAGAAGTGCCGGGGGAGGGGGGGGGAAAGAAAAAAAAAAAATCTGTTTTCACTGTACTTCTGAATCTGAGCCCAGGTTTGTGAAGGAATTGGCAAGGATTTACAAACCTTTGAGAGAATCCTTGTGGAGATCTAAGGAAACCCGCCTCCCTCCTCTAAAAAAGCAAGTTGCCTTGGCCAGAAATTGGGCAAAAATTGGTCGTTTCAACTGATGTTTCCTTTGAGATTTTGGATTTGAACCTGAAGCTGCAGTTTGAGAATCAAATTTTGCTCTAATTCTAGATTTACACTGGACCAAATACATCACAGTCAGTGCTGGTATTTATGTGCAGCCCAGAGGCTGGCTCAGTGCAGGCTCACATGAACAAACCAAGAGAGGACCCAGCACAAAGTCTGGAGTAGTCAAGGCACCAAATTTATTCCAGCCTGTTGCTGTGGTTCAGCCTGTTAAGTAGATCCTGCATGAACAACCTCCAGGAGTTAAGTGATTGCATGAAATAAAGCTGTACCATTTATTTAAAGTCTTTTCTGAGGTCAGGGAGGGCTGGGCAGGGATGCACCCTTAGTGTTCTAGGATGATAATCCTGATTTTAGAACTTAACAGCAAATGATTTCCTTTATGTATCAGGTGTTTTCCTTTTCCTCTCAGTCCTATGGATTTGTTGTCACAGTAGAAATTTGTGTATTTCTAGTACTGTCCTGCTGGAAAGCTTAGGTTTCAAAGCAAATGGAATGAAATTGATAACCTTACAGTTGTAAAAATTCTCTACTTTCAAACAAGGAAGTGGTCTCAGACTCTGTTGCAGGATAAAGAAAAACCAGGCCCAAAGGATTCCCATATTTTGTACAGCAAGGTTCCTATTTTCTTTCTATAATTTTTTTACATATTTGTTTAATTGGGTGAGTAAAGCCTGAGTCATATCCTAGTGGTAGAATTATTTCAGTTTGGGAAAGGGAAACCTGGGATCAATGAACACCCAAAGTTTTATAGCCACTTTGGCTTTTATTTTGCATTATTTTTTGCTTAGGGGTCAGTGTTAACTGTAAAACCTATCAGTGATGTAAAAACCCCTGGTCCAGGTTTAGCAGGCTCACCTGAATGCATGAACAGTGTCACAGGGTGACACAGAGCTCAGCAGGGGCTACAAACCTTCCCAAGGAGCTGGATTTACATTTGAACAATTATCCTAAGTGGCTTTTCTTGGATCCTTATCGTTATTATGTTTTTTTGCCAAAACATTTCTCCTCTCTTGTAACGGAAGATCAGATGTGGGTCCTGCAGAGGACATTTTGCTACAGCAGATAAACCAGAATTCTTTCAGAGCTGCCAAGCCTGCATGTGCTGACAGTGCTTTGCAATTTATGCTTGTGGACATGACCTAGCAACTGCCTGGGTTGGATGTGGCTGGAATTACAGTTGCACACTTGGATTTCAGTGTGAACACGGGCAATGATCTGGATCTAAACCGGGACCTGAAGCCTCTCACTTGGAGGATTCTGGTTCTGCTCTGTTTCAGGCTCTGTCCCAATCACTGAAAGATTTATACCTTTATCAATAAATTATCATGACTTTTACTACACTTACACCAGTGTCTTAAATTAACACTAAACTCAGTGTAGATGAGGCACGCTTCCTGCTGCGCATGATTTATGGCAATCCGCCTGAAATGAGGAGCAAAATTGAATTTGCCAGCAAAGGCAAATCTTTAACAGCAGGTCAGACACAAATTTTATTGCACGTCCACTGCTAAAGAGAGTTTGTAGATTGTCTTTTTTTATACAGGTTTTTATAGACTGTAACACTTCGGGCTTTTAAAAAAAAATAAAAAAGAAGTTAGAAATATTTGGAGGTCTGAAACCTCTCCTGTGTCTTTGTGTCAGGTTGGAGGTGACAGACAGGACAAACATAGCAGTTACATGGCACTGATAAACTCTCAGCTTGAGGGCTGTGTTCCCTTTTGATGACCTGCCTTTGGGAAAGATGTGGAGAGTGAAGATAAGAGCATCAGAAACAAGCAGAGGTCTTAAAAGCAGTGAGAAAGGCTGAGGAAATAAGATGGTTTTAGCCTAAAAATGAAATGATGTACAGGAGATATAGGCTTTCAAATAAGTAATAGGTTTGATAAAGCAGAAGGGAATCCAACCTCCCTGTCAGTGGTTGAATGGCACAAATACTCCTCTAATAGAGCAAAAAAAAATTAGCCTGACCTTTAGATAAAACACCAACTTTCTGACCATAAAGGAATTGAAACAAGGGCTGCAGGTTACTGGGACAGTGACATAGTCCCTGTCATGTGTGGCTTTAAGTGAGCTAAATAAAAATTTGCTTGGTGACACAGGAAGATGCCTTAGCTTGGGGGTGAAGGGCTGGCAGCCGTGGTCTCTGGACATCCTTTCCAGACTCACTTGTCTGTGACCCTACGACAGAGGGCAAAGGCAGCTCTCACACTGGCATCAGCACCGCCTCTCCAAAAGGGCAGTTAGCTGTCTAACCACCCAGCACTGAGAAATCACAAGAGGAAAAGATAAATTATAGCTGTGCACATCTGCCAAATGGCCCCATTTCAAGGTCAGCTTTCAGTGCTGCTGCAGTCGTGGCTCTTGCCACTATCTTCAGGAAGAATATACTTTATCTCAAAATTGTTCTTGCTCTTCATTGCAGATACTGAGAACCTGTAGGTGTGCACTGCACCTTGAAACCTTGGGCACAGCAGTCAGTGTGTGCTCGTGCTGGGTACCTGTGCACACACTGACTGCTGTGGTCACTGCTGCTCCCCTGAACCCTGGGGCCAGGATGGGACCTGGAAGGACACAGGGAACACCACTGGGACCTGTCAGCCACACCATGCTGGGAATCACACCAGGGTCTGTCGCAGGCTGATGGAGAGACTGTTCCAGGGCTGTCCAAAACAAAGCTTTCTCTTTGTCTGAACCATCCACCCTGGTTTGGCCTGGGCTGACACTGCTTAGGAGTCTTGGGAAGTAGAGTGATTCCCTGGGTCCCTGTGATTCCAGCGGATTTACTCTGTCCTGCCATGTGCTGAACCCAGTAGGTAAAGGATAGGACACTGTGTGTCAATATTGAAAACTGAGATATTTGAGGCTGACTTCCCAATTCCGGAAGTGTTGTTGGTTTTTGGCTGTTGTTGGTTGGATTTTTTTAAGGATGAAATGTAGTTCCTAACAAGCTCACCAGGCAGTTGCAAACCATACTCCACAGTGAACAGATAGCAAAGTTTCTACTCTGTGTTTGGATGGGATCTTACAAATAATCTCCTAAGTACCCTGTTTGTTTTCTTGCTGTAAAGTGACACTTGTCTTTGAAGGAAACAAAACAAAACAAAACAAAGGCAAATAGAGAATAACTGGGAGCAAACAGTAGGAAATTTCCTAACAATAAGGTCTGGAAGACTCTGTGTTCCTTGCAAAAACAACCAGGAGTGCAGGAGACTGCAGCTCAGCTACATCTGGGAAACTTGGGGAAACCACTCTCTGACCTAGAAGAAAAGGAGGAAGAGCTGCCAACCCTCAACAAAACTGAGCTCAATTCTATTCACCAAAACTAGATTTAATATGATCAAACCTGGTATCAGCTGAGTTTAAGAGCCACTGCCAAATGTGTTTGTGGCTCAGCAGAGGGGTTTGTGGCTGGGTTTGGATGTGGAGCTCGGGTCCAGCAAAGGGAGCTCCTCACAGTGGCTCCCAAGGCAGGTGGGGCTGGTGGCCAAGGGCTTCACCTCATTGCCTGGGGACAGTCACAGCCCAAATGGACAGGAAATGGGTCTGACAGATGAGACAGGCATGGGGATAATGGCTGGGTGACTGATGGGCTGGGCTGGTTGATGGGAGAGACACTGCTGGGTGAGCTAAAACCTCCATTAGGCTGAAACTGGAGCACTGCATGGGATCCATATCCCTGACTGAGGGCTGGGGTTCACTGGATAACAGTGAGCTGCTGCACAGAACAGTTTCAGAGGGCTCTTTGCACTGCAGTAGAGGGAAAAGGAAAACAAAAACTGTGCATTGAACAAATAAGTCGATGAAAAGATCTGGGTGGGAATGTGAGCATTGCCTGATATGATTTGGTGTCCCAAATGGCCTTAAACAGCCCATAGAATTTCTATGTCTAAAACAGATTCCAGCAAAGGAGACCTTTTATGATGCACTAATAGGCTCATTAGGCTTTCTCCAGCAAGGCATGCTCACAGCATCGTATGTTTTTTCCATTACAGGAATTACACGTGTTTTGTTGTGCTTTGGGTTTTGTTTTGTTTTCCACATAGACTTGCCCTGACAGTTCCCCCATTCAGGTTTATATTGGAGGTACCATCTCGAGCCAATGAATTTTATTAAATATGTTGCTGGCACTGACAGAGAGATGCATAAAGGAAATATTCTAATGACAGTTGGGAAGGCTTTGATCCCTTTCCAAGACTGCACTCATGTCTTTGAAATGCGAGTTTGGCAGTGCAGGAAAGGCTGGGCTCTTTGGCTCTCTCTGGCACGAGCCCATGTGACAGACATAATGTCCTCTGTCAGGGGACCCACATAACCTTGAGAAGTGTAAGCAGCGCTCACAGATTGCACTGGGTCAGATAGTCTGGGCTGATAAGGGAGCAGGGGGGAGTCAGCCTAGTCCAAAGCAATAACTGAAAGCTGTTTTGACCTGGTAACTGTTTGGTCTGCTGCCTGCGGCTACGGAGTTGGACATGAACTGCAAAAGTAGTTAATTTATGCCTCCTTGAGTGTAGGAATGTGGCGATGATGGATAGGGATGGGAGGTTATTAGAAACATGGGGAGGAAGGAGAGGAAGGAATTCCAGCTCGTGTTTTTATCTCTTACACACGCACACACTGGTTCCTCACATTCTCCTGTCTGCCTCACGTGTGTGCAGGGTCCAAGCCCTCACTGCCACGCTCACATCTCTGCTCCTGCACACTCACACAGGGACACACACAATTCCCAGGGCTCGGGCATGTTTACGTGCTGGGGGTTGCTGGCTGCTTCCATGAAGGAGTTTGCATTTATTGCCTTCCAAGCATGATCTACTGACACCTACACCCGGGCAGATCCTTTGCTAAAAATCCTCTTGGCATGCTGATCTTCCACCACTGAATGCATTCTGCTCACTCACAGCCTTTCCCTGGCCAGCAGAGAAAAGTGGTCAGAGAAATATCAGAAACTCCAGTCCAAAGGACTTAGTAGGATGGATTTACATGAGGCATAAGTCCAGTCTCAGTGAAGCATTGCCATCACTGGCCAATTAGTTAAATGCTGTCTGTTCTGGATGTTTTTTGCAGCAATAATCCATGTAGCCCTGGATGCTGGAGCACATGGCCTGTATGGAAGAGAAAGAGCAACTGTGGCCATGCACTGAGGAGATAAATGGGGATTGGATTGTGTAAACGATAAGCAAAGAGACAGCTGAAAATAAAGAAATATTAGTTTAGATTATTTGAAGCCATGGGGAAAGAGGCAGGATAAAAATGGTAATCTCAGGAGGGGAGTTGGATTATGGTTACTCCTACAGGGATTTGCATGTGCATAAAGCATCTGCATCCAGAGCCAACAGCACTGTCAGTCCAGGCAGCAGGACCTTCCTTCCCACTGGGATACAACCACATAAACATTGTTCTTATCAGACTAGGGGCTTGTGTTTCTGCCCCTCTCTCTTGAATGAAGCATCACATCACTCCCACATTGTATCTTACACTTTTGCTCCCTGCCAGTGATGCTGCCATGGATGCAGGCACACACTGTCCCCTCCCCATGGTCACACCCCCTGTCACACATTCCCCCAGTGCTCTCACAATGAGAATATTTGGAAGTGCACATCAGTTCTCACATGTAATTTCAAGCTATTGCTCATGGATGTGTCTGTGTAGAAGCCCATGGCTGGAAAAATGTCTTCTAGGGCACAAAGAAGATCCTGGGAGTAGATTGAGCAGAGCCTCAGAGCACTGTCCAGATCCAGCAGGACAAGCTTGAGGAGCTAAGGGGAAGCTCTGTGTACTTTCCATAGATGTGTCTGTGTAGGAGCCCATGCTTGGAAAAGATGCTTTCTAGGGCACAAAGAAGATCCTGGGAGTAGATTGAGCAGAGCCTCAGAGTTGTGCAGATCCAGGCAGGACAAGCTTGAGGAGCTAAGGGGAAGCTCTGTGTACTTTCCATGGATGTGTTGAGAACTCTGGAGAGATGAGAAATGTGTAAAGGGTCACAGTGCTGACCTGTCCTTCAGGACGTCACCCCCATTTGATTGGAAGATAAACGCCGTATGGAACGGAAACATCCCCTTCCACTGGTGTCCCCAAAGAGCACATCTTCCTCCATGAGTCAGCCAGGGCCTGGGGACACCCAGCCATGATCTATTTTGGAGGCAGTGACTTCAGCAAGTGGCAGGGGAAGCTATTGTGGAAATATGAATGTGTTTTCCATTTGGGAGTCCTCCGGGGAAGGACAAAAAGATCTTGGTGCTGAGCCAGCTCCCCCCTTTTTTTCTTCACCCTTCTGGGAGCAAAAGCCTTGCAAAGTATGCAGGGAACCCTTCTCAGAGCTTGTGGGGGCGTGTGGCCTGGGAGAGCTGTGTGAGCCTTGCACACATCCATGCACACTCACAAAGGGGGACTGCAGGAAGCAGGAATCAGCCTGCTCATGGCCATGGTGGTGTCTGTTCCTTACACCCTTTGAACCATGCTTGGCTCAGTGTGATCCCTCTCTCTTGTCAAGGGAAGACACCACAACATGATCCCCTTCTGGCTTTTCTCTTATCACAACACTTCATATCAAAAGCCAGTGTGAGCTGGAAACAGAGAACCAATGGGTTTAATCTTACATTTTGTTTTCTCCAGCTTTACTGTGAGTTGGAGCAGTGCAAGCAGTGTGGCACCATGGCATGTGCACTGGCAAGTAGCTCCTCTATTCCAGTATTAGAAAATCTACTCCTTTAAAGGAGCAAAAAGTACCTCCAACAGCCGTCAAGCTTAAGGGATTGGCTTAGCTTGCCTGCAAACAGATTGCTCTGTGATTTCCAGGCATCCCAAAAGCTAAGGAGAAATGCTGCTCACCCTGGGAGGACCTGAGGAGCCTCAGGAATTTATGTCATGTTAAGGTACCACTCCTGGGGAGAGCTCATGCAAGGAAACCTCTTGGCACAATTTTTCCTTTTGGGAACAGCAATTCCCAACCAGCTATGGGATGTCAGGGTTAGGCCTCATGGATTTCAGCACCAGTGACTGCCACTGGTGCTAAAGGAGTGGCTCTGTGAGCTGGAGTCAGTTGTGGTGCCAACCTCTTATTGTGAAGGAAAATTAGAGGTAACAACAACAAACAGCTTAGAGGAAATGTGCAAGCTAACTGCTGGTGTAAAAAGATTTACTGACCATAATGCTTGGTTAATTACATTCATAATAAATAGATTCCTATACTTATCTTGAGAATGTGGACAGCTTTATGTATTTACCTTGGATTTTGTGGCCTTAGTTAATCAATGGTCTGAAGTTTTAGATGAGATTCACTACATGAATGCAAAGTAATCAAAGTTTGGGAGTGGGTTATTAAAACATTTCAGGTGATTGATATGCAGGGTATTATAAGACCTTTGCCTGGATTGCAGCACTTCTTCAGTGTTCTGTTGCTTTTGTGTCACCTTTAGGAAAAAAAATGCTTTTCTTTTTCTACAGGGCATACTTGGATGTCAATGAACTTAAGAACATTCTCAAACTGGATGGATCCACACACCTCAACATCTTTTTTGCCAATTCCTCTGAGGAAGAGCTGGCTGGAGTGGCAACTTGGCCCTGGGACAAAGAAGCCTTGATGCATCTAGGTGAGTGATAAAGATGTTTCTCCTTTGCAAAGCATTCTTTTGAGGCACTAAGAAGGAAAGACAAATATGCGTTAAGCTCTGTTCTGATTTCTTATCATTCCTCTAATATATAGTCAGGGGAAAAAAAAGTATTTCACGATTCCCAGATACTGGCTCACAACCAGGAAAATATTAGGTTATAAACCCAAAGCATATTATGGTATTTGTAGATGATGTCAAGCTGAAAGTATTTCACCTTTTCAGTGAAGCTACTTTACAGGGCATTCATTCCATGGGAGCAGTTTGCAGAAGATTGGGGGATAGGTGTGGGGATGAGACAGAAGTGAATCTTTAACCTTAGCCTCTTACATTCTGATCCTTAGTTCATTAGCAAGCATTCAATTAGCTCACAGACTGTAGCTAAAATCTGCTGCTATTTTTCTCTAGCAATGTGCAAAAGAGCAAACAGCTGAGGGATTGTATTTCTAATGTTCACTTGAGTGGAACTGGAAGGAGTTCACTGCCCTGCAGCTTGCCTGGTGTGTTTCATAACCAGGCTGCTGCTGGAACCTGGGGATCCAGACAAAGCTCTGCAGCTCCCAAATGACTCGCTGCCACCTGCAGTGCCACTGGACCTGTGCTCCCTGCAAAATGTCAGAGGAGCCTCAGAAGGTTCAGAAGGCACTGACTGAGCTTCTCCTAACTTCACAAACCTCCCTCGAGCTGCAAACCTGGTCTGGTCATCTCTTCTGAGCAGGAGGTCGCATAGGTTTTCCAGATATTTCACCAGCTAGGCTAGAAGTGAAGTCCAGTTTCAGCCAAGTTAAATCTTTGTGACGGACTGTTTCGGCCAGTTTTTATATTACCCAACTCCATGTTGAGCTAAATAAAAAGATATGGTGACCATAAACCTACATGAGGAGAACAAGCAGAGTTTATTACCCTAAAACAAGCTGAGCTGTATGGAATAGCCATCAGTCAGGGGGGTTTTTCCAAGGTCAAAAATACCGCAAAGAAGAGAAGTTACCATGCCTTTATGGTCACCTGTCTCTGCAGCAGAGAGAGGCTCCGTGGTCAGGCCAAGCAGTTGGCACTGGCTGCCCTCCTTCATTTTATGAGATGTTTTATTACAACATCCAGCTCTGCAGCTGCTCTGGAAGGAGTGTGAGCAAACTTCCCTTCCCGAGGAGCAGCACTTACACACTGACACTCCTGCTGAGCTCAGCTGGAGCTGAAACCACTCTGGTTTGCCTGCAGCCTCATCTCTGCAGGCTCCTGCTGGGAGCACCTAAACCAGGAGGTTCTGTAAATGCCCAGTGGCCATTCCCCAAGACACCATCTGTCAAAAACAAAGATTTTAACCCCAGCACCGACAGTGATGGGATTTTATCACTTTGGGATGACAACCAGCGTGGATTGCTGGCGGTGGGTTTGATCCCTGTGTGAGCCATTTGCTGAAGAGTTGGGCTGGGTGATTCCTGTGTGTCCCTTCCCAGCCCAGAAGGTTCGGGGAGTCTGTGAAACATTAGCCCCAGTGTCACTGTGCAAGTGGGATATGGCTGCAACAGAGCTGCTCCTTCCCTAAATGAGGATTTTCACAGCTTCCCTTGGCGTTGCCATGGGAGGGAGCAGAGAACAAGGGGAGAGCTCCAGAGTGCCAAGAGGAACCTTCTGCAACAGGGCTGGGGCTCGCCCAAAGCCCTGATGAGTTCTTCTGTCACTTCGTTAAGCTAATTGTCAGCATCATGCCTGAGAAAAACAATTTAAATTCAGCTCCTACAGAGCATTGACAGAGTTCATTGACCAAAAAAAGATCTCGCAAGGAAAAAAATAGACATTGGACAGCAGATTAAATTTGACTTGCTAGGGGGAAAAAAAAGTAAAAAATAAATAAATAATGCTCACAATTTCCTGTCAAAATAGCCCTCCCAGACCTGTGCTTGGTTTGTAAGAATTCATCTTTAATCTTTTTTACTCTCTTCTATAAATCCAATATGTACTTAATAAAAAATATGAAATATGTCCTGTGGTGCAGATCTAAAGGCTGGGATAGAGATTGTCTGGGTGAGGGAGTTTATCTTTTCTGTAAAACTGCAATTGATTTAGATTCTTGACAGCTATAAAAAATATAAATTTTCAACAAAGGCAAAAATAAAATCTCCCTCTCCAGCTGCCTCAGGGTTTTCCAATGCCAGAACAATTTAACCAGCCTTTACTGGAGGCACATCCTGCTGAGGAATTTCACCAATATCTCTGTCACTGGGAAAAAAAAATAAATCTGGAATTATTTTTGGGATAGAGAACCCCAAAAAATATGTTAGGGTACTCTCTGTGTATAAATGGCTCCACCTGGGTAGAAACCAAGCACCAGAGGAATCAGAGCTTGTATTGTATAGAGAGGGAGAGAAAGGAATCATGGGTTTATTGTTGAGCTGCATGCTGGTAGGTCTGTATATAATTAATTGGGAATGTGGAGAACTGGTGTGAGGAACAGTTCAGTGCTGTGAAAAGGAGGTGCAGATGCCATGTGTGACACAGGAGAGAAGATGCTGCACTGAGGCAGATTTTATTCACTCTTGTAAATACTCGTTATTTACCCTTTGTGTACGTATTTAAATTTTCTATTTTGTAGAATAGTTTTTATGTATTTGTACCTGCCCATGGGACTCCTCTCCACCCTGTGCACATTTTCACATGTGCCCCTGCTCAGAGGGAAGATCTTTTTTCTCCTGATATTTTGTGCTTGTGTCCCTTTGGGACATTCAAAGTGCTCCTTCAGCACTGACACAGCTTCAACTGAAGTGCTGCACATTGTGTTTTGGACATTGTTCTTAGAGGAAAACCTGAGGTAATGGGGGAAAATCAAAGCAGAACCACAGTCAGGGAGGTCTAAGAAAAGGGTTGAGCTCCAAGGAAAGGCTGAAGGAATTACAGTGATTCAGGCTGAAGGGAGAGAGCCTGAAGTGGGGATGATGACAGTCTCATAAAAGCTGATGAAAGGGGAGGAGAATCTTCTGCTCTTCATATCTGTGTGAGGAAGGACTTGAAGTCATGAACTTAAATTGCCAAAAAATCAATTCAGATTAGATGTGAGTTAAATCCTTGCAGCTGTAGGGATGCTGAGTGCTGACATTGATTGCTGGGGCAGTCATGTCATCAGGGGTTGAGAAGAGGCAACAGGCCAGAGCGTGTGAGGGATGGTATAGACATAATTGCTTTGAGAGTGAAATTTAGAGAACTTCTTAAGAACTTCATGGTCTCATTTTCCTCTAATTTCATGGTTTTTACAACCAAGTCTCCAGGCAGATGAGGATGAAGGGTCTATGGTGCATCAGAACCTGGTGATCTCATCTTCCCTGTGCTACAGGCTCTGATAAAGCTCCTGCTGCCAAAACCTTTTCTCTCCTCATTGTCACTAAATTATTAGAGTACCATGTCCAAGATTTATATTCCCACTATAACTTTTACAAAGCAGTCTCCTCAAATAGGCAGGACACAAAATGGATTTTAAATAAAGGGCTTGGAAAAGTTGATATCAACAAGCTAAATAAGGAAAATATCAAGCATATTTTAAATACAAAGGTACATCTAACTGAGATAAAAATATAGTTCATATGATTATCAATGTACTGTAAATCCTCACTAATTTGCCATTTGCTTCTTTGCACATTCCTTAATTCATGCAACAGAAAACACCATTAGTTTTCTTTGCAAAAACATTTAATAAACACATAGTTCTTTCAGGGTTATCACATTGCAGGATTTCATATTTTTTTGACACTTTAGACTTAATGCATATTCATTAGTGGACTGTGCAGTTCAGATCAAGCCAGGCTTGTCTGAGTACATGAACAGTGTGTTTCTGACAGTTGCTTCAAAGCTGTCTCCAGGACACCCTGAAATAACTGCTCCAGCCTTGGGTGTGCACAATTTACTTTGCCCAGCTCTTAATTTGCAAGTATTGGTGGAGTCTTCTGCAATTCTCAGGGTATTTCAGAAGTTAATAGGCTTTTCTCACATCTTTACCCTGGGGAATATTATACACAGAGTGTTCCAGGTGTGTTTTGTTTGACTCTTGGTGTCAAATACATTGCTTACACCTTTCTGGGCAGTGTCACACTCTTCAAGCACATGAAATTATCTAAAACAGCATGGTAAGAAGTAATTTCATGCAGGATTTTCCTCTAAGCTAACAAAAACCCTACATTGAGTTTATTCAGTTGAAAGACTGATTGTTGCAGTGTTTTTGGTTTGGTATGTTGAGCTCTGTCGCACAGTTCCTTCTCCTTGGAGCCCCAGATTAAGGGTGAGATGAAACTTTGCTGGGCAGGATTTTCCTTTAAGCTAACAAAAACCTACATTGAGTTTATTCAGTTGAAAGACTGATTGTTGCAGTGTTTTTGGTTTGGGATGTTGAGCTCTGTCGCACAGTTCCTTCTCCTTGGAGCCCCAGATTAAGGGTGAGATGAAACTTCATGGGCAGGAAATGTGTCTGGTTCTGCTGCAGATGATCCAACAAAGGGCCAGAGGAGTTCCCCTCAGCAAGGTGTTCTTTCTCCTTTCTCCTGCTGTCCTGAGGAACACAAGGCCAACCCAGAAGCTGTTCTCTTTGCCCTTTCAGGTGGCATCGTGCTGAATCCCTCCTTCTACGGAATCCCCGGCCACACACACACCATGATCCACGAGATTGGGCATAGCCTGGGGCTCTACCATGTCTTCAGAGGCATCTCTGAGATCCTGTCCTGCAGCGACCCGTGCATGGAGACAGAGCCCTCCTTCGAGACCGGGGACCTGTGCAGTGACACCAACCCTGCTCCCAAGCACAAGCTCTGTGGGGACCCTGGGCCTGGCAATGACACCTGTGGCTTCCACAGTTTCCTGAACACGCCCTTCAGTAACTTCATGAGCTATGCAGGTACTGAGATTTGCTTGGGCTTTTTGGGGAGGGGTCTGTGGGTGAGCAGGAACAAAGAATTGTGGTATTACCCCTTCTCATAGAGACAGGTGATCCCCCAGCCAGGGAATAATGTGCTCTGACTCCATCATTCAGAAGGCTGAACAATTGCTTTATTAAGCTAGACTATATTATACTAATAGATATATTAGTATAATATACTAATATATATTAGTATAATATACTAATATAGTATAGTATACTATAACTATACTAAGGAGATACTCAAGAAAACCCCGTGACTGTCTCAAGACAGCCATGCACAGCTTTGACCCAATTGGCCAATCAATCCAAACAACCATCACCTTTGGTAAACAATCTCCATAGCACATTCCACGTGCCAAACAACAGCAGCAGTAAATAGAGGTAAGAATTGTTTTCTCACTGCCTTCCCCAGAAAAAATCCTGGGAGAGAGAATTATGTCTCTCTCTGTTCAGAGGATGTGGGTACCACAACCCCTGATTTCTCAGTCCATTTCTTTGTGCTGATAAAGGTCTAGATCCTGGCTTGATGAGGGATCAGACCCAATAGATCAGAAATCCCTTCTAGTTCTCCTTTTCTTTTATCCCAGTTTTCCCCAAATTCACAGGGCTTCATGCGAAGACCAGGCAGAAGGTTTGGGGGATGGAAGAAATGAGATAAGCATTAAGAAAACAGCTTCTAAAGGCTCTAAGCAAACCTGACACCCTATTTCTCCGAGATCTGGATGCCTGATCTATGAGGTCTTTGAAAAACTCAAATCCAGAGATTGTTTATACTCTCCCAAGGAGACATAGAATGTCATATGAGTATTGATACCATCAAGGCTGTCAGATAACCCTGTGACAAGTGGACAACTAATGAGGCACTGCCCCTGCATCCAGGTGTCTGTTGAAATGCCACATTTAGGTTTGATTTGGAATCACATCCCAAAATGTGAATAGTGGGATTCTGCCTGGCCAAGGGCTACCAGTGTGCTGTGCTGGTTTGTGCTGGGAGTGCAACAACAGAGGCTCCATATCAGTGTGGTAAAACCACCCCTCAAAGCAAAAGCTGATGTGTGTCCAGCTCTGCAGGCACAGCTTTGCTGCCCAGATGTGCATTCTCCTAACAGAGCATATCCCAAAGAGGGCAATTGCTCCAGACCCTGCCCATTGGGTGAGGCTGGAGTGGGGTCCTTGGTGCACCTCTGGAAGCTCAAGGGGAGCTGAAAGCTCCTCTGTTATTTCTCAGAAGGAGCAAGGGATACTTTGACTTGTATTTTCCTTTATTTTGAGCCGCAGGGTCTCTCTGTGGTGACAAGCTATGACAGTGAGCTGACAGAATCAACAACATTTTAAAGGCAACCAATATACTAACAGACACCGAAGGGCACCTTTATACTCCAGGCAAAAACACAGATTTCCCACTCAAAAGGTCACAGGAGTGCTTATTCTGTAATAAAACTGTAGAGAAGCAAAGTGTTTAATGTCATCTGTGGCATGGATTGAAATGATTTATAACCAAAATGCTTTTATGCCCTTTGTGGCGCTAGCTAAAAGCAATGCTGAGTTTTCTCTCTATTTTTCTATTTGTTTAGAGGGTGCTTTCAGGGACAAACACACCGAGTGAGCTCCTCAGTGCTCAGTGCTGTGGTGCCTGTGGTCGGGCAGGGAGCCTGAGCACCAAGTCCAGCCCCATGGTAACGTCCATCAGATAAGACAGGGCCACTCCAGATGACAAAATCCTCCCACCAAGGCTGCTCGTGTGCATGTGGTGAGGGGTGGAACGTGCCTGTTTCAAAACTCTGAGCTCTTATCTTCCAAAGAGAACTTGCCTTGCCAGCTGACTCGGGAGCTGAGGCAGAGGCAGACCACAGAGATACCCATCTGCTCCTGGGAGCTACATGTGTGCTGGTGTTCTGAGCTGAAACCTCTTCTTTTTCCTTGAAAAATTAAGTGAAGTGACATGATAGATATCTCTAGAGCTCAAGCATGAATCTGTTTGCTTTTCTGTTGTTGCCAGTGGAGTAAAATATAGCAGGATATCAAATTGCTGTCAAAATACCTTTGAAACATGTAGGTTGAGGTCATGCAGTTCTAGGAATTGCCTTTCTTTCATTTGTTTTGCTGCTCTTGTACTGCTTGATCCTATTGTATTTGTCTGTCCGTTCCTGTCCCATCCATCTGTCCAGCTACCCCCAGCCCTGAGTAAAGCATAGAGTTTAAATGATAATTTTTATTTTTCCTGGAATGGCCAAAAGATTAAGTAGTGTGAGAAATAGGACTTGTAAATTATTTTTACAAGTCCAAATAGCTGTGGTTTTCCCAAATAAAAGATAAGTTAGTCTTTTAGATGACATTTCATGAAATCATTGCAAATTTTTCCTCTGAATTCTGTTGGATCATCCCAGTGAAATATAGAATTTCTCTAATTATTGCTTTATATGAGGATCTTGAACTTTTCTTGATATTGAGTGAAACACCTTTCTCCCTCACCTCTCCTCCCTTCCCCTCCCCCTGGAGACAGGCGGTGTTGGTGTTTGAGATTGAGAATGCAGGTCATCTTCCTCCTATGCCATTGTCCCACTGCTTTGTCCTATATATATTTTATTGTTCTTTTATGATGGCTATTAAGGGCCTTTGTCTCCTTCTGTGCTTCCGTGAAGAATATTTATGGCTTTTACAGCGTGCTCAGGGGTAGACCATCAATAATTATTGAGGAAATCCAGAGATGTCACATTAAGGCAGCTTTTTGCATACCCACAGGGATTTGTAGATATTATCAAGGGGGTGGTGTGTGTATTTCTGCTGTGCATGTTTGATCAGAGGAGTGTCACTGCTCAGTGGGATTGGGAGAGACACAGGACAACACGTGAGCTGGCGTGTCCCTACTGTGGGAGGGCTGGAGTCTGAGCAGGATCCTCACCAGAGCCATCTCCTTTTGCCTGCATCTCTGGGAAGATGTGGCCAGGTTTTAAATTAGCCAGCAAATACCCATTTGTCTTTAGAAGAAATTCATATTTTCTTGTTCCTCTGGAGTACCAGAGGGCACAGACTTGCAAACATCAGAGCACCTCCTAACGCTGTCACAATATTGAACTTACACGAGCAGCCTGGGGTGACCTGCATCTTCCCAGAGAAGTGCAGCACTTGACCTGTGCAGAACTGTCATTGTTGTTTGGATCCCAGCTGGGACCGAGCTCTGCTGGGCTGGGAACTCTGCAGGCACATGTGAAGAAACACTCTGTGTTTTCAAGAGCTTTTCATCTGATGGGAAGAGCACCAGAAAAAATGGTTGAAGTGCTTAGCATCGAGTTCCTCAGCATGGCTTTGCTGGGTGACTTTGCACAATATATTTATCCCCTCTGGGATCTGCACAATAGAGAAACAGCAATTTTCTGCTTCTCTGGGGCATTGTAGTTGTAAAGCTGTATGGTGTTCAGAGGGCACTGGATGTGTTCTTGTTGCCAAATCATGTTTGAGGAAAACAAGATGAAATGAGAAATGGGTATTTATGGGAAGTCATCCAGCATATTATTCCTCTATTTTGAATGAAAAAAGAAATAAGAAATATCAAGAAATGTTTGTGAAAAGTTCAGAAAGGGGTTAGAATCATAGTGGTAAGGGGGAGAATTTTATAGAACTAAAGTTATTTTCTGCACCAAAAACATATGTTTTTGTTAATGTTTGAAATGATATTTTGAATTGATCTTTCAGAACATTTTTTTTTCCTCATTAGAAAATTTAAGAACTTTAAAAGTTATGTATTTTTAAATTCTGTTGTGTTTTAATCTGAGAGATCTGACAGTCTGTTGCCCGTAGTTTGCATGACTCCCAGTCAGTCCTTTTTCCTTACACTACCATCCTTTACCCTTCCAGAGATATTATCTTAAATGTGAAATTCTTTACCCTTCCAGAGACATTATTTTAGATGTGAAATTATTTTAAACCCAGAGCTCCACTGGTGGCCCAGAAGGTGCTGCACTGAAGCTTTCTGTTTCTTCCCCCTCCGTGTCTCTGCCTCATTTAGAGATGATCTCTGGGTGCTTCAGGTGTATCCCAGGTCAGGGGGAGGGAACGTTTATTGATTTATTTCCTTCCTTTTTAACCATTGTTTCCTTTCACCTGCCTCCACAAGTGATGGCTGCGCTAATTCCTTCACAGACCATTAACTCTGGAGTGCTGTGGGATCCCAGCCCGGCCCTTCCAAGGAGCTGCCATTCACCAGGTTGTAATTCTTCCACTTGCTCCCACGTGGCTGACGAGGCTTCTGTTTGAATTGCAGACGATGACTGCACCGACTCCTTCACGCCCAACCAGGTGGCCAGGATGCACTGCTACCTGGACCTGGTCTACCAGAGCTGGCAGCCCACCAAGAAACCGGCCCCCGTGGCAATTGCCCCCCAGATTGTGGCTCGCGCCTCCACCTCTGTCACCCTCGAGTGGTTTCCTCCCATCGATGGCCACTTCTTTGAAAGGTGATCATGCTCTGCTCTGTACTTTCGTGCTGGAAAAATGGGAAGGGGAGAACCAGGAGTGTAGCTTGGTCGTGTGCTGTGCTCAGCCTGGCTTAAGGCTCCTTCCTAAATTGGTTCATACCTAGGAGGTTATTGATCTGTTGTCTGCTCTTCCTTTCTCAGCCTGTAGCACTCAGTTGAAGGCCATTGATTTGCCATGTAAAGGGCAAATCTTTCTCCATATGTTATGGGAGGAATTTTCAATCTAAGATTCTGGCCTTGTGGTTCCTGCTGTTGTTGCTGCTCACGAATACCTGTGGGCTTCAGCTGTGCCTGCACGTTCCCCTTCCTCCCTTTGCAAGGACAAAGTGGATCTTGCTTTTACAACACAGAGCTCATGGGCAAGGAGGTGGCTGGACTGGGGACAGGGACAAATGCTGCCTCCTCCCCTGAGCTGTAGATGTGAGATGGGAATTGAGCAAGGCAGAGTCAAAGTCCCAGCCCCCTGGATATGATGTGAATATTGTCCTGTAGGTCAGTGAAGGGATGTGTATTCCTGTCTGGCAGGCATGCAGCTATGTGATATCAATAATGGAAAATGGAGGGCTCTGGGCAGGAGTTGCACCTCACTGCACACCACATTCAGAGCAATTCTGCCCCAGTATGACCTGAGTAACTGGGTAGTTCATCTAAATGCTCTTATGCAGCTCTTGGATGAGCTGCAGGAGCTATGGGAGTCCTGGCAGAGAACTTCCCAAATCAGTGACCTTCTCGCATTACCATTAACTCACATCCCCGTTTGCACTTCTTCTCCACCTCGTGCTTTGTTGTTTTATAGAGAGCAAACTTGGAGTGTCCTTCAGGACCGCAGCAGTTCAGAGCACAGGAGGCCAAATTTACAAGCGTATTAGCACCCAAAAAGCTGCCTCAGCACTGCTGCTTTGTGCTGGGAGAGCACCTTGAAACCACTGCCTCCATCAGGGATGAAACTCCTTCCAGCACTGCTAGGACACCGTGGCCATTTCAGTGGCCAGCCTCTGCTTTATCCCACTAGGCAGAGAGCTGTTATTTTCTGCTCAGATGAGATTTTCCACCCTTATTGCAGATTAATATGGGGAGGGAAATCAAATCCTGTTAGGAATTGATAAAGAGAGGTCTTGTGCTCTGAACAGTGTTTTCTTTAATTATGGTTTTGTAACCAAATCCTTTTATTCCCTACCTGCAAAAAGGACTCATATAGTTCTGAAAATTAATTCAGAATTTTTCAGCCCATAATAATTTTTAGGTAAATTAAGTTTCTCCAATTTAATTTAGATTTCAGAAGATGCTTATTGTGCGTTAAATAAATGCCATCTGCCTCTAAAAAACACATTGATGCGGAGTTAATTGTTATGTAACCAAATATGACTTTATTACATATTTCTTATAACTCAATCAATATGTTCTTAATAACCTCTAGTTACTTGCTTCTTAAATAACACACAGTGGATAGCCTGTTAAATCTAAAATTTCATAACAGAGTTATCGTATGTTAAATAAAGAGTGATTTTCCAGGAAAAAAACTCCTTTGGGTTTTCAAATCTGTGTGCTCAGTATTACTGAAGAGATTTAAAGAGACAGCCTCAAATACTTTGAGTCCAATTCCTTGTTAAAATGAGATTCCCACTGCTAACAGATACAGCAATGTTGCCGTGACCATTTAAAAATGTCACTGAAACATATAAGTGATCCTGTCTAAAACATGCCCAAATTTTTGATCTGCTAATCAAAACAAGGATGATAGTGTTATTCTAGTGACTAATCCTGGAAAAGCCCACGTGCTGAGCTTCCAGAACCGCCACGTCCAGCACTGCTCGGTCAGAGACTCATGCCTGTATCAATTTGTGAAATTGGGTCACTGTGCAAGACAAGTAGGAGGTAAAATTGGCCAAGTATAATCTTATCTGTGTGTGGGAATACTGTAAATCTTTGCAGATATTTTTACACAAAGTGCACACCATTGGCCCAAATTTTACTTGCCTCACTTGAATGAATAAACTCATTCACTTCAATGGGACTATTCATGTAAAAAACAGAAGACTGATACTCAGCTGCTGAGTGCCTTGGGCCTGGTTTCTAATGCACAGAGGCCCCTTCCTTGCTGTTTTGACAGTGTAAAAGCGCCTTCAAAGGATGAATGGCTCTGGCTACATTAGCAAGTGTTGTGGCCCAATAGAAGGAGATCTCCAGCGCAAAACAGTTGTTAATGAAGACCCGACGTCAGGGGGCTCCCACAGGAGCACATCAGGTGTGGTCCTGCAGCACACCTCCACTCTGGGTGAGAAAAAACTGGGTCCAGCCTCCCTGCTCCAGGACTGTTCCGAGTGCTGGAAGCAGGGAACAGGAGGAATTCCACTCCCAGAGCTCACTCCTGATCCCAATTACAATGCTGCTGTGGGCGTGCTCGGCGCAACTCAAGTTCCTTTTATGTCTCTTTTATTCTCCAGAGCTGTGCACAGGCAGTGACCTCTGCTTAATGAAAGTCAGGGAGGGAAAATTTAGCCTTCTGTTTAAAACCGTAGCGCTGGGCTGGCTGCATCTGTGGGAGGTCCTGACAGGTTGAAGGGAGATGGGGCATGGAATTAAAGACTGTGTGTCTGTTCCCTGCTTAGATGCAACTCTGTCATAGCTAAATTAGATGATTTCCTCATAAGGTCTTCAAATTACATGATTACTTACATGGATTTAGGGGCAGAGAGCAATATTAACTCCTAGTTCCTGTAAATCTGGGGGTAGCTCTCCTGTGTTCTCACAATTTAACAAAATTAGACACAAGAGTTGTGCACAGAAGTAAAATCTTCTTCCTGAGGGACCCTCTTCAGAGTGTTCCACTGATATTTGCTCTCTCACTCTAGAGAATCACTTACCTGCATGTAAATTTGTCAAGATGTTTTGACCCTAAGCTCCAGCAGCTGGTTGGGCTCCCAGACATCCCTAATAATCAAATATATCAGGAACCAGCATTTCTTCTTGTAGCTCCTATCCACAGGATTGGAATCTTTCCTGTTCTCCATCCTCCCTTTCAAAAAAGCATGAAAAAATGCCCACACAATAACATGTAATAATAAAATAACGATAAAGCAAAAGAAACAAGTGAAAACAAGGCAGAAAAAGAGAAGTCTCTTCATTTCCTGACTGCATCCATTGGATGTGTTCATCTGCTGTCTCTGAACATCCATTCATGCACCTCCTGTCTGAGATGCGTGGGCAGATGTGAACAGTTATTGTCATGGGGCTCTGCAGCAAATTTGGGCAGAAATCTTTGAATGCATCTTTCTGCAAGTTTTCATTGAGGTGACAGCATTAATTTCCATGAATCTGATTCTATCTCATTCTTAGCAAGCAAATATTTTGGTCACTGTGGTGTCCCAGAGATGGCTGGGCTTGATAATGACTCTGTTAAACCTTGCTGGAAAGTTTCAGTGCCTTAGAGGGGAGAGGACCAATCCTGAATTTCAAGTACAGCAGCTCAAATTTAGTCTGTAAGCAGGCACTCTTTAGCCAAAGGAATGACAGATTTTTAGTGGTTTTGAGTTGCCTACTGAACTGGTGCTGGCCCTGAAGGAAATGGTCTGCTTTTCACTAGTAATCTTTAAATTTTGAACCCACTTCACTGAAATATCATGCTGTAGGAATGAATTCCTCCTGTGCTCTGAACTTCACAAGCTGGAATTTCCCCAGTACTTGGCTTATTAGAAAACAGAGAAATCTAGATTTTCCATTAGCCTGCACTTTGGGCAGTCATGTGCCACCGTGTATAAGGTGGCAGATATGGCCATCATTCCTAATAAATAGTGTTTTTTGAATGAATTTATGCTCATTTATTTTCTTGTTTTCTATGGCTTCATAAGGTATAAGGACCTGGCTTAGGTTTTCATAAGCCTGTAAATGCAGTTCCATAATTAAGTTTGACATTCATGGCTCTTTATAGGATTTGTGTGCAAGAGTCTGCAGACCAAAGCTTTAACCCAAGAGTCATCCCCTGTGTAAGTCCTTTCAGCCAGTGGAGTTACATCAGGGTTGAGCTTGGCTCCCAAACTGGAAAAGTAAAAAGAGAAAGTTTGCTCATAGCCTTTCCCACATGATGCTCCTTGTGATTTCTCTCTTACCTCCAAGTCCTCACTGGTAAAAGGAAATGTTTGTCCATAAGCATACAGTTTTTTTCCACCATGGCAGCCTGTGATGAAATAGTATAGCTGCTAATTTGAGTAAAAAGCAGTCCTAATTGTGGAAACTTGGCTTCCAGAGGCCTCTCCTCATCCAGGACCAAGTGCTAATGCAGGAGTCTCTTTGTAGAGAAACTGAAGGATTATTATTGCAGGGACTTCTATCCTGACTGGTCGTGGAAGTGTCTGAAGAACAACTGCACAACAATAATTTTACATTTTGATTTATCAGAACCATTTATTCAGGTTTCTTGATTTTTTAAAAATTTTGGTTTTGCATGTATTATTCAGGCAAGCTGAGTCAGACACCTAAACCTCTGCTAAACAGGCAGCTGAGAAATGAAATAGGGAGGCAGTATCATGCCAGTGGTGCAGGTGGGTGAAGTGAGACACGAAGTGATGTTACTCACAACTTGCCCACATTTTTTTATTACCAGTGTTACAGACCATGAAAGGAAGAGAGGGCCACCTTTGTCTCCTTCTTCTTTATTTGCCCCATTGCCACGTTGTATTTTTCAGGCGTTTTTAGCAGGTGCATCCTTTCCTGCACTGCACAATTCAGCCAGTTACTGTCTCTCTCAGGGTGGCTCAGCCACTGAGGATCCCAAATAACCTCTCTCTAAGGATCACAGTCCTCTCTTCACATCAGTGCTGAAATAAATCATGCAGTGGTGGTTAAAATTTGCATAGCTGATTATAGTAGTTGTTATAAATTATTTAATAATTGACTCGAGCCGTTCTTACTAGAGTAGCATAGCGAGTACACTGTGTTACACACAAAGTGTTTGCCTAAAAACTTCTGTCCTTTCCGGTGCATTTGAACATTAGGATAATTAATTTTTAACTTTCCATTTCAGCAGAAAGTGTTCCTTAACACAGAACAATTAATTCTGAATAGTAAGCAGCTTACTGGGGTAAATAACCATGTACTTTGGGTCATACAGAGTTCCAGATTTGTGACCTCAAGGAACATAGGGCTGAACTGTGTGAATTGCATCCTCAGCTGATAGAAATCACCCTAACCTTATGGAGGATATTAGGGTTACTCCAGTCTACATCTTAAACACTGATCTCGTGAATGTATTCGAAAAACTATTTAAACTGATGGAGAGTAGTTTTGGATTGGATCTTAGGAAGAAATTACTCCCTGTGGGAACAGTGAGGCCCTGGCACAGGGTGCCCAGAGCAGCTGTGGCTGCCCCTGGATCCCTGGCAGTGCCCAAGGCCAGGCTGGGCAGGGCTGGGAGCAGCCTGGGACAGTGGGAGGTGTCCCTGCCATGGCAGAGGGTGCAATGAGGTGAGCTTTAAGTGCTTTCCAACCCAAACTGGTTTGTGATTTGTTAACTGGAGTTTAACTGGATATCCCTGCTCAGCCAATCTTGCTGGTAGAACAATCCTAAAGATACTGCAAGTTCAAGCAATAAATAAATCCATGGTGAGAGCAGAAATAGATCTGAAAACTCCTGAGGCAATTTTCTCTGCTCTAACCCCTAAGCAACGTGTGTTTTCTTTTGTCATGGTTTGGTCCAGGGGAAAAGAATATAGGTGAATGTGATTTCCCAGGTTTCTGTCATTTTGTGTTGGATAAAGGGCTCAAAAATGCTTTCTACACTGGCTCTTGACTTAAATCTACAGAAGGTCAGCATCGGAAAACACTTTTGTCAGTGCCTTGAGAAAAGGGGGTTAAGTGGACCTGAATTCTAAGTCTTATTGCTTTTAATATAGTTGAATAAGCAGCTCATTCAGCTGTTACTAAGTTGGTGTGTTTTCCTGTTTTCCTGGCCTCCTAGAGAAGTGGGATCAGCGTGTGATCTGTGCGCAGAGGGAAGAGTCCTGGTGCAGTACGCCTTCAGCGCCTCTTCTCCCATGCCCTGCGATCCCTCGGGGCACTGGAGCCCACGGGAGGCTGAAGGTGAGTCACAGGGGTGGGAGCAAACACAAGGTGGGACAGAGGGTGGGACAGAGCAAAGGGGGAGCCACAAAAACAGGGGGAAAATCTGGGAGTGATTGGTTATACCTGCATGTAACGTGGACAGAGCTATGAGGCATAGGCACACTGTGCCCTAAAGGAATGCCACTGGCTCCAATACCTGTGTTTTGGCCCCTGAGCCCTGCCCCTGCCCATGAATTAAGTGAATTCCAGCAGCTGAACATGAATTTCACAAAGCAGCAGAGTGCCAAGAAATGCTGACCATTCACATCTGCCAGACGAATTCCTCAGGGGAGCTGTTTTCTCCCTCTGCTCCAGCTCCAAAAGTGAGGAGTCATTTTTTATTTGGGCCTGATTTGTGCTGCCTTCACTTGTGGTGAACAGCAGTGGGCTGGAAGGAGGTTGCCCTTTGGGCCAGTGCCCTGCAGCAGGAATGCAGGTGACCACGTCAAGCCCTCTTGTTCAGGGTGTTTTGCAAGTCATTCTCTTGGAGCCTGTTGGAGGAACAATGGTCTGCAGGGCTGCTTGAGCACTGCCATTAGATCTCCATCATTAACTCCTCCACACGTCCCTTCCGCTATGTCCCTGGGTGTGTGTGGTGGAGCATATTTAAGATTGTACCAGGCAAAGGTCAGCCATCCCAAATCACAGTTTGGAAAGAGCAAAGCATTATTTCAGCCTGTCCCTCACCAGCTTTTCCTTCCGGAGCAGCCACACTTCACCGTGAGCACACAGGTGAGTCACTGAGCCCCAAGGGCAATCCTGGATTTTGCAAACTCATTACACAAATACCTCCTTATGTTAAGGGTTTATTTGTCCTGCAGCTAAAGCACATGGGCGTTATTCTGCAAGGAATATTATTTGGGCTGGTGCACAGGAGCTCTCCCTTGTCCTAAGGTCAGGACACGTGCAACGAGCTGTGCCCCTGCTGCTTGATGGGACAGTGGTCAGTGTCCTCTGCCCCACACACCTGTGTCCCAGGTGTGTTTCACTCCAACTCACCCCCTAAATTTAGAACAGGTTGCCCAGAGCAGCTGTGGCTTCCCCATTCCTGAAAGTGCCCAAGGTCAGGTTGGATGGAGCACCCTGGGATAGTGGAAGGTGTCCAGGCCCATGGCAGGGGTGGAGCTTTAAGGTCCCTTCCAAAGCAAACTATCCCATGATTTTAGGACATGCAAGGCTGCTGGGTACAGCTTAGAGCACACCTGGCCTGTGGGGGGAAGCTCCATCCTGGGAAGCAGCACTCTGAGTATGAGGGTGATTGGATCACCCAATAAACAGCATTAGCAAAGTTTGGATCACTTGCAGTAGTAGCTCAGGGTAGAAGGTGGAATTTCCTCTTAGCCAAGGATTACAAGACTTTGAAACCTGTTTTTATTTGGAACAAAACTTGAAACATTTGAAATTCTACATGAAGGAAAATTAAAAAAAAAAAAAGTGTTTGAGGCCGGCCAAAATGTTTTGTTTAGCTCAGATGAACTTTGGTTAAATTATCACATTTGAAAATATACACTTTTAGTATAGAATCTAGGGCAAAAGCAACTTTGAATATCAAAATGGAAAGTGTTTCAAGGTGCAAAAGTGAAAAGGTTTCTCACAAAAATGTCAAAACACAATGTTCCCATAGTGTTAAAAATTTCTTGCCATTTTCTCTTCCAGGATAAAATTTTGGCCAAATAAACCCAATTTTGCAAAGTGTTTTTATTTTGAAAGAACTGTGTATTCCATTGAAATATGCAGTTCCATCAAAATTTCTCCACCAAGCTTTGGCTTTATTCTAGATCTCACACGTCTTGCCAGAGGCATCATTCCTAGAGAAACTAAGCTACTCTAAGATTTATTACTCAGCAGCATTTTGCATTTAATTTCCTCTTCTTGCTGTGTGTGCCTGCATGTTCTTAACTGTGAAGGGTGCAGTCTGATCCTTATCTGTCTCATTTAGTCGCTCCTGTGCTACTTCTATGGAACAGAAGTTTGGTAATCATGTCCTCAGGATTAATGAGTTGTTGCCACTTTAGGGTATAAAATATACCCAGTGTATGGTGTTTGTTGCTCCATGATTTTCTGTCTCCATGATTTTCTGTCTCCACCACCCCACTCCTCTGCCTATTTGCACTTGGTCTGAGTTACAAATAGCAGTTAGATCATTGTCTGGCTTCTTTAATTGTCTATCTGTGAGTACTCAAGCTTTAAATTCACTTTCTGCAGGGGTTCTTGGGTGTAAATCTCCACTGCTGGAATGTCCATGGAAAGCAAAGACAAAAGAGGCACAAGCATAGCCAAAATGAACTTATTTTAAAATCTGAGATGACACACATGGAAAATGTTCTGTAGGACTCATCCAGCTTCTGAGCAGAAAACCACACACTCCCCACGTGTCTCTGGAGCAGCTCTGCTTGGGTTTATCTCATTTTCCTGAGGTCTCCTACCCCAGGCAGCTGCACCAGCAGTTGTCTGGGCTATGTGGGAGCTGTGCCCATTGCAAAACCTTGCTGTGGGCAGTGCCCTTCCTAATTCCCTTCTCATTCCTGAGCATGGTGGGATCCAACACTGAGGCTGAAGCATCTCATGGTTCTTTCTCAGCCCGTTGTGGCCCCTGCACGAGGGGCTGCTTATTCCTTGGCAGGGGTTGTTGGAAGTCTCATGAGATCAGGCAGCTCTGATTTACTCTTTATCTTCACCGTAAAGCCAGAAGGATCTAACCTACCTGGATTCTCACCAGCAGCACCAGCTAGGTCAACAAACCTTACAGCACCTCCATAACTCTGTCAAATGGGGGGTTTATGTAAGAAAGGTGATTTTGGCTCAAGCCCAGTGGGTACCTTTGCTTGCTGTGCAATATATGCATATATCAGTCAGTTCCTCCTGCCTGGCTCACTGCTGACTGAGAGAAGTGTGAGATTATTATAAAAATGTTGCTGCCTTGCACTGCTCTAGAGCTCAGCCTTTTCCTGGGTCTAATATTTCCCTCAAGAGCAATTCTTTCTGTATCGTAATTGTCCCAGCTGGACATTGGAGTCCCATTGGGTGGTTCCTTTATCTTGACCACCTAGGAAATGTGGCAGGTGAATTGCACTTGTAGGAGGGGTGGAATTCTGAGAGAGATGGGCTCTGAGGCTCTGTCCTTGTGCTGGGGAATTCATCCCAGTGACTGCACCTAACTGTACAATGAGGGATTGACAGACCAGGCTGTAGGACAGAATTTCAAGGAAAGGCACCCTCCAAACCTGCCATCCCTGCTCTCCAACCAGGACATGGGGTTTGGCTCTGCCTCACAAACCTCACATTCCTGTTTTGTGTTAGGCAAGACGTGATGTTGCATGAGATGCTGTTCTGTGTCTGATCTGTCTCATAAGGCAAAGGATTTTCAAAATCTGAGTGCAGAGGGAAGAATAGCTTCTACACCCTTTCTACATACAAATATTTGTAATTTTCAGAGTATTTACCACTCTCTAGAAATCCAGTTATATGAAATAAGGTTTTTGTCCTCTTCCATAATTAAATAAATCTTTCTTACCCAGGTCTAGGTGTTGGATAATATTTAAAAGAGTCTCTTTATCTCAACTCCATTGAGGTTTTTATGAATGACTACAATCTGCCACCTGTTTTGGGGTAATGCTCTGTGTGCTAAGCTCCCTGGAGGCTGAGTCAAATTCATGCATCTCCAGGGATCGCACACTGACCTACCAAAACGTGCAGGTTTGTTTGGAATTTAAGTCTTACTGAGCCTTGAACTGACAGAGGTGAATTTGCAGGATCCCAGGTGGGGACGCACTGGGCTCTGAGCCATTAGCTCCATTTTCCTTTCTGCAAGAGGGCAGTGGTAAAATTCACACATCTTTCCAAAGCCCTCTGAGATGCTGGAGTTAAAAAAGACCTTTGGGCTGCAGTCAGGAGTTTGCTGTGGGTCTGAGAAAGCCGTCAGAGGGCTCAGCCAAGCACACCCAGCTGGCAATGAGGGTGAGATAACGTGAGCTGAATGGGGTATTGCTGCTCACAGTGATTATCCACTCACACACTTGCCAGGGGGGAAACTCGAGCGTGTTAAATGGACCTCTGGCTCTCTTCAAAATGTATCACTGCTGTGGTCCCTCCAGATGCTGGTCTTGGTGGCATTCCTGCTGCTCTGTGCCATGTGAGGAGGAGAGAGGGGCTCTGGGATACGGGAGGTGAGGGGGAGGCATGAAAAGTTGGGCATCTGCAGGACAATAACATTGAATCGCAGGAAGGCTGCCAGGAAATCTAGTCTGCATCTGGGTTCATTTGGTATGAACAGGAGAATTCCCTGAGCTGTTTATCCTTGACGAAAGAGACACATTTCTAACACTTCATTGAATCACAGACAATCAGAATAACCTTCACACGTTGCCCTTTTCTCTTTAAATTAGTAGTGATGTCCTGTTTGTCCATGTATGCCCAGTAGTTCATCTTGCTTTTTTCCTCAGTTGCAAACAATTGTGCTGTCCTTTTTTTCCCCTCTGCCTTCTGCATTTCTCTCCTCTCATTACCTTTCTTTATCTTCTTTTCTGTACTTTGCCTTTTCCCTGTCATGCTCGCCTCCCTTTTTGTGTGATTATTTGGGAAGGAAAAGGAAATTTATAGCTCTCACTGGATTCTGTTACCAACTGTTCCACCCGTCTGACCCCTCTGGGTCTTGCAGTCCATGACTCCACGCCAAGTTGTAATGTTACCATAGTATTTGGGAACCCAGCAAGCATTGTGGCTTTCATTATTTTTTAGTACTACCTCCCATGTAGTTGAACACAGCCAATGGTGAGAAGAGTAAAAGCACAAGCGCCTGTTGTTCCATCACAATGAGAGCAAAGAGACAGATCAGACCTGTGCTCCATGTGCCTCCAAAAAAGGGGCCTTGCACAACATGCTAGATCAACCTGTAAATGCCACAGGAGTTGCCCCTGAACAGCACAACTGCTTCTTGGAACAAACAAAGGCTCTTTTCTTGTCTTTGTTAAAGGCAAAAATATTGTATTTTCGAATGAGAGGCAAGGGAATAAGTAGGAGGTGAACTGGAGGCAAAGTGACTCTGTTTATCAGGTAAATTACTGAGTGGAAGAGGTAGAAAATAGCATTGTTTGGCACAGAGTAAAACACTAGAAATAGGAAATGCAGGCCCAGCTGCGCTGGCACAGAGTGTGTTGTGTGGTGTCCATTCCAGCTGGGCACTTAAACTGGGTTTGTGTCTCCCACCTGGCCAGGAGACACTGGTGTTCTGTTCCTCCTGCCCGTGCTGGCCCTGCCTGTTCTGGTGAAGTAAATAATTGGTTTCCTAGACAGATATGCTCTCCTGCCACAAGCCTGCCTTTAGACTGATGCCAATGAAAACTCATGTTCGCTGACTTCTACTTCTTCTGTGCCCTCTCTTTGATCCCTTCTTCCCTTCCAGGGCACCCTGACGTTGAGCAGCCCTGTAAATCCAGCGTCAGGACGTGGAGTCCCAATTCTGCCGTCAACCAACACACGGTGCCCCCAGCCTGCCCCGAGCCCCAGGGCTGCTACCTGCAGCTGGAATTCCGCTACCCCCTGACTCCAGAGTCCCTCACAATCTGGGTGACCTTCGTCTCCCCAGACTGGGACTCCAGTGGAGCAGTGAATGACATCAAGCTGCTCACCGTCAGCGGCAAGAACATTTCGCTGGGGCCGCAGAATGTCTTCTGTGACATCCCCCTGACCATAAAGCTGGACGTGGGGCAGGTGGGAGAGGAAGTGTATGGGATCCAGATCTACACCTTGGATGAGCACCTGGAGATCGACGCTGCCATGCTGAGCTCTGTCCCCCACAGCACCCTGTGCTCAGGCTGCAAACCCATCAAGTACAAAGTGGTCCGGGACCCCCCTTTCCAGTCTGGATCTCCAGTGGTCATCTCAAACCTCAGCAGGAGATTTGTTGACACGTAAGTAGCTGCTTTCCAGAGAGCTGGGTAGACCAAAGCAATGCCCTGTTCTTCTCATCTTTAGGAAGGATGTTGAGATGCTTGAGTGTGTCCAGAGGAGGCAACAAGGCTGGTGAGGGGCTTGGAACACAAACCCTGTGAGGAATGTTTGAGGGAGCTGGGGATGTTTAACCTGGAGAAGAGGAGGCTTAGAGGTGACCTTATTGCTCTCTACACCTTCCTGAAGGGAGGTTGCAGACAGGTGGGGTTGGGCTCTCCCACCAGGCAGCACTGACAGAACCAGAGCACACAGTCTCCAGCTATGTCAGGGAAGGGATAGGTTGGACATTAGGAAAAAGTTTTTCACCAAAAGAATAATAAAGTACTGGAATGCTCTTCCCAGAGAGGTGGTAGAATCATCATCACTGGATGTGTTTAATAAAAAACTGGACATGGCACTTGGTGCTATAGTCTGGTTGAGGTGTTAGGGCATAGGTTGGACTTGATGGTCTTAGAGGTCTCTTCCGACATCATGATTCTGTGTGATTCTGTGATCCTTCTAATGTCCAGCACTACAAGTGATGGTTAAGGTGTTCAACTAGACAGATGTGCCAAGAATTACCAAGATAGGATGTCCTCATAGTTTGTATCTGAAACCAGGATCATTAAACCTAAATGAGATAGCCTGAGATTTCATGGGTAGTCTTTGAGAAATTTCTGAGCTGGCTGTACAGAGATGTGTCATTCAGGTTTTCTTTAACTAGATATCACTAATTAAATGTTTAAGCTAACCTAGATGAGGACCTCTGGAATAACATGGTCATAATTTCCTTGGCAATCTTTTGAAAGTAATATTTTGGTGGAGAAGGAGAGAGCAAGGCTTTCAGTGCTGGAGCATCAATTAACTGCTCAAGAAAGTGTGCAAAGAAATAAATGTGCATGTTCATGTGTATAAACGTGTTTCACCCACTCCATTTTCTGCTTTCATGGGTCACTAAACATAGTTGTGTTGGTGTGAGATTGTTCTGAAATGGGAAACATGGCAAATGCACCAGTTTGTTGTAGAAGCTGTGTGTCATCCCAGATACAGTTACAGTCATCTAGTAAAAGGATGCATTACTGTTAAGGAAAGTTCAAAATATTTACTAATTTCAAGGAGATCCATGATCTACCCATAAGCATTTGCCAGAAAGAAAAACATCTTTTGCATAACATGATTCCCTGGAAATGATTCACTCATCTGTGGGAGCAACATGAAGCTCTTTTGAAAAATGAACACCAGATAAAAGGAAACCTGCTAAGAAAACTGCACTCTAATTTAGAAAAGATGATCTAATTAGTACAGCTAATATCAAGGAAGCATACATCATTATGGTCTTCTAAAGCATATTTAAATAGAATAAAAATGATTAATTAACAATTCAGTAATCACAAGCTACCATCCCTTTTCATAGCCCAATTATGCATCTCAGAAGAGGCAAATTGTCCCTACGGGTTTAAAAATTTAAGGTAACTAACAATAGTGACTCTAAAAACAAAACCCAGGACATCACTAAGATTACTCATGTGCTGAAAGTTAAGCATGTGCTTAAGTGCTTTCTTGGGTTGTAGCCTTGTTCAAACAATTGCTGGCACTTAGCATGAGATGGATATTGGCATATTGGAAATGTGGAAAGTGGTGAATTTTCCCAAGATTTTGCTGTGAAAGCATCTTTGCCTGAAACCTAGCCCACTCTCATTGGAAAATGGGACTGGTTTGGTTTGAAATATTTGCATACCTTAGCACAAGTTCCCACAGAAACAGGTCCAGTTTTGACTTCTTAACACAATGTGAAAGAAAAAAGAGAAACCCAAAACATAACTTGCATTCTGAATTCTGTTTCTTTGTCTTTTATTATGATTTTGTGGGTAGCTTACAGCTAGCTCAAGTGGAGGAATGCTCTAAGAATTAAATCAGTAGCCAGGAATTAATGACAGTTTTCCTGAGAGTCATTGATTAAATCACATTGGCTAACAGCACTGTCCCTGTCTGTATGTCTCAGGTAGTGACACAGCCAGCTAAAAATCAGACAGAACATTTAATTTAGTCTTTCTGGGCTCCACCTGTGATCAGTGGACAGAAATGGGTGCCCCTGGAAGCTGGCACAGCCAACCTGAGAACCAAATCCCCTCCAAACCCTCCAGGCTGTCTGGGCTCACTTCCTCTGTGTCTTACTGGGACTAGAGGGAAAATCCCACCTGTGAGCTCTGGGAAATGAAGTTTTAGTCACTGGGTGAGGAGATATGCAGATTCTCAAGCACTCATAGATGGCTTTGAGACTGTTTTGGCTGAATGAGGGTGCCCAGAGCAGCTGTGGCTGCCCCTGGATCCCTGGCAGTGCCCAAGGCCAGGCTGGATAAAGCTTGGAGCAGCCTGGGACAGTGGGAGGTCTCCCTGCCATGGCAGAGGGTTTGCAGCAAGATGATCTTTAAACCATTCTGCGATTCATGACTTCTGCATGTGTTTGAACTTTTGAGAAGTGAGATGAAATTTTTATCATATCATCCGGGCACAGCACTGATCTGTATCCCCTGGTGATGGGGAGATCCAGGGGCTGCTGCTGGACCATACCTTGAGACACGACAAACTCCCTGAAACTCTGCATGGGGTTGTGGTTTTCTGGTAGAGGCAAAAGCAATGTGAATTTCCCATTGGAACCCTGTGCAAAGACTAGCCAGAGTCTCTGCATTCCCTTAGCAGGAAGGCAAGGACAAGGGAATTCAGGGACAGTGGCACTGGGCCATGCTCCTGCTGATGAATATGTGTAGAGGTAAATGCTGTCTCCCTCCCCTGTTACATCTGCCTGTTTACCTCATTCTGCACCACTGGAATTCAGCATATTTGTGCAGCCAGCCTTTGCAGCCCCTTTATCTCCCTGCGAGCCCCAGGCCAGTTGCCCCTCCTTGGTGCCCTTGCATGTTTTCCATATTAAATAAAACAACACCCCCACATGTTCTGTGGAAGGCTATTTTGAAGGCAGTCACATATCTTTACACTTGCCTCCTCTGACCTTGATCTTTACTTTCTCTTTTTCTCCCAAGGAAAATATTTGCTTGCACTGTTATCTGTAAGCAAGATCCTTTCCCCAGGTGTGGTGATGCTGAAAGAAAAATTAATTTCTTTTACCTTCTTCCTGTCAAAGAGAGGAAACTTCCTTTTAAGCTGAGAGGAGAGACAGCCTTTAATGGATAGCCCTTGCCTAGTCAGCAGTGGGTGCTCCACAGAGGAGAGTAAATAACTACAACAGTGGAAACATTTTATTAAGAAATGCAAAATAATGCCAGACCTTCTGTTCTCAAGCGGAATTTTAATCTCAATTCTTGGCTCAAGTTGAGGCTTAAACATTAATTTCTGAGGGACAGGACCTTATCCAGGACCTTATCCTTGGACCTTACAGAAACCAGGCAAGACACACTCAATTCCACAGCGTGTGATCAGCCAGGAGTGCTGGTATCTGGGATACAAAATGAGACTCAGAGCCTAGGAGAAGAGAAGAAACCTAAATAAATCAGTGGGGGGAAAAAAAGAGGTCAGGCCAGGTGCAGCAGAGAAGTGCTGAGTCTTCACACCACAGCAACTGATAAGGAAGGAGCCTCATCTGCAAGTCTCAAAGTCTCAGCTCACAATTTAATGCAATGTGTGGGTTGTGCACATGCTCAGAGGCTTTTCTCTGGAAATACTGAGTGACATGGTCACAATGGCAATTGAGGTAGTGGCTTTTCGCCATTACACTCACATTGTTGTGTTGGAGAGTTTTTGAAGAGCTCAGTGATTTTTTTTTTTTTTAACCTTTTTTGATTTATAATTTTTTTAAGAGCTCAGTGAGCAGGCAGTGCCCAGAGCTCTCTGGATGGTGTCATTCCCAGCCCGTGTTCCCCATGGCACTCCCAGTATCCCAGTTTGTGAGCAGTGAGGAGCAGAGTGCTCTTACCAGACCTACGTGCTCTCCTCTGGCAGACCAAGCCAAGACACACTGAGGTTGGTTTTGGAAAGTTGTCAGATTAACTGAAAAACTTTCAAAGAGTTGGAAATTTTCCCAAGTTTTCTTCCAAAAACTTTGTAAGAAGCCTCAAAGTGTGGTGGACAGCACTGGATCAGGTTGTCTTTGTGGTGTTAACCAGTAGGGTTTTTTCAAGACAAAGGCATTGACTGAAATAACCTGAGAAAGGATCTCAGCACGAAGCTCTGGTACAAGGTTTGGGTTTGCAGAACTGAGTTTCTCTAAGAGGCAAGTTTGCAGTCCTGTGATATGTTATTCTGAGCCATTCCTTCCAGAGCTTTGGTACTGAGCTGACACATTGAGATCCTGCATTCAGACTTCAAAAAAGAAACACTGAGAAAGAAGCTTGCATTTTCTTGTACAGGGAATAGGTTTTTCTTCTCCACTTTCTTCTCAATTTTGGCTATTTTGCACTGACATTCTATGGCTAAACCTTTTCTGTTGCTTGATAATAGTTGGAAGGGACTGATCATCATCTGTGTAAACAGCAGCTCTTGTTCAAGTAAGTACAATATTTTAAAATATGCTGTTAGAATCAGGGCTTCCATTCAGTACTGAACTTGTAAAATCCATGTCATTTCTTGGGTTTTAACTCTGTTTTAACACCTCAAGGTGGTGGACTAAGATCTCACTGTGGCTTCCTGGAGTGTTTGCAGAATGACAGAGAAATTGCAACCCTCAGGATGGCAGGGGGCTGGAGGGCTCCTGTGGCTCTTTGTGAGTCCTTAGTGTTCCATTGCTCATGAGTCCTCAGCAGTTCATGTGCTTTAGCCCTCTACTTCATCCAACACAATAAATTGTTTCCAAATTTGCCTTATTGATGCATATACCATTTGTTACTGGTCCCCAGTTGGAAGGAGCGTATAGTCAGTGAAATGGGAAAATGGAGACAAATGGAAAGTGACTTTTTAGTCTGAAGGCTCCTGCAAATATGAACAAGCAGAGAGGCTGAAGAATCATAATGAGCAAGACAATGGATTTTCTTTTTCCATGGACAAAGCTATTTTGAGCTTTCCTAAGAAGCAAACACCTTTCTGTCCCAGGTTTCTCTTACCCCTGTAATTTCCTTACAGCCACTTATTGGCTGTGCCTTTTATCCCCTGAACTCAAGAAGAAGAGTGCATTTAACTGACCCTGGCCCTGCTGAATGGACTGGGAAATTATAAATATCACACTGATGATATCTAAACCCAAGTCCCTGCAGAATGCAACACTAAAACGTCACAGCGACATCTGTCCTTATTATGGCATTCCTTCCTTCACCTCAAAGATCTATTTCTCTTTTTTTTTCTGAAAGTCTACCAGCCAGAGGAATGCATGATCTAAAGCAGCTAAAATGAATTGCCAAATCTGTCTGTCATGAAGATAATTAACACCATATTTCCACCCAAACAAGATACAGATCAATGGGTGCTTTTTCTCCCAACACCAAAAGCTGAAGCCCATATTATCACCCATCTTCTGCTCATCCCTCCTCCACAGTTACTATGCCAAACCTCTCTCAATATGCCAGGAAATACTGGGGAGTATCTAAGATGGGACTGAAATATTAAGAAAATAGAAACTTTGAATGCCTAGATTTATCTGCAAGGTTGTCCATGTGATGCTGGTGTGCCACACATCTGGATTCTCAGCTGGCTTTAGAATTGTAGATGGCATTCCAGCTGTCCTTGTGCAGGAACACTTACCCAGCTACCCTGGAAAAACCTTGCCTTGATGTGTGCAAGGACCTCCCATGCTTCTTCATCCCCCTGATGGTTCATAGTTGCCTTGCAATTGAATAAATCATAGAATGATAGAAACATGGAATGGTTTGTATTGAAAGGGACCTCGAAGATCATCTCATTCCAACCCCTGCCATGGGCAGGGACACCTTTCACTAGACCAGGTTGCTCAGAGCTTCATCCAGCCTGGATTTCCAATTAACTGCTCTCTTCACCTCTCACTTGCAATAGAGAGTTTCCAGTTTACTCTGACTTTCCTGGTCCTAACAAGTGTAATATTGTCTTATACCAACATATGGACGATTTCAAGACATCCAAACCTGTAAATTATTCATTTCTGCATTATAACTCCATCTTTCTCTACATTGACTGAGCCTATTTACCAATTCTGTATGTCTCTAGATATTTGAACTTTTGGGTTTCTGATTTTTTTTTTCTTCAGGAAATGTTTGTTATTCAGACTCAAAGTGATAAACTGAATGTAAAAATTCCATTTTCATTCAAATTAATTTTTCTATCCATCCTATTGCTGCTACTAGATGCAAATGCAAAACACTGTGTCTGTTGTTGAGTCACTGACTATTTAATGCCCACTCTCACATTGCACACTACCAGGGAAATGCTGTTATTGAAAGCATTTTTCACTAGTCTCCAACTAGGAGGTTTCTTTGCCATAATTGCACACTTCTCCATATCTCCATATTATTTTTTCTTTAGTAATAGGTTAGAGGTCCCTGGCTATATCCATATGACATTTTACAGCTCCTCTCCAGTAGAAACACTTTTACCAAGCTTCAGCAGGAACAGATTTACTCTTATTCACACTTTCTTGCTCATTTCTACAAGCTTCCCTATCATTAGATTTCCACACTAGCTTTCCATGGAAAAAGGTATTTTGAGCTTTCCCAAGAAGCAAACACATTTCTGTCCCACCAGGTTTCTCTTATCCCTGCAATTTCCAGTTTCAGGTTCAAGAACTTGCCTAGTTTTTCATGCAGAGACCTTTTGTTAAGGAGTAAATATTTCATTTTTCCCTTGCAGATCCTACTTCCCTAGCAGGAATAGTGACCATGCTGTAACTGCACAAAAGCCTTGTCAGTGAAGAGCTTTGAGTGTGGTCAGTTTTGGCCAAGTTGTGATGTTTGATATGCAGCTGGTGTAGGGCAGTGTAGCATTTTTGCTGATGACCACGGGGCTGGCATTGTCCCTGTCCTGCTCTGAGGCCATTCCTGGCCCTGGCTGTGTCATCAGCAGCCAGTACAGATTGCTGTTCTTGCTTAATGAACCTGGAAATCCCCCATGATGCAAGAACAGAACAATACGGGACAATTGCCTGTCCCACACCCTTCCCTCCCAGCACCAGGAAACTGCTCATGGGTTCACCTGCCCCTAACAGAGGTGATGTGCTGTGGGAAGGAGACTCCTCCACGCACTGCCAACACCCCCTGGGGAAATTCTTTCCTTTCCCAGCAGTTTCCTCACCTGTGGCTTGCACGGGTCTGGACAGGGAGGCACAGGGGTGAGTGATGCTGCTCCCTGTGCCAGGCAGGAGCACACAGCCCTGCTCTGCACTGAGCCAGGAAGAGGAAAAAGATGAAAACTGCCTCTATTCCCTCTCCTGTTCCTGCTTCTCTCCTTCGGGTGTCGTGCTGTTAAATCCTGAGGTGGTGGTTGTTATTATTTATAGCTGGGTGTTTCGCAGAGGAAATTCACAGTGTGTCTCCATCCAAAGAGCTCCCAAAGAAGTGTTGGGGGCCAGTGGTGCTGCTGCTCTCAGGGGTGATGCATCTCCACTTGGCTGATGTGATTTGACAGCTGGAAGCCACATTCTGATGGCTTTCCTTCTTCCCTTGCTTTCTTCATTAAAGGTGCCAGGTTATCTTTGCAACAGAAGCAAACCTGCTTCCTGACCTCACACACAGAGCAGATAGAGCAATTTTTTCCCTTAACACCCTCTGCCACATTGCCTTAACCATGCCCTGGAGAGGAGAAAGAACAATTTGACACTCTTTGCCCATTCAGGAGGCAGCTTTTCCGCTGAGCCTGTGCAGGGAGGCCGTTTGGTGCCAGCTGTAGTGATAGATTTGTGGTTCCTCGCTGTTGCGGTTTCTTATGTAACGCTGGAACTAAAGCTGGCACTTGACAGAACCCGGAGCTCCTGTTCTGGCTCGGCTGCACATGATGCAAGAATAAAGGTAGTAAGGGTAGGTTGATATCTTTATGGGTTTGTGATCCCAAGACAGGGCACCCCAGAGGAATTTTTCAGGCTGGGTCTATTTTTGAAGGATGGGATTGCCCTAAATGCCCCACAGCCGCCACTCCTAAATAAATTACTTCAGGAAAGAGGGACTGCCCCATCTGGGGAGTGACACTTGGCTTTGGCACCAGCTCTGCTCCAGCCAGGGACTCCCCAAGGACTGCTGCTACACTGAATTCCAAAGTACCAAAGATTCGAGTACCATTGAATTCCAAATCTCCAAAGTACCTCTTGGGCAATACACAGAGGCTGTAGAGAGATCAACCTGTAGACTACAACTTAGCCATGTGCAAGTGTCCCTAAAAAAGTGAACATTAACAGCTGTCCTATTATTGTCCAAATAGATACTATTAGAAATTTATATATTTAATCATTCCCAGCCAGGGTGGAATTTGAACTCATGACCTAGAAGTAGTAGCAGAGTTTTCAGCTGCAGGAGAAAAAAAAATAAAAATAGAAGGTCAAACAGGACTTTTCCTGCTGGGTAAAATAATTTATTGCAGGTGCAACAGTCTCAGATATGTGGTAAATTAGGCTGTGCATTATCTCATGGATAATAACTTCTCTCTGATGTTTGGCTTCTTGTGTGCATCCTTATTTTGGGCTCTAAATAAGATAAGAAGCACCAGAAATCTCCCAGGAATAACAAATGCATTTTCTTTGCTTGATTGAGGAAATAAATATTGGACAGACATGTGTTATGCAACAATTTAAAAATAACTCTCTTGTAAAACTTGGAGTGAGCCTCGAATACTGCAGAAGTAGCAGAAATGTGTTACCTACCTTTTTATCAGCCAGCCAATATAGCTTTTCTCAGCTACTTTTGCTGAACTATTGGCCTGATCATTTCCTGGGCATTTTATTTTAATATATTTTCGTAGGAAAGGCATTCCAAGTCTCGGTTAAATTTGAATCTACGTTCAAGCAGGCGAGGGTTTGGAAAGAAAGCTTCAGTGAGATTGAAATGCCTCTGTTGTCCTTTATATCTTGTGGAACCTGGTGACACACAAGACAAAAGTGTGTCCAGGCTATGTTGGACAGGACCCTGGGCAACCTGGTCTAGTGGAAGGGTTGAAATAAGATGAGTTTTAAGGTCCCTTCCAACCCAAATTCTGGAATTCCATGACTTTAGATCTATCTCTGCATGGTGGGCACCCATCTTGTGATTGTTTCACCCAAACTTCTCTCAGTCTTTCTGGTCAGGATCTCCTTAAATGAATGGTGACATTGGCCATATCTGTGCTGATATCCCACTTCCAGCAATTTCCTGGTGCTTTTGTGATAGGAAGAGCAAGAGAAGAAATCTCCTTCTTCTTTTCAAATTGTCCTTCAGAGACGGTGCCTGGAATTTGATACCCCAAATTATCAGTCCCTGAAAGCCCAGTGCAGTAAACCAGATCATTTATTCACAGTGGTACAGCATTTTTTTTAACTGTAAGACCAGTTGCAGATGTAATGACAGTAGAGGAAATTAGCTCATGATGGGATTTTAGGAAGAGGCTAGTGGAAGTATGTTCAGTAATGTTCAGTTATTAAACCATTAGAGATCCCACTGGAGACCAGCCAGTAGGATTTCTCATAATCTGCAGTGGTTTACAGCAAAACACAGAACCCCTGAGGAGGGAAATGACAAAATGTTCCTCTGGAAGTGTTGCCTCATCTCCTCACCCATTTCTGTGCTCTGCTCTGCTCTTGGTGTGAAAGCACATCCCTGTCTGTAATCCCGCCCTCCTCCACAGCCCTCCTGCCTGGAACCCCCAAAATAGGTCCTGGTGAGGTGGGATGGTGGATGTGAAACCAGAGAACACTGCAAACATCTGTGTTCACTTGGGGCCCAATCTCAGCTCCACTGAAAATGCACAAAATAACCTCCACTGGCTCCAGGAGCCTTCGGATCAGACACTGTGAGTGTTTGCTCCCATGGCTCTGTTCACCATTTTGGTGGGATTACAGGGAAACAGGAGGGTATTGAGTACTGAAAATCAGCTCTTGGCTCAGGCCTGTTGCAAATAAATCCAAGAACTCAGGTCTGGATTCAGAGAAGGTGAAGTAGATTATTCCGCCAAGCTGACCACCCTAAACTTTGGAAGAGATTTCTGCCCAAACTCAATGGAATGGCGGAGGGATGAGGGCAGCAGCAGCAGTTCTCCCAGTCCAGGTTGTTATCCAAAACTTGAGGGGTCATCCAAAATTTGGTTTCTTTTTGGTGATCCAAAGGTTGGCTCCCAGGGTGTGGTGGGCAGGGCAGGGTGTGCATCAGGCATTCTCCTGCAGTGTGTGCAACCAGGCTGGTGCTGTTACAGACATCACGTCACAACTGAGATATGGGTAAGGGTGTCAGGAGCCAGGCAGTGCTCAGAGAGGCATGATGCAACAGGCAGAGCTTCATCAGTGACAGTGACAGCCTTGACAGCAGTTATCCTGTCCCAGCCTGCTTGCTGGCTGTGTTTCTGTTTTCTCTCTGCTGCACTGGGACACCAAACAGTGTCCTCAGGTGGAGGATACTGGCACCATTCCCTCAAAATCAATGGAGAGCTGCTGGCTTCTGCCTGGAAATAGGGTTTTCTGCATTTCATGTCCAGCCTTCTGCCTGGAAATAGGGTTTTCTGCAAGGTAGTGATGGACTGAGAGTTGGTGATCTGAAAGATGGCAACTGAATTGAGAGTCCAAGGTTTTGTCTTACTGTAATGTATTGGGAACTTGATTGGGTGGAGAAGGAATGTTTGGAAGGTTTTCATCCTGAGTTCTGTGTGTTTCTTTTATATATTGTAGGTTAATAAAGGTTTTTTTTTTTTTCCTTCTATTCCTAAGCTGGAGCCTGCTTCACTCTATTCCTGGTCACATCTCACAGTAGACAGCTTCTGCCTGGAAATAGGTTTTTCTGCATTTCATGTCCAGGTTTCTGCTTGGAAATAGGTATTTCTGCATTTCATGTCCAGGTTTCTGCTTGGAAATAGGTTTTTCTGCATTTCATGTCCCCAGTCTTTCCTTCCTCAGCTAAACCACCCCAGCTTCCCCTCCTGTGGTGGCCACATCTGAGCCTCATGCTGAGAAGTGCTTCCATCTTGTTCAGCAGTGAAGAAGAAAACACAACAGATTTTTTTTCCCCTTCCTTCATTCCCTGCTTCTAATAGCAACCAGGTGCTCTGACACTTAACCTGTGTGCTGCCGTGAAATTGCCTGTCTGGTGCAAAAACCCATGTGAGGCCCAGGGCCTTGAGGATTTACTTTATCCCAGGATTTGTAACCTAATCTCAGTGAGATTGTCCATTTATATCAGCCATCTTAAAAATTCATATTTTTGTTGTTGTTAAACATGAGAGGAGAAAACCATCTCTTGACATTGTTTCTTTTGGTTTTTGTTTTTTTTTCAAGAACTATCTTTAAGGCCTTGGCTGCAAACTTTGTTTTTTTACTAAATATGCTACTGTGTTTTCAACTGATAGCAGGGCAAATGCTTGGAGGATTATATCAAAGTCTGCAGGAGTTAATCAGTTGCATCCATAGCTATAGGTTTGCTACTTACAAAACTTAACAGTCCTTGCATGAAAGACAGAGGAGAGCAGTATGTGTAAAAAAAAAATGTTCAAAATGAAGTGTGTTTAAGGTCCTAAACAGGACCTGGGTTTCAGAGCAGAGGTGCTGCAGGCAGACATGTAATCCTGCCCCAGGGCATCTTGTGCAGGCATGGAGCTGCTCCGAGCAGCAAATGCACCTCAGAGGGACAGATGAGCAGCCGAATCACAGTGGTTTGAACCTGCAGTGTTTTGCTGAGTTACTTGAGTTTTACACCAATGGAAATGAGAGCAAAGCTGCAGACTAGTTGCCTGATCGGGATTTGTGGTGATTATGAGAGTTGGTGATGGCTTTGGTTCCTAGAAATAGTCTAAGGATCAAAGGATATTTTCCTTTTCTAATACATTGGATCCTTTAACCTCTGACTTCAGTGCCAAGCCCATGGGTTATAACATAAGTGGGTAAGGTGGCTGGTTTAGGTGTTTGTTAAACTTTCTGACACAGCCAGAAGCAAAAGCTGAAAGCAGAAAGCAGAAAGTCCTGCTGGTACAGAATGTACCCACCCAGTGTCCAGCTCAGATTATCTGTTCAGGCTGTTTGCTGCTCCATGGTCCTTCATTGGAAACACCCAGTTCAGGTTTGAGTTTGGGAGCAGAAATTCACCATGCAATCCCCAGTCTCCCATCCAGCCCCTGAGTGTTCCTTTAGTACTCCAACTACCTTGTTTTGTAAACAAATCCTGTTCTTGTAAACAAATCATAAAAGAGCTGGAGGGCACAGAGCACACCCGTGGCCCCTGTTGGCACTTCTCTCCTCATAGAGACAGAGAGAAAAGCCTCTACAAGGCTGTTTCCTTGGCATTTGTGTCTTCTGAGTCAGCTCAGTATCTGAGAGAGAGGCAAGAGAGTTGTTTTGAGGCCTTTGCACCTGCCATGTTGCTGTGCTTATCCAAACAGGGAGAGCTTGGGCCACAGCTGAAATAACAGCCCGGCGCAATTCGGGATTTTTGACGTCCTTCTTGTGTTTACAGCATCCCACCCCTCCTCTCTCCAACTGCAGAGCCAGGCAGGAATTCTCTTCATTATCTTCTGCTGTGCTTCTCATGCCATTTTTATTAAAAAAAGGCAGAGCAAGGGGGAGCATATGTGTGAGAGGAGAGAAGAAGAGGAAAACAGTTGTATTTGTGCAGTCAATGGCAATGAGGGGGAAAGAATGGAAGTTGGGGAACTGATTTGTTTGGGTTGTCCTAAAGTGACCTCACCCCTTGGCTTAATCTATCAGCTGCTTTTGGAGCACCTGAGGATAGTGAAACTTGTGAACACCATGGTGTTTGTGGATATTTGGGGTAATTCGTGACCTCTGGAACTGGCACTTTTGGAGGCTGTGAGCAGCATGTGGGGACAGACTGGACAGCTCCAGGGCAAGGGATGGTGTAGACCTTCAGCTCTTCTGTTTGTGGTTGTAACCCAGTCCACCCTGGCAGCTGATCTAAAGCATTGCAAGGAGGGAAGATGTGGGGTTGATGCTGTTTGCTGCCAGCAGATTTCCTGTTTTGCTCGGCAAGGCTTCCTTGCTAGAGGAGAAGAGCAAAGGCGACAGTGTTAGAGGGAAACAGGGCTGTCACCAACAGGACAGGGCTCATTCTGGGCTGCAGAGAGGTGGCAAGGAAGTGTCATCTTTTGTCTCAAGTGTTTGGTGGCTGTTTAAGGTCAAAGACAGATGGGTCCTTCATGAGGACACCTCAGGTGTAGAATTTGCCTGTTTCACACAACACTGGCTGGGACAGCTGTAATTTAATTGGGGATGCTTAAGTCTGTGTCATCTTGTCTTTAAATAAGAGGAACACTGTCTGCTTTCATTGCTGTCTGACCATTTGTCTTTTCATAAGGTAGAAGCTGGGCTCAGCCTTAAGGATATTTTCAATTCTGTTGGAAACAAGTCTTTGCTGTATAAGAAACCCCCCTGGTGTTATTTGTAGTAGGAAAAACATATGCCATGGTAGTAGGAAAAGAGGCATAGGATGTTTGCTTTCCCTCAATGCTCTAACTGCATCTCAGGTGTGTCCTCAGATGCTGAAACCCTACAGCATGCATGGGGCAGATGTGGCTGGGGCAGGAACCCAAGAGCATGATTGTTTCTTCTGTAAATTCAATAATCCTTTAAACCCACCTTGGTCTGAGTAAAAAACAACTTCCCACAGGTATAACTTTTCCCATTAAGTTTTCCAGGAACACCCAAACTGAGAGCAGAGGTCCCTCGCCTGGGGGAGAGAAAGAGAGCAAGATTAACTCCACTGCCCAGCCTCCCCAGTAAAAACAGGAAAAGAATTAGAGGGTTCTATATTCCTGACCCTGGATCACTTGCCACAACAGACAGGAAAGTTACCCTGGTGGTATTTCACACGGCACATCTTAATTCTCCCTCTAAGCAGAGGGCTTGAGTCATTGCTTTTTAATAAGGCTGCCTCCCCACAGGCGGAAGCTGCAGCGATCAATGAGGCTTACTCAGTTCTGGAGGAGGTCATAAAAAGACCATGGATATACATTTAAAGAGTGTTTGTTCACATCCTTGATGTTCAAGATGTTTTTCTTCTCTCTCACTTCCTTAAGTTGCATCTCACAGAGCCACTGTGCACCAAGTCCTGCCCGGCAGCAAAGTGGAAAGGGCCCCTTGTTGCTGTCACTGTGCCACCAGCTCCCAGGGCACGTGGGAGAAGAAATAAATGGTCAAATATCACACTTTTATCACCACTTGGAGCACAGCTTGTCTTGCTGACATCTCCAGATACAGTCTGTGTAGGGGGACACAGTATGGGTAAATGAAGATAATGTAGAATGTAATCTTATCCCCCAACGAGTTGCAGCTGGACCCTATTACTAAAGGTTAGGAGCAGGCTGGATGATAACAGGCAACACCTGGAGCCAATAAGAACTAGTGGCATAAAAGGGTGGATTGGAGAAGTTGGAGGAGTCAGATACCTGCTGCAAGGACCAGGAGCAGTCAGTGCTCAGAGGAGCTGCCTGCGAGAAACGATGAGAAGGTATGAAACTCTGAGGACATGGAACCCTTGCACCATAATGACAAAAGAACTCTTGATATATAAGACAACATATAATGATAATAGAGTTGTTGTAATGTATAAGACAACAAGTCTAAACTATCAGCCTTGGTGTCCTATAGCTATAGAGAGGGAATAAACCCCCGGTTCTTGCATTACTCCCTTCCTCACTATGGGGCTGGGTTACTGCCTGGGGTATTGCACATATTATCTCTTAGCAGCTCTATTTCTCGAAAATGTGGGCACTGTGAAGGAATGCTGAAACTCCCAGTTGCTGCCAATATGACACATTTAGCAGTTCAGGAGGATATAAGTATCTCACGTTCCAGTTGTTGAATCGTGAAATGCCATGCGCATCTCAGTCAGCTTTTTGTCACACCTTGTGTCGGGCCAGGGTTAGCTGAAAGCATGATGGCTTCAGTTTTGAGTTTCTGAGGTGTTTTTTTGATGTTCTAGTCCAGCCACATCTCCAGCTCTGCCTGTGTGGTGCTGAAGAGCCCCTCTGGAGCAGACATCCCATTTGTGAGCTCCTCTGGGCACAGCTGGTTTGTTGATGCTGCCCTGGATGTCACACCCTGCTGTTACCCAGGGTAGGGAAGACTGTGAAGCTTCAGGGTGCTCAGAAGGGAATTTGGGATGTGGAGGACTCAGCCCTCTGGAGACCTGCCATTGCTCTATAGGCACCACATGTCTTCAGGCATTTGTCTTCCCTTTCTTTGAATTTAACCTAAGACAACAATATTGAGGTATCATGAGCATAAATAACTTAATAGAGCTTATTTTCTATCCAAATTTCAGAGGAATAAGGGGAGCCAGACAGTGCAAATAATGTGTAAGAAGTTTTGCTCACCTTCTTTTTGGAGAATAAATGGGTTTGGTTAGACATATTTTGCGTCATTAAATTTGAAGGGTCATTTGCCTGTCACAACACAAAGTTCCAAGAGCATTCCATCTTTGAGCAGATTGCAGTTGGATATCTCCCCTCCCTGATGTGCAGCAGGTGACAAGGTTAGAGCACAGCCCAGTGCCACAAAGCCAGCAGCCAATGTACTCCATACAAAGTTTTCCATGCTTAATCCATACAATTAAATAGGTCAGAGTTCTCCCCACCTAATAACTTTCATTTCCAATTTTCTGTCTTATTCACCCATGTACACATTCATCTCCAGCCACTTCATAATTCATAAACACCACGTTCTCTGTTGTGCTTGATTTGATTCTAGGTTTTCCTCCGCTGTATTCTGCAAACTTCCACACAAATGTGAGCTTCTCCTGTTGTTCCTTTGCTTACATGTGCACACCAATACTTCCCTCCAGTAAAACCCATGTGCAAGGCACACTCCCTGCTCGTAGCCTGCCTCATCACCTGGAGGTATTGGTGGAAATCACACCAAAAATCAGAATCTGCAAACTCCTATTTTGCACTCAGGACCACAATTTCAGTGCATCAGAAAGCAGTGCGGCCTTATTTTGCAGCTGCCCCAACTGTTCATTTGTTACCATTTTCAAAAATTGAATTTCTTTTTTTTGTGGTTAGCAGATCCCCAGTGACAAAATCCACATTTCTGCAAGTGTACTTGTTAATCTTAAATATTTTACAAATGGTTTTGAGACAGAATTTGAGAAACAACTGCTCTTTAATAATCAAAGATTGGCTCTGCTTTGATTTCGTCAGTATATATGAAAACCTCCCATCTTGGTAAGTGGATTTATCTGGGAGTGAAATCTAGAGGAAAACCCTCATTATTTTACTACAGTGTATGTTTGGCCACTTTACTCACTTCCTATAATTTTTTTTCCCCACAGAAAAACAGTTGCTTTAAACAAGCCCCAAGGGGCAGAAGTTTGAAACTTTTCACTTTGATTGAATAAACAGTCTTACCAATATCTGGGTAGGCATCTCCCCAGCCTGTAGGTGAATTAAGATACTGTTTGTGCTACACGAACTCTCAAATTTAGCTAATAGGAGCCACGGACTGCTGCTGACAGGAATCAGGTGCAGAAGGAATGAGAAAGCCAGTTCTGTTTTCCTTCCAGTGAGTTGCAATCCCATTCCATTGCCATGTGCAGTAACAAAGAGTCAGATCCCAGTGCTCTTGGCGTGCAATTCATTCAATGCCAGTTCCTTTTGGAGGCACAGTACCCATGAGAAACAGCTTTGTTGTAAAATATAATGTGCAATATCGGAGTTTAAGTCATGCTTGTTAATTTAATGAATGTTGTAAGGAGATGCTTATTTCATGAACCTGAAGATTTCAGTAACTCATTGATATCCACTTCAATGGCTTTGCTGCTCTGCGTAGTAGATTTATCTTCTCGTAGTACACACTTCATTAGTAGATGCTTTTTGACCAAGTTCCTGTGACAAAATGTATATTGCTGTCAGTAATTGGGGCAATGTGAGCTCAGTGAGCAGAGGACTGGCAGGCCTGGGGAAGAGCTGGGTTGCCTTTCCTGCTCTGCAATTAACCTGATTGATGACTTTGAGCAAATCATTTTGTCTTGGCCACTCCACGGCTTTACAAATCTGCACAATGCAGACAACAAATGAGTTTCTTTGGGGAAGGTTTTGAGTTTTGGTAGTGTAAAATACATTGTCAAAGAGCTAAACATTTTTATTAGGATTATATTATTCCCATATTACATACGAAAAATATTATTCCTCATTTACAAATGCACAGGTTTTAGGTAATTATGGCTTTGCATAAATATGTAACAATTTGCTAATTCTTTCTGTGAATATTTCAGTGCTAATACCCTGATCCTGTGCTGTGGCGTGGATCCTATTTTTTGCTCTGGAAGAAACCAAGTATTTAACTCTTCTGTTTTAATGCTCATATGTGATGTGGATAACTTATTTGTCCATCACTGAAACATCCTCAGCTTACACTAATCCAGGCTCCAGGTGCCGTTAGATTGAGCTCAAGGCTGCTCAGGAAATAATGAGTATTTATAATAATAATGAAGAACAGGGTATTTTAAATTCCTTAAATGAACAGACTTGCTGGTAGTGCTATCCTTGATGTGGAACAAAAGTGCCCAAGGCTGAACACAGTGAGGCATAGGGCTGGTTCCTCAGGTGTTGAAGTAGTGCTGGGGATGTCCTCAGTGTTTCACACTGTTCATGGTGATGGTTGGTTGGCACTGCCACGGTGTCACTGCAATGCCATCTCTCCAGCAGGGGCAGATGTAAGCAGCACCTCACCAAAAGAGTGGTTTACATCAGGAAATGGTTTAGCTGTCAGGTGGTCAAGAGCTGCACCTATTTCAGAGTCGTGCATAAATCAAGCAACCAACAATAGACAAAGGTAGTGCTGACCGTGCTCACAAAAAAAGACACCCAACCAAAAATTAATCCCATCAAACCAAGGCAGGACCTCTGGGACGAGTTGATTGAACTACACCTTGCTTTTTTGGCAGCCAAACCCCTCTCCAGTCCCTCTTTCTCTGCCCTTTTCTGCTGCCTTTGTTGTGTGAATGACTGCCTCTCCTTTTGTCTGGCAGGGAGCTGAGCGACGGGAGCACGTACAGATACCAGGTGGTCGTGGTGTCCGGGATGGAGGAGAGCGAGCCGTCCCCTGCCCTCGTGTACATCTCTGGGAGTGGATACTGTGGAGATGGGATTATCCAAATGTAAGTCTGGAGAGAGCAAACACATAAATCTGGGCACATCTCCTCAGCCAGAGTCTGAGGCTAGGAAGGAATTGATGACCTCTGGTGTCTCCTTAGGTTAGGCTGGCTCTCATCTGTAGATAATGACTCACGTGCTTGATGATTATGGGGATGATGACATTTAATTGTACCGTGGGCCCTTCTCTCCTGGCACCAGGAGATACAGACAGAGATACAGATAATGGAGTCCAGACAGCAGGATCGATAGGCAAGGACGCTCTGTGCTGTTTATGCTGTTTTCTCGTGTATCTGTATCTTTATACATGGATGTGACATTTCCTGGAGCTGGAAAAACTCACACAGCCTTTGATGCTGCCCCGTGTGTGTGGCAGCTGGGTAAAACCCTGCCAAGTATTGGGGCCAAGGTCCTGGTGCTACCCCTTGTTTGACTGACCACCAGAGCTGGCATGCATTTGGAAGTGATAGATTTGGCCTGGGAGGGAGAGTGCTGGGAATTGAATGTTCTCAATCAGCTCCCCTCTCTCACCAGTCCCCAGGCCACTGAAAATGTAAAACAATCCTTCTCGACTATGTTAGAGTTTATTCCTTTACTATGTTGGCCCTTAAGGCTGATGCTTCAAAGCTTCCTGGCATTAGGTAATTTAATTATTTAAACTATGGAAGTAACAACAAGCAAGTGCTTAATCCAGCCAGTATTATTTGCTTGAAATAATGCTGATCAGCAATCACACAGCACAGCTCTGTCAGATGATATACCTGGCAGCAAATATTTGCAGGAAGAGGCCCAACAGGCAAGGAAAGCAAAGAAAGCAATCAAACAACAAATGAATCCAGGGCAATCCTGGAAAGAGAGGTGGAGAAAGACAGATTAATTTTGCTTTACATAACTTTTCTGCTACTGTTATGTTTGCACATTCCTCAAACATCACTTGTGGCTTTGCAGCAAGTGTCAAACAATAGCTGAGCTGCCTCAGGAGCGAGCAGGAACCAGACTGTGTCACAGCTTGGTTGGTTGTGGCCCCACTTGCAGCTGTGGCAGCCCCTTTCTCATCTGGTTCCCACTCTTCTCCCCAGCCATATGGGATGGCACGAGGCAGGGCTCCATCCCCAACACCCCTTGCTCCCTGTTGACTGCTCTCCTCTGAGTGCTGCCACCTGGAATAGCCACACTCCAGGCTTTATGCCTTGTCATTCGCATGATGGGGTCACAGTTCTGGCCCTTCCAGATTTAATACAAAGAGTTTCAGAGATTCTTGTTCTGATTTTCCCCACCTGCTGAGCTACAGCCACACCAGCCTTGAAGGAAGTTGCTCATATCCTCATCAGAGGACAGCAAGTGGTATCCACATGTGCAGGGCGAGCCTGTGAACCAGGAATGATGAAAAGGAGGACGCCAGGAGGCTCCCTTAAGGGAGAGGTATTTTAAGGGTGGGCACACAAAGCTGCTGTAACAGATATTGGGGCTTTGGAGTTCTTTAGAGGGGTTGCACAGACTCTTGGGTTGATGCTACTTTGCCAGCTGACTGGTTTTTGCCTGCAGAGAGCTTGGGGAAGAATGTGATGACATGAACAAGATAAACGGCGATGGCTGTTCCCTGTTCTGCCTGCAGGAGCTGTCCTTTAATTGCATCGGTAAGTCTGGCCCAGAGCCCTCAGACCCACGGTGGGCAGCAACCCAGTGCAGAGTGTAAGGGAAAAACCAGCAGTGCTCTCAGCATTTCCAGCTGAAGAGTTGTCATGGGAGAGAGAAAAAAGGTGGAATTTGTAGGTTTGAAAGGTGAACATATCTTCCCAGCTTCTGGTCATTTTGATGGGAAATTGGTTCTGCTGGCTTTGAAACAGCCCAGGACTTAGGGCTAAGTCAGCCATTGTGGGACTGATCCAAAGCCCATTGAAGTCAGTGGGTGGTTTTCCACTGGCTTCAATAGGCTTTAGATCTGACTACGTGAGAAGACATGAACTGATTTTTTTTCTGGTAAACAGGAGGAGGAGTGAAAGGGGAAGGGACTGAGACCAGAAGCAAGTCCAGCTGAGGTCACACCTCCTTTGAGTTGCAAATCAGTATCTGAGGATCAAAGGTCTGGCTAATCCCCTTTTTCAGAGGTGAAAACTACTTAATCAGATTTCATTTGCAAGCCTGGTTTGCTCTGATTAGCAAAACCTGTAAGCACAATGGCCGGAAGATGCTCGAGCTATCGGGGCTGCAGTTTCGAGCTTTACATATTTATTAAACTCTCTAGGAATGCTGGGGACAGAGAAGGGAAATGGAGACCAATTTACACTGCACCTTCTGTGGAGTAGCCCCACGTTGTGGGGTTGCTTTTTCCACCCAGGGGTCTATGAGGTCTGGCAAAGAACAAAACACACAGAGCTTCAGGAACCAAAGTTAATGTTTATAATGGGTCGGCTTTTTCTCGAGGCATTTTATGAGATTCCTTATCTGGGCTGCCCAAGCAAACACCCTGGCCCATGTAGTGATCCCATGCCTTCAGCTCAGGGCACCAGTCCTCAGCAGATACCGTAACGTTTGCAAATCTGAAATTTGCTCTTTTTGGCAATTTGACCATTATCTCTTGTGCCTGTAGAATGGACCTCACAGGCACCATGTTTCCCTTGAGTGGTAAACTGGGGACTGCTTGGCTCATCACAACAACTACATTTTTACTTCAGCTTCCCACACTGTGAGTGAGACTTGAGGCCTGATTTGGTGATGTACTTATTTACATATGTAAATAGCTGTATTGAAATCAGGGATATTTATGATCGAGACTAATTGCGACAACTGGTGGTCTTGAAGTTACATTTGTGTTTCAAGTAACTTGCTGCCTTAGAGCCCCAAGCACTGCAAGATTTTAGTCATAATATTTTGAAAGTGGGATAAACACTTATGCAAATGTTTTGGGTTCCCCAGACATCAGGCGTGGTGTGAGGCCGGTTCCAGCAAGGCTTTGGGCTGGTGCTGGGTGGTTGTGTCTGTATCACCCTGCTCCACAGCAGGGCTCAATTCCTTGGTCCAAGTCTGTACTTTGACCACATCCCAGTGTTTCATTAGGACATGAGGCAGGTTATCCCCTGTGCCCATCAGTTTTCCAGGAAACCAGGTGATGTGGGCTGGATGGGAGCTGCAAATGCTCCAGTCCATGGACAGCAGTAAGAATGGGGTATCCCAAGCCTTGGACCACACAGTGGTGTCCTAGGGGTATGCAACACTCTGATTTATGCCTTTTTATATAAAATCATGGAATTGGTTATGTTGGGAAAACCTTTAATGGAGTCCAGTTGTGTCATCCACCCACCATCATCCAACCATTCATTCCCCATCCAACTCCAGGAGCAGCAACAGAGCTTCCTGAGAGTGTGGAACAGAGCTGTCTGACTAGAAAATGAAGCAACTAAAACATACAGATTTTTCTACTCCATGACAGAGGAAGTGGGTTTTCAGATTTGCTTGTGTTGGAAAAGAGAGGGGAATTCCAGGGGCAAAAAAAAGTTGTTTGTTTGTCACGGGCTTTGGAAGGTTGTGGTTTGCACAGATCCTGGATTACAAAACAAATTATATCAAATTCCTTGTGAAATATTGAATATAAGGACTCAGATGAATCAAATTAGCTGAATCAAAGGGAAGGTGCAGGAACAGAGACCTTAAAAATGTTTGGTTGTGTGACTTTATGGTTCTGCTGTGGTGGTGATGGGCTCAGTGTTTCTGCAGGGTCTGTGAGGGCAGCCCCACTGCTGTTTTCAGGTAAACACTGCCTTCAGGTCTATAGGACAGGTTCAGAGGAGCTAATACCTGTGAAACTCATCCTGTTGGCTCTTGTGGTGGCTGGACCACCATGAATTATGACCCCAAGAGCTAAGGAGACACTACCAGTTTGTCTTTCAGACAAATGAACACTGCTGATTTATATTCTGCTTGGTATATCAAGCATTAAAATCTCACCAGAAAATATAAAGATGTTGGGGAAGTGACTGGCTGTGCATATTACATAATAAATAATAGTAAAAAAGAGCAGAAATTCAGCATTCTCCACAATCTAACAATATCACACCTAATCCTCTGCCTTAAGCTGAACAAAAGTCTTATTTGATATTGGTGGGGTGTTTTCCTGGAAAATACAGAATTCTTGGGTGCCCAAGAATTCTCCTGTGTTTCAGGAGCACAGAAAAATAAGTGTAATTTATTTCCATATTTACAAGGCTAACACATGTTATAATCCTGTAGAACAACAAGCAGTTATTTCAGAGAGTGTTATTTTTTCAGTGATGTTCTTGTTGTATTATGTAGCTCTTCAGAGCCCCGGGAATCACTCCCCTTCACCAAAGAATTCAGTGAGCCTCAAACACATGTTCAGAGGCTTTGTTGAATCGGGGGCCTCAGGGTTTGATCTTGCAAATGCTTTCTTCCAGGCATGTTTCTGAACTACCACAAGGCATTCTTTAGACTTCAGCAAATCTAACCACAACAGTGAATGCAATGCTTGTCACAAATTGTCTGCGGGATTGGGTCCCACGTGGCTGGAAAGATCTGCTAAACATTTTGTTTGCCAAAGACGGGGCTGAAGGGGCGTCGTGGGCGGGTTCCAGAGGAGGAGGTTTGATAGCAAAGCCCAAGTGGGCTCCTGCCTCCTGAAGCAGAGACCACGCAAGGCACCTCGCTTGGTAGGGGAAAAATACAACAGAGCCCTCAAGCACCACCAGGCTTTAGATTCAGAGCCATGAATCACAGAATAATTTAGGTTCAGAGGAGTCTCTGGAGGTCTCTGGTCCAAGGAGGGCCAACTTCAAAGTTAGAGCCAGCTTCAAAGTTGGAGCATGTTGCTCAGGGTCATGTTCAGCTGCGTTCTGGATATTTCCAGGGATGGAGGCAGCCTGTTTGCAGGTGTCCCTTTGCCTCTCTCACTCCCTTTGCCTTTTAGGATTGTGGGGTTTATGGGCTTTTTTAATTGGCCCAACTTTCCTTTGACTAAATGGCACAAGGCTCTCAAGACACTTTGCACCAGTGCCTGTAATAAAATTACACTTTTTTTTTTTTTTTTTTTTTGTCTTGCTTTTGTTTTTCCTCCTTCTTTCCTCTCTAATCAGATAACAGTGGATCAATCTGCTCTGCCAGGGAGGAGGGGCGTGGGGGAAGGAAGGAGGGAGGCAGGGAAGAAAACTGTGTGGTCTCACTGTCAGGCTGTCCTGGCCTTCTCCAAGCACAAAGCCAAGCAACAGAAAACAGAAAAGATTAATAGCATTTTCTTCCTGCAACATGCTGAAGAGCGACAGTGAGATTAATTAATTAATTAATGGAAGCATCTGGCAGTGCTCCTTTTTCTAAGTTCTGCAGCACTCTTGCCCTTCCCCATCGTCAAATTTATCATCTCTACCTTTTCTCCCCCCTCCCACAGCCGCTTCCTGTAGCGGATTTTGCCTATTTTTTATCTTTTCCACACAGAAATTTGGTCCCATGGGGAAAGTTTCACTTTGCCTTTTGATGGGTAGGAGACAGGTGATTCCAAGCCATGTCGGTGTGACTGATGCACCCCTCTCCCACCCCTGGGCTGCTTTCCTTTCACCTTGCCCTGATCACTCGGGGGGATTACAGATTTTTGCGGTTACCGCGGATCTCAGCCAAGTTCAACCCGACGTGTCCTGTGTGAAACAGGCCCCATTTGTGAGAGTTATGATTCACAGTGGTGGGAACCCAGGGCTCAGCACTTGATCCATTCCCAGAGGAGTGCTGAGAAATGGGCGTCTGAGGCACAGCTGAGCACCTTGTCCTTGGTGTGCACTCTCCCACACGCCAGCGCTGCACACCCAGATAGATGTGGGACATTGAAAAAGAGCCCGGCTTTCATTTGCATTCCTTTTGTGGAGTGGGATGTGCATTATGCATTGATTTAGCTCACCAGTGCTGAAGAAAGAGAAGGATATAATAAAAAAGATGCAGAGATCAATAAAAAAGGGAGGGAGGGAGGGGGAGAGAAAGTAATATGAAAAGAGATGAGTAAAGACTGATAGACACATTGAAACACAGCTGGGAAGTAGCTCCAGAACTTCTATCTCCCCTTAAGTTTGCCAGGTAATTTATAGGGGTTTCAGCCACATCTTATTGGTGCTATTATTGCTATACTTTATCTCCTTTGCTTATAAGGGACTCTTGGCTAAAGCCTTTTTACAGCAAAACAGGGCAGAGCTTCCACTGAATTCCAGATGGGAGTGGTCACCCTGAAGAACGGGAATGTTCCAGGTTAGACACACATCTCAGTGGTGTGTGGGATCAGGGCCTCAGGGATATAAAGTACAAAGAAAAGACACAGAGCAGAGGCAAAGAGAAAATAAATATATCTAGCTCTTGAATTTACCACCAATTTCTGGCATGCTTGAAACATTAGTCACCGGTGGTTGTTCTGGGAGAAGTATGATTTTAATTTGACAATGATCCTTAAACACCTTTTCTTTTGCTCCTGCTTGGTCCCAAATGTTTTTCTGCTACCTTACAAATCTGGATCTGTCTTCCTCCTCCTCATAGGCCTCTCCCTCCAGCTGTGAGCCTTACCTTTGTGGGAGCTCTATCCTTTACCTCTCCCATTATCCATAAATTAAGCATAGCACTTTCCCCTAATCTTATTGTTTGGCGGGCTGCATTGCATTCAGGGAAATGATTAATATTCATGAGCTTGCTATCTCTGTTTGGTGCATAATCCTCTGGGGAAATTGCAGTGTTAAATGAGTGACACAAACCTAATTTTATATGTCTTTTCTTTCCTTTCTTTCTTTTTCCCTTTTTCCCTTTCTGACAGAGAAGTAATGTGCTTAAAATAAATTGATGGATGACCATCCATATTCATTGTGGGCATGCTTTGAGAGCTCTCCCATCCTCTCCCCCTCCCTTCCTCATACTACTGCACAGGAACACAGCTTTGGCTGCCCAAATCGTGGCCCCATGCAGCAGCTAATGGTGATTTTGCCTTCTTTCACCAGCATTAAATAGGCCTTGGCTGACCCTGCCGAGGGCTTTCAGTAGAACAACAGCATGGGAGAAACAGAGCCACCTTGCAAGAGAAACTCAGCATCTCCCAGGGCATCAATAAGGTGAAAGCATTGACCAAGGAGCTTGGGAAAAAGTGTTGCTGTTGTTAAAGCAGCTGAGGCTCTATAACAGAATTTCATGGCAAATAGTCATGAATTTACTGGCCGAGGTTATTCAGATGATATTTGTGTGACTCCTTCAGCTTAAGGCAAATACTTTGAAGCTGACTGTTTCCTGCAGCTTGCAGAAGTGTGGCTGCATGTTCTGAAATGTCTAAGCACTCATTTGGCAAGTTAGTAATCACAGCATCCTCGTGAAGTCTCTTAAAGTGATTTTCAGACTGTCATCATTAATAGTGGAATCCTAGGAAGGCCAGCTGAGCCACAGAGCAGAGAGAGCAGACATCTCAGGCAGCAAAATACAAAGGACAGATGCTTTTTTGTGGGGGAGAATGTGGGCTGGAGTGGTATTTGCCTGCATTTTTCCCTAGGCCAGTGACTCCAACCCAGCTCAATCCGGCTTTAGTTTTTAGGACACGGCTACAATGAGAGTCCAGCAGGAGAACTACTCCTCTGCTTGTTGCATCCCTCACATTACTCTCTGTGGATCTGAGAGGCTTCCACAGCTGGTCGTGCTCCCATCCTGAGAGCATCTTTTGTGACTCAACAACAACTGTGCTCAGAGCACAGTTGTTGTATCTGTCTGAGCACAAGACCTTTCTTTGCAGGAACATCAAACTACATGTACAAACAAGCAGGTTTTTTTTTTCCCTGGGGAATGGCACATCTCTGGGTTTTTACTCGTGTTCCTCCTCTGAAACAAGTGTGCCAAGTGTCTCAAAGGGCCATGCTGGCCACCTTTCTCCTGGTCATAAAGGTTACTCCTTTGTGTGACAGAAACCTCAAGACTTTTAGTTGAACAGGTTCCAAGTTAAGCTGATAAATCTGTGTAATATCAAAATCTTCTTGGCACCGTCTTATCCAACCATCCAGGGAGGGAAACAAGGTGAGGTCAGACAAGAACATATGTGTTTGTGCTCTTACAACAATACCTGGTTGCCAGGGGTTGGAGATGGCTGTGCTGGGTCTTGTTGACTGTTCCTGGTTGCCAGGTAGAGATGGCTGTGTTGGATCCTGTTGGCCATTCCTGGTTGCCAGGGTTGGGGAGAGTTGTGTTGTATCCTGTTGGCCATTGCTGGTTGGCAGGGGTTGGAGAGGGCTGTGTTGGCTCCTGTTGGCCATTCCTGGTTACCAGGGGTTGGAGAGGGCTGTGTTGGGTCTTGTTGGCCATTCCTAGTTGCCAGGTAGAGATGTCTGTGTTGGTCCTGTTGGCCATGCCTGGTTGCCAGGGTTGGGGATGGCCACTTTGGCAGTGATAGCTCAGACAAGGTCTTGTTACCACTGCCAGCCATGGGAAATATCCTTTCTCTTAAGTGACAAAGACTCATGTTCTTGGAGGTGAAATATCAAATTTCAGTGCCGGGCTCTGCGAGGGAATTGTAATTGTATCTGTCTGCAGCAGGCAGATCAATTGCATAATTCTGGTTCTCCGACTGCTATATCATAGCGAGGAGCCGAGTCCCACCACACAAAGAAAGCCAGTCACGCCCAGGAATGCATTTCCACAAGCAGCTGAATTGCCAGGGAGCCTCACTCTGCAAAGGCACTATCCCTGCCTGCTCTGCTCAGGAGATGCTCAGACATGATTGTCATATTCCACGGAAAGAAAGCCTCCTGCGAGGCCCCTGGATGTTCTGCAGTAGATTGCGACACCCACGCTGCCTTCATTTCCAAGGTGTCTGTTTTATTTCATTGGAGGAACACGTCACCATTTATTGATATGTGACTTTATTCTGAAAGGTCTGCCCAAGCTCCATGTAATGGTTTTCCTCCTTTCAATCAGAACATCCAGGAAGGAAAGTAACTCCTGAATATTTTACTGTAGCAGGAAATGTCTCTGTCTCTGCCTTCTTCAATATTAAAGAAGAGATTTGCAGATATCCTGGAAGCAGGCCATATTATTCACTCTCTTCCCACTGAAGCCAAAGGTGAAACTCCCATAGAAATAAATGGAGCAGGTTCTGCGGTCACTCAGCTGCCGAGTTCATGTGATCTGCAGTGGAATTATTTCCCTTTTTGTGATAGAAACCTCTGGATACATTTCTCCTCCTCTGCGTGAACATAAACACCAGTGCTGGAGATGCCAATATAGTGACGTGGTGGTAAAACCCTGCTTCTGCAGAAGCTGCTGACTTTGGTGAGCCTGGGGTTTGGCCTTTGCTTTGTCTGAAAGCTTGCACACCTCAGGACAGACCTTTCAGGGGTTAAAACGCAAATCTTGTTCTGTTCCAAAAATTTGTTACTCTGAGACAATGCTTCTGCATTTTTGTCGCCCCCCTTTTTTCCCTTTTTTTTTTTTTTTTCTGGACAAATAGTTATGTGGCATGAGACTTGTTATAGTTGGAAACATCCCTAAGTAAACAGCTGAGCTTAAAAATACTCCTTTTTTTTTTGTCTGGCCTTTTAAAAAAATGGTAGTTACTGCACAAAAAGAAGACTATGCCAATGCCAATCACTGAGTCCTGGCTGAAAACAGGAAAGTGCCCCCAGTGTCTGTCCCCAGCACTTTGAGGACCCTGCTTGGACATTCAAAGCCTCATTTGAGGATGTGCCCTGTGCTATGAACTGGATCTCTTGATCTCTCTTTTTTCTTTATTTCATGAAGTGGAAGGCTGCCTCTCACAGATAAATGTATATCCTGCCTGTTCTGCTTGCTGGTCTCTATAAGGCTTCACTCGTTTTGCGGATGATTTTCCAGCTTCTCCTCAAACTGGTAAAGAAGATGGGGAGCTACCTGCTTATCCAGGCCCTCTCTTGTAGGTTCTTCCCAGTGCTCACTAAACCACCTGTGTTATCCCAGGCATTATTTCAATTCTGAATCCCAGAGGAGGGATCTGTACTTCAGTACAAAAAGCTGCCTCTTGCACTGTGCTCAGACAGCTTAGGAAGCAAGGAGAGATGGAGTTTGCATAATTTTCTGGTGCAGCACACAAGAGCCCCAAGACTATTTTGGATCTTAAAGCCTGACTTCAGGAGTTAGCAAAACAGGTCTTGCCAATTTGTTTCCTCAAGTCACACTTCTCCAGGTTGATGCTGCCACAGAGCCTCCTTCAAGGTTTCCCAGATGTCACAGAAATCTTTGCTGAACTGGAGAATGCCTTTTCCCAAAACAAGGGCAAGTCAGGAGCTTCGGTTTGGCCCTAATGTTTTTCTGCCTTCAGTAAGAACTTTCTAAGGGAAAAGGAGCTTGGGCTGCCTGAATGAAAACGTGTTCCCCGAGTTCAGCTCAGCATCCTCCAGCATCTGTTGTTAATTCCCCAGAGATGCTCTCTCCTGCTGCCAGGTGCTATGCCTGCAGACATTTTACTGTTCTAGATTTCAGTTAGATTTCCAGGCAACTGCTTTTTAATTTTTTGAAGTCATTTCTTCCTTGAGGACAAATCAGATATCCTGTATGTTCCTTTCTTCCATATCTCCTGCAAATCAGATTCATCTTTGGAGAGCAAAGTCCATGGTGTTGATGAGCACAGCCCATGGTGCAGGTCATGGTGCAATCCCTGACCATCCCCAGGTCTTGGGAGCCTCTGGACCTCTGTGGAGACAAAAATTAGCTCATGTTGCCAAGGCCACAAATGCATTTAGTACCACAGTAGTTACAAAGAGAACAGAAAAAGCATTTTGCATCATTATAGGAATAAAGCCATTAGCTACTCATTCCTAGAAATACACCACTCCTGACACTGTCTTCTCTGGCTCTGAGCCTGTAGGACTCTATGAATGTAACTGAGCTCTGTTCCCACCATTGTAAAAAGGGGAAAAGCCTGTTAGTTTTATTTGGTGAGGGCAGTTGTAGGAAGAAACAATCTGATTGTTCTTTGCTTTTCTCATGAAAATGTAAAGCTCAACCTGTAACCTGCCAGTCATCCAAGATCACCAGCAGAATCCAGAGTCAGAACTGAAGGAAGAACCTCTGCTAGATTTTGGCAGCCCACACAGTGATGCACCACATTTGGCTGTTGAAGGTTGGTGCCTTCGTGTCTTGGAAGGATTTAATGACAATCCCCTGTTTGCCATCACTCAGAATTGGGAAGCCCACTGGCAGGAAAGGCCTTCCCCTCTTCTCACCAGCACTCCCCTCAATGCAGAGCACTGCACACTCAGTAGTGAGACCAACAGATCTTCCTTAAAAGTAACCAGCGTTGCAAAGCCAGTTTCCCTCATCGTTTTTCAGAGCACACAAAGGCGAGTGGGTGCCTCATCTCTCAGCTTCTGTGCATGACATCTATGCTGTCCCATGGATGTTGTGGCTCTCCAGGGCCAGCACAGCTCCAGAGCTCATGACAGTGCAGCTCAGCAGGACTTGGTTAATCATTTAGGCAGCCCCCATTAATTCAGACATCTCAGGCTCTCTGTTCAGTTCCTCCCTCGGGTTTTGCAGACTCTGAGCAGACAGATTTATTGGGGTCTTAGGCATAATCAGGAACAAATTAGCCTCTGTTAGGATCACACACTGTCCTGGATCACAGCTATTCAAAGGCTGCTTTCCCCTCCATGTGAGTATGAATTAAGTCATCGGGCTGAAGCAGGCCTTGAGTATTCTTTTATCCCAAACGCATGATCTTATCAGGAGCCCATTACGTTTATCACCGCATTAGGAGGGAGCGTTTGGAGCCAGCGCAGGAGTTTGTTGCTCTATAAATGCTGTGCTTACTTCAGTGCCTGTCATGGAAAGAAGTCAGTGCTTTGGGAAGGCCGGGGAACACTGTCTAAAGGCATGTGCCTAAAATTAGGCTGTGAGTTAGTGGGTGTTTGCATGGGGGGTGGCTGAGTCGGGGATGTGCAAAGGGAGCGCCCGTGCGTTTGTGTGTCAGTGTTTCTGTCAGCGTGGGTGTGCAGCAGCCTGGTGATGTTTCACTGTACGTGTGCGTATCTGACTCTGCATATGTTTATAGGCTGAAGGTCAGGTCTTTTTAACAGGGTAGGTATTTTCCTTTCATTCCCCCCACCGCTTTTTTCAGAAATAAGCCTCTTTTCATAAAATGACAAAGAAATGCGCTTTTTCCCAAAAATACATATTTGCATCTGTTTGGCATTTGGTTTTGAGGATTTTTGATTGCTGATCTCAGTCTTTTTGGGGCTGAATATTTCTCAGAGATTTCTGTTGGGCCTCTCACTCTAACTGGGACATAGTGGGTAAGCCAATTAATTGTATCCTACTGTCCTGACACCTGACATATGCCTTGATATGGGAGAGGAGCAGAACAGGAGATGCAGAAGGATAAGGTGAGGGAACCAAGAGTTTTTTTCTCCATGGCCATGACAGTGACATTCTCATTCCACCCATCCCTTGAGCTGCCCAGACACAGGGCATGGCTCTCCCAGGGATGAATGAGCCCCATGGGGGTGGCACTGCTGGGTTGCCTTAGGGCCCATCAGCACATCCACCCAGACACCCCAGGAGTCATTGTCATCTCTTGTCTGGAAAAACTCCCCCAGGCCCTCCTCTGAGCTCTTTGAGGGGTGGGACGTATGTTTGGTGGCTCCCAGACAAATGATGATGTTAAGATGTGACATGTAAGGGCAAGAAGTTTGGCCACCCTGGGAAAATTCATTCAGGACTGCACTCATACAGCTGAAACACTTCCAGGCTTGTGCTCCTTTTCACCAGCTCGGAGCTCTGGCCTGTCAAATATGCAGTTTGCCTACATTTATACATGTACACAAGTTGTCCACAGAGGCTGTGATGAAATCAAACCATAATGACATTTTTCCCTGATAGACTTCTCTATTCTTTCAAAGCCACCCTCTCTTAAAGACCTGGAATCTTGCACAGGAGGAAAAGGAGTGAAAGTCATTAAATAATTGAATAGCAATAAACTGGTGTTTTCTGGCTCATGATGGTATTTCACTGTGTAAACCAGGAGAAAAAATAAACAGGGGATTTAGTAGATTGGAAGTAGCTCAAAATTGAGCAGCCCTTGGATTTTCTGACACCTAGCTCATGATAGTCCAGTGCTACCGACAGGATTCTCCTTAGGGATCCTTTCCATCAGTCCAGCTAGCAGCTCTGGCTAATTTCCTACCGTTTTTTTTTCAACAGGCTTATTTGCCAGACAAAAATACAACAGGCTGTCAGAACTGGATACCTCTGGGGACTGGCAATGATAATACAATACAAAATAGGATACCAACAGGTCAAAGGTTTCCATTTCACAGAGTACTCTAATGACTGAAAGTCATTATTGCTATGCAGTCTGTTTGAAAAGAGTAGATGGATCTCAGTTCAGTTTTTAATGGGCCAGTGTTACAGAAACAACCTCAAAAATTTGGCATCTTTGTTGGCAGTCTCATTAGAGAAGCCACAGAATAAATGGGCAAGGATAATAAAGTCTCCTGCTGCTTTTGATCCTTTCAGGTCAAATCTGAGTCATGTTGGTTGAAGCCGTGTGTTTATGTGGCAAACTCACCCTCACACTGTGTGTACTGTATCTGCCTTGGATAAACAGATCTGTTTGGCCCTTTGGTCACTACAACTGTGAACTTGGCAGTTTTCACCATCTCTACAGCCACAGTTGCTGTTGTTGTTGTTGATTTGCAGATATCTTTTAAAAACAAAAAAAGGGAAACATTTTAGACCAAACCCTCCACTGGCATTTTTCCACCCCAGCTGGTGGAATTATGCCAACACCCACATTTGCCTCTCTATGTATTTTCTGTCTCTGCTTTCTTCTATCTCTTTTAAAAGGAGATAGATGAAAATAAGCAGAACCCCCCTAACATTAGGAAATATCTTCACGGAATTGCCCAATACAAAAGTTGGCTATTGTTGCTTGGCTTTATTTAAATCACCTTGGTATGACCCAGAAGTGACCAATGCTTCCACTCAAGGCGACCTGACCCAGCAGATACACAACCACTGATGGTATCAGGACCTAAGAGCTACCCTGCAGACACGTGTGGTTTGTTTTCTCTGTTTCCTCATGCAGATGAACCCAGCAGGTGCTATTTCCACGACGGCGATGGAGTCTGTGAGGAGTTTGAGCAAATGACCAGCATCAAGGACTGCGGCGTGTACACTCCCAAAGGCTTCCTGGACCAGTGGGCTTCCAACGTCTCTGTCTCACACCACAGTGACCAGCAGTGCCCAGGCTGGGTGGTCATTGGCCAGCCAGCAGCAACCCAGGTAAGGACAGCATGTTCCTCCTCCTCTCCTGAGAGTCCAGGGAGAAGCAATGCTCTCAGGTGGAGCTCGCTGGTCAGCGTTCAGCGGTGCTGTCACCCCTGCCTGCTCACTTGTTGCTTCACCAAGGATGGAACCCTGGCAGCAGCTTCTCTCTTTCTGAGCCTGATTAGTAGTGATGAGTTGAAATTCAGTGCCAGTCACCCAGCTGGAGCTGGCTGAAGTTGTGGCTGGGTTGATTCAATGAGCTGTGCAGGAGTCACCTCTCCCAACCATCATCACCTCAGAGATAGACGGGCTCCTCACAGCAAGCACAGGGAACGAGCTTGTGGCAATGAATTCTGAAGGCTAATGCCGAATAATACAAAAGAGTGTTCTTTCTTTTCTTAATAGTTTTGTGTTTTCTGCCTCCCAGTTCCATAAAAGCACCCTATTGTTCTATTCTGAGAAAGGTCCTGTCCATTCCCAAAGCCATTCATTAGCTTTAACCCCCTTCTCCTATGTCTCCTTTGTAACATAAATAGCTCCAGTTACCATAACTTTACCTTTTGTCTCTTTGAGAGAATTAGATCCAAATGAGTTAAAAAAAAAAAAAAAAAAAAAAAACATTAGATAGATGTCTGGAAAACAGAGCTGTACATGATGCAGATGCAGCAGTTCAGATGCAACCTGATTTGGGAAAGCCCACTTTGTTTGTTGATTTTTAGAGAGAAAGGCTCTTCATATATAAGAGCTGCTTTGTTTATTCCTCCTTCAGCCCTCACTGTTATCCCTAACTAGAGACAGAGAACTTATCACACTAATCAACTTTGGCTGACTTTTGGTTGGATGCAGAAAAGTTTTTCTAAGAATCTAATTATCCAATAGGTGTCTTGAGTGGGCAGTGCAGAGAGGAGTGCCGTGTCACAGATATGACAAACAGATCTCTCTGTGAATAGTAAATGTTAAGCATTTCCAGTTGGCTTGCAAGAGAAAACATCTTTATGCAAGAGACTTGGCCTTGCTCACATTGCACAAGTCTGTAACAAATTAATGACCAGGTCAGTTCTAAATGCACAAAGCGTGGTTAGCTGGCAGAGAATCAAGACAGAATCCCAAGCCCAGTATTGACTTTTTGTCATTGTCTCGTTTATTATTTCACACTGTAAAAGGAACTTTTCTCTGGACCCTTGCTTGTGCCTTCACAACTTCTTTCTCATTCAAGCTCCTTGTGCAGAACAAAGGACAGTGTGTCCAGCTCCGGTGCTGCTTTTGGCCATGTCCCCAGGCATTCTGTCCCCCTGCAGCTGCTCCAGAACTGCCCTGGTTTTCTCTGAAGCACTGGTAGGAGCTCAGCCACACCACACAGTAGGTAACATATGGTCCTGTGGTGGAAAAGCCACCACCACGCACTCACACAACACAAAGCCCTGCTGTGTAGCCACAACTCAGGCGTGTTTGTTGTACCCAGATGAGATGAAGTTGTCACAGCCTTGTTTAAAAAAAAAAAAAGGCAAAAAAAGCTGCTGTATTTATAGGCAGAGCAGTGGCATATCACACACTGGCAGAGTGAATGGGAACATGCCTCCTGTTATTGCCTGGCCCCTGGGGAGATAACAGTGTGCTATTTACTTCCAGCAAAAAGAATTTTTGCTTTAGCTCAGCTGGTCCTATTACACCAGTTTGAGTGCATGGGGTTCATTGACCTTTTAAATCATATAGATGATGGGAAAGTTTTTGTTTCCCCCAGGAACAAGACAGTTGTCTTGGGAAAGCACCTGACTTGTCGCTCTGGAGAGGTGAGGTGGGGCAGCAGGTCATCAGTCTGTTAGCTTGTGGAGATGAAAATTAACCTAAGATCTCCTCTAATCGCTGCATGTAATGATCACTGGTGTGTAAACATGTTTGGCTTCATTATCTGCACAAGCACTGAGCCTTAGGGGTTTTCTGTATTGATGAAAAGAGCACCTTTCCTCACCGAGATACTTTTCAGAGTAGGTTGTGTGCTCGCTGGTCTTGTGCAAACTTTTCGTGTTGTTGCTGGGTAGCTTCCTGATTAATCAGAGTGGTATTTCTGTTGGCTTCCCATCAGGAATGCCATGAAAGATATGTTTGAGTGCAGTGCCCAGCAATATACAGAATACATAAGCTGCCTCTTTGTCAGCCATCCCCGCCTCTCATCCCTGCCCCGGCGTTCTCAAGGCGCTTTAAAACATTTTAAGCACGTCCTGACTTAAAATGTTTCTCGTCCTTAGATATCTCAACACCAGGTTCTCTGCATGACTGTCATAGTTCTGTCAAGGCTTTTTCTGAGGAGTTTGCATCCCAAGTTGGTTGGTTGTCGTGGTATCTCTCAGCAATATCTGCCCATGTGCCTTGTTTACCTGCTGGGGGATTGCTGATAAGCACAAGCTGGAGAGCACTTTGTTGTTATTGCAGGGCTGTTTCTGTGACCCCTTTGCTCAGTTCACTGCAGACATTGCCCATGTCTGCAGCTGGCTTTGCCTTAGATACTCAGTTATTAGTTTGAGATGGCTCTTACATCACTTGTTAGTGTGAGGCTGCCGACTGGCAACACAGTAAGGGAGATAAAAAAGAAAGTTCTCAGTATAAGATTTGTTTTGAACAATAAAACGCTTACAAAGAATGACACAGTCTTGGCGAAGAGATACAGATTTGAGAAATTGAAAGGTCAAACAGCCCCCCCCTTTAAACAATCACCCTTTCAGCAGAAGCAAGACTGAGAGACAGCCACTTCTACTTTCCTGGCAGCCACCCTTCAGTGCTGATTAAGAAATATTCTCAGTACTGACAGCATCATATTCAGAGCCAAAGAGGGCCAGTCAGCAACATTGCACCAGCACAGAAATGTAAGCACCAGTGCAGGGTAGTTTTGCAGTTTGATTTCTAATCTCATGTCTTGCACAGACCTGGAAGCAGATGCTGCTCAGTTACTGTTGTCAGCTGCAGAAGGAATTCAGTAATAAGGATTTTGCTCACTCCTGAGCTGGCATTTTTCCCCCTCTTTCTTCTGCTGTGAGTTTGCAAACAGCCTCTCCATGCACATCAGTTTTCTTTTGCCAGGTTTGTGCACAGGGCGAGTGCATTAGCTCCTGTTAGTCTCTCTTGCTGGAGTCAGTCAGAGCAGGGAGGATATTTGGATATTTTGCTAAGGCCTCTGGGGGAAGCCTCTGACAGGCCTGTTCCAGGAGGGATGCTGCAGCTGGGGTGAGCAGAGCACAGGCAGATGAGTGCAGGCTGATCACAGGACACTGGAGATGACATTTCTCCTTTCCTCTTGCTGGTGGCACTCCTGCTTTTGGAGAACTCATTCATCTGCAGCTTTCCCTTGGGCCTTTACAAAAGAGAATTATAGGAAAGGACTAAAGTGTCTTTAGGTGGCTGATTCCTGACCCTGTTACTCCTGTCACAGCCATGTGTGCTCAAGACTTGGCTGTTGGTGTGGTTGGTGATTTAGAGGGACAATCCCCCAGGAGCTGCCTTTTGTTGCATTTCCTCCCAGCTGTGCAGAAATTGTTTAGACCAAGCATCCATACGTGTATACTATGTATATAAAACTTTTTTTTGCCCTATGCCATTGTTTGAGCTTGGGTTTCCAGTGTATGGAAAAAGCCACCCAGCTCAGGCACAGTTAACAGAGTGGGGACTCTTTCCCAAGGCTGCTGGGCACAGACAGATCCTGGGATTCGTTTTCATTCCCGGACTAAAGAACACACCCTGTTCTCCTCTGGGTACCCCACAGGGGCTTCTATGGAGTAAGAAGTTGTGGAAGAGGATTCTTATTACATCTTTGCCACAAACAGAGGCCCCCTCCTGCCCCATTACCATTCCCACAATTGCTCTCCTCCAGACTTGCTGCAGCAAACCTTCCACCAGCAGCAAAGATGTCTAGAATTGCACTGCGTCTGGAATAGCCCACAAAAGGAGAAGACAGGAGCACAAAAATATCCTGACTACTAAAAGAAATAACGTGGTAGAGCAAGGGCTCCAAGAGTGGTAAGAAAATACCATAAGAAAATTAAAGAGAAATATGATGAAGTTCTCTGCCATGCAGTTTTATTCTGTCTAATAAATATAATGCTGAAGATAATTCCCCAAAGATCCAGCAGAGCCAGCAAATAGAGTAATCTTGAACAGGAGTGGAAAGAGAGGAAACCTGCAACTTTTAATGGAGAAGCCATTCCTTTCCTTTGGAGTGATCTTGCTGAGAAGAGGGAGGGTGTCTGTCTGTCGGCTCTGCAAGTGGCCCTTTTTGAACTTCCCAATTCACAGCCAAATCCTGTTGCTCTTCAACGGTAAGAGTTTTGTTGTGGTTGGAGGGATAAAAAATCCCCATTTTTAATAAGATGATTTGCTTTGCAAATGTCTTGGTTATTTATAGCCGAGCCAGACTTTGAACCACTAAGCTCTGGAGGATGAGGGCAGAATCCCACTAAGCAAAACCATTAATGGAGGAACCATGAGTGATCAGAGACCAGTTCTGGAAAAAGCTGAACTGGACACTGTGCACAGGCTGTCACAGGAGGAATGTAGGTTTGCTGTGCGTGGCTGAGCTCATTTCCAGTACTGGCTGATCCACTAAAGGCCCTCAGCTTAGGTTACACAGTCTCCCAGTCTAAAGTTAGTTCCAGGGGTCCAAAATTTTGTCTTCATTTCCCCTGGAAACTACAGACCAGCCAATTTGGTCTTTTGCCTGAGGCTGGAGAGCTGCGTCATGAGCCTGGCCCTGACTGTCAAGCAAAATCAGGCTGGAATGCTCCTTCCTTGGATGAAGTAATGATACTTTTCATATTTTTCTTTTTTTTTTTTTTTCCATGTGCAGTGATTAATTAAGCCTTATCACAGCCACATTGTTTGGTTTCTGTTCTGTTTAATAGAGGTGGAAATGGGAGCATGGAAAGGTAAAGCTACTGTTTGAGGATTAGACCTCAAAATCCTTCAGAGACGTTGCAGGCACTGGGCATTACTGAGCCTAAACCTCCCAAGGACTAGGAAGTTCAGGATGTCTTAAAAGGGAAGTGTTCCTATCTTGGATAAAAAGAAAACTCTCAGGGCTTGCTGAGAGTTTCTGCCTGGGAGCAGAGCCCTGGAGGGGTTTGAGGTCATTAAATCTGCATTTTAGCTCTGTCAGCCCCCTCACATCATCCTGTTTGGGAATTAATCAGTCTTGATCCTAGCACAGTTTGGCCGTTCAAAAGGACTGGAAAACTGTCTCACCATCTCCTTGCTTTAATGGCTGGAATCATTGCTTCCCACCTGACTTGCTGGGAAAGCTGGATTCTGCAACTTTTCTGCCAAGGAACTCCACTGCTCCTTATTTGCACGTTTGCTTTGCTGCTCTGCCTCACTGGAGGAGGTGGTCCATGCCGGAGGTGAGGGATGCTACAAGGATGTGTCTTATGCCACCAGTGCCATGACTCAGGAATGATCTCAGCATTCTGGGGAGCTAAATGAAATGAGAAATGGGATTTCTAGGTTGGCTGGCTTGGGAAAGGCTCATTTGCAGAGAGTTGGCTGAGGAAGAGCGTTACCCTGAAAGCGAGTGCAGAGCTGGCTGGAGGATGCTGCCCCTCACCTGGCTGCCTGCTCCCAGCCAGGACAGACAGGGATCCCCTCCACCCCCGTGGCTTCCAGGGCTCCTCTGCTCCTGGCTGGAGTGAAGCTCAGACCCCATGGCTGATGTTGTGGCCTCTGGCTGATTTGTGTAAGGGGAGGATGGAGAGAACACAATGAGATGTCAGAGGAGATTCCAAGCAATTTTGACAAACACTCAAGGGATATATTTTTTTTTTTCTTTCCACTCCCTTCCCCCCCCCTTGGTTTTTAGAATAATTTTTCAAGAGCACATATGCAAGTCATCTAAGGGAAACAGAACAGTGAGTACCAGGGGCTGGTACACTGTGTTCCCTTTGTGTACTGTAGAGAAAATAGATAAAAGAAACAAAGAATGATGCAGAGAGCAAAGCAGCCAACCGTACTCTAAGAGAGGTTCAATCTGACTTTTTCAGAGATGAAGGTCAAACCAAAAATCCTCAGGTGCCGGAAATTGGTCCCATCTTCCTAGAACCAAGAGAGATTTACCACTAATGAAACGAGAGCAGAATTCCATGCCATTTATTGTTTCTAGAAGCAAGAAGAAAGGCAAGAAAGGAATATTGTCCTGGGCAGCAATGGGGATTATGTGCTCCTTTAGCAAGTAAATTACCATTTTATGATCATATCTGCTGTACACCCAGCCACCCACCCAGATTAGAGGCATCAATAGAGAACAGCTTGGACCCCCCTGGCATTGGCGAGCCGGGCAGCCGGACCCCCCGACAGAGGCTCTGCTCATTAACATGCACTGCTCTGAAAGGAGACCCCCCCTCCTCGGCCCTTGCCCCTCAACCTGCCACTCTCCCCGCCTGCTGCTGCTGCTCACAAGCCTTGGGATGCAGAGCATGTCCAGCCGTGAGCGTGGGATAGCTCCCCTGCATCCCATCCGGGTTGTTTGTCTTGGGTCCCTCTCCATTCAGAGCAGAATGATTTTTGCATAAATGCACCAACACGTCTGCTTTGTTCATGCATGAAGGGTTTTCGGCATTTCTCATCCCACCCCCCCATCTTCTCCCTGCTCCCTGGCATGTGGCTTCACCAGCTTTTCCTTGATTTCCCTGTGCAGCAGCAAATAAACCTGCCTGAAGCAGTGCCGGGAGACCCGGCTCAGTTAAAAGCACCCAGATAGATCTAAACCCAGCAATGGGATGGAAAAGGGTGCAAGAGCAAAGCCATAATGGCTTTTACACTGTAATTTGGTTTCATGTTCTGCACAAGGAAACATGTCAAGTATGTAAACAGAGCTCTCCAGGGTTGTAATGTAGCTACAAAACCACGGATGTACAGGCAGGCAGGGTGCTGCTCTCCAGCAGAACGGAATGCCGTCCCCAAAACCACACCGTCATTTCTTTAAGCTGAAAGTAAACTTTCTCATGCCAGGAGCAAAGAATTTCTTTTTTTTCTTGTAAATGAAGGATTGTCTGCACCACTTGTTTGGAGTACCATGGGCATTTTAGCCCACATTGTCATAAGACACCTCGTATTTTGAATGCCAATGAATTTCAGGGTGTTCATCTTAAGATGTCTCTAAAAGGCATGGTTTTGGAGGATGGTGTTTGTCCTGAAAGTGTCTTGAGTCAATCCCTCTGTCCCCACCTGAAAATAAGAATCAGCAATAATAACAATAACAATACTATTCATAAAACATATGAGAAAAAAAAAACAAACCAGTAAACAAGAAAGTGGGGACCATTTGGATGCCCTGTTGAGCTGCTCCAAGCCTCTCCTGAGCTGTGCTGCCTTAGTTGCAGCTGTAACTCTGGAGGAACCCTACATCTGTGCTCACTTTTGGAAGTGCTGCCTGCAAAGCTGGAGGACTACTCTTTCCTCTGAGGTCATTTCAGTGGGGAATCTGATAAGAAGACGTGATTCACCCTGGTAATTCAAATTCACATCTGGTAAGTGGCCCAGCTCCCCCTGTGCTATCAGCAGGAGTCTCCTGGGGACTGGGTTTCCACTGTCGTCTCAGGGTCTGACTCCAAGCTCTCACATGTACAGGAAATGGTTATTTGCAGGATCAGTGCTATTATCTGTCCCCACATGGACCTCCTCTCTGTGAAAGCCCTCAGCTCAGGAGAACATCAAGTTCTGCTCAGCCATTTTGGTAACTGGGCCAAAATCCCTACACTTAGCACTGCTGGCAGCGAATGTCATTTTTCCATTTTTTTGGTAATTAACCCTTGTATCATCACACTCAGAGGACAGAAGTCACTCTTCAGAGAAGGGAAGGTGAAGAACAGGGTAGAGATGACCTTCCTCACTCCTTTCTCCATCCAAATCCCTTTGAATCATTTGGCCTTCCAGCAGAGCTGCTGTCACTGTGTGTGCATACACAGTGAGCCGGAGCAGCTGGAGAGGGAAAACCTCATTCTGTGGAAATTTACCTGTTTCCCAGAGGTTGTTCCTGGTGAGAAAGGCTGAGCCTTGGCAGCTCCATCCCCTCTGCTGCCAGTCCATCTTCTCAGAGCCTGCTCCTGGAAGGCACTGAGGTGGAAAATTCTGAGTTCCTCTTTCACACAACATTTTAATTTCTCCAGAAACTTCTTCTGGGAGCAGCTGGGAGTTCCTCTGAACTCCCCTACAAACCTGGGACATCAAGGACTAAATGCTCCAAGTATTTTGGCTTAATTTGTTGGAGTTTGGGGTTTATCAGAGCAACCAGCGTTGCTCCAAGGTGAGAGGGGAGTGACAGACTATCCCAGAGAAGCTTTTTTTGGGTGGAGATGTGCATGGATTGGAGGCAGCAGCTGCTCTGTGGATCTGCCTGGATGGTCCAGCTCTTTCAGAGGAGTTTGTTTGCAGCATGATGGTTTCATTACTCTGCAGTTTCAGTGGGAAAAGCCCAGTGAAGCAAGGGGGAGCATTATGATTTGCATACGGCAAGCCATGTCCTCAGGTACTGAGAAACAAGCCAGAGGGTTTAAATCTCGATTAATACCCACTGATGTAGGGCTGATAGCTGGGTGGGAACTGAAAGGTTTTGCCAGCTGACATGTGACTGCTCCCTGGAGCACAGGGCAGCTCCTCTGAGCTCCCCTCCACATTCCCCTGGTGCCTCTCTGCAGCCTCCCTTTTCCTATTAAATCCAGGGCCTCTTCCCAATGCATCATCTCCCTGGATGTATCCAATTAAGGCCTGTTGACAGCCCAGAGCAGGCTTACACCCTCAGGATTAGAGGCATGTGTATGTCTTCATATAGGGAAGGACAACAACAGGGTGTCTGGCTGGCTCCCTGGGAGCACAGTGGGGAAAGCTGCGCAGTCTGGAGAGGGAAAAGGAGCCAGGAAGGGGGAGATTTGCCAGATTTGCACCCCCAATTATCCCTGCCTGTGGAAACGCTGTGTGCTGAGTGCAGTGTGTGGTTTGCACAGCCTGTTTACATGGGCCATAACCCTAAACAAAGCTGAAAAGCACGGCTTTAACTCTGGAAATAAAAGCACTGGAAACCCCTGGTTTTCTGCACATGAGAAAGTTTTGTTCTTTAAACACACAGATGTTTTTAAATGAAAAATCACTCTTTTGACCTTTTCTGAGTGTGATCATGTGGTCGGGGCTGACATTAACCACTGCAGGGCTGTTTGCCTCAGGCACAGGCGAGGCTCAGGGCGGGCTCTGCAGGGCTCAGGGTGGCACCTGCCTTGGCTCACATCTCTGGGAAGTGGCTCCTGTGCCCCCTGAGCACTCAGGCTGGTGCAGGGAGTTGGGGTGAGGCATGGTATTATTTAGGGTTTGCTCCTACTATACTGGAAACTAAAGCAGTGGGGTTTTTTTCCTGCTTGAGAGCTGAAAAATTTGTGGCTTAATTTCTTTCTCATGTATCTCTCTTTTTATTACTGTCATTGTCCATGTGCTTCTGAGCATCTCTGTCCACCTCAGCCAGTGTGTTATCTGATGGAGAACTCAAGCTCTTAAGGGATTTGTTGTTGTTGCTTTTGTTTTACCTAGAGAAAACTTTCTCTAGGTAGAGAATTCTTTCTCTGCTTTTGTGTTTTCTTCATCCAAACAAATGTATGGCACCAGCTCTGGGAAAGAAAGAGGGGATGCTACCAAGTGGATTGTACCACTACTTTGCCTTACAGGAGCTGCAAAAGTACAATGAATGCAGTGAGCCAGAACTATGAATATAATAACAAAAACATATGTAAGATCCTCCTAAAGGGTGGAACATTCTGCCTTTGACAGTTTGATTTTCTGGTGCCAGCTGCTTCATCCAAACAAATGTATGGCACCAACTCTGGGAAAGAAGGAGGGGATGTTACCAATGGATTATACCAACCCCTCTTTGCCTTACAGGAGCTGCAAAAGTACAATGAATTCAGTGAGCCAGAGCTATGAATATAATAACAAAAATATATTTAAGATCCTCCTGAAGTGTGGCACACATTCTGCCCTTGGCAGTTTGATTTTCTGGTGCCAGCTGCTCCCGAGTGAAACGCTCCAGCCGAAGGAAAAACAAATCCAAAAAAATTCACTTTTTCTCCGCTCCTCGGTGATGAAAGCTGATGGGATGGGATTGTTTTGCTTTGCTGCAGCACCCCACGGCCAGCCTTGGCCTGCAGCTCCTCGAAGCTGTGCTGCAGTGGACCTGGCCCGCCGGAGGCAGAGACGGGCAGCTCGGGAACCCGAGCGCTCAGCCAACAATAATGTTCTGGCTCCTGTATTTGTTTAACCTTGCTCTCCAGTGGATGGATATACAGTCTGCTAAAGCACTTATCAGTCTATAATGCCTTCACACTTCTGTGAGCAGTAATGTGGAAGTTGTAGACAGGAGCTCGTGCTGCAGCTTGAAAATGTCTTTTAGTTTTAATGAGGCTGATACTTGCAGAACTGAAGGCACAAGTTCTTGTTTGGGTGGTGCTGCTTGATCCTGAGGTGGGATCCCAGCAGTGCTGGCGTGGAAGATGCTCTTTTTTGAGAGCAGCATCTTTATGTCCTACTGCCAAGCTGAAGAAACAGCAGAGGACTGACAGGAATAAACAGGAGCACATGTCAGATTGCTGGATTACACTTTCGTGTGCTGCACAGGAGGCTGTGTTGTGCACTCAGAACTACCTCTTGATTCTGCATCCCCTCAGTTTGCATCTCTGAATGGCAAGAGAAGCAGGGGCATGTGCAAATTGCACCCAGGAACTCCAGATGATGGGGTTTGCTTGTGAGCTGCCATGAAAGATGAGTTGATTTTTAAATCCCATTAGTGCAATTATTTCTTCTTTTTCTTGATCTATTTTTCTGTAGTTTCTGGCCTTGGCTTAATCAATGTCCTCCTGATGATCCTTTGAACTGTGCAAAAATCATCTGGTTAGGATTTTGTTGGAAAATCAAAACTCCATATTGTTTTTTTTCCTTGAGTCCAGCAAGCATCCTAGATATTTGATTACACCTGGCTGGCTGTCAAAGCCCATGTGAGTTTGGGATAGGGCCAGTCAGAACTGATTTACAGTTTTTTCAGGTATGCCATGTGAAGTTTATGGTTTGATGTGATTTTGATTTGAACTCACTGGTTTTAAATGAAGTTTGCTTTGAATCTTGAGATAACTGAAATTCAAAGGGAAGCTCAAAGAATGCAGGTCTGCACGATTTAAAAATGGAAATATATTGTTCATACGAGCTCTTTGGAAGTGAAATAACTGCATTTTTGAGAAAGCTAAAGTTAATAACACACCTTGAATACACATGCAATCTGGGCCATCATCTAATGGAAATCCCTGTAGCTCCTTTTTGCTTGCCTCAAACTAAACCAACTTATATGACAAAATGAAATATCCCTTGCATCTCCCACTCATTTCTGAATCACAGCCCTGTGTTACATCCAAAACTCTGAGGAAATTTCCCTTTGGAGATGAACACTATTGTTGTAAAGTAGAGGAATTTATCATCTTGTCACATTGCAGGCAAACTATTGGTGCCCCGTCCGTGGTGTTTTCAGAGAAAGGTCACTTTCCAATTACTGAAAAATCCAGCCAAATCTTCAGCTGAAAATCGTGGCTCTGTGCTGAGGAAGCTGCAATATCATGCTAATGGGATACTGAGTCTGTGAGGTCCAGACACATCAGCTGCTCTGGGTTCAAAGTGGACGTGGCTGTGCTGAGACTGGACACAGGGACGGGCAGCAGGGCTTTATTTCATCCTGCAGGAGATGTAAGCTGCTTCCCAATCCCACAGCCAAATCCTGTTCTTCATTACACAGGGAAAATTGACAGATGAGGTTTCCTCTGGCTTCTGAGCCAACTGAATCTGGGAGTAATATAGCATCAGTGTGTTACCCCAGGAGTTTCATCAGCTTCCAGCTGATAAAGCTTTTCTGTGGATCACCTGCCCACAGGCCTTTGTCCTGGAGCAGGACACGCTGCAGTTTTTCATCTTTTGCCATCAGACCTTTAGGGACCCCAATGAAAACTAGTAAAAGTCGGCAAAGAATATGAAACAGGAAAGCTGTGTTATCTGACACAGATGACAAGGAGAATTTTGGGGAAGAAGATGCAGTTGATGAGCATCAAACATGAGGGGAAATTGCTGCTGTGGAAGTAGCAGTAGACTGTAAGGTAAGGTGGTTGTTGAAAGAGGGAAACTCAGAGTTCTTCCCTCATTTTCTGCTTAGACTATCTGCTGCTGAATCTCGGATTTGGTTTTAGCTTTTTATTTTATTTTCTGCAACAGAAACCCATTGGTAGTGCACATAAAGTTAAATATGTGTACCAGTTTGGGAAAAGTAACCTTGAATGTTTTCCTTAAGTTTTAGAGGCCAACCTCTAAAATGACCCAAGGCTGACATTCATAGTTGGGCAGGCAACTTTGGACTCATATTTCTGATGAAATAAATCCACTGACAAAGACATCTGATAATGACACTTGTCTGAAAGCACTTCTGACCAGAATCTAGGAGAAAACCCAGAGCAAAATTCCTTGTGCTGCTGTGTGTACAATTTCCATATGAGCTCCTGAGGTTTGGAATGGTCAGAGAAGTTGGCTGGGGTTTGAGGTGTTTGTTGGAGGCCTTTTAATGGTTCGGTGCTCACTTGTGGGCAACTTCATTTTTCCCTAATTCCAACCCAATTCCCAGCCTAATTGAGAAAAGCAGTGCAACAGCTTTGAGAACAGATTGGAGGTCTGTGCTGCAGTCGGCAAACTGGGTGGTGTCCATGTGGCAGTCAAGCTGCCTTACAATATTGGGCAATAAGCAGGAACCTTTCTGATATTTAGCAACTGCACCATAGCTTCTCATCCTTGGGTGAGATTAACCTTAGCTCAGCAAGAACAATAACATATTTAAGAATAAAAGGGCTGGATGACTGCCAGCACCCCGGTCTGGCAAGGGAGAGAGAAAGTTTTCAACTGTAAGGGATGTGTTAAAATGCTGCTTATGTCATGGTTGGGATCCTCTGGTGTGTGTTGAGTTAAATACAAGTAACATTCTGCAGAGCAAACAGATAAATATTGTAGATTACTGTAGAATACTGTAGATCTCAGTATTACAGCTGAAATCTGTTCTTTAGCTGGACCTTCAAACAAGAGAATATGTTCTGTTTGTGCCTCCATGGGTTTTGTATCAGTCTGTGAGTTTTTCTGTGCATTTCTGCAGCCTCACTGAGGATGTTTTGTGCTCAATAAATAGCTGGTACTGTGGGTTTTACCAAGAGATCTTGTTCCTGACTGCTCCATGGTTGCAGTACAGGGTATAGCCCATTTCATCCCAGAAACACTCTGAGTTGTGTGTCTGGGTGCAGAAGCATCAGCAGCACAGTCCCTGGTATAAAGGAGTGGGGAGAGGAAGCATTTGGAGCCCAATCTCCCCTTCCACCCTCCTCTCCAGAAGGAGGATGCTTTCCACTGCCTGACCAAGTGCCCACGATGCCCCTCGCAGCCAGACAGAGCTCGAGGACACGGTCTGGAGGAGGCCCTGCCATGGTTCAGCAGATGGGATTTTGGGAGCAGACAGATCTGTGCTCTGGAGGTTTGCTCTGCTTCCAGCCACCCCTGGGCATGCAGACAGGCACGTCCGCTCCAGCCACGGTGCCAGGGCTGAGCAGGGCAGCATCTGAGCTTAAATAGCAGCTTTTCTGTCTGCAATTAGAATTATTTTGATGTTACAGTGCTGGGAACCAGCAGTGTGTGCAAATCCTGTGGTGTCTGACTGCTTGTTCGGTGGGAAGGTCAGAGTGGGATTGGATCTGTGTTTAGCCCGCTCCCGTGGGGAGCTGTATCCTCACACCTCTGTGTGCGCTCTCAGTGACATCTGAGCATCTTTGTGTGGCTCATAGCTCAGAGCTTTCATCCTCAGCACACCTGTGTGGTGTGGGAGAACATCATCCTCATCTTCAGGGAGCTCAGGCCTGGAAAAGCCAAATGCTGCCCAAAAGGTTGTACTGGGGCCATGCACTGCCACAGTTGGGCTGGGATTTAGTCCAGTGCCCAGTCCAGGGGATTTGTGATCCTTAACATGTAGCTCAGCTGCAACAGGAACCCATCAACGCAAATTCACATTGCCTGCAGACACGGGATGGCTGGGAATCATTCACGAGGGCGCCTTCCAAAATTTGCTCTTCAGCAAATTTTCCCATATTACTTTGAAGGAAATGGAGTTGATTGCAATAGTAAATGTGTTTTTGATGTGGCAAAAAGCTAAGTGCTCCCAATATATCACTTTTCCCTTTCTGCTGACACATTCCTCGGTCCCCCTGAGTAAGGGAAGGAAAACAGGAGAGGCGGTTTGAAGAACATGTTGTGCCTTTGATTGACAAGAGGTTGTATAAATCAGTCAAAGGGAATCCTCCAGGCATTCCCTCTTGTGGGAAGATCCCACAGTGCTCCCTGGCCTTGATCGTTCTGTCTGCCGATGTTTGTGTACAGAATGTGTGGGTGGGAGACGAGCTGGATCTGAACCTCTGAGAGGAACAGACATCAGCTCTTCTAATTGAAAGCAGCTTCTTCGGGAGGGGGACGACATGGGCTTCCAGTAACTAGACACAAATAGTGGCCGCATACTTTGGAGCACACACTAATCTCCTGTGGATATCCCACTTGCTGTGTGGGGCTGAGGATCTGGATAAGCCCCAGTGAGTGGAGTTTGGAGCGCTGCGCGATGCTGTCACTCTTCAAAGCAAATACTTCAGTGTTTGGTAACACCCTGAAATGAGAAGGCTATCGATGTGTTCTTCCCTCTGCAGCTGTCAGGTGTTTTAGCTGCTGCTTTGCACCACTGGAGCAAACTGGAGGACGTTAGGGTATAGTCTGTTTTTCATAAGTGTGAATTCCTAGGAATAGCAATGATGAGAGATGATATTCTGTCTTCCTGGCCATTGGAACTTGTAGTTCTAGAAGTGTTGGTACTGAACTAATCACATTTAGAAAAGATCTCTAAGGTCATTTAGTCCAACCATTAACTTAATTAATTAATAAGGACCTTCTGGCTGCTGCCACAGTCTAGGGATGCCTTAAAAGCAGAGGTGTGAATGACTCTTCCAGCAGATGATTCTCAGGCTTGGCATGTGTGATGTGACATTCATTGGCTGGGCAGAATTGAAACTGGGATGGATTTACCATGTGTGTTGGAGCCTGGTGAGATGGTGGAGTCTGTAGGTGACAGGAGCTGTTTATCCAACCCAATTGTTTCCAGAGAAATCTAAAGAACATTTTTTTTGCCATTAGCTAAGTTTACTGGACAGAGTGCAGAAGAGGCTCTTGTAGCCATTCATCTCTCTCAGACTTTTCCCACATTCTCAATTAGACTGTTCCAAAGAAGCCTTTTACCCCAGGACCACTTTGAAGCACTTGTCTGGGTAGCAATGGATCAGCCTCAGCAGGGGGAAGCTTATCTAACCTGCTCAAACCAGGCCAGCCTGACAGCCCACGTGGCCTGAACACAGGCTCTTTATGCAATGCTCAGATTTTTGCTAATATTCTCCAGCAGAAGCAGAAAGTGCTAGGGTTCACACACACACACAAATCAAACAAGGCATTTAAAAGTTATCCTAGATTTCCAGCCCACCTCAGCAGGGGTTTATTTTGGGTTAGAATCAAACTTTTGGTGCAGGTCTGGGTGATTTCTTAATGCAAGTTTTCACTCATCCATTAAGTGGCACTTTAAAAGCACCACCAAAAGTCAGTGCTTGTGTTTCTTTCAGCCACTTTTTTGGGCCAACAGAGCAGGAGGAGAAGTAAGAATAAGAACAAAATCATTTAAAAGTAATGAGACCTTTGTTCATGTCAAAGAGCCCTCTGACCATATATACTGCAGATGTGGGTAAGATAAATTCCTTGGCTGGAGAGGTATTAAAATAAAAACCATGCTCCCAACACGAGACAGGCTGCTGAAAACGCAAGGAGGGAGAGTTGCGAAACGGTACATGTCGAATTGCTGGCCTGGATTTCAAATGCCAAAGATAGTTTATGTAAAGCCTTGCTCTGCTGTAAAATGTAACACTATCCACTGGCTAGCCTCAATGAAGCTTGGTCCCAGTTGTTTCAAAAAATAAATAAACTAAAAAATCTTCTTCCAGCCCATTAAAGCTGATTTATGTTTTGCCTGTAAGATTCCTCTGTGCTGGATCTTGAAGGATTCAGATTTTAAAGGGGATTACCTCACTTTTAGCCAATCTGGTTTCTCATTCCCAGGCATCCCAGGCTGTCTTTGCAGTGCCCAGACTTTGCCTGCTGGGACCAAGAGGGCATTTCTATGCAGAATTATCGAGTGGGCATAGGATTTTGGATGGCTGCTGACTTTCTATTTTCACTTCAGGGTTCACTTTTTGGTTTAATAATTAAATTGCTGATCCAAACAGCTTTACTGACAGCACACCAGCACAAGGAATTCCATCTATTCCTATGGTAATGACAGTCAGCGAGTTCACCAAAGGGCTGTGAGTCCAACAGGTACCTTTCAGATGCTCCAGGAGCCTCAGCTATTAGTATCCTTCTAATGCAGTAGTAACCTTTTCCATGGTGAACATTCCCTTTTTTTCTGCTTGCTGTGGAGGTGAAGACTATCGTCATTCATGCTTCATTTTTGAAGCAGCTTCACTGAGTATTTTCAGGGTAATTCTGATAATTTCTTGCAGTTTCATTTTCACGTCTGACATACTGGTGGCACTGCAAGGCTCTCTGGTGTTTAGATCCTGGCATTTTTTTATCTTTTCATCCATAATAGGACTTGGGAATCATGTACTTCATTGAAAAGAGCAGTTTGCCTCCAATCTCACTGCTGCCTGCCATGGAAAGGCTGCAGGTGTAGGAAGAAGGTGATTCCACTTGCAGAACTGATTGGGGAAAGATGAAATAAATTTGCTTAAATTGGGTTCTAGAGGCAGGGCTTTCCTGGCTACAGTTGGTTCCAAGTTTACAGGGCCATGTGTGGCTCCTCTGGGGTTACAGTAATATCAGATTTAAATAGAGCAGTGCTGAGCCATAGTGGAAGCACCTCCATGGTGTCTGTGCTTGGAGCTGGGGTGTTCAGAAGTGATCTTCACCTAGACTCCAGTGGGAAGAGTCCTGGTCCATTTGGGTGGGAGCAGAGTTGTTCTAAATGCTGTCAAAGACCTGGTACCAAATTCAGAGGAGATTGTTGGCTGCCATCCTGCTGATGTGAGTCTTTAGCTCCTGTTCACGTTTCAGTTTTTCTTATGAGGGGTGGAAGACCTGGAAACTTAATTTTGAATGATCTCATGGCATTTAGAATCACAGTTATTGTGCATTGCTTTATCCTAGGAGTGCACCTGGGCTTTGTTTCCCCACTCCAAGCAGTGAGAGCCCTTCCTTGCTGTCCTCTAGGTCAGTTTTGGTGTTTCTCTTTTTCCTGCTGCAGATGTGCCGTACCAAGGTGATCGACTTGAACGATGGTGTGTCCCAGTATGCCTGGTATCCCTGCACAGCCAACTTCCAGTACTCCCACATGACACAGACCATTTTCTGGCTCAAGGTAGGAAGTGCATACAGCACTCAGAAGTTTCCTCTTTGCCTACCTCCACAAAGATTCTCCAGCAGGCAAAATATCATGGGCCAGCTTTCCCAGGGCCAAGCTGCTCCTTTCTGAAGTGTGTTTAGAGCAAAAGAGCAAAACAATGTTTTTGAGCACTCCCTAGACAGTCAGTAGTGAAGTCCCCTCGTGTGTGACAAGGCTATTGAATTTCTGAGAGGGGTCAGCTTCAGGGCTGTTTGACTTGAGTTTATCTAGCTTGTGTAGGAGAGATTGGAAGAGAAGACTTCTGTGTGACCTGGGATGGGAATTCTTCTTTTAAAAGTCCTGGACGGGCTCCTGGGGATTTTTAAAAGCCCACCACAGTTCTCCACCTCAGGCTTTGTGGGGTTTGTGTTTTCCCAGGCTTATTTTTCCCAGCCTATGGTGGCTGCAGCAGTCCTTGTTCACTTGGTCACAGATGGCACCTACTACCTGGACCAGAAGCAGGAGACCATTGGTGTGCAGCTGTTTGACACCAAGGAGCAAAGCCACGACCTTGGTAAGACTGTTGTATTAAACTCCCTCTTTACTGCTTGCTTCATCTGGTGATGCTCCCATTCAGCAGTACTCCTGCTCAGTTTTTTTTCAGAATTAGACAAAAAAGGTTCTTGCTCAATGTTCCAAGCACTGAGTCTCACTAGAGTTTGTTGAAAATGATGTGTTATTTTATACAGACATTGCTCCATAGCTGTTCACTGTCTGTGCAGAGGTGATTAGCTCCTCTTCAGTCACTAAAACCAGCACTATCTCGATGCTTCACACCAGCACTGCCCTGGAGAGACACTGATGGTGCTACAGGTGAACCCCTGGGAGCAGGGAGTGAGGGCCCTGCACCAAAGGCTTCTGTTTCACAGGCAGTGCTGGGTGATTCCAGTCCTCCTTGCAGGGAGGTCTCCAGAGCCATTGAATGGCCAACATTCCCCAGGTGAAGTATTTCAGGTCGTGAAGGTGCAGCCCTGCCAGGCTCCTGGCATGGCCTCCAGCAGATGTGCCTGACAGAGGCAGGACCTGCCAGCTCTGAGGTGCTGGCATAGACAGGTTTTGTCTCTGTCCTTGGCACAGGGCCCTAAACTGGGGACATTGTGCCTGGTGAATTGATGCAGGCTGCATTTAAGCTCCAGAACCCAGGAGCTCTCCCTAGCTCCCAACTCTGTGTCAGGGTAGGACTTGCATAATCCCTTTCCAGATGTTCTTTGCCTTTTTTTTTTTTTTTTTTTTTTTTTTTTTTTTTAATGAGGAGAAAGCTGGCCAGGTCACCTTGAGAGCAGTTTTTAAGGAACCAAAGCTCCCATCCCTCAGCTTTCTGTTTTACCATAGCATTTCATTTTAACAAGCTGAAACTCAAATGAGCTTCTCACTAGTGATGAGAAGAAGGGGCACAGAGTGGCAGGTGTTGGATGAGCATCCAGGATAATACAGAATTTGGTGGGCTGTGGAGGAGAACAAAGGAAATACGCGTGGTGTCTGTTGTCCAAGAACAAACTGAAATTTGCAGCAAGTTGTGCAGGTTGAGTCAGGATGGCTCCCAGTTTGCCAGAGCCCTTGGATTAATCTCACCCTCCTTTTGCAAAACAGTGGCACATAGCTCTATCCCTCTGAGAAATAAATGATGGAGACACGAGCATGCCAGCAGTACTTAATGTGACATTTTATAGGGACAGACAGGCAGGCTGGGAGAGAAAGAGAACAAGAAAGAGGAGCAAAGAGGAAACTGAGGGTTAGGTTTTGAAATCTTCAATGAAGTTGCAACATGAGTTTGGCATGGCTCAGCCTGATGTCTGGATGTCCTCCCAGCTGAAATGCTGCTTTCATCATGGAAAAGCCCCTTTGACCTTTCAGAAGAGGCTGCCTGGAGCAGAGCAGAGGTGTAGGTGGGCTACCCAGCAGCTCTCCCTCAGGCAGAGCTCCCCATTGCTGCTCTGTCTGACTTCTGACAAGGACATGAGGTCCTTTTCCTGGATATTGTGTTTCATGTGTTTGAATTATCACCATGGCAAGCTGGAAGCTGCGGCTGAGATGCAAATGTTGGCGTGCACTGGGGGCAGGACTGACTGAGACACTCAATGAGCCTTAAGCAGAAGCTCATGGCAAGCTGAAAGTACATCCAAAAGGAAGCAGCAATAATTTAAATCTCAATCAGTCCCCAGTGTGCTGAAGACACTGCCACGAGCAAGGAATAGCCTATCCAGACATGCAGTTTCCTGCCTTGATCAGAGCAAGCGGATTCACAGAAAATAATGTGATGCTTCTTCTAAGTGCTGGTAGGAGATGGAGAGGTCGGGATGCCAAACAGCTCAGTGCTGTTGGTTCAGAGCCATCAGAGACACCAGGGTTCAGAATAGATGGGTGCAGAGCCACAGAAACAGAGGGGGGACCCTGAGACAGCTCTGACTGCCCCCATGGGCACCTGCACCATCTTCATGGGTATTTCAGGGGAATTAAGAAACCTTCAATTGTCCAGCCACTGTTTTCCTGGTAAGAAATAACCATCAGTGCAGCACAGCTCTGAGGGTCTGCTCTGTTGTGGACACCACCTGAGTGCAAGGAATGGAATAGAAGTGAATAAACAGCCTCATACCATAAGGTCTTGGCTTTCCATCAGAGAAGGCAAAAACTTCCAAGGAATTTGGGAACCCGGGATTTTGAGTATTAACTGCACCTGTTTGTAAGTGAGAAACGTGCACCATTCCACAAGGAGCTGATATCAAAAGACTTCTGGGAGGCAAGTAGACAGGGAGGTTATTTCAGGGTCAGGTGAAGACCAAAACAAAAAGGGGTTTGCTTTTTTATATTATTTTTTTATTATTACAGGAAGATTTTTTTTTTTTAAAGTAGAGGGTGGGAGATAGACGTTTAAAAAGCATGTCTTAATTCACAGGAAATCACTTTCTAAGGAGAAAAATGAAAGCCTTTTTATTCCTTCCCTTTTCAGTCAAGAAATCCGAACTGGGGGGAAAAAAAATAATAACAGAAATCTCTGAGCCAGTTAAACATGCAAATAGAATTTATTTTATTTTCAAATTTGTAAGTGTATCAGGGTAGCCAAGGGGCCTGGGCCAAAGCCATTGCTGGGGGAGCTCTAGTGAAGCAAATGGATCTGGAGCCAAGCTGATCCTCGGAGTGATGCCATGGAGCTGTGGAGGCAGAGCCTTGCAGGCAGCCAGCAGGCCATGAATCTCAATTAATGAATTTTGAGGGCAGCAGACAGCTGTCTGTCCTCTGCCTTCCCCCTGAGGTGGGTTTAGCCCATTTGAATTCAGGTTGCTTCTACCTGAAGGTGGGGATTTCTTCCCAGCTGTCACTGAGTGCCTTATCCACTGGACAAAAGGGACTCAGGAGTCTCCTTGCCACTTCTCTGGTGTCTCTGTACACCACAACCTTGAGATGCTTTTGTTTCCCCAAAACACAATTCTTTTCTCCTGTAGTGACATCACCTGTAAAATCCTCAGTGGCTCCATCACCCTCACTTCTATCTCCATGACCAAATCTGCCTTTTCTTGCAAAGAGCAAGACACCCTAAGTCTCCAAACTATTGAAAAAAAATCAAATCTGGGCAAATTTAGAGGAAAACTCGTGCAAAAAAAAAAAAAAAAAGTTTTATTACCCTGAGTGCTAATGACATGCACAGCTCCGAACAAGCTGCTGGTGCACAAAGCCCCCCAGCCTGCCAGCACCGTTTGATCCTGCACATAAAGGCTCCAAGTGTCCTCCAGGACCCGTTTTATAATGCTGTGACTCTGCTTCCCCCGTGCTGGTTGCTCCTGATTTACCAGAGCACAATGGGAACGTAGCTGTGGTCTAAAGGAGCGGCTCCGCGCTCGCTCAGAGAATGGCAGCCTTTCTTCAGCTGTCTGGAGGGATCTGCTTCTCTGCTAAGCTCTCTGCAGCCATTTGGGAAGCCCCTCCAGGCAGCTTACCATAACTTTTCAGCTCTATGGGGCCATTCCTCTGGGTGAAATGCCTCTGAAGTGCCCACGGCTTGGGGAAGCAATTGTGTTAAGCCTGACCCTTCCTCTGATCTTGTCTCTCCTCTGGCAGGTGTCCACGTCCTGAGCTGCAGGAACAATCCCCTGATTATCCCCGTCATCCATGACCTCAGTCACCCTTTTTATCACACCCAGGCTGTCCTCATTAGCTTCAGCTCCCAGTTTGTGGCCATCTCCGGGGTGGCCCTGCGTTCCTTCCACAACTTCGACCCCATCACCATCAGCAGCTGCCAGCAAGGACAGACCTACAGCCCTGCGGAGCAGAGGTGAGCGTGTCAGCCCTGCTTCCCCCTGCCTCACACCCACCACCCCCAGCGTGGGCCAGGGCTGGGGAGGAGGCAGGAGGGGCACAGCAGCTGAACCCTGCTGACCCCTTTGTGTCACGGGTAAAAAACCGGCAGTGTTCTCATTGATCACGATGGATGGGACATTTAACCCGCACGGGATGCTGTTAGTGAATTATTTCCTCTTCCTTTCTCCTCCCTCCTTTATGCCAAGCCTGGAATTGGGGCCAGTTCGCTGTGCAGACATTCCCCAGCCTGGTGCTGTGTTGGCCACTCACACAGCAGCTCAATCTGACCCCCTTGTGCTGCCCCAGTGCCAGGGACCTCCCAGGGAAGGGACACAGAGTGATGCCTGTGCCCTGGAGGGGCCGGATCCTGCCAGGTGCTCAGCCCTGACCATCAGCATCTGCTGTGCTTTCATGGCTGGGTGAGGCCCTCAGCACCTCTCTGGATCCGGCCCCCGTTCTGAAAAGCTCTGTGGGACCCCCCAGGATGAAAGGTTTATGGCTACCGTTTTATTCTTGTTGTTATTACAGACACATCAATAGATCACCACCAACCCCTCTCAGTCTCTGCTTTACAGCATCCCACAGAGATTGTGACCTTTCATGGCCTCTGGTGCAGCAGCTTCATGGATCCTTTCAGCGAGGCACTGAAAAGGAGAGAATTTAGCAAAACCCCTGAAAGAATATTTTTTTTCTCTTCCTTTGTGAATTCAAAGTTGTGAGCAGTTGTCATACCATAGAGGCAGCAATAGTAAAACAAGTTGCATATCCCAGCAAACCTCTGCTCAGCCTCCTAAGCAAGCTGTCAGGTTTTTTGATAATGCTCTGGCTTGTTTTTAGGACCTGCTTTTATTCCAGGAAAGGCGGGAGAGTGAGAAGGGGGAGAGGGAAGGGAAAATAAAATTAAAAAAAAAAGGAGTATATCTATAGCTAAATCAATCCAGTCAGTGTGTTCTGACCTAGATTCAAAGCGTCTGATCATTGTGTGCAATAGGTTGTATAAATTCAGAGGCCCAAAGACAGCAGGATCAAGTTTCAGATGAGGAGTCTGGTGGTGGAAGTGTGGCCAAATCCCAGCGCTGAAGCAGGACAGAAAAAGGGCAAGAAAGCCCCACTGGAAGGAGATGGTGAGAAGCAACAGGGAGCTCAGGGGGAATGAGACACGGGGCCACATTCCACTGCCCTCTCAAGTTTTCAGTAGGAATTGAACCATTTGTTCACTTATTGAACTAGAAGTGGTCTGTGTTTAGAAAGTTATTTCCTTAATAAAAAATGCATCCCCCTTAGGCAAAGCTTCAGTGAGCCTCTGCAGCCCAGCAGCCCAACCTTCAGAAATCCCTTGAGGAAGAATCACCTGCTTTTGCCTTTTATGTTTCTTCTTGATTTTTTGGCGTTATTTTGTTTTGGGGATGCACTGAACCCTCTCAGCCCCCTGCTGTCCCAAACTCCCATCTGAGCCTCACTCTTTCACAGTAATGTTTTAGGTCTTGCAGGTTCCAGCCCTGGATTGATCATAAAATTTCTCATGTCTGACAAGAAACTAGAAACTCTCCAAAGCAAAGCCCTGGTCCAAAGGCAATTGAAATCAGTGGGATTATTTCCACTGATGACAGTGTTTCAGTGGAGAGTCAGTCCCCAGTTTGCCTTGTGCTGGCACCATTTGGGGTGGCCAGATCTGTTTCCTTCTGGGCAAAAAGCTCCAAGCAGGTCAGGTACCCAAGGTGTCAAAAAAGTTGTGCATTAAGCTGTGCAGCCAGGCAATAAGTGACACCTTAACTGTCATTGCTGTCTTTTTATTTGGTTATTTTACCTAATCCAGGAAGAACAGAGAAATTTAGATTTTAAAAATGATTTCTTAACCAGCTCAGAGGCTGGACATGGGTTTTCTGCCTCCCTTTCTCACAGTCTGCCCATCAGATTCCCTTGAGGTGCCAGTTCCACACTGCCCATCTTTCCCTTCTCCCTTTCCCCACTGGTTGTATTTGCCTGACATGATTTTTAAGGTATTTATTGATTTTTTCAAAGGAACTTGCCTTTCTATGAGTGATCATCAATTTTAACCCTTTCATTTTCCTTTGGTCAACATGGATATTTTTGCCTGCTTTTTGACTTTTCTCCATAAGAGGTATTATTTCTCTCTTTCAAGGAGAATTATTTTGCTTGGAGAGGATTTATAGCCAGATACAGACATTTCGAGGCAAAGGTGCAGATTTTAAAATTATGAGGGAAAAGAAATATATTGTCCCTTAAAAGTTAACACGATTTTTATTTTGAGGGTGAATGGATCCTTCCCATGGGTTAGCAACAACTTAATGACTGAAAGTAAAATATTCACTTAGTCTTTTTTCTTAAAATATGTATTATAGTTAATATTTTAGAGAAAAATGGGCTTAAATCTAAAGTCCAATTTAACTTTATAGGTACTTGTCCTCGGTCATCATTAGTTGTTTTGAAAATCCATTCCATCCTCCTGAAGACATTTATAGTTTGAAAATTCCTGCTCTGTCCTTTCTGGTTTTATTCATCCAGCTGTTTTATTTCCTGCTGTCAGTGACTACAGTCTCTTTTTTTGTTTTCAGCAGAAGTTTACCTCACTGTTGGAGACGTGCTGTAAAAATGACACTCTTTATTTCCACATTACATCCTTAGAGCAGATATAATGGCCTGGTTAGTTCTTCTCTTGTGCTTTATAGCTGGAATTATTATACTTTTACTATTTCCTGTGTAGCCTCGTGCAGTGGACGGTGAAATTGGGTGTGCAGAAGCAGAGGTGTAGTTTCCCACCCTGCAGTCACTCTAGCAGAAGGCCTGATGTGCTGTGGCTGCCTTTGGCAGTGGTTCCTCAAAAATCAGATTTTTGTCTTTGTCACTGGGTAGGAAACATCAGCTGTGGGTCACCCATCCCTGGCAAAGCAGTTTGTGGGAAGTGCTGTTTTTCCTTGGTGGCACTTCCCTGCCATGGTCACCAGACCTGTCCCTTCCATCACCCCTTCTGCAAACTGCAGGCAGGAAAGCCCAATTCACCCAATCCAGAACTGGGGGAACTCTGTCAGAACTGTGCATTTCAGGAGTTTCCATCTTTCTAATCCACCATTACCTCTGTGTTCTTTCTTCAGACAGGTCCCCCCTGACTGCCCACAGCTCTCCAGTCCTCTTGCCTCACATTGCCACCACCCCATGCTTTCTAATGAGTGTAGCAAAAACATTTTCCTTTGCTTTCTCTGGTTAAACCTTGGCACAGCCTCACTGCTATGGCTTCAAAATTGCTTCTGCAGGGGAGATTTTGGGTTTTCCTTCCTCTGTAAGTGTGCATATCTGGGTTTTTGACGCTGTAGACCAAGACCCACCCCTGGCCACCACACCATCACCTGCTCTGGCCTCTGTGGAAAGGTTCCCTTGGAGCTGCACCCTTTGCTGCCCCAAATAAGCCCCAGGAATTCATAGCCCACTCCAGCTCTTCTCTTTGTCTTGTTCTCGCCTGCTGTCAGCTTCCCCAACAAGAAATGATGAAGATAAATCTTCAGCAGCAGAACAAATGCAACCGCTCTTTACAACTCTGGTTATTTTTATTTTCTTTTTTTCCCCTTTTCATAAGGAGGAAAAAAGGGTTTCCTCGTCTCTTTTTGTTGTGAATTAATGCAGCTTTCTCTTTCCCGGTTCGGCCGCCTTTCCCCTGCCCTGCATTCTGTCATTAAGCACAATCTCTGTCAGCTTGCTTCGGGTGAAATTAATGAATTTCTCACAGAACTGTTAATCATAGAAGCTTTGGTCCGTGACATGTGTTATAATTCAATGGGTTTTTAACCTTCGCCCCGTTTTGGTAATTGGCAAGCGGCATCATTTGGCTTTTATTAAAGTGGAAGGCAATGCGTTTTCTTTGTTTGCCTGGACAGACTCTGGCAGGGAGACCTGTGGGGCTGCTGATGCCCAGGGACACGGTCCCACTTCCAAGCTGGCAGGGCGATGGGGCTTTGAGAGCTTTATCAGTTCAATATGGACCCCCCTGGCAGGAGCAGCTCACACCACGGGGTGCAGCCAGGCTGGAGGCAGAGCCCAGACCAAGGAGAATTTGCCCTGCCAGTGATGGAGACAGTGAGGGGGACGTGCTGGCTCGTGCCTCTCCTTTCTCTTGGGCTTACCTTGGGTTGGAACAAGGGTTTTCCGTAAACCTCTGGGTTTAGCTTCATTTTGACCCTTTCAGCAAGGATTTTCTGTAAACTTCTGGGTTTAGTTTCATTTTGACCCTTTCAGTTTGAAATAGGGGTTTGCTGGGATCGCTGTCAGAGTCAAACCCAGCAGTACTGAGGAGATATCACTGAAGGGACCATAGGTGACACCATTCATGTTGTCGCTCTCATGGATCAGGTTTGAAGGCAAACACCTTTTTAAGAAAGGTCCTGATCCTTCTTCCGGTCAGCACAGGTTCACCAGTCCCCATCCAGCCCCATGGATTTGGGCAGATATTCAAGATTGTGTGTTAATACGAGGAGACAATGTGATTTAGCTGAAGACAACAAAGTCATTGTTACCTTTTCAATTTATTTATTTATTTGTTTATTTATTTATTTTTAATTTCTGCAACAACAAATATGGCCAGCAACCTCTGCCTATATGTAGAGAGAAGTAACCTGCTCTTGGCTTCAGAGTAGCCTCTAGAGAGGAGAACACAAACCCACTTTAAGGATAAATATGTTAGAAAAACCCTCAGAAGGCTACATGTGTGTGAGTTGTGTGGATGGTGGCATAGGACAAATCCAAATTGCACTTCAGATCTGCAGCCCAGGCTGGTCCAGAATGTGGAAAGGGGAATTATTTGCTCTGTCCAAGAGATAATGTTGTAGCCCTTCTCCTAAAATGTGCCCACCATGAGCTTTTAGGCTCACCTGAGCTTAGATACGTGTCAGAATCATCACGAAGGAAACAAATAATTAAGGCACCATGTTAAGATGAGTTCTTGGAGAAGTGCTTGACCTCAGGGTTAGGAAAAGAAAGTTTGGCTGCTGCAAGCTTTACAAAAGAGGAAGTCCTGGATTGTTTTTTATGTGAGGAAGGAAGCTCCACTTAATTGTTATAATTTTCTATAAACATGTTAAAATACAAATGTTTCGAGGATTGTGTCACTAAAGCTCCAATTTAGCAAACCCCTGAGCTATTTGCTTACATCCCCCTGTAGTCAAATCTATCAGTGGGACTTAACTGTGCTTTTGAAGTTAAGCACATATTTAAGTGCCTTGCTGAACTGGGGCCAATATTGGCACAGAGAAACACAGATTTAGAGCCTAATGACTGAGCTCGTTTAGATTTGGGATGGGCAGAATGGATTTGAATCAAGTAAGAACTGGCTCAGAACTTCAGCCTTCATGTGGAAGCTAACTCAGTCCAGGGCTTTTTGCATCATTGAAACAGCCTTCCTTGATCTGTTTTGAACATGCAATGGAATGTGTGCAAGAAATCCTCTGCTCCTTGCGCTCACCTCAGTGTGAAGATGTTGTTTTAGAAAATCGTGCACCGCCAGGGCAAAACGAGGAGCAAGTGAATCCTGAAGGGGACTTAGTAAAATAAACACGTCAGGGAATGTCCGAGGCACCAACACTTGTTCGAGTAAATCCTCAGCATGGTCCTTGGGTCCTTTGTGCGGCTTTGCTCCAGACTGCTCTGTACTTTGGTAAGGATTTTTGGGAATTAGGATAGACCAGAGATGATTTGAAATTGGCAGTTTTGATGAAGTCACATGATTTTGACTGGAAGAAAATGGGATAAACTGTCCTATACCAGGAGTCAACATGAGTTAAAGCTGAAGCAATTTCATTCTCAGATGCCATTATATTGTTTCTTTCCTGAGGAATGCACATTTTCTGGAACATGTGATGATTGACCACTGCTAAATGGCAGTGCCCATGCAAGAGCTTCTGTAATCCACAAATGGATGTGATGGGTTCTTTGTCTAAACTTCCTACTTGGAGATATTAATTTCTCCTTCCTAATTCTGCATTTGCAGAGCTCAATTCAGGATCATGACTTCAAAATTCATTGGGATTTACGGCTGACAGTAGCTGATACCAAATTGGAACCAGTAGCTAGAGAACCAGAAATATTTAAATTAGAAACATTTGGTGGCAGTGGTTGTTTTTTTACAAAAAGTGAATGGTTGTATTGTTTGTCACTGAAGTCATTCATATAGAGTTACAGGCAGAGAGAGCTGCCCAGATGATCTGCTAACCAAGGCATAATCTGGAGCCTGGAGGGGGTGGCTAAAAATGTTCCCTGGCCATTTCAGAAGACCACAAGGGGACTTGTAAACAGAAAGAAGAACATCACAATAAGTGTTTCTTAATGCCTTTGTCTGTGGCGTTTCAGTTCTGTAGGACTTCTAAGCCCAGGCTTGCTCATCTGGTGTCCTGATCTGAACTCCAGAAACCAGATTATTTTTCTCCTTTACATTGATGGAAATGAAAAGCGATGCCACTGGCTGTGGTGACGTTGCTTCAGATTTCCCTCTGTGCAAATTACAAGGGTTTTCTTGGGCTCATCCTTCCCTCTGAAGCCATTCAAGTCTGAATTCAGTGCTCCACTAATTCACATAAGTATTAGATTAAATGTCTGCTTTTTTTTTTTTTTTTTTTTGTTTATTTTTTCAACTTTGAAGAAGGCTTTCAGATTCTGGGGCAGTTTTGCAACGGGCAGTCGAGGTTTGCAGTATGTGCTTCTGAGAGTGGCTTGGCATTAGTGCTCTTTTTTTTTCCCCCAGTGAGTCAGCTTCCTCAGCACTGCAGCCCTGGCACAGGAGACACTCATGCTGCTGCCTCGCCATCTGAGAAATGGAGGGGAGCAAAGTGAGAGTTGGCTCTCATGGGCCAGACTAACTGGGATGTGTAGCAGGGAGGGTTCCACAAAGCATCATTTACACTCTCGCTCAACATCCAGTATCAGATGTTATCACTGATGTCAGCTGAGGATTTACTCAAACAGCAGGACCCTGAGGTTGGTAGGGTTAAGGAGAGGTTGGTAAGGTCCTGCTCTGCTTGGGGACCTGCAGGGTGTGAGGCTCATGGTGTGTAAGGAGTGTGTAAAGCCTGTGGTTCACACCTCTGGATGATCTGTGTTGGGCATTTGCCAGGCAATAGCGCCTGTTCTCCTCACCTTGTTTCTCAGGTGATGGCCACCTGGGCACAGGGCTCACTTGTCCTGCTGCTGCTCCATCCACAGCCATGTCAATCCTTTCAGAGTGAAATCCACAGTAGTTTAAATCTGTACCTCAGGCTGTGAGATGCAGTGACTGGAAACCGTGTGAAGTCCTTGGTTAGTGGGTGGGGATCCTCCTGAAAGCAGGATCACCCTGGACAGGCCAGCTCTGGCACAGGATCATTCATCCTGCAGAGGTGATGAGCATCATAGCTGTGCTGATAGCCAGGGGTTTGTTGCATGAAAGGGTATGGAATTGGCCAACACAAGGGTGGAATTCTCCTTCCTCAGCTCTGTCAGCAGCAATGCTTTGTGCACCGTGAGGAAATAAAATATTTCTGAATGTGGAAATTGCTTATAGCTCATCACACTCCAGGAAAGGACCAACACTGAACAAGCAACCTTAAATTACAAGCAGTGGGCACTTCCCATATAGCACTAGTCGGTGACAGAGCAATGAGTTGTGCAGGTACATAAATACTGTCATTTAATCTGATCTAGAGCTCAGTAGAGACATGTGCAGATGTGCTTCTCTATCAGTAACATGGGGATAACAATACCAGCCCAGGTGTCTTGCAGGGGTGTCACAAAAATTAATTAGATAATGTCTGCACAGTGCTTTGAACACAGCAAAACACCATGTACATGTTAAGTCAGGGCTTACTAAGCTGAACAGGGCTTTAGTGGCTGTTAATGCTTTTTTTCTAGTAGACAGAAATAACTGCTTGTCATCTATTTCAAAATATGTATATTGATACATTGCTTTCCCTTCTTTCTATAATTTTCTCTTTTAGTTTTTTCCCTAAACAATCAGATGGTAAAATAAGTTAATGTTTTCCCTCCCCAGAACTAATTTAACTGTGTTAAACTGAAATTAATTATTAATTTTATCAGCGAAATACCACCTTGTAGGGGTCCTTATCCCAGAAATTTCATCTCTATTCCAGAAGCACTTCACACATAGAATCATGGAATGGTTTGTGTTGAAGGGAACTTTAAAGGTCATCTGCAGTAAACAGAGACATCTTTAGATCTGATTGCTCAGAGCCCTGTCCAACCTGGCCATGAATTTTTCCAGGGATGGAGCATCTCTGGGCAACCTGTGTCAGTGTTTTACCAGCCTCATTGTAAAAATATTTCTTCCCTCTCTCTAGGCTAATCTCTCCTCATGCTTTATGATCCTCAAAATTTTCATTGCTGTTTTGTTGAGGGGCTACCCGATACTCACATTTTAAGATGTGCTATAATGTTTGAGTCAGGTCACCAGAGATAGGGAAAGATTTTGTGTCAATCAGACATCTCTGTGTGTATAAAAATTAAACAAAAATCTCTTTTTGCAAGTTGTGCTAAATGTTACAATAATTTTCCAGAGGGAGAACAAACAGTTTCCATGGGGGAAAGATTTTATGGATGGCAGGAGAGCAACTGGAGAGATCTGAAATGACAGCATGCTGCTGAGCTTGATAAGAGCTTATCAACACAGCTACACAGTTGATGTTTGGTGTTCCTCGTGAAGTGGAATAAAATGAATGTGATGATTTCAATCGAGCTTCTCCAAGATAAGAGTGTCTATCACAGAAACCCCCCTTCACATGTGCCCACTTATCACTGCCAATATCAACACTCATGGACTGAGCAGATTTAAAATTGGATGGGGAATGAGGACTGCTCTTGGAGGGAGTGTTTTCACAGGAGAGATGGATGGATGGATGGATGGATGGATGGATGGATGGATGGATGGATGGATGGATGGAGAGATGGATGGATGGATGGATGGATGGATGGATGGATGGATGGATGGATGGATGGATGGATGGATGGAGAGATGGATGGATGGATGGATGGATGGATGGATGGATGGATGGATGGATGGATGGATGGAGAGATGGATGGATGGATGGATGGATGGATGGATGGATGGATGGATGGATGGATGGATTGAGAAATGGGCATTAATACAAGAATAGGGAGGTCATAGTGCAGTGGAATATTGCAGAACAGAAGATGCTTCTGCAGAATTGGTAGGCTCTTCCCTTTTGCTACAAACCCTTTAATTTGCTGTCTTTGTCACCACTGTGCCCACTGTCCTTCAGGACATGCACCAAGAGGCTGTGGAGCCCTTTCCTGAGCTGGGCTCAGAACTCTCTGACCAAAGTCTGTCAGTCAGCCACTGCTCTTGTGGAATGGATGGAAATAAACAAATAACACCACCACCACTCCTTGTCTCCCTCCCAGCTGTGTCCACTACTCCTGCGAAGCCACCGACTGCCAGCGGCTGGAGATCGAGAACGCGCTGCTCAACTGCACCGGCGGCAGCGGCTGGGACAGCGGCGCCCAGTGCAACGTCAGCTGCAGGGCTGGCTACATCCTGCACATCCACAGGGATGATGATCTCGTCAAGAGCCAGGTTTGTCCTGCCACGGCGGTTTTTTTGTGATGCACAAGACCAGGATGAGCAAACAGCTGTGGAGAAATTGAGGGGTAACTCAGGGTAGACGCTAAAATCTCAGCCCAGCCTTGGGATAAGGTCTTGTCCAAATTCTTGTCGTCAGAACAGGAGCTCTTTGACTCTGTAGGAAGAGTTTCTGGCAATAAGCAAAGCTCAGACATTCCCTGAATTTAGAAATTTTCAAACCAAAATGTTTGAGTTCAGTCCTTGTTTGATCTCACTGGTGCTACTCAGCCAAACCATTTGGTTTCATTGAGTAGAGAGCGTAGAGGGGTTGGTGTTTTGGGAGTAGGATGCTCGTGTTTTTGCACAACGAATTTCTGGGTAAAATTCCTAATATTGAGTCCTCAGATTGAGGCTAACAACATATTAACTCCTTTGCAGTGTTTCAGTCCATCTGTTCCCAGCCCTGACATGTGCAGCATGGAGGGCACAGAAACACCCAAACCTTTTTGCTTCCAGACAAATCACCAAAAACCTCTCCCAGCAGGGCAGGCAATGCTCCCCATCCTCTCTAATCCATGCATTAATAATCCAGTCCTACAAAAGCAGCACATTTTCATGCAGTGAGGACGGTATTGAGGAAAGCTAGCAATTTGTTTAAACATCAAAAAAAATCCAATGCTTTGTGCTGGGGCAAGTGGATTAGGTGCACGTGCAGCATGGCCCTGGGAGCAGGATGCTGGGGACAGGGGGATGCAGGCTGACACCCCACTTTGTGCCCTCATCTCTACCACTGCCACATCCTCTGAGTGAGACATGGGGGTGGTTTCCCCCATCAGCACCTTCTCTCCCTGGTTGTGGGGGCAGCACTCACATCTGGGGCAGCCTCACATCTGGGCCAGGGGCTGGGGCAGCCACACTGGGCAGCTTGTCTGTGCTTGTGAAATACTGTGTTCTTCATAAGCTCACAGAGGGGGGAGACAGAGTGGAGGGGAATGAGTCAACCCTTTCAACTCAATTACAAAACAAATACAGGACCCCGCGAGCTGGGGCCTCTTCCATCCTAATTGGCATCAGCACCAGAACCCCAGCTCCAGCTGAGCATTTTTACAGAACAGAAAACCAGTTCTCAAAACGAGCCTGAGTGGCTGAACCAGGAAATTGTTGGAAGGGATCTGTACATGGGGCACATGAAGCACACAGGGATCACAAACCAAATAAAACAGCCTGAGTGTGCTTCACCAGCCCTGTGTTATTTAAATGCAGGCATTACCTTTTGGGGAGGCTCAGCCAGCTGGGCATGGTTTTGCTGGGAGAAGTTTGGTTTCAGAGCCTCGATCAGACTCATATGACAGGAGCAGAGGATTTTAGCACCCCTCACTAATGTGATTCACTGCCTATTACAACACGCTTCCTCTCACCCTGCTCTGCTATTGCACTTCGTTGTCTTTTCCACCAATAAAACCCCCTGAGGCCAGTGGCTTTGTTTTGCTCAGTGCTGTGCATTCACTGTTCAAATCAGGGAAGGAGTGGAGCATCTTAAAAATACCCATGACCAGCTAAGCACATTAAACACGTCCTTTAAAGTTTTGTTAGTGTGCTTCAGAGATCCTCTGGAAAGGAACAGACAGTTTCTTTCACTATCATCTTGTTTTATTTCTTGGTGTCAGGTGCTTCAAAACAGAACTTGTGGAACGTATAGACAAGAAATGAATTATCTGAGAAAGTCCAGAATCCATGGTGTGGATTTCTCACATCAAAAGGCATTGTGCTTCTTCCTTACTTGCTTTCCAGCTTCAGTTGCTCTTCCAGTCACAAGCATTTGGGGGTGACAAAAGGCACATGGGTGGTTGTCCATGGCCAGAGGGACCTTCTGTCATGGCTTGCACGAAGCTGTTCCTTGTTTCATTTTTGACATTTACTTGGTTATTTCACTTATTTGACTAATTGGAGGGTATAGAGATACCTTTTTTCTCATTTGACTGTCAGTGTGTGGAGCTGCCTGAGGAAGAGGAGGAAGGAAGCAGTTTTGCAGATGTTGATGTTTCACACTCATGGGTAGGAGGAGGATGAGGTGCAATGTCTCAAAGAGCAAACTGACCATCAGTGGCTCATGACCACTACATGCTGGTGAAGGTGATCCACAGACCAGTGGAAACACCTTTGTTTGGCATCTGAACCATATTTGTCTTCCTTTTTCATTGAAAGACAGAAAAAAAAAATGGCAAAGAGAGCAACAAAAAGTGGCATTTTCAAAAGCACCTTGGTGATGTAGGGGCACAAGTCATATTTCAAATCAATCTTTTACATCTAAAGGGTCTTTGAAAAATCTTCTTAACAGTTTCTGCACTTTCTAGATTCTGTGTCTTCTGAAGCCACCATTTTAATCAGTTTTAGGGCAAAACATTCATTCATTCCCTCTCTGAGAAACTCCTATTCCCAAATTCTGTTAAAACCCTGTAAAATCACCAAACCCCAAAACTCGTCAGCACTCTGTGCAGCAGAAACTCTTTGCTGCTTGAAAAGAAAAAGAAAGCTGAGCTGTTTACAGACTCTTGGGCTCTCTCTCATCCTCATTTAGGGACTTCAACAACAACAACAAAGGGCTTTGCATAGTGATGGAGCAAAATCCTTCATGTATCTTTCTCACAAAGAAGATCTTGGGGATGTTTTCATTCTCCCTCCCTGATTTCTTCCCACCCCCCTTTGACAACTCCATCGCTCTTTCTTGTCTTCTTCCTCTTTCCCCCCTTTGTCTTTCAGTGCTTCCCTCCCCCTTGTCCTTCACTGAAAGCCCTGCTCATTCAGTGACTTGTTGTCATCTCTCCTTGAAGCTACCACCACTGCTGCTCTGGTCAAGAGGTGTTATTTAAAACCCAGCAGCTCCCTAATGTTGTGCAAAGGCATCATCAATCATGCCAGGAAAAGAAAGCACGGCTCATGTGGGTTCAATTAGAGGCACAGTAGTGGGCAGAAGTGGAAGAATACTTAGAGGGGAGGGCACAGCTGTTCATTTTTAAGGAGAGGAAACTTCACACGTGAAGCATCACTTGAAGAAGGGGCTGGCTGGGATCTTGGGCAGCAGGAAGGAGACATGAATTCTCCCAGGCTGTTAAAAGTCCAGAGAAACAAATCTTTCTGGCACTAGATTTGTTTAAGTTTGCATCCTCTTCACTGTATCTTTGGAGGCCCCTTTTCTCTCCCCCCTCTTTCCTCCTTGCCCACCCTCCCTCCTTGCTCAAGCCTCCTTTGGAAGGCAGGACATGAAGGGAAGCAGTTGCTGTGATGCCAGTCAAAGCAACACAAAGTGCCCAAAGTGACAGCTAATAAACCAGATGAGAAAGCCAAGTGCTTCGTGTGGGCTGCTGTGAGCTGGGTGACCTTGTCAGATCAGACAGGCGAAACAGGCACGTGCCTGCTCAGCTCCGGCTGGGAGAGCTGCACAGGCACGGGCAGATGCTGCCATAAGACCCAGCACCAGATCCAAGGGCTGAGTCGTTCATAAATGCCTCCAGGGTGAGGCATGGAGCTGGGGAGGGACAGGATCCTGCTCAGCAGCCAGGGGTGCTGTCCCTGGGCGCTGCAGTGATCCCACCCTCAGGTGTGACACTGAAAGTCAAAAGCTGGTGGGTGCCATCAGCAATAATTTCTGGGGTAGGTTTGTCCTCTTTGCTTCCAGAGCCACTGGTCTTTGTGTCCATTGCAGGGAATGCTTTCTGCTGTGTCCTGCTGCAGAATTGCGTGTGCTTTGAGTGATGACATGATAGACATGCTCTAAAATGTGCCATTATTATGTCTGACCTTGAAAACCTCAGCTTCCATCGTACGAAACATGGAACAAATTACTGGGAAAAGCTGAGTGGCCGGGGTCTTACCTCCAAGGGCACAGCTTCTCTGCTGGGGAATGGCCTTCCCAGTGTGCCAGGAAGAAGAAAATCCATAGGGGTCTGAGAACTCTTACAGATTAGGTTAGGGGCTTTGTGGGGAAAATATCACAGGGAAAAACCCAGAGATGAAAACATGGAGACACTAATTATTAACATTTTGATATCAAGGTCCAGAACAAGGGCACAAAGGTCAGTGAGAATGTGGCTGTGGAGAGGAATCTCTCCCAAAGAGAGATCCCAACCTGTGGCACTTCCAGCATGCTCTGGTGTCCTGCTGCTCTCTGCTAACAAAGGCCACAGGCTGCAGCTGAAATACTCTCACAAGTGGTAGCCTGGGCAAAACAATCCTTGTAAGGTGTGAGTGACGTGCACAGATATTGCTTCTGTTTGAATTGTTGTGTTATATTCTGGTTTCTGTTTCTTTGGTGCTCTGCAGAGGTACATCTGATGTGCAACGCTGTCGTTAGAGAAACTTCCTCATGCACCACACTGTGTTTCACCAGCCAGTAACAACTAGTAGAAACATTCATTTATTCCTAAACTAGATCACAGCAACACCAATAACTTTATTCCTGGAACTGAATCGCTTATCATTGATACAGCTTCTCTCTGCTCATCATGGATCCAGTATCCAACATGAAACTATGCAAGACTCATGTCTTTTCCATAATATTTGGATAGCCCCTGACATCATTAGCTTGAGTTTATTGACATCAATAGCTTGGGTTTGTGTTTTAAGTTCCAACAGCCACATTGCTGCTGTGTTATTTGATAATAACATCTGTTAAAGGGCAATGGATGGATGGCTTTGTTGGGTGCTGGAGCAGCTCATCCTGGAGTGCTGATGGTTTGCAAGACATGGGAATATTCTGTATGATCCCTTCTCCTGTGGCCATCACACTGCAACACCCTGGAATCTTCAGGACATCAACTGCCTACAGTTTATATACACTTTTTAATGGTACAGATATTCTGATAAACAACAAAGGCAGAATTAACAGCCATTGGGGAGGGAGATTATTGGGAATGTGAACACACAGTATCACTTCACCTGATGGCTCTGAGTATCCCAGAATGTGCTACTCTGCGTTTGTAGAAAAGACATTTTTTTCCATCAGCAGTGCTCCCTGTTTAAATAAACTCCACGGTCTAGAAAAGGGGTTTTGTGCCCACTTGGGAAGTGTCCAGTTTCCCAGCTCAGGGACTGCTTTTTCCATTCTGAATGCAACCATATATCAAAGGGAGACAGGTCTGAACTTCTGTTGAAACCATTAGGGTGTTTTTGTAAAAAGGGAATCCAGGTCCCTTTGATGTGTGCTAGAAAAATTCCCTTTCCTTTTATAAACCCAGATCAATGGCCGGCGGTGCAAATCTCCTGTGAGCATACCAGCCCTGAATAAAATATTCCCTGGAGGCAGAGGAGTGCTGCTGTATGGCTTGGTCAGATTCCTCGCCAGCATCTTCCCCTTCTCATGTTTGGGTTTCTCACATTTCTTAACCTCTGTCCCTCTCTTTATTCTGGTGTGAAGGGAAGAGTTAGATTCTTCTAGCTTTTAATAATTTTCCATTTTTAATTAGAAAGTGGATATGTTGTTTACTCAGTTCTCTCTGCCAACATCTGTTTGTCCTTCAGTCACTCAGTAAATTCATCTTAGCTTTAGATGGGTGGCTTCTTTACTTCCCCCCTTATTTTTCTTCTTTGCCCCTAGCACTCCAGGATTCCAGTGTGTTGTGCAGTTTGGATTATTCCCCAGATCCACAGAAGTTTAGTTTCTGTGTAGCTGTGATGGTAGAGTGACTCTGGGGAAGTCAGAGCACAGGCACTGACACTGTGTACACCCTCTCAAGTTCCAGGTGCCAGTTATGGGCAGGACACTCTGGACACTCCTGGTAAATTTCTCCTAGAAGAGTTCTGTCCCTCAGGCATTCGTGTCCATGGTGTCAGGACAGCAGGGCCCTGGTTCTGTGCGGAGCCTTGGGGCACTCTGCCAGGGAAGCCACAGCAGCAGCTGTCAGTGTCTGCACACAATGCTGATGTGGCCCCAGGCACTTCCCCTGAGATCCCCATCCAAGGGTGACTGACACCTCTCGGGAGAGCCTGGATGAGAGTCCCAAATGGCTTCATGTCAGTTTGGCTTTTATTTCAAACCTAAAAACAAGTTTGACTACTTGGAAGCACAGGGGGATCCCTTTGGAGTGGCTTTGTCACTGCAGAGGTGACAGGGATGGGGGACAGCTGTCAGCTCCAAACAGCTCAGGCTTGTGCTGCTTTCTGATGGCAGCGGAGAGCAGCAGGTTCTCTCCTTGTCTCAGGAGGCCAGACAAGAGTTTGGATTATTTGTAGAGCTGCACTCTTTCTATGGAAGCGCTTTGGTGTCTCACCCCAGACGTGACAGAAAATCCTTTTTCTGACACTGTTCCTTGTGAACCTTGGTGGGTTTGGTAGCTGCTGTCCAAATGATGATGGTAGGGGCCAGACATGGCTGTGCTTAACTTGTGAGCCAAAATTGCGGCTATTAGGATTGAAATGGTTTTGATCTCTCCCTTGCTGGCTGTGTGGCTGTAGCCGTGTGTCTTTTTCCAGACGGAGTCCAGCGTCACCATGACGTGCATGGATGGGAAGTGGAACAAGCAGGTGACGTGTGAGCCCGTGGACTGTGGTGTCCCAGACCAGTACCATGTCTACCCTGCCACCTTCAACTGCAGCGAGGGGACCACCTTTGGCAAGAAATGCTCCTTCACTTGCCGGCCTCCTGCTCTTCTGAAAGGTATTGGGGGGTGTCTGTGCAGTGACCTGAGAGACACAGCTAACACAGACTGCTCTCAGGAATACATGTTGCTCTTGCTGTTGGTTTAGAGTTATTCATGATATTTTAAGTAGGAAGAATTATGGGACTCTATGGAAGGTTTATTTATATTAGAAGTTAAGTTCTTCTGCATCTCTCTATTACCTTGCTTTGACCTTTCCTTGATCGTGGCTGGCCAGGCAGTAATGACAGGGAATATTGCTTCCATACAACCAAAACATGGAGAAGTCATGGGGATAAATCAGATTGAACTCTCTCATCTTCTTTCCCATGCTTTGTCTATTTCCACTGTCTGTTTCCCTTCTATGCCTCCTCTATGTATTTGGAAAGACAAGAGAAGACTGAAAAGCCCCATGTCCCAATGACACAGACCCCCATCACTGTTTCTTTCTAATTCAACATCACCCTTCTCCTTTTCCACACTCATTTTGTTCTACTCTGACCTTCTTGTCCTCTTCTTGTTTGGCACTCATTACACTTTCCTTTTTTCTTTTATTTTTTCCCCTAGAAATTACACAGCTTGCCACCCTCTGTCCTCTCCTCCTCGATCTTCTTCCCTGCTACTTTTCTGCTAACATCCCCATCCTCTTCTCATCACCATCAACTCTTCTGCTCACTGGCACATTTCCCTTTTTGATCTGGTCCTCAGGAAACAAGAAAATTGTTAATTTGAAGGAACTTGTCCATCTTGTAAATAAACTTAACTGCTGTTGTCAACTCAGGTACAAACACTGTATAATTTTTTTTTTTTTTGTACCCATGGTATCTCCTTCTCTGCTGGGATTCATTGCAAACCCCAAGAAGGAAGGCATGGGAAGCATTCTTCATTTCAGGGAAAGGCTATGTTGATTTCTTCATATATAAGCAAATTGCTTAATTATTTTTAATTCTGATGGGAGATAACAAAAACCAGCCAACATACAGTCAAAGTTATGACTCCTCAAAAGGTTAAGAGAAACTTCACAACGTTATGACTACTGAAAGGATAGTTAAGAGAAAATAAGACTACTTTTTAGCAAAAACCTCCCTTTTTCTGTTTAGACACTCACAGGGCTATCTTCAACAAAAGGTGTTATTTCATTTTAAGTGCTTTAAATATTTTTGAGCGGGCGGTGAAAATAATTATAGTCATCATGACCAACGAGAGCTGATGACTCAGGCAGGGGTTAGCTGGAGGGATGACAACCAACCCCAGATCAGGGGCTGCAGCTCTGGTGTGTAGCATCACTTCACTTCTGTCCAGAAACACTGAGCTGTGAGGTAAAGGCTCCGTTTGGTGTAGAGCCGTCACTGATGACTAATAAATGTTGCCACAAAGCTTCTGGAGAACGGCGTTGGAATGAGTCATGCCTAATTCAATCACTGACGTCATGACAGCCACTGTTGGTAATGTCACAGCTTATCGCTCTGCAGTGGCAAGTATGATATCACCACGGCTGGGCTGGGAGCTGCTGCATGAGTCAGAGCAGAGGAACATGCTGGTGCTCCAGAAAAGAGCTCCCTCCTGCACAAAATGCCTCTGCAATCATCTGCAGTTGGGGAGGGGAGAGAGAAATCCGGGGCTGATTTAATGTGGCTTCTCTTATCTTTGAGGCCAGGGCAGGAGGGCTCCTCCACATACCTTCCTGAGCCCTCCAGAGCCTTTTGTTTTCTTCTTCTTTGAATTCCAGCCTCATGCCCCGGCTCTCTTCCTCCCCTTGCAGAGAGATGGCATTGCTCCGGGGTTAGCAGTTTGTCAGTATTATTTCGGATAACTCCGAAGTTGGCTCACTGTTGAAAATATGCCTTGTGGGTTGAGAAGAGTTCCTGCAGCAATGCTCAGGGATTTCAATGGAATATTAGGGATTTTTGAAGGGTTAGTGGCTCATAGCTGTGCTTTGTTTCTTAGGAAAAGCTTATTCCTTTTCAACATATGGTATAGAATAACAAAGAATGTAAAATACACTGAGACTGGGCTACTTTTAGCTTAACCTTCTGAAGTCAAGTAGGTCATAGCAGAGGCAAATAGATCTATTGTACCTTTTACCTTTGAGGTGTTGGCCAAGAAAGCTTCCTGAGGAAAATGAGTCCCTAATGAGTATTATGAATCATATTTATCACAGTAGTCCCCAAGGACTGAGAGTCCCCAGCTGAGAATGGCTCCTCATTGTGTTGGAGTAGTGACTCTAATACTAACAGACGCTGCTCCAAAAGGTTCCAAATTGAAATAAAAGGGACAGATTCAGGGAAAAGATATAACACAGAAGCAGAATGAAGAATGTGATGGCACCAAACCCTCTGTTAAAGCCATGGCTTTGGAGAGGAGGGAGTTGATGTATGAAACAAGCTTCCTTTCAGAGAGGAACAAAATAAGGAAGAGAAATACAAAAGATGACAAAGCCCGTGTGGCTTCCCCTATGCTATAGCATTTCCTGAAATAAGCACTGCCTGCCTGTCACCTGAAAGCAGAGTCCTAAATGATTTAATGACATCATCTAGAGCGAGAGAACGCACAGGACATATGAATGTTCAATGCAGCTGAATTTGTCAAATCGGCTGAGGGGGCTTTTGATATCTTATGGGTGTAACAACATTTCAAAAGAAAATAGTCCTGCTGAACGTCGTTAACTTTGCTCACTGTTCTTCTCAGGAAACAACAGCAACTTGACCTGCATGGAGGATGGGCTGTGGTCCTTTCCTGAGGCCCTGTGTGAGCTGATGTGTCGAGCACCCTCCATCGTCCCCAATGCGGATCTCCAGACCTCGCGCTGCCGAGAGGACAAGCACAAAGTGGGCTCCTTCTGCAAGTACAAATGCAAACCAGGCTACCACGTCCCTGGATCCTCCAGAAAATCAAGAAAGTACGTGAAAGACTAAAGCTATGCCATCAGCCTGGTTCAGAAAGCCATGAGTTACAATGATTTTGGGAAGGGGTTGTTTGTCGCAGACTCTGTGTGCTGTAGGGAATAGCATGGAACAATTCCTTCATGCAGATAGCTGTGCAGGGTCAGTTTAGGCACCCAGCTCACTTAGGCTTCTTTAAAAATCCTGACCAGTGCTCAAAAAAAACAGACTTTATCTTAGAAATACCCCTTTGATATGCAGCCTGGGGAGTCCCCTTTGAAACCCTGAAGAAAAGGGTTAGTGCTGTCGTATACTTCTGACTCTGCACAAACCCACTTCAAACCAACCACAGCCCACAAGCCTGGGAAGCTGAGTTCTTGGGAGATGTGTCCAAGGCCAAAAGAGGAGTTTAGGCTGGGCAGCTCAATGTTGGTTTTGCAAATAATTGTTATTTTTGCTCAGAGACCTCATGACGCAGATTCACAACTTGTTCCCCGAGTGTTAAAAGCTCGAGCACGCCCATCTCCTGCAACCTGCTAGCAGAGCTCGGAGCCTTTGGAGGCTCCCTGCTGACTCAGCCACTCACTAAATGTTGCTTTTTTCTGCACAAAAAGGCGAGCCTTTAAGATCCAGTGCACGCAAGACGGCACGTGGCTGCCAGGCGCCTGCGTGCCCGTCACCTGTGACCCTCCACCTTCCAAGTTCCACGGGCTCTACCAGTGCTCCAACGGCTTCCAGTTCAACAGCGAGTGCCGCATCAAGTGCGAGGATGATGACAGCCAGTCGGTGAGTCTGCCTTACCCAAACCACCTCAGCCCACACAAGTCTGGTTTTTCATACCTTCCCTATCTTGGAGAGGCCAAGGGATATTGAGCTCTTCCAAAACCAGGGAAATGCAAAAGGAAAAATCATGTTTAAAGTTGAGGGAGAGCCTGGAAATATTACTTTTTATGATAGTAGTGATTATTTTCTATGATAGTAGTAACAGTATTAACTATTACCTGTGGAGGATTAGAAGTGGCTGACTTACCGTTTCTAGACAGTAAATGGCAGAAAAATCTGCCACAGTGGCTTTATCTGGCTAGAAAATCAGCAGCAACAAATCAAAGTAAGTAGAATATGAGTTATCTACACTTATCCCATATATTCATTCTGTTTTACCTCACTTTTCTCTCCAGTTCTTACCATTTTATCTCTGTGTGTTGTGTGATAATTTAGCACCATAGGGATTACAGCTATTCAGGTGAATTCTCTCTAAACTTCCATGTTCTTCTGGCTGTGAAGGTGTCATTTGGCATCAGAGGTCGGATCCCCATCTGGCACAAATCAGCATGTTGCCTTTGGCTTCCTGGGAGCTGTGTTCACTGATATGAGAAGGTCTGGCCTCTACTATCTTATTTAAAATGCCTAGTTTTCCTCACCAGAGGTAATTATAGTTTGTGAGATAAGTAACTTCTCCCAGAAGTGCTGCTGCTGCTCCCTCTGCTTGGGAAGAGAAAGTGGGGATGTGGAAGCTGCAGCAACTGCAGGCACTGCTTGTAGCAGGGTGTGCTCTGACAAGGGCTGTTTCATATCATCAGAATTCAGATCATCAGATCAGAGTCTGAGAACCTTTAAAAAGGTACCAACCCTGCTCTAGGGGCAGTCATGTGAAAGACACCTCTGGTACCTGCTCCACATGTTAAAAGCTCCTGTTCCCCGTCCTCTGGCCTGCCTTCTGCATGGTGACAACAGACAGAGCCCCAGCGTTTCACATCAGGGCACCTGGGAAAGTTTTCCTTGTTTAAGACTTGGAGTGAGGTTTTGAGCAGCGTGAAATGAGAAGTTGCAGGCAGAGGGGGTGGGAGCTCTGGGACACAGCAGCTGTGGCTTTGTGCCTCCACCACTTGCTCAGAGGGGCAGCACGGCCCGTGCTGTGTTCCAGCACTGCCAGTGTGGGGAAATTGGGACATCCAGGGCAATGACAGCTGGTGGAACGGGCTTGTGTTTGCTTTTAAATGAGGTGAACACGAAGAGGAGCAAGCAGTGGAGTCAGGGTTACAGCAGTAATGAAGTAAGCTCTGGGAAGGAAGAGATACAGCTCTGTCTATTCACTGGGAGGGAGAGGAGTGACTGCTCAGCTGCGAAAGCACCTTGGGCAAAGGAGCAGATAAAATCTTGAGAAAGGTATTTACAGTGAAAAGTATTTTCAGATATCTCAGAAAATAGGCTACAGAAGAAGAGGAAGAGCTCCTGGCACAAGCCAGAACCACTTGAGAGGTGTTAATTATTTAAGGATTAAACCCCACTAAGTCTCTCTCAGCTATATAAGGTGATAATACACGTTGCATCCAAGCAAGAAACCCAGCAGGGGTTTTCACAAGAGATTTTGCAGGTCAAGGGATGATGGACAGGATGTTACTATAGCAATGGATATCCTGGGATCTCTGAGTAGGTTGCTGAAACTATACAGGAGTACCCTCAAACACAGCCAGCTCCAAGAACATAAATCAGGTTTCATGGCTCATCTTTGAGAATCACATTTGAACCCTGACATGAAAATTGCAAGGGAAGTGCACCAACTTGCTAAAACAGCAAATTGTGCTCAATTATAATTTAGCAATTTATTCCTGACTGTCACCATGCTGGAAGACCATTACTTGGCTGCACATACAGCATCTCTTAATCACCAGGAATGTAATGGTCATTTAAGCAGGTACCTCCCCTGGCACCAGAGCAAGGGTCTTCCATTTCTGCATATTGTACACAAATCATATAAACAGTCAGATCTAAATTAATCAATCTCTGCCAAACTGGCCCTTAGGTGAGAATCACCAAGCAGGATCTCACCCTGAGTCCATCTGCTCCATTATTCCTTTCATATGATTTCCTTATTACTTCTGGCAATGGCCAGATGTCTAGAGAAGGGGAAGCAGGTCCCACACCGTAGTCTGCTGCTAATACCACTTTGCATCTCACTAAACACTGTGTTCATTAACAAAGATGAGCAAAAAAAGGGAAGCATTAGGATATTAAGGACAAGACTACCACTGAAGGTTGAACCCTCTTCCATGCTGGTACCAGGGGCTTTTGCAGGTCCCTGTGCAACAATGGGTGTGAGTTGTGGGGCAGAGCTCCTCCAAAACGCTCAGCAGTCCTGCAGGGATCCCAGCATGGACAGCACATTAAAGAATCCCCAAAGATATCCTGCACAGTGTCCAAGAGCAGGGCGGGTAGACAGCAGACAACGTGTCTGGCGTGAAAATCGGGTGAGGAGAAGCAGAGATCCTGCATGATTCTCCCACCCAGTAAGGCCCCCACAGGAGTTTTGGAGCCCACCCACACCAGACATCCTCCTGTTGAATGTCCCACATTGCCCCATGGCAGCTGGGCCTGCAGATCCCACAGAACAGCTTGTTTGCACAGAAATCCCCAACGCCGCGTGGATAGATCTGACAAAAGATTTCCTGCGCACTCCTTTGTTGTCTTTAAAGGGCAGGATATTTCCCCTCGGACTTTGGTATTCATTCTTCAGTATCATACCAAGAATCTCTTCTATAAGAGAAATGTCATATTCTGTTCCTTGCCCATTCCCACACCAGAGGATCTTTTCGCCCTTCCCACCTGCCTCTGTGCGTGTCCATCGCAGCCCCTTTGCCTGCTGTCACTCAAGGCAGCCAAGCTCTAAAGAGCACGTTCTGCCCTGCTAAGCTCGTGTCCCACTCTCCCTTCCTCCTTCAGATGGCCATTGGGGATTCTTTCTTTTTCAACAGAGATGATGTAACTGGTTTGAAAATGCAAAGAGGAAAAAGGCTGTCTGCATTCGACACTAACCTCTCTGTAACAAGGAGGAAGGCAAACAGGGTGAAGGCACCTCTATTGCAACAGGAGTGGGGCTGTTCTAAGGCGTAGACCTTGCAAGGGGCTTGTAAAGACCTTGAATTGCACAGAAGAGAAGAGATGTGTGTGTGTGTATCAACACTGTAGGTTTCCTTTTCTTTATTCTTTGGAAGAAAACTCCTTCTTGCCGCTACTAGGACTGGCAATCCCAACCAGGGGCTTTTCCAGCTCCAACAGAACTTTGTCCAACACCACAGCTCTGCTCACTCCTCATCTCTCAGCCTCTCCTTGCTATTTTTTTGTTAATTCTCACTATCTCCTTCCCTCATTCCCAGGGCCGTGGCAGCAACGTGATCCACTGCCGGAAGGATGGCACCTGGAGTGGCTCCTTCCACCTGTGCAGGGAGATGCAGGGGCAGTGTGCTCTGCCCACCCAGCTCAACAGCCACCTGAAGCTGCAGTGCGCCGGCGGCTACGGCATAGGTGGGTGACACCCACACCTGCCCCCAGGTGGGAGCAGGAGACCAGGGAGAGGATGGGGATGGAAGGGAGGGAGGAAGGAGTCCTTCAAGTAACCTGTTTGCCCAAGAGCCTGCTATGGGGGGAGGCTTTTCAGGGAAATGCGTTTAGGAAAAGTGGAGCTCTGAGAGGCCAGGCGTCATGTAACACGCTCTGACTGCAGGCTCCTTGCAGGGCTTCCAGTTTCATGGTGTGCCTTCTTGGCCAGCTGGTTTTCAGGGGCAGCAACATGCCAGGCTGTGCCAGGGAGGGATTGTACCCTCTTTTGTTCTTACGCTTTTGTAATGCCCCACTCCTTCAGCCACATGCACAAACCTGTGCCCTAGAAGTTGAAAGGCAGGGAGCTGACAGGAGAATGCAGCATTAGGACAATTCAGGTCTCCCAGGAACGGTATGAGACCAGCTGAGCATTCCCTTTGGTATGGCAGTTGTTTAGGAGCTGTTTTCAAGGGTCTGTTTTCCTCCTTCTTTCTGGGATACCTGTTCCCTGTGCAAGGGGTGATGACTGCTGTGCTCAGGTTGGCTTTGTGTCACCCAGGTGCAGGGAGGGACAGACACTCTGACCTGTACACACCATATTGTACTTCCAGCCCCCATTTTGGGGGTCTCCCTGCTGTAAGGGCTGCAACAGGAGCTGCACTGCCTGCAGCCCACACAGGTTTGCGAGGCCCCTTCCTGCAGCCCCCCTCCCAGCCAGCCCCTGCCATCCCCCTCCTGCCTCCGCCTGTCCCTTTGAACTTGGAGAAATTTCCTCCTTGCGCGGCTCCCTCATTATATCGCAGCCATGCGCAGGACTGCGAGCCTCCTTGTGTTCCCTCCCCGGGGAGGAGAACACGACCTGGATGAGATCACCGCTCTGTAATGATGCCAATTACAGATCATATATCAAAACAATCCCGACCCGCTCCTCTCCACCAGCGTGGTGGAGCCCAGGAGAGTGAGCGGCTGCGGCGACTCTTAATGTGGAGAGGCGTTTTACCCTTGAGACGAGGTTACCTCCAGGGCCAGACAGGTTTTTGCAAGGAGAGAAACCCCAGTTCCTGGTTTGGAGGGCAGCGTCTCAGTGCTGGGTGCCTGCCAGCTCTGGCTCCTGTCACAGTGACTGTCAGCAGGTGCCAATCCCAGGGACTGGTGGGTCTGACCCTAGGATGGGACCACACAGCATCATGGAGGTGAGGGATGCATGGGGCAAACCCCGCACAGGAGTGGGGCTCTCTCTGGAGAGGGATTTGGAGCTCAGAGAGGGCACAGTGGCCGCTGGCTCTCGTTCTCAGCAGATGGAGACATACCACACACTTTGTAGGCTCACCCAGCACCAACTTTTGGGATCAGATGTTGGGGTTTTCCTCTCTTCTTTGCATTTTTTAAAGCCTGACCAAAGTCCTTTTGAAAAAGTGTCCACCACGCTCATGGAGAGGAACCAATCATTCACTCTGGGGGTGGTGTCAATAGGCCTCATCCAGTAGGTCCTTGGAGCCACTTCCAGGTGTCCTGGGAAAGCAAAACAAACCTCAAGCACTCCCCATCCTTCCAGCCTAGGTCTGGCTGCTCCCACTGACTCCTCCAAGTGGAGAATGTGAGAAGGCAGAAGCAGGTGGGAAAAATAATAGCAACCAGTCGTGGTCACTATGAATCCCACACACCTTCAGTAATTCCTCAGACACCTAATCTGCCCTTCCAGGCTGAGGCGTGTGTTGAGCCAAAGGTTCAGCTCTCCAAACCAGTGCAGAGATTAATTCCTCCCTCAGCGCTGATTGGAGTGCAGAAATCCTAATGACATGTTTGCAGCAGCTGTGCCATTCAAAAGTGATTTTCCAGGGGGGAAATGGTAATGGTCCAACACACAAGGGCTTATGGTTGTGTCACCACAGGGCTCTGGGATATTGCTGCAGAGTATCACAGCATGTTTTAATAAAGAAAGGACAGGATTCCCACTGGGCATGACAGTTAATCAGAGAAAAAGCAGGTTTATGTGTGAACAAAGCCATCATTACCTTTCTGCGTACTTCTCATTGACTGTGGGACTTGGGTGATAGCAGGTCTCCAATATCATTAGGTTTGGTCACCCTTTGGATGATTATTATTGGATGTTTGTAAATCTGACCCACCAAACAATAGGTTTCTGCCATGTCACAGGTGAGATGAGTTCGACAGCCTCTCCCTAATCAGCCCCACTGCTTGAAAGAACAGTTGAAATGGAAAAAACCTTCACATTGTCTTGATCTGAAAGCGCAAAACCTGACCCCCTTCCTGGAGTTAATAGCCAGAGAAACATTTAGATTTGCAGCTTGTTCAAAAAGGCCTTGGAAAACCTGCCACCCCCACGCTCCCCTGCTCAGTACAGGGTTGTACTCAGCACTTCACGTGTGGCTATGAGATATGTGATAGTTATGGTTGACTGCTAATTGCAATTTAGGAAAAATGAGCTGTAATCCTGTCCTTCAGCTGGAAGGATGCTGGAAGGGTCAGAAGCTGCCTGCTTTATCCTTTAGCTTTATCCCCTTTGTGTTTTGAGCAGGCACGGAGTGTACCACCTCCTGTCTGGATCACAGTCACGAGCCCATCCTCCTGCGCGTGAACGAGACCGTGCAAGACATCCAGCACTGGATGAACCCTCAGAGAGTGAAGGTCAGTGCCTGGCGACTGTCCGAACCACATCCTTTGTTGCATGTTTGTGAGCAGTGAGTGATCAGTGTTACCTGTGGAAAATGGGGAATTTGGACCTTTAGGAAAGAATTCCAGATTTTTCTTGTGTTTGTGTCCAGTAACATAGTGGCTTTCTTTGCAAGTGGCTTTCTCTCCAAGTTCCTTTCTGTCTGTGTTTACCAAGTGAAAGTCAGTTCAAGGTAGAGGCCTCACATCAGTGGGGTTGGATCTGGAAATCCAGCAGGAAGACGTGATGGACAGCCAGAGAAAGGGCACTGGCCAGGCTTTATTTTCTTCCTCCTGTTCCGTATTTTTGCATTCTTTGGGTGGCAGGGCTGGATTTTTCTGTGCCGCTCCTGGATGACAAAAGCAGCTGATACAGAGGGTTTTTCATTTCCCGACCCCGCGGAGCTGGCTGAGCGCTCCCCCCGCCCCTCCGCCCGCATGCGAGAGCTGCCTGCTCAGCACAGCCCCTTCCAGAGGTCACCACTTCTCCCTCCTGCCTGCTGCAAACGCAGAGCCAGCACTAGCTGCTCACAGTCCTGAGCGTCCTCCAGCACACAGCAGTGCCAGCGTGCCCTGATGGGGACGTGCACACCACATGCACACACACACACACACACACACACACACACACACTCACACTCAGCCCCGCTGGCAGCAAACAGCTGCTGGGTGTCATGCCCACGCTCGGGTGTCAGGGGGAGGCACACTCACCTAGCTCTTCCCTTCCTGGAAACCCTCGTGTTCCTACAAACAAACCAGGTGTTTGTGGCTTTATGGCATTTCTGCAGGTGTGGAAGTCTAACTGGACACACGCTCGAGCATGTGGTGGAAGACGGTGGCACATCAGGTGTCACCAGGGTGCAAGTTACTGATGGTGCTTGAGCAAACACCTCTGGCTTTTACATACTTGGGCCTGGCTTTGCAGGAGTCTGTTTTACACACCTGAACTCCATTAAGAAGAACGAGCAGCCAACACAGCCCCAGCATGTCTTGAGCAGCTTTGACAGTCTATTTGCTTCTCTGCTTCTCTACATGCCTAAATGTATGCCTAGGGTTTGGGATTTTTGAAATTTGGCCTTGGCTGTGGGTAGCAAGTGGCTCCAGAACTCTCCACCACTTTGAACTTCACTGTTTCATGCAGAGTAAGAGAATAAATCTGGGAAAGGAGTGGGAAACTTAAGTCCAGATAATATGACAAGCTCATAATGTCCTTCCCAGCTTCCCATTCGCTCCAGACGCTGATGTTCTGTGACTGCCTTATAAGCCAAGGCTTTGCCAAGTTTCTGGCATGAAACATAAAGAAAACCCCTATCTCTGTATGAGGGGCAATTTCTCACTGGCCCTTTCCTGAGTGCCAGACTTTAAAGTGGTTTGTAATTCATGGGGAAATAAAGTGACAGCTTCCCTCCTGTTCTCTCTGCACTCCTTCACTTATTGATGCGGGTACGTGGAGGGAGCTGTAACGAGTTTTATACCTGCAGGTCTCTGGAGGGCTCATTAGGCAGCAGGGAAAACATAGAGTAGTAAAGGGGGAGACAAGGGGAGTGAGGGATGGAGGAGAAATCATGGTTTCCAAGAGCACAGCAGTAAATAAGCCCCTTTTTTCACCCCTGATGGTGAAGATCTTGCAAGAGCTTTAGGTCCTGAGCAGATACAAGTTCCACAAACGCTTTGTGACTAGAGAGTGAGGTTTGGGCTGGAGAACTCGTGTTGGAAGGGATTAAAAAATCCTTAATTAAAAAATTGGTAGCTGTAAAACATCCATCTTATCCAACTCTGCAGATAATGGGATGTCACCCATTGGGAGCAGAGCCTCTTGGGGCACCTCCAGGAGAAACGCTGCCTCTGGTGGGAGTGGGGGCATCCTGGAGAGATGGGGCTGGGATGCCTTGGGGGAAGGTCCCCATGGCAATGTGTTATATATCATTAATAAGCCGTGTCTCTGTTTATGGCCAGTGACAGCTCTGCTGTTGTGCCATATGAGCACAGGGAGCAGCTGGTTGCATTTACACGGTGAGTCTTTGTGCACCTCGGAGCGCTTGAATGACGCAAAGGAAACACTTTTTTGTTGCTTTAATTTCAGGCACAAGTAAAGTACAAATGAGGGCAGGATGGGAAGAAGATAAAGGCAGGACTGATCTGTGGTGCTTAGCGTTGAGGGGATGGGGACGGAGAAAACACAGGGAGAGATGACAAGGAAAAATAAATAATTTGTCTGTAGCAGCTCAAGCAACATCTGTTATGGAAGCAAAGTGGAAAGAAGGAACTATCCCTTCTCTGAGGGTTGTTTAGAGCAGAGCTGTGGAAATCACTTGATTTTTCAGTTCACTCAAAGTTCTCCTGAATTGAAAAAAAAAAATCCTTAATCAAAGAGACCCTTGTTATTGTGATTTTTGGTGAACCAAAAAATTGGAAGAAAAAACATGTTGGTTTGAACATAACGTAGCATTTCATTTCCAAGAAGATTTTGTAAACTTTTTATTTAGTGAAAATGAAAGAAACAAACAAAAACACAGCAAAGACTTAGAAATTAAATGTCCTCTCAAACAATAAACAACAACAGATATTTCATTTCACAAAATGTGTAAATATTTTTGTATTTTTCAGAATTCATTTAGGTTGAGTTGCTTTATTGGGTCTGAAACAGTTTGCTGAAATCAGTATAAGCTGGCAGTGTCTTCCAAATCAGAATTTTCAGCAAGAAAAAAAAAAACCAAAAAAATCACCTGAAATGTTCTGTACCTCTATTCTGCTGTGGGGTGTGCTCAGAGCAGCATTGCTGTCCCCACAATTTTCCCTTCATTGTGTGTGGCACAAGGAGCTGCTGAAGACACCGATGGATAGAGCTGCCAAGACTGACTGTGCAGGCAGTGGGGAGAAAAAAAAGGGAAATATCTCCAAGAGACAGCTTGACAGCTCTTTCCCATTGACTGCAGAGAAACAGAGCAGACACCTCATTTCTTAGGTTGTCTGAACTTGGGTTCTTGCCTTAGTGCTGAGTGGGGACAGGCTAAATAGTGTGCAGGCATGTGCATGCCTGGGAGAGCCTTCAAAGGGTCTGCACGTCCCAGCTCTGCTGGGCTGAGCGTGACCATGGCCCCTCTTCCCATGCAGGCTGCAAGCCTGGGATTAAAAATGTCCAGAACTTGTTAGTGGGAATGCTCCTTAAATACTCCCATAATCACTAAAGTTTTGTGCTTTTCCTCCTTCCTTCCCCTCCCAGTATTTTTTGTTCTGTTTTGTTTGTTTGTTTGTTTGTGGGGGCTTTTTAGGTTTGGGTTTTTGGGGGTTTTTGGTTGGTTGGTTGGTAGGTTTTTGTTTGTTTGTTTGTTGAATTGTTTTTGGTTTTGGAGAGTTTCAGGCTCATTTTGTGGCAGGGAAACTGAGTCAAGGAACAGTGATGTGACCCACTGTGGTGCAGCAGCTCCACTCCTGGGAAGGCAGGAGATCCCATTCCATCTGCAGCTATAGGAGGAGTCCCCTTTCCTGGCTGATCCTCTCACTCATAAAGCCCACGGTTAATTGTCCTGCTCCTTTAGTGGCTGAGGAGTGAGTTACTGAAAGCAGGAGATGTCAGTCCCTGGGCTCCAGCCTGGGGGGACACTTGACCCATCTGAGGTGGAGGAAAGCTCTCCACCAGCCTCTCTGGGGGAAACCTGATGCCCTTGCAGCCCACAAAGGGTTGACATCATTGTGTTAGTGCCACCACGGGAGGGAAGCCGGCACCGGAGGCACTGGGTCTTCCTTCACAAGGAGAAAATGACAGCTTGATTTGCTTCCTTGGCTCTTTGTCACCTACTGTGGGAGCGCAGCCCGGCTCCCTCTCCCCCCACAGCAGATGGAGTCCCAGGCACCCACACAGATGTGGCAGGGTGGTGTTCCTGGGCTGGGGACAGGACCCCAGTCACCCCACCTGGCTGCACAGCTGTGCTGCACGAGGGGAGCCGATGTCACCATGGGGGCAGCAGATGTCACCATGGGGGCCTGGGGCACAGGGGAGCACAGGGAAGGGACAGAGCTCTCAGGAGACAGTGCCAGATGGGTTTTATTCCCCAGGAACCATGTGGTGGATGTGGTGCTTCCATGTACCATGCCATCCTTTGTTGGCATTCTGAGTCTACCTGTCTGTGCACACCAACTCCATCAGGTCATCCTCATGTACCCACCTTCACCCATCCTTGCTTGCTTTCTATACATGTGTTCATTTCAGGTGCCCCACGCAGCACCCTGTGGCGCCTGTATGCCTGTTTGAATTGCAATAGGCAGAAACAATGCCCAGCAATCCAAATCATTCCCAATTTCTCGGTTTTACAGCCCAGTCTCTCTCGCTACTCACATTCTCTCTCCCAGTGCACTGCACACAGCACAGCAGCAACCTGAGGGTACAAACAGGCTGGGTGGTAGGAACTGAGGGCTTGGAAAACCAGAAAAAGGGGTCAGGACTATGGCCTAGGGTCCTTCCTCTGCTTCCATCTCCAGGAATGTTAGCAGGATTGAATTCAGCTCTAGTCGTCTCTGCGAGCAAAGGATGATCCAAAGAGAGGACAAAGTAACTGGTATGGAACTATGAAGCTTTTGGCAGGTCCCTCTCCAGAGGAATGGGAATGTCCAAAGGACTCAGCGATTCACCTGGCTCCAGGCTTTCCTGTGCTGTGGAGAGCATTGGCTCATTCCCATTCCCTGAGGATGCCCAGCCCAAGGCTGTATTTGGGATTGAAGATGACCTTGAGTGAGCACTCAGAGAGAACTGTCCTAGAAACTTCACCTCCCATCCATTCCTTTAAGGGATGTGCTGGTATTTTAATACTTGGAGGGTCAGGAAAACAGTCAGTGCATCCTCTGTGAGGGATTGCTCTCGTGTGGAAAGCTCCTCTCTGAAGAGCCTGGTTCAGGGCTATTTGGTTTCTTTTGTTCCCTCTGCATGCTCACACCCTCACAGAGTGTGATGTTTTGTAAATATTGATGCTTCTTACCGGGGGAATGTGAGGTGCTCTTTGGAAGTACACTTCTTCCACTTATTGTCTGCTGGCCTTGGATACAGGAGACAGACCCCTGAATTTTTTCCACTTTGTTCTAATTCTTGGGTTCAAATGCTCTTGAACCGCTTCCTTTGCTCTCCCCGCTCCCTCTCTGTCGATTGGCCTTGTTTATTTTCAAACCTAGGAAAGTTTCCTTTCTCTTCCCTCTGAAGTGCAACAAACAGAAGGGGGTGGGGGCAGAGAAAAGCCCTCACCATTTGTGGCAGGCAGCAGCCTGGAAATCTCCAGCTGTCTGTCAAGGGGGAACGTGTGACACCGCGGCGCCCCCGCACCTTGCAGCCTCCCTCCCTCCTTCCCTCCTTCCCTGGGGATAAACAACATCCTCCCCTCCCCTGCCACTTCTCTGCTCACACAGACAGGCCCTGTTGAGAGGCAGGTGGGGCAAGCTGGGCTTGACTAATAGTGGAAAATCCAAGAGCATCGGAAAGATAAACAGCCCGAGTCAGATAGTATAAAAGTCCTTTTTTCTAGCACATGCCAGGTAAGCCTCCAATGACAGGAACTGTAAAAACAAGCTGAGGTTCCCCCTGCAGATGGAATAAATTAGCCCTCAGATGAACAGGGGAAGGGATGGGTTGTGCGTTGGGTCTTCCCAAATGTTAATCCCTTCCTTCCCCAGGCCTCCATCCAACCCCAACCCCATGCTTTAGGTGAGTCCCTGTGTGTTCATCTTCCTCAGCTGGACACTGTAGGGCTTCATCCATGGGCAACAACCCCAAAGGAACATTGGAGAGCCCAATCTCCAGGATCCCCATGGTGTGGGACCACCATCTCCACTGACCGGCCAAAGTTTTCATCCACTCTTTAGGTGTCCCTCTCTGTGTCATTATCTAGGAGAATGGTCATTATTTTTGCCCAAAACTGAGTGTGCAACTTATTTTCTATAGGCAAAGTTGGAAGAGAAATTATTATACAGCTCATAAAATGTAGCCAAGGATGCTGTCCTGTCTGGGGGTTATTCTGAATGTGTGTGGTGGGAGGTGCTTTTATTTAAGATGGTGCTAAAATGTGTCTGAAAATCCACCTTTAGCTGCTTCCATCTTCAATAATCAAAGGTAAGGTATGATGGGCAGTGAAAGAAAGCAATTCTTGGCAGCACCAAAGAAATCCCTAAATTAATTCCTAGAATGCCTCCCCCCTACCCAAGAGCAAAAGTGGACCTGTGCCTCTGCCTTTCCCTGCCACGTTCCCCCACCATGAGTGAAATATTGGGCATGACATTTTTGGAGAACCTCAAATATTATTTTAATCTCAAATGCTCTGTTATTGCAAGTGTCAAGTCCAACACTTCTTGTAAATACCTGGAGGACAGCCAGGTCCTGAGAACACAAGAGGTGTTAGGAACTGAACTTCATTGGTTAAGTACTGGAGAGCCATAGGAGCCAGCACACTGACTTTCTGTACACTGATTTCTTTGTCTTAACCTGTTGCTTTTTTAAAATTTCATTTTATTTCTTCCCTCCAGAGTGTTGTCTGCACGGCAGGACTCAAGTGGTACCCTCACCCTTCCCTGATTCATTGTGTTAAAGGCTGTGAGGTGAGTTTGGCTTTAGCTCAGGTGGTCCATGGTGACTCTCCTAAATCTTACAGAAACAATCACTGCAGGCACGTGGGCTGTAAATTCTGGTTTTCAATGACCACCCTATCACACAGACTGATTGCCTGCATTAGTTCTGACACTCAGTGGGGAAGTTGGTGGTTTTCCCAGAGATGATGGTTGGTGACTCTCACAGGAGTTAAATGATCAAACAGCTCAAAAACATTGGTTGACCAAAAGAATTTCCCAGAATCTGGGAGTTTCTGGGAAGTTCAAAAGCCTTCTCTTGTTTTTCCTTGATCTTGACTTATTTGAGGGACAATTCTTTCCAAGGCCAGCTAAGCTTTGGGCATTGGTGTGGGCTGAGAAAGTTTAGGAAAGCCAGAGATGATACCACTGGGTGGACAGCACAGCTGGACATGGAGCAAATCACGCCTCCCTCCACTGGCCACCTCTGTCTAAAAGAAAAGAAACAATCAGAAACACACAGTTACATTTCAGCTGTGATAGACTTTTAGAGTCTTGCAAGTTACTTGAGGAAAAAAGTAATTATTTTGAGGGACGTTGCTTCTGCCAGCAGCAATTTTTGAAATGTCTGAGAAGACTGAAGATGCTTCTGGTGGTTAAACAGGGCTGGAGCACCTCAGCCTGTGACATGGCACTCGTGTGGTTTCCATCATGAGTATCTCACCCACAGCAAGAAGCGAATCCTTGTGGCACCTCTGTAAGGCTGGGAAGCTCCATGTGCATTTTGGAAATGAGCTGGCTCAGGGCAGAGGCAGAGCTGTGTCTTCCCTCCACGTGTCCTGACTTTCTGCCACGCTGACCAGGCTCTCAGCACCCAAGCACTCTGAAGTTATTTGCCCAAAGTGTCAGAACATGGGACCGAATTCCTGAATATGACACAAAGCTCCAGACCACACTGCTGCGGGATGTGATTTGTCTTGAAGTGAAAGACAGGTTTCCTTCGCATACAAATGTTGGGCCCAGGAGGGTAATAACTCTCCAACAATGTAATAGTTTCTGTCTAGCTGTTCCCTAAATGAAACGCATTCTGCTGTCAGGGCTCTGAATGTCATAAGCTGTCTCACGCATTGCATTCATGCAGGCTGGCTGGGTGCCCCCATTCTCCAAAGAGAGCTGAAATAACATCCAGCCACCATTAAAAAATGCCATTCAGGTGCTGATGCATCACTGGGTGTCCATCCTCCTGCTGTTTAAGGATAGCTGTTAGAGAGACAAACTTTGCAATGATGTAATAATTTACCAGAAGACATTATTACTGACATACTTCTTCTCAGCATTTTCTTCCTTTCCATCACTGCTAATTGCCAGAGCCCTCTGCATCAACAGGAACTTTCTTCTTTTCAACATTCATTCAGCAGTGTCACTGCATCCTAATCCATCATCTGGGAAGGCTTTGCCCAGACAATTGATAATGGCCTCTAGCATCATTTTCAGAGCAGGATTCATGGATGGGCCAGAGCTTGGCATTAAGATTTCAGAAGAAATGCCATCTTCCCCAAGCTTTTTTTTTTCCCCATGACTATGGAAACAGAGACTAATAAGCCAATAATGGTGAGCCATTAAGCTGATAAAACCCCTAATGTATGAGCATCCTTAGCATTAGGGAGGCTTCCCTGAACAGGAGGCTGTAAGTGGGACATTATTTGGCTCTTGGTGATCGCAGGGGGAACCCCTGCAGCTGCTGCAATGTGATTTTTTGTCGCTCCCTAGTGGCAGGAACCGAGGCTTATGAGTCAGCCTTGTACTTGTCTGCACCTAACTTGGGTGTTTCAGTAGCGAACGAGTCCCTCTGGGCTTCCTGTATCATCCTCCAAAAATATCAGAGCACCAAGATGTTCATGAAGAGCAACAGAGACCTCACCCTCCAGGGTCTCCCAAACAAGGATTTTGGTCCCAAATCAGAATAGATGCTTTTTGTCCCATTCTTCTCCCCCTCCAAAGGATTGGCTTGTCTACTCTGTGCCAGAGCAAATTCTTCCACGAGTCTCTTTATGGATTTTCCAGCATTCATAGGTGTAAGGTACAGGCATAGGGATGGAAATTTAAAGTCAAGATTTCCCATCAAGCAGGCAGAGCCAGGCAACACAAGAGAAACATGGAGAAGCCTGCAGAATTTCCTGTGAGGTTGAGCAAAGTTCACAGTTTTAAATATGACCAGCTTGGCCTCAAAATATCTCTTCATGTATTTATAAATCATTCCCTTTTAACTCTTGGAATATTAATTAAATTGGAAGGGGGCTTTCAAGTCAAAGCCTTTGCCTGTATAAATAAATCAATATCTGTGGAAATCAGTAGAGTTAAGACAGTTTAGAGGGGCAGGAGCCTCACACTGTAACTCTGATTTCCTTGCCAACATTTGCAGTATCTGCACGTAATTAAACAAGCGACACTGAGGGAGTCTGTCACCTCCTGGTAGTCCTGCTGTGGTCTGATATTGCCATCATTGCCTGGGTTTCTTCTACCTGATAGAAATATTTAAATTTGCAGCACATCAGCAGTAAAAGTGTGCATTTGCCCCGCTCCATTGAGTCCATTTCAATTCTGATGAGTGTGGCCATGGTGAGCTCTGGGGAGAGCACGGTGATCTCTCATGGCTGCTTCGTCAGGTATCCATCATCTGGGACACTCTGGGTCTGCAACTGATGCAAAATCCTCCCAGGAAACCTCCCCAAGACATCCTGCCTGCTCTGCAATGATGTCTTCTTGCACTAGAGTCCTTGGTGTATTTTTCTCAGTGCAAAATAAGTGAATTTTTCAATGAGCAGATAAAATGGGAATGGCCTCATGAGCCGGTGCATGGAGAGTTACAGAGATATGATTGTGCTCTCTGCTGATCATCCATTTTTCTGAGCTTTCATTGCTGGCTGCGATTCTCACATGTGGTATGGACCTTTTTAACTGTTAGGCACAGCTTAGACTTCCAAGGAAGTCTAGGGGCTCCAATGTTCAATGAAAGAATTCAGACCTTTCCTTCAGAATGGTGGTTATTATTCAGGCCCTGTGCAGCACATGGACTGGTGATCACATTGCCCAGCCTAATGAGCACATTTTCTTTTTCAAGGTGATTTATGAATTTCCCTTAACAGCTCCCCACAATGTCCCTCTGAATAATTGCCATTATCCCAGCTCTGAGCTGTGGAGTGGAGGAAGATCACGTGCCATGGCCAAGGTCCCACACAGTCACTGCTGTTCAGAGAACAGAACATGGTCCCTGTGCTGAGCTCAGACCCTTCCATTCCTCCTGGTGATTTGTTTTGTGCCCTCGTTGCTGACACGTGTTGCGGAGTCAGGAGAACTCTGGTGAAAAGCTCAGCTATTAAAAGCAAGCCCATTTTGCTGCAATACATAACCTTCTTCTTATCCCACACAGTTTAGGAAGGTTAGCTTAAAATTATCAAAGGTGCCACAATTTTAGAGGCCTGGATGCTGTCTGTGGGCCTAGTCAAATTAATATTCCTGAAGCATCCTCTTATGTGGGATGTGAAGAGGCAACAAGGGCTCATTTCCCTTCCATCTACTGTCCTTTTTTTTCCTGTCTGTTTAGAAGGGAAAGGGGAATAATTATCTCTTGCTTTTCAGGGCAGCTGGTATGTTACAAACTATATGGCTCCTTCAAATATTTGTGGTTTTCTTCTGAAATATTGTTAAAAGGTTTCGGGACTATAGAATCATAGAATGGTTTGGGTTAGAAAGGGCTTTAAGGTCATCCACTTCCACCACTTCCAATCCACCTCCCACTGTCCCAGGCTGCTCCAAGCCCTGTCCAGCCTGGCCTTGGACACTTCCAGGGATCCAGGGGCAGCCACAGCTTCTCTTGGCCAGGGTCTCACTGCCCTCACAGGGAAGGATTTCTTCTTGACATCTAACCTAAATTTCCATTCTTCAAATGTGAAGCCTTTCCCCTTGTCCTGTCCCCACAGTTCCTGATGAACTGTCCCCCCGTAGCCCCTGCAGGCACTGGAAGGTGCTGTGAGGTCTCCACACAACCTTCTCTTCTCCAGCCACGACTTTCTCACTCTGTCTCCATAAGGAACGAGCTAATTTTATCCATGTTCACACTCTCAGCCTTTTCCTGCTTTTTTTCCTTTTTCAGCCTTTCATGGGGGACAACTACTGTGATTCCATCAACAACAGAGCCTTCTGCAACTATGATGGTGGGGACTGCTGCGCCTCAACAGTCAAGACCAAAAAGGTAGGGATGCCCCTTCCTCTTTCCATGGGAATTCCTTGCTGAGTGCTGCTTTGTGCCTGGAAAAATTATTTTTGCTCAAAAAAGGAATATCCAAGGTCTCAGAAGGACCTTCAGCCCAGGCATCAGCTCACCATAGGCACTGAGTTCTTGCTGGTTCATTTATCATCCATCCTCAAGTCTTCAAAGGGAAACTAAAGGTTAGAAAATAGTTTTCATTAGGAAAATAGGAGAGAGCAAAAGGAAAGCTTCATTGTGGATCTGTTCTTTGATCCATGTGTACCCACATGTGCCTGGCTTGCTGCTGACTGTCCCATCCAAGAGTGGGACAGAGAAGAATGTGGAGCAGGGCAGCAGGGCTGGGTGGAGATGTCAAATATTTTTTGCACAGAGACCACATAAACCTGCAAAAAGAGAAAAGCTAGTGACATAGATCTATAAAATCATTACTTAAGGTAAGCATGATGCTTAGGAAAGTAAAATCCACTGGTTTTTATCACTCAGCAGTGAGGGGGTGCAGTGGTAATTTCCTTGAAGCAGGATCCAAACAGACGAAAGAACATCCTTGTTGGCACAGTGTGTGTTTGAGTAATAGGATGAGTTGCCACAGAGCATTATTAAAACAAAAATATATTTGAAGTCAAAAAAAGAACAGGCTTATTTGTGTAGCTTTGCTCCTTCAGTGGCTGTTAGACACTGTGATCTGGATGCAGCTTCTGGCTGAGAAATATTTGAACCCTTGGCTGTTTGAGCCTGGGGAAGAGTCCCTCCACACACATCCCCCCTTTTTCTGCTTCTTTAACACAAATTTCTGTGCACTGTTAGAGACAGTGACTGGGGTGATAGAGCTTGTGGCTTGGAACAGTACAACATTTTATATGTTTCTAACCAGCAGGGATTTGGAACTAGGTTCCTCCAAAAAAAATAAAGCAAATTTTATCATCTGCCAGGTGAATATTTTACCTTATGTTCCAGATTTGTGTATAGAACAGAATGAAAAATCCAGCTGCATTCAGTATCTGATAATTAATAAATAACAAAATCTGAGGGAGCTTGGGCTCAGCATATGACACCATCCATGTTACCAGCTGAGGAATGAGGTCCTCTCTGCAGCTTTGTCTGGAGACTTCTTTTCCTTGGTTCAGCATTGTGGGCTGTCTCTGGTCCATCTGGGACCAGAGAGGAAGGGGAAAGGAGATGGGCATGCTCTGGCAAGTGGAAGGAGTTAATTTCTCCTTTGGGGAAAATGCAGGGGAAGAGGTCGTTTCCCTAGCTGTGCTCTTTTTGGACAAACATTCCCCTTTATTGTTCCTTTTGAAAAAATCCCTGGGAGCTACATGCAGGGAAGACCAGGCACGGCAGCTCCTCAGTTCCCCACGGGTGGAGTAGGGCATGGAGACCCCAAAAGGGGCTCCCTGGTGAAACAGCCTCTGAGGAGATGAGCAGGATGACAGACATCAGCTGTCTCCAAGAAGAGATTCCTATCTCTGGCTGCCTTTCCACCTCCTTGGGAGGAGCAGCCCCAGAGCAGCACAGCTTGCTCGCTGACCTCCCACCAGCCGGGAGGGCAGAGCTGGAAGGGCCCGGTAGCTCAGCATGGTGTAGGTCTTCTCCTCCCAAAACAGCCTGCCTGGGAAACTTTATCTCACTGCCTGCAGGCTGGAGAGCAGGCGATGAAAAACCCCAAACAGTGTCAGAGGAACGAGAGCGAGGTGCCTGGGAGGGGACCGACCCAAACCAGCCCCATCAAGACAGGAGCTGAGGGCACAACTGGAACAAGGGGGGTGTGAGAGCTGAGATGAGGGGGGGGGGGGGGGGGTGAGAAGGGACAGGATTAAGGTTTGGGAGCAGAATTTATTGCTGGGCAGGGAGTTGAGACCAAGTGGGATCTGCACAGAGTTGTGAACACTTACCAGCCAGGCGACTCACGCTCAAAATATCTGCTGCTTCCCTACCACCCAGAAACCAAGTGAACTCCCAAGGAGGGGAAGCACTTTGTAGCCCAGTGGGTTGCTGTGCTCTGTGCTAAAACTGCTTGATGCAAAGGGCAAATGGTCAGAGACGGGCAGCTGGTCACACGTCTGATGGATTTTCTCCATGGAGGGGGAGGTTTTGTAGCTTTTTGGAGATAAGTCTGCTTTCACAGACCCCCTAGGAGCTGGATTGTTATGACTGGGGAATTAGACTTGCCCTAGCTGGCAGTTTAGAATGCCCCATCCTCAGGATCACACAGGTGGAGGGCTGAGCCATGGAGCCCATCACAAGCCTGGCGTGCATTCAGCATCCAAAGTCTCCCAGAACTCCAACAACATCCCAGGAGCCGAATGAGGCGCCCGGGAGAAGTGAGGAAAATCACCTTCTCCTTGGATCTTCCACACTAAAAGCGAGATGCTAAGTCCCAGTTTATTACATTTATAGGGTAAAAGGGGGAATAATAACCCAGCCAGGGGGGCTGTGGGGTCAGAGTCAAGGAGGCAGCAGGAGAACCTGGCTCCTGCAAAGCGGCTGCCGACACCTGCGGCAGCAGCCGTGGGGCCGTGGGGCTTGGCTCTCCCAGTTATTTTCCCATCTGAGGCCTTTGACTGAGACCAGATTTCAGGCCAGGCTGTTCAAATACAGCCCTCCCTTTGAAGAGGTTTATGAGTGGAGCATTACAGGAGATATTCCAAAGGGAAAAACAATGAAAGGTGAGAGAAAAAGGAGCTGAATAAAAATACTCCGCATACCAAATCCTTCCAGCACAGTTTGCCACCTACTTAAGAAGGCACAGTTTTAAAATATACATTGGGTGTAAAAGCCAAAAACCTGGAGGAGACATAGGGAGGGGCGAGTCCAGCTCTGTTAATTCCAATACCAGATGAGGATGTATTTTCATTCGGTTGTACAGAGAGTGAGACACATGAAAGAGACTGCTTTGCTCCTTTTCTTTCAGGGTTACATACTATGTGGCAGATGTGTCAGTCTTTTAAAGCCCCTGCAAGTTTGCCCATAAATGTCCAACATTTATTCAACACCTGTTTTTCTCCCAAAATGTCACAGGACATTTTAAAAGCTTTAGATTTATCATCTTTTCCCCACAGCAGCCATTGCTGAGGTGACACATGGTTCACATTTAAGAGAACATAGCAACTCCACACATTATTTTGGGAAAGGGCTGAAGATTAACATTGCACCATGTGAAGATTCAGGAGTTAACAGTTGAGTAAGAGCTGGCCTCAGATCTTTAGTGTCCGCAAACTGTCAAGACTTAAGTTTCACTGCAGTCCCACTACCCTCCCAAACACACTGTGGGCTGCACACAGTGCTGTGAGCAGGCTGCCTGAAAGCAAAACACTTCAAGCCAAGTTCACTTTAAAACCAAGCCCTCTTACTTAATGTGAGACTTTGCACGCTCCTGTTTTGTTGCCCTGAAAATGCTCAAGGGACTTCCATGCTTATCCCATGTTTTCCCTTTGCATTTGAGCATTAGCAGGGAATGACCTTGTGGATTCCGTCAGCGAGTGGGGAATGGAGCAGTGTGACTTATCTGACCGAGCACCAACTAATCAGCACTGCTGTTTAGATAGGAAATAATGAGTGTTTGCCCTGCACTGCTCACAATCAGGCTGGAGAGCTTAAAAGAAATCATTAACGGCCTCTTTTGAATGCTGCAAGTGGCAACGAATAAATTCAGTCATAATCTGGGCATAAATTCGAGGCAAGTGCAGTCAGAAAGCAGGAAGAAAAAAAGAGACATTCATCAGCTTAATTATTTGTTGTGCGCTAATTGATGAGCGTCGCCCTGCAGCGGGCGAGCAGCCAGGGCTGGCACAGAGTGCCACCCAAGGAAGCAGGGACACGGGCAGGCAGTGTGGGGAGCAGGCGGCTGATGGCAGATCTGTGGCTGGGGCAGGGGACAGGGCCCTGCTGCTCACAGCTTGCCCTGTTTGTGACCCAGGAGCAGCTTTGAGATACAGGAAGGCCATTGCGGGCCAACCTCCAAGGGAGAGAAAGCTTCTGTTGTGTATCTGGAGGGGATAAAGTCTTCCGTGAAGGACAAAGCAAAATCCCATCTCCTTTTAATCTTCCTCCCCTCCTGACCCAGCACAGGTTGCCAGCTCCCTTCTGCCTGGCTGCTCTAGGAAGCTGCTTCTTGCTTTGTATCCTGCTGCAGATAAAAGAAGAAGCTATTTTCTGAAACATTACCTACGTGACACTGCCAGCGTGAGGGAAATAAATAACCTGGGCATAACTGGCTGTCTCTGGGCTCTTGGCCACCGGTGAGGATCTTGTGGGGTGTGCAGCATTGCTGGGAGAGGCTCTGGTTGCTTCCTCTGATTCATTTCAGGAAATCTTCTCTCCAGTAACTGTCTCCTCCACTTCTTTTCTTCCCTTTCCCTTTTATAAGTTTTCCCTAGACAGGACTGTCTAGAAATGCCTTACAGAAATCAGAATTTCTTTCTTTAGGCTCTGCTTATGTACTTTGTTCCAGACTGGGATGGCAGATTTGCCTGGTTGAAGGTCCTGCAGTCGGATCTCTGTAGATTTAAACACACTAAATTTACTTTTTTAAAATTCCCTCAACTTCAACCATTTGTAAGGTTGAACTTTCATCTGTCTTTCCTCTCTGCCTTTCCTTTTTGTCGCATGAGGGATAAACCTACAGCTCCCATGAGGAAAACCTGCCTCACTCAATTATCACTCAGGTTTTCCTTCAACTGCTTTGCCCCATAGCACTCGGTAAAAAAAGAGAAAAAATTGTCCTGTCCCTTCAGCCTCTTGACATTTCTGTCCAACACCTTGGAGAGGAAAACCAGCAAGTGCCTTGGCGGAAAACAAATGAGGACTTGTGGTAGATAGAGGGCTGTGTGGGATTCATCCAAAGCTTTGCTTATCTAAAAGATAGGCCAGTTATCAAAACCTCTTCAGAGACTTTATGGCCGAGAATTCGAGGCCTAAAGAAAGGAGCTTTGAACTGAGGGGCTGCTGCTGGCTCCAGCAGGGATTTCCAAAGCCTGGCCCTGTCTCCCTGGGAAGGGAGGGGAATGAGTCTGCGCTCCTACCCCTAAGCCAACAGAAATAGCCACTTCTTGGTATTTTGGAGAAATAAGCACCTTCTCCCAGCTCTCTGACTGCAACACAGACCTGTCTTAGGCAATCTCAGATCTTTCTCCATTGCCACAACATGTTTTTGAGGCAGTTTGGTGCCATTAGAAGCTTAAGTGACCACCCCAGCTGAGGAAATCCTGTTTATCCAGAAGAACTGATGCTCCTGCCACGATGCTGCTCCTAACTACTGGCCTGTCCCCAGCTGGGTGTGTTTGTCAGCTCTATAATTAGCCAGATAGAATGAATGGTGGGTGAGTAGGGAAGAAGGCAGGATACAATGCTGAGTGTTGCTTCATGCCTCTGGAAGCGGCTGAGCGCTCCAAGCACACGGGTTCTCCCCAAAGTGTGGGTGAACTCACTTCCCCACCAGCCCTCAGTCACGGGCTTAGTGGCTGTAGCTGTTTGCCATGTGAGAGGAGCGTTTCCAGTCAGGGTTGGTTGGGATGGGAACTTTATTTTTGGGGCTCAGAGCTTGGTTTCATAATCCTTCAGGGAGGCTTTCCAGGCGTCAATAAATTAAAAGCAGTGATGGTAGCAGCACATGTTGCCTATCCTGAGAGAACTGTTCTTGGCTTCAAGGGACGTGGGGCTTCCCACAACATACGGCGTTCCCAGGGGATGTGCTGGTGGAGGGTGTTTTCTTTGCTATCTGACCTCACTTCATTAGCAAGTGTTACAAAAAACAGTGAACAAACCTTCCCTGCTCCACCGCCAGCTATTTGGCCTCTGGGTGGTCTGGCTCCTATTAAATCTTTGGTGATTATTTAGACTAATTACATTCATGTTTGCACAATCAGTAGCACGAGAGTAGGAAGCACAGCTGATTGCTGAGCAACTGAGCTCCGTGCGGTTTGGCAAGCGGGGCTCCCTCGCTCTGCTCTGCTCCGCTCCGCGGGCAGGCAGGGATGGATGCGGGATCCGTGCGGGCTGGGCTTCCCTGGGAATCCCTGCTGGCTCTGGGCCATCCTGCTCCCACTGCTTCTGCTGAGGCAGCTCCCAGTTTGCACACGATGGAGAGAGCAGAGCATCTGTTGGGTTCGGCTGAGCTACGACTCACGGTTTCTTGATGAGTTGAGCAAGATGCGCTGCGGTTGCTGGTTTCACCGGGGGAAAGCTCAGTTTATGGTGGGGTACTTAATGAAAATTCAGGCTTTTAGAAGTGCATGCGCTGCATGGAGAGGAGGTTTCCTGCCAGCTTTGTCTTCCCAGGCCCTCTGGAGCAGTGCCCTAGGTGTGAACCCACATACCAGCGCTCAGAGCTAAAAGGGGGCTCGTTCTTGCTCTATCTCAAGCTGGTGACCTCTATGCTGAAAAACACTGGGAAGACCCTTCCAAGATGCTTTTTTATCTCTCAAGGGCCTTGTCAGGGAACAGAATAGTCTCTGGTGTTTGAGCTGGGAGGCTCTGGGGAGGCGCAGGGCTGTGACACTCAGCACAGGCTGCCACACTTATCTCCCAGGCCACACTGCCCGCCGAGGCTCTGCCTGCAGTGAGCCTGTCTGGGGGATTTCGCAAACACTTCAGGGCTGAAATCTAACAACAGCCTGTTTCCCAACACTCTGCAGCCCTCCTCCCCTGCTTCCCCCTCCCTGGGCCCAATCCTGCCGGTCCTGGTGCTGCTGTGAGCCAGCCCCAGGCTCGGGCAGAAGGCACAGCCAGGTCAGCCTGATACCAGACTCTGTGAGGGACAAACTTGCAGCCTTCGCAGAGCTGTTTTCCATCCCTCCCTCTACCTGTCTGCGATTTCTGCTGTCAACATTCCCACCAGTTCCCTACAGACTGGCCTTTCTCAGCAGGGATCAACCTTGGGATGTCACCAGCCTCTTCAGATAGGTGCATGTGGTGAGGAGTTATGACCTCTCACTCATTCCATGACCTGCATACCAGTTCTGCATTGTTGTCCCTGTTCCCACAGTTGGGAGTGCAGCATCCAGCACAAATCTAGCCCTGTTTCTAAGAGGCAGCTTGAGTTTATCCAAAGTCTCTTCACTCAGTGTGGGAGAGGATGCTCAGGGCTCCCATGCCTTGCAGTCTGAGGTCATGCACTGTGCAGCAATGGTGGTGAGTTGGTCGAGGTGTTTTGGATGCCCCATGAGTTACACCTGGGTGTCTGTGCCAGCCTCCTGCCCAACCTGTGAGCCCACACCTGGTGCCCTTGCTCCCCCAGGTTCAGAGCAGGATGTGTCATGTCCTGCACACTCCAGGTGGCAGGAGTGATGGATTGTGTCTCTTTTCTCTCGATGATGAATAGTCTGTGGTCCAGTGTGGTTGTGGTGTGACTCACATTCCCTAGAGCATTGTTGATCCAGTGCCATGACTGCTCTGGATCATCTCCAAGAGCTGTGTGTGTAGGTGTGTGGAGCTGTGTTCTTCACTTACGTCTTTTTCAATCTACTTTAGCTGCTCTGAGGATACAGTATCTTGCATTACCTTATCAAATGTCCAAGACAGGCCCTAATTTTAATTTTAGCTTTTTCTTCTCACCCTCCTAGACATTTTCTGGGTTTTCTACATGGGGAGATGGACATAGGTGAAATGCAGGGTTTGTTTTGAAGGAAGAAGAGCTGACTCCTTACTCCTGGCTCTACAATGGGTACAATGAAATCTGGAAATTTCAATGCAGGTCGTGTATCCTGGTAATGAGTTGGGCTTTCACAGACCTATTTAAAAAGAAAAGAGGTAGTTAATCTTGGAGTATGTATATCTGGGCTCCACACCTAAATGGGCTATCATTCAGTGAAAGGATCAGCATTTATTATTTCTAGCACATCCAGCAGCTCTATTTCATGGCTGTGCACTCCAGAGGCTGTCACTGTGTGAGCCCAAGGCAACAGACAGTTCTTCTTCTAAGGGCTTTCACAGTTTCCCTGAGCTGGGTACTTCACACAGTCCCAGCAGATTCTGTGTGTGGGTTAAATTCCCTAAATACCTATGGAAATCAGGTCCTTGGAGAACTCAAATGTGTATTTGTTGTAAATGTTGTTTAAACTGGAAAACCCTATATTACTGTTAAGTTTTTTGGAGAATTTTGTCCTGTCTAATGTGACTGTGACTGTGCTTATTACCCACAGAAATCTCTGCCTTTTCACATAATAGAAAGCTGATCTCTGGAGCTCACTGCCATAAGACAAAACAATTCATCTATCTGGACAATAGCACTGTAAAAATCAAATTGCATAAAAAGCCTCCATAAGGGACATAAAGTGAATAAGACTGATCTGATCAGGAAGAAACCCTTCTCCATCAGTCTACCCACTGCTGGGAACTGCTGCTGAGCCACAAAGCTGTCTGCTCTGGGGGCCACAGCTCTGCCTCAGAGAAAGCTTCTGCTCTTCTAGCCATGACCACCATTGGGAGACAATAAACAGCCAGACATTTCTTCTCTGGTTGCTCCATCTCCCCAGGAATTGGCTGTAATGCAGCAGCAATCCAGTTTTGTACGTGCACCTTTTCAGGTCGCCGCAGGGCTGAGCACATCCTGTGAGAAAGCAAAGAGGAAAACAAGGGATTCACGAGGAGAAATGGGAGGAGAGAATGAAGGAGGTAGAGCACTTCAGGCAATATCAAACTCATGCCAGTTTGGGTGTCTAAGGCTGCTGCTTCAGCAGAAAGTAGGTGAGGGGAATGTGAGCTGGTGGTTTGGAGACAGAGCCATGCATGGCTTTCTCTCCTGGCTCTGATGTCCCTGCAGGTGAAATGGGAGCATGTTTGGGATCTCCGTGCCTGCAGCACATCCTGCTTAAGCCTGGACAGCAGCAGAGACAAAGTGCAGTAGGCTGTCACTGCTAATTTCAGCCACTTTACTGGAATGCCTGAATTGGGTGTGTGGCTGACCTGTGTTCAGTGCAGAGTGTGGATCCATCTTCCCTGTCTCTCCTCTGAATGAAGGGGCTACTTAATCTCCTTTGTCAGATTGTTACAGGCAAACACAGGGAAGCCAGGCCAGGCAGAGGAAAAAGCTTGATCAAGACAAATGAAAGAATCAGGTTCCCAGGTCTTGCCTCCAACCAGTAGCTTCATTGTACATCAGGGAGGATTTTTTAAGTCAAAATCATTGCCAAATCCAGATTGAACTGAATGATTCAGGATAAAAAAAATGAAAATAGCGGAAAACTCCAGGCGTACTTAAATGTTTTGTTTGAGCATTTTCTAAGTGAAACAAGTTTTTGTTTCAAGACATAACTTTTGCTGTGAAATAGTCTTTTTATTTGTTTGTCTTGAAGGGAAAGGTCAAACCTGAAATGTAGCAGATAATCTAAACCAAAATGTTTCCTTCTACACCGAACAGAAAAAAAACCCCTTAATTTTTATTTTGCATGTATCTTTTCTTTTTCCTTTCCAGTATTTTAACTCAGTCATAAAACAACCCCTCCTCAGCCTCCTCCCCAAACCCCATTGTTTACAGACTTCTCTGTTTTCCTATCTAAGAATATTCATAACACTGTGACATGAGACAGTCCTGCTTGGGCTGGCTTCTGTTGGATCAAGTGACCCTTAAGCTCCTATTGTTTTCTGCAGTTTATAAAGTTATTCAGTTGCCAGTTATTTGGATTCATTAGCTTCTAACTTTTTGGACTCTTTCTTCTCTTTGCAATCTCCACATTTGTGCAATTGTAGATTCAGATTATTCACTGGTTATTTAGTTCCTAAGTCACCGAGGCCACGGCTTGATGGAGAGTCATCACCCTATTCCACCTGGAGGGTCAGGTCTTCTGTGAATGGAATTAAAAGCAAGGGGAGGAGGCTCTCTAAGCCCTGATTTGGTGATGAACGTTGGCTATTTAGTGTCTCTGTCAGCATGTCCCTGCCTCAGGCTACCCAGTTGTGAAATGAAGCTCCACACCCCTCCTTCCCAAATGGTGTGCGTCAGGAGAAAGGCATCCCGGAGAGGGACAGGTAGGGACTCGTTTGGAAGGTCTAGCTGGAGATGACAGCACAATGCTGGGTCCACATTCCTAGATGGGCTGTGGGTGATGCATGGGGAACAGGCAGACTCAGGCATTGTAGCCTGGAGAAAAGTGTTTGTGAGAGGGAGAGTGAACGTGTGGCAGCAGAGCCAGGGGGAGCAGACAGAGCCTGTGCAGCCCTCACTGGGAACATTGGAACAGGTTGTGGCACTGCCTTGGAAGGAGTGTAAAGGAGGGGAATGAGGTCATTTGTTCAGTCTGTGCAGATGGGAGAAATTCTTGGGAATTCACTTCAGGGCAAGTGAGACACTTGTCCCACTGCCTTTTCTGCAGGTAAATACGGTGATGCAAGAGGCCCAAATCAGCTTCCAGTGGGCAAACATCACAGTCTGTTGTTTCAGCTCCTTCCCACGCTTCTCCAGAGGGGTCACAGAGAGATGACAGATGGTGAATGCAGCAGTCTCCCACTGCATTCCTGTGCTGTGCCTCAGTGCCTGTTAGCTGCATCTCCTGACCTCAAGCACGAGAGGTGTTCCGAGAAGTCTCTGCTGGACTCCAGCTGCGCTGGTCTGTGTGACAGTGATTGGTTCTGCTCCTGAGGAGCTCAACCCAAGAACATTCTTGAAAACATTCTTAACTGAACCCAAGAACATAGTTAAGCGCTCAAATGGACTTAAATAAAGCAGCAGCACCCAAACCAGAGGCCCTTAGGAACCTCCATGCAGCACCCGCTCAGCACTAACACAAATCACTGTAAAAAATAAAATAGTGAAGATTGCAGCTGACCTCTGAAGATTTCACCCCAGAGATCTTTCTTTGTTCTCCAGGCTGCTGTAGGTGTGTTCCTTCCTTCATGCCTTTGTGTTTTTGGCTTGTTCCCCAGGTGACACCATTTCCTATGTCCTGTGACCTACAAGGAGAGTGTGCTTGCCGGGACCCCAACGCCCAAGAGCACAACCAGAAAGACCTCCGTGGCTTCAGTCTTGGGTAAAGCCAAGTGACGTGGAAAGGAGGACCACACTGCTCAAGGCAGGCTAGGAGAGACACCACATCCCTTTTGGTATCGTTTTTAACATTTAGCTGCTCAACTGGATGGCATTTCTGCACCAGGGACCCTTAGAATTCAACCAGTCTGCCTTTAATTTTTGTCCAAGGAGAACTCAAAGTAGGGGTTTATGTATTAATTATATCTTAAATAGTGATCATGAGAAAAAAAAAAAACCAACCAAGAGTCAAGTCAAGATGACGTTCATGTATCAAAACAGCATGTTATGCCCACCTAATTTGAACAGTTCATATCTAGATTCAAGGCAAGAAACAAACTATTTATGTACACATATTTATAGAAATAAGTAGACAAAGAGAGAGAGAGAGAGAGTGAGAGATTATGATCAACGCAAAAAACACTTTCCCCTCCCCAGCACTCACAACTCAGACCGTTGGTGGAAGAGGCTGAGCTCTTGGAGGACTCTAAGCTGAGCCTTTTCTGATGCTGAATGCCAAGGTATCGCATGCTCGGGGCACTGTGGTTGGGGTGGGATCTCCACAGGGCTGGGCCCCTTGGCAAGGGCCTTGCCAGGCACCCGGCCAGCTCGAGGTGTGGGATGCATCTGCTCCTCACAGGAACGCTACTTCCAGCCAGGCAGCTCAGCAGACTGCAGTGGCCTTTCTGTACAGCTCCTCCTTCTCCCCCTGCCCTCAAAGAGCCAACAAAAAGCCCCCTCTTGTAGCCTGCAGGGCTTCTGGGGTGTTTCTGTGTGGAGCTGGGCAGGTGGTCCATGGTGGAGTGAGGGAGTGGGGAGTCTAAGGGCTGGCATTGAGGAAGAACATGGGTAATTGCTTCTGAGGAGCACAGAGAGGGGAACTCGCACCCGCACTTGTCATTTGAGCATGTCTGCTGCTGCTACTCCTGCTGCTATGTCCCATACAAATAGTTTCCTTACTGTGTCAGGACAGGGTGAAAAACAACCCCATGCAACCAAACAGTCTGCCTTAAAGCTTACCTACAACCTGCCTTTCAAACCCTCTGGTCTCTTCCTCAGCACTGGGGCAAGAAAACAGGACACCAGCCAGCCAAAGGAATCTGCTTTCTGGTCTCCACCCTGCCAAGTGGCTCTCCAGCCTCCTCCACCCCACTCTTGGGGTGAGCTGATTCTGAAAACTGCTTCATGCTCCTGTTGTCCAGGGAGAGGGGAAGAGGAGGAGGAGACACCTGCCGTGAGGAAAGGCCCATAGGAGACAGTATTAGAATTTTGGCCATATTTGTCAGTATTAAGCTGCCAGGCCAGTGGGTCGGACATTTGAGATAGACCAAGAGTCTATAGCTGTTTGTAATCTTCCAGAAAGAAGGGCATTAGCTGCAGCAGACCTCACACTTCCCTGTCATCCTCCTGCTTCAGCAACATATGCCAGACCCTCAGTGATTCCCTTCCTTACAGGGTCATTACACTGAGTCACTGACATACCTAGGGAGGGCATCCAATGCTGCTGCTGCTGCTGCTGCAGCCCATCCCAGGGAAATCCCAGAGATCTTTCCAGCGTGGCTTGGGCATGTGCTCCAACTCCTGCTAAGAACACACATCCAAAAGAGCATCCCTCCCAGTGTTAGGTTTGTTTGTTCCTTGGAACTGTCATGACTTGCATAATCTACTGGGTAAAGAGAAAAAGATTTTTTTCTAACTCCTGCTTTAGGCACTGGAGCAAGGCAGAAGGGTAAGGGCAGGAGTCATTTATCTCATAGAGATGGAGGTAAAAATTATTTGGAGAACTAGAAATAAAAAAAAAAAAATCTAGAATAATAAGTGAGGGAAGCCAGGTTCTTGTCATCCACTGTTGGGGTTGTTTCTATTGGAATGAACCAGAGAAGAGTCTCAAGAACTGAAGTAGAGGCCTGGAGAGGGGATTGTCACTAAGAGGATTAGGAGCTCTCTGTTGTGAAGCTCCAGCTATCCCTAGAGAAGGCCTGGCTGTAGGAGCTGTGTGGATGGCTCTGCCCCCTCTGTGCAGGGGTGTCCTGGAAAGGGAGGTGCAGTGGGATCAGGGTTCCTGCCATGGAGTTAGATTGAGCATCCCCCAGCTTAGAGAGCAGTGGCATAAACTTCCACTTTTGCCCTTCACCTTCTAACTAATATGGGAAGTAAATAACTGCAAAAGTTGCTGCTTCCTTCTGGTCCTTTGCCCTCCCCTGTTTTGTTGGCAGTTTGTTCATGTGCCACCCAGCCTGTCAGAAGAGCTCACACCCTCAAAAGCCTGTCAGACTGACAGCACTTCATGTCCTCAATGCCTGAGGCATCTTGGCATGGTTTCCCCTGTCCATCCCACCCGGGTTTCACCCCAGCAGGGAGCCTCAGTTCAGCTCCTGGGTGCATGCTGAAAATGCCCTTCCCAGTGCAGAGCTCAGCATGGAGGAGATTCCCCATCTGCTTTTCCCACTTGGACAGTGCCCAGGAGAGACAGCTCTGTACAGACATTATTGCCACTTGCTGCTGTGGGCTCACAGGAGCTCAAGGGCAGCTGAGCCCCTCTGGCCAGCCAGGACCGGCCCTTGCTGAGCTGTAGACCTCAGCTCAAGGGAGAGAGGCTTCTCACCAGCACAGCCTCACTCCTCAGCTTCCCTCCTGTAGCCCTGGTGTGCCCCAACTCCATGTCCCACCAGCAGGATTTCCATGCTGCTATTTGATTTTTGTTTTTAAATACTATGTTGTCACTGTCCATCTCCTCCAGTAGGGCTGATGGGATCAGGAGTGGGAAAAAAGATCTGCTCTGAATGATGTTAAATCCAATGGTTTGTTGGGTTTTAGTTTTTTTCCATTGAGGCAAATCCCCTCTGCATTTTCAGGTGCTGCACCAAGCACCCAGATAGATGCCAGGAGGGGAGCCATGGGGAATGGACACATGCTCAGATCTTGTCCCCTGTGCTTCCAACCTTGGGCAAGGCCAGCTGGATCCTCACATCATCTACCACTGTATGGGCCTCAAATGGAGTCCTGGGAAAGACCCTCCCTGACTGTGGTGGGCAATGGGTGGAAGGTGAGAGGGACATCAACCCCCACCTCCACCCACTGAGCCAGCAGCATAGGACAACACCAAACCAGAAGCCTGGGGGAAGAGAAGAGGGTGCTGATGCTGGTGAAATTTAGCTGCTCATGAAATCCATTTCACATTAGTGCCAAGATCTTCTCTGTCATAGTAAGCCAGGGCTGCACCTTGTGTGGGGCCACCAGGCAGTGGGGGATGCCCATGGCCAGCAGGAGGGAAAGCTGGAGCAGAAAGCGGCGAATGGTGCACGGTGGGGTGGGAAACTCCAATCAGCTGCTACCCCTCTCCCTCCCCACCACCTTGCAGACAGGGCTGAGCTGGTGTCCTCCTGCTTTTCTTGCATCTTCCGCTGTCACCCCCCAGGCTGAGAAAGGAGGATGGCACCAGAGGATTCTTGGAATCGGGTTCCAGCTACCTCCCTTCCACTAGTTTCAGTTTCACTTGGTTGTAACTGTCGGTTTGTTTTAGGTTTTACCTGTGTCTAAGAGAAAAAAAAAAAAAAAAAGAAGAAAAAAAAAGGGAAAAAAAAAAAAGAGAGAGAGAGAGAAAAAAAAGAGAAAGCCCCATAGCCAACAAAAGTTTTTTGCTGCAAGTGATTCAAGTGGGGAAAAAAAAATAACGTGTGAGGCTTTACAGAGAGGAATAGGAGAGAAAAAAAGAAAACAACAAAATCCATAAAAAATGGAGAAAAGAAAAAGAAAAGAAAACCCGCATAATCCAAATCCAAGAAGAGCAAAGCCTAGTTTTGTGTGTTTGAAAGGAAAACACCGATTCTGCCAGCTGAGTAGAGAGCTATATACTAAGTGTAGATTTCCCTAGAAGTACCGTGAGGTTTTATAACATTGTCTGGTTTTGTTTTCCTCGTGTGTTGTGATAAGTCCAGGAACTAAGGCTAAGGGGTGATCCCCTGGTATATTGTTGTTTGTGGGGGGAGGGAGGGGGTGGAGTTTGTTATTTTTTTTTTTCCAGATTATTTTTTTAAGTGTGTATTTGTGCTTATTTTTACGTTATCCAACTGTACACACGCATTTAATCAGTATTTCACTGTGCTCTAATTACTGCACTCAGAAGCACTGCACAGTCTGAATCCCAGAGAGCTGAGAGAGACTGGGAGTGAAGGGGGAAGGAGAAAGCTGCTACCTGAGCAGACAGGTGATTCCTATTTTGGGGAAGCGGGGTGCTGACCCCCTCTTCCCACACTCCAGCCCATTGTGCCCATTCAAGGCTGAACTAGAAGTCAAAAAAGGGATGGGGTGAAGTCAGCCAAGGCTGGGATGCCCAAAGGGGTTTCAGAGTTGGAAGTCTGGCCTTTGAACTATTTGTGGATGCCATGGAAACTCCCAGCCTTTCAGCAGCATCTTGCCCAATCCCTGGAGGCCCCAGTGAGAGTTGATGGGCATGTTCATATCACTGGGAGAGGACCACATGCCTTGCAGAGATATGCTCTAGATATCTTTATGGTTGTGGGCCCCATTTTGGTCTCAGTGGTGCAGCAGAGCTGATCAGTTTTAGATTTTTTCCATGTTACCCCATCCTCTGGTGAAGGCCATCTCCCTGTTGAGGGTGCAGCAGCACTCCTGCCTCCAGATGACCTTATGTGCTGGGCATACTGAAGCCCCAAGAAGAGTCCCATTTCCCTGGAGGACCTTGACCACTGAGTTCAGTGGGAGCAGCGTGCAGAACATCAGCAGGAGCAGGTCCAGGTGGCCCAAGATGTATTTCCTTGGAGCTAAGGTCAATTTGGGCAATAGGGATTTAGTGTTGGGCTGTTCCTGCCACCTGGGGGGGTTCAAACCCCCCTGTTCCTTTTAGCAGGAGCAAAGCGAGGCTTAATGTTTTGTTTCTGTCTTCGTTTGGCAAACTGAGTTTTCCCCTTTTCACCGGAACTACACACCCAAGATTCATTGAGAGTGAGAATCACTTCCTCTGAGGCCACACTCAAGAGCTTGGGTTGGCTTCAGGTGTTGAGTGAGGAGTCTTGGTGCTACTTGTTGGTAGTTTTAGTCCTGTTGGGTCGAGATGCGGAGCTAACGAGTCCAAGTTGTCTTTGGTTCCCATTCTGGCTTAGTTTTTAGTCCTTTGTTTTTTCTTTCTTTTGGTGAGGCCACATTCAACCACCAAGTTTCCATCTTCTGAGTGCAAAGAACCAGGGCTTTAACAAAACATTTCACCAGCAATTCAAGAGGGAATTGGAACCATTGTGGAGTTTGCATTGTACGGCCTCTGTAATTACGTACCTGTCTGCAGATGAGAGGCTGAATTTTGCTCCCATCGAGTCAACACAGGTTTTTGTTGCTGTTGACTTCACTGGGAGCAGGATTGAGCCATACTATATATATAAATATATATATAAATATATATGTGATATATATATAATATTATATGTGTAATATTATATATATATCAGTGTAATATTTACAAATAAAACTGTGATCTCGTCTAGAGAAAAATGTATTCATATTACCAACTGCTCTTCCATATTTATGTATCATATTGTATCTTTTTATTATAATTATTATGATTATTATGGTTATTATTATTATTATTATTGTTATTATTATGGAATCTTTCTTGGCACCTTTTGGAAGCCACGTCAACCAATACTCCAATGAAGTGCTGAGGATCTATTTTCACAAGAATTCTACTGGTCTACTGTATAAAAGAGAAAAGAAAAAAAAAAAAAAAAGAAACAAGCAAAATACAGTTCAACCCTTAATTCTGTACCTCACGCCTGTACGTTTGCTGCTCCAATTTTGGGTTTTATTTTGCGTTCGTTTGTTTTTAACGGATCTAATTTAAGTCTCCAAGCAATATATAAAGATGTAAATAGTAAAGCTTATTTATTAAGATTGTCATCTTTTTTAATTTATATTTACACAATTGTTCATCTAATTTATTTTTTTTTCAATACAGTTTTTAACAGTCGTCCTTTTTTGGTTCATGATGTTTTTTAAATCATTTTCACAGAATTTCTTTAAACAGCTTTTTCTCTTTCTTTGAATAAGCAACAACTTCCTCTGGTCTTTCAAAAACAGGTCATGTTTCACTCAAAAAAAAAAAAGTTATGTCAGATTCATCAGAAATATTTTGCCATTGTTGATTCCTATACCCTAAAGTTCTATATTATATAAATATATAATACCTTGTATGCTTAAATATTTAACTGTGTGATTTTGTATATATCTTCATACACATGCTCACACACATATGAGGGTTAATGTCCCCAGATGTTGGGAGAACAGAGAATCAGAAACACAAACAATATAAGCTTGTATTAAAGAGTTCTGAACTGGACCCCTCGCTCTTGCCACGTCTCCTTTGCTTTCGGTCGAGCCAGTCCTGAGCAACGCCCATGGGGGTGCCCAGTGTGGGCACTGAGTGGCTGTGGGGTCCCACATCTGGGTGCACAGCTGCTCAGCATCCTGCTCCATCTCTGTGCTTTTGGGGCAGGGGGATGAAAACCGCTGTGTTTTGTTGGAGGGTGCAGAGGGTGGAGGGAGGCAGCGCTGGCCAGGGCCCTGTGAGGCCATTTCACCTCCAGTGGGTTTGGCTCTGCCAAGGGGGTTCAGGTACCCTTCTCTCCAGGCAGGCTGGTGGAGGTTTTGGTGTGAAAGAGCCTGAAAATATCCATATTGTCCATATTCTTGTTAGCTCCTTCATCACATGCAGAACATGTTCATCAATAAAACCACTCCCAGTGGGAGCCTGCCTTGGCTCAGGGGTATTACCTAGAAGGGAAGCAAGGCTGAAAGCAAGTTTTGTGCAGCCAGAGAGCTGATGTACAGAGCCTTTGGACACATGAAAAAACAGACAAATAAAGATAAATCAGTCTCCAGTGTTCTAGAGAGAGCCAGGGTTGCAGTCTCACAGAATCACAAGGTTGGAAGAGACCTTCAAGATCATCGAGTCCAACCCGTTCCCTGACACCTCTGGTCCCCACCAAACCAAGGCCTTGTGAGGTGTGCACCAATAATTTGTGTGTCATCAGGACAATATACTGAGGGATGAGAATAAATAATTTTTTTTTTCTGAGAATAAATATTTTTTTCCCTTTATTCTGGCATAAATAATTCAGTAAAAAAAAAAAAAAAAAAAAGTTGTGCATTTTACCTGTGAAAAACCACTGCAACATATTGAGCAGGGAGAGACAGAAATCTCATGAGCAAGAATGCATTGTGTTTTCTATACCATCCTTGTCTTTGGTCAATGCATTATTAATGGAGTATAAGTGCGTCACACACAGCCCTATCAATAGCACATGCTGTAGATAAAAAGGCTCAGGAATGAAGGATTAAAGGGGCTATGTCTATAGCAATGCACAAATCAATTGGCTGTGTGTTGAGCTATCTATTAGGGATTAATAAAGACCTGAAGGTGGGAGCAGCCATGAAGGCAGGGAGCAGCAGGCAGCTCGCCCCTGCTGGGCTCTGCTCAGCTCCACTCCTCCTGCACGTGCAAAACCACCCCAGGATCAATTGGAATGCACAGTCAGAACAACATTTTCTATGCCCAGGTTATGTGTTTTGTCTGGAGATCAATCACTAAAGGAATCTGGTTAAATTGCTCTGAATTCATGTGGCAAAATCCTCTCCCAGCTCAAATGCTTCTCAGACAGGCATGTCATCGGTGACTGGCAATCTCAGAATGGCTTGGGTTGGAAGGGACCTTAAAGATCATCCTGAAATGGGAAAATGAAGCTGTTAGCAGCAGAAAAAATTCATGTCAAAAAGACACGGAGGCTTAAAAAACTTCCGTAGGAGGACTGGAATATAAAGAAAACTACTCACAAGTATGAAACAAACAAACAAACAAACCAACAAAACTCCTTTCCATGTAAACAAGGACATCTGAAAATCAAATTAATGTTCAGGCTGGCAGGTTTGTGCCCATGGGTTCACTTGCTTGCACACATACAGACACACAAACCCAGCAAACCTTTTCTGGTCCTGCACTACCTTTTCCTGGATTTGTTTATTCCACCTCCTCAGTTTTTCAGTTTCTAAGGCACACACATCTGTAAGGTGAAGAAAAGTGAGTGGATCTGGGGCCGAAATTCTGCTTTTTGCTGCTCATTAGCTGCCACAACACTGCGATGGCCCCAGATTCTTGCCTCTGCCCTGAATTGGAGTAACAGCTGCCTACATCATGCAAGTCAACAACTGGCCTAAGTTCTCTGATAGAATGCAGCCAAAGGGCCAGGGTCTTCATTTTTTTTAAGTACAAGTGAGGCAATACTGTGTCAAAATAGTTTTAAAGGTCTTGACAATCTTTTGGCTGACTTCTCTCAGGCCTGGGGAGGGTTGTTAGGGGTTAAAAACAATTTCCATTATTTTTTTTTTTTCAGATAAAAGGTTATTCACAACTTTTTGATCATTTTGCTTATGATGAACGAAGAACTAATCCAAAGAGCAACATCATCCCATGTAGCCACCCTCCTTGTCTTGCTTTTAAGATGTTATCTGCCAGTGTTTTTATTTAAAAATTACTTCCCCAGTTATGTTTTTTAAAGAAACATAAGAGCCCCATACCTAAGATCACTGCTGCTCTCCTTTATCCTCATCCAGCCTAGAGGGATGAACCAACTTATGCTTCAAGTCCATTGGCAATTTTGATGAAAGAGTTGAGATATGGGGATGGTTCTGGGTGAATGCCAAAATCCACCTATGTCTTTGGGCACTCACCTCGTAGCACAGACCTGTTCTTTTCCACACACCACCCTAATAACATGGATTTTCCTAAGCCCTGTGCTGCTGTGTTTCCATAAGGCTCCATGTCACAGTATCTGCTAAACAGGCTTGGAGAGATGGGAGGGTGGGCAGGTGCAGGGAAGGGAATGGGAATTCTTTTTATCGCACTCTTTATTACTACTGCAATGCTCAAATTTCCACCCAAGCACTTAAAGCCCCCCAGCCCTCATGGCACAACAGGAAATGTCCGAGCTGAAGCACGTCACAGCGGTTCAAGCCAACCCTTGGAGCCCTGGCAGCTCCTGGTGCCCAGCCCCAAGAGTCTGTTGGCAGATTTTTGTGCCCCCCAGCCCCAGCCAAGGGCTGTGAGGGGCACTGGCAAGGCCAGAGCTGCCCAGGGCATGGCACCCCACCGTGGTGGCACTGTGAGCCATGGACCTGGTTTAACATCATGACCACCAACACTCTGGGAGGCAGGCAGGCTTAGGAAAATAAACCAGAAGCCTTTTCCTTTGTGTCCCACAGTGCACAATTCATGCCATGATGCTCAGCTTCTGGACAGCTAATCCTGCCCCTGGCCCAGCAGGTACAACGTGTGGTTTACATCCTCCCAGGGAAACAAGGCGTGAGTTTTGAGGCTACTGAGTCATCTGTGGCACCACAGGGCACTGCCATGGCTGGGTATTGGTGCCACTGCAAGGCTTTGTCCCGCAGGAACCCCCTGGGATGATGAGAACCTGGGCTGCCCACACAGCACAGCCACTGGCACACCCTTGGCTCCTTCCCCAGCCTCAGCAGAGTCCCATTCAACCAAGGAAAAGATTTTTATTTTATTTAACTTTTTTAAAGAAAGAAAAGAGGAAAAGCAGAAACCAAAAAAATAAATAAAGAAGCAAACGCAGCACTTGACTCCAGAGGCCTGTGCCGTGGGAAGAAGCTGTCCCAAAGTGGTATGTCATCAGCAGCACAGAAACCCAAACAATCAGCCCCTCTGTGTGCCCTGCCAGCTGCAGCCTGGCCGGGACCAGGGGGGAACAATGGCCGTGGGGACAATGGGGATTGTTCAGGCTCCTCCCGAGGGAGCAGCCCCACGCAGCCCTGGGAGGGACCTGCAGCTGTCACCAGCTCCCAGCTGCCAGACACGGGGCAGATCTGGGGTGCCCTCCACAAGGGTGTGAGCCCTCTGGGACTCTCACAGGATGCTGGAAGTGGCAGTGAATGCTTGTTAAGGGTTTCTCTGCAGGGAAACCCTCTCCCCGTGCTGAGCTGGGGTGCATGGGTGGGGGAAGCAGGGCCAGGCTGTGCAGGATGCACCCATGGCTGCTCCATCAATGCTGTTACCTGCACATACACTCACTGCAAAGACACATGGAGAAGGTTTCTCCTCTTGACCTTAACTCATCCTAAAGCTGATGACTCTGTCCATTGAAGCCAAGTTACCTTTCCCAGCAATGCCATTAGGGAAATAATTTCAGGGTATTTTATTTAAATATTTCAGGATATTTATTTCCCCCATTAGGGAAATAAATTCAGGGTAATAAATAAACTGGGTAGTTCATCTATTAAACATGGAGGATGGCATCTTTCTGCCCCTCTCTCCATTTGCTTTTCATGCTTCATCCACCCTTTGGTGCTCTCCCCCACCCAGGACAGCATCACCCCTGGTCTGCCAAAGCCCAGGCACAGCAAAATCAGGGTATTGGATGGCAAAAACAACCAGCTTTGCCATCCAGGGCAGCAGCAATTTGCTTTGGAGCTGGGGTCCCTTTTCCCTGAGGGAGTTAGAGGAGTGGCAGGGGTCTGTGTGTGCGTGTGTGTACACTATAAAGCAAAGGTCCATCTGTCAGCATTGCTGGGCTATGACTACAAGTGTTTATCTTGAAAGCCAGAGGGTTACATTCTCCAAAGTTTCAAGGGAGAAAATACAGACCCTTCCTTTGAGCTGTGTGCTGGAGGATGTGTAACCTCGCCGAATTCCTCCGTTTTGTTTGGCTTGGGTGCACTGTGCCAGGTAGCATCACTGCCCAGAGGCTCTGCTGGCTTTGATCTGGGAGCTAGGTGTGCTTCACAACAGGTTAATGGCCATCAAACCCTGCAGCCCAGAGTCTAGACTCTTCCACCTGCTCTGTACACATTAACACAGGCTCACACACAACTCGCTCTGTGCATGTACCCGTACGAGCAGCCAGTCTCACCACGGATGCAAAGCAAAGCTGCTCAGCAGCCTTCCAAAACAAGCAAACTGAGCCTCTGCAATGGACACAGCTGCACTGTGGATCCAGGGGACAACCAGCCTGTGCTCCTGCTCTATTCCCAGTCAGGGCTACTGGAGATGAAGGTCTCCTTTCCATCAGCATCTGCAACAAAACATCCCTGTGCTGCAGCTCTGTCCTTTCCCCAGAGCTCTGTGAGGGATGCACATCTCAGGTGCAAACAACACCACTCTGGGGGAGCTTGTGGTGTCAGAGAGGAGAAAAACATGCTGAGGGGCAGCCAGCCAGCCAGCTGCCTTGTATTCTGGCTGGCATCTCCTGTTCCTAACACCTAGCACCACACTCACAATGGAGAGGGATCCCAGGGGCAGCGTTATCCCTGTCACACCTCCAGCCCAGTCACTCACAGAAAACACAGGCAATTTGTCCCTCAGGTTGGACAACACTGCCTGCAGCAAGGCCACAGAGCTGCTCCCCATCACGGGGCTTCCAAGAGAAATGAATCATCCCCGAGCCAAGCAAACAAAAACAAAATAAACCCCTGTGTTTATAAAGTACAGGGGAACGGCACAGCTGCGGGCCAGAGCCTTGAGAAAACAAGACAGCTCCAAAGCACCTGGAGCTGCACCCGGTAAGCAGCAGGGACAGGATGGACCAGCCAAGCTCCCTGTGGCTGCTGCTGGCCCTGGCAGCCTTGGCCTGAGCTGTGTCCTGCCAAGTGTGCAGGGGACCTGTCCTGCAGGCAGCAGAGGCAGCTCCAGCCTGACCATCCCCTGACATATATTCATGCCATTCTCTCAGGAATGTCACTGGCCACCAGAGAGGAGAGATCAGTGCCTGCACCTCCATTGGCCTTGGTGAGGAAGCTGCAAAATGTGATATCATTTCCCCTCAGTCTCCTCTAGGCTAAACAAACTTGACCACAGCCTCTACTTGTATGGCTTTCACCCTTCCTCACCATCTTTGTGGCCCCTGCTTTGGACATTCTGCAATGCCTTTATATCTTTCTTATACCATGGCACTCAAAACTGCACATCAGTCCCAGTCACTCTGCATCAGTGGCTCCAAAGGGAGATTTGGGGGTTTTTCACCCAAAGTGCACACCCTGTGTCCTGGCAGCACATAAAATGGCCAGCTTGGTCTGACACCACTCTGGGCACTGCCCAGGCACCCCCACATTGGCATTCCAAGGCTTTTGCTGTTTGTTGTTGCAGCTCCAACCAGGAAAACCAAACTCTTCATTTGACTGCAACAAATCACGATCATCTCCTTCACCCCACAACCAAACTCCAAGGCCACCACTCACCCCCAAAGGGCAAAGGGATGGTGAAGAGGCAGCAGCAGTGCTGGGCACTCAGATTTTTACACATGGTGGTGCCATGATCCTCCCTTGGTCTTTGTTTTTGGTGTGGTACGACTGTCAGTGACACACAGGCCTTAGCCCAGAGCCCTCAGTGTCATCGTCTTCCCTCTGTCCATCAAAAAAGGAATTTAGCTTAAAAATTAAGACCTCAGGCAACCTGCAATGCTTTGGAGCTTGTCTTACAGGATGTAATGTCACAGCAAAGTTTTCTGTGAACTTCAGCAGATTTTGAGCAGGTGCTGGAGTCCTTCCCAAAGCAGATGAATGTAGCTCAAATGAAGAGACATAACCAAAGAGGGAAAAAAAAAAAAAAAAAAGAGAAGTTCAGAAGCAACAATCAGAATTATTTGACTGGGTGCAAATCAGGCAAATAGGTTTAGCTCAAGAAGAAAAAGGTCTCTGTCTGAACCTTGTTGACATCAAATTCTGCACTGTTGTTTGGTTTGAAAACATTTTTGCTTTGAAACTCACCTCCTGTTTGTTGGATTTGATGTTAAAGGGTTAAATAACCTGAAAAACTAAACAAAACTATTTGCTTTGGGCTGACTAAACTGATTAATTCAACCCACACTCCTCTCTCTTACCTCTCCAGGTTCGTTGTTCTGCTTTAAGAAGGAAAAAGCAATAGCTTTGAGCTGATCTGATTTTTGTATTTTTTCCCCTCTCACCCTCCCGCACTTTTTGGTTTGGCTACCAGGCTGAGAAATCCATTACCCACAGGGAGCCCAGGCCAGCCTAACCCACATCTGACAGTAAAACAAACCAGATTCTCCATGTCTTTTTAGCCCCTGGCTTTCTTCTTGGGCTTTCCCACACACTTCCAGCTCCCACTGGGACCAGTGACTACGCTGGGTGTTGAGGAGGGGAGGACCCTGTAAGAAAAGCTGCACGTTTCCCTCTTTCCCTCCTTTTTGTGCATCCATCTTGAGCTCCCTCACCTCAGCCACATCCCAGGAGCGCCACACCAGAACTGAATCCCCATGGATGCCCAAGCAGAGGCGACACCACATCAGGAAGAAACACCAGTGAGGCAGCGAAGGTGGACTCGATATGAATCTTTAATGCACAGAACAAGCTGCCGGGAGCCTTTCCAACAAAGGCTGCACACGGAGCCACCCCGTCCACCCGGAGTGCTACAAAAGCCCAGCTTGCCTGCAGCGTCCCGGGCACCTGCCTGGCTCCCTGCCCCGGGACCCTCGCTGGTGTCACCCGCGCCACCTCCTCGGGCGTCCTTGGCCACCACGGCACCGGGGCCCCACGGCTGCTGCCCGCTGGCAGGGCAGGCAGGGCAGGCAGGGCAGGGAGGGGATCACCCTGCACCCATCAGCTCCCCTCTGCCTGGCCCTGGCCTCGAGTGGGTATCTCCTCCTCCCAGGGTTTTGGAGCGTGTAGTCCAGGAAATTCAGTAAGAAAAGATTAAAAAGGAGAGGCTTTTTTATGCTGAGTCAAATTAGGTGATTTCTTTTTTTTTTTTTTTTTTTTTTTTTCTTTTCGCTCTTGAAAAATTAAAAAAAAAAAAAAAAAGTCCAACTTGCTCATTTCTTGTTTCTCTGCTGTCTGTGTGAGAAAAAGTCCTGTTTGGCCTCGCTGTCCCCTTCATCACCCGACCCCAAACCCCACCAGCCACTCAGCACATCACAAGTCCTCGACTCCTCGGAGTCCCTTTGCCTCCCACAGCTCCAGGCCCCGCTCCTTCCCTCACCGCCCCTTGGACTCCCCGTAGGTGTTGCGCAGCATGGAGACCATCTTCTCCTCGCAGGTGACTTTGGTGTCCCTCAGGATGCTGTACCAGACCACGCCGGGCGGCCGCACCTCCTCGCTGCGGCAGAACAGGTAGGGCATGGTCTCGGTGCGGCTCTGGATGTAGGCGCTGCGCAGCAGCGTCGAGCAGTGGCTGCTCACCTTCTCCAGCCTCCTCAGGATCAGGTGAGCCTTCCTGCAGGGGACAGAGATGGGAACAGGGCAGGGCAGGCAAGGAACACGGGAGAACAGGAGTCAGGATTTCTGCATTCTGCCACTGGCTCTGTCTTGTGGCAAGAATGGACAAGACCCATTGCCTAAGATGTTGTCTTTCCTGATCCAAGTGGAGAGAAGCCCTGTTTTTCCCAAAGTTCTGGGTATATCTACCATTTCACAGCATCAAGAACTCAGGTTTGACACACTGGAGCAGCTTGTGTGCCCTGGGGACACTCTGCCCAGCTAAATTGTCACCACCACCATATGATCCTGGCCAGCTCCAGCACAAGTGCTGGCCCCATCTGGCATCCTGGTGGGACCCCCAGCACCTTCCTGTCCCTGTGACAGTGTTCATAGGGGCCTGAGGATGAGGGAAGAGATGAGGATTTGACTCCATGTTTCAGAAGGCTTGATTTATTATTTTATAATATATATTACATTAAAACTATACTAAAAGAATAGAAGAAAGGATTTCATCAGAAGGCTAGCTAAGAATAAAAAAAGAAGAAATGATAACAAAGGCTTGTGTCTCGGACAGAGAGTCCGAGCCAGCTGACTGTGATTGGCCATTAATTACAAACAACCAACATGGACCAATCCCAGATGCACCTGTTGCATTCCACAGCAGCAGATAATCATAGTTTACATTTTGTACCTGAGGCCTCTCAGCTTCTCAGGAGGAAAAATCCTAAGGAAAGGATTTTTCATAAAAGATGTCTGTGACATGCCCCTGACTGACCAGCACAGCCCTCTCTTTCCTGATTTCCCAAGTCTGCAGGAGGTAAACAGCCCAAAAGGACTGACACTGGAAGAGTGAGGAAAAAAAAGCACAACACATTAAGACAAAACAAAATAAACCCGTAAGAAACCAAGAATCCCCTTGTGGGAGTCTGCAAAGTGCTAAATCAAACAAAGGGAGGGAAGAGGGTTTACTTCGGTGGTCTGAAAGTTTCAAGATCACAGATTATTTCCTCTCCCTCTGGTGCCACAGGAAATCTCTGGATTCAGGAGTTGGGGATTTCACAGTTCCTGCAGGAATGTAAATTCCCGATAATGATATGTCAGGGGCAGCACTCTCAGTCAGCAAGGCATAAACATGGGGATTATTTGATTATGAAAGCTGAGTGGTGTTGCAGCTCAGGCTATGAGCTGCTCCCAGCCCAGGGGGAGCGTTGGGAGCCTGATGTCTGGAGATGGGACACCAGGGAAGGGCTGGTCAGGGTCACCTCAATGCCACCACAGAGGGCAGAGACGGTGGCAGGAGACAAGAGGGCATCCTGGCACCCCCAGCCAGATCAGACTCTCCATCCAGAGTGGGAACAATGCATCAAAGGCTGCAGGAAACCACTGCTCCTCCAGGGCTGCACACAGAAAACTGTCCCACTCCTCCCCAGGGTGATGTGCTCTGGGTCAGCTTTGAGGGCAAAGGAAGAACAAAGGAAGTTGGGCCTGCCTGGACAACATTCCCTGGTATCCATTTATGGATTTTATCCACGAAGACACAAGGCAAAGAATAAAAATAAAAATTAAGATAAATAATAAAAATAAAAATAAATTAATTAAAAATAAAAGTAAAAAATTATGATAATAAAAACTTGAGGGCAATTTGAGCCTTGTTAGCTACACACATCTGTAATAATGATGTCATGGGCTGAGCTCTGTCACAACACCTCTACTCACGTTACTCTCTCCATAGCAGCCACCTGACCTTCTACAGCATCTGGTGCTCCCACCACACACCAAGAGCTGACACTATGCCAGGAACAGGTCCTGTGCTGCTGGATGTGTGCCCCTTGGAGCCACAAATTCCATGATGGCATTAGGTGCTTTTGGTGAAGGCTGATTGATTCAAGCTCAGCTCAGCAGCAAAGCAAACTCTGTAGTGATTGTCCCTACAGCTGCCAAACTTCAGCAAATCAGTCACTGCCATCACCTCTGCCACTTCCTGCTGGGATCAACCTGCCTGGATGAATTTCTTCTGACCTGTTCCTAGAGTCAGGAGTCACGATCCTTCCCGTGCTCCCCATCCTCATGCTGGGAAATTTTCTCAACATCTGAACTGGTTCTCCCTTTCAGGGAAGGCTGAACAAGCACAGGACCCACATCACCTCTGGGATGGACTTTTATGTCAGCTGGCCATGCCCAGAAAATCACTCAGCCAGAGCACCCTCACAGAGGAAAAATCTCATCTCTCTAAGACCACAACTCCATAATCACCCTGATTTATCCCAAAGCTGCTCTACTACCAAATTGGGGTGCTGGCCCTTCCCCAGCCCTTTAGCTTGTTCTTGGGCTGGTGTCCATGGACCTGAATGCTGTGCCAACACAGGGAAATTGCTTATTCAAAGATCAAACAAGCAATCATTGGGTATTCCCCCCAAACTGGTTACTATTCCAGCTCACCACAAGGCCTCTCCCAGGCACAGCAAGAGGGGAGCAATGAGGAGTGGCCACAACCAGCCCTTGAGGAAAACCCTCATGGTGGGTAACCAACATCAACACAAGGAGTGGATATCTCAGCTGGCCAGTGGCTCTCTGCCTTTCCTCTATTCCACTCTTCCCTTCCTCTATTCCACTCTTCCCTTCCTCTATTCCCTTCTCACCACTTCCCCTATCCAACCCTCCACAGATCTCCTCACCCATTTCTCACTTTTCTCCCACACAACCTGCCTTTGCCTCCATTTCCCTTGGCCTTCTCTACTTTCCTATTTCCTTACTCGCTCCACTACACTTTAATGATCTCCTGGATATTGCTAGAACTCACCATGCTGTCCTTGCTTCCTTGTATATACTCAGGCCTCTTATCCAGGCAAATATTCCTACATATGGGAAGCCCTTCAAGGATGGCAAGAAATCCAGGGGTCAAACCACCCCAACCTGCTGATGCCTGCTGTGCCAGAGGCTGGGATTCTCCTGGAGTGTCTCCACACACCTGCTGCATCCACAGCTCACTCTGTGCAGTCAATCCCAGGAAAAACCTGTTTTTAAGGATGGGATGAGGCACATGAAGGGCTGGCTCTGTGAGACACTGAAAACACTGAACTGTGGTCACAGAGGAGACAGGGTGATGGGGCAGAGGGAATCAGGCCCTTCACTTTTGATGTCCAGTTCCAAAGCTGCAGTTTTGATGGGTTTCAGTGCTTTGAGTCATTTATTTTAGCAGGGTAATGAAGTCATGTGTAAATGTTAGATTTAGCTTTTGGCTGTCAGCTGTTCCCTCTTAAAAAAAAAAAACAAGGAGGAAGAGAGACAGAGTGGGTGAAGGGAGGGGTGAGAAAGAGAGAGAGGCTTTCTGGTGAAGACTGGGTAATAAATTACAGGAGCAGCTCTTGGGCTGCCAATTTAACACCATAAATCAAGGCCTGGGTATTACCCAAGTGCTCCCTACGGAGGGCTGTCGGGTCAGAACGACCACCTTTTCAAATACTGGAAATGAAATCTTCCTAAATGCTGACCAACCTCATCCCTGCCAGAAATTGCAATTTATTGCCTTATTAAAGGGCAGGGACTGGGAGGGGACAGCAAGAGGGGAATCACTCTCCTGGCTGCCTGTGGCTGGACCCCAAGGGATGAAGTGACCCCACAGCCCAGATGGGGATGTCCCCATGTTGGTGTGGGCCAGCAGTGCCCTCTCTGCCACCAGAGGAGCCAGGGATTGGTTCTGGACTGCACTTAGGTGGTGTGGATTTAGGAGGTCGCAGCACAGTCACAAATGATGAAGAGGGGGATTTAAAAATAGCGACAGCTCTAAGCAGGCACTTCCCTCTGCGGTGCCTCATGGCATGGAGGGGGAGAGGAAATGGGAGGGGATGGGTGTCTGCTGCCAGGGCACTTCCCAAGGGCTCCTGCATCAACAGACACAGGGCCCTGAGGCCCTGGACAGCCCCAGCTCTGCAAGGATTTGCCAGAGAGCAGGAGCTCCCTGTTCTGCCCCGTGCCAGGGGTGTCCCTGATGGGGTGTTTGTCCCCTCCAGCTGCACAGGGGACAGCCAGCACTCACCTTGAGGGCTGATAGGGGATGAAACTATATCCAGAGACAGCCAAGCCCTGACCTGCCTCACCTTGGAGGGAGGTACTGAAAGCAGCATGAAGGAGCCACTAAGGAATGATACCTGGGCTGGAAGGAAGAATGAGATTCCTGAGACTGCAGGGAGGGGTGGCTGCCTGGCTGCTGTGTTCCTCTATGAGGTGGTTTTGTCATAAATTCAGATTTTCCACTCTGCTGAGAACTGACCTGGGTCTTTCAGACCCTTGTGTGTGAGGACAGTGAGTCCAGGACTCGATGGCCTCTTCTTATCACAGCCTCCCATCAGAACATTGCATTCCCCCTTGTACCAGAAGGCAGCTGCTCTGGACATGCATTTCATGTCCCTTGGCCAGCCCAGCTGCCTGCCTGGGTGACTGGCTGGGGCAGGGGACAGGTTGTGAGCCCTGGGCTGGTGCCATGCACTGACCCCAGTGCTGCTGGTAGCCACAAATAGGGACATGGAAAGAAGATTTTAATTTAATTATTTGTTCTGCCTCCTCTTAAAAGCTGTACCCAGCTTGCAGTGGTCATAAGAATCATCCTGAAAACACAGCAAGAGAAAATAATGGTGAAATCTCCCCGTGGCTGTGATAGGAAGCAGGCTGGCTGCAGGGATCCAGAGGTCTAGATGCACAGTAGCATTAAAATTCACTGATTTAGACAGATTCTTCTGTCTTGTTGGAACAGATTAACTGTGTGAGATTCACTCAGTGTCTGTGAGAGGAATGGGGGGAGCAGGAAAGGGGCTGTGGTTGCGAGAGGAGATGAGCAGGATGAGGCAAGCCAGGTGTTGAGATGCTGCTGACCACGGAAAATCCTGGTTTAGGGCCACCTATGAGCTAAGTTTTTAATGTCTCCTTAATGTAAACGGTCTGGTTGGGACATCTGGCTGTCAGTGTGCCTTCTTGCCAGCAGCTGTTTGCAGTAACCTGTGGCTTTCATGGAAACTGGGCTCACGAGGGCCTCGGTGTGATGTATTTATTACACAGAGGCAGCTGGCTCCCCTCTTGTCGCTCTGCTTTATGATTGAACGTCCACTGTGAAGCCCAGGCTCATCTGATAAACATTTCAAGGTACAAAAATGCCTGTCCCCCTGGGAAGGAGAGCAGCCTGTCAATTAAAATCCTGTTATGAGATGGCCTCCCTTGGCAAAACAATTTAGAAAAAACTAAAAATTCCTCGTTGCCTCCTGCTGCGTCAGTGACTCTGCTTCTGTCCAGGCTCCCTGAGAAGCCAGGCTGGATGTCAGAGCTTCTCTCTTGTCACTAGCTGCCTTGGCTTTTATAGATCCATCCCCTTGGCTGCAAATCATGTATTTCTCAGGGCAGAGGAGTGCTGGGAGGAACTCCCCTGGCTCAGTGGGGACAGCAAACAGCAGCCAGATTGACCATGGGCTCCAGATGTAGCTGGGTCCTGGAACTGGCAGCTTAAATGTCACCCTGCTGTCCCACAGCTTGGAGCAGGTATCAGGTTAGGCAGCATCCTTCAGGGGTTTGGATCTCAAGTAACGGGAGAAATAAAGATGTGTAAGAAGAAGCTGATGGCTCCCAGGGATTCAGGAAAAAAGGAACAATTGCAAAGGACAAACAAGCCTGCAGTGTCATCAGAGGGAAGGCAGGGGGAAGATGAGAGTGGCTCTGTGCCAGAGGCCACTGAACTACCAAAGAAACTATGACCAAGGTCATCTGTGGAGGAGGAAAAGACCCAGGACAGCTTGGATCTATGTCCAGAAGAGGTGTAAAGTTGTGAGGTGTCATCCTGGTACTATGGAGAGACTCTCAGCCACATCCAACAAGCAGATAAGAACAAAGGGAGAAGGAAAAACTTTTGCAGGCCTGTCTCACATGTTGGGGAAGATGAAACAGGAAAGCCTTATAAATATGATTGCCTGGCAAAAGATTTTGAGAATATAGAAACTTTAAGTGAGATTGAAATGAAAGCAAGCTTTGAGATACCTCAGTTACTGAACAACTGGAAAACAATGGTGTGGCCAGCTGAAGGTGATCCCCTTTTGATGGAACAACACCCTCTGCTTGCAGACAGGCCCAAGGGTCAGAGCAGACCCTACAGCTTGGCAGGAGGGGCCCAAAGAGGAGTTTTTAGGGTTTAAAATGTAACACAGTATGGTAATGTAATGATTCTTATAGGCTGTATGTAAATGCTATGGGATTTGTATCTTGTACTAGATTGGTTAGTGAGAATTAGAATATTCAACACAGAAGAAGATTTATTGTAACGGGAACTGCGCTCTCTTACCCTTTTTACTCTCTTACCCTTTTGCTCTCTCATCCTCTCTCCCCTCTCTTCTCTCGGGCCTGCTCTGAGCTGTGTTTGGCAGCTCCCAGCAGGGCCCTGCACCCAGGCCCTTTGCAATGAACCCCAAGTTCCAGACCTGGCAGCAGAGATCTCTCATCTCCATCCATCCCCACCGTCCCACCCCCTGATGCTCCTACAATTAGACACTTTTCCCCCCACTCCTCAGTGTTTCCAAGCCCCCAGCTCACCCACTTCAGGCTGGGTGATACAAAGAGCACCCAGCTGCCAGGTGTCCCACCAGCATTCATCCATGGACTGAGCAGGACCTGGTGCTCCAAGGGGATGCAGGACAGCTTGGTGAACACCAAAAGGGGTCTCCTCTTAGCTACAAGGAGGTCACATCCCCAGTGGCCAAGCAGAGGAGTGCTCTGGGGCAGGGCAGGACACAGGGAAGGGACAGGTACCTGGGCCCCAGCTCATCCTCGCTGCGCCAGACGAAGTCCCCAAACTTCTCGTAGTGGGAGTTGTAGTGGTGCTGGACTCGGAAGAGCATGGAAGCAGAGACCTCCATCAGGGTGTTGTAGGCTGTCTGCTGCTCCTTCCCGCTCGTGTAGCCGTTGTAGAGGTTGTAGATTTTGTCAGCTATCTCTGGAAAGGATCAGGGCATGGCATTAATGACCAGCTGAAGGTGCTAACGTGGGATGAGGAGGAGCAGAGCCCTCGGCTGGGCTGGAATGGCTGCCAATGCCTTGGGACTGCCTGCAGTGAGGGTCAGTGACTGCAGAGCAACTCCTCAGGCTGATCCTGCATGAGCAAAGCCCCCACAAACACTCCAGCAACACTCCATGAAGGAGCAAAAGGAGAGGCAAAAGCCACCAGGACAGGCAGACAGCCTTATCCTCCCAGGAAGGGAAGTCAGGCTCTTCCCAGCTTCACCAAACCAAAAGCCCTTGGCAGATATGGTGCTAAAGAGTAGGAAGACATCAACACTTGATCCCAGGAAGGCCCTGCAGGCAGAAATGCAGCCCCTATTCATTGTGGGCATTGGCTGGAGCAGCTCAGGTGTGTTAAACAAGAGAGTTAACTCTCAGCTAGAGAGAAAAAAAATGTCTTTTTGGAGATGAGAAATGCACAAAACTGCATCTCCTCCTTTCTCCTTAGTCTCCTGTTTGCTGTTTTTCCATGTGAATGCTTTTCTTATTGAACCTTGCACTAATCAAAATATTTTTCTGTGTGATATTCCCAATGGAAAGCAAGCAAGAAAGAGAAGAGGTAACATGATGGTCACTTAGAGGAATCCTTTAAAACTTAGAGGAATCCTTTTAAACCTGAAAGCAGCCAGGTGCTCTGGTTTGGGTGTAAGGACAAGTGGGATCAGTTTCAAAACTGAACAATGCAAATGTGCAAAAGTAGCTGGGCTTTTATCAACATTTCTGTTTCCAAACTGATGCAGCTGCCCCCAGCATCCCTTCAAACACCCAAGGGTGCCCTGCATGGCCCAGCCAGGGCTGCTTCTCTCAGGTTTGTGGGATTACTCTTCTTGCAGGGGCCTGTGTCAGACACACAGCACCAGCTCCCACAGCCAGGCATGGCAAGGATGCCATGGAGTCACCACTGCCCAGCCAAGGAGGCTTTGCCCCTGGACACTCCTGCAATTTGTCATCCATCCCCAGAAGAACATCCCTGTGCCCATGGGTGAATTTAAAGGAGCCTTCCCACTGGGAGAGAAGGGCCTGGGCAGGTTTTTGGGGGCACAGTGAAGAGAGGAAAATCAAAACCAGCATGAAATGTCTCCTGGTGTGGAACACAAGGCACCTGGACACTGACCTTCAGCCTTGCTGTCATCCACCAGCGGGCAGGCTGTCCTCAGGGTGACTGTGCTCAGCTCTGAGTGTCTCCCTCGTGTATCCACTGCATACAGGGTAAATCTGGAAGGCAGGAAACAAAAGGAAGACAATGTCTTGATCCTTCAGTCCCACACCACCAGGTTGTTAAGGGAACCAGCCTTCAGAAGAGAAAGGAAAATTGTGGTCCAGGCACTATCAGTCAGTTTTGGCATCTCAAGGAGATGTGAGATGATCTCTTGGAACAGAGGAGAACCCTGGGACAGGTCACTTCATCCCTTTCTGGAATCTGTGGGGCTCCATTTCCTCTCCCCTCATCCCAGAGACCCCTGTGGGGCTTCACCCTGAGCCCTCCTGACTGCAGAAGGATGCAAACACCTCAGGGCTGCTCTGCCATGCCCTGATGTGAACATTACATTACAACACGGTGCTGTTTGTGATCTGGGCTCCTCTCTGGCCCTTCAGAGAGCAGGGCAGTAATTCTTGCTGTAAGTGGGCTCTGTGCTGACAAGTGACAGCTTGTACTCATCCTGTGAACGGCCCTTGAGTTTTTTGCTGCCTCATTTCCTCACAAGGGTGGGGCTGGCTAAAGGGTGGGAATGATAATTTCACACTTGAAGCTAATGGAGAGCATCTGACAGTAAAATATGGCTTTTGTGCCTGATGGAGCATTGAATAAACAGGCTGTGGCTGCATGGAACGTCCTGGGATGCTGAGCCCAGAGTCCTGCTCAGGGCATCAAAGCTCCAGGATGAGAATGCTTCTTCGCAGCAGGGGTGACAATCCTCTGTCCACCCTCCCAAAAGGCATCAGTTCATGTTTATTCACTCTGAATTGGGCATGCCAACTCACGCTGGCTTTGACAAAGTGCAGGGGCTGGTTTGAACCCCTCAGAGGTCTGAGATGCCTGGTGGTGGGGTTCTCAGCCTGAGAAATAACATGCCACCCCTCCTTAGCCTAAGGTAAAACTGACCAGCTCTTGCAAGTAAGCGTAAGGAGCATTATAAAAGCAGCTGAAGCTTAAATGGGATTGAGACCCTGACATCTGTTTATTTAAGTAATGGTATTAAGTCCTTAGCATCCTTGGGGGTGACAGGAGCAATGCCTCCCTCATTCCCACCCCACACACGAGCACTGCCAGCCCCCTCTCTCCTCCCTGCAGGCGCTGCACATCCCACATGTGGCTGATAAGAACTGACATCTGCACGGTAGCAATTCCCAGCACAGGACAGATTCCCTCCAAGCAATTAGCATTAGCTCCCTGACAATGCTTGCAGTCTGAAAGGATGCCAGCAGACTGCCAAGGACCTCACTTGTGTGCAGGGACAGCCCCCATTCTCACAAAGCTGGGCACACAGGGGATGCACGCGCTCAGCTCACCCAAGGAGATGCTGTTTAATCCTTTTGGCATGACAGCATTTTCCTTAATTTACCAGGAGCATTGCTCAGAGTGAGAGTTTCTCAAGAAGGACATCCATCCACACTGTGCCGCTTCACAAGCACCACACACAGGCTGATCTCACTGAGGGACACACAGAGCAACAGGGCAGCACACAATTCCATGCAGGAGTCTGAGTGCAGGGCTTTGCACCCCATCCTGAAGGTGCCACCAGCCCTTTCCCTCCCTTCAAGGGCAGTGAGGAGTCTCCTGATGGTGGCAGGGAAGGTTTGTGTCTCAGCAACACCAACAGGGGTACCTAGGGTTGGGAAGGGGTGTTGGGGAAGATGAAACAGGAAAGCCTTATAAATATGATTGCCTGGCAAAAGATTTTGAGAATATGGAAACTATAAGTGAGATTGAAATGAAAGCAAGCTTTGAGATCCCTCAGTTACTGAACAACTGGAAAACAATGGTGTGGCCAGCTGAAGGTGATCCCCTTTTGATGGAACAACACCCTCTGCTTGCAGACAGGCCCAAGGGTCAGAGCAGACCCTACAGCTTGGCAGAAGGGCCCAAAGAGGAGTTTGTAGGGTTTATAATGTAACACAGTGTGGTGATGTAATGATTCTTATAGGCTGTATGTAAATGCTATAGGATTTGTATCTTGTACTAGATTGGTTGGTGAGAATTAGAATATTCAACACAGAAGAAGATTTATTGTATTGTAATGGGAACCTCGTTCTTTTAGCTCTTAGCTCTTGCCTTTTACTCTCTTACCCCTTTTACTCTCATATGCTTTTACTCTCTTACCCTCTCATCCTCTAACATGGGCCAATTACAGATGCACCTGTTGCATTCCACAGCAGCAGATAACCATTGTTTACATTTTGTTCCTGAGGCCTCTCAGCTTCTCAGGAGGAAAAATCCTAAGGAAAGGATTTTTCATAAAAAAATGTCTGTGACATTTGCTTTGGGAAAAGGGTGAGCAGAGCTAATGTGTAACCTCTGCTCTGCCTGCAGCAGCTCAGGCTGGCTCCATTAGCTCTGAGGCAATCAGTGGCAGAGCGCTTTCCTTGGAAAACAGAAGACTTTTATCAAAACATAATTGTAATATTCAGCAATCAGTGTCCATTTCACCTATTCCATCACCGCTGGGGTCAGGAGGATTGGTTGGATGTTGAAGCACATCCACCCCTTTGGGTGATGCTGAGGACCTGTGTGAGCCTTTTGACTGCACTCCTCCCCTCTGCCCAGCTCACACAGGAGCAAAGTCACTCAGCTGCCAAGAGCATCTCTCCTGGTCAAGCCTAGGTTAAAAAATAGATGTCAAAAAACAAACCCTCATTTCATCTTTTTTTTTTGTTTTTGATGATGATGTAAGGGAAAAAATCCAACAATGTAAATGGAAAACCATCAGAATTAAAGTGATTTTGATCTCGTCAAAAATTCTTTTTTGTGAACAAACCCAACTGCTTTACCTCACCTGGAGCCAGTCCTCTTTCAAGAACCTTAGAGGAAACCCTCTCATCTCCATTCCTTGTGAATGACATGCTTTGGAATCACCCCAGCTGGGCTGGAGGCTGGCAGCCCAGCAGCACACAGCCCCTGCACCCCTCCAGCTCCTTCCAGCCTGTGACCTCAGAAGGTTTTAACATTAATTACAGTCCAAAAGATCACCCTGAAGCACAGCAGTATTAATAGCTCTGTTTTATCGACAGTAAACAGAGACATATGGGGTGAAGCATTGTGCCCCGGAGAGGCTCAGTGACAGGAACAGTTTGAAAACTCGGGAGATGATGGTTTCCAATCTTGCTCTCAAACCACTTGACCACCCAGCCTCTGCAGCAAAACACTTTTATGGCCAGTTAATGGCACTGTGCAGAGTGCTGGGGTTTAGTTTTGTTCTTTTATTCCCGGAAATGGACAATTAAGAGAAGGGACTGCAAAGACCTGCGTCTGTCTCTGTGTCTCTGTGCAAACCCAGCATTCACATCTTGCTGGAAACCTTCAGCTGATGCAGGCAAGGACCCAATGAGACAACAGTGGGGTGGCCAGTGGCAGAGAGACCACCAGGGCATGGGGATGTGGCTTTAAGCTAAAGGAGGGTGGGTTTGGATAAGGTATTAGGAAGAAATTCATTGCAATGAGGGTGGTGAGGTTACCAAAGCAGGTGTGGACTCCACAAGCCCGGAGGTGTTCAAGACCATCTTGGAAAAGGCTTGGAGCAACTTGGGATGGTGGAAGGTGTGTCCCTGCCCATGGTGGAGGGTGGGAATGAGATGAGCTTCAAGGTCCCTTCTAACCCAAACCATTCCATGATTCTGCATCTACATGACAAACCATGGGCAAAATGTTCACACTGAGGGAGGGAGCCAAGCCAAGGGCAAGGTGGGATTTTGCAGCACTCCATGGAGATCCTCCTGCCCCACTCAAATTTATTACAGAGTTATGGGCCAAGACCAAGCCAGGCATCCTCCCCACAGATGAGGATACAGCTGCACTTGAATAGGCCAGCCCTGGTAATTTGTAAGTAAATGAGGCCAAAGAGTGGTTCTGAGACCTCTGGGGTGAAGTCAAAGCCAGGAACTAAAAGGTCTCAGACCTACAGTCATTGCACGAAACCAAGCCAGACAACCTGGAATGCCATATGGTAGCTACAATCTGGCAGAAGCTCCTTCATACTCTGGAGATGTTTTGTTTAGTGATAAACCTTCCTCACCACATTTCCTCATCTTCTCCCTGTGCTTTCCAAAGGAGCTCCAGGCTCCCTGCTACTGTCTCACAACTGATTCTCTTCTTCACCTGTGCCTTCAGTAAGATCCTACATGAAAACTTGTATTTTTAGAAATACTAGAATGAATTTTAACTGAAGAGGTTTCAAAGAGGTCCAAACGCACATGCTCTTGGCAGGGATCAGCCCTCCATGCCTGGAAATGCAGCAAATCACAGCATATGAAGTCCTATAAGGTAATGCTGGTTAAATGTTTACTTCTAAATTCAAATCTATTGGGACCTGAAGGAACTTTCAAGGAGAGATGGAAACCAATCAACATTTGCCTCAGGAAATGTCAATACCTTCCTCATAGATTCCCCACCCAGTGTTGGCTGAAGGCTGGGTTTTATCACCAGGCTCAAGATGCCTCTTGGGGAGGACGAGAAAGCAGGAGGGGGATGTTAATGCTTTGGTTCCTGGAACCCAGTGGCTGTTGAGATTGTCTATTGCATTTCAAGAGATTTAAATACCAGAAAAGAATGCTTCTATCCTTTCTATCTGGATATTTTCTCAATGCAGAGAAAATAACCAAAACCACAAATTTATACAGGCACAAAACTCTTAAGGCAGAGAATGAAAGCTCAAAACATGTTACTTATTTATAGACAGCATGTTTTCTTAACTGCCTCTCATGATGCTCATGACGTTTGAGTGCTTTACTCATGATCCTCATTTGCGGGAAGTGAGATAAGGACTTCTGAGCCTGACCTTCCTTAGCTGGGCTGCTGAGTTCTTTATACCCTACAGAGATACCACAGGCATTTCTGGTCTGCCTTGTCTGCTCTTCCTGAGGCCTTTGGGCTGGTGCAGCTGCTCTGTGAGATGCTGTACATGGACTGCAGAGTAAGGCTCTGATAAGGAGCTCAATTAGCACTCCCACAGATGCCAACCCCCTCACTAATTAAGCATGTGTCTACTGGGACATGCAATGTCTGTGTGGCCAATCCAGGCTCTGAGAGAATCACACAGAACCACAGAATAATGAGGTTGGAAGAGACCTCTGAGATCATCGAGCCCATCCTATGCCCTAACACCTCAACTAGACTATAGCAGCAATATCCAGTCTTTTTTTAAATACATCCAAAGATGGTGATTCTACCACCACTCTGGGAAGCACATTCCAGTACTTTATTATTTTTGGGGTGAAAAATTTCTTCCTAATATCCAACATACACCTTCCCTGACAAGCTGGAGACTGCATCCTCTGGTTGTGTCAGTGCTGCCCAGTGGAAGAAACCAACCCAAACTGTCTATACACTCCCTTCAGGAAAGTGTGGAGAGCAATAAGGAGCCCATGTGAATGAAGGACAGGGCAGAGGAAGGACAGACCCCATGTGAATGAAGGGCAGGGCAGAGGTGCTGCTCTAGAGCCCAGTGTCACACAAAAACACAGCCTCAAGCTTTCCAGAGTGGTGCAACCACATGATGCTCCAGCCAGTGGGGCTTGGCTTGAGCTTGGCTGATCTGCCTGGGCTTGGTGCCGCGTTCTGCAGCCACGAGACTCTTGCTGTTCACTCCAGCAGCTCGGCAAGGGCAGCCCTGGCTGGGGTCCCACTCACAGCGTGATGGATTCTCCCTCCCCTGGCAGCGTGGCTACCACCAGCACCCGTCACGCCGAGCCTGAAAACACAAATCCTGCCCTGGCTGAGGTGTTACATGCACGTCCTGCCATCCCTCCCTGGCTGGCCACAGCCTGTCCGTGCCTCCTGCACAGCCCAGGCTGGCGGGGCTGGCACGCACCCAGCCCCAGCGTGCTGACACACACACACATCACACCCTGCCTTGCCAGCCCTCCTCGCTTCCTGTTCCAGCTGAAAAACAATGCTGAGGCCTCCCTTTAAAAGCCCTCAGTGGAGCAGCTCTTGGCATTGCCTGCTTCCCTGCTGCCCGGTGATCTCAGCACGGAGACTGGGCACGAGGGATGGGGGCCGGGTTCAGGCTGTGCCAGGACGTCCAGAACGGAGATGACAGAATGGTGCCCCAAACACACCTGGGTGGGAACAGACCCAATGGAGCTGCCAGAACGGTGCCCCAAACACACATGGATTGGAACAGACCCAATGGAGCTGCCAGAATGGTGCCCCAAACACACATGGGTGGGAACAGACCCAGTGGAGCTGCCAGAATGGTGCCCCAAACACACCTGGGTGGGAACAGACCCAATGGAGCTGCCAGAACGGTGCCCCAAACACACATGGATTGGAACAGACCCAATGGAGCTGCCAGAATGGTGCCCCAAACACACATGGGTGGGAACAGACCCAATGGAGCTGCCAGAATGGTGCCCCAAACACACCTGGGTGGGAACAGACCCAGTGGAGCTGCCAGAATGGTGCCCCAAACACACATGGATTGGAACAGACCCAATGGAGCTGCCAGAATGGTGCCCCAAACACACATGGGTGGGAACAGACCCAGCAGACCCTGCACTGTGCTCACAGGACACAAACAAACTGTTCTCTGCCATTTTTGCAGTCTGGGAGTGTCCTCAGCTTCCAGGCACCAAGGTGAGGGGCTCTCAGGAGGATTGAGTGGGGAGTGTGTTTCTCTGTCCTGATACCCACAGGTGAGCAGCATTAGACCTTTATCCCAACATTTCCTAGATCTAAGAGCTAAAAGCATCCATAAATTACACACACAGTTTCCCTAAAAGACTCTTCTTGAGCAGCGTGGGAGCCCAGGGGTGCTGTGGGGTGGAGCAGAGCTTTGGGTGTTTCACCACATGTTCCACATGCCATGGGCTGTGCGTGGTCCAGGAGCCACCCACCCACTCCTGCCTCCTCACCATGGGCTTGTGCATCCCCTGCAGAGCCTCCCAGCCACTTCCATTGAGGAACATGGAGCAGGAGCAGGGCTTGCCTGCCAGCAGCTGCCTGGGGAGGCATGGAAAGGGGTGTGTGCACATGGAAAGGGGTGTGTGCGTTTAGTGCAAGCATTCCCAATTCAGAAACCATTAGAATTTAAAAAGAAATCAAATCTAATAAAAAGCAGCCGGTCCACACAAGCCACAGGAATGCAGCTGAGCTTATTGACAAGTCTGTGATTTGAGAAAATTAAGAGAGGTAAATGAGAGCAACACCCACCAGTCTCTGCAGCAAATGCTGAGCAGACAATTAGCAGGGGGTGGTTTGGGAAGGAGAGGATTTCTTGTTCTATTTGTTAGGCTCTGGCTTTGGGCTCACTCATGCCATGGCCATGTCCATGGTGCCAGGGGAGGGCTGGTGCCCTGGCAGGGGACTGACCACACTGCATCCCTGCCAAAGACCCTGCTGGAGCCTTGGGATTTGGGCAAAGCTTTACAGGGCAGTGGTCACTCTTGTGCCATCTCCCTGGGGCTGGCACTGCCACAAGTGTCTTCTGCTGTTTATTGTCTTTGCTTCCAGCTCTGCTTTCCCATGGTAAGGAATCAACGGACAGTGCAATCCTGAAAAACATTCCCATCTTTTAGAAAGCTCTCCTCACTCTTCTACCAACCAAGAAAATCACCTTTTATAACTGAGCTGCTTTTAACCATCTGTGACAGCTGACCTGCTCCCATCAGCATGATGGAGGAACAGGTTAGCAGCAACTGGTGCCACACTGGAGTATAAAACCTTGCCATTACACCAATGCATGGGGCTGTCAGTGAACTGTTCTCACAATTCACACTTCTTTTCTTCCCAGGACAGCAAACCTTGCGAGACTAATCGTTATCCTTTAGCAGATGCCTCCCAACAAAACCAGACCACAGTTGTCAGATGGACCTGCCAGGACATGCCTCAGGTGTCTGATGCCATTTGGAAGTGCATAAAACAGTGCCCATCAAATCATGGAGGAAGGAGGCAGGAGGAAGGCACAAGAAAAAGAAAGAAAGAAAGAAAGAAAGAAAGAAAGAAAGAAAGAAAGAAAGAAAGAAAGAAAGAAAGAAAGAAAGAAAGAAAGAAAGAAAGAAAGAAAGAAAGAAAGAAAGAAAGAAAGAAAGAAAGAAAGAAAGAAAGAAAGAAAGAAAGAAAGAAAGAAAGAAAGAAAGAAAGAAAGAAAGAAAGAAAGAAAGAAAGAAAGAAAGAAAGAAAGAAAGAAAGAAAGAAAGAAAGAAAGAAAGAAAGAAAGAAAGAAAGAAAGAAAGAAAGAAAGAAAGAAAGAAAGAAAGAAAGAAAGAAAGAAAGAAAGAAAGAAAGAAAGAAAGAAAGAAAGAAAGAAAGAAAGAAAGAAAGAAAGAAAGAAAGAAAGAAAGAAAGAAAGAAAGAAAGAAAGAAAGAAAGAAAGAAAGAAAGAAAGAAAGAAAGAAAGAAAGAAAGAAAAGAAAGAAAGAAAAGAAAGAAAAGAAAGAAAGAAAGAAAAGAAAGAAAGAAAGAAAGAAAGAAAGAAAGAAAGAAAGAAAGAAAGAAAGAAAGAAAGAAAGAAAGAAAGAAAGAAAGAAAGAAAGAAAGAAAGAAAGAAAGAAAGAAAGAAAGAAAGAAAGAAAGAAAGAAAGAAAGAAAGAAAGAAAGAAAGAAAGAAAGAAAGAAAAGAAAGAAAGATTAAAAACCCTGACCACTCCTTGCTACTGCCTGGATCTATTGTCTCCCTGACAAAGAAATGCCCAGCAGGGCATTCACCTTCCCAGCCTCAACCACGGCATCTCAATTTCCCAAGATTTCCCTCAAAACCCTGTCAATAACCCATCAGAGTAGTGATTCCCATTCCTGCCATGGCTGTGAAAGAAGGCCTTGATGCACAGGCCACCTTCTGTTCCCAAGAACCCTGCTCCTGAATGGTACCTGTGTTGGACAGCCAAGATTCCAGGGGAGCCCCTCTGCCAGCCGGACACCCTGTGAGCAGAGGTGCCGAGACTGCCTTAGGTGAAAACTTTTCTCTGGAAATGAGGGGAAAATGCCACACAGGCCATGGCTTCATCTAGAAGGTCACTGCCACCCTCCTGGCTGCTGCATCCCCACAGTGTCTTCATCACCATGCAGCTGAGAGTTCCAACAGAGCCACTGTCCCTCCTTGCCTTATAATCTCCTCCTTTGTCCCCCCTGATCCTTGCCAGCTGCTGCAAGAAGCAGATAATGACTCCTCCTTCTCTCCCTCTCTGAGCACATCCTTCCAGGAGCAGCTTTGCCCCACTGAAGAGGGAAGAGCAGACCAATCTCTGGAGAGAAGCTTGGAGCTCCTGATGGAGATGGGATGTGGATGAGAGAGCAGCTCCTTGGCATGACAGCAGAACACACCCAAAGCAGCCACCCTGACACAGATAACATTGACACAGCTGATGTTGCAGCACTGGGGGTTTAGCTCCTAGGCACTCTTCAAGCAGGATTTAATTAGCTTGGAGATGCCCCAGCAGAATTCCGGGGTGTCCCAGAGTGATGGGTTCCAGCTGGGAAGGCAGAACCATGGCAGAAGAAGCAGGATCACCATGGAATTACCAGCTTTAGAGAGGATGGATAGATGTCAGGAGCCAGGACATCCCTCTGGCTGTCCTGAGCATCAGCCAAGACCCCTGCCAGGGGGCTCAGAGACCCTGGCACAGAGCCCAAAACACCTGTGGGTTTGATTATGACCCACGGAACACATTACTGACCTTAGATGAAGATCTGCAAGCCATGACAAATTAAGTAGAATAATAGTGAAGTTATCACAGGGTGAGAAAGTAGATTTTGGGGTTTCTGGAATGGGAGTTGAGGGGGCAAGATGGAGGGAACTGGTTGTGTCCAGCCTTTCTCCTTCTTCTTCTTGGCCTCCATCTTCTGTTGTGATGGTGGCACTTTCAGATTGGTTTAGAGTAGAAGCTCACTGTCTAACATAGGTGATAGGTATTGGAAAGTAATTGTAAACATTGTACACATAGTTTTTAGTATAAAGACCTAACACCACCCTGGGGGCAGGCAGAGTGTGCCTGAAACTGTCCTGCTGGATGGACCTCAGTGGGGCAGGACAAAGAATTTTATAGATAAGAAACAATAAACAACCTTGAGAGCAAGAAATGAAGAGCCCTGACTCGTTCCTCGAGCACCGGGCTGGGAAAAGAGAATTTTTAACATTTCTTGGGGTCACTCTGACAAGTTAGAGACCCCGACAGATAGAGGGTGTTTGAGGTCCATATTTCTTGGCAATCATCATGTCCCTGCTTTCGTCCTGCTGGCTGTGAGGATGAAGATTTGCAGATGTGCTTCTAAAGGCAATGCAGTAAGAACTGGCCCAGCAATTCCCAATATTCCCTGTCTGTCTCAGGGCTTGAGGAAGGGTGTTCCCCCCTGCCTGGAAAGGTCCCATGTTAGCCAGAATGTGAGTTGTAACATCCTTTGGTGGAGTGAAGAACCAGAAGGAGGTGATAATAAGCCACTGCAGGCTGGTGCTTTTGTCTCCAGTGAAGCAACAGCAGCTCATTAGAGTCTGTGATGTGCCAGAGTCCCTGTTCTGCTGGAATGCCCCAACAAAGCCCTTGGACAGAGGTCAGATGAGTTGCCTGTGACTCCCTGTGCTGCTGGAACAATTCCTGCTGTGCCACAGCTTGGGTTGGTGCCCAAAGCTGCCAATGAGGGGCTGGTCCTGCACGGGCTACAGAGCATCACTGAGAGCTGGTGATGGATCGAGCTGTGCTTGGTGCAGCAAAGGAGGGCTTTCCTCAGGCTCTGCATCCATCTGAGGGTCTGCCACAGCCTTTGCAATGACCATAAACACCCCAGCTCCTCAGGGCAGGGTGTTCCCTGGCAGCACCTGCATCCTCTCTCCCTACTGTGCAATATCTGCTGCTGCCCCCATCAGTTTGGGACACCCAGCCCTGTCCCCTCAGCCACAGACACCCCACAGCCCCCAGGCCCAGCTCTGCTGAGGTTGGGACTTGGAGGGTGAGTTTTGCTTTTAGGGGAGGTTTTGCTTGTCTTTGCAGTGATCTGTGGGTGGGTGGGTTTCAACCTCATCTCACAGCACTGGTCCTGTGTGCCAGGTGGGTTATCCCAAGAGGGACACATCCCTTTAATACCTTCTTTGAGTCACTTATGGGATGGCTGCCATCCTCCTTTGTGAAGAGACAGCTGCGACTGCAGGGGATGAGCAGGAGAGAGGGAATAAATATTCACAAGGAGAGAGAGAATGAAAACTCTTCCTCCAGATGTGCCAAGGAGAAAGGAGAGACAAGCAAAGCCCTGGACCCCTGCAGGGAGCTCCACAATGGAAATGTTCACAGCTAACCATCCCTGCTGCTCAACCTTCCAACACTCTGCAGAGCTCGGCCACCACCGGCCCTGGGGACATGGGCGAGAGGAAGGTTGTGACCCCTGTGAAATTGGGAAATCTCTGCCCCTCCCAACCTCACAGCCCCTCTAAACAAGAACCAGACACTCCACAGAGTGCTACCCCTGGAGATCCCCTTGGTAGGGCTTGTTCTCATTCTCCTGGGGGCTTGGCTTCCATCTGCACTGCTGGTTGAAATCCAGCCCGGGCTGGTGGTGACTTCAAAGGGCAGTGTCATCCGAGGAGCAGTGGGTGGTCCATGGCAAGCAAGCTGATGGCTGACTGCTCTTATAAAAGGCACCACAGTAGGGCCCCTGCTACAGAAGAAAGGCAAGGGCTGCACTGACCACAGGGAGTAGGGCTGGTCCTGGGCATGAGGCACACTCACCTTAGTGAGCTGTGCACCCCTGAGGGCAGAGCTCTTCATCTGTCCCCACTGGGTTTGTCCCCAGCACCACTGGCCAGCCCTACCTTCCACAGGCAGCAGTGCCAAACAAAGCCCAGCAATAATGCACAAAGGAGAGGGGCACCCTCTGAGCACCCCAGCATCCCAATGAGACAAACCCCAGCTGGGCTCTGGGTGCTCAAGGAGGCCCTGCAATGGCCTCAGTGTTGGCACAGAGATGGTGGCAGGCAGGGATGCTGTGTGCCAGCCAGATCTGCAGTGCCCACTGTCCCTGTGCCCCAAGGGCCCCAAATCCAGAGGCACAGGGCAAGGAACTGGCAGTGAGCAGGAGATTCTCACAGGTCCAGCAGGCAGACAGGGAGGGTGGAGGGCAGGATAAGGGGGGCAGGGGGGCCCAAAACAAATAATAAAAACAAAATCCCAGTAAGCATGTTAGAATTTGTTTGAAGTGCAGAGGAGCTTTCAGGCAGGGTTATGCACATCTCCCAGCCCGGCGTGATTTACACATTCCTTGCAAGCAAAGGAATCTTCCCTGATTTGAAGTAAAACAGATGTTTTGGGGTTTTCTTTCCCCCCCTTCCCCACCCTATTTTAATCATTTCTTTATTGGAATGAAGACTACACAGCCAACCAGCTCAAAGCCATAGCCCTGCTACCCCAGAAGACAGGACTGGAGACCCTTTGTGCTGTGCCATGGGAGAGCCCCTTGTCACTGCAGTGACTGTATTTGGGAGCTTCCAGAGGTGTTGAGCCAGCCCTGCTCTCCTGAAGATGCTGCTCCAGAGGCACAGATCCCTGCAGGTTTTTCCCCTTGTTTTTCACTCTGCAGGATTGTAACTCCTTCCAGCTTTTCTTCCTCTGCAGCTACAGCTGATCCTCCATCCCTGCTCCAGCAGCCCAGGTCCAGGAAACGTTCTAACCTCCACCACCAGCCCAGGAGATGTGTTTGATGGTGGGATTTGCCCTTGCTCCCACACCTCAGTGTCACAGCTGTGCTCTGTCCCAGCTGTGTGCATTGGGAAGGGCAGCCTGGTGCCTGGTCCATGCCCAGGGACTGGCAGCAGCAGTGCTGCTCACACACCCCAAGTGAAACAACCCAGCACAAGGAATGGTGTTGGGCAGGCTAGAGCTGGGATATCTGTTCATTTCAGCACTATGTGACCTCAGTTGAGTTACTTTGCCTCTATTTTTGTCATAAGTTTTCCACTCAGGAAAATTATCTGGGGAAAGGAGCATCCATTTCCCAGAGGGATGCAGAGCACCAAGTGCAGTGGGGCTTCTGAGTGCTGGTTGATGCTGCAACCTACCAGCACAGCCATGCCCTTGAGTTTACACTCAGAACAATAAGTCATGGCCAGTAGCAGACTCATCCATCTGTCCCATCTTTCTTTTCCTTTCTCTATTTTATTTTTTTTTTCCTTTTAAACCCTGTTGTTCTTTCTCAGCACTTCGTTGGTGGCAGGGTGGGAAGGTTTTTTGTAACACATTCACGTACCAGTGGGACTCACTCCCATCCCCGTCTGGTACAAGAGATTGCACAAGAGACAGAGGAACAAATGGGGATGAGGAAATGCTGTGTTTATGAGAGGCAGCGCTGTCATCGTGAGCAAGGGACCCCCCGCAGCAGAGCTGGCCTGGGAGCCAGTGCATTTCCATTCTCTCCATTCATGCCTGGTTTCAAACCTCCCTGGAGACTGCAGCCTGGCTGGGGTCCCACGGACTCCCATCCGCCCCGTGCTGCCTTCTGTGATGTTTGTTGTTGGGTGGAAAGAGGGAGATGTTGTTGTCTCATAAAAATGATGAGTTGAGAAAGAGCAGCAGCTTTTGCCATTGCATGCACTGCTTGTTTTTCCTCCTGCAGCGGAGGAAGGTCTTCCCTCCTGCATCACATCTCCTTTGCCACGTTCCTTGTGCTCCCCTGCTGCCCATCTTGGCAGGGCTCTTCCCTAAGATGAGTCTCTCATGGATTTTCCTGCTCATGCTGTTGCCTTTCCTTGCTGCCATGAGCCTTTTCCTGACCTGATCAGGAACCCTCCCTCTAATCCAAACCACACTGCTGCCTGATCTGACACAGTCACCAGTAAATAACCTTGACTGCAGCGCTCTGGAAGAGCCAGGGATCCTATATCACTGCTATTAATGATTTAGGATTGTGCATCATTTGCACATGACACAGAGAGGGTCTCATCCCTACTCCCCCCACCCAGCCACCTCCTCCAGGGTGACAATTCCTTCTGCCTGACGCTGGTGTGCACACAAGGAATAGGAATGGCTGATTTCTGAGCTCCCTTGTGCTCTGCAGAGCTCCTACAAACAGGTGGGGTATTAATAAAAACAAAAGTAATCGCCCAGGCACACATACTACAACCCACTTGGGTCCCTCTCCCGTCTGCTCCTGCAAGCCCCTGCCTCCCCCTGCTTTCTCCACACACCTCAATTTCATTATCTCTGATCTGGAGCTGCCCATTACATGCTTTTTGCCAACATAAATATTTAATCCCGGTGCATTGCACGGGAAGGCCCTCATGGAGTTAATCCTTCAACTCATGTTTCCACTTGGAAAACAATTTAGCTTGTGGCAGGGCAGCAGGTACGAGGCAGGGACAGAGCCCAGAGCTGGAGGTGGCCTGGGAGAGCTCAGGAGCTGTGTGTGGGGTGATGCAGGTAGGCTTCATGCTGTGGGGTGGGCTTCATTCCATGGGCTTCATTCTATGGGATGGGCTCCATTCCCTGGGCTCCATTCTATGGGGTGGGATCCATGCTGTGGGGTGGGCTTCATTCCATGGGCTCCATTCTATGGGGTGGGATCCATGCTGTGGGGTGGGCTTCATTCCATGGGCTCCATTCTATGGGGTGGGCTCCATTCCATGGGCTTCATTCTACGGGGTGGGCTTCATGGTGTGGGGTGGGCTTCATTCCATGGGCTTCATTCTATGGGGTGGGCTTCATTCCATGGGCTTCATTCTATGGGATGGGCTCCATGCTGTGGGGTGGCTCTTCTGGAGCTCTTCTTCACTGGGGTGGCTCTGCTGAAGCAGGATCAGGAGGGTTTGGATAGGTAATGGAAAAGCCACAGGGGTCACTGCAAGCTGCTGCCTGGCAAGGGAGGCAAGGGAGGTCCCAAAGGGGACTCCAGGCGCAGCATTTTGGTGGGCTTTAGCAGTTTTTGGGATATCCTGTGCACTGAACAACGTGGAAAGCCCAGAGTTTATCAGTTTGCTTCACCTGCCAGTCTGTGTCTAAGCAGCCACACAACCCCACACTGCTCCACCTCTAGACTCACCTGCACACCCAGAGGCTGCTTACAGCAGGGTCTGGCCATGATTTTGCCTGTGGGCTATGGAGTAGGGTTATGGGGTGATTGGTGTGTTTATGGGGCTATTGGGTTGGCACTAAGGTACCTGCTGTGGCACAGGACAGACCCTGAGCAAAGTGAGATGGAGTTGCTCCATGCCAGCTCCAAAGCTGTAAAGAGCATGGGCAGAAATGCACCCCAAGTAATAAATTAAAGGCCATTAGAGATCTGGGCAGGGGCTCTCATCCATCCACCTCCATACCCTCAGAAGGGCAGCATCCATGGGGATGCAACACCACAAAACACCCACCAACCTAACAAACCCTCAGACCCAGAGGGGAGGGACACAAGGGGCCAAGACCACCCTGCAATGCAGGGCCAAGAGTACAACTTGTAGCAGCTGAAATGGTTGGAAATCCTTCCCCTTGCATCAGCAGTGACGTGTCCAAACACTGAAGAAATATCTTGGTTTCAGTTGCTTTGTCTGAGAGGTTTCCCCAACAGCCTGGGGTGGGTGTCCTGGACCTCAACCAGCCCTCCCCAACATCCCCTGCCCCATGTGAGAAACTGGGGTGAGCAGGACACATCCCCACAGACCCTCCCAGAAAGGCTGGAACACTGGGATGTTGCAATGGTGCAAACCAGAGGGAGGGAAAACATGAAAGAATCCCAGCCCTTCTGGTTGGGGTTGTGCAATGAGATGAGGAGGGGAGGCCACTCCTGCAGCTGCAGGGCAGTGGGACATGCTCAGAGGGGAGGAGAAAAGTGCCATGCTCCAGACCTAGCTCAGGTTGCTGCTGCCTTGGCCTGCCCTGTGGCTTCCCTGGCAAAAATTAAGAGGAGAAGAGATGGAAGACAAGCAACAGACCCTGAATCAGGGGTATGACAGCCCAGAGATGTGGTGAGATGTGTCCAAGCCCAGCTCACTGCTCAGGTGTTTGGACAAGCTATTGGGACATGTCCCTGTGACCCAGCTTTGAGCTCCCTTCACACCCATCCTGCCAGGGCAGTGTCTCCACACCCAGCTCCAGTGAAAACAGGACCCCACTGAGCCCTCCATCCACCACCCTTTGAACATCCACCATCCCACAGACCCTATTTCTTTTTTCTTTTTCCTTTTTTTTTTTTTTAACTTTTACATCCTGACATAAGTTTTGGCTCCAAGGGTTTTAAGTGAAAGCCACGGTAATTATTTTTCCCCTTCTCATAACAGAAACCATATTGCTGTATAATCAAATTTCTCTCATTCCTGATGAGGAAAGCGAGTGTGTGTGTGTGTGTGAGGTGACCAGGAGCAATGAGGGCACGTGTGTGGTGGAAGCAATTGCTCTGAAGGTGCTCCAAGGAAATTTCCTTGGGAGTGGCAGCAGATGGGGGTGACCAAGCAGAGCCCGATGGGGCACAGCTCAGCACAGAGCATCACCCAGAGCCAGCCCCACCTCCCCACAGGGCTGCCATCTCTGCAGCCCAGCAGAGATGCTCCTCAGCTTTTCCTCACACTTTACTATGGATCTTCTCACTGTATTGGAAGCCCAGCAAAGGTGAGGTTCAGTTTTAACACATTTTTCACAGGTGGGAAAATTCAGGGAGAATCAGCTGCTTTGAGGTTACTTTTTTAATGTTTATTTTACTCTGTCACAGATTCAGCTGAAGCCAACAGGAGCTGTGGCTCTGATGGTGGAGCCTTGACCACGTTGTTCCCAAAATGGAGATGTCTCAATTTACTGGCTACTTCTGCAAACACAGGCAGGGGGGAAACAACCCAAACCCCAAGGAATGAATTAAAGGCCATTTGAGATCTGGGCAGGGGCTCCATTGCCTGCAGCTCCCTGCAGAAACTCCCTGTTCCTCTGGGAAAGAGCCATGGCCCTGAGGGGGAGAAGGGGTGGCAGAGCTGGAGAGGTCACTTTGTGCTGATAAACTTCACTTTGGCATGGTCAGGAGGTGGGTGCTAACTGATGTAATGTTCTGCACAAGTCAGAGATTAAAAGAGATTTTTTTTATTTTTTTTTTTTAATAAATAGCACACAAACAGAAAGAAAATGAAAATAACAAAGTGTTCTCTGGGAGACAAGGCTGGTGAAGGACTCTCTGTGCTGTTGTTGTTACAAGAAAAGGATGGGCTGGGATGTGCTGCAGGTGTCCTTTGGAAAAACGAAACAAAAATAAAAAGTTTGACTAGTTTTATGGACTTGCAGCCTGATGTGAGAGAAATGCACATAGCTGGGCTGAGCTGGGACAGAACTTGTAGCTCATGGCATCCAAACTTTGCTTTTGAGAGTGGAAAAAAGGATGGGCAGGTAGGGTTAGCTTGTGACTTATCCTTTTATTCAGAGAAATATCACTGCCGAATATCTCCACCTTTGGGGAGCTGGGGTCCCACACAGAGTCTGCCTGAGCTGATTGTGGAGATGGTCTGGGTTCAGATGAGACCTGTGGGTTCAGTAGTGACTGAACACCTGGGCAGACCCCAGAGAGACCCCTCAGACCCCAAAGAGACCCCACAGATCCCACAGACCACACAGAGACCCCAAAGACGCCAGGGACATGCTCTTCCTCAGGCATGTTTGTGGACAGAATTGTGCTGCTTTTGGCCACTCCTTAAAGCCTGAATAATCCCAAATCTTGAGTTGTCTGTAAATAATATCAGGTTGAGCTGCTATGGGCACAGAGCAGCTGTCAAACTTGCCACTCTCAGATCCCTGAGTCCCAGACTGCACAAGGAAATTAGGAAGAGAATAGAGAATACAATTCTTTGCAGGGAGCATCTCTTAATCACCTGATCCAAAAAAAAGCAATTCTCCTAAGTGTTCTCCTGAACATGATTCTCCTAAGTGTTCTCCTGCAGTGGGGCTTTGTGGAATGTGAGCATGGCCAGCCTTCACCTCTGCTCAGCTCCAGATCACTGAGGAGCTCCAGGAATGTCACACCTCTCCCTCCCAGTTTCGCTTGCCAGGACACTGTGACAGTGTTCACAGGGGTCTCAGGTTAAGGGAAGAGATGAGGATCTGACTCCATGTTTCAGAAGGTTTGATTTATTATTTTATGATACATATTACATTAAAACTATACTAAAAAAATAGAAGAAAGGATTTCATCAGAAGGCTAGCTAAGAATAGAATAGGAAGGAAATTATAACAAAGGTTTGTGGCTTGGCTCTTTGTCCGAGCCAGCTGACTGTGATTGGCCATGAATTAGAAACATCCAACATGGGCCAATCACAGATGCACCTGTTGCATTCCACAGCAGCAGATAATCATTGTTTACATTTTGTTCCTGAGGCCTCTCAGCTTCTCAGGAGGAAGAATCCTAAGGAAAGGATTTTTCATAAAAGAGGTCTGTGACCAGGACACAGCCAACAAGGATATTTGCCCTTCTCCTCACTCCCTTCTTCTCTAGAAAATAAAAAAAAAGCAGGATGTGTCCTGTGTTCCTTGTGTCCCTGATATGGGATGTGTTCAAACTGTGCTGGAATAATCAAACCAGCATGGCCCTCAGCTTCCCAGCCTTCAGGAGGAGGGTGCTCTGCACCATGGAGAACTGATGAACAAAACAAAGGGCTCCAAGGCAGTAGCACGATGCAGGTTTGGCTGCCTTAGAGCAAATCCAAGCCAGCAAGGCCCGTGTTTGATATTTATATCACAGCCCTTGCACTCCCTCTCCCATTAGTCCATGAGATAAGACTTGGATGTGGAGCAGCATTAGGTTTCTACACAGTCAGGAATAAAGAATACTCTCCAGCTTCTGTGGCTAAAAGGGGTTGGTGATGTGGGATTGCTGATGGGGAAAAGGTGGAATTGTAAAGATCCATCTGTCTACCAACAGGCAAAGAGGACAAAATCTTCCTCTCCACCCCACTGCCATTCCCAGGAAGAATCCTATATTGGCACAGCTGCAATACCTCATAAAATAACCCCTTCATGCCTCCTCCTCCTCCTCCTCCTTCACCTTCTCCTTCGTTTTCCTCACTATACCACTGCCAGCCTTCCTCCAGCCACCTCCAGAGGGACAATGTGGATGGGCCTGGGACAGGTCTGGGATTTAGATGTGCTGGAAGTTTTTAGGGACAAAACCAAAAAAGTTGTTTCAGTCTGATTGTCCTGAGGAAGGGGCAGAGAGGACACAGCCATGGGAGGCAGCAAAAGCTGTTCTGTTGCTCTCTGTGGCATGAGGTATGATCAGAAGCAGAGAATTTGGGAAGGAAAACCTGGTCTTTCAGCAAAAAGGTGTGAGATACCTATACACGTGGCAGATACTAAAGAAGAAAGTTCTACTGAGGTCAGAGAAAGGCATCTCCTGATGCCAGGTCTGTCCTAGTGGTTGAGCACTGGTGGCAGAGACAGATCAGAAAGAAAATTCTGATTCAAACACAACTTTTACAAGGGTGATGGCAAATAGTCAGCGTAGCAACACTGCAGCAGCACCTGGAGGCCTTGAGCCACCCAGGACATGAGGACTGCACGAGAGAGACTAAAACCTGAGTTTTTAAAGGGGACAGGTAAACAGGTGATGATGGAAGTGAGACTAAACATTCTCCTTAAATCACTCAGCAGAGTAAATGGTGAAGTTGGGAAGAGCCCTCCAGATTTGACTGGCCATGAAGAAACCATGAATGTCTTCTCTGTGGTTTTTAGATGTGTATCCTCCAGACGCTGGAGCCTCAGCAGGAGCCCAACCCACCTCCACAAATGGGACTTCATGGAAATGAGTGCAGAGATTACACCCTTGTGCTGAGCCCCTGAGCTCCCTGTACAGCCCATCTTCCATGGGGCCAGTCGCCCTGCAAGCCAGTGATGCACACACAGCCCAGGTGAGCCCAGAGGGTTCTTTGCTGGACTCACTGCAGCAAAAACAGTCACAGACCCCAGCCAGCACAGGGCAGCCTGGCTCTGCCACAGCCCCAAAGTGCTGAGGAAGAACGAGCCTGCATTTGGGGTACAGGCTTAGGATTCAGCAAAATCAGCTCCTGACTTGCCTTGTTTGAGCTTCTGCAAGCCAGGAATGCCTGAGGAGAAACTACAGCCCTGCACCAGGCAGCTCTGGGAAGCTGCAGAGCATGTGGAAGGGGAGAGGTAGATCCAATGGAGCAGCACAGCTCCTGTGCACACAGGGGACCTGGCTAAGGGCTGGAACAGATGTGTTTTAACCCAAGCCATGGAGTTATTTGGGATCTGTCTCTGATTGCTCCAGCGCTCACTTGTGATGGTGTTCACAGGGGTCTGAGGATGAGGGAAGAGATGAGGATCTGACTCCATGTTTCTGAAGGCTTGATTGATTATTTTATGATATATATTACATTAAAACTATACTAAAAGAATAGAAAAAAGGATTTCATCAGAAGGCTAGCTAAGAATAAAATAGCAAAGAATGATAACAAAGATTTGTGGCTCGGACTCTCTGCCTGAGCCAGCTGACTGTGATTGGCCATTAATTAGAAACAACCACATGAGACCAATCACAGATGCACCTGTTGCACTCCACAGCAGCAGATAATCATTGTTTACATTTTGTTCCTGAGGCCTCTCAGCATCTCAGGAGAAAAAATCCTAAAGAAAGGATTTTTCATAAAACATGTCTGTGACACTCACTCACGTGTCTCCCTGACGAAAAACCAACAACAACAATTAGCATCATGTAAGGAGCAGGGGACTGCTGACAGCATGAACACACTCTTGAGCACCAAGGGTTTTCTGTTCCCCTTTTATCCCAGCTATGCACACGGCAGAGGTCACTCTGTATTAATCAGCCTTGCTCTGGGCCAGCTCCTTCAGCACGTCCAGCCTGTGGGACTGCAGCCTATCCATGCTCTGATGGGCTCTCCCTGCTCCACACTTCTCCATTTTTCTATAAGTTCACCAAAAAAGGGATGTTTTATGTTATCCCAAGCTGAGCCTGGCCATGCTGTCGATGGCCTGCAGATCCTGCAGAGGATGGCACTGCCTGGGCAAGACTTGGTGTGTCCTGGCTGCAGATGGGAGCCTCGTGTTGCCATTCTGAGCTCTGACTGAGTCCCCTTCCCTCCAGTCCTCAATCTTCAACCTCTAGGAAGAGGTTTCCACCCTTCCAACACCCCTTGAACGTGCTCTCCCAGAGCTTTGGGCTGGCTCATGATCACCCTGGGGAAACCCCATCTGAGCCAGCAGAGGGAATGTAAAGGCTTCTTCACAGCATATGAACACACTCCAAGGAAATGCTCTGGAAGGAATCCTGATGACTTCCATATTATTTCCAGTAAATTTTGTGCTGATTCTTGGCACAAACACTGGAAATGAATAGGCTAGGTCAGGAATGTAAATAAAGTGAAACACTGGGATTTAATCTAATCTATAATTATAGTATCTGTGGCGCAGGGAAGAGGTTGGTGTGTTTGCACTGCAGCTCCATTGAGGAGCTGGAGGGGGTTTTCATTTCCCTTTCCAGAATTTCCCTTTTTGGCTGAGGGATGCTTGGTGTCTCCCCAAGCATCTGAAGGAAACGTGCTGGGCTGGCAAAGCTGCCTTCTGGTACAGCAGGTACTGCCCAGCCATGAGGCATCCCCAGGCACTCCCTGAGAAATGGGGTGAGAGGTGAGATGGGTGAGCTGGCATGAAGGCTCAGGGAGGCTGTGGGGTGCCTAGGAGATGCTCCTGCCTCCTAGTGAAGAGATTGGATGGGTTTGTGGGGTGCCCAGGGGAAGCTCCTGCCTCCTCAGTGAAGAGGTTGGATGGGTTTGTGGGGTGCTCAGTCCCCCAAGCTGAGTTTGATCTCTGAGACAAGCCAGAGCCCTTCCTCGTCGCTGTTGTTTTGGTTTTGGTTCATCACAAGCTGCCTGTCAAAGCCTGGTGCTCCCAAGGCTCCCAAGCCATCCATCTGAGTGGCACTGGATGCCGTCCAGCCTGGCTGCTCCACTCAAGGTGAGCACTGCACAGACACATCCACATCTCTCCCTCTGCCCTCCTCACCTCATCCTCTTCCAGATCCACCTGGGGGGAAGCTTGACAGACAGCTCTGGTCCAGCTGACCCCAGGGGAGAGCAAACCCTTCTCCATTTCACAAGAATGTAAGATTTCTGCTTTTTAAGAACTGCAGCAAAACCTCAAGAACCATCTTCAGCACCCATGTGTAGGTCCCTGGGGTACATTCCCATGAATTCAGCATGGATCTCCATGGATGGGCACCTGTGTGTGGTGTGGCATGGGTACTGAGGATGGTCCACACATGTACACAAGCCTTTGGAGCATGTGCCTTTGCTGACATGATCTACTTGCTGTGGAAAACCCTCTATGCAGGGATTGGCATCTTAGCCCAATGTGTTAAAGGCAAAGAAAAAGGGCTGTCAGGCAACATATTTTCCTCAGACTGAAACTGCAAAGGACAAAGAAATTAGTTCTCCTTTTGTTCATTTATGTTTTGGAATTACAGAAGTCTTAAAAGCAAAGGAATCAATCAGACTTTGTTTATTTGTTTGCTTGTAGAACATTTTTTGGGTTTGTTTTCATACTCCAGCCCAGCTTTGATCTCATGCTGGTAGTACTCCAAATGAATGGTCCACAGCAGAGTGTAATTGCTGTAGGTACTACAGAAGAAAAGGACAGGATGTTCGACACATTTACAGGGCAGAAGAGACTTCCATGACCTCCCAGTCCCCTTGCTAGGGTTATGTGATACCCTCAGACTACTGCAGAAGCAAATAATTTGTTTTTGATGCTGTGAACTGTGTGCTTACCTCCCAGCCTAGAGAACAGCACAGAGCCTGCAAGTGTCTATAATCAGGATTATACCCAGCCCAGAGCTATTATAGATAGCTATTTTTCCACAGAAACAAATGAAACAAGCAGAAGAAATTCAATTTAAGAAATGACCCCGTGCCCGTGTTTGTGTTGTTGTTCTGTCTGTGCGGGCGCAGAGCAGCGTTAGCCTCACATTTCACTGCTCTGGCTTTCCTCACGCTGTGTTGCAACTGGGTGGACATCTGAGCGGAGGAATATTTAATGGGGGTGCCTGTGTCGCTGAGAATGCTCAGTAAACATGCTGGGCAGGGCCCAGGTTGGAGCAGCAGGGTGTGAGTTGGGCAGGCAGGACCCACAGCAGCTCATGACAACATGGAACAGGGGTTCATCAATCCGTGCAATGTGCTGGGGCAGGCAGCAGCCAGCAAGGAGTGGGTGCTATGGTGTGCCCACATGCAATTGTATTTTTGGATGCCCAGGAAGAGGGGTCTGTGCCCCAGAGGTGCCCACAGGAACATGTGCCCATCCATGTGTGCCACCCCCGGAGCAGAGAGCCAAGCCCTGCTGTGGGGGGACAAAGCCAGAGCTGTGTGTCACCCTGGGGACATCTGAGCAGAGGAATATTTAATGAGGGTGCCTGTGTAGCTGAGAATGCTCAGTAAACAAGCTGGGCAGGGCCCACGTTGGAGCAGGAGGGTGTGTGTGTGTTGGGCAGGCAGGACCCACACCAGTGGAGCAGGGGTTTATCAGTCCATGCCACATGCTGGGACAGGCAGCAGCAGCCTGCAAGGAGGGGGTGCTATGGTGTGCCCATATGCAATGTTTCTGGATGCCCAGGAACAGGGGTTTGTGCCCCAGAGGTGCCCATAGGAACATGTGCCCATCCATGTGTGTTGTGGGCACTGCTCCGGGAGCGGAGAGCCAAGCCATGCTGTGGGACAGAGCCAGAGCTAATTCCTGGGGACATCTGAGCAGAGAAATATTTAATGGGGGTGCCTGTGTCGCTGAGAATGCTCAGTAAACAAGCTGGGCAGGGCCCAGGTTGGAGCAGGAGGGTGTGTGTTGGACGGGCACAGCAGTGGAGCAGGGGTTTATCAGTCCATGCCATGTGCTGGGGCAAGCAGCAGCCAGTGAGAATGGAGTGCTATGGTGTGCCCATATGAAATGTTTCTGGATGCCCAGGAACAGGGGTCTGTGCCCCAGAGGTGCCCACAGGAACATGTGCCCATCCATGTGCACTGCCTCAGGAGTGAAGAGCCAAGCTGTGCTGTGGGTCAGAGCCAGAGCTTTGCATCACCCTGGGGCTGTCCCCACACAGGACAAGCTCCAGAGCTCCCTGGTGCCAGGGGACAGCTGCCTGCTGGCTGCCTGCAGCCCTGGCTCCCCACAAAAGCCACTGTCCCATGCCCAGGGCACAGGGCACTGCCAGCTCTGCTGCCCACCTCAGTGGCAATATGCCTTGGGGCTGGGATAGAAGCAGAAGACTGCCTTTGACCACAGGGATGACAAAACCCTGCACAAAGCCCTGTGCCTTCCACCCAAGGCTCTCCCAGCCCTTTGCAGACAGCAGGAATTAGCTCACAGAGCCCCCAAAGTGACGGGTGAGTGCAATTACCCCTGCCTGGCAGATGGGGAGGATGCCTTGGCAGCCCAGGCTGCCCAAGAGCCAGACCTGCTGGCTCCCAGCTCTGTGTGCTCACCACGGCAGCAGCCTCCATCAAAACCAGTGGCTCTTCCCTGTCCCAGTGCCCCTGGCAGCTGGGAGCTCACAACAGGCCAGTTTTATGGGCTTTGGGTTACTAGCAAGCTCTGTGGTTGTTCCAGCCTCTCCCCTGGCACCTTTTCAGAGCAGCCCAGTTCCCAGAGAAATAAATAATTATATTTATGCATTATAGGTATTCGACAAGAAAATGTCTGATATTATTAAATGGCAAGAGGTGCCACTTGGAGCCCACTCCTGGAGACAGCCCTGCTCCAGGGATGTGCAATAAAGGCTTTGGAGGCTGTCAACATACTTAACTGGGGGGCGGTGGAGGGAAAGTATTAATCAAGGTCTTAAAAAGTTCTCGCTGACAGACTATTTGCCAGCTCTCACTTTAAATGCTTTTGTGGTCCCATAAAAAGTTTCATTACTCACTACAAAATGTGTTTTAATTATTGCAGTCACTCTGACATTAAGCCCTGGGTGTTTCTCTCTTGCTCGCTCTGTCTCTCCTCTGTCTCCTTGCCTCTTTGCTCTGTTTTTCCTCTCTTACTGATCTTACTCCTGATATCCCTCTCAAGACAGAGGATGCCCTGGCTAATGAGCCATATTGGAAAGCCCAGACCCTGTCCAAATGTTTCTAAAGGAGAAGTTAAAATTCAGTTCTTGATATTATCCCTTTGCTCTGGAAACTCATGAATCCACAAGATTCAAACAGAAAATTCAACCCCCAAAAAGTATCTCAGAAGACTCAAATATCCACAATATCCAACAGTCAAATATCCACAAGATTCAAACAGAAAATTCAACTCCCCAAAAAGTATCTCAGAAGAGTCAAATATCCACAATATGCAGGCAGTGGGCAGAAGGATTTGGTGTCTCTCTGATCTCAAATATGTCCTACTAAGAGAAACAGCAACTTATAAACCCTTTTGACATCTATTTCATGTTGTCACACTTTTGACGTCTATTTTATCCCACCAGGCACTTGGCAACTTGCTCCAATCTGACCACATCAGCTTAGTTCATCCATCAGAGACAACCCTGCCCACCAGGCATGGACCTGTACACCCAGAATGCTGAAAGTAAGAGTTATCCAGGAGTGTCCCATGGATTCTCAGTGCCTCCAGCACTGCACTGGCAGACAGTTCTTTTCCATTTCACCGGCTGTGCGTAACACCCAAAGCATCAGGAAGGGTCTGACCATTTGCCCTGTGTCTGGTGCTGACCAAAAAGCCCAATAACAACTCAATAACAGCATTGGAGATCCCTCCTTGCCTCCAGCAGCTCCCCACGTGTCTCTCCTTACTTGTACAGACCATCTGGTTCCAGGCACTTGAAAATGACTGAGTAGAGGCTGGTTTCAGGGACGTCTCCGTGGCTCCGACCCGCTGCCACGCAGGAGGTTGCCAGGCCAGAGAGCAAATCATCTGCAAAGCTCAGGGATTCTCCTGCAGAGCAAAGAGAGGAGCGAGACCAGAGCATCAGCACAGGTGTGAATTACTGCTGACCGCTTTAAAATCACTGTAGAAACATCTCTACGCAGGGACACACAATCAGCAAACTCCCAGCTGGCTGTGGAATGTCCCAGGTCTGTGTGGAGAATGTCACCTGTGGGCAAAGCAAGGAGGAAACACACCTGGGCCACCAGCTGTGTCACTGCATGGCCAGCTGCAATCACAGCACAGAGGGGACGTGTGGCCTCACTGCAGACACTGCAGAAACACCACCCAGAGCCGGGCTACAGAAGATTTGGAAGCCTGGCTAAACAAGGATTCTTGCCCTTGCTGCATGTCCAGCTCTTAAGCATGGCCTTTTCCAAACATTACCTGCCACAACAAGAGGTGTTTTGGCCATGTTATTAACAGCAAATATACATTTTTAGTGCTTGGATAGAATTGCTGTCAATGTGATGGTTTTATTTTTATTTTTTTTATTTAATTTAATGATACCCAGTAGCTTTGCGCTCCCTTTCGTCTGCACTCTGCCAGCTCCTGGAGCTCTGACTGGATCTCCTTCAGTCATGTTGAAGAACACTTGCTTTTTTATAAGCACTCAAAGGAAAAAAAACACTAATTAAAAATACAGAAAAACCTTTCTTTTTAGTCTTCTGGTTTATAAGGCCTATTAAACACTCAGATCATGGCCCAGCTGAAACTGGAAATGCTCCATTTATTAAGGTTTTTGGGCATGACTGTCCACTGCTGTGCAACCTGTCTCCTCGCAGTGGGCAGCCTGTCTATTGGTTAGAGCTCGTTGCATTTAATTCCCATTTCACACTGGTGTAACTGAAAGCCTGAGGTACCACGGAGGAAAATAAGACAGAGCATTGCCCAGGCTGTGCCCTGTTCCCAGTGGTGGGAATAGGTGCAAGGCTGCTGTAGGTGATGACTGTGCTGGTGAAAGCCAAGCTGGGCCCAGATTGCTGTGCTGGGTACCTTGTGCATGTGGAAATGTCAAGACTTCGCAGCAGAGGGAGGAGGAGAATTCCCTTCTCAGCACTTCTGTTTTTTCTAATGGCAAAAGTGACTGAGGAGCACTGAAACGAAGCACCAATTCTTGGTACAGACCCTAAGGAAGCCAGTGGTGTAACCAGCCCAGAACATCCCACTGTGAAGCTGAATTATCCAGGTAGAAGAAAAAATCCCCTCATCCCCAGCCCCCTAAACCGCATTTGCGTCTTGTCTCAAAGCACACAACTCGGTAACAAATATCCCCCTTGGCCAGACAAAAGAGCAGCAATAAATTCTTTTCCTCCCTGAAGGAATCCAAGCCTTAATTATTCATTTTAATGCTCCCAGCACGACTTGTTCTTTCCAAACTTTTTCAGGCAGCTCTGTCACCAGTCTCTGCAGCTCAGCCCAGCTCCTGGACCCAGGTCTGTCTCAAATCCCAAGACAACTCAGGCAGGTTGGGTTGGCAGCAGGAAAATCCCTGCCTGGAAGTCACGAGCACTGCCCAGCCTTCAACAAGTCCCTCAGCTCTGGGTTTATGGTTTAAGCAAACAAATAAACCCCTATTACTCATTTCCAATTTTCATTTCCATCCCTTTTCCTACAGCATTGGGCTGGATTGGGGAACTCCCTGTCACCAGGAGTCATTGGGAACAGACTCTGCCATGGCTTACAAACCTGATGAATCACCAATTCAGGACCAGAATGTGCTGTTGAAGTAGAGCAAAGGGCTTTAAGGTTCTTCCAGCCTCAAGCAACTTCCCTCCTGAGCAGGAAGAAGCTTCATGGGGGGACAGATCATCCCATGGATGAATGTTGTGGGATCTCACACCTTCCTCTAAGCAGCTGATGAGGGCTAGGAGAGAAAATAGGTGGGCTGGGATTGCAGTGAGAGCTGGGTGAGGCCAAGGGGACTTGGAGTCCAAGATCTGGGCTGGGCAGCCCCCAGGTAGGAGGATCAGCCAGGATATCTGTGCCAGGGAGCACAAGGGATGGGATGGGCTGAGACAGGGAGAGGGTGGAACCAGACTTGCAGGAGACTGGAAGTGAGATGGAAAATGTCATGTGCAACCACTGGCTCAGAGAATGTGTTAAGGCCAGGTTGGACGGGGCTTGGAGCAACCTGGTCTGGTGGAAGGGCAGGACAGACCCAAGGCAGGGTGGGTGGAATGAGATGATTTTTCAGGTCCTTTCCAACACAGACCATTCTATGATTAAAATTGCACAGCTAACTTTCTCTAGGACATGCACTAGCATCTGAAAGCTCCTCTTCCATGGTCTTCCTGGGTAGTTTTGAGAGAACAGGCTAGCAGGGAGCACTGCCCTGACACACAGCAGCAGCTGCTTCCCACAGTGGTCTGGTTTGCCATGGATCAGACCTGCTCAGGGAATGGAGTGCATTTATGTCCCCCTGCACAGGAGGAAATGAAAACTGCAGGGTCTGCCAACAGTGTCTCCACTTGGATTGAGCCAAAACCCTTGCTATAAGATCCACAAAGCCAGAGGGTGCTTTTTGCTCAGTCCCAAACCTCTGGGGAACGCTCCCCTTTTGTTGGCTCTGCAAAGCAAGGAGATTTTTTATGAAAACAACAAAATAGATACTAACAAAGATGCTGGAAGCTCAGCACCAAGGATGGGAGTTTTTCTGTACCTGAACAAGCAGCAGTGAGATCACTGGTGGTGCCAGACTGCACAGACCATGGAGCAAAGACAGGGAAGGGACACCCTGGGGACAGGGCAGGTACCCAGAGCTGTCAGTCTGCAGCCAGGGCAGGGAGATGCTGTTCCCTGCTCTCCCCTGGAAAAGCAGGGCACACAGAGACTGTATTTGTTCATCTCACAAAAGAGAAGGCAGAGACCCTTCAGTCCTCAGTGCCCTGAAAGCAGTACTTTCCCACTGTAGGGGAATTTCCTACACCTTCTTTAGGAGCAGAAAACAAGTTATTCCCTAGATTTATATTGGGATTTTGTCAGTGGAACAGAGCTAAAGTAACTGCTGCTTTTGGTGGAATGGTGAGAGAATTATCATAAATCAGAGAATGGTTTGGATTGGAAGGGACAAGAAAGATCATCCCCTTTCACCTCACTCCCAACCACAGGCAGGGACCTTCCACTAGGCCAGGTTTCTCCAAGCCCTCTCCAACCTGGCTTTGGACACTTGGGCCACTTTATTGACCAGTAATGTTGCCCTACCAAGAAAAAATGATCCTGGGATCATGCAGCAGCAGGAGAACACTGATCCAGCTGCATGAGGCCACGCGAGGACTCAGTGCACAGCATTCCTCAACTGTACTCAAGAGAAAAGTACAGGAAAAGATGGAGAGAAGATTTCACAGGGGAAGAGCAAAAAGCCCAAATTCCCTAATAAAAACAGGGGAAAAAAAAGGCCAAACAGAGACACATGACTGTGAACACATCACAGGGTAGGCACTCAGATGGAAAAGCAATAGTTAGGTTAATGGGCAGTAATGGCCAGAGGATGTAAATTGGACATGGATAAATGGTTGGTCTACTCCTGCAAAGGGCAAATAACCCAACCATCTTTTAGGAAAGAGTTTGATCACTTTATAAAAGGGATTACATGGATAAGTAGCTCGTGATGGAAAGCAAAGGGGCTTCTTTTTCCCATCTGGACTTGTGTTCTCACACATCCCGCCAGCAAATATAAAGAAGGATTTCAGCCTCCCAAAGCAGCCCTGAAGCACAAACCTTCTAGATTGCCTGAGTATCTTTGCTCGTGTTATTAAATTTCAGAAAGAATCCAAAGGTTCTCTGCAGAGTAAATGATAGCTAAGTACATCATCTCTGTGGAGTAGGAGATATTTTATTGACCAGACAGACATCTGTGTCCTTCATTAATAGTAATAAATAATTGATGTCACACTAAATAAAGCAATAAGCTGTTACAGATATCAAGGACAAATAACTGGCTCCTATGAGGATGCCTCACCTGTGTTCACTTCTCAGTAGTAAAAACCCAGAACAGAGCTCAATATCACTATGGAAAATGCTGTGCACAGAGCAAAAAATGTCACTTGCTGCTCACTGACTACAAATTATGGTGCAGTTGTGCCCAGCAATGGGATGCTGACACTCCTAAGTGCAAGGAGTTAATATCCTTGCAAGACTTTCTTCTCCCTTATTTCCATGCCTTTCCAGGGCTCATATACCCCAAACCATCCACTTCCCAGGCAGCTTTTGAAAATCCATCTCTGCTCTACTAATAACTGTCAGGAAGATGTAGCTCTCTCCAGGTGGCATTTCCCTTCTCTCCCCTTGCTACTGCCTCATCCTCATCCACAGGCATGACTGTGGAGTTTGGCAAATCTCCTCTTTTTGGTTTTCTAAGCATCTTTTACACTGACTCCAGTGGTGTGGCTACCCTTAAAACAGAGGAAAAAACCAGCAAGCTTGGAGCTTGAAGAGGGGTTCCCATTATGGGAAGCTCTGCAGGCTTCTGGCCACAGCAGGTATAGCCAGGGGTCACCCCACTGGTGGCACCCTGGGATAAAGGTAGGAATGTCAGGAGTAGGATGGTGGGGATGGATGGAGACGAGAGATCTCCAGAGCCAGGGCTGGAACTTGGGGTTTATTGCAAAGGGCCTGGGTGCAGGGCCCTGCTGGGAGCTGCCAAACACAGCTCAGAGCAGGAATGAGAGAAGAGAGGGGAGAGAGGGTGAGAGGGTGAGAGAGTAAAAGGGTAAGAGATCAAGGTTCCCGTTACCATACAATAAATCTTCTTCCATGCTGAATATTCTGATTTTCACTAACCAGTCTAGTACAAGATACAAATCCTATAGCATTTACATACAGCCTACAAGAATGTAACACATTACCATACTGTGTTACATTTTATACCCTAAAAACTCCCCTTTGGGCCCCTTATGCCAAGCTGTAGGGTCTGCTCTGACCCTTGGGCCTGTCTGCAAGCAGAGGGTGTTGTTCCATCAAAAGGGGATCACCTTCAGCTGGCCACACCATTGTTTTCCAGTTGTTCAGTAACGAAAGTATCTCAAAACTTGCTTTCATTTCAATCTCGCTTATAGTTTCTACATTCTCAAAATCTTTTGCCAGACAATCATATTTATAAAGCTTTCCTGTTTCATCTTCCCCAACAGATAACCACCCAGGAACTCAGCTCCATCTCTGGAGGAGGAGGAGAACATCCCCAGCTCAGATGTCTTCATGGCTGAGCTGGCAGTGTGCTCTCCCCTGAGCACATTTCCCATGGCAGGAGGCTCAGACGGGCAGGAACAGGGGCTGAGGAGTGGAAATGGCTGGGAGCAGGCTCAGAGCACTGGCACACAGCATCCAACAGCCTCAGCCTGCCTCAGTCCTTCCACTGCAGCCAGTGCCAGCTGCGGACAGCAGGCTGGATGAATCACCCACCAACCATCCCAGCGAGGACAGGGCGAGCTGCGGCGCTCAGTTCAACCAGACTAAACAAGAGAGCCAGGCCAGCAGCCTCCAGGAGGCTCGAGGAGCAAAAGGAAGCTCTGGGACCCTCACAGGCGTTCCCACACCTTCAGCCCATGTGCCTGTGCCAAGAGCAGCACGGAGAAAACCCAGGCGCTGCAAAGCAAAGTGGAAACTAAGATGAGAGGAGACCTCCCTGCTGCCATTCACCTTCAAGATTCCTAGAAAGAGCACAAAGGGGAAAGGAGGAAGGCACCAATGTCTCTGTCTTGACAGCTTCTTTACTGGGTTGGATGAAACCAACCCTGCAACGTTACCAGGCGCTTTCCCCTGATTGTGGTTTTCTCTCCCTGTCTTTCTCCCCTTTGCTTTTTTTCAACCTGTTTTCAATTTACTCTTGTGGCATCTCTGACTGTGACCTCATTCTGGTACTTAAGGGGGAAAAAAAAAAAGAGAGAGAGAGAGTGTCCTTTAAAAGAGAAATGAAAGAAATCATATTTTATTTAGTTTGGTTGGTTTTGAAGCTTTAGCAGAAGAAAGATTAACCTTTTCTGCCTAACTTAATGAAAACAAGGAGAAAGGCTGTATGGATAAATAAATATCTGTGTGGGTATGGAGCAGGCACGATTGTGTTACAGCCCCGGTGGAGCTGTAATGGGGAACAGGCGCGTTCCTGCGCAGCGGCTCCCAATTCCCGATCCATTTTCAAGGAAAGAAAAACAGAGTAGAATGTCAGAGGCCCAAGTGGGCATAAATGAGGGAGCCAAGAGAAGGCAGATGGGGCCCAGCAAGGACCTCTGTCCCCAGCAGTGACCTCCAGAGCAATGCCAGCGCAGCAGATGGAAAAAGAGACCTTACTCCACTTCCCCTTGCCAGGTTTTGGTTCCTGAAATGAGGAAACAAATGGCATGCTCGACCCTCCAAGTCTGTCACCTTTTGGGGGTCCTTGCCTCATCCTCCTCTTCATTTGGGGCTTTCCCTTGAAGGAGGGGAGGACCAGAGGAGGGCTGTGAGCAGAAGGCTTGGACCAGGTTTTTGGATGAGTGGATGTGGAGCACAGATTTGCAGGGTGGTTCCTCCACCGTGAGGTTGTACCTGGGTTTAACTTGCTTTGGATCTGGCACTCAGTGGGGGAAGGCAGTGATAGGTGGTTGGTTTGTCTTGGAAATGATGGGCTGATTTAAATTAGTGTAACATAACTTCAGGCGACGGAGCTGTTCCGATTTACATCAGCAGATGGTCTGTCTCGCTGCCTAGATCATTAAAAGCAAACCATCCCTACTGATCCTGGTGGAATGATGTCAAAACCTCCTTCCCTGCATGGCTTGCCAGATTATAAAAGACATAAAAAAGGCCCAGTTATTACTAAAAAATTTCTGCCCACATTCTGGGAGCGTCCGTGCACACCAGCCTCTCATGTTAGATGGGAGCCTAAAGCTCACACCCCAAAACCCTGTAGCCTGAGAAATAATATCATTGTCATGGCTTTTCTCAAAGACACATCAGGAATCACTCTGGCTGGGCACAGGTTGTCTAGGCTGAGGCAGAAAAGCCAGTGATTATGCTGAAACTTCGGGCACAGCTTGTGCTTCACTTCCCAACCTGTACAAAGGTGCAAACTCCAGTTCCCTGAACAGCTTCACCTTTTTGAAGTTGTGAGTTTTGGGGGAATTTGCTTCCTGTGTGTGTATGCTACCAAGAACATTAATAATGATGAAGAGCTTTCCTCTGGACTTACATCTCCTCTAGGTTTTCATCCTCAGGTCCTCTGATGATGGAAGACAGCATTTGTAGATGGTTAAATTTAAGGAGCAAGGCTTTAGTTGAGGTAAGAGCAAAAGTTGCATTCCAGGGTCAAAGAAATCACTTAAATGCCTTCACTGGTGCTCTTCAGGGCTGGAACTTGCATGGAGTCACCAAGTGGAACTGAAAGATGAGCTGTTCTCATCAAGACAGCTAGTCAAAAAGAGGGAAAGGATCTTAATTTGCATGAGTTGCAATGTTCTACGATGCACAAGGTTAATCATGAGTGTATTCTTCTCTCAGGGTCATCAATAGGACTCCTTGCTCCTTCATCTGAGCTCTTCAAGGACTGCTTATCACAGGTCTTTCACAGTCAATATCTAAGACCTCAGAAAAAATGCTTTCACTGATGTAAAAACGCATCCCCAAGGCAGTGTGCTGCTGGAGGAGAGGGGGAATTAAAGCATTTCATTCTGTGCTGTGAGCCCTCCAGGATTTCTCAAGGTTCACTAGGTTGCTAAGGGTCACCCCCAGCCAGACACGAGCTGACTCTGCTGTGCTCAGAGACATCCAGGCATGAGCCAGCTCCAATCTCAGAGCCACGTACTCACATTAGCACGCTGCAGAGTCCAAGTGAATGTCTCTATTCCCTGGGGTTGATCTGGGGCTCTGCAGCATGTTAAAATAGTTGCTTGATTTCAAGGCAAAGTGGGAGCCCATTTGTACTGGGAGCTGTGCAGGCACGAAGCAAAGCTCTGTTCCTCAGATCCTTCTTGTCTGGCAGAGGATTGTGTCCATCACCACAGAGAGTTCTCACCCTCATCGCCACAGATCTCATTCCCACCCTCATTCTTGCTTTCCTTTTCATATTTAGCTTCTTCGAAACTAGAGATTTCTAACAATGCACCAATGGTCCAGGGCACTTGTGGTGCCCAAGGCCCATAGCTGGCAGCCTGTAGCACATCCAAGGGCTGCATGGAGCCTTATGTTCACCAGGAATCCCACAAGCCCTGCTCCAGCCCTAGAGCCACTTTATCCAGCACAAACTGATGTGTCAGACACTGCAGAGAGGGCAACAAAACCTGAATAATAATCTCACTCTCCTTAAATGCACCAGGGCACTTTTGTAGTTCCTGGGGGAATGAGCTACTATCTGAAAATGACTACTAAATTTTGGATGCAAACACTGCATCAAGGACCTGAGCTTCACCAGTACAGAGGGCTGGGATGTTCCATCTTCTGCTGGGATTCAGAAGGCTAAATGTGAAGGGAAGCAGCTTTCACCATGAACTATGTCTGTGGACAAATCCTGGGAAGCTTCCTAAAGAAAGGCCACAAATATTGAAATACCAGACCGGCTGGAAAGGAAAGGAACAATCCCTAGAATTAAACTCAGCGTGCAATTAATTGCTAAAACCATAATTATGGCAGGTAATTTGTCAAATCAAATTCATGTAAACGCATGGTGAAAAGTCATCAACTGGTCTGTGCTTCATATCTCCTTGCACCTATTGGGAAAGTGGAATTTCTGGGCTTTTATATTATTGCCACTATTGCCTGACTCTGTTCCCAGTCCCTTCTTACACTTCACTGCTTGGTCTCCTGGAAATTGGACCAAACTACCTGTAATGGCAACAAATTCAAAGAAAGTCTTCTTTAAATATTTGAAATATTCAAATATTTTGGCACCATTTATTCTAAATAAAGGTCATGTGCAGAGATGCTGATGAATTAGCGATAAGACTTTGGACCAGCACATTCTGAAGCACTCAGCAAATCTAACTGCAGCCAAACCTGCAGGCTGCTATCCAACCAAGATTTAAAGAATTGGTCCTCGTGGAGGAACCTGCATGGAAGCAGACCTCTTATTTGGCCCTCCTCTGCAGTTTTGAACATTTGAGAATGGGGGGAAGATCCTCAGCTCATAAAATCTCCTGTAGCTCCCTTGAAGTCAATGGAACAATAACAATTTACACTTTGTTGAGTTTCTGCATCCTGGCTGTGAGCTCTTTGGAACAAGGACACCATAATGATTATTACAGATATTCTTGATCACTTGTCTGAGGCAGACTAGAGACCAGCACTGTGTAAGAAAATAGAGGCTTGGTTTGCTATGATTTCCAAAGAATTATTGACCCGTATCTTGCAAACATTTACACATGTTTAGCTTTACTCATGTGAGTTGTTCCATTACACTCGTGTGCCAGATAAACTAATGTACATGCTTTCAGAACTGAGGTTAAAACTTGTGCAAACACAGCGAGTTCTAAATATTTTTGTAGATACGTTGTTACCTCAGACTCAGAGGAGAAAGCCTCTCATTTGGCTGTGCCTCTTCCCATAACTCTCCATCTATCCAAGCAGGCATCATAAGAGAAGCCAAAGGCAATACCAAGATAAAACTGAAAAAATAAGCCATTATCTGACCCAGCTCAGAAGCTAGAAAAGACCCACTTGGTCAGAACTAAAAATATGCAAGAGTTGACATCAGCTCTTGAACGAGGAATTACCTAAATTACTGGAGTACCTGCACAGCAGCTTTCTTAACACAGCTCATTAATCATTCACTTACTGATTTTATAATAATGGAGTTAACAGTTTTCTTCACAGTTTTCATCCATTAGAAAGCTCAAGAAATGAGGAAAGAGCTGAGACTCTTGTTTGTGAGGAGTCAACCTCAGCACCCATCATCACCTCAGGAATCCCTCCATCTTTCTCACTAAAACTGCAAGGCAAGACAGGATCTCCTGCCCCACTGCACAGACCCTCTGCTTACACAATATAATCCTTAATTTCTTAAATTGAGGCGATCTCAAGCACCAAACTAGCGCCAATGAGGTGTCTCACGTGGAGACTCCACATAAGCCATTAATACCTCTGAGAGTGTCATTTACACCCCTCAACCAAGACTCGAGCTGTGCCACACCTGTGTCACAGTGTTAGGACAGACTACAGCCAAAGGAGCAGGGGTGTGGAGAAATTGCTTTTCCAACACAGCAGGGAAAAGGCAAATCTGAGGCTATAACCAGAGGCCCAATCCAGCTCTTTCACCACTAATAGCTGATTTTCATCTCTAAAGGACGGTGAATCCTTTCTTACAAGTGTGCAACCTCCAGGCACTGAGGACACCTGACAGTGTCACACAGCAGGATGTTGGCATGGCAATGCCCTCTGGTGCCAATTTTAAGTCATCCTAGAAACCACATCAAATCAATCTTGTCCTCCACAGGGAAGGAGAGATGTTAGTAGCCAGATCTGATGGACTCTGTGCCCTGGGAGACCATCTCTGTGGTGGGAACTGCCTTTTGACTCCTAAATGTCCTTGGCAAAGTGAGCTATCTGGGCACACTTCCCACCCCCAGGACCACTGATCCCTCCAGGATGGTTCTTTGGGGACGTGTCATCGCCGGCAACTGTGCAGCATCTGGCCACTCCGATGACAAAAGACAGAGTTCCAGAATGAGCAGAGCAGGATTAAGCCAAGTGGTGAATGGATTCCAGGGCTGTTCCAGGATCTGTGCTGACGAGGGAAGCCAGGGCCAGGTACCCAACCCAGAGCTCATGCAGTGAGGTTATCACTTCCCTCTTTTCTTCAAATCCCTAAATAGAGACCCAAACATCACTTGGGCCATGTTGGAGAGATAAGATGAGTCTCTCCCATCCCTTGCAAAGCCTGAAATAGAAGCCCTGCTACTCCATATCCGAAGCATCAAGCATAGGATGTTGACATTTAGCAGTAGGGAAAATTGCCCAAACAATGAACCCTCTCAGGTCTCTCTTCTCCCTTCCCTTTCTCCAGCCCCCTGGAAAATGTTCATAAAGTCAAGTGGAAAAAAAAAAACCAACAACCTAACCCAAACCCCGACAACCCAAACCCAACCTTTTGTGGAAATAACATGTAGAGGAGAATGAGTCAGGCTCTGTTAACTGCACAAGGATCACAGGTCCTGCAGACAGGGATCATTCACCAAGGCAGCAAGAACTACAGGGTAGAAGAGACCAGACAGAAGATGCAGAACCAAAGTTGTATCAAAGAAGAGAAGGAAATAATAAATGAAATGGTTCCATGTTGCAAGACACCTTGCTCTTTATCAAACATCACTCATCTGACCTAGGATGTCTCACTTGCTAATGGTGAGGTTATTCACTGGGTGCTTTGTCCAGACTTCCCTTATGACAAGGAGAGCCAACAGTCTGTAAGACTTCAATCCATCCCCATTTCCTGCTCCCCTCTCTCTTCTCCCCTTCCTGAGATGCTCACTCACTGAGAGCATCATCTCCCTGTTGCTTCTGCTTCCACTGCTCCTTTCCCACACCCATTCCCTTTAAATTCAGCATTATGTGATTCTGTTTCCCCTATAAAAGATGCCTCCAAGGAGATGAGAAAAGCAGGGCCTATTGAGGAGCACAGCATGCCATGGGGAGACCCTCCTGGGTGCCACTGGCATAGAAAGTACATTGTCACAAGAGATGGAGAGGAGAATATGAGGCTCAGGTACCTGGGGTGAATTCTGCCTGCCAGAATGCTCTCCTGCTATTCCTCCATTCCTCCTTCCTCTTCAGCTGCCCTCCTCACCCTCCTTTTATCTAATATCCATAAAAATTCAATCAGAAAATACTTGCCCTGAAAAAAAAAAACCCAACCAAAAAAACTAAACACAAAAAAAAGGGAACAAAAAAAAAAAAAAAAAAAGTCCTCCCTCTACACTTCACAATGAGAGCTGTAAAACTTTTTCTGCTTGGAAAATTCTCCCGGTCAGTTTTTCCTACTGTTTAATCCCTGCTTTGAGTTACACAGAATGAGTAAACACATTTTATAAGGTTCTAATTCATACCTAACCCATACAGTTTATGGCTTAACATAGTAAAATACACACACACACAGACACACATGCACTTTTTATACACATACATACATATATATATATATACACACAGAACCACAGACACACATGGATAAACCAGCCTTGGTCCCACTCCTGAAGCCTGCCAGCAGCAGGTCTGGTCTCTCCAGCATTAGGATTGGAAAAGACTTCCAAGATCATTGAATCCATGTTATGACCAATCCCCACCTTGTTAACTGGGCCAGAGAACTGAGTGCCACTGTTGCATCCTTGGTTTTCCTTCTCTTCATTCCTTGTGCCCATTGCTGCTTTCAATTTTTCAATTTCAATTTTTCAATTGCAGTGATCAGCTTGAAGACTCATTCTCTTAATTCTGGGAGCTTTTTAGATGCACAGGTCCTCCACAAATGTGGAAAAGCACTCCAGGTAATCAAGGTGGGCTCATGGGCACCATTCAAAGCCATGCTGGCCACTTCTGTGATAACTTATCACTGGAAGGCACAGACAAAAGCCATGGCTCAAGGTGGCAGTTGTCTCTAGCCACCCAAAATGTGAGGGGTGGACTTCATGCCCCTTAATGCTATTTTCATTCTCCTCCTCCTCCCCCCCAGGAAAATAAACCAAGTGTTTATTTCCTGAATGCGCTGGTCTGAGGGCAAAATTTTCCTGTGGGAGCCAGGTGGCTGGAAAGGGAAGGAGAGGCAAATATTTGCCAGGTTTGTCAATGACCTCTTATTCCATTTTTCTTATTAGTATTTTTTTAGACATGAGACAAACCTGCTGGGACCACAGCAATGTGGGTGATTCCACTGTTATTCTCCTTGTGCCAGCTACTGGGAGGGAGGCAGGGGTGGAGGGAGGAGGGAAGGAAAAGCAGAAAAGTGAAAGGGTGTCAGGGAGTTTGCAGACAATTTTGAGAGAGTCCTGGGCTTTCATCTTGGCTTAGCAGGAGATGAGATGCTTGGATTAAATTCTTCCATGGACACATGATGGGCAAAGAGGCTGGATAGCCCAGCCTTCCTTGCTGATATTCAAGGCACAGGTGTAGCCTTGAGAGAGAAATTTATGTCATTATAGATCCCTTTTTCTCCTTTTTTGTTTCTTTCTTTTTCTTTTTTTTTCCCCTTCTTTTAATGAGATGAAGACAAGGAGAATAAACCACAACCCCAGGTTTAGTAAACTGTGTAAGATGAGCCTGATGCATTTCTTCAGTGAGACAGCTCATTCCCTAGACAGGAGAGCTGAGGTACAATCTCATTTATCTGGGTATCCAGAGGCACCGTGATGCGACACAGGTAATTATTAGGTATGCTTGAAAAGATGGGAATTAGCAGAATTATACAGCAGGTAAGGGACTGAGCATGGACAGGTGAAGATGGGCAATGCTGAGAAGAGAGTGATGGGAACTGAGTTATCACTACCAGAGCTCCTCAATGATCAGCCTTGTAATCAATCTCATTTCTCACTGGAAATACAGCAGTAGTTTTAGCACCGATGAAGTGGTGCATTATTAAGGCAGCAGGGGATCAGTCAAAAGGAATTAAAATAACTTGAGGGCTAGAGCAATGAAATTGAATGAATTTTAATATTTTAAAAATGCAAATTAGGTTAAAGATGGTCATAAAATTGTTCTTTTGTTAGCAGGAACTTCTCCAGACAGAAACAAAGGAGGAGAAGGAGCAATACCTGGATGTACTGGCTGGTCTCAGAAAAAACACATGGGAACTGGAGAAAAGGAAAGAAAGTTCTTGGATCTCTTTAAAAGGATCTTCCAGGTGAAATTAGGAAGAATGAAATTGTTTGACAGCGAAAGACTGAGTGTGGCGGCCCAATACAAAATTTTTCCCTTGATAAAAAATCACAGAGCCTCTTCAAAGTGGGACTAAATGTGGACACAGGGCTTGGCTGCTCGGGGCTGAATTTTGGAAAGCTCCAGGGACTCATCCATGAGCCACATAGCCGGTGTTTAAACCACCATTAGGTTTAAAACCACCATAATATCAGCAGTAACTTTTTGAAGAACCTAAGATAACATTTTTTAAACATTTATATATCAAGGAAACAGAGCCAGAAGCTTTAAACCAGTTTGACATTAATAGCAATCACTATTCTTTCGTGTTACTTAAGAAGACAAAAACAGCAGAAACCATTATGAAGAGGAGCTGGAATCCCACTGGGCTGTGGTGGCCAGGAGGAAAGTCCAGGGCACCTCTGGGTTCCCAAATTGGCTGGAGGAGAGAGCTGGGGGCGTGTCCCCTGTTGCCCTCCACTGGATAGCAGGAGAATGTCACAGTGCTGTGTCATGTCTGGGGACAGCACATGCCCAAAGCATCTCCTCTTTCAGCTGGGGCAATGCTTTGTGCTCTGGGAACACAGCAGCTGAACCCGAGCTCTGTTTTTGCTCTGCCTGTGTCTCATGTAGCAACAGCTGGGGGACATAGGTTTGCTCAAACCACAGCCAGACGATTGGAAATAGAAACGATGTTCATATATTAATTAACATCTGGTTACTCGTCTAATTACACGATGCAAAGTGCATGAGCTTTTTGTTCTCTCCATATTTTATGCATTGAATGAAAACTAAACAAATGTTGCAAAAGCAACGCTGCAGAAGCGAAAAAACAACCAGTGTCCAAGTCTGTGCTTATAACACTTACTGACCCATCAGTCTAATTAATATGCAAAGGAGGACATGACTGAACCATGACCACAAATATGGTGGTGACACTGAACTGGAATTAACACCCAGCCTGCTCCAACCTGGCCATTTTCCATTCCCTTTGCATGTATTTCTTATAAAAAATAAATAAGAATTTGTTAAACTGAGCACCTCAGGGCCCGATTTAGCAAATTATTACTTAGCCATTTTCAAAAGCTACTTTTAATGAAAACAGGCCCTAAAAACATGGCTGTAAAGCACTATCCCAAAGAAAAGGAGCTGATGCCACCCTGCCTATGGAAACCACCTGACAGCAAGTGGTGCTTTCTGCCATGCTTTGGGGATAGAAATAGAAGAGAAGGAGGGGAGGAAAGCCAGATTGACTGACAAAAGTCATCACCCAGGTTGTCTGGTGGTAACACCTCATCCTGTGCAGCTTGCAGGGGTGGGTGACAGGACAGCTGGTGGCTCCCAGAGAGGTGATGGGGACATTGTGCATCTGCATGAGGATGTGGTGGGCAGGGAAGAGAAAAGCTGAATACTCCTTAGGGCTGGGTGTTTTGAGGCAGGTGTTTTTTCTCCAAGAAAGCTGGAGAGGGACTTGGGACAAGGACCTGAAGTGACAGGACAAGGGGAATGGCTTCAAACTGCCAGAGGGCAGGGTTAGATGGGCTATTGGGAAGAAATTCTTCATTGTGAGGGTGGTGAGGCCCTGGCACAGATTGTTTAGAGAAATGTGGCTATCCCATTCCTGGAAGTGTCCAATGTCAGGTTGGATGGGGCATGGAACAACCTGGGACAGTGGAAGGTGTCCCAGTGGCAGGGGTGTGGAGAACCATCAGATGCCATCCCACAGGTCCACGTGCCACCCACTTAGAGAAAGATCACAGACAGCATAACCAAGAGCACATCTGCAGAGCCACATGGACATTGCCCCATAAGAGCTTGCACCCACAAGGTCAGAGCTCACCACCCTGGCCCATGGGCACCAGCTGGGCTGGAAAGCCCAGGCAAAGAGCAACACTCAATCCAACTCTTCTCTCCAGGGCTGTGTGCTCCAACTCTGCCTTCCCTAAATGGGAATTATAAGAGTTCCCTGTGCCAGAGATGGGTGCTCAGAAAAATAAAAAAATAATGAGAGATTAAATGCTGGTGGAATAACTCCTCAGAGCAAGAAGTCAGAAATTAATCTGCTGGAGCATCCCACTTCCCTCTCTCAAATTCGTGGTGCCACCTAGAACCCAGTGGGGCTTACACCTCACTCCCTAAACTGGGACATTTGGTAAGTAACAGCTTGTTCTTTATTTGTGTCTGCTCTGTGGTCTTCAAGACAGCTTCTTCAGTCTTCAGGGCTCCTACCCTCTGCTCCTTCACCAGCAGCAGGAAACGTGCCAGGAGGAAGGAACAGAGAGAAACCCAGAGGAGACAACTGTCATGTGAAACTCTGGCACGAGTGGCGCAACTGGTTGCATGTCAGGGGGCTTGGGAAGGGGTGGTGGGAGCTGGCAGGGTGGGCAGTTGCTCAAAGGAAACCACAGAGGACTGACCAAGCTCTTGGAAGATTCCATGCATACCTCCCAGATATGCCGGCGGTTACAAAATCCCTGCCCGGATAGGGTGGCGGCATGCCCTTGGGGAGGAAAACAAAAAGAAGAAAAGGAAAAAGAGGAAAAAAAGGAAAAAAACAAAATCCCAACCGACCATTCATGGGGCAGACAGAGGGCTGCAAGTCTTCTGCTTTCATGAGACACCGCAGGCATCAGGACATTGCTGGCCTGGAATTTGGGCTATGCTTGCGGTCCGTGAGGCGACTTGAAGCCTTCGTCCCATTAAGCAACATTACATGATAATGCAGCAGCACTCTCAGGCTGAGGGAGAAGGAAAACAAAACAGATGACTCTGGATGGAAAGGCATTGCTGTAAACCTGGGAGGGAGAAGAACATTCCTTTGGATACTCATTTTGGCTGGTTGTGTCCTTTCCTCCCAGCTCCCACCTCTCTCTCCCTTTCCCCCCCTCCTCCTCTTGGAGCATTGGTGACAGCAAGGGTTTTTTTTTTGCTAATATTTCCATATTAAATAAAAAAGGAAGAGTGTGAAAGGCCATGCAGAGCAGTGGCAGTTAGACAGTGGAATCTGCAACTGAAGGGTGGAGTTGGAGCACTGGAGAGGTGCCGGTTATTTATAGGGTATGAGAGAACACAAAAAATGTCTGGCCCCTTTAAGGCCCCTTAATCCAAACAACCAATGGAAAGGAAAAAAAAAAAAAAAAAAAGGAAAAAAAAGAGAGAAAAATAAAGAAAAAAAAGGAAAGGAAAAAAAATCAGGAGAAAAGGCATCTCTGTACCAAACTGTAAAGTGTGAAGGACGACCAGGGGATGGTCTGGCACAGTCCTGCCCCATCCCTCCAGCTAAACCTGTGCCCGTGGCAGGGCAGCATCCTGCTGGAATAGCGGGACCAGCATCAGGGCACAGAGCCCTGTGCTCCTGAGGCAGCCCTGAGGCACAGCTGCCTCGAGGGTGGGACGTGGCAGCTGTTTAATCCACGAGACAGCAGCGCTGGCTGGACGCGCAGATGAATGGCGCGCTCAGGAGATAGCAAAGGGGACAAGCTGAGCATGTCAGGAGTACAGCCTGGAAATTCCCTTTCTTCCATCTGCATTCATGGAGCAAGCAGGGATCTCTGCACTCTGACCCTACTATAAGATTCATGACCTCACTGGTTTTGGGATCTATAAATGGGGGAATCACCTGTAAGGCCTCCTCATGTCCAGGTATTTCAATGTAGGTGTGGGAAAGCTGCTGTTTGGACCCTTATCATGGCTGGTCTAAGCAGGGTTATTTGGGTCCATGCCTGGAAGACCATGACTTCCAGCTCCTTCCTAGCATTCCTGATAGATTGTAGGCCAGATAAGTAATGCCTTTCCTCTACAAGATGTCTTTCCTGAAGAGGAATGAGAGGAACCTTGGTGCAAAGAGGTGCCACACAAACCAAGGCAGTTTTGTGCTCTTAGTAAAACTACTTTTTTTGCCTCTTTCCAAAAGAAATACATGAGTTTATGCCTATTTTTTTCTAAGGCATAAGGGAATTGTGAAGAGATCCTGGAGGACACTCAGCACTTGGGTGATTTAGTGTCCAACAAAGTGGGTAAGTCATCAGCTTCAATTAATATACACCTGGAACCAGGAACACTGAAGACAGACAATTCTGTGGATAGAAAGGGGTCAGGAAAGAGATTCAAAAGCTTGAGCAGATGACAGTGACACTAAATCCTCAGGCCTTTTCACAAGCCCTGCTCTTATTCCCTGGGATCCTGTTGAACCCATGAGCCTCTACTAATAGGTTTCATTCTCCTCTGCCAGTATCAAATAACAAATGTCAGATCTCATATGGGAATCACTAACAACATAAAAATGAGATTTATATGGAAAAATGAAGTTCAAAAGAATAGTTACAAACTCCAGAAAGGTTTTGTTTGTACCCAAGAACACACAAATAAAATCAAAGTCAAAACAGTGCTGTTCAGATTTGAGATCACCATCACCCGTGGCCTTTTCCCACCGTCACTGTGACTTTGAATGCTGGACATTGGCTACAAGTTAATTTGCTGAAACTGAGGAAAATGCTTCCCTGATGTGTAAATAAGAAAAGGCTGAACATGCGTTAGGTAATTTCAAACTTCCTTTAACTGCATGCTAATACTCCCTTTAGCTCCAGGAGCTCCAGAGCTCAAGATTTGCTTCCAACCTTCCAACCTTGTCAGAAGGGTGGCATAAAAGTCCTCAATTTTTTCTGGTGGCCACAGAAACGCCTAAAGCATTGGAGATCTGGAACACATGGATGCACAGAGAGGTGAAAAGACTTGGTCATGGTGAGACCTGGACAAGAGGGGTCTCAACATAGTTCCTCTGTGCCCCAGGGATGCTGGACTGACATCAAGCAGAGCAGTGAGGAAGAGGAGGGCTGAGCCTCTTCCCGCTTGTCACACAAGGCGAGTCCAGGAAACTCGGACCCCAGCTCTCCTCCTGCTCTGGACTTCAGCCACTGGCTCCTCCGACTTGGAGAATCTGTCAGCACACCTCAACCCCTGAAAGCTGGGGCGTGAGCCAAGGCCCTCAAAGGGGAGCAAAAGGAAGGATGGGAGACAGCGTCCAAGAGTGTCTTTCCGCCCTAAAGGTGAGCCCTTTGGAAGAGGCTGCAGTCCCACACGCCCTGCCTGGGGATGGCCTGCCAGTGGCTGTTTGATATGTGGAGTGAACGGAAAAGCTACCCCCCCACAACGATGTTCCAGCACCTTTCAGCACCAACTTGCCTTTTCCTTTATCTTTTTTTTTTTTTTTTTTTTAACACAGACTCTTGGGAAAGTAACTCAGTGGAGCAGAGACAGAATAGAATTGTCTTTTTTTTTTTTTTTTTCTGGCTTCCAATGCAAGAATGCAAAGCATTGTCTCTCTGGGAGGAGAATTAAGTATGGGCAAGTGTTTTGGCAAGAGAGCCACAAAGGAGAATGGAAGGCGAGGATGAGGCGGGGGAAGAGGAAGGGAGGGAGAGCTGGGGGTCAGATGGATGGTTTCGTCTTTTATAAATCTTGGATGGGGAAGAGGCACACAGATGGCTTTGTGTTTTAAAATGATTCTAATAAATCAACTCCATAATCAAAATGCCCTTGTCTCTCTTTTTTCCCTCCTCTTCCATGGATCACAGCTGAGCGGTGAGGCTGGAGCAGGAGGCTGGTGGGAGGGAATGGCAAGGAGGCAAGGACTGGAGGTGAAGCTCAGCTATGGGGAGGGACTGTGCAAACCCCTGTGCATGTGTGAGCCACCACAGCCCTGCCCATGTCACCTCTGAGTGAACAAATGACATGAGCAGAAGGAAGGAGCACAGGGAGCAAGGGTGGGCACATCCTGGCATGATCCTGGACATTTCTAAGGAGGAATGTGCTCATACGTGTAGCAAGAAGGTCTGAGTGTGAAAGTGAGCCTGTAGCAAAGAGAGGAGCTGCCCTGATGGTGGGGGAAGGAGTGGGAAAAGGCAGACTCTGGTCTCTCCCAGGCAGGAGCAGACATGCTGGGGAGGAATGCTGCGTCTCCGTTCCAGCGCTCCAACTTGGCTGTGAGGAAGGTGCAGCCTCTCCTCCTCCTCCTCCTCCAGCAAGAGCCACTGGGCCTGGGCCGTGGGGGGAGAGGACGTTCCTGCAGTTTGGGTTTTCCATTTGGAGCTCCACGTGGCACAAACTCCCATCGGCTTCCTTGCCAGAGGGAGCCAGGTGGAGAGAACAATAAAAAGCAGAAGGCGCGGGGCGGGGCGGGATGGTCCGGAGCGGATGCAGAGGATGGAATTAATCAGCTGTCCGGGAGGAATATCAGAGCTCTTCGGCTTGTCGTCAACGCCTTCTCCTCCTTCCCAAAGACAGACACAATGAGAGACCAAGGAACATTTCCTATTGTTACAGGGGATTTGTCCACAAGGTCCAGCCCCATGTGGAAGTCATTACTGGCTGGGAGTGGTAGGTATCCGCACAGAACATGCAGCGAGATGGGATGGGGGAGGGCAACTGGGAAAAAGTTGAGACACCAGAGATGATGTGTCCCTGCCTAGCTGATTTAAGCATCTCGAGGGAGGTGGTCACCACAGCAGCCTGGCTCCAAATCCAGGGATCACTGTGGGCTGAGGTACAAAGTGTTTTGCTTTGTGTCACCCCTCGGGCTGAGCCAAAGTCCTGAGTGCTCCTGTGAGAAGCCATCAAGGGTAGCTCGGCGCCAACAGGAATGGATTGTGAATTTCACTGCTGCTACTGAACGGGGAAAAGAGGGACAGTTACTTTAAGGTTTTCTTTTCCCTTCTCTGACCCTCCCTAGACAGAAAACCCGAGTGGCTGCAGTAGCAGCTGTACAAAGCACGAGTTGAAGAGCTGACCACTGCCCACCTGCACGTCCCCCTGCTCCAGCAGAACTTGGCCTTGTGCATCATGCATGGAAGAACATAATTACCCATGGGTGAGAGCCCAGGACTGAGTGATCAGAGAGAGTCAACACCTCCGTGCTCCCAGGGGAAGGCAGATCCTTTTAGACACATTATATCTAAGCCCAATTTTTTTCCCATTAAATCATATTTAAGACAGCAGCATCTCCAGAAGTGGTGATGTCAACATCCCCAGGACAGCTGGAGGGAAAGGGGCACCTCAGAAATCCATGGGAAGTTTGCATCCCAACCCATTTGCTGCCATGTCTCATTCTCCCTGATCCTGACCTGTTGGGTGCTGAGCAGGACTGAGTTGAACAGATGTTGCTGTAGGTAAAACAGCCCTGTGTACAACAGAGCTGGTCTCCCCAAGTTCCTCTCATGTCTTCCCCAGCCATGAAGGAGCAGAAAAAAAGATATAAAACCAAAAGAAATGAAGAAAAAAGATATAGAACCAAAGGAAATTAAGTCAGCTATGTATATTGGAGTTAAAAATGCTTGTATGAAGCCTGTGTGGGCCACTTGTCTGTCAGGAACCATGTGAGGCACAGGAAGGAGAAATGAGAGACAAAGAAGGGCAGGCACACAGTCCAGGCCTCTGTGAGGACACAGTACATGAGACAGTGTCTGCTGGGGTTTTCAGAGGGTTCCAGACTCAACTGCCACACTTAGAGATGGGTACATGGACCTGTCTCAAACCACACCTCCCCAGCAACACTGAGGAAACAGCAGAGCACGGTGTGGGGAGACAGGAAGAGCAAGCACTCTCAGCCACCTTGAGATGCTGCACGACATCCTGGACAGCTGGCCCAGCCACAGCCTCTTGTGCAGCACAGATTAATCAGATTTCACCAACCTTCTGCCCTCCTGCTCCAGCCCGACCCCACCACAACCCATTTCTTGCCTCCATCAAATCTGCTGCCCACAGGAGCCCTCACCAAGCCAAACGTGGTGGCATGATGCTGTGCTGCTCCTCCTTAAAAAGTAAAATAAAATAAAATAAGAATGCTTGTTATACTTCCATGGAAATTATCAGCAGGAATCTCAGGATGCTCAGCTCATTTATCTCCAATGAATTTCACCTCAATTGAGCAGGATGTTGCTCCCCACAGGACAGCATTCAGTTGTGTACTTTTACCAGCATGAACAGCCCAGCTTTCCCTTGTAAATGGCGTGAACATTCTCCTTAATTTATGTCCTACAAGAACTCATTTTTACCAACATTTATGCATCATAACACATCGCCCTCATCCTGCAAACTCTCAACACGGGCACAGCTCTGTGTATGCCTGAGATCTTCCTGGTTCCAATGAGCTTTTCAGCAGCAGCTTGCTGAAGAGGCTGAGGCTGTGCTTATGTTTTATGGATCTGGAAAAATTATTACATAGCAATAGGGTTCAAACAGGAGTCCCCAGATCCATCAGATGTTTGACTTGCTTGGTACATGCCGTCTAAAATGGAAACGGGATGGGAAACATAATAAAATGTAATAAAAATGTCTATAAACATTTCGGGTTATTGAAAAGAATCTCTCTTTGTAAGTTCCCAAACTTTTGAAATCATGAACATGTATTCTCACAAAGCCAGACTGAGAAGTAGTCATATTCAATTTAAATTTGCATTGTTCCAATTACACCTACAAAATACACGTGACATTTGCATGTATAAAATACATTATTTCACTGTAAAATGTACTTTTATATAATTTAAATTAAATTTAAAATTAAAGTCATACTAAAATTAAATGGGTTTTTTTTGCCATATGTATTTAAGGCACATTCTATGCTCATCCTGTGCTACCAAAGAATATAAAAATAAAGTTAATATTGAAGTCATGGAGGTATTTTTTCTCTTTTAGTTTTTTTTTTTTTTTCTGTTTGCTTTTTTTTTTGGTTTTGTTTTTTCTGGGGTTTTTTTGGGGTTTTTTTTTTGGTTTTTTGCATTTTGGGTTTTTTTGTTTGCTTTTTTGGGGTGTTTTTGGGTTTTTTTTGGGTTTTTTTTTGTTTTGTTTTTTGCTTTTTGGGGTTTTTTGTTTGTTTTTTGGGGGTTTTTTGGTTTTTTGTTTTTTGGGGTTTTTTTGTTTTTTGTTTTTTTGCCTTTTTTAAAAATCAGCTGGATTTTTAGACATCTTTTTAACACCACTGTGGCACTGTGGAGGTGACATGAGCATGGTGTGGATCTGTCCAGAGGGAAAGCCCATCACCCCTCCAGGAGAATGGCAGTGATGGCTCAGCTGCACAAAGCCACCCCCTGTGACAGCAAAGAGGCCATGGGGAAGGCAGGCACAGAGTCCCCACTGTCCCCAGCCCACACCAGGGCTCCTCCAGAGCACCAACCACCCTCTCCCCACCTCCCTTCCTGCTCTCCCCCCACTCCCAGCCCTCCTTCCCCTTCCCTCTCTCTCCCTTTCACTCTCCCACCACAGCTGGTTAAAATTACGCTGGAATTTTGTTTTTCTGTCAAGAGAATTTGGACCTGGTAAATCCCTCCCAGCCATTCCAGTGGCCTCCCAGTGAACATCCAGGCTGGATGTAACGCACGTGATTTAAGAAAGGTGCTGCTGGAGCTATTTCCAGGCACGTTCAAAACATGGGGCTGGGGGCAGCCAGGAGGGGCTCCTGGGGCTCACAGACACCAGGGAGGGATGGCAGGGGCTCCACATGAGGAATGGGCAGGAGGAGGAGGAGAAGGATGAAGGCATGGCCTGTCAGCTGGACCAGCTCACCTTGCAAAGATGATGCAAAGCAACAAAAAAAAATAAATTATAGCAGAACACAAAAAAAATAATATCAGTCTTGGAAAAACCCCAGCCCTTTTGTCTGGAGAGATCACAGGAGCAAACAAGAGGGAGCTGTGGCACAGGAGGAAAAGGACACGTCCTTGGCTAACCTGGAGACGTGGTTACAACGCATGAGAATAAACCAAGGCTCCAGTCATGTACCTGCACACCAGGGCTCCTGCCTGGCACACTGGGGGGGATCCCAGTTTACACCTGGGGGGCCACCAGTTCTCAGTGGTGTTTGAGTGCCTCGGGCTGGCACAGCTCTGCTCAGCTCTGAGTACCTGGGCTGGTGGGTGGGTGTGGGAACCCAGGACATCCCTCTGGCTGTCCAGGATGGCTCAGAGACGCTGGCACACAGCCCAAAACACCTGTGGGTTTGATTATGACCCATGGAGCAAGTTACCAACCTTAGATGAAGATCAGCAAGCCACAAGAGTTTAGGTAGAATAATAGTGAAGTTATCATGGGGTGGAAAAGTAGATTTTGGGGTTTTTGGTATGGGGGTTCAGGGGGCAAGATGGAGGGATCTGGGCATATCCAGACTTTCTCCTTCTTCTTCTTGGCCTCCATCTCCTGCTGTGATGGTGGCACTTTTGGATTGGTTTAGAGTAGAAGCTCACTGTCTAACATAGGTGATAGTTATTGGAAAGTAATTGTGAACATTGTAGTTTTTAGTATAAAGACATAACACTGCCCTGGGGGCAGGCAGAGTACCTGGAACTGTCCTGCTGAATGGACCTCAGCAGGGCAGGAGAAAATTTTTTGAATATAACACACAATAAACAACCTTGAGACTGAGAAATGAAGAGCCCTGACTCCTTCTTTGAGTGCCGGGCTGGGAAAAGAGACTTTGGAACTTTTCTCGAGGTCACTCTGAGCAGCTAGAGATCCAGACAGGTAGAGGGATCTGGCAAGGATGGGGTCATGTCCAAGCCTGAGAGCCTCCCCTGCTCTGCAGCTTTGCTGGGAACTCAAACAACCCCAAAAATGGTGTCCCACCTCCAGCATCATCCCCAAGAATCTCCCAAGAGACCAGGCAGCAGTTATGAGAAGGATTAGTTAGGAATTTGAGGTCAAAACTAACTGCACAGCAAAGCAGTCCTTCTGTTAAAAGTAATAGGTTTAGAATTAGACATACAAGTCAAAGAAACCTTGGGTTGGGGGAAAAAAAGCGAGGCAATCCCTCTGGAAGCATTGAAACTGCCCTATTATGACATTTTTGGAATGGAACAATGCTATTTGAGCTTTCAAAATTACTTTTTTTTAAAGACAATCACCAATGGTTAAAAATACTAAGTTTTTAATATGTCAGGAAGAGAAAAAATCTTTTTGCTTTTGCTCAACAAAACCTCTAAATTAGCCCTAAGTGGGTTTTATGAGTGAGCAAGGATGGGAGGTAGGGGCTGTAAAGGGCAGATTTTATTTAATGGAATATTTAGAGTTATTTTAGAAGGCAAGAAAGGGAACTGTTCCTTTTGCTCATAATTAAATACATTAATGTTGTGCATGTATACACATGTATATATCCATAAACACCTCTTTCCAGACTCAACATCCAGGCCCTCCCCAGGTTTAATTAATACCTGGTTGTGCTGGGCATGCAGACACGATCCCTGTCCTGGACAGTTCCTGATCCCAATAGAACAAACCAAAAGATGAATTAGGATCTAAGGGCAAAGCAACAGCTTCAACCTCCTCAAAAGGCTCAGCAGCAGACCTGCAAGCAGAATCCAAGGAGCTCTGGGTATCACTCAGTGCATTATGCACTTGGCCGAGTGCGTGGAGGAAAAGCTATTTATAAGGTGATGACTGAACAGCTGAAATGGGCTGGGCTGGATGTGAGCATGGAAGAGAGGAGAGAGATGGGCTGTGCGTGTGTGCGTGCCCACAGGCACGTCCATGCCCACCTCCAGCAGCCACCTCTGAAATCACCCACAGGAGGTGCAAAGAAAAGAATGAAAATCAAAGGCTGAACTTGGTCCCAGTCCATATTCCTCCTCCCGTCACCCCAAACACGGCAATAAAAATGGTAAATTAACTTTAAGGTATATTTTTTTTTCCTCTTGGTCTTCTCTAAGATGATATGAGAATGTTTTATATATAATCTAGATTTATGGTCTTTTGTTTTTCAGTTAAATGCAGGGTTATGAAAGGAAAAGAAGTCATGTTTTGGTCATAAATAGAAAACAAGCAAACAGAAAATCATTTAGATATTAATATTGCAAACCTGACGCCTGCATTTTTATGTATATATAAATATGTATTCACACACACAAAAAAGATATAGAACCAAACCCCATGCTTATACATCATGTTTATACACTACATCTAAGTGTACTTATAGTGAATTCACTTACTGACTTTTTTTTTGGTGCTTGAAAACATGCCAGTAAAAAGCCAAAATGTCAGTAAACACAGTGGATGTCGTCACTGTTTTCCCACTTCAGGTTGGTTTCCCTGGTGTACAAAGGTCAGCTCCAGCTCCAGCATAAATTATTGCTGCCTATTTGACTCATAATAACATATCCAAATAATAACCAACACATGCTGGATGCTTTATGGATGAATAATCCCTATCCCAAAGAACTGGCAATTTAAACAGTTTAGATGTAGCGAAACTGGGAGAAAAGTCGCATTGCCCAGGTTGTGTGGCCAGGGGCAGAGTAACTCCTGTGCTCAGAGCAAGCCTCCAGGACTGGGCAGCACTTCCACATCTGCCCTTGATGGAATCAAGGCAGGAGGAGTACCTGGGACATGTTCAAGATGGAAAAACCTCCGCTAAAACCCAGGAAATCTTTGGGTGCTTTCCTTTGAAGCGGAGCTGTCGCGGGCTTTGGGACGCCCAGGCGGGTGTAGAGGCATAGAGTGAGCGCCAACGGATGGGACACTGCCTTTCCTTGCCTTTCCAGGATGGGGTCTGACTGCCACCCACCTGTACGAGCCTAAATGAGGGATGCAGGACTCCAGGCAGCTCTCCAAAATGCAGTTTATTCCATCCAAGAGGTTACAGCAGTCCAGGGTGGTGGGTGACAGAGCTGTGCCCACAGCTGTCAGCTCCAGCTGCAGGCAGGCCTGGAGACCCTTTGGGTTTGGTTACAATGCATTATAGACTTTTCTTTGCTGAGCATCTTCATACAGCAGAACCAATCTATACCTTAACTATTATCTGTAGCCCATCATAACTACTGTAATTACCATATTCATGTTACTGTTCTCCAATCACTAAAAGTCAGTACATTACAGTTTCAGCTAGAAGTTGTTTTTAAGTTTTCTTGCAGTGGAATATTCTGATACCTTTCTTCTACTTGCAACTTTGATGACTTGTTTGCCTGTGCTCTCTTTCTGCTTGGTAAAACATCTTCTTGTTTGGGGTGGGTTTATCCTTTGCTCTAAGCCATAAAAACCCCTTCTAACTCACACACCCTTTGCCTCCTTGGTTATCCAATGAGACTGGCTCAGCAATTCATTTCTTCTATATCAAAACTTGCTTCCATCTCTATTCCTTCATCAGACTCTACATTTAAAAATCTTTCAGCTAAGCACACATATCTGTGAGACTTTCTTGTCAAACTTTCATCCTTCCCAACATCCACCCCTGCCCTACAGGATCTCCTCTAGATGAACACATCTGAGACCCTCCAGCCTCCACGATTCCCCGCACGTGACGAGCACGAGCAGGAACGTGGGGCTGTCCCTGTGAGCACATCCTCCTCCTCCTCCTCCTCTGCTGCTGGCTCTGTCCCTGACATGTAAATAATGACATCCCATTTCCACGGCTCTCCAGCCTATTACGCTGCTCCCTGGACCTTGCCTCCCATCCGAGCAGAAAACCTGCGTCCCTGCATGACCCTCCTGGTGCAGCCAAAGCAAACCAACGTGCTATATTTGTTTTTCAAGACCTGGCCAGGAACGATTCCCGTAAGGCTCAGCCTGGCTTAATGGAGCTGTGTCTGTGCTCTGCCTCTAAGCCTGCTCTTGGCCACAGGGCTGGAGCTGCTGGCTCGGGCAGGACGCAGAGGGGTTTGCTGAAGGTAACAAAGTGAGGAGTGATGGCAGAAAGGGATGGTGGGGCAGCAGGGGAGGAAGGAGACAGGACACACAAGGGAAAACGAGGGAGGAGCAGACAGAGGGTGCTCCCAACCTTCCCAAAGTATTGTGGGTGTTCAAGACAAACTTGGCTGGGCAGTGTCTTTGCAGCAAGGAACAAGCACAGTGAGAGGACAGTGAGGTTGTATGAGCTGTCACCAGGAGCTACTCACAACCTGTGTCACACCACCACATTCATCCCCTCCAGCCTCTTGCTTGACCACAGCAGCCAGGGTGTTTTTCTTGGAGAGAGATGCTGCTCCCCACTTGTTTCATTTACCCCAAAGAATGATATTCTGACACAAACATGATGATGTAAATCTTGCCCTAAAATAGACACATGAGATGCTGAACTTTTTTCCATCATACTAAAGCCCTGCCTTCCATTCTTGTGAAGCCTCTTGCCACCCTCCATGAGTACCTGCTTTATTGCAGAATATCTGCAGTACAAAGAGTCCTGCATATCACCAGAGCACCCATTCAGAGCCCCCATACATAGACAGTCCTGGTAGCAGGGCACAGAGAGACTTATTTTTCCAGAAGACTCCTTTTGCCAGCAGGATTTCCTCACCAGGGGCACTCACACATCAGAGGAACAAGCAGGTCTGTCCAACCAATGATGTTTGCAGCAGTAAGATGTTAATTAGGGAGGTTCATAGCAAGTCCTGCTAATTGCATCAGTGAAGTGCAAGTGTCCCATACACTGTCCTGTGAGGACACCCAGACACTTGTCCACTCCCCATGGTGTGCCCAGACCCTGCACACCAGAGCAGAGCAAAGGTTGAGGCTGTGGAGTCTCCCTCACTGGGGATTTTCCAGAACCATTTGGACACAATCCTGTGCCATGTGATCTGGGAAGGCTGTGTGTGAGCAGGGAGGTGGGACCAGCTGATCCAATGCGGTCACTTCCAACATGACCCACTCTGTGATTCTGTAAAGGAGTTATACCAGGCTCAGCACACAAACCCAAGTGGTTCCGCTGCTGCCAGACAGGAAAAGCTTCAGAGAGGATGAGGACAGCATGGCTATTGGACCCAGATCTCCTGCTTAGTGTTGAAATATGTCCAGAGCAAAGCAGGAGAAAGGAGAGATTGAATCTAGAAAGCTTGGCTTAAGAGCCAGACCAGGAGCTGAGCTCACTCATAGTTTGGATGTATTCAATTGGGAAAAGATTCAGCTCCTTAGGAAGGGAATGGCCATGAAGTTTGGACCCAAAACTAAACTCCTACTGAGTTTCTACTGCTGGCTTTCTGCTGGCACCCATCCTATGAGGAAGCACCCATTGCTGATGGCAGGTGGGACCTCCATACTCCCACTGCAGCCTTCCCAAACTGCAACCACTCCAACACACTTCATGCTCAGGACATGGGAGAGTAACTAGATGCCTTTGAAACTCTGTGGCCAGCATCACTTTGTGTTCTGTGAACAAGGACCCTCTGAGCCCAGGAGAGGGAAAGGCACGAAGAAAGGCAAGGCAGGACAGGACAGGAAAATGCAAGGCAGGACAGGGAAAAGCAAGGCAGGACAGGGGGAAGCAAGGCAGGGCAGGACAGGGAAAGGCAAGGCAGGACAGGGAAAGGTAAGGGAGGACAGGGGGAAGCAAGGCAGGGCAGGACAGGGAAAGGCAAGGCAGGACAGGGGGAAGCAAGGCAGGGCAGGACAGGGAAAGGCAAGGCAGGACAAGGAAAATCAAAGCAGAACAGGGAAAGGCAAGGCAGGACAGGAAATGCAAAGCAGGACAGGGAAAGGAAAGGAAAGGAAAGGAAAGGAAAGGAAAGGAAAGGAAAGGAAAGGAAAGGAAAGGAAAGGAAAGGAAAGGAAAGGAAAGGAAAGGAAAGGAAAGGAAAGGAAAGGAAAGGAAAGGAAAGGAAAGGAAAGGAAAGGAAAGGAAGGGAAGGGAAGGAAGGGAAGGGAAGGGAAGGGAAGGGAAGGGAAGGGAAGGGAAGGGAAGGGAAGGGAAGGGAAGGGAAGGGAAGGGAAGGGAAGGAGGAAGGGAAGGGAAGGGAAGGGAAGGGAAGGGAAGGGAAGGGAGAGGGAAGGGAAGGGAAGGGAAGGGAAGGGAAGGGAAGGGAAGGGAAGGGAAGGGAAGGGAAGGGAAGGGAAAGGAAGGAAAGGAAAGGAAAGAAAGGAAAGGAAAGGAAAGGAAAAGGAAAGGAAAGGAAAGGAAAGGAAAGGAAAGGAAAGGAAAGGAAAGGAAAGGAAAGGAAAGGAAAGGAAAGGAAAGGAAAGGAAAGGAAAGGAAAGGCAGGACAGAGAAAGGTGAACAAGGCAAGGTAAGGCAAGGAAGGACAGGGAAAGGTAAAGCAAGGCAGGACAGGGAAAGGTAAGGCAGGGCAGAGAAAGGCAAGGCAAGGCAGGGGAAGGTGAGGCAAGGCAGGACAGGGAAAGACGAGGCGAGGAGCACGCAGGGAATGGCAGGGCTGGGGCTGCCTGAGTGCAGAGCGACCCAGACGGGGCCCCCTTGGCTTCCCAGCCAAGGCAGGACGGAGCAGCCCAGCTGCTCGGGCTTGGCTTCCCCTTGCATGGCAGCTAGGGGGGAGAGCCAAGCTCAGGGAGCGTGTGCGTGCACAGGGGGCTGCAAGCGCCCTCCCCTCCAACATTCCCTCAGCTTGGGGGGAAAAAAAAAGGGAATAAGGAATTAGTAATTAGAAGGTGAAATCAGGACATAAAAGAAGCAGAAAATTGTCTCAAAGGGTGCTTTTTCTTTTTAAAGGTTTCACCAAGATTTTTGCTTTTCCCCAGGGTGTCCTTTGCAAATCAGGCCTCACTGCAAAGGCTATTGGATATGACTCTGACGTCAGCAGGGAAAAGGTCCCCAGACTCTCATTAGAAAGGGGAAGGAAAAAAAAGTCTATCCTTTTTAAAATTTTTTTTCCCCTGACCAATTTAACCTTTTCAGAACAATAAACAGAGTGGTTACAGGATGAAACCAACAAGCAAAAGGGTCGTGTGCTTTGCTGCCTGGAGACAAGAGAAGGTGGTGGTGGTGAATGCCAAGGGCTTGAGCTGGCACTGCAGCTGGGCAGCCTGTGCTCCCCATCCTGGCTGGCTCAGCACCCAGGGGCCCCTGGGCAGCAGCACTGTGCCCACAAACAGGGGTGCTTTTAACCCTGTGCTAGTCTGGGAACTCAAAATTCATCACCTGAGCCAGGTTTGGCATGAGAAAGGAGTCCTGTGAGACCATGGGATACAGGGACAGCTGCCTTGGATGGGGACAGAGAGCAGACAGTGCACCCAGGGATGGCTTTTGTTCCTGAGCCTGCTGCTGACACTGCCACAGTGACAGAAAACAGTGAGCAGGGTGAAAACTTGTTCTGCATTGCCCCCAGTGTGAGGGGACAAAGTGAATTACTGTAACCCCATCTTGCTGAAGGGACTCCATGGGTGAAGTCCTGCAGCAGTTCCTCAAATGCCCTTGCAGACCTCCCACCCATTTTGGAGAATGCTTGGAGGTCAAGGTTTTGCATAATCCTTGCACACAGGTTGTCTACAGGAGAAATGTAGGGTTTATCAGCAGCTGCTCACTGGAAAAATAAAGCATCAGTGTTCAGAGCCCTTGGTTTCCATTTTGGGGGAGGATGGAGGTGTGAACGAGGCCCTAAGGGGCCATGCTGAGTCAGGAGCTGTCCCAGCCATAGAGATGTGTCCAAGTCTCTGGAAAATAAGATATTTAAGCTTTAAGATGGTGAAGGGTCATACCTAAATGAAACAACCTTTTCCAAATTATAAAGACGAGGCTTGTTGCTGTGCAGTACATGGGACTGTGCTGATGGAGCCTGGGACACACAGGGTGGGCAGCAGCCCAGGGGGAATATTTGCTCATCCCATGTTATTTTGGGCTTGATTTTCCCAGCCTGGGGTGGGCAGATGCTGCTGAGCAGACCTGACAGGGGCTCCTTGAGAGAACTGGGCTGGTGCCCTTTTGCAGGAAGTGGAGTTAAAAATCACCTTGAGGAAAAAGACACTGTGAGTGGCAGATCCAGCTGATGGAGAGGGGAGGACCAAAGGGCTGGGCAGCTTCTCCAGCCTTCCCCTTCTATCTGGAGCCATGCTGAACCTCCCTGCTCCCCACCCCTTCTATGGGTTTGTTCTCCTGGGGATTTCTGCATGGTTTCCCTCTCCTCTTTCTGGGCACCCTGAGCAGCCTCTTCCTTTGGCCCTGCACCTTTTTCATGCTCTCCATGGAGTGGAGGAGACACCTCCACACCTGGCACAGGGGGACTCGGCTTTAAACAGAGCCTAAAGCCACAGCACCCCATCCCACTCAAGGAGTTTTTCCTGGTCCCCACTGCACTGCAGGGATGCACAGCCCTTCTCCCTGCACAGGTCTGTGATGGTGTTCACAGGGGTTCTTGGATGAGGGAAGAGATGAGGATCTGACTCCATGTTTCAGAAGGTTTGATTTATTATTTTATGATATATATTATATTAAAACTATACTAAAAGAATAGAGGAAAGGATTTCATCAGAAGGCTAGCTAACAATAGGATAGGAAAGAATGATAACAAAGGCTCTGTCAGACTCTGTGTCTGATCCAGCTGACTGTGATTGGCCACTAATTAGAAGCAACCAACATGGACCAATCATAGATGCACCTGTTGCATTCCACAGCAGCAGATAATCATTGTTTACATTTTGTTCCTGAGGCCTCCCAGCTTCTCAGGAGGAAAAATCCTAAGGAAAGGATTTTTCATGAAAGATGTCTGTGGCACAGGTCCTGCACTGTAGGGATGCACAGCCCTTCTCCCTGCTGCCAGTGATGGAACCACAGCTGGACACCAGTTGCCCCAGTTCAGCTGTGCTGGTGAGAGACAGGGCAGGGGCTTTGGCCAGCTCTCCAGCCAGGCAGGTCCCTGCAGGGTGGGAAGGGACGAGCACTCTCTCTGCCTGGCTGGCCCCAGGCTTGGCTTGCCTGTGCTGGGGTGGGTGTGCAGACAGGGCTCTTCCCTGTCCCTTCTCCTTTCCATTTTGCACTTCACTGTCCAGGGCAGTGAATGTGGACCCCATCAGCCCAGAAAGCTGGGGTTGGTTTCCCATTGCTCCCCTGTCATTCACACCATCATGTCTGTCCTGTGGCACTGCCCAGGTGGAAGCCTCAGCCCTTCCCTGAGGTTTGATGGGCATGTGTTGATGGGACAAGCCCAGGATGGGTTGCAGGGACCTTTCTGGTACAGACAGGTGATAAACCCTGTGCAACAAGGCTGGAACCTCTCAGGTTGGGTCCAGTGCATTTTCTCAGCTGACACTGAACACACAATGGGGTGGAGCTCATCAGCAGTGGATAGGGAAAGCAGTCCTGTTATTTTTGGGATTAGGATGCAATCTCCTCAATTGCCTGCCTCTGGCACAGTCCCTCCTGCCCTGGCCATGGCTCAGGACTTTCTCAAACCCCACAAAGCATCTAAAGGTGCTGAACCTTGTCAAAGGAGAGGGGGCAGAAAACAACTGGAGATTCCCAGCTTCTTTTGCTCACCTGGCCTCAATCCTTCACCTTTGCAGACATTCATGCCAGCTTCCCCTGAGCTCCATTCTCTCCGTTCAGTTCCCCATCCTGGCCAAGCCCCCAGCCCAGCAAGGCCAGCCTGACTCACACATCACCTTGATTTTACCCCAAAGAGGCTCATGGGGGGGATGCCCACCTCCCAGCCCCAAAAGCAGCTTTGTGTTGTACAGGATAATCCTGGGGGGTGGTGATAAAAATCTCCTCATCCCCATGGAAATTGAGCCATGTTCCTCACATACCTCCACTAATTCAATTTTACACTGTGTGAATAGACCTGCCAAACCTTCATTTTTCTTTCTTCTTGAGAAGTTCATATCAGAGGGGTGCAGTGGGCAGAGGAGAGGGGGCATGAGGGAGGGGGGGGGATCTCTCCTGCCTCTCCTGAACCTGATCTCAGCAAGAAATGGCCATGCTTGGTATTCTCCAGGCATGTTCATTACTCTCTTTTCAAAACATGTGGCTGGGTATGAAGGGGAAGAGAAGTCTGGAGTAAATATGCAATTGCTTGGAAACACCTGGGGCAGGAGGCAGTGGATCTTGGATTTAGGTGAAAATAAGAGACAAGAGCATCTGGAAAGCATCCACTGCAGTTCTGCTATCATAGCTTAGCCTGGTGTGCACCACAGCTTGCCTCACTGTTAGTCTACACTTCAGAGACGTCCCAGTTGGGACTCCCAGCCCCAGCACACCCTCCTGGTGCCCTCTCCTGTGCCAGGGCTCCCTCAGCATACCTTGGCCCTGCCAGGACCTCATCAGCATTTATCCAGGGTCCCAGATCAGCATCTTATGAGAGAATCATAGGCTGGTTGGGGTTGGAAGAGACCTTAAAGCTCCACTTGTTCCCACCCCCTTCTTGGGACACCTTCCACTATCCCAGGGTGCTACAAGCCCCATCCAACCTGTCCTTGAACACGTGCAGGGATGGGGCAGCCACAGCTTCTCTGGGCAACCCGTGCCAGGGCCTCACCACCCTCAAAGGGAAGAATTTTTTCCAAAGATTTAATCTAACCTCTCCCTTCAGTAAGGGCACTTGTGGCTTTGGCACACCAGTGCTGTGAGTGGCAGGAACCTGGATAAGGACAATGCTAGGGAGCAAAAATATGCTGCAAAAAGTCCCCATGATCTTCTGGATCTCCTGGAGGGCTCCCTGGGTTTGCATCTGCACTAGCAGATGTTTTTAGCACCTGCAACAGCATCTGCAGCTAAATGGCTCTGCAAAACCCTGATGGATCGTGTGACATCTGACACAGCACAGGGACTGGGTACAAGAAATCCAAAAAGGTGCCTTTACATAGAGATGATCTTTTAAAGCCCATGCAAGACCCATATTCAGAGAATACACACAGGGAAAGTGCTGGCTCCACATCCCTGAGTCTGCCAGGAGATTTTCTGGTGGGCAGATAACTGTACAAGCAAATCCATTTTCACAGGAGATTTGGTTTGGAGCTCTGGGTCTTGTCCAGCACCAGGGCTGGCACTGCAGAACAGATGGAAGCGAGCTGCTGAGCCATCAGCCTGAAAGTCCCAGCCTCTGACTGCAGCTGGGACTCTGAGTAACCTGGTCCAGTGGAAGGTGTCCCTGCCCATGGCTGGGGCTGGGAAAATGGGATCTCCAAGGTCTCTTCCAACCCAAACCATTCCATGATTCTGTGGTTCCTCACAAGCCCCTCAGGTGGGATTTCCTGCAGGTAGCACAAGAAGGGAGGTCAGTATGGAGAGCCAAGGGCAGGCGCTCAGTTTCCAAAGGAAGTCTGATTTTGAGCCCTTTCAGAAGCTTATCCCAAATGGAACATGGATTGATCAGTTCCATCGGTGCCAAATGCAACTGTTCTACTGAACCTGGGAAAATGTGAAGCAAGGGTTCAAACACCAAGACTGATAAAATTACTAAAGAGGGTGTGCAATCTTCTGGATTTCCCAGCCATCAGAGATGAGAGGCAGGAAAAGGAGGAAATTTGGATTATAGTAGGTAAATAGAATCATGGAATGGAAGAGACCTTAGAGATCATCTTGTTCAAACCCCTGCCATGGGCAGGGACACCTTCCACCAGACCAGGCTACTCAGAATCCCATCCAGCCTGGTTCTGAGCACTTCCTGGAGTCTGAAGTCTACGGTTTATTGCATATAAAAACATAGAAAATATGGAATTCAGTAATGCTTGCAGGATTAAAAAAAATTTATATATATATGTATATGAAAAAACCTGATAAGATTCAATAGGCACAAAAAGACTAAACCTGAGGGCATTTTACATTTTATTATTTTACATATTACTGAAGCTTTGATGTATTTCATACTTCCAAACAGCCTACACTAAGTAGTTGTAATATCTACAGCCTCTGATGGCTACTTGAAATGCAAATTAACAACATATTCCAGTCTGATTTAACTTTCACATTGAATAACTCATGTTTTTTGGCTTTTTTTTCCCTTCTCTCTGCCCTTTTTTCCTAATTTTGTTGTGAGATTACCCACTAGTTTTCTTTTAAACCTTAAATTACTCTCATGCTTTCCCTACATTAGTTCCACACTGAAGCTATTTGTTTGGGATTAGTTATACTTACCTAACTGGAGGGGTGCAGAGAGGATTACTGGGAGTTTGCAGAGGGCTCTGGCAGTGGAAAGCACTATCTAAATGCTAAGTATTATGAAGTGAGATGAGCTATTTACTGACCCCCATTGGTAATATCTCCACCTCCAAATTGGACACAGAACTTGAAAGAGCAGAATCCTTTTTTTGGAGAGACAAATAGTGACAGAAGGCCAAGGCAAGGTCCACAAATAGAAGAAATCCTAAAACATCACTTAAGGTCAAAAAAGGGCTGCGTTTATGAATAAGCACCAGGATCCAGAGCAGGACAGGGAGGCTGCAGAGGGGCAGAAGATGAACCCACACCTTGTGGAACCTTCTCTCCAGCTTTTCCCCATCATCATCACGCAAACCAAGCACCCAAACAGCTCCTCTGGCAACAACCTGCAGCCTGGCTCTTAAACAGAGACAGACTGAGCTCCTGTTCTTTACAAAGAGGAGTTTTACTGATGCAATGTGACCTTTTCCTGGGCAGTGGTATCGACTGTTTCATCCTGCAGGTCCCAGGAGAGATTGGGGTCTTGTTGGGAGAGGTTTTATGTGCATACATATGAGCAGACACTCCTGCCTCAGGGAGCTGGACTCAGTGATTCTTATGGGTCCCTTCCAACCTGAAATATTCTGTGAAATACTGTGACCATCACAGCTCAGACACAGAAGGCAAAAATAATTTAAAAAAAAAAAATTCAACCCATGTCTTCAACAAATTTACCTCAATGGTATTTATTGAGGTGGGAGGGATAAGGGGAACGTGGCCTTTTTCCTCAGCACAGACCCTGCACCTTGAGCTGAACCTTTCCCAGTCACAGCCTGGAGAATCCAGAGAGGTGGAGGAATGAGGGAGAAGGGCACAAGGATGAAGAGAAAAATGGTTCTGTGTACACATGGAAGGTTTGGGAGAAAGCTTTGAGAGAGCATGATGAGAAGATGGGGACAGTGAGAGGATCCTTGTTGTGGAACAGATTAATTTGAAAGTGTTGAGAAGAAACTCAGAAATATTAAAGAGGTCAATTTCCAAGAGGAGAAGGGATGGACTGACATTATAGGGTTGAGTGGTGGAGCTCTGATCAGCCTGGTCGAGCTGAAGATGTCCCTGCTCACTTCAGGGGAATTGGGCTACATGGTCTGTGAAGGTCCCCTACAACTCAAACCATTCCATGATCCTAATACAGGCTCTGGAGTGGGATTCTTCCCCCAGAAAACAGCCCCAAGCTCTCCTGTCCTCAATTCCTCATCTCCTGGCATGGGCAGATGGTGAACAGACAGTGAGAACCTCCATGGGGAGACAGCACCAGCCAGAGGGGTCTGATCATGTGTGAGGAGATAGGCAAAGTGAGCAGAGGGCTCACACCTCCCAAATGAGCCACTGGAGCATGAGGAGAGTGGGGGAATGGTGTTTGGGATTAGCTTCTGACTAACAGAGGACTATGTGTCCAAAAGCTAGCCCTTTTTCCCCATTTTCTTCTCTAGGTAGAACATTTGACCAAACAAAAGCTATAACCTTGAGTATTCCTGCAGAATGGAACTCAGCAGGACAAAGTCAGCACAGGCACCATAAGTACATCTTCACAGATGCAGCTTCCACCCCATGGCTGGACAGGACAGGACAGGAAATCCTCACCCACAAAACCAGTGGGAAAAAAGAGACAGCATCCTCCAGCCCCTACACTTCACCCACCAGGGACCAACACATCTATGTTGTCCTTTTCCCCAGCCACAATCATACCATGAATTTGATCTTGAGTTTTGTAACAGTCTGGGGTGCCGAGCATGCCATTCTTGACATAGCTGATGTTTGTGAAAGAAAGAAATGAAAAAAGGAATAAATAAGCAACATCCTGGCCGCAGACTGCGGCGGTTCCGTTGTGGTTGGCATTTACAGCCTACAGTGGCTGTGCTGAGGATGACAAACTGGGCTGGCCAGTGGTGCTGAGGGCAGGGCTGTGGGGTCACTGAAGGACTGGAGGGCACCCACCCTGCAGGGATCCCTCAGCATCACTGCAAACACTCACAGGCTCTGCAGTGGATGCCCAGGCTCTGTGGCTCATCACAGGGTAGGGTTGTGCTCACCCAGAAATTACTCTGAAAGCTGTGGGGTGAATTTGTGGGGGTAATGGCTCAGTTCAGCCTTTAATTCCCTCTGGCAGAGGTAAAGTCCTGTTAGCCTGGCCCTCCTGACCTACTCAATAACCTCAGGCAGCACCTCCACCACTCAGGCCATGGGCAAGGAGCTGCCCCACAGGGACCACCAGCCCCTATCAGACACTGCATGGAGGACTCTTGGGAAGCTCCCTCAATTATCCAGGAATCCAGACAAGCTCCTTAATTGGGAAAAGGCAATCTCTTGCTGATTGCTCCTAGGAACAGAGAGATCCCTCAGCATCACTGCAAACACTCACAGGCTCTGCAACGGGTGCCTTGGCTCTATGGCTCATCACAGGGGTGGGATGTGCTCACCCAGAAATTACTCTGAAAGCTGTGGGGTGAATTTGAAGGGGTAATGGCTCAGTTCAGCCTTTAATTCCCTCTGGCCAGTCCTGTTAGCCTGGCCCTCCTGACCTACTCAATAACCTCAGGTAGGCACCTCCACCACTCAGGCCATGGGCAAGGAGCTGCCCCACAGGGACCACCAGCCCCTATCACACCCATGGCACATCATGGAGGACTCTTGGGAAGCTCCCTCAATTATCCAGGAATCCAGACAAGCTCCCTAATTGGGAAAAGGCAATCTCTTGCTGATTGCTCCTACGAGCAGAGAGAAGGGGTATGGCTCCTCATTCTCTCTGCAAGCTTTAAGAGCATGCAAAAACCAGCATTTGCAAGATAATTTGGTGGTCACAGGGGACTGGGTTTTATTCCTCAATCGAAAACTGGCTATTAAACATCATTTAAAGAACAAAATAAAAATAAAACAGCAATTTCTTCTTTTATTCTCTCCCTATCATCATCATTAACTTTCTATCTGCGTAATATCCCTTTGCCAAGGATCTTCAACGGAGCAATAAAATTTTAGTACTTAAAGCCTATCAGTGCTCTGGAAGGGAGTATTCTCCTCATTTCAGAGAGAGGGAAACCAAGGCACAAAGAACTGAAATGACCTGCTCAAAGTCACACTGAAAATTATTAGTCGAGCCAGGAATAGATTCCCCAAGCCCCGAGCCCCGGGAGGCAGCGGCCCACAGGTATGCTGCTCTTACAGGCCAATTAGCTTTTATGGAAACGTTTAAGGAAACATTTCCTTTCACAGACTCTGCCTGCTAATTTACTCCCCAGCTTTGTCATCTGCTTCAGGGAAAATGTCTCAGTTTTAGGCTGCCATGGCTCCTTCCCTGCCTTGAGACAAATGTGCTTTCAGGCAGATCTGACAGCACAGAATGCCCCGCTACACGCTGCTTAGAAAGTGCTGGGAGAGGGTTTTTTTCTGTGGGTCCCTGCCTACTAATTAAGTGTGATTGCAGAGAGTTGGTCAAAGCAGAGGGCTCTGCACACAGACACAATGCTGGGGCTCAGGGTGCTGAGGCAGAATTTGCACCCTAGAACGCTGCTCTGGGCTTCAGCTCGTTCTCCACCCAAATCCTCACTATCCCAAGCCCTGCCTTTACAAAAAGAAGGGAAATTGAGGCAGGGGCAGAAGAGAGGAGGGCAGAAAGGATGGATGGCAGTGGGTGAGCTGGTGCAGCAGGAAAGCATCGCCTTGTTTGCTTTCCACGGCTCTCCGTGGAGAAACAGTTAATGGCTTGGGAGGTTTCCACCCTTCCAGGACAGAGCCTTTTCCTCCCCTTTCGAGTGCCCCCTGCCTTCCTCCTCCAGCGACTGGGAAGCTGTGACTGCTCTACACCGCTGACACCTCGGCTGCTCTGGAAACCCATGAACTGTTTGAGAAAGGTCAGCTGGCAGCCGCTGCATCCCTTCCCCTGCCTTCGCAGCCCGGAGGGCCTTGGGCAGTGCAGGAGCCCCCTCTGTAGGCAAACACCCACAGTTACCAGCTTATCCTGATCCTTGACATGTTTTTCTCCCCTTCTTTGTCCACCCTGACCCCTCTTAATCCACCCCAACCCAAGCCCCACCACGGGGCCAGAGGGACAGTGCGGTTGCAGAGCTTGGTGCCAGGTGAGGACCAGGGCTCTACACTTGATGTGGACTGAGGCTGGACATCCCACAGGACAGCAGATCTGCCATCAGAAGAGCTGATACCTCCCCAGCTCGCTGTGGCAAAATAAAATAAGCATGACCCTGTAGAGCACCAGGCTTCGGTGTGTTTCCCAGATCCTCTCTCCAGCCTCTCCTCCAAAGCCATCACCTATTTTTCTCTGGTTTCTTTCCAAACCCAGCTCCCCAGCACTGCACAAGCCCTTTCCCAGCCCCTTGGTGCTGTGGTGCACTTCTTCCCAGTACATCAGGAGGAGCTCATCTGCTCCTGGTGCTTCTCTCTCCTGTACCTCCCCATCCTAGCTCTGCACATCATCCAGGTGAAGCTCCCCACATCTGCTCCAAACCAGTCCTAAACCAAGTTTTGCCTCAAAACAACCCCATTTGGTCCATAACTTATGGTGTAAAATGCACCCTTAAGAACTCACGGACACCAGACTGGAAGTAGCAGAGGCAAAATTCCTGCCTGGATGTAAACAAGCTGCTTTCTTCCCAAAAGAGGAGCATTTGTAGGGGTGGGAGGTTTGCTGCTGAGTCAAGGTCTTCTGGCAGTCACTATCAGCCAATACTCCCACAAAAACTTGACCACAGCCTCTAAGAAAACTGTGAATTTGCCCGTGTTTACTGCTCTCTGTCCCCAGCAGTTACAGATCCTCCTCCCTGGAGATGCTCAGCCAGTGTTCACTGCATCCCTTCCCACACTGCCAAATCTGTCCCACCCTACCCTCAGCCCTACACCCAGAGTGTTTCCTGCAGCCTTGTAAGGATCTGCTAACCTACAGAATTATAGAATCATGGAATGGTTTGGGTTGAATGGGGCATTAAAAACCACTTTGTTCCAAACCCCTGCCATGGGCAAGGACAGCTTCCACTATCCCAGGATGCTCCAATCCCCATCCAATCTGGCCTTGGGCACTGCCAGGGATCCAGGGGCAGCCACAGCTTCTCTGGGTACCCTGCGCCAGGGCCTGCCCACCCTCATAGCCAAGAATTTCTCCCCAATATTCCTTCTAACCCTGAGCTCTGTCAGTTTGAAGCCATTCCCCTTTGTCCAGTTATTCCCAGCCCATATCCAAAGTCCCTCTCCAGCTCTCTTGGAGCCCCTTCAGGTACAGGAAGGGCCCTGGAACTTTCTCCTCTCCAGGCTGAACAACCCCAGCTCTCTGTTTCCACAGGACAGCAAGAACCCCTCATTTTTCATGGTCTCCAGTTGGGACAAACATCCTCTTACCCACCCCTGGCTCCCTCTCTCTGAAGCCTGAAATGTGCTACTGCTCACATAGATGTGCCCCATGACAAATGTGGGGGGAAAAATTAGAAAAGAAGATGATGAAGACCCAAAGCCAAGTTGTAGGCACCTGAAATAACTTGATTTCTCTAGTGTTCTGGGAGCACTCCTTTCTGAGATGTAACATTTCTCATTTTCATTTGCAGAAGTTTCAGCGTGTAGCAAAAAATATCTCAGGCTCAGTAATGAGGCAAGAAATCGTGCTTACGTAGCTGAGCAAGTAACATCACTCAACTTTCCTGTCCTTGTGGTGGATGAAAAATGATTGGAGAATAAATTAATCCTAATAAATGCAGGATTCTGATCAGGCATACAAACCCAGCAATGTGTCTGCAGGATGAGCAATTGATGAAGTCATTGCTTCAAAGGTGCCTTGATGCAATTAGTCACCTGTAAAACATGCAGCAGAGGAGAAAATCCCACTCCTTTTGTTAAGGAGCAGGAAAATGCTCCACGTGTCCGAGTGATTTATGGGATACAGTGCAGCAAAATTAGAGTGTGAGGCAATTAGGGTCGTTCTCTTGGAGATAAAAGAGGGAGGGAGATGAGTGAAGGGATGGACAGGATGCAGAAGGGCCAGATGGAGGCACAATGCCAACACCACATTTCTGTGCTGCTGGTTTTTAACAGGGATTATTTCCCCCTTGCACAAGTCGTTGTGGGGGGGAGGAAATCAGGCTGCACATGTAAAATTGGTGCCACTGAGGATGAACCAAGTCATTAATCACCGGCGTGAGTATCCGTAATTAGAGCTGCCGGGAGTCACAGGAGCAAGAGCCAAAGGCTCTAACAGGATTATGGATAGATCTGGATTGTTTTATGACTGATATTTATTAGCAGATAAAAGGAACGTGCTTGAGGATGAGTGCAGGGGCAGGGGAGGAGGCATTTCCCATCCTGACCCTGCAGCTCAGCTTTTGCACCCACAGCTCTGTGTGCCCACCACTGGCCATTCAGAGAGGGAAAACTGATAAATCTCACCAGCTCCACTGTTCAGACTGGGAAACCGAGGCACTCAGCAGTAATGGCCAAAAATCATGTGTGGACTGTAAATGCAGAAGAGCCAGTTAAGAGCAAGGACTCCACATTTGTGCACTGTTAGCAGTTTCTGTGCTGGCTGCTCCCAAGCCCCAGAAGTTCCCCCTTTGGCTGAGGATTATGTTCAGATCTCAGCTCCGTGGGCAGAGCACCCTCCCTGCAGCACACACCATGGGCCCAGGGCTGGGAGTCAAGGGCAGCTGGCTGACCCAGAGTGGGGCTGGTCCCAGTGCAGCATTCCCATGGCCACTCCAGCTGTTTGCAGCTGGAGCACACAGCAGATGCTGAGCAGCCAACCCTCACACAGCTGCAGTGCCTGTCCAGCCACCCACCCCTGGCACTATCCCAGCAAACTGGTGGCTTTCCAGTGTCCCCTCCCCTATCACAGGCAGCATCTCTCTGGCTCATGCACTCCTCTCTCCAGCTCCCAAGAAGCCCTGACATGCCTTGCCTGCTCTGGGAACAGGAGGGAGCAGGCAGGCTGGGAGCTGGAGCCAGATGGAGCCAGCACTAAAAATCCTGGATTTTCCTCTCCCACCTTCCCTGGGAAGGGAATGCACAGCCACTCCTGAGGTCTGAGGGCTGCACACCCAATTTTAAGCATCTAGTGCTGCTCCTCTGAGCTCATCTGTGAGGATGTAAAAGGTCTGGGAAATAGCAAAGAAAGTCTCTTAATTTTAAAAAGGGGATGATGGGCTCATGCCTTTATCCCCAAAGGGAAGGGTGCTGAGATGGGACTGTGCTTACAGACACCATCTCACCCTCCTGAGGGTATCCAACAGGGGTCTTTCCACAGCCAAGTGAGGATGCTGAGGAGGAACAGCCACTGCACTTTGTCCCTAGAGGGTCTGGCACTCCCCAGGGCAGGCAGATGGGGTGGCCACGTCCTGTTCATGAAAGCTCAGCATCAAAGTGGGGCAGACAGGGTGGTTTCCTTGGTGCTGGGGGTAGCAATCGCTCCTGCTCACTGTGTCCCAGCAGGATGGACACATCCACCTGTGTTTGACACTCTCCATCTACCAGAACAACTCCAAGGCTTTCTACAGGAACTGTCAACTGAGATCTGAAAAAACCTGCAGCCAAAGAGTTGAACTTCTGGGGCTTGAGGGCAGCCAGCACAGTAACTGTTAATTGTACATGAATTGTGAGCCCTTGCTCTTCTGGATTTAGAGTCCACACATGATTTTTTGGCTCCAATTCCCTAATCTGAACAATGGAGTTGGTGAGACTTATTGACTTCCACAGACGACAGAACAGGATAAAGGAAAGCCAGGTATTATCTGTTGCACTGTACAAGCTCTCCTCTCACAGCCCAGCCTGCACTGCCCTCCTGAGTGTGCCACGAAGGGGCTGGTGGGGAATGGGGAGAAAATAATGCCTGTTAACACCTCAACATTCCCTGACTCCACCATCACCCCAGGCAGCTGTTCAGGGCACCAGGGAAACAGGAGGTGAGCCTCACCCAGCTGCACTGGGTATCTCTGGAGCTGAAATCCAGCTCTTCCCAGTGGGGGGAATCATCATACTGGGAAAGTGTTAGGACAGCCCAGCCAAGGATGGCAGCATGACTGCCATCCTTGTAGAACTAGAAGCCTGGCTGCTCTGTGGGAAGAGCCATTGCCATTCTCCAAGCTCCAGTGAGGTATTTCCCATCCCAGCCTCACCCTGTTTCATCAGGGTGAGTCATCAGACCACCATGGAAAACCTCAGGATCTTGCTTCTGCAGTCATGATCAGAAACATCCTTTATTAAATTAATGACCACCCCCTATCTGTCATCTCACTGCTAATAAAAAGAAATGAGGGCTGGAAGGAGAGTTGCAGACTGGTGCCTGGAGTCAGCCTTGTCTCTGCAGAACTTGTGCCCTGCTCCCAAACACAGGAGGAGAACACAGCAAGAACAGGAGGGGGATGTAACCCACAGAAACAACACAGCACAAATGTGGTGGGTGTCCCTTCTCTAGGACACCTTGGGATGCTGCTTCACTGCTTATTGGTGAGGAACCAGTGCAGGGTTCCTCACCAGTACAGCTCCAAAACACTTATTTGGCCACAGGGACAAGCTCATCCCACTGGCTCTGACTAGATCAACATGACACCCTTCCTCAAATACATCTCTCACATGGGACAGAGGGGCACATGCACTTAAATTCTCACTAAAGGATCCCCTCTGCATCAAACCCTTCCCCACTACTGGCACTACATGGGGCAGCAATGAGGAAGATCTTGGTCCAAATGACAGCACTCAGAGCACAAAGGTTTTGCTATCCCAAGGAAGCTGGGGACACAAAGCCCATTTGAAAACAGACTCCCTCTCCCCTGTGAATGAGCCCCAGCAGGTCAGCACCACCACCCCTCCCTTCTCCAGAGGAGAGGTCATGGTCCTGTCCTCTGGAAGAGCAGGATTACAGGGGTGGGAAGAGTTCACAGAGAGTGGCTCCCAGCAAAGCCCAAGCCAACCTGATGCTGAGATAAGATTGTTCCTTGACCCCACCATGCAGGGCCCATTAGAGGGAACCCAGCAGGGGAATGCTGCAGAGTATCCACCCTATCCCCCATAACCCAAACTAGCCAGAGCAGAATTTCCTATTATGTCTCCATAACCTAATCTGACCCCCTCCAGGGTCTCCAGATTAATATCTGGGAAACCTCACAAGCCCAATCACCCAATTACAGGGAGGAAAGGTTTATCCTATCTAAACAGCACAAAATGTAACCTAGACCCAGCTGTCCCCCTACTTCTAAGAGCCAGATCTCAATCCCTGGCAAGCTGAACAAACTGGGAAGGGGTCACAGGGGAGGTGGGGAGGGTCTCTCTTGTATCATATGAAACCTGCAGGAGGAGCAGATATTTTAATTGGTAAATCCCCTGACTCATGTTTAATCCCTCTCCATTTTTAGTGAACTTCCCTCACACTGGAACAACACAGGGAATAGATGACAGACCCCACCTTGAGCCACTGCCCAGCAAGAGGAGGCCCCATCAATTTGGGGAGCAGAGGACACACAGTGTGCCCAGCCCAGCCTGGCAGAGGCAGAGGGGAAGGGCTGGTGCCACCATGTGCCATTGAACAGGGATGTGCCTGAGGAATGGTGAAGGTTCGAGCAGAGTCAATGCTGGCAGGATAGAACCAAACACAATCACAGCACAGGACAACGCAACATCCCCAGAGCACCTCCTGTGCTGGGGCTGAGAGGTTTCAAGCAGAATGGGGTGTCCCAAGGCACTCTTTGTGCCTCTTTGGATCTCTTTTCTATCCTTATTTCCTTCCAGAGAAGCGTGGAGGGACCCTGCCTAACTTTCTGGATTGCATTTCAGCCATCTGACAGCACTGAATGCATGGGAAACATCACTGCAGCCAGAGCACTGGAAAGCAGACTCCCCATCCCATTCAGGACATCATCCCAGGCTCTGGCTAGAATGAGAGCAATATGCAAAATTTCCAGGAAGATCCTACCCTGGCAAAGAACCTTAGTTTGGGCGTCACTGAGAGCCCATCCAAAGGGAAGACCCAGATTCTCTGCTCAGTGAGAATGCCCAAGTTTCCTGCCTGAGTACCTTGTGTTGCATCCACAGATGCCCCAGAGCCTGTATTTTCCACATAGCTCAGGGCTGCATTGCCAAGCACCAGCTTTGCAAACACAGACTGAGCTTCCCTCCAAATTCCAGCCACAGTTTATTGATTAAAAAAGCCTGTCTAGTCAATAAAGGCTCCTATGAAAAAAGTTCCACTGCTCTGCACTCACATGCTGTTATCCGTCTGGCTGTGTTAGCAGCCTTGGCTTTTGATGCTTTCTGACAAGATGGATTTGTGGCCTTGACTTTTCCAGATCAGGAGGAACTTAATCCTAGAGGATAAAATTACAGACTAGTAAAAAAAACTCCACGGGCTGGCCTCATTAACTGCCATGTAAGAAGTTCAGAGGCTTCTCAGCTCGAAGGCAGCATCTACAGCTGTCCTTGAGGGAGAGGCAGGTCTGAGCAGACAGCACAAAGCCCTTGGCAAACACAGGTTTGCTCCTGAAGTGCATGACACACTCGTGGCACCAGCCAGGCTGCTCCATCCTCTGCAGACAGCAGGAAAAGGGCAGACGGTCCCAGGTCTCCACTTATAAAGTGATTTGGGAGAAAGCAAAGATAATGCCCAGTTCTGGCCAAAAGGTGTCTGGGCAGATAAAAATAAAAAAAGCCCTGGAACAACCATATAGAAATGTGAATTAATGAAATTTTTCAGCAACTGACTCAACCCTAATTGAGAGTTGAGAACCCTCCACCTCCCTTCTGCTTTCCAGGATACAAAAATGACACTGGTAGGTGGAAATAACTATAGCTGTCCCAGGGAGAGAGAAATCTGAGCTTCACAGCAAGGGTAATGGCCAAAATTAAGCACTTGCTTGTTTCTATTACACAACACATCCCAGGAAGCAGCTTCCAAAAACCTGACCTTCACTTCAAAGGCTTCTTTTTGAATCATCTCTCCTTCTGCTCACAAGTGAAGTGGATTCAGCACTCAAGAAGGGCACTCTGGGTGCTGAAAACACCTTTACCTATGTGTTAGCTGCAGAAGAGGCAGGGGCCATGCTCATGTGTTTGGACCTCAAGCTCCTACAGCTTCCTAAGGGCAGTGTCAGCTCCTCCTGCTGCTCTTTGTGCTGCCCAGTTTGTCAGTCAGCACTCTTAAAGATGACTGTGAGGCTCACAATGGGAGTGCAATGTGGTTGCATGGAGATTGCACTGACTCCTTTCTGACAGGAACAGCGTTTGCTCTGGCCAGACAGCCTTTTCTGCTCTCCTAGCCCAGGTTTTAAGGAGCAGTAGCAGCACAGCTTGCACACAAGAGGGTGTCTGGAAGAGCTGGTTGCCATAGCTATATCCATACATCCCCAGCCATCCAGACATGTCACAACTGTGAAGTTATTTATAAATAAGACACTCCCAAGCCTCAATTCAGAGCACAACTTGCAAGTGTACAAAACACTCAGCCTTCTGAGCTGACCTCTTTCTTTTATAGGCATGATGCTGAGCACAGGCTCCTCTGCAGAGCAGTCTGTGATGCCAGCATGGTGATGTGCACAGGTTTATAGAGCCATTCTCTGCCCTCCTGCACATCTTCCTGCCCTGTCTGGTGTCCAGACACCCTCCCAGGTTACCTGCTGGTTCTGCTCCACACCACACTCCTGTGTCTCCAGGGTCCCAGAACAGCAGAAGGCTCTGAGCCAGCAACCAGACTCTGCATTCTCCTGCTCTGAGGTCTCCAACAAGCTCACACTCAGCAGGCTGTGTTCCTGTTCTCCTTCCTTTGAGGGTTACAAGCTGTTCTGGGTGGGGGTTACTTCTTATGAACGTGGTCACTGCCCTGGCAAAAAGAGCAGCCAGGATCCCTTGACATCCTCAGAGTAAAATCCTGGGGGTCTCTGCTGAGACCTCACCTGTCCTGCCTGGACATGGCATCCCAAACCAGAAGCAGGTGAGCTGTTTACCTGTTTTTTGTATGCTTTGCTCAGTAAAAACCCCACAAGATCCCCAGCTATCCCAATTCAGCTGTCAGCACACACTGAGCTGTGAAGTACAGTCACAGACATCTTTTATGAAAAATCTTGGGTTTAGGATTTTTTTCTCTTGAGAATCTGGGAGGCCTCAGGAACAAAATGTAAACAATGGTTATCTGCTGCTGTGGAATGCAACAGGTGCATCTGTGATTGGTCTCATGTGCTTGTTTGTAATTAATGGCCAATCACAGTCAGCTGGCTCGACTCTCTGTCCAAGCCACAAGCCTTTGCTATCATTCTTTCCTATCTTATTCTTAGCTAGCCTTCTGATGAAATCCTTTCTTCTATTCTTTTAGTGTAGTTTTAATGTAATATATATCATAAAATAATAATCAGCCTTCTGAAACATGGAGTCAGATCCTCATTTCTTTCCTCATCCTCAGACCCCTGTGAACACGGTCACAAAGTACCACAGGAAAGGGGCAAAACCACAGAGTGGGAGCCAGCACAGAACAGGACAGAGGATGAAGGACTGAGAGAGGGGCAGAGCCTCCTAATCCTTCTGTGATTTGCCATCAGCAGCACAGAGCCAGCAGTGCATTGAGACAACACCTCATTCACACTCGCTGTCACCCTCAGCCATGGGAACAGCAGGTGATGTTTGTTCCTCTGCATCTCCCCAGCTGAACCCACTTCGATACTGAAGCACAGGCAGGAAGATTCATGCTCAAGGACACAGCTCTTGCCTGTGCCGTGCTCACACCCAGGGCTGCTCACCCCAGTGGTGGTGAAAGACTGGGGGATGCAGATTGGCTCAGAGCCTGAGGGTCCATGGAGGAGCGACCACAGGACAGGGCACAGAGCTGGGGGATCCAGGACCTGCACCTGTCTCTGCCCCTGCAGGTGAGCACTGCCCCATTCTGAGATTAATTCATGGCTCTTGTGACCTCAGGGAAGGAATTTTATCTCCTTGTCTTGTTTTGTCTCCTCCATTTGCAGACTAAAGGGGGAATCCATTCCTATGTCAGAGTGTGCAAGGTTTGACTTATCACCAGCAAAGTTCTTTGAGATACCCTCAAACCACCCCTTCCCCAGCCTCCCCATCATGCCCTGTGCAGGCACACGGCAGCTCCTCCAAATCCCCAGAGATGGGTTCAGAGACCCAGCAGCATCAGAGATGTGGGCACAAGGGGAAGAAAACTGCACCAGGGAGAGAACCTTGAGAAAGGGACTGAGAACATCACAGCAGCAACACAGCCCAACCCACAAACCCCAATCCATCACACAGCCAAGCCCAGCCCTTCCTCCTCCCCCAGACATCCCCCAAAATGTTCTAAAAACACATCCAAAGTGCTTTTTTACTTCTAAACCTTGCATTACACAAACTCACAGCAGCCTCCCCAAATGCAGGTGGGTCTGACCTCCCAGGTGGGCACCAGAGAAAGTCCAGGTGGTGTTAAACCAGGCATAGGTCTGCCTGTTCCCTCTTGAGGATTTCACCCTTCAGCTTTCAGACAAGGCCTCCCAGCTTAGCTCCCCAGCTCCCAACCCTAAAACCAGGGCAAGGATCCTTCTGTCTTCCAGGACAGGCTGGAAGATGAGAGCTGCACTCTCAGGTAAGGGGAGCTCAGCTGGTCCAGGGCCACAACAAGGAGAAGTGGTGACAGCCCAGGTGCCAAGTCTGGCAGATGCAAGGACACAGCCCAGCTTAGAGAATGGAGACATGAAAAGCACTTTGCATCACAGCCATGTTATCCCCTCATCCCTCCCCCTCATCCCCTTTGGAGCTTCTTAACTTCACAAACCTTCCTCCAGAGGAGTGTTGGAGTGACAGAAAACATTTTCCAAGCCTAATATCAGTTCCAGATGTTCACAGCCATTTCAGTTTGTACCTCACCCTGTAAAACACATTTCTCCCTCTCCCTCTCTCAAGTGCAGCGCCTGCTTGGTCCATGACATAATGCGCTGGCGGGCTGGCTGCACACACACACAGACCCACAGACACACAGACACACAGACACACACACACATGTGCGCCTCACGGCCTCTCCGAGAGCCCCACGTTCAAACAAAGAGCATCACTCAACTACAAAGCCATGGCACACATGGAGTTATGAGTAATTTCCACAAGTTTTAATAAACAGTTTGGGCTGTAATTGCTCCCCGCCTCCCCGGCTGGCTCCCGAGCGCGCTGGTGTTGAAAGCGTGGTTTGTTTCACACACAAGTTCACCTCCTCTCTGCCTCAGATGGGCCAAGGGCTGTGTTTTTCTAAGCCTCCTAAAAACCCTCATGCAGCTGAGGGCACCCGAGCCACGCAGGCTCCCTGTCCATCCCTGCCTCACGTGGAGCCCGGCAGGGAGCAGAGGGGACACACATCAGACCAGTCTCAAAACTCCCTCCTGACTCTGCTCCAAGAGGAAGAGGAGCAAATGTTTTCTGGCTCAAGGGAATGGTTACATCTTCCAGTTGCAGAACGAGGAGGAGGCCAAGGAGTTTTGCAAGGGTGAGAGACTGGAGGATTTTAAAAGGCAGGAGGAAGGCAGAAGGAAGGTGAGGCTGGGACCAGGTACCACCTAGTTTGCCATGGGGATGAAGAACAGGTTGGCAGAGCTCTAGCCCCTGCCAGTACCAGGAATCACAATAAGAAATGTCTACAACTGGAATAATGCAAGCAAAACCACTGCCCAAGTACAAATAACCCACTCATTTAAACTGAAGAGTTCCAAGGGATGAGTGGCAGCATCCTCAAGTGCCCTACAAGATCCTTGCCAGATCCTCCCAGCCCAGAGCTGGCCCCCTCTGCAAATACCTGTGATGTTTCTCCCAGCAATGGGAACAACCTGCTCCTCCCTGTCAGCTGCTGGGAGACTGATGGGGAAGGAAGATCTGCCCATATGCATCAAAAACCTACCCAAATTTCATATCCCACACTCCAAAAGCCATCTAAATTTCATATCCCACACTCCCCTCCCAAAGATTCCCCCTCTGAGGATGAGTTATTGTTTTTGTGGATGCTGCTTAGAGGGGAGAAGCTGTGATGCAGCAGGATGAGTGGGTGATGGTGTTCAGGGGATGTTCAGGACAAGATTTTTGGCTGTAGAGAGCTGTAGCAGTCAGCACCTCTGCAAATCTACACAAGGCATTTAAAGGAATCAAGTCATCTGGCATTGGAGTCCTGAAGGGTAAGAAAGGAATGAAGGCAGGAATGTTCTTTGGTTATAAACAACACAGAAAAAAAAAAAAAAAAAAAAAAAAAAAAAAAGGGAGAGATTTTGGATTGGCTTTTCTCTTTAATTGTTAATAGGGTCATTCTGTCCCAAACAGTCCCCCAGAGCAGGCAAGGGGAGGGAAGCTCCCCACAATGAATTCAATTGCCTGTCAAACACATGGCAGTCATAAAAGGAAAATAATAATAATAATCTGCATTTCCTACTCTGGCTGCCAGGCAGAGATCCAGCCACTTCAAAGGAGAAACCCCATGTTCCCCTGGTCTGGCCTCACCTGACTGATGTGTGAGCAATCTGGAATCCCCATCCAAAACAAAGCCCCTCCTTTGGTGGCTTGTTTTCTTTCTCCATTACTGCAAGGTGCCCCTCCAAGACAAAGAACAAACCTTCTTCCATGCCATGAAACCAGAGACATAACCCAGAGTCCGTGGCCACATCGGGCAGCTTTGGGAGGGAATGCTGGCAGGATGCAGGAGAAAGATCCCAAGGGATGGGATTGATGTATGAGCCAGGGACCTCCTGCAGGTCTCCTGCTTGTGGAGACCCCTCCTCATTCTTTCAGGGGTCTTCACAGACAGCTGAACCCCCCAGGAGGTAGGGATGTGGCTCTCTCCAGCAGAGACAGGCCAGCTCTTGTAGCATATGATTTTTGGATATGGTGGCTTCTATGCTGCAGAATAGATGGGATTGAGGTGACCAGGGAGGGTGGAAATTTCCTTGTGGCTGTGAGGTCTAAATGCTCTTCCTGAGCCTGTCTTCCCCGCAGGGAAACACAGCTAAACATCTTGCCAGGGTGCCCTGGGAGCCCGTGTGAGTCTGCATGTGGACTGTGAGGCTCTGCACTCCAACACCAGCCCTGTCCCAGGTAAATTCCTGCTTTCATCAACTGCCCAGCTGCCCCTGAGAACTTTTGTGAGCTTCTTTAAAAAACTTCATCCAAAATCCTCAAGCAAAAAGCAGTAGGTTCTGCCTGGCTTTCCCTGCAGCACTGCTATCACTCAGGGTCTCAAGTCCTATTTTCTGAAATCCATCATTTACTCACCCAAATCAAGTCCCATCCTTCACAGCCCTCTGCCTTGTCCAGCAGCTCCTGGAGCATGGATTGAGCTGCTGACAAAGCCTTTTTATGGTGTAGAGTACTGAGTACAAGCCTGAGAACTAAACTCCAACCCAGGGAAGTTTCAGATTCTCCTGGAGAAATGTTGTGGTCTTTAAGTGATCTCCCTAAATATTGCAGGTTTTGAGTTCCTCTGATAGGTGTGCAAGACAACTCAAAATGTCCTTTCAAAGGTGGGTCACTGGTCATTCACTGGAACAGACCAGCAAAGCCCTTGAGTTGTTGAGGGATGACCTTCCCCCTACAACCATCACCCTGTGGCATTTCAGACTGATCAGATCAACACCCGCTTAGAAACTCCAGCTCACAGCTCCCCTGCCCAAAAAAGGGCAAATAATTTCCTTCTGCCTCATTGGGTTTTTGTAATTCCCCTTCCCCTCAAATCACCATGTCTGCAGAAGATTCCAGAAACCCCTCCTAAATGGAGTGGGTTTGATACCTCCTGTAACACCTTGGCTCTGTTCTCCACCAAAGCAGCTGCTCCCAGCCAGGCAGGGCACAGGAAGCATCACCAGGAGCCCTCTGCACCACGAGGAGGAGGCTGCCCTCCCTCACACCCACCTGTGTAAAGGTCTGTGTCCGTGTACTCATCCACCTTCTTGTGGTGCAGGACGTAGTCTGACACCTTGGTCCCGATGGCAGGCTGCACATCCAGCCACTCCAGAGACACCACGGTGCTGGAGGGCTCCACGTTGGGGGAGAGCCGCAGCCTGGGCGGGAGACAGGGAGAAAACAAGACACGAGTGTAAGAGCCTGAATGAGGGATGCAGGACTCCAGGGGCTCTCCAAAATGCAGTTTATTGTACCCAAGGTGTTACAGCAGTCCAGGGTGACAGAGCTGTGCCCACAGCTGTCAGCTCCAGCTGCAGGCAGGCCTGGAGACCCACATCCCTCATTCAGGCTCTTACTAATGCTGCCCCACGTTGATCACCACTGTTAGAGCAGAAATGAGAGATGTGGGACTCCAGGCTGCTCTTCAACATGCAGTTTATTGTATACAAAATGCAGTTTATTGTGTCCAAGGTGTTACAGCAGCCCAGGGTGGTGGGCGACAGAGCTGTGCCCACAGCTGTCAGCTCCAGCTGCAGGCAGGCCTGGAGACCCTTTGGGTTTGGTTACAATGCATTATAGACTTTTCTTTGCTGAGCATCTTCATACAGCAGAACCAATCTATACCTTAACTATTATCTATAGCCCATCATAACTACTGTAATTACCATATTCATGTTACTGCTCTCCAATCACTCAAAGTTAGTACATTACAGTTTCAGCTAGAAGTTGTTTTTAAGTTTTGTTGCAGTGGAGAATTCTAAGACCTTTTTCTACTTGCAACTTTGCTGACTTGTTTGCCTGTGCTCTCTTTCTGCTTGGTAAAAACATCTTCTTGTTTGGGGTGGGTTTATCCTTTGCTCTAAGCCATAAAAACTCCTTGTAACTAGTACACCCTTTGCCTCCTTGGTTATCCAGTAAGACTGGCTCAGCAATTCTTGTCTTCCGTATCAAAACTTGCTTCCATCTTTCATCAGACTCTACATTTTAAAACCTTTCTGCTACGTGTCCGTATCTGTGAGACTTTCTTGTCAAACTTTCATCCTTCCTAACACATGAGCTCCCTTTCTGGGGAGCAATCCACATCTCTAAGCAGCACTACCCCTAGAAAGGCCCATATTCACACATGTGGGTGTGCCCACAAAGCCCCAAGGACAGAGGTCACAGGGGCTGGTGAACATCAAAAAGCTGAAGTTAGTTGAGCCCAGCCTATTGCAATGTGTGCCCTTGGGAGCCTCCCCCTGCTCCTGGAGAAGGCAAGCTCATGCCACCCCAAATATCTCATCTAAAGGGCCTTCATTGTCTGGGAGAGCTGCTGAACTTCAGCAAGGTAAGCAAGAACCAGGAGCAAAACAGAAGATCCAGGTTCTTGAAACCCAGCAGGGCTGAGTCCACAGGAGGGAAGGGTCAGGTCTGCATGGCCAAGGTGAGGGAGGGAGGGAGGGAAGGGGAGAAGCAGAGTGAATTCACCCAGCTGCAAACCTCTGAGGGGCGTGGGGGAGAGCCAGAGCAGGGCAGCTGTGCAGGAGCTCCTGCCCAGAGCAGGAACAACGTGGGCTGGGATGAAGACAGAGGAAGGAGCTCTGTGCTCCTGGCTGTGCTAATGCAGAGGCGTCCACTCCCTCTGCTCCGGGGCAGATGACAACACCAAGTACAGGGCTATGGAGAGTCTGGCTCCAAACACACAGCATGTTTGCTGGACTCCAGATGGGAAATGAATCCCCTCTGAGGATATTGGCTCACTAAGAAGGTGTTCTGCTCCTTGTGGCTCGCTGGAGCCAGTCTTCCTGCTTTCTCAGCTAATTCCCCATCAGTTTGCTCCTGATTTGCTCTTGCTCTGACAAGCCACAATGAATTGCACTGTAATTCCATTTCTTTCAGCATTTGAAATCCCATTCTACAAGCCCTGCTAATCAGGTGATGAAAATCTATAAGGAAACCTTCCAGGGCCACAGCCAGAGCCAGGATATCCTAAAGACATCACTCACACAGTGAGGAGGGCTGGAGTGCAGCCCCCAGCCCCAAGGCTGCAGAAGGAGGTGAGCCCTGGGAAATGGGGTGGTTCTGGGGGGCTGTGACCCACGGGAAAGGGGCTGGTGATCCCTGGAGGGCTCACAGGATACGTACACAGGCGGAGGGAGAGGGCTGCAGTTCGGGAGTCCGTTCTCATCGAAGGCGTTGAGGTCGCACCTGCACCAGTCTTCGATAACATCACCTTTCCCAGAGCACCAGTATGAGCTCATCAGGGCTCCCTTGAAGGCCTGGTGTGAGAACAAAAAGCGTGAACATGTGTGCTAAAGACCCAGTGAAATCTGGCCAGACTTTGGGGGGAGTGTGCAGGGCCCTGGGATCAGGAAACACGGGATGGGCTGGGGAGTGTGTCCTCCCCAGCTCTATCACAGCCCCTCTGCATGGCCCTGGGCATGGCTCCTCACCTCCCTGGGCTTAACTCCCATGGGTTGAGTGATGCTGGTTCATTCCTGAATGCTTTTGGATGGGGATCTCCCATGGGGAAGGACAGAGCCCTGAGATCAGGAAACACAGGATGGACTGGGGGAGTGTGTCCTCCCCAGCACTGCCACAGCCTCTCTGCATGGCCCTTCACCTCCCTGGGCTTAACTCCCATGTGTTGAGTGGTGCTGGCTCATCCCTGAATGCTTTTGGAGTGGGGATGGGGATCTCCTGTGGGGAAGGACTGAGCTTCCTGAAGAAGCACAAGCATAAGTCCATCTTTGACAACATAACACATACAGTGCCTGCACACTGCTGCTGTATACAATGAAACACTTCCACTCTTCCCCATGCCCTTCTGCCCAGCTGTTTCTGTCCCCCTGAGAATAAAGTAATGCCCAATAAATTCCCAACAACACCCCTTCCATCCTTCTCACAGGTTTGTTATTCACAGAAAGCGCCCTCCTGCAAGCAAACTGCTGCTTTATTCACTCGTCTAAGGAACACTCGCAGGCAAAACAGCACTAGCTGCGAGGAAAAAAATAAAACCTGGAAAATACTTGCAGGATGTCCTCAGGAGTCACCCTGACTGCTCCTATTAATACCAATGAATCCCTGGAATGATAACTGTGGCCAGAATTAGCAAAGCCCTCCAGGTCTCACCTCTCAGTGTCCCTGCTGTGCTCATCCCACAGGATGGGGCATCCCTCACTCCATACCCTGCTTGAGTTTGGACCACATGGATTTATGGTGGTTTCTCCCACTACCCTTCACCTGTAATTAAACTTCCACTTTCAAAAACATCTCTCCTTCACACACACAAAGCCAACATCCAACCCAACCCTGCAAAGCCACAACACCCATCTGGAATAATCAGAACATCAGCCACTAGAACAAAGCTCTGTAACGCTTTTGACCTTTCAAGAGGCACATCTGGGAGCTGAAACACCTCCACAAAGTCCTCATCCACACGGAGCAGCCTCATTGTGGCAACACTGCTCTTCCATGAGAAGCTGCCTGCAGAAGCCTGGCCCTGCTGATATGGCCTGTGCTGCAAGGGTACGCCTAGAAATAAATCTGTGCCCTTTGAGGAGCACAGGAACAGCTCAGGCAGCAGCACTCAGCAGAAAACTCTAGGAAAAGCTCCATCCCAGGGAGGTTTCTGAAAGGAGGAGGTATAAATAGAGCCTGACGTCAGGGCTGCCATTGTCCAGGGTTTTGTTGCTCTCCCCAAACACCCCCAGCACCTTTAACAAGGCCTCAAGGCTCTTGTGTCTACAAAATTCTCTGCTTCCAGGCATTTACAAAATGGGACTGTTCCAGATGGAAAAAAATTGGGAAAAAAGAAACAAAAACTAGGAAGGAATGAACACGTGAAAGAAAGAAAAGGTGACATTATTTTACTCTGTTCTTTAGAAAGTAATTGAAGTGCTAGGCTGGAAAGGGCATTCAAAGTAATTGGAGAAAGGGATGAAGAGAGGAGTTTATGTGACACCCAGATAAATGGATGCAGACACACCAGAGAGAGAGCAGCAGGTCCGTGCAGGAGAGGAACAGCAAAGGGTGCATGCAGATGGATGGGGAAGCATGTGCTCTCCCTAGGAAGCAAGATAAATACCCTGTGCTGAGGTACCTGTGTGCACAGACAGGCTCTGCAGGTGAAGACAGATGTGGGTGATCCTGGGAAGAGCTGCGCTGTGATGGTGTTCACAGGGATCTCAGGTTGAGGGAAGAGATGAGGATCTGACTCCATGTTTCAGAAGGTTTGATATATTATTTTATGATATATGTTACATTAAAACTATACTAAAAGAGTAGAAGAAAAGGTTCTCATCAGAAGACTAGCTAAGAATAGAAAAGAATGATAACAAAGGTTTGTGTCTCGGACAGAGAGTCTGAGCCAGCTGACTGTGATTGGCCATTAATTAGAAACAACCACATGAGCCAATCCCAGATGCACCTGTTGCATTCCACAGCAGCAGATAACCATTGTTTACATTTTGTCCCTGAGGCCTCTCAGCTTCTCAGGAGGAAAAATCCTAAGGAAAGGATTTTTCATAAAAAGATGTCTGTGACACTGCACTGTCACACTGCTGCCAGTGCTGCACTGTCCCCAACCCTGTCACTCTGCACACCCCTCCCTGCCCCCTAACCCAGCTCCTCCCTGCACATCCCCAACTTAGGGAAGAAACCCCACCCACCCCATCCATGCCCTTTAGTAAATCCAGCAGTCAACTCCTTGTTTTGCTTTTTTTCCTGCTGTTAAGCACTAGCTGGATGAGCAATCCTCCTTGCTCTGCCTGCCCAGCCTCACAGAGGTTTTAATTAGATCCTTCAGGTGCCCAGCTGTCATCTGCCTTGTGTCACCCTTCACACAAACGAGGTTAGGGGACGGATGCTGTGCTCATTAGGGCAGGCACACCTCCACCCCCTAACCAGGTTACTGGGAGCAGGGCTGCCCCTGCTGGCTCCTGCCTCTGTCCTGACTCATGCCAGGGCCAGGCTGGGAGAGCCAGGCACCCAGGGCATGTCCCTGCCTTGTCCCTCTGTGCTAGACAAGAGCCAGGCACCCAGGGCATGTCCCTGCCTTGTCCCTTTGTGCTACAAATAGGTGAGGCTGCACCTTGGGTGCTGTGTCCAGTTCTGGCTCAGCCACTCATGACAAGAAAGACATTGAGGGGCTGGAGTGTGCCCAGGGAAGGGTCTGGAGCCCCAGGAGAGGCTGAGGGAGCTGGGCAGGGGCTCAGCCTGGAGCAAAGGAGGCTCAGGGGGGCCTTGTGGCTCTGCACAGCTCCTGACAGGAGGGGACAGCCTGGGGTCAGGCTCTGCTCCAGGGAACAGGGACAGGAGGAGGTTTGGTTTTGGCATCAGGAAGAATTTCTTCACTGAAAGGGTGGTGAGGCATTGGGAGGGGCTGCTCAGGTAGGTGGTGGAGTCCCCACCCCTGGAGGTGCTCAAGAAACAGCTGAATGAGGCACTAGTGCTGTGGTGTGACAAGGGGGTGATTGGTTAAAGGTTGGACTCAGTACTGGAGGTCTTTTGCAACCTCAGTGATTCTGGGATTCTATGGCTTTTCTTGCTTTCCAGTGGAATTCTGAGACAGTGGCTCCTGGAGTTTTCCCACTGGTGCTGGGGAGTGTGCGTTGAGGAGTGGGGAAGCAGCAAGGGCAAATTGATAGCAAACAGAAATGGGTGAGATCACACAGAAGAAAGGAATGGCAGCTGCCACCCAACCAAGGAGCCCAGTGGCGCAGGAGGACCAAGAGTGATGGACAGGGATGCAGTGAAGGTGCTGAGATCCATCCCATGGGAAGCTGCAAAACAAGGCTGAAGTTTTGCTGCTCCAGGCTCACAACAAAGGAGGATGAGGTTTTGCTGCTTTGGGACAGCTTCAGCAGTGAATGAATGCACAGGGACCCTCCTGATCTCTTGTGGCTGAGAACCACCTTCCCCTCCTCTCCACATCTCCTGTCCTTCCCTGCCATACCCAGAACATGCAGTGAGTGCTCTCCTCCCTGCCAGGACACAGCACCTACACGAGTCCATCCCAAACATGACCGCTTCCATTTTGCATGCCTCATCATGGTGGTCATGTCTCCACAGACCCAAGAAGGTCTGGAATCATGAAGGGCTTCCCAGGAGTGACTGATCCCCTGGGAATGGCAGTGACCCCCAGTGCACTGTCCTGTGCTTGCCAGCCACTCCCTGGGACCCCAACACCCCTGTGTGCCCTAAGGCAATTTTATCTCTCATTTAAAAGTATCCAAATTGTATTGTTTCCCTGTGAGTCAGCCCATTTAGTTTATGTCCTTCGGTGCCAGAGGGGAAATTTATGAGATGAGAAACTGGCTCGAAACGTTTATTTTCTAGATGACGAGTCATGCCATTAGATATATAGCTTTATGAATCATAGGAACAGCATCTAATTTGCTCTTAAAGGTATAATAGGTCTGATTCCCCACACCCATGCACACACATCTATTGGATTGATAGTTCCCCCCTAGGATGGCTAGTTCATTTGTTTTGACACAAGCAAGACTTACAGGACCATAAAGTCCCATCTTACCATAAGCTAAGCCTATTCATAAAAAAAATATTAGGGAAACAAACGATCAGCTAAGCACATTCATCCTACACTCGACTGCATATGGATCTTTCTCCTGTTGTTATTTGTGCTCAGGGGGAGGCCATTTGGCCCCATTTTATAGCTGAGACACTCTGTAACAGAATGGAGAAGAACACTTCCTTTGTCCTCTGTTAGACCTGGCTGATGGAGGGAGAAGCATTAAGTTATTTCTAACTGTGGGTTGGCTGTTGACATCCCAGGAGGGGAAAGTGATAGGACATGAAGGAACCTTCCAGATCAGCATTTGCAGGACTCAGCACACAGCACAGGGCTGGTGTTTGCAGATGGGATGCTGGAAATGACACATGTTGGGTGTTTGTCTTTCAATATCTGGTCTTCTCCATGGATGACAGTGACATGGAAATCTGGCTACTGAGTCTAGAATGCACATCTCTGTTTCTGGAAAAATTAAAAAGGAAAGACAGGGAGATATTAAACAAAAACAAACAAACAAACAAAAAAACCCCACAACCACAGGTGAACATGTAGGCTGGACAGAGATGGGCTGCAGATAAAAGGAGATGATCTGGAAGCTGAAGCTTAGGTTCCTTTTGGATTTTGCACCGATTTCCCAATCTCTGTTTGCTTTTTTGTTCTTCTCAGTGCAGAAGGAGAGAAGGAAGTGTGGAAGCAGGCTGAGCCATGCCAGCAGACAGGCTCCATCCCATGTCCAGGGACACTGCAGCAAATGGACACATCCTGTCCTTTGCTATTTGCAGGATGGAGATGAAGCCTGCACAGCACCACCACCTTCCCTCAGGCACAGGCAGGGCCACTGGAGGAGGAGGATGAAGGCTCCAGAAGAGCTTTCACAGCCTGAACAGGATGTTACCATGATAGTGTGAGGAATAGCAGATTTGTCCTTACAAACAAGCTGTGGGTCTGCTGGTAGATAAAACCAGCACTAGGACATAAAAGAATCAATGGGAAGGATTCCACTGATTGATGAATGGAAAAAGATATTTGCTTTTACAAATAAACTTTAAGTTTGCTGATAAATGAAATAGACATTGAGAGATGAAATAAACAATGGGGAAGAAAAAACCCTAAATTACATAAGAATTAAAAATTAAAGAGTGGGTTATACATTAGAGGGAAATCTTTGGTATCAGGTGTTTCAGTCTGTTCCTCTCAAGTACCTCAGCTAATGGGGAAAGAGAGAAGGGAAATGTGTTTGGGAAATTGGGATAAAAAGGAGGCTGTATCCTCCAAAAATTGGAGAGATCCCAGGGGAATGCCCCACGGCCTCTCCCTTTATTCAAATAAAGCCAGAAAAGGTAAATGCCAGTCCTTAGTATAGACATCTCTGGAAGTGGGGAAGAAAAACAAGAAAGGGGAGGAAAGCTAAGGATTTCCCAGGCCAGAGACTCTTTCCAGGATCATGCAGTTTGTGTCCATAAGGCCAGATTCACACCAAAGGAGGATGAAATTTTGATGCTCCAGGCTCACACCAAAGGAGGATGGAGTTTTGGTGCTCCAGGTTCACAGCAAAGGAGGATGGAGTTCTGCTGTTGGCAGGTGATCCCATCCTGTGTTGCTCACACCCTCCCTGCCCCAGGTGCCTCTCCCCAGGGAGCAGCATCTCCAGCATCCTGGAAAGGAACATCAGTGGTGTGCTGGAAAGGTCAGGGTGCTGGGAGGGACCCAGGGTGGGCAGAATCCTGGTTTCTCTTATTTACAGAATAACAGGATCCTGGGAGAGGCAGAAGACACTGTGAAACCCAGGAAATCAAAGGGGAATCAGAGGGGAATCAGAGGGGAAATCGGAGGGAAATCAGAGCCCTGTGCCTGCACTGAGCCCTCCTGGGGAGCTGACTCTCCTCTCACACCTCGGCACAAAGCTCCCCATTATAGTCCGAGCCAGGCAGGACAATGCTGCCATTCTTTCCCTGGAAAGAGGAGCTGGAGCTGCAGCACGATGCTCCAGGGCCAGAGGACAAGCACAAGGGCCAGTCAGCAGGTATTCAAACAAAGCAACAACAAATAAAAAGAAACACACCCCAAACCAAACCAAAAATTCACCTCAACCACAAGAAGACTGTCTCCACTTTGGCCCAGGCTCCCTGCCAGCTCTGGCAGTGGAAGAAGAAATCCCTGGCTCTGTGTCCCCAAGCATTCAGGGGCTGCTTTGGGGATGCTGTGTGTCCTCCAGAGGCTCTGCCATGGTGCTGGATTGGGGTCAAACTGAGCCCATGGCCTTGGGGACACCTTTGACCCTGGCTAGAAACACCCTGCCAGCCTGGGGGCACTGGTGGGACAGTGGGGACAGCAGTGGCCACGCTCTGCTCTGCAGGAGATGGCTCCTGGGCAAGGAGCGGGGAGAAAAAATGGGGAATTTTGCTCCAGCCTCACTTGTCATCTGAGCTGGTGACCCCCAGCTGTCTCCAATAGCCCTGCCAGGGTCTCAGGCATGCTCTGGGCTCCTGCTGAGGCCAGTGGGACCAGCAGCACAGGGATGTGCCCCCCAGCAAGCCCCCACACCATGGGCTGGGCCATGTGTGCTGTGAGGAGGCCATGGCTGCAGCAAATGCTGAGATTACTCAATTTTCGAATTAAAGCAAGGTCCTAGGGGTCTCCTAAAAATCCAGGCTCCACATCCATTTGTCTCCTTAAATACACACAGCAGGAGTTTGAGTCCATTTCCCAGTAGGAGTGAGATTGATCTCTCCTGCCTCCCTTCTCCACACCCCCCTCACCACACCACCCTCTAAGCATTTCTGCAGCTGGCTGAGCTGCTCCACAGAAGCTTGTTTCAGGGTTTTTTTGGGGAAAAATGAACAAACCATGAACAGGAGGGGTCACACAGCCCAACATACCTTGCCTTTTCTCCCCTCCACTGGCCACAGCTGCCCAGTGGCTCATGTGCATCCCTGTCAAGGATGCCCTGGGAGGGGACGGGGTGTCACAGACATCTTTTATGGAAAATCCTTTCCTTAGGATTTTTCCTCCTGAGAAGCTGAGAGACCTCAGGAACAAAATGTAAACAATGGTTATCTGCTGCTGTGGAATGCAACAGGTGCATCTGTGATTGGTCTCATGTGGCTGTTTCTAATTAATGGCCAATCACAGCCAGCTGGATCAGACAGAGAGTCCGAGACAGAAACCTTTGTTATCATTTCTTTAATATTCTATTCTTAGCTAGCCTTCTGATAAAATCCTTTCTTCTATTATTTTAGTATAGTTCTAATGTAATATATATCATAAAATAATAAATCAAGCCTTCTGAAACATGGAGTCAGACCCTTGTCTCTTCCCTCAACCTGAGAGCCCTGTGAATACTGTCACACTGGGGGAAGCAGGGTGTTCCCTGCCTGCCTGTGAGGGACAAGGACGTTTACAGATCATGCACAGCTGTGCTCTCACTCAGTCTGTGCCTCTGGGTGCCCTCCAGGGCTGTGCTGGGCAGTAAGAAAGATGGTGCCCACCCTATGGCTGGCAGAAATATGTTTAAGGTGGAAGAGGAAAGTCACCATAACCCAGCGGGACTATAACTGGGGTGAGGAGCAGCTCTTCTGTATGACTCCAGGGTGTTCCCCAAAATAAAAGCACCCGGGGTCACCACCTCTCTCTCTCTCCCACCACAGGCACTGAACAGCATCCATCCAGCCCCTGAGGTGCTGAGAGCATTTTGCCAGCAGACAGCCCCACAACAGAGAGAAGCTCTTTGCTGCTGGGCATGGCCAGCCACTGACACTGGTGGAGGTTTCCTCTGCAGCCCTGCAGTGGAGAATCTCCTCCAGCTTCATGTGAAGGGACCGGGGTGGTGTCTGCACTGCTGCAGAGCACAAAGGGAGCACAAGAGATGTTGGCATCAATCAAAACTGGTACAGGATCCAAAGGGCTCCTGGGAGATGACAGCCAAGGTCACAGCTTCTCTGTCTCTTTATACCTTTGGAAGTCCAGTGTGAGCACTCAGACTGAGAGCACTGGAGCTGTGACAGCAATGGTCCTGCAAAATACTTGGATGAGCTGGTAATGGTGGAGGTTTCCTCTGCAGCCCTGCAGTGGAGAATCTCCTCCAGCTTCATGTGAAGGGACCAGGGTGGTGTCTGCACTGCTGCAGAGCACAAAGGGAGCACAAGAGATGTTGGCATTGATCAAAACTGATGCAGGAGCCACAGAGCTCCAGAGAAGTTCCTGGGAGATGACAGCTGAGGTCACAGTGTCTCTGTCTCTTTACACCTCTGGAAGTCCCAGTGTGAGCACTCAGACGGAGAGCCCTGGAGCAGCCACAGCAATGGTCCTGTAGAATACTTGGATAATCTGGATCTCACCAGGTGACAGGGACTGATGCAGGGGGGACTCCAGCACTGCCTCTGCTCCAGCAAGAGTCCTTCCAGTCAAACCTGCCCCCCACAGCCACACCAGTGTGACAGCTGCAGAAAATACACCCAACAAAGCCCTTCAAGAGCTGCTTGAACCTCCAAAAACATCTCCTTCACCATGGCAAGCTCCAGCACTGCCACAGCCCCCAGCCAGGCTGCAGTGACCAGTGATGGTGCAAATTCTTTGACCAACCCTATTAAACCACAAGGGGAAACAAAGAAACTCCTAGCAGGATCTCAGTCCACAGTTCTCACTGAATACAAAAAGGAAAAGAGGAGCCTGATGCTTTTCCTCATACTGAGATTGCTTCACCTACTGCTGGGAGCAGGAGTGGTGCTGAAGCTGGGCTGGGAGCACAGATCACACAGACCTGAGAGTTACTTTGAGGACATTTCCTCTGGACAAATTCTCCCTGGACAGCAAAAGGCAAAACTCCTGGAGCTCTTTACATTTCAGACCTTTGCTTCAAAGCAAGAAGAAAACAGCAATTCCCACTGACGTGGAAATAAAGAGTTTTTTAACTCATTTCACGTGGGCAAAGTGATATATTTTCACCTCATCTCCTGCTTGGAAATGGTCAGTTTTAGCTGAAATCAAACATGCACACAAAGAAATACCACAAATCAGTCCACAGAAGACACCCAGCATGGAAACTGAAACCCCAGCATTTGAGAGTCTGGCAAGGTCATCAGCAACTGAGAACACGGCCTTGGACAGGGCTGAAGCTATAAATTTTAAAAAGTTCATAACTCACTGCACTAAGGCAGATGAAAAGACAAACCTATTAAAAAATGCACATGCTGAAGAGGGCAAAATGTCTTTTACCTGTGTTTTGCTTCATCTTTGCTGCTCAGCTTACACAGGAAAACTTTCAGCCAAGTTTATAGAAGTCAGTATCCACCTTGTTAATGACCTTGTTATCTGTCTGCACAGCATTGTCTTTGTGGACACATATGTAAAGAGTGCTTACAATTTCTTTTTTTTTAGCACTACAGGAGCTGGGATGTGCCTGCAGTTCCTCTAAGGTCAGCACCCACTGTATTGATTGGAACCATCTACATGAAGGGAGAAAAGCAGGCAATGAAGCACTCAGGATTGGAGATGCTGGACTTGGTTCAGCCCAGCCAAGTGAAAATCCTATTTATGGCACAGGAGAACAGCACTCTGCAGTGCCTGGGACACCTCTGGCCTCTGTTTGGTGCAGAAAATGGGTATTTCATACATGAGGTGCTCCTGGTGGGACACACACTGTGGGAGCCTCTCAGTGCACAGAGCATGGTCACAGTCTAAACTCAGTTCTGGCTCTCTGCTGGGGTCTTGGTTGACAGGCTGATGTCCCCATGGTGGTGGCAGCTCCTTCCCACCACTAAATCCCTTTCACTTTCACGGTAGCCCTCCCTGCTCACAGGGGAAGACGAGGGAGAGATGATGCCCCTGCCCTCCATGAGCATCCATCGTGCTGGAGCTCATGGTGCCACAAGAGGATGGGAACAGCTTTCCACAGAGGCAGCACCAACCCCACACCAAACCATCCTCTCCAGGAGAGGGACATGGCCCCCATGAGTTCCACTTCTTCCAGAGAGGAAAGCTACAGCTCTGCCCAGCCCAGGCTGCCTGGAAAAACCTCCAGTGTGGAGATGTCGCAGACATCTTTTATGAAAAATCCTTTCCTTGGGATTTTTCCTCCTGAGAAGCTGAGAAGCCTCAGGAACAAAATGTAAACAATGATTATCTGCTGCTGTGGAATGCAACAGGTGCATCTGTGATTGGTCTCATGTGGTTGTTTCTAATTAATGGCCAATCACAGTCCAGCTGTCCAGATTGTCTCAGTCAGTCACAAGCCTTTGTTATCATTCATTTTCTATTCTTAGCTAGCCTTCTGATGAAATCCTTTCTTCTATTCTTTTAGTATAGTTTTAATATAATATATATAATAAAATTATAAATCAAGCCTTCTGAACCATGGAGTCAGATCCTCGTCTCTTCCCTCACCCTGAGACCCCTGTGAACACCATCACATAGAGAACCAAGGTTTGTGCAGAGCTGGCAGCGAGTTCCTCAGCAGTGCTGGATTTCAGCCTTCAGAACCAGGATTTGTCCCTGCTTGTGGTGCCAAGGACAGCAAGAAAAGGAGAGGGAGAGAATAAAAATCCTGCAGGAGAGAGGCTGGTGGAGAGAAGGGGGAGAAACAAGCTGGGGTGAAGGGATGGAGGGAGCAGGACAGCACATCAGAAGTGAGCCAGAAGAGGAAAGTGATGGAGCTGATGCAACATGAGGGATTCATGCAAAGAGAATGGGAATGACTAGGAAATAGAAATAGGGGCAGGGAAGGCAGAGAACACTCAATTGTGTCCTGTTGGAGCAAGGATGGGAATGGTCTGGGATGGTTGTAGGGAGAAAGGGATGAGAGGGCCTTCTCTAAAGAGAAGCCTACAGCTGAAACAACCAAACCCAGCTAAGGAGGGGTGGTAAGATAAAACAGCATGATCCAACCTTCTGCCCACCTTGCACTGAGAAGGCACAAAGTGACCTGTCCTGGCATGTGCTGCTCACTGCCAGCTCCCTTAGTGCCTGCTCTGCCAGCATCCTCTCCACCCTGCAGAGCCCAGAGCCATTAGCCTGTCACTCTTATCCCAGCCCTGCCCAGCACAGCTCCCCGGGGTGAGGGAGCCTCACACACACACCCTGACACAGGGACAGGCTCCCAGGGCATGCCCCTCTGCCCCTGGGCGAGCAGGTGGAGGAGGAAGAGGAGGAGAGATGCAGGGAGCACAAGCCCAGGGAAAGGTGCTGGGGTGTCTGTGCTGTGGCTGGGGCTTTGTTTGTTTGCTGGTTTTCTCAGCAGAAAGCACAATGCAGGCTGGGCTCCAGCTGCAGCTGATGGGGCCAGGGGAGCAGGGGAGGGAGGGAAGGAAGGAGGGAGGAAAGGAACAGACTGCAGCTCCTCAGGACAAGGAGGCACCCCAAGTGAGCTCAGCAGTGTTGGCAGGACTGGGGGGACAGGTGAGGAGGAAGATGAGGAGGAGGAAGAAGGGGGAAGTTTGCAACCAGGCTCAGAGAGGCAGGGTGGCATTGCCACCCAGGCACAGGGTGATCCAGGATCCATGGAAATCCTTCAGATCCTGCTGGGCTCCTCACTGTTATCCCCTCCTTGCTGGCTAACGTACCTATTGAATCCCTAAAAGAATGTTTTCTGGCAGATTCTGCTGGGAAGCACATCTCTCTTGCCTGAAGTAAACCAGCTGTCCCAGTGCTGTCCCTGTGCCAGCACTGCCCTGGGCACACTGACAGGGCAGGCCAACCTTTGCACAAGAACTGCCCAGTGGGAAGAGCAGGCAGGAGGTGGGGAGAGAATGCAGGAAGGAAACAGTGGGAGAAAGGGAGCTTGAGGAAAAGACCCAGAAAGAGAAGCAAACTGAGGTGTGGAAGTCAGGCATGGCTTCATGCAAGGACCAAGAGGGCTGACAGATGCTCGGGAGTTCTGCTGTTAATTGCAGCTCTGAGATATGTGAGAAATCTCTGTTTTGGCCCGCATGTTCGAAGAATGAATTGGAGTTCTTCAGTTTTCAGTCTCAAAGTTGTTTATTATATCTTATCTACAAAATTTTTCTCCTGTCCAACTGAGGTCTGCTCAGCAGGACAGTCCCAGGCAATCTGACCGCCCTCAGGGCGATGTTATCGCTTTATACTACAAACTACGTATAACATGTTCACAATTACTTTCCAACGCCTATCACCTATCTTAGACAGTGCACTTTTATTCTAAACCAATCTCAAAGTGCCACCATCACAGCAGAAGATGGAGGTAGAGAAGAAGAAAGACTGGACACGCCCAAGTCTCTCCATTTTGTCTCCAAAACTCCTATACCAAAAAACTATAAAATCTACTCTTTCACCCAGTGATAATTTCATTATTACACTACTTAAACTTCTGAGACTTTCAGGTCCTCATATAAAGCTGGTAATTTGCTCCATGGGTCATAATCAAACCCACAGGTGCTCTGTGCCAGGGTCCCTGGCAGGGCCCTTGGCAACTCTGGGCACCCGGAGGGATGCACTGAGCTCTGACAACAGATGGGAAAGCAGAAATCAAATCAAGAGGCAGGTAAGGAGTGACTCCCCAGAGACAGCACCCAGAAACTTGGGTACCAGGAGAAGCATCAGGACTCCTCCCCATGGATGCGGGAAGGGAATGAAGCATTGTTTCTGGTGCTCACACCTCCAGGTGCCAGGGTTGTTTCCTGACCTGCAGCCTCTTCAGCCCACCCACAGCTGCTGCACGCTGGCTCACTTGAGGCATCCTAATCAAGTGCAGGCTCAGTGCCAATAAGTGACTTTAAGCAGGTCTGCCATTTGTGGGCTTGAGATTGGGGTCAGAGGGCTGTGCAGCGGTGTGGGAGTGGCAGTGAGCAGAGAAAGTGGGAACTCAGTCTCCAGAGGATTAACACTAAAGCTCTTGCAGGAGCCCAGCCCCAGTGATCTCCAGCCTGGCTGGTCTCTTCTGGAGTAGCAGGGACCTCCTGTGGCTGTGGGAACTGGCCCAAGGGGATGGTTCTTCCCTCCCTCTGTGCTTTGCAAAGCCAGGCTGGAGCCCTGAAGGCCTTTGGCCACCCCTCAGGTATGTCTTAGCCCTTGGAGCCAGGAGTGAGGGACTGAGCTGGTGCTTGGCTCCTGACAGCTCTCCACAGGACACATCCTGCACACCAGCATGGATACTGGGAATGACTGAGACCTTGGCATTGCCTTGAACCCATTGAAGGCAGGGAAATGCAGGTCTGAGAGGGCTGTGGGCAGCAGGACCTGCCAGCTTCATCCCTGACACCATCCCATGTAGGAGCGACAGGGGGTAGGCAGTCAGGATGGATGGAGACAAGAGATCTCTGCAGCCAGGGCTGGAACTTGGGGTTTATTGCAAAGGGCCTGGGTGCAGGGCCCTGCTGGGAGCTGCCAAACACAGCTCAGAGCAGGCCCGAGAGAAGAGAGGGGGAGAGAGGGTGAGAGGATAAGGGAGTAAAAAAGGTAAGAGTGTAAAAGCGTAAAAGAGTGAGGTTCCCGTTCCAATACCATAAATATTTTTTGTGTTGAATATTCTGATTCTCACTAACCAATCTAGTACAAGATACAAATCCTATAGCATTTCCATACAGCCTATAAGAATCATTACATTACCATACTGTGTTACATTTCAAACCCTACAAACTCCTCTTTGGGCCCCTTCTGCCAAGCTGCAGGGTCTGCTCTGAGCCTTGGGCCTGTCTGCAAGCAGAGGGTGTTGTTCCATCAAAAGGGGATCACCTTCAGCTGGCCACACCATTGTTTTCCAGTTGTTCAGTAACGAAAGTATCTCAAAACTTGCTTTCATTTCAATCTCGCTTATAGTTTCTACATTCTCAAAATCTTTTGCCAGACAATCATATTTATAAAGCTTTCCTGTTTCATCTTCCCCAACAGAATCCCACACATGAACACAACCCCCCTCGCTCCAGAGAACTGCAGGAGGGGACCCAAAAGGGGACAGGGTGAGGTCCCAGAGGTGGGGCTGGCCCGTCACTCACCTCCCTGGTGTCGTTGTCCTGGATCAGAGCGTACAGAGGCACCACCCTATTGATCTCCAGCAGGACCGGCGTGGGGCTGAGCTGCTCCTTGCCAGGCCGCCGGCACAGGTGGCAGGTGGAGGGACAGCGCCCTTTCTCCTCGCAGTGGATCTCCACACCTGAGATCAGGTGGTCATCTGACAGCATCTGGGCTGTCAGCAGGCCTGACAGGTACGTGATGAAGGGCATGGATTTCAGCTCCTTCTTGTTCCCGAGCTCAGTTGTTTCTGGGTTAAGGGAAAGGAAGAAACCAAACAGAGTTAAACAAAGCTCAGCTCAGGGCTTTTCCCAAAGCCAAACTGTCCTCCAGTCATGATAAATGGAGCTGCTGAAGGTGTAGGCCAGGTGGGAGCAGGAAAAAAAAAGAAAGGTCAAGGAGAGAAGGAGAAAAACAGGACTTGCAGGTCACTCCTTGGAAGTGTGAGCTTTTCCAGACAAGCACATCTAAACTTACAGAACTGATTGGTCTTCTCTTTTCTAACTCATGTTCTTCCTTTTTCTAACTTGCATATCCACTTTCTATGCTCCAAAATGAGACAAAATCACCTCAGTGTATCTTTCCTGCTAAAGAGAAACATCCCCAAAGGGACCAGGCCAAGGAGCTGAATGCCCTTTATCTCCACTCTAACACCAGCTCCCTCCAGTCCTTGTGGTCCTCAGGTCACTCTTGTGGGTGACATTATCCAGGGCAGTGAAATGGATCCAAAGAGGCTGCAAAAAGACTACATGGAAAGATGGATCCCCTTGGCAGTGGGGAAAAGGATATATGAGAACAAACTCAGTGCTTGGAGAACAGATGGAGGCATTACCAAAATCAAACTGCCAACACTGCTCTCAGGAAACATTCAGGCCTTTGAAACCCACTGGGAAACCTCCTGGTGGGTTTAAGCACAAGGGAATAAAGCTGGAGAACCTTTACTTTGTTCTGTGCTCCTCCAAACACTTGCTAAGGCCAAGGGAAGCATCACACTTGAGAAAAGGAGACACAACACCAATGCCTGCCCTGTACACTTCCATTTAAATTCTTTGTCTGTAGCTGGGTTGACCCAAGAAGGCCCAACTTTTATAGCCTGGTGACAGACCTACAGAAGAAAAAGCTTTCTTCATCTTATGGCTGTTGCCTCTAGCAACAAATTCCCAGTGCTGAGAGGAGTGGAAGAGGAGCAAGGGTTGTCTCAGCACGCTCGGCTTGCAGTGACATGCAGCTGATCTGGCAAGGCACAAGCCATTTGGAAATACAAGTAAACAGCATTCATTCATGACTCCCTGAGCCCTCGGGGTAGGGACAGCCCTTCCCTGCTGTCTGCCTGTCAGGGAACACTTCCGTGCACAGGATCAAAGCTGTCACGGGGAGAACGAGCAAATTCCAACCAACCCGTGTTTTAGTGGAATAGAAGGGGGGCAGTTGCTAAGATAAATTAAAAGAAGGTTGTAGGGAGATGTTTTCAACATCTAGGGAGACACTGGTGTACACAGACATGGGAAACAGGAGTTGGAGCTGCTTCTTGGAGAGATTATTTTCCAGAAGATCAGCTCCAGGCAGCTTCAAGTCTCATAAGGGAAAAACCATGAAGCCTTGAAAAACAGGGTGGCAGAGAAAGAAGGAATTTATAGGAGGATACCATGAGCCTCTTCTCATTTGTCACCAAGAGCAGCATCTTCTAACATCACCACTGAAGTATGTGTAGAAGAGAAAGGAGATAATTACACTTCTGGGCTGCAAAGCTGCTTCACCAGAGCTGAAGCAGCTTTAGAGACCCTTCATGGAGAAGGGAGTTTTGGAGCCATGCTTTAAGGGAGGACATGAACACAGGGCTGAAAAGACAGTGGAATCAGTTATCTCATGACTGGCAATGGGATATCAAACCTTCCTTCTGAGTTATTTGCCTTATAGCTAAGAATTATATATCACTATAAATCCAACCAGTGGGAACAAAACCATTTCAGGAGCAGCAGTGCCCAGGTGGAGCTGCACTGGGGAAGGCCCAGAGCTCTGAAAATGAGGTAAGGTAGAAAACTGTGAGCAGAGCAGCTGCCCTTCCCCAGCAGCCATGGGCTCAGTGACAGATTAACCAAAAGCTGGGTGATTCATGGCAGACCTGTGAGCAGAGCAGGCTTCATGGCTGAGGTGGAATTGGCTGTGTGCAGTTAATCCTCTTTAGAACAGATCCCAGCTGCACTGGGGAAAAGGATTCCTTTGCAGGCTGACAAAGATCCATGGTGTTCCCTTGTATGAGGGCTCTGGGTACAACTCCAAAGGAGGAAAATGAAATAGGACCAGGGTTAGCAGAGGGAAACTGGCTGCATTGTCAGATTGCCAGCTCTCATCCAGACAAACACTTAGATGGCATCAGCACTGGATGGCAGTTCCTGCTAGCTTTTGTGAGATGGGTTTGGGACGCTTACACACAGCCCTAACAAAATAATCCCCCCATTTCTGCTACTGGGACCTATCTGGGAGCACCAGCAGCACACCCTGCTTGTGAGCCAGCTCCTCCAGAGCCAGAGAGAGGCACTGAGGAGGAGATGCTCCTCATCTGCTTGCTCAGGTGCCTCATCCCTAGAAAGCTGGAGTTTTCCTTGCTGGACACAGAACTTCCCTCTCATCCCACCCACATCCCCCACCCACCACTCAGGGCATCTCACAGAGGAGATCTTCAGATCTGAGAGGTATTTTCCGTCCAAAATGCACACCTGCACCTGCCATTGCAACTACAGCCTGGGAAGATGGGACTGGGGACCCTCAATTTCCCCCTGCCCTACATCTGACATGAGTTTTGGTTCTCTCTCCAGCTCCCTGCATGCAAGGAGAGGGCTCAGCAGTGAACTGGAGAAGCCCCAAAAGTTCTTGTAGGCTCAGCCTGGCTTTTACTGCCTATATAGAACAGGATAATCCCCCAGGACACTCCTGCAAAACCTCTGCCACAGTCCTGGGGAAAGGCTTTGCAGGTGATCCCTGCCAGGACACTCCCAAGGTCCTTTCTGGGAAGAGGAGGAGACTCAGCTGCAGCAGTGAGGATACAGGGATCCCTCATCATTCCCTGAATATGAACATGCTGCCACTAACACTGATGGCAACCCAGCTGAACCCTGGAAACATCTGTTTGGGAGCAGAGAGCCTCAGCTGCAGTTGGACACATCATGACAACTTGTGAGAGTTTTAGTTTGTTTGTCTGAAATATGGATTTAAAAAACAACCAAAAAAACCCAAAACCCCAAAAACCAACCAACAAAATAAGGAAAAAACTACCACCACCAAACAAATAAAATAACAGCTTTGTGTCAGGCATCAGGCCTTGTGTAAGGAAGGGAGAATGAGCAGAACAGGGTGTGCAGAGGTACTGTCTGCCTGCTGGGGTGCCTGGCTCCATTTCTGGGCTCCAGCAGGGTTTTACAATACTATAACAGGAGGTGTGTGCCTGCACAGAGGGGTCCCTGCTCAGGATGCAGCAGTTGCTGATGTGGGAAAATGCTTCCAGCATTACCAGCAGCACCTCCTGGTGCCTGGACACGAGGGAGCAGGGTAACACCACCACTACAACAGAAACAACAGCAGAATGCCTAATTTGTACTGGAGTGCTGTCCTGTCCTGAGAGCTCCCAGGAGAAGATGGGTTTCCTAGTCAGACTCAGCATTTCATACAACACCTCTTCCAAAAGATCCCCAAGTCATCCCAAAACTGGGAACCATTCCACTTGCCACAAGAATGCAGCTACATCAGGGCTAGGATGTGATATCTCCTGAAGAGCAGAAATGCTTGGAACAAGGACAGGAGAAGGTTCTCCAGCTGGAGCTGTAGGGGGAACAGTGGGAACAGACCCAGGGAGGGATTCCTACAGGCTCAGCAGGTTAACCCCACCAACACCAACAGGCTGCTTAGCTGGGCTTGATTTAAGACCTGGGATATGCATTTTATGCAAGAAAGAGGGAATTCTGGTCCACCTTCCCCATACAGCACCCTTCACTGGACAAATCTAGTGCCACCACAGGTGGGACAGTGGGGACTTGTGGCCAGGACACTCCCACTGACACAGGCTGCCTGTTTATCTCCTGGTGGAATAATACCATTTTTGCTGGCAAATCCATCCAAAGGGAGTTAGAAAGGAAATCAATAGATGTGTTTGCCTGGGAATTTCTCCTGCACTGAGATGCTGTCAGTGCAGTGGCCACCAGGTCTGTGAAGAGATTGGGCAGATTTAATGTTGGCCATTGTGAGTGATGGCAAACACTGCTGGAGCTGTGAGGAAGGTGTGGGCACAGTGTCCAGGGGAGTGAGTCTGGCACACACATCCACGTGTGCAGGAAGGATGGGACAGGACAAGAGGGAATGGCAGGCAGAGAGTGAGGTTAGATGGGATATCAGGAATCGATTCTTTCCAATGAGGGTGGGCATGCCCTGGCACAGGGTGCCCAGAGCAGCTGCGGCTGCCCCTGGATCCCTGGCAGTGCCCAAGGCCAGGCTGGGCAGGGCTGGGAGCAGCCTGGGACAGTGGGAGGTGTCCCTGCCATGGCAGGGGTGGCGCTGGATGGGCTTTAAGATCCCTCCAAACCCAAACCACTCTAGGATGAGGGGGAAACACCACCCCAGCCAAACCACCAAACAAGCACCAACACCCCAGTCCCGGAACTCAGCGTGGGCTGGGCAGGGGATCGCTCCCGAGGGAATCCCCGGTGGGAATGCCACTGCCATGTGCTCCGCCGGGGCATTGCGGGATGCGGGCTCCGATGGACACTGTGGGACGGGCACTGCGGGGCTGTCCGTCCGTCCGTCCGTCCCTCCCCGCGGCGGGGTCCCGGCAGTGCCCGAGCCGGTCCGTGGGGCCCTGCTGCCCTCTCGTGGCACCGCGGCGGGACGGCGCTGGGAGCCCGGCACCGGGAACACCGTCCCGGCTTCGGGAACACCGTCCCGGCTTCGGGAACACCGTCCCGGCTTCGGGAACACCGTCCCGGCTTCGGGAACACCGACCTAGCTTTGGGAATACCGTCCTAGCATGCTGAACATCATCCCGGCATGCGGCAAACCATCCCTGTTTTGGGAACACCCTCCCAGTATAGGCACACTATGCCAGGATGTGGCACACCATCCCAGGATGTGGCACAGCATCTCAGTTTTGGGAACACCATCCCTGCTTTGGGAACACCATCCCAGGATGCAGCACACCATCCCTGCTTTGGGAACACCATCCTGGCATGGGCACATCACGCCAGCTTGCCAAACATCATCCTGGCATGTGACACACCATCGCAGGATGCAGCACACCATCCTGCCATACACACACACCATCCCAACATACACACCATCCCACCATGCACAGCATCCTGGCTTTGGGCACACCATCCTGCCATACACACCATCCCCCACATCCTGCTGCCCTCACCCCACGGCCCCTCCGTGCCACCCGTGGGGTCTCATCCTTCCATCTTCAGCCCAGCCTCAGGGAGGGCAGTGTGGCACACAGAATGTGTCACATCCCCTGGGTGTCAGAGCTTGATAAACTCCCAAGAGTGAGGCTCCATGACTCCTTTTCATCTCCTGCTTATAGAATGTGAAGGGGCTGGAGTGGACTTTAAAGATCACCCTGTTCTAACCCTGTGCCATGGGATGGGATGTCTCCCACTAGACCAGGTTGCTCCAAGCCCCATCCAACTTCACTTTGAGCACATCCAGGAATGGAGTAGCCACAACGTCCCACTGGGAAACCTGTGCCAGTGCCTCACCACCCTCACAATAAAAAACTTCTCAATATCTAATCTAAATTTCCCTGTTTCAATTTGTACTCGTAATTCCTTCTCCCGTCACCACAGTTCCAGGTGAAGAGCACCTTTATGTCCTCACTGCCTCTGCCCCTCTTCACACCCCCTCTCCCTGATGATGCTGTGCTCCCAGCTGATTAACCAAACTCAATTAAACACAATCCTGACATCCAACACCAAGATGTGAACAGTGACCTCCATCACTGTGCTTGTGACTGGTGGCACTTGTGACCCCCTGGCCTGCCCCAGCCTCACTGCCCCAGGGATGATCCCAAAGGCATCCCCTTGTGCAGGCTGCCCTAGAACAGAGGCTGGACAGAGCTAAAGAATAAAGCAGGGATTTATTCAAAGGATCTCCTCCATGGATCCACCTTGGGCAGCACAAGAGCCCAGCCAGGGCTGCACCCAAGGTGAACCAAAATGGCCCCAAAATGCACGGCCGGGCACGGGGTCTGTCCCTGGGATCAGTTCTGCTCCATTTGCACCTTGCAGTTCATTGTCCCATTCCAGCTTTAGCCCAGGCAGTCCCACCCTGCTTGTTTTTCCCTCTCCAGCCCACGGGGTTTGTGCTCCTGGGCTGAGATTTGGATCATTTGTCCTTGGTGCCCAGCTGGAGCAGGAATTGTTTTGTCTCCCTGCTCTGTGCACAGAGCTCAGCATTCCCTGATATGGAGCCCAGACCCACCCACTAAAGCAGCACAGAATGTGAAAAATAGAAAAGCTCAAACCTGAGGCATCACCAGCAAAGAGAATCTGGGGGCAGATCATCTCTGCTGCCTGCAGGCTGGACAGGCAGGATCTCACCTCAGCTTCAGATGAGACATTTACACACTTGCAAGCCCGAGGTATTAAGAAAAAAAGAGCTCTTAGAAACCTCTGATAACCATCTGTAAAAGGGGATTTCAAAAGTATCCCCTGTAACACAGCTTAGGCAAAGGAACTTTGGCAGGGTGACCGGGGTCCCAGGCTGGACAACCTTCCCATCCTTCCTTCTCATGTAGGGTCCCCATACTGGCACATGATGGATAACATCATCAGCAGGTCATTGTCACCTCTAATTAAATCCAGAGAGTCCTTTGTTTTCTCCCCAGGATGCATTGTAAGATTATTTCCTATTTCTAGCATTGTTTTTTCTTCACCCTGCTCATTTTCAGGTGTGGGTGGCCTCACAAGATCTGCCAGACCACCCTGGTTTCAATGTTTACATCCATTTTTCTTCCCCATAGATCAGGGACTGAAAAAGCATTTCCCTGGTGAGGCCAGGAACTGGGAGTGAACCCTGTGTCCCCTTCCTGGGCACAGCAACACCCCCAGGGAGCCACTGGGGCTTGAAACCGGGGAGTCAGTTTAAAAAAATAAAGAAATCTCATTTTCTTCTGCAACCCTGGCCAGGCTTTGCATCTGCTCCTGCTGCCTCTGAGCGCACCCTCTGCCCACACTGCTGATCCCTGCAGCTCCAGGGACCTAGATCCCTTCCAAATGAACTCTTCTTTTCTAAACAAAGTGGAAAAAACCCACCAAGAGCAGCAGAAGGTGGCCAGCCTTGCTGCATTATGCAAGTGCTTCCTTCAGCACAGGTCAGGGCGGCCGGAGCAGGTGAGCAGTGGAAAAACACTGCAGGCTGAGAGGGCAATGGAGGGATTTTGGGAAATGGTTAAACTGAGGGCTTGCCTCTTCCTCAGGCACTGAATTCCTGCCAGGCTGAGCCTCCAGAGCCCCAGCTGCACCTGAGCCCTGGGCTGAGCACAGGATGCTGCCTGTGGCACTGGGGTGTGAAGGACACGGTTCCTGTGGCTCCCCCTGATCCCAAAGGAAGCCCCAAGCCCTGGCACTCCTCAGTTTGCTCTGCAGCCCCACAGGGCCACAGCACAGGGGTCTCTGCCATCCCTAAAGCAGGTTCATGATATTCAAGCAAAGATGGGGCTGGAATGGGGTCGGTGCTCCTGATGGTGACACTGGCTTCAGGAAACAGGGGGCAGAGCCCAGCCATAGGCCAGTGGCCACATCCCTGCCTCTGGCTGCCACTGCTCACAGCTGCAGCTGTACCCAAAAATGTCCTTTTTGTCCTGGAGCCTGCAGGGTGCTCCAAGGCACGGTGTGGAAGGAGAAATACATGTTTTCAGTAGGTGATGTAAAAGCTATCAAACATTCAGGAACCTGCTGGGGAAAGGGAAGGGGAGAGATAAAGGGAAAAGGGGAAGGGAATGGGAAAGGAAAAGGGAAATGAGAAGGGAATGCAAGGCAAGGCAAGGGAAAAGGGAAGGGAAGGGAAGGGAAGGGAAGGGAAGGGAAGGGAAGGGAAGGGAAGGGAAGGGAAGGGAAGGGAAGGGAAGGGAAGGGAAGGGAAGGGAAGGGAAGGGAAGGGAAGGGAAGGGAAGGGAAGGGAAGGGAAGGGAAGGGTGAAAGAGAATGGGAAGGGGCTGATCCTGCAGCAGCGCTGCCTGATCAGGGAAAGGGCAATGAATAACCTGCGCGTGCCGAAATGGTATATAACAAAAAAAGCCCAACCAAACAAACAAAAGAACCCAAATCCGAACAGACGTTTCTGCTTTCCCTTTGTTACTTTTAACTTTTCCCTTCACCACGAGACGCAGCACAGACCCGGCAGACCCGAGCTCCATCCCGCGGCCCCTCCCCTCCGCCCCAGCCCCCCCGTGCCGGTGCCGGTGCCGGTGTCGCGGTGTCCCCCCCCCATCCCACCCTCAGCCCCGGACTCCATTTCCCGGCAGGCCCCGCGGGCGCGCTCACGTGACGCGCGGCGCGCGGCGCACGCCGGGAGCGGCGCGGCCCGGAGCGGCGGCAGGTGAGGAGCGCGCGCGGGGCCGCGGCGGCGGCGGCGCCCCCTGCAGGGCGGGGCGGGCACGGCGGGACCCCCGGGCGGGCGGCCTGAGGGGACGGGAGGGGATGGAAGGGAATGGGAAAGAATGGAGTGGAGGGGATGGAATGGAAGGGGGCCACCGGGCCGCGCCCCGCCGCGCTGAGGCATAGGAGAGAGGGGCCGCCTCGCCCCGTCCCCCCCCCGGCAGCAGCGGCAGAGGGGCTCGTACCGGCCCTCGCCCGCCCCGCCGCCATTGAACCCAGCACAGCCGCGGGCACACGGAGCTGGGCGTGCGCTCTGTGCGGGCACACAGCAGCACCGGGCACTCACTCCATGGCCGCCCCATCCCTGCAGCGCCCAGGGCCGGGCTGGTGGAACGTGTTCCCCCTGCCCCTGACAAGGTTGCGATCAGGCCAGCGTTAAGGTCCTTCCATCCCAAACCCTGGATTATTCAGTGAACCCCCTCCCAGCGCGTTCCCCCTGCCCATGGCCAGGGTTCGATCAGGCCATCATTAAGGTCCTTCCAACCAAACCCTTGGATTATTCACTGAAACCCGCCCAAACCGAGGGGTTGTCCTGCTAGTTTTGTTGTTGTGATAACTCCTGTCAGCGGCGCTTATTTTGCAGCATTACCCCATTATTTTCCCTCGTTCATGGTACGAGCTCTGAATTACAAGTGAAGCCGGTGTTCTCACCGCAAACGCTCACTAAAAACTACCAGGTGACAAGAGAAACCACGGCAGGAAATTTCTTCCGAACGTAAGGAAACCAAACTGGCATAATTCACGGTTTTATGGCTTGATCCTCAGCTGAGGCTTTCTGTAATACCCTGCTCTGCGTCAGAGGAACTGCCCCGGGAGGGACCGACATGCAAGAACAACTCGCTGTTAAGGAAACTTCCATGGAGGCACAGCCGAGTGTGAGAGGGAGATAAAAGGAAAAAAAATAATGTCCCATTACTGAGGGCATGCTGACATTCCGATAAAGGGGGTTATATATGAAAAGAATGTCATACAAATCAGCTCTCTAAAAGCCCAACCTGACTTAAAATCCCATCTGCCGTTGTTCTTTAATGAAAATACTTGTTTTAAAGGGAGCTTTTAATGTAACTCTCAGTACTTGGTGCCTGTGCTGCTCCCTCGTCCTTCCCTAAGCCAGTCTTTTGACGTGTTTCCAAGGAAAGTAAGAATAATGAACCTGGTATCCTGTGTTTCATTTTTTAAAACCATTTTAAATCATAGATTTTCCCTCCCTCAGAGGAAGGTTTCTGTTCTTCATGGCAGTGCCCAGGTTTCTGCTTCCCCAGGGCCAGGGCTGTGCTACTCAACCTGCCACTGGTGAGCTGATCCCAGCATGGTGCCAGGAGATTCTGCCATGCCACTGAATCCCTTCCTGAAATACAGGCTTTAATGATTCTGAACTGCAGCTGACAAATTAAAATTAGGGGGCTGGCTTTTTTTTTTTCTCTTCTCTATGAGCATAAAGAACTTTTCTTCCTTGCAGCTGTTTTTCTGCACAGGAGCACACAGCAAACTGAAATACACAGAATCCTTCCCAAAGAGAAAGGCAGCAGACCCAGCAGGGAAGTGAGAATGCTGTGTGCATGCAGCCATTTCTCAGAGAGAGCTGTGTTCACATCCCTCTGCCACTGTCTCTTCATTTCAAAGACTTCACTACTTCCTTCTCCTCCTCGTCTTCCCTAGGAGAAAGGTTTTCTTCCCTATTTTTTAGTGGCTAAGCAGTACAATAACAAAGGATTTGAAACCCAGTCTAGTGAATAATAACTTAATGATGTGAGCCCTGTTCTGTTCCTTTTGAATGGATGGCTGCTTTGGCAGGAGAGCTGCTGGGATCTGCTCCCTGCTGGGAGGGATGTGAGGGTAGAGAAACCTGGATTGAAGCTGAACAGCAACCAGAGTGGTGTAAAACTGAACCAGGGGACAAGAATGAGGTCAACGTTGTGAGATTGTGAAATGAGGAGAAATTAAATGCAGTTAAGCTGAGTTCAGGAGCTAATAGCGAACACTGGGAGTCTGTTTGGAGTTCAGATGTTTGGAGTTGTCTGTTAGCTCCATTATTGCTAATACCTGCCTGAGCCGTGTTTAATTGGCATGAAGCATGGTGCAGCATGGCAGAGGTTACTGAGATGCACTGGCATCAAACCTCCTCTGTGTGTTTTCAGCGTGCACAGTCACCCCCAGAATGAGCAGAAGCTGACAGAGCATTGCTGCTACTTTCACTTCCTCTATGAAAGCAAATGTATGAAACCTTGAAAATGTGTTTTGGCTCTCTAGCAAAGCAGAGTGAAGCAGGCACATTCATTTTGTTGGTATCTGATGTCACATCTGAATGCAGGTCTCCAGAGGTGATCTATTAATGTCCTAAAGCATCACACCATCTGGTTCCTTCTTTGATGTGCAACATTTTGAATGCCTGGTTTAATCTCCCTGGGTTTCAGTAAATTATGTAAACTCAGAGGCTTGGCAGCAGGAGATGGGCACCATGAGGCGATGATTCAGTCATCAATATCTACTGGGCTTCCATATTGGTGCCATTACACTTCTTTCAGTGCTACTTTACAAATTTTTCAAGTGAATAATTCATCGCATTGGGAGCTGCAAGTTAGTTTTGAAATTTGCCCACCCTGAGATTAGCTATGACTAATCTATCCTTCCCAACATGGAAAAGCTAACTGGGTTCCTTTTTCTGCAGGGTTAGGCGATAAGTCAGAAATAAATTGCATTTATACGTAACTGCTGGTGGTGACATAAATCACATTTCCCTTTTTTCTTCCTGGACAGAATCAGAGCACCTTGGAATAGATGTGAGCACGAGTGGATAAAGTGCTGGATAAAGCTGCCTTGGAGCACCATGGCTGCCGCCCCTTATCTCAACTCGGACGCGCTGCGAGAGGTCCTGGAGTGCCCCATCTGCATGGAGTCCTTCACCGAGGAGCACCTGAGGCCCAAACTGCTGCACTGTGGCCACACCATCTGCAAGCAGTGCCTGGAGAAGCTCCTGGCAAACAGCATCAACGGGATCCGCTGCCCCTTCTGCAGCAAGATCACGCGGATCACCAGCTTGGCTCAGCTCACCGACAACCTCACCGTGCTGAAGATCATCGACACGGCCGGCCTGGGGGAAGTGGTGGGACTCCTCATGTGCAAGGTCTGCGGGAGGAGGCTGCCAAGACACTTTTGCAAGAGCTGTAGCTTGGTTTTGTGTGAGCCGTGCAAGGAGGCTTCGCACATGCCCCCAGGACACAGAGTCATGGCTATCAAAGAGGCAGCTGAGGAGCGTAGGAGGGAATTTGGAACGAGGCTTGCCAGGCTTCGGGAGCTCATGGGTGATCTGCAGAAAAGGAAAGCTGCTCTGGAGGATGTTTCAAGAGACCTGCAGTCCAGATACAAAGGGGTTCTGCAGGAGTACAGCAAAGAGGAGCGCAAGATCCAGGAAGAACTGGCCAGGTCACGCAAGTTCTTCACCACCTCTTTGACTGAAGTGGAGAAGATAAATAACCAGGTGATGGAAGAGCAGGCTTACCTGCTGAACTTAGCAGAAGTGCAGATAATGTCTCGCTGTGACTATTTCCTTGCCAAAATAAAGCAGGGGGATATAGCTCTCCTGGAGGAGACGGGGGATGAGGAAGAACCAGAACTGACAAACAGTCTCCCGAGGGAGCTGACTCTCCAAGAGGTGGAACTCCTTAAGGTGAGCCACGTGGGACCACTGCAGATTGGGCAGGTGGTGAAGAAACCCCGCACCGTTAACGTGGAGGAATCCCTCATGGAAAATGCAGCATCCTCCTTTGTACCATTTAGGGAGCCTGAGCTGGTGCAGGAGGAGCCCAGCTGCACGCCCCATTCCTCGCCAGCCAAGCCGAGGATGCCTGAAGCAGCCACCAGCATCCAGCAGTGTTCCTTCATCAAGAAGATGGGCTCCAAGGGCAGCCTGCCAGGGATGTTCAACCTCCCCGTGAGCCTGCACGTCACCAGCCAAGGCGAGGTGCTCGTGGCCGACCGGGGCAACTTCCGAATCCAGGTTTTTACCCGCAAGGGCTTCCTGAAGGAGATCCGCCGGAGCCCCAGCGGCATCGACAGCTTCGTGCTGAGTTTCCTTGGAGCAGATTTACCCAACTTGACCCCTCTCTCTGTCACCATGAACTGCCACGGGCTGATCGGTGTGACAGACAGCTACGACAACTCTGTCAAGGTGTACACCATGGACGGCCACTGCGTGGCGTGTCACCGCAGCCAGCTGAGCAAGCCCTGGGGCATCGCCGCGCTGCCCTCGGGCCAGTTCGTGGTCACTGACGTGGAAGGGGGCAAGCTCTGGTGCTTCACCGTGGACCGTGGCGTGGGGGTGGTGAAGTACAGCTGCCTGTGCAGCGCCGTGCGCCCCAAGTTTGTCACCTGCGACGCTGAAGGGACCATTTACTTCACTCAGGGGCTGGGGCTCAACCTGGAGAACCGGCAGTACGAGCACCACTTGGAAGGAGGCTTCTCCATCGGCTCCATCGGCCCAGACGGGCAGCTGGGACGCCAGATCAGCCATTTCTTCTCTGAGAATGAGGATTTCAGGTGCATTGCTGGGATGTGTGTTGATTCCAGGGGAGACCTGATCGTTGCTGACAGCAGTCGTAAGGAAATCCTGCATTTTCCTAAAGGAGGAGGCTACAACATCCTCATCCGGGAGGGACTCACCTGCCCGGTGGGTATTGCTGTTACTCCCAAAGGGCAGCTGCTGGTGCTGGACTGTTGGGATCACTGCATTAAGATCTACAGTTACCACCTGAGAAGATACTCCACCCCTTAAAGGCTTCGTTGCAAGCAAAGCCTGTCTTGGCAGTGGAGATTCTCGCAGCCTCCTTGCAATCCGACGGGAACCAGTGTCAAGCCTTCAGGAAGATTGTGCCATAGCTGAAGGGGATTTGGCATAGAGGTCATCATGTTCTGTGTTTAGAAACAAAATAGCTTTTGTGGCGGTGGTGGTGGTCTGCTTTTTCTTCTTCTTTTTTATATAAAATCCCTACAAATAAGGACAAGCGCGATGGAAAGGATCCATCCTTTGCAGTCTTGGTTCTTGTGAATAGTCACTCCATAAACCTCTTCACCTCCTTATGCCACACATCTCCTACACTTCCAGCTTCAACCATTGTGTCTTTCTTTGTGCCATAAACACTGACTGACTGCTCTAAATCACCTTCCCTTAGAGAACTAGCAGAGGCAATCCTGTGGCACTTGCAAGGAACTGGGTAGCAGTTGTCTGGGCAACTCCTAGAGAGAGCAATTTGTGCTTGCAGCACTGCATAAAACGAAATGGCCACTTCAGCTGCACGGAGATGAAGCTTTGCTTCCACCCTGACGAGGCAGGGTTGTCTCTCCCATTTTTCTGGTGTTCAGGAGATTGCCCCGTCATGCCATTTGTGAATTGTGTCTGTTCTGTGTGAAGTGAGTACTGTGCAATCGTGGGAGACCGAGCTGAGCCAGAAAATTGCCCTCTTTTTTCCTGAGTTGTAAGAAGACAGGGGTTTTATTGCTAATCAGAGTTCTGCTAGATAGAAGGGGGTAAAAAGGGAGGGGGCTGGAGAAAAAAAAAAAGACAAAAGAGGGGAAATCTAGGGTTGCTACTTACTGTTGTTTTATTATTAAATGTGTCCTGGAAACTCACTTTGGAAGGTCTATCTGGTATCTAAAACTTCCTGGGGAAGGGGGGAAGAGGTGGGGGAATAAGACTGGGAGATTGTAGGAAATGAGATTAAATACAACGTATTGTATGTTCACCTGCACTTCAGTGCTCTGCATTCCAGACCACTGCATTTAGCAATAGTTTTCCACTCATCTGCACCTCCTCTGTGCAAGTTACTCACTTCTGAGATAAGGATGGGCAGGGGGGACTATTTCACTTCTGTTTTTTTAAGGTTTAGAAGCACATCCATTGGTGCACTGCCTTTTTTCCCCTTGCACAGCAAAACACTACATTCCTCAGATTATTTTTTTTTTCTTTCTTTTTAGTAATTCTTTTTTTCCACGACACCAGCAGGCACCAGCATTTCTGCTCATCAAGGCTTTGGGCCAAATGAAGCACAAAACTGCAGCTGTGTGAACCAAGGCCCCCACAGAGCTGCTCTCCTGGCTGATAAATGTGTACCTCAGTGTGGTGCTGCTCGCCCAGAATAGTTTATTGAAGGAAAGATGCATTTAAATAGGGCACAGTGGTAGCATGTTAATCTGCCACAGATAATAGTTACACTGCAGTGCATTTATTTGTTGCCATCAACAGCGTAGTTGCAAATTTGGGGCCACGACAGACAATATAAAAGCTGATTTTATAGTGGCTGCCATGCTCCAGCAAATTGTTTGCTACTTGTCCTACAACATGTTTGCAACAGGTGATTTTTATTCTTTTTTAAGCCCATATACTTTTCCCTGCTGAAACAGCAAAGGGAAACAGGTTGGTGAGCTGCTGCTGCTCTAGCTGGATGTTTGGCAGTTAAAGGGATGGCAGAAAAAATGCTGGAAGCAGATTTTGGTGGGATTTGGGTGGTTTTTTCCCTCTCTTTGTTGTGCTCAGCCAGTGCTGAAGGGGTGAGCGCACAAACACAGCTGTGTGATGGGGCTTCCATCAGGGCAGCTTCCAATTTCCCCTGCTATAATGTACTGGGAAAAGCTTGTGGAGAAGGGAGCTAAGACAGGAGGTGGTTGGTGGTGCTGAGGCAGCCCAGGGGACCCTGCTCCCCTTCCCTCCTGAGCTGCTCCCTGTGCTTGCCAAGGCTAACAACTTTTACATTGCTATTCACATTCTCTGCTTCTCTTTTTTGGTGGGAGGGGGCAGTTGCCCAAGGCATGTGACAGCAGTTTGAGGAGCCTTTCTCATCTTGAATATGTGTTCTGGGGAAGTGATGATGATTACTGGGCTGTGCTGCAGTTCATGACATTGTAACTGAAGGCATTTTTCCAATTTTATGGCAGTGGCAGCTCCTCTCCTTCTGCTTTCTTTTAAACATTTCTCCTGTTTCCAAGAACTTCTCCACACAGGAGACTACTGTGGACCTGAATAATTAAAGCAATATTATCTATGATAATATGTACCTCTGTAATTTTCTGTTCTCGTGGATTTTTTTTTTTTTTTTTTTGCAATAAACATCACAACTACTAGCAATAACATTTCCTGGAGTGCTTGAAAAAAATTTAAAAATTAAAAGGAAAAAATTAAAAGCTGGTGCAGTAAACTGAGCAGTTGGTTACTCCAGCCTGTTCCTGGTTACAGAGTTCAAACAAAGTGTCTGTCATCTGTTTCTCACTCGGAGGATTAAGAAAAATAACAGAATAACACCACCCTGAGAGGCACTGGTGGGCCAGGGCACTGCAGTCAGCGCCTGGGGCTCTGATTTGCCTGCAGCTCTTCCAGTCTGAGATTTCAAGGAGAAAAGGGAAAAAGAAAATCTGCTGTCCTTCACCCGGGGTCTGCACATCCCCTGAAAAAACTCGACTGAGATGATTTTACAGAGCTCTGCTTGCTGTGGTGCTCCCGCACAGTGTCATGATCATCTGCCAAACGAGGTGAAATGGAGTAATTAAGGATTATGTTGAAATAGTTTGGCTCCTGCTCTGTATCTGGAGGAAGAGCTTGTCTGGTCATACGTATGTGTTTGGTTTTTAAAGATTGTGTAATAAAGGAAAAATTGATCCAATTAAAAGTGCATTGCAAACGGCTCATTTTCTTATTAAAACACTTCATCTTCTCCCCTTGGTGGCAGATTGGATTTTACAGCCAGCAGGGATTAGATTGGGAGCACAGTGGCTATGAGACCCTTTTATGTGTCAGGTTGCCAAGGAGAAATCTGATCCTGGCAGGCTCGTGGAACTTTCCTGACACTTCCCTCTCCACCTTTCTAAACAAATGCTGTGGTTTTGTACCTTAACTCACACTGCCTCAAGGGCAATATCTCCTTTGTCACCTGATGGTTCAGAAGTCTGGTTTGAGTTCACTGGCTCTGGGAGCTCAATTGTATTTGGGAGCCTGGTCTGCAGGAACCTTTAGTTTTCCTTTCCTAGATGCAATCAGGTGCATTAAGAAAGCTGAAAAGCTACGTTTTAGCTGTTAAAGGACATAATGGGTTTCCCTTATATGTGCTTGGTCAGAAGTAGGATACAGAATTTCCTTGGTTTTCAGATCTGTCCCTATGTACAACCATTCTATTACTTTTTTAACACTCTTAATTGCTTGGTTTATGTCATCATTTTAAACCCTCAGATTTCAACATTTTGTTCAGAGGAGGTAAAAACAATTTAGCTGGTTGTAATGAAATTTAGTTTAGACTAAAACATGTGCGGTGAGTAATCTGCTACCTGTGTCCCTGGCTCATCCATGGTCTGCCAGAGGGGACCTGTGGTGACACAGCCAGGTGAGTGGACACATCAGGAGCCACGGGCTCACCTGGAAAACCTCAGACTTTACACTGTGAGGGTATAAAACACCTGGGTTTCCTCTGTTTGTAATCCCTGGTGTGCCAATTGGGATCTGTGGTGACATAGCCAGGTGAGTGGACACATCAGGAGCCATGGACTCACCTGGAAAACCTCAGACTTTACACTGTGAGGGTATAAAACATCTTGGTGTCCTGTGTTTGTAATCCTCTTCCTTGGAGGCACCAGCTCAGGCTGTTCTTGTGATGTTGCACCAATACTAAATTATTTTTAGATCAAAACTGCCATGAGAGCTGAGCTGGTGAGGAAACCTGCTGTGACTGAGTTTGGTGGGTTTGTAGCTGTGAAAGTGCCTCGACCCCAGCTTGGCTGGTGCCAGAGGGGCTCCTGGATGGTCAGCAGGGACATTTGATCAGCAGGCACACCCACAGCATGTGCAGGTTTTCCCTTCCCCTCCCTCTGCAGCCACCTGGCTGATCTGGATAAAGGATTCCATCATTTGGGCTCAGCTCAGCTCTTTAAACAGGTATGAATTTCTGGTTTATCAAACATTATTCAACCCTTGTATGGTGCTGTTAGATCTACCCTGCAGCTTTATCACAAGTTTTGATTTCTTAGGGCAGAAGAGCTGAGCCATGGACATTGTTCTGGGCAAAACCAGGAGCCAAGGAATAAAGGGATGAGGAGCAGAGCCTGTTCCTCATCAAAGAGGGTAGAGCTACAAAAGTGAAAATAAAGCCAGATGCTTTGAGTTGTTCCTATTGTATAGCTTAAGTGATTTTTCTGGGTCATTACTCAATGTGAGGATTTAAAGTTATTTCATTTTGCACAACTAATTACTCAACTTGCCTGGCAATTGTGGATTACAATGAGAAGTGCAGAAGGTCATTTAGCAGACTTACTCACAGCACATGTTTTAGTCTAAACTAAATTTCATGACAACCAGCTAGAGTGTTTTTACCTCCTCTGAACAAAATGTTGAAATCTGAGGGTTTGAAATAATGACGTAAACCAAGCAATTAAGAGTGTTAAAAAGGTAATAGAGTGGTTGTACATAGGGACAGATCTGAAAACCAGGGAAATTCTGTGTGTTCTACTTCTGACCAAGCACATATAAGGGAATCCCATTATGTCCTTTACCAGCTAAAAAGTGGCTTTACAGCTTTCTTAATGCACCTGATTGCATCTAGGAAAGGAAAACTAAAGGTTCCTGTGGATTAGTTCAATCTTAATTGTGTTAATGGCAGTATCAGACCTGAAGGGAGACAAATGGAGCCTTGAAAGGACAGGAGGGAGCCCCAGGCCTCACTCAGAGGAATGTCGACTGCTGTTTTAGCAGAGCTCCAGGCTCTGGCCTTAATTTTGTGAAGGATATTGGTGAAGATCTCCTATCAAAGCTGCTGAGTTCACAAGAAAGCATGAAAGCTGTCACCTCTTACAGGTAAATGCAGTTCACGGAGTGTTGTTCAAGAGAAGAGAAGCAAGCACTGGGGAGGGCAGGGGGCAGAAAGGCTCAGGGAATGTGACAGGACCTGCCAAACACAGCCCCTCCATGACTATTCCCATAAATGTTCAATTACTGAGAGGGAACATGAACATCTCCCCCATCTGCAGCAGCCACAGGCTGAGCTTGCTGAGCATTCAATGTAGCCAGGGAACCTCAGCCAAGAAAACTCTATCTAGAGATCATAGGAAATTCAAGAAAAACAAACATTTCCCTCACTGCAGACCTAAAGTAACCTCCCAGCTGGGCAGTGAAACCCTCTGGATCTCCCCACCCAGGCACACACATCCTGAGCCCATCAGCATCCCTTCCTGCTTCCCAGCTGGGCTTCTCCAGTGGGAATAAGCAAACTGCAACAGCTCTTGCAGAAACCTCACCAGGGCTGTCAGATTTTGCTCTCAGAGCAGATCTTCCTCTTCCCTAAGCAAGCTCTTCTTCTCCTCACCAGCCAGAATGAGGAACCACAGACCCACCAGCTCTCTGATGAACTTTTATCAGAGAATGAAGTGGTTCCTAGCAGGGGAATTTGCTGGATGGAGGGATCACTCTCTTCCTTGATGTGCAGTTTCTGAGTCTCTGAGGTGGGGTGACTCCCAGCCTCCACCTCCAGGTTTATTATCATGGTGAGGAATGACCCAGTTTGGGTCAGCTGTCCTGGCTGTGTCATCTCCCAACACCTCCTCCACCCCAACCTAGTGACTGCGGGGACAGAACAGAGAAAAAGAAGAAGTGTGGATGCCATGGAGGCACTGCTGTGCAGCAGCCAGCACTCCATGTGGAGAAACCACACTGCTTTCTCCAGAAATCCACAGCACCACTGTGACCAAGCTGGTTCCCTCCATCCCATCAGGCCCAGCACATTCTTAGACACAGCTGGAGCTGGCTGGGGACATCATGTTTGTCCCAGCTGCCAAATGAAGGTCCTCACACAACTGCTACCAACTTAATGAGGCACCATCAGTGTTAAATGCTGGCTCCACCAGGGAAGAAAACCAATGTGGGCTCCCATGGCACAGATCAATGGCTGGGTCCATCTCAAGGTCCCTGCTTGGGGGCCACTCAGTGTGCTAAAGCATTGCTTGGCTGCACTGAGCCAGAGCAAGCAGCCCAAAAAATGGGCTTTTAATCCCTCTGCATGAAGTAAAATTGGAGTTTGCTTTGGTGTGCTCACGGGCTGAGGCTGTTCCCGTGAGGGAGCCTGGGGGATGCTCCCACTCCTGCCCTGAAGGAGCACAGTGCTGGCTGTGCCACAGCTGTGCCACCGTGCCTGTCTGGCTCTCCATCGCAGGATTCGCTCCTGCAAACCCTTGGGAACAAGGGCAGGCTGCTCTGGCACCTCATTTCCCCCATATCCTCCTGCAGGAGGAAGGAACTCTTGTCACTGCCCCAGCAGAGCAGGCTGCCCGCTCTGTGCTGTCCCAGAGGTCCGTGTGTCCCTGTGCCTGCCCCTGGCAGGAGGGACAGCTCTGCACATACTGACCCTCCTCACAGGCTCTGGGCAGCTCCAGGCCAGCTCAGAGCCTGCCCTGGCACCAGCAGTGAGAGCTTCTCTTCAAAACCATGTTTTCAATTAGGGCCCTACGCACAGATTGTGCCTTTATTGTTGGAGGCCTCCTCCTGAGGCCTGGAGATTGATTTATGAAGTTGATTAAAATATTAAAATAATTCTGTGTAGTGCTGCAAACACCCTGTAATGTGCATTTTTCTCAGAGTTGGTGCCGTTCCAATTAGCTGGAGACTCTCCTCTCTCCCTCCTCTTGTGACCAGTTTTGTCCACTAACAAATTCCAGTTATTCTGGCCCTACTTTTATATTTATCAGAGCTGATGCGTATGTGTGCTCACTGAGAAGCTCAGAACGGGCTGCTGAGCAGCGGGGAGCCCGGCAGGCCAGAGCTGTTCTGAGTGGAGAAGGCATCCAGAACTGTCTAGCTGGAGCTATTTATTCCTATCTGCCTTATGTCGCTGGCAAAATGAGGGTAAATCAGTAGAGAAGCTGGGAATAAAATCCATCTACTGTGAACAGCAAGCTCTTTCTCTTGGCTAACTGGGATTTCCCTGGGACAGAGCCCTGGGTTTCCCCCATGACACTTTCTCTGTCCACAGGCTGATCTCTCCAAGAGTCCTGAACATCCTTAATGTCCTTCCAAAAGCATTTTCTGGCCATCAAAGAGCTGAATACAACACTGGGTTACCTCTTCATTGCCCAGAGCCCCAAAGTTCAACCTCACCAACCCCACCAGCTACCAAAACCACAGATGGAGCCATGAGCAAAACACAAGGTCAGGAACAGCACCTGGTGCCCAAATGCTGAATAATCAGGAGTGAAAAGTTTATGTCCAGGCATTAGATGCAACCCCTCAGGGGATCCCTGGAGTACCATGAGTGCTTTGGTGCTTCACAGGCACTGGGAAAGGATGCTCTGGGTGCCCCACAAATGCCAGGGCAGCCAGGCACACCTCCAGGAGTGGGGGCAGGACCCAGGTGGGGAGCGAGGGATCCACCTCGGCCAGCTGCATACCATGGACTAAAATGGGAATTATTCTGTCACTGAGGCCCTGTGCCACCCCAGGGCCTTGTGGCTGAGCCCTGAGCCACTGCTGCCCCTGACATGAGGGAGGTGGGACTGAAGGAATGGGAGATATTTCACCACCAAGTCAAGCACTGTTCATGTCCCCTCTGGCCCCAGCAATGTGGAACAGCAGCAATGCTTGTGCCAGGCCTGGGCTGCAGCAGCTGCCCCTCATTCCCACCTCTCATTCTCCTGAGAAACCCTTGTCTGGGTTTGGTTTGGTCCCAGATAATGGCACTGGGACCATGGGGTCTGCACCACCAACACATTTGCCCCTGGATTGCAGGGAATGCTCCCAAGTGATTAATAACACCATGAGTACATAAACAACCCACCTCCACGTGCCTTCTCCTGCTAAACAGGGGCATTGCTATGGAAAACTTCATTTATCACTATTTAAAACCCAAACAAACGAGCACAGGCTGTTATAAATACACTTACAAGACCAGCTACACTGGGGAAACAGAGAAGAAAATGAGCCAAGAGCAGGGGAGGTGGTGTGTGGGAGAACACCTCTCCCCTCTCTGCTGGGCTCCAGGAAGTGAGGCTGCTCCTGGCAGTGCCACCAGATCAGGATGCAAGTGCCCTGATGACCTCTGTCACCATCAGCCCTAAGATGGGCTCTGTGATACACCACAGATATTTTTTGAATAGAAAAATATCAGATCCAGGGCATACCCCCAAGTCCCTGGAGGAGAGAGATGAATTGGCAAATGGAAGGCTACAGCGATAAGGGAGTTTTTATAAACATAACCTAATTGTATTACTTCAAAGTCCTGAAGTTTATTGCCCTGTTTAATGATGTGTCTCGTTATTTATGGCGTAGCACAATGAGTCTGCTATTGATTTAATGCACTTCCTTAAAGACTGTCATTGTCACAAGCAATAAAACAAAGCCATTCTGAGACAGCTCATTTATGTCACATCTCCATCAGCTGACCCTGGCATGGGAGGGCCACTGTGGGGGGAAGGGGGTCACCTTGGGCAAGGATGGAGCCAGAGGGTGGAAGCTGAAGGGCAGGAGCAGGCAGGGTGGCTCAGGGATGACATGTGCCAGCTGACACTGAGCACTCAGTTTGGGACAAACCTCCTGCCTGAGCTAGCCAGCACAGTGATGGTGTATGCATGGAAAAGGGGATGATGGGTGAAAACCAGCACATGACACCTGATGTTTGTGCCCCTGCCCATTGCTATCCCCCTCCTCACCTTTCTGGTACTGGAGCCAGAGCTGCTGCTGGACCTTCTTGCTGGGGAAGTGGATGGTGCAGCTGAACTCGGAGCCGTAGAGCGCCTCGGCGATGTAGTGGGAGCCAAACTGCTGGATGAAGGAGAGCAGCTCCTCCCGGCTGCTGTCCTTGTTCAGGATCTTCAGGATGTTTGCAAAGCCTGGGGGAGGGAGGCAGGGGGTGGGCAGGTCAGCCAGGCAGGGCTGGCATCAATAACCCAGGGGAGAGGAGCCCCAGAGGTTCCTGCTCAGGTCATATACAAGGTCCTACTGTGGGAATCCACAAAATCAGAGGGTTTTGGGAAAGCTGCAAGATGCAGGCCTCAGAGGCAGCAGAACTGTGAGCAGAGCTATGCAGCAGCCATGAGATAGGTCAGCAGAAAAAATATTTAAACTATAGAAAAGCAAGGGCAAATAGAACAATGGTCTGTGGATTAACGCTTGTCTAGAATAACTCTCTAAGCTACAGAAAGTTTATCTATCAAGATATTAGGAAGTTTGAAGCTTAATAATGGAGTTCTGTGCATTGTGTTTTAAGGCTTACAAGCAGGTATTGTATTTGAAATAAGCAAGCATTGTTTTAACCAAAGCTACGTGTGCTTATAGTGATTGGATAGAACTACTGTCAATGTGCTTTTGCTTTGTGTGATTGCTCAAGAAGCTTATAAAGTAAGTTATAACATTAAGTTCTGTGTCTGCTGCCTGGGATGTGAGCTGCTGGCATCTTCCCATTGTGATAATCATGTAATGAGACTGATGCTGAAAAATAAAACAGTTCAAGGCAGTTCCACAGCAGCCCTGTCCCATCCGTGGTCTGTTAATGGCCCCCCTTGCTGGCAATACCCCACATGGGTGCAGTCCCTCCTCTTTTGCCTCCACGTGATCCTTTGGAACCCACAAGCTGTTAATACCCCAGGCTGTGGCTCTGACTTCCCTTATGATTCCTTTCCCTAAGAGATTTTTCAGATAATTTTGCAGGGATGTGCATGTGAACATGTGCACACACACACACACAAACACACACAAAACCCCCGTCCTTCCAGCTCCTCTGCTCCTCAGCCTGCTGGCACATCATTAACACTCTCCCCGGAGGATGTGCTTGGCCTTTCTTTGGCTGTATCCACCACCAGAGATGTTCCACCCCTGGTGCAAACACCCAGCACAACTGGGAACTATTTTTTAGGGAATTTGGAGACAGCCCAGAGGGACACACAGGGCTGGGCTGGTGGCAGCTCCATGGATGTGCAAAGGTCAGGGTATCCCTTGAGCAACATCCATAGGGACAGCAGGGACAAAGACACGATGGACCCCTGCTGCCCTGTGGAGGTGAAATATCCTGGAGACACTGGTGACTCCACAGCACTTCAGCATCACTTAGAGCAGGCTGAAAGCACCGTTTTGGTTCAGCGCTGGAATGGAAAACATACTGCAAGAAAATACGTCATAGCTGTCACCAAAATGAGATTATCTGGCTGGTTGGCCGGTTGGTTTATTGAAAGAGAAGGTTGTTCTAATAAAAAAGCCAGAAGAATTCATTTTGAGCTGAACCCACATATTTTTTTTCAGCTCTGAGCAGGTTATTTCATTTTGGGGCTGTGCAGCCTGTTAGCACTAAATCTTTTTTTTCCTTTCTCTCACCATTTAAAAACTCGTTGATTTTTAAATAAAAAATGCTATTTTGAAACGAAAAGGCAAAACATTTCAGGTCGCAACAAAATGTTTCAGCATTCCTGAAACAAAATGTGTAGCTGTAAAAACGTGGCAGTGAAATGTTTTGACATTTGCAGGATCCTCCCACCCACCCCTTCTTCATCTGTGACTCCCTGCTTTATATGACCTGCTTTTCCAAGTGCTTCAGTTCTTTTTGAAACCACCCTTTTTTAAGGAACTGGCTGTTTTTTGTACATATAGATACATACAGACACCCCAAAACAAATCCTTCCTGCTCATTGCTTACTCGCTTGACCTCACCTCTTGCTGCACAAACTCACTGCCTCAGTTTCCCCCCTGTAAAAAAGCAGGTGAACCTCCCAGCGCTGGGAACAGAGCATGGAAGTAGGAAATGCCAATGGGATGCTTGGGGCAGAAAACCACCACCCAGCCATGCAGACACACATCTCCCTGCCCCTGGAATGCCTCACCTGCAGAGAGTGTGATGGAGCTCAGCTTCACCCTGTAGAGGTTGCTCCTGACCCGCCAGTGCTGCACCATGGGGTACCCCATGGCCTCGTCGTACTTGATGTCCCCTGCAAAGGCAAAGCAGGAGGGTGACACTGCTGAGCACGCCCTGGGGAGTGCTGAATGCCCCCTCCCACCTTGCTGTGTGCTGCAGGGGTGAGAAATGGGGTGGTGGAAGGGCTGGAGAGCTCACTGGTGATGCCCTGGGGTACCTGGAGCAGCGTTGGGATGGCTGTGACTGCTCACAGGGATGGGGATGCTGCTGGGATGGACTCACACATCCCCCAGATTATTTCTGCCCCTGGCACAAAGGGGGGGATGATGCCCCTCAGGAGCCACACTGGGCTCCAGGCTGGGAGAAGGGGTTGCCCTCCTGTGCTCCTGTTGTCCCTCCTGTGCTCTGTACCCCGTTTGCAGCTCGTACCTGTGAGGAGCTGCAGATCAGGGAGAGGCTCTGACAGGACCCCACGGCACTGCTCCTCCACGGGCAGGGGGATCACCAGGAGCCCATCAGCCAGCTGGGGGAAGTCCTTGATGAAGTTATTCTCCCTGCAGAGAGAAAAAGACAACTGCAAAGCAACGATGCAGGCCACGGCCTGGCAGCAAGGCCGAGCAGCCCTGGTGGCACCAGGACAGCGGTTCAGGAGGACAGGGGACATCCCCTGGAGCAGGAGATGGGGTGTGCAGCCTCTCTATCAGCCAGCCTGGCTGTGCAGCCCTCTGAGATGATGCTTAATGAGCTCCTCAGGGACTGCAGCTCCATTAGTGCTCCAGAAATACAGAACTGCTCTCAGCCTGGGGACCTGGCCACTGGGTTTGGCCCAGATTCTCAAAGTGGGCCCTGGAGAGGGGGCAAGGAAAGAGGAATGGCTGCTACACCCCAAAAGTGCCCCTTTGCACATCTGCAGCATCTTCATGTGGACAGTGACCAAGCTCTGCTGGGGCTCCCCAGGCACCATCATCACCTCTACATTTTTCACCCCCCACCAGTGACTCACTCTCCAAAAGGCAGGAAAAATCTATTTTACATACAGACACAAAAACCCCCACTCTGGTGTACAGCTCACAGCACAATTTCACCACACATGCAGGATCTTTTCTAACCTTGGCAGGTAAAACATTGTATAATAGGCCCCTAATGAATTGTTTCTAGAACGAGGGTAGCAGGGAAATGATTTGAAATGGTGAACAGACAGGTCTCTGGGAGACCAGCCTCCCCTGGAAAGGGAAATGCCTCGCACCTGCACCGAGGAAACAGGAGGGGGGATTTTAAATATTGATCTTAGAGCCAAAATATAGGCCAGGAGGCTTTGCATCCTCCAGGTGTGGAGACAAAAGGGCAGCAGAGCAGAAGAAAGGGAGGTTCCTGCAAAATCAGGTCAGCCCCAGGAGCTTGGGGGAGGTTCAGACTGGCACAGCCTGGCCCAGCTGCATTTTTGTAATATATTTTCCTTTAAACAGCTGCTGATTTCACTCATCTACCCTGGTTTTACCCATTGTAGCCTGTCCCTGAGGGGATGATCCATCATCTTGTGGTCATCTCACAACTGGGGACACTCTGGCCACCTCCATGGGTCCCAGCACAGCGAGATGCTGATTTCAGGGAACACTTTCACTGTTCTGGGGCCAAGATGTGGCCACTGCAACCTGCACCAGAGGTGAGCAGGAAACCACAGCCCTGTGCAACCAGGCTGGGGATGTTCCCAGCTCCAAGGGGGACAGGAGCATCTGAAGGTAGGGACACATGAGTGGGGCACAAGGAGTGTTCAAGTCCAGACTGGATGGGTCTTTAAGCAGTGTGCTCAAAGGCGAGGTGTCCCCGCCTGTCACAGACATCTTTTATGGAAAATCCTTTCCTTAGGAGTTTTCCTCCTGAGAAGCTGGGAGGCCTCAGGAACAAAATGCAAACAATGATTATCTGCTGCTGTGGAATGCAACAGGTGCATCTGTGATTGGCCTCATGTTGGTTGTTTCTAGTTAATGGCCAATCACAGTCAGCTGGCTCAGACTCTCTGTCCAAGCCACAAGCCTTTATTATCGTTCTTTCTTTTGCTATTTTTAGCCAGCCTTCTGATGAAATCCTTTATTCCATCCTATTAGTATAGTTTTAATGTAATATATATAATAAAATAATAAATCAAGCCTTCTGAAACATGGAGTCAGATCCTCATCTCTTCCCTCATCCTCAGACCCCTGTGAACACGGTCACACCTGCCCATGGCAGGAAGGTTGAAACAAGATGATCTTTAAGATCCCTTCCAACCCAAACCATTCCATGATTCCCTGGCAGCCTGTCTCATGCTACACCCCCATTTCAGAGCCACCAGCAGCTGACTGCATCTCAGGAGCATCACTTTCTGCACTGCCTCAGTGCAAAAAAGGAAAAAAGTGATTTATTTTTTCTGAGGGGAAAAGCCTCTCACTCCCAGCGTGCTCACAAATCTCCAATTGATCCCGCTGGGCATGGGATCCCCATGGTGGAATGTTCTGCTGCTCTGAGCCCTTTGCTGTCACAGCAATTCCAAATGGGGAGCTGCAATTACTGCTGGAGCCGTGTGGGTGGTGGGAAACTGGGCTGCAAAATAAAGCAAGTTGGTAGGGAACAGGGGGAGAAGCATGTTGGTGTCTCTGCTGCTCTACCTCTGCAGAAAAGGGAACACATCAGTGCTGCCAAATCCCAAAGCCATGGAGAAGAGTGATGGAAAAGCAGGATGCAGGGGGAGCCACCCTGCAGGGTGCAGGGCCAGGTGTGGGGGCCACAGGGTTATTGCAGGGGGATCAGGAAGGATGCAGACAAACCTGCCAGCCCCACAACATCCTCCTGTGTCTCTGTTCTGCCCCTGGCATCTCCCCAGTGGAAGAGCTGCCCAGGACTCACTGGAGCAGTGAGCACACAGCTCTCTCCAGTGCGATGCACACAGAATCCACTCCCCAGCACCGCACACTCCTGGTGGGGATCTGAGCCTCTCCCAAGGCATTTTGCAGATACTGAGTCATTACACGAGGAAATGCAGTTTCTCCCAGCAGCATCTGACCCAGAGCACGTGCCTGCCTTGGAGGGAACTGAGTCCATGCAAACGAGCCTGATGCTGGGAAAGGTCAAATGGCCAAAGGCTTTAGGGAGCTCGGATACTGGGCTGAGGAGGAAGGCAGCTGCCTGGAATAAACTGAGTTCAAAATCCTGGCTTTGGTGGACACTTGGTGTGTCCTCAGCTGAGCCCTACAATGCACCCATTGCCTGGGTGACACAGACAGCTCAGGGCAGCTCCACACCTCAGGGTGTTGATGGGGTGACAGCAATTAGTGACTGCTCAGTACCAGGAGCAGTGGCACTGTTCTCTGTCACCAGATGCACAATCCAGCTGTGTTTTTGGGGACTGTGACCTTTGATAGCACAGCCAAGGTTGTGCAGCAGAGCCATGGTGCAGCACTGAGCTACATCGCTGCACTCTGCGGTGCTGGCAGCAGCTCACACAGCCTGTGGGGACCCTCCAGAAAGCACCAGAAAAGGCAAAATGGGGTTTGTGGGGAGCAGGAGAGCTCAGTGCAGGCCCTGGTGAGGAGCTGGAGTGCTGTGGTGTTCCAGAACTGAGCCATGGCTGCTGGATTCTGCTCCAGGGCATGGCTCTGCTGGCCCTGGGGCACCATGTCTCCTTGCTGAGATGCTCTCAAAGCCAGAGCCAAGCTGGCAGTGGGATTTTGGCCTGCAGCAGGCACAGATCAGCTGGTGGCTGACATGCATTTCATTTTCCTGTTAGCAACACTGCTGGGTGAAGGAGCAGCTTCTCCTCTTTAGCTCAGTCAGCTGTGGCTTCCTCCCTTGGCACTCTGCTCCCACAGGGCACGGCCTTGAGGATGCTCTCTGCAAACCAACCCTTCCTTGCAGCTCTAGAGCTCCCACTGCACATTGCAAGCATCAGCAGATGTGGGGCTTCCTCCCTCCACCCAACACTGACAGGGGATGCACACCCTGCACCACCTGGGCAATTGTTTTCATGGAGGGGTAAATATATAAATGTTATATTAAAAGTGACCCCACAAGTGATTAGCTTATGCCCTCAAGCGTGAGATTTAATTACCCTTATCTGAGCCAGCACAGCTACAAATGTTAATCACATTATCATCCAGCAAGCTTATGTTCAGCAAAGTGACGACTCCTTTCTGCTAGGCAAGCCTGAGAGAGAGGACGCCTGCTCTGGCAAAGAATTAGTTATTAATCTCACTTCTTTCTGTCCCACAATGACTCAGGGAGAGCACGATGGATTTAAGGTTATTTAGTGCCAGCTTTTCACCCAAATTTCCCTTGGAGAAGCTGGGGTGGCTGCAGAGCCCAGCCTGACACGGGGATGTTGAGAAATAGCTTCCTTTTAGCTTGTCATCACCAAAAAAAAATTGATCTGGAGTCACTGGGAAACAGAAAAGAGGGTGTCCTGTTGCCACAGCCACTTAGGAGAAGGTAAGCACACTGTAAATCTGCCCCAGCATGTCTCCATGACCTCAGGCACTGGTGAATTATAAAGGTTTAATGCAAACCTTGTGAAGCAGCACTTACTCCAAATTTACTGAGCATTAATTTCAGTGAGGCCCCGCTCCTGTAGACAAGGCAGGATAAAAGAGGAGAGACCAGGTGGATTTTGCCAAGTTCAGTTCCCCACCTCTCAGCCTTAACCACAGCTTGCAATGAAGTGTGGTTGGACCAGGCTGCAGGGGAAAAGGAGAGCACCAATATCATCCCTGATGCTGTGCATAGGACCTGTGAGAAACAGCTTTCATAATTTTTCATAGTTTCAAAAATGTTCATAGTTTAGGAAGGTTTATTAAACCTTATTAAAAAAAAAAAAACAGAACATTGAATAAAGAAAAAAGGTCATGGTGCTGGGAGAAAAAGATTTTCGTTGCCATGTGCTCAGCCTCCTCACTATGGAGGTTTTCCCTTTTTAACCCTTTAACCCCTCCCAAAATTCTGCCCATCAACCCCTTCTTTGGCATCCAGTGGTGGAGATCTCCTCCTCAAATCCTGACTGGAGCTCAGGTGTTCCACAGTGACAAGCCAGCCCTCCCAGATGTCCCTTGATAATGACCTGAGGGGGTACAACATGACTGTAAATCTATAAAACTTTTCTTAACCTATATACATGATATTTGTCTGTTAATTGTGAGAGTCAATCATGGCATTACCCACCTGTCACAGACCTGTCCCTGTGTCCCCTTTCAGTGCCAGCAATAACCAGCCTGACAGTGTCCAATAGCTGCCTTACCCCGTGCCTCAGGGAGAATTAGCATTTAAATTGAGGTGTGTCAGGAGGTAAATCACACCAGCCATCCCTGCTGCTCCTGGTGTGAGGTGTCTGCATGGCTGCTCAGCACCATCCCCTCCACACAGCCCCAAACCCTCCATGGGGCTGGGAGCTCCCATCAGCATTGTGCCCTGTGGTGGTGTTCACAGGGGTCTGAGGATGAGGGAAGAGATGAGGATCTCACTCCATGTTTCAGAAGGCTTGATTTATTATTTTATGATATATAATATATTAAAACTATACTAAAAGAATAGAAGAAAGGATTTCATCAGAAGGCTGGCTAAGAATAGAAAAGGAATGATAGCAAGACTGACCGAGACAGTCTGGACAGCTGACTGTGTTGGTCATTAATTAGAAACAACCACATGAGACCAATCACAGATGCACCTGTTGCATTCCACAGCAGCAGATAATCATTGTTTACATTTTGTTCCTGAGGTCTCTCAGCTTCTCAGAAGGAAAAATCCCAAGGAAAGGATTTTCCATAAAATGTGTCTGTGACAGTGCTCTGCCAACACAACCTGATCTTCCCACAGAGCATCTCCCAATATCCCCCAGATACCACAGCCCCCCTCAGGGCCACACAGGGCTAGCAGTGCCACTGAGCACTGAAGGGAGCTCAGCCAGTGGTGCCCACCACTGTGGCACAGAGTGAACACAAGGTTCATCAATGACCTCCTTGGATAAAATGTGCATCCTCTCCTGAAGCCATTTCTAAAGGAAACACAAATAAATTTGCTCTGAGAGGAGAGATGGAGAAGCTGTGAGCAAAAATCAGAAACACCTGTGGCTGGAGAAAAGCAAAAGAATCCCAGACTCACAGATTTGTGATTCCAACAGGGGTGGAATGGACTTTAAAACTTATCCCATCCCACCCCTGCCATGGCACGGACACCTCCCACTGTCCCAGGCTGCTCCCAGCCCTGCCCAGCCTGGCCTTGGGCACTGCCAGGGATCCAGGGGCAGCCACAGCTGCTCTGGGCACCCTGTGCCAGGGCCTGCCCACCCTCACAGGGGATCAGCAGCCTTGTCCTGAGCCTAGAACGTGGTAGCAGGAGCACCCTGACACATCTGGCCTGTGTGCCATCCCTCCTTGAGTGGAAGGTCTGGGCAATACCCGACACCTGTGGATGGAGAGAAATGTGCTCATCTGCAAGGGGCTGGAGCTGCTCAGAGCCTGCCAGGAGGATCCATGTCCTGTTCCATGGATCTGCTCCTCAGGGTGCCTCCCTGCATTAGCTTTGGCACCACTGACAGCCAAAGGCTCTGACCCTGTCAGCTTCCATAAATCCAGCACCTTCTAGCTCTTTATGGCTCGATGGAGACGACAGCCAGACCTCCTGGACAGTTCATGGAGCTCCTGCTGCGGCCACTGCGAGGTGACCTGGGCACAGCTTCCCTATGGGCATGTTTTATCCAAGCTGAGAGAGCTGGAGCCAGGCTGGACACGTGCTGTGGGTGCAGATTGCAGTGCTGAGCTGAGCCAAGGCTGTGGATGCTCTCCCACAGGTTGTTTGGGCGCTGTTTGCAATCCTTCCCCAAGTGCTGCTTTCCTTGGCATTGTTTGTAAGGAGACATGCAAAACTCCCACTGACTCCAGGGGAGCCAGGACTGCCCACTGCGGCTTCCCAAGGATGCTGTGCCTGGCTTGCATCCAGTTCCTCTGGGATTTGGGCACAGCAGCCCCAGTTTTCCAGGGAAACTCACACCCCAGCTGTGGTGCCCTGGGAAGCACAAGCCGAGCCTTTTAATATTAATATTTGCCTTTCCAATGTAAATTCAGACCCAGCTCTCCACTCAGCACACACATCCATTCTCTTTAACAATTTGAGATCTTAAACATTTCTCTTTTTTTCCCCCACTCTCCTAAGCTTCATTGTTAACCTTTAAGATGAAGATAAGGCATAAAGGTTTGCAAAGGAATCAGGAGGGACCTTGGAGATGAGCCAGGAGCAGTGTTAATACTGGGCTGCACATCATATCTCTTCAGTTCTCCTCTCCCCCCAGGGTGACTCGGACTGCTCTTGACTACCACCATGGTATTACAAACTCTAATGAGGTTTGGAAAATAAGAAACCCACTGCGGCGTGGGAGAAACTAATAGAAATTGTTTTGTCTTCTCTCTATTAGTCATTAGAAGCAGAAGAAAAACAGCCACAGGCAATGGCAGGGCTGCAATACCACCACACATTTCATATACTGGCACTCTGACAATGTCATTTCAGCGCAGTTATTGCTCCCACTTCCCCTCCTGTGCACCAATGTGGGCTCCAGCTGTGCCAGCATCCCTGTGCCACCATCCCAAGCACAGGGTGACCCCAGTGCCTGCCCAGGGTGCCCATGCAGGGTGTTTGGCCAGCCTATGGCTCTGCCAGCACGGACCATCACCAGCCTGGTGTCCCCAAGGGACAGGGACTGACCCAGGCAGGAGATGATTCCACCAGCAGGCAGCCAGAACACATGGAGAGTTAGCTGGGATTTGTGACTGCAGCTGCAGAGCTGCCTTTCTGTGTGTGAACTTAATTACAGAACCACAAAACTACGACAGCACCTGCAGTGACCTCACCCCTGCCACCCTCCCAGGGAACTGTGGTGCCAGGAGCCAATGGTGCCAGGAGCCAAGCCCCAGTCAAGCTCCAGTCCTGGGCTCAGTGAGGTGCCTGGAGCACTTCCCACGTCCCTTCCCTCCTCCCATCTGTGGCCATCATGCCCTGGGTGCCTGATGACAAGTGGCAGTGCTGCCACACTCTCCAGATGTTTGCCCATGGGCACAGAAGACAAGTGGCAGAGCTGGCACACCTTGCAGATGTTTGCCTGCTGCCCATGGGTGCCTGATAACAAGTGGCAGTGCTGTCACATGCTCCAGATGTTCTCCTGTGCCCATGGGCACAGATGACAAATGGCAGAGCTGGCACACCCTCCAGATATTTGCCTGCTGCCCATGGGCACAGATGATGACAAGCGGCAGTGCTGGCACACCCTGCAGATGTTCATCTGCTGCCCATGGACACAGATTGTGAGTGACAGTGCTGCCACACCTTCCAGATGTTCATCTGCTGCCCATGGACACAGATTGTGAGTGACAGTGCTGCCACACCTTCCAGATGTTCATCTGCTGCCCATGGACACAGATTGTGAGTGACAGTGCTGACACACCCTGCAGATGTTCATCTGCTGCCCATGGGCACAGATGGAGAGTGGTAGTGCTGACACACCCTGCAGATGTTTGTTGCTGCCCATGGGCACAGATGACAGGTGGCAGCATTCCCTGCAAGGCAGGGGCCAGGAACTCAGGCTGCTCTGCTCGTGCTGGGGGGAAATGAACTGGCACCAACACACAAACACCTTGAGCTTTCATCTCCAGGGAGGTGCCATTGAAGGCAGCAGCCCATGGGACACTCCTCCTGCAGCACCAGAGCAGCAAAGAGCATCTTTGGGGCACAGGGAGGGGGGTGAGGGATGCTGGGCCTGTCCCCATCCCCAGCTCCAGCTTTCTTCTGCACAGAGCCACCAGCATCCAAACCAGGTCACACTGCCCAGGGACCAGGTGCAGAGGAAGATTTAGGGGGTCTGGATTGTTGCAGACATCTTTAATGAAAACTCCTTTCCTTAGGATTTTTCCTCCTGAGAAGCTGAAAGGCCTCAGGAACAAAATGTAAACAATGGTTATCTGCTGCTGTGGAATGCAACAGGTGCATCTGTGATTGGTCTCATGTGGTTGTTTCTAATTAATGGCCAATCACAGTCAGCTGGCTTGGACAGAGAGTCTGAGACACAAACCTGTGTTATCGTTCTTTGCTATTCTATTCTTAGCCAGCCTTCTGATGAAATCCTTTCTTCTATTCTTTTAGTATAGTTGTAATGTAATATATATCATAAAATAATAAATCAAGCCTTCTGAAACATGGAGTCAGATCCTTGTCTCTTCCCCAATTCAAGAGCCCCTGTGAACACTGTCACACTGGATTAAGGCACAGTCCTCCCAGCAGAGCTTGTCCCCCACTTTTGGGACATTGGGTACAACTGATGGGGCCCAAGCCCAAACCCAGCACTTGCTCTCAGGTTTGTGCAGTCATGAGCTACAGTGCAACAGGCAGAGCAGCAAATCCTGCACCTCTGGAGAAGACACTTGGGATGGGAAAGAGAAGGACAGGATTTTCTGCTGCACTGAGGACTGCATCCAAGCCCTGCTGCTACCTCAGGAGCAGGTATGGCCTGACAGCTGGCATAGCTGTGCAGTGCTCTGATGTCCCCACGCTGGTGACTGCTCCTGACTGCATTGCCTGGAGCAAGGATTCGCATTGCTAAGGCAATGTCAAGCTGATTTAGTCCTTGGATGGGGAATCTCCATCAACCAGTGCTTGCACTAGCAAGGAGGAGCAGTGAGAGGCTGCTGAATGTCAGCCTTGTCCCTGGAGGTGACACTGAAGGGGTCCCATGGTGTGAGCAGCACAAACCCACAGCCCAGCTAATGGGGACCAGCACAGCGCCCATATGGTGATGGAAAAATGCTGCTATCACACCCTAAAGTCACAATTTACTGCCTCAAACCCCCTGTCTCACTCTCCCCTGGCTTTTCAGCTGAGTATAATCTGTATTTTCATGTGTCCTGAGTGGGCACAGAGCTCCCATGGCCCAGCTCTTGTGAGATGAGGGAGGAAGAAGCAGCAATTCCTCTCAGCAAGGCTGTAAAGCCCATAAGGACCCCCTGGGATGGAAGGTACTCCATAAATCTGAGCTGTTATTATAAAACCAATCTCCACCACATCTCTTAATAATGCAGATTAACTGTGCAGTACCAGCACTATAATTAATATCATAAAAGTCAGAGATGGGAAAGGCCAGTGAGGCCATCCCATGGACTGCTCCCCACAGCACAGGGAAAGGGGAAAACTCCTCAGTGCCACCAGAGCCTGGGGCAGCGAAGGTGGGCTTGGCAGTGCTGGCACCATGAAGGGAGCAGTGACAAGAGGAGGTGGCACATGGATCACCACACCTCTGCCAAAGTCACGAGGGGAGCAGAGCCCAGCTCTGAGTTCTGCAAGTACCCAGTGCCAACCCCTTATCCCTCCCCTCCTGTCCATACAGTCAGGGAATTACTTAGGTTGGAGAAGACCTTTGAGACAACTGAGACAAACCATTAACAGAGCACGGCCAAGGCCACCACTAAACCACGTCCCCAGGTGTGACATCCACATGCCTTTGAATCCCTCCAAGGACGGTGCAATGTCACAGACATGTTTTATGAAGAATCCTTTCCTTAGGATTTTTCCTCCTGAGAAGCTGGGAGGCCTCAGAAACAAAATGTAACCAATGGTTATCTGCTGCTGTGGAATGCAACAGGTGCATCTGGGATTGGTCTCATGTGGTTGTTTCTAATTAATGGCCAATCACAGTCAGCTGGCTTGGACAGAGAGTCCGAGACAGAACCTTTGTTATCATTTCTTTATTATTCTATTCTTAGCTAGCCTTTCTTCTATTCTTTTAGTATAGTTTTAATATATATCATAAAATAATAAATCAAGCCTTCTGAAACATGGAGTCAGATCCTCATCTCTCCCTCATCCTCGGACCCCTGTGAACACGGTCACATCTAGTTGAGGTGTTAGGGCATAGCTTGGACTCGATCTCAGAGGTCCCTTCCAACCTCATTATTCTGTAATTCTGTGTTTCTGTGACACAGCCCTGCCTGGCACAGCCCTGCTGCTGCTGTGTGGCAGCTCCGTGGTGAGTGCTGTGGGATCAGCTGTGGGAATGCAAATCTGCGCTTCCCCCGCCGCCACAGCAGCGCTAACAGGATAATGAATATTTTCATCAGCTGCAGAGAATACAAACATCTGTGCAGGCTGGGGGAGTGGGGAGCAGGGCTGGGGGGGGAGGAACAGCATCCTGGCATCCCTCACTGCAGGGGCAGCAGCTCCACTGCCAGGGAAGGGAAAGTTCTGGTCCCTGAGCCAGGAGAAGGCCATGGATGCATTCCCTCAGCCCAGTGGGTGCCGGCACTGGCTCTGACAGCAGTGCCTTGGCTCTGGGCTGTGCTGGTCTGTAAGAACCTTCCACCCCTGCCATGGCAGGGACACCTCCCACTGTCCCACGCTGCTCCCAGCCCTGCCCAGCCTGGCCTTGGGCACTGCCAGGGATCCAGGGGCAGCCACAGCTGCTCTGGGCACCCTGTGATTGAGTAACTTCTGCCTCATCTATATCTCACAATCATGGATTTTGGGCTCTGGCTGCAGGCCAGCTTCCACTGTGGCCATCCCTCTTCCTCTTCCTCCCTCTCCCTGGGGCTGAGGCACATGCAGGGAGCAGTGGGGCTCTCACAGGCAATGACCCAACCTCACTCTCTGTGAGGCTATCCTGCCTCAGGGGTGCACCCTGAGTTGGGATGGGGCAGCAGGAGGTGGCTGCAAGTGCCATGTCCATGTTCATGTTCACCAAGGATGGGATGGCACCAAGGATGTGACAGCTCATTTCCTAACTCCTACCTGCAGCTGGCGTAGAACCAGCTGAGAACTCCACTATTTGAACAGCCTCCATCACAAAGCATCTCTTCCACCCTGGACCCCTGCATTGTCTGACACCACACCTGCTTTTGTTTTTGTAGAATTAAAAAATGCTCCCAACCTGCTGCAGAAGCACGTGGCTGCAGACTGGGCAACACCAGCTCAAAGCTGCTCACTCTGTCATCCTTTTTGGTGGCATGAGAGCTGTGAAATGGAAAGGAATGCAACAGTGACCTGACTGATGGAATGCTGTGCTAATTGCATTAGTCATTTATACACTGGATTGGAAACAAGCCTCACTGCTGAGCCTGGCCAGTGAAGATGTGCTCAAAATACAGCGTCTGTATGTGTGTCTGTGGGCTCTGAAACATCCCACAGCAGATCCCACCTTCACAGGGCTGCTGAACTCCTCATAACCCCTTAGCTGCTACTCAGGACCACAGCATGAGGTGTTAGCCTGGCTTGGAAAGACATCATTGCTTCCAACTAGCATGTCTGAGGCTTCAAAGTTGTGAGCAGGTAATAGAACTGCAGCAACAAACAATAAAAAGATGAATGAAATGGAAGGCAGCCATTGGAAAAGAGATCCATCCATTATCCTGGCCTGAAGGGTAACAGGTAAACAAGGCACTGGTGCATGGGCTGGTGCTGGGCTCAGGAATAATAAACAGCACAATTACAACTCCTGTGCTTGGAGGTTTCAAAGAGAGGGAGGAAAATAGGGGGGGCAGGAAGGGTGTTAGTGAAACCACTTATACACATGATATTTGTGTTGCTGGGAGGAAGAAGGATGTGAGCTCCAAGCCAGGGGCACCAACAAAGCCCCTGCAGCCTCTCCCACCCAGGTGTGAGTCTGAGCCCCCATCCCAGTGCCTGGCACACCCAGGGGTGGGAATGTTGTCCTATATATCGAGAGTTCTATTATCATTATAATGCAAGGATTCCATATCACCAGTTTCACACCTCCTCAATGTTTCTCGTAGGCATCTCCTCTAAGCACTGACTCTTCCTGGTCCTTGCAGTAACCGTCCTCTGACTCCAGATCCCCCAATCCACTCTTTTATACCATTGTTCTTATTGGCTACAGGTGTGGCCTGTTAAGATCAGGCCTGCTCCTAACCTTTAGTAATTGGTCCAGCTGCAACTCATTGGGGGATAAGATCACATTCTAAGCCACCTTCATTTACCCATACTGTGTCCCCCTACATGGGAGGGCACCAGGTGAACAGGGGATGGGTGGAGGAGATGGTTCCCAAACAGCCCTGGCAGGGATGGCACAGGGCTCCAGCTCACCTTGACACCACCCTGCTGGTTTATTGAGGGATGGGAAGCGTCCAGGGGAAGAAGAGACAGATTTAAAATGAACTGGCCAAACTGCCCATCAATATTATGAGAATTCCTCACATCATCTCAGTGACCTGACAGCACAAAGGGAGCTGTGGGGAGGCAGAGCCTACTGGAAGCAGCTGGGGCAGTGCCCATCCCTCCCTGCAGCACCCCTGGCACCTCAGCACCCCCTCCAGCCTGCTCCCTTCCCTTCCCTAAGGCTGCAAAGAAGCAGCAGCCCTGTTTATAAATGGGAATGGGGGGAACAGCATCCTGCAGGGCCCGAGTTGCAGAGGGAACATCTTGGGAGGTTGCAGTTTATTGAAAGTCTCTGTTTCAACCTGCACGTTCGAAGAATGAGTTGGAGCTCTTCAGTTCTCGGTCTCAGAGTTGTTCATTGCATCTTATCTATAAAATTTTTTCTCCTGTCCAACCGAGGTCCGCTCAGCAGAACAGACAGAGGCACTCTGCCTGCCCCTAGGCTGCGTTATCTTTTTAAACTAAAAACTACACATAACATGTTTACAATTACTTCCCAATACCTATCACCTATGTTAGACAGTGAGCTTCTACTCTAAACCAATCCAAAAGTGCCACCATCACAGCAGAAGTTGGAGGTAAAGAAGAAGAAGAAAGGCTGGACACACCCAAGTCCCTCCATCTTGTCCCCAAAGCCCCTATTCTAAAAACCCCAAAATCTACTTTTTCACCCAGTGATAATTTTATTATTACACTACTTAAACTGTTGTGGCTTTCAGGTCTTCATACAAAGCTGGTAATTTGCTCAATAATCAAACCCACAGGTGCTCTGGGCTGTGTGCCAGGGTCTCTGAGCACCCTGGCAACTCTGGACCCCCAGAGGGATGTACTGAGCTCCAACAGGAAGGGTGATTACAATTTGCAGAAAGGTGCTTGGCATGGCCCAGCCCTGGCTCCTCCACAGCCACGGAGATGGAGGATGGAAACCTCCTGGTGCTCAGCAGGGAAGGAGCACAAACATGAATGCTCTCCCTGCCTCCAAACCATTCTGGCTCCACAACACCTCAAAACTCCCTGGACTCGCTGCATCTCTGCTGGGAGGAATCCAACAGGGGCTGTGTGGGTGTTGCTGTGTCTTCCTGGGGCTTTGCCAGGCTGGAGCATCAGCCAGGATGAGAGGCAGAGGTAGGGATGGGAAGGGGAGACAGCTGCTCCCAGCTGCCATGCACTGCCCTGACATCCCATTTGCCATGCAGCAATAATCCAGCAAATAAAGCTGGCTCCGCGGGCAGCATTTTGGGATTTCTCCATATTAATGGCATAAAGGCAACAGTCTGAAACTGCAAACAGCTTTTAAACAAAAAAATATCTATTCCCTCATGGCAAAGAGACAAAACAGAAACAGATAAAGAATGAGCAAACAACCCATTTGGAAAATAATTCCTCAGTGATTTGGGAACTGCACGGGGCTCAGGCTCTGCCCCACCATGAGGCAATGAGGGGAAAATCACTCTAATCTAGTCTTTAGTGAGCTTCATCCATGGCTGAGCCTCCCAGCTAGACCAGGAGGTGTGACTGGAATAGATCAGCTCCAATCCCATCTCCTTATTAACCTCACAGAGCACTTTGTTCCTGTTGGCAATCATTTTGAGGAGAGGAAAGGGGTGCTCAGAAGAAGATGGCTCTGAATGTACTTTTGGCTCAGCAGTGGAAGGACCAAGGGAGGCTTCTGGTGAGTGATGGAAGATCCCTCTCCAATCCCCTCCCAAAGTGCCCATGAGGGACTGCACAGAGAAGCATCACTGGAGGAGTGCTTTGATTTAATCCTTGCAATAAGGCAGCAGCAATGATGGTGCACTCCTCCAAGCAGGAACCCTGATGCTGACATGTCCAACAGAGCAGCTGAGCACCCCAAGCTCCACACAAGCCAACAGGGGTTATTAAATCACCTCAGGACAGAAGAAGCTGCCCCCGGAGCTCTAACTGCTGGAGCAGAGCTGCAGGGATGCTGTGGAGCTCACATCCTGCTGGGCTGTGGCTGCATTGGCACTGAGGGATGGGGCTAAAGGTCCTTGGCATCAGCACAAAGGGCCACGTGAGCAAGGCCAGGCTCTAGGCAGCACAATGGGTGTTCTGTGGGAACCCAGGACATTCCTCTGGCTGTCCAGGATGGCCAGAGAGAGCTCAGAGACCCTGGCACAGAACCCAAAACACCTGTGGGTTTGATTATGACCCATGGAGCAATCTCCTCAGCCACACAGCTGAAGTCTTTGGATAAATGCCCGAGCCTCTAGGATAAATGACCTCTATTAAAGGGGAAACAAAATCGGAAGCAGCACTGACTGTGAGCACACATTGGTCTGAGACCTCCCAGTCTGTGCTGCATCTTCACATCCATCAGCGCTCTGCATCCTGAAGGTACCCAGTGCACATCCCCAGCCTTTCCAGCTGGTCAGATCCCAAAGAGCCTTCACTGCTGCACCTGGTCCATCCCACTGGTGGGCTCAGCACGGCCAGGAGGGACCAGAGGATGGACCAGGCTCTGCTCAGTGATGCCCAGCAGCGGGAGCAGAAAGAAGCAATGGGCAGAAACTGCTGCCCAGGAAGTTCCATCTGAACATGAAGAAGAACTTCTTCACTCTCTGTTGCAGACATCTTTCATGAAAAATCCTTTCCTTAGGATTTTTCCTCCTGAGAAGCTGAGAAGCCTCAGGGACAAAATGTAAACAATGGTTATCTGCTGCTGTGGAATGCAACAGGTGCATCTGGGATTGGTCCAGGTTGGATGTTTGTAATTAATGGACAATCACAGTCAGCTGGCTCCAACAACAGAGTCCGGCCACCAACTTTTGTTATCATTCCTTCCTATTCTGTTCTTAGCTAGTCTTCTGATGAAATCCTTTCTTCCATTCTTTTAGTATAGTTTTAAAGTAATCTATATCATAAAATAATAAATCAGCCTTCTGAAACATGGAGTCAGGTCCTCATCTCTTCTCTCATCCAAGAACCCCTGTGAACACCATCACAACTCTCCAGTCACCAAGCACTAGAACAGATTGTCCAGAGAGGGTGTGGAGACTCCCTCACTGGATGCAATCCTGTGCCCTGTGCTCCAGGTGTACCAGATAACCCATAGTGGTTCCTTCCATGGAACCTGGCCCATTCTGCAGCCACCAGAAGGGCAGACACTAATTAATCAGTGCTGCGGCCCCTTAGGTGGCAAGGAGATCTCTCTGACCTCCAGGAGATGGAAATTCTACAATAACTGATAAGTGTTGCTCAGGCCAGGGTGTGCAAGGCAGCTTTTCCCAGCACAAAGGCTCCCTCCCAACCCCATGCTGACATGCCTGGCAGATTGAGAATATCCTATTTATTAAAGACACTGAAGATGTGGCGACATGGGAAGCAGACACCATTCAAAAGATTGTCACATCTGCATAGCTAAAGGATCCCAGCAGTCATAAATCCCTCTAAAATACTCAGCCCCTTGTTCTGATAGCAGGTTCTTGCTCCTACTTCGCAGAAACAGGCTTTTAATCCCTAGTATTAGGCAGCTTCCTGCTATGTTTCAAATGCACCAAATTAAGGGCTTCTCTAACAGCTGGTGTCTTAATGCTCAGAGAGGTTCTTGAATATCTATGAAAATCAGAGGCAAATTACATCTTTTAGTTAATAATTTCTTCTCCATTAACCTCCTTCTCTTGCCTTGTTAAGGGATGATGTAATGGTGCTTCTACACCGTGACCTGCCAGCACCCCGGCAGCCTGGCCCTGGGGGAGGACACTGCATGATGAGCCCTTCTCATCACTGCCTGCTGCTTCTGGAGCCTCACTCAACGGGAAAAGGGCAGCTGTGCTGACCTTCCAGGCTGCTGGAAGCATTTCTGGAGCACGATGTTCTGTGAGCTCCTCATAACACGGCGCAGCCTGCACCACGTGGGCAGCTTGGCAGGATGCTCCTGTTCGAGACCTGCTTCCTCCTGTTGGCTTATATATTACAACAGTTCTATTATCATTAGATATTATCTAGATATAACTCTTATATCAAGAGTTCTGTTGTCTTACATATTGTCTTATATATCAAGAGTTCTATTATCATTATGCGGCAAGGGTTCCATGTCCTCAGAGTTTCACACCTCCTCAATGTTTCTCATAGGCAGCTCCTCTGAGCACTGACTGTTCCTGGTCCTTGCAGCAGCCACCTGACTCCAGTTCCCACCAATCCACTCTTTTATGCCACTAGTTCTTATTTACTACAGGTGTTGCCTGTTATCATCCAGCCTTCTCCTAATCTTTAGTAATAGAGTCCAGCTGCAACTCATTGGGGGATAAGATTACATTCTACATTATCCATACTGTGTCCTCCTACCTCCTCCTGCCCCTCACTGCTGTTAACTTAACATATTATAACAAAACAATTACAATTATAAACATATTAGACACAAGCACAAACATAGCAGTTACTTCTGATGTATTTTAGCCTAAAAAAATAAAAATTAATAACACCTTTAAGCTCCCTCACAAAGATTAAAAGAGCTACCTTATATTTACAAAGTAAACATATAATTCTCATTACAAAACCAGAAAACAAAAGTGCAGCTATTCATCCCTTCGTTATACAAAACCCATCGCAATGTAAAGAGAAAAAATCTCATCTCAATAGAGAACAAAAATAAAAGTACATTTTTTGGTAAAGTCACAAAAGCACTCACTACCCTAAAATTAACCTAGAAAACAAACAATCTAATATAAATAAACCAGTAACACCTAAAAAAAAAAAGTACTCTCAAAAGATTAGTAAAAAACAATCACAAAAAGCCACACTAAGCCAACAAACGATCCATACAATTCTCCAGTGTTCATCATTCACAAAAAAGAATCCTCTAATTTTTAAAATAATTCTAATTCTGGGACTGAAGAGACTGAAACCCAGCAGGTTGCACAAAGAACTTGGCTGTCACTGCACAGCTCCTCATTGGGAAAAGCTTCTCCCTGCTGGCCAGCATGTCAGGAGTGGTGCCAGCCCTGGGAAGGAGGACTAAAACTCCTTTTTTAACCACAAAACCCATCAGGCAGAGCCCTGGGGAAGGTGGGCACACTGGAAGGTGCCACCCCAACAGCTCAGGTGTTTTATTCCAAGGGCAGCCCCAGCAGGAATTGCTCCTGGTTCAGCCCAGGACTGCCCAGAGCTGCATCCTCAGGACGCCCTTAGATTGGGAAGATTTGAAGAATCCACAGGATACTCCATCCCCACAGACAATCCTTGTGTGCTTTCCAGGTGGAATTCAGCCCCGAGAACAGGGGATGCATTTGCTACCTGGAAGCAACAAAGCGTCCCTTAGACCCACCGGGTCATCATGTAAAAACTTCATCTCTGCAGCTCTGGCTCTGATAATTCTGATGATTCTGATGATTCCATGGCAATTCTAATGTGAGGGAGAGAAAGCAAAGAGGAGTCTGCTGGGAAAATTGCCTTTGTGTCCTGTCAGTTGTCACTCCCAGCAAAAGCTTTTGCTGATGCAGCTTGTGATGCCTCTGTCATCAGAGCGCAGAAGGCCAGAGCTCAGCTTGAATCCACAGACAGGGAAGTTTTGGTCAGCTGGGCAAAAACACCTGGAAAAACTCAGTGGGCAGCAGGGGTGAGGACCCACAGGTCCAGCTGAAATCAGAGCAGTGAGGTGTTGGTGCCTGAACAGGACATAAAGAGGTGCTGGGCAGGGAGAGCTGTGTGTGGTGAGGTGTGGGCTGGAGCCTCTCCTGACTGTGATTAGTGCTGCTGCTGCTTCAAAACTCACAGAGCCACCCTGGCTTCCACCTGATCAAAACACAGCTGCACTCAGAAGACCTGAAAATAAATAACTAAATAACTCACCTGCCAGCCCTGAATTCAGCAAGCTCCCCTCTGTGAGCCCTGCAAGGTGAAGGCATTCACCTTCAGCTCATTTACATGATTTACCATGCCACATCCACAGCTCCTCCCAGTGCTGTGATGGGGGCACTGAATAAAACCAGCTGGCACTGGCAGAAAACACAGCAAAGGAGATGCTCTGTCACACCACACACAACCAAACAGCTCATTGCTGCAGGATGTCATGGAAATGGAAGAGATCAGTGCTCAGAAAGAGATGAAGCAACACTCACTGCAAAGGAAATGCTCTTTCACACTACACATAATTGGTTTGTTGTTGCAGGATATCATGGAGATGGAAGACATCAGTGATAAAAAAAAATGAGGCAACACTCACAGCAAAGGAAATGTTCTTTCACACGACACATAACCAGTTTGTTGTTGCAGGATATCATGGAGATGGAAGACATCAGCGCTCAGAAAGAGATGAGGCAGCACTCCTGAGAAAGGCCCACAGAACCCAGCTGGATTTGTCTCACCCTGACAAGACAGAGCAGCCCAGGAGGTTCCTGTGCTGCTGCCAGAGGGAAGGATGAGCAGGTAGGAAAGCCATGGGTGCTCCTTGTCCTCCTGCTCTCTTCCCTCATGAGCAAATCAGAGATGCTGGCTCTGTCCCACCAGACCTCAGTCCCATCTCCCCACCCTGATATTCCCAAAACTCGGAGCAGAACCAGGACATACCTGAAGGTCATCTGGAACACCTGGCCTTGGTTGACATGCTGGCTCCTGTTGTTGTAGCCGTGCAGCATCTCCCCAAACAGGGTGTCATTGAACTTGGCATCTGCCTTCAGGCACTTGGGGCCCTCACAGATGTCAGACAGCATCAGGCAGGACTTCCCATCCGGGGCCAGCTTGTACTCCTCCACACACCTGTGGGGCACCATGGGCCATGTGAGATGAGCCGGGCACACAGCAGCCCACCCCAGGAGCCTCTGCCAGCCCAGCCAAGCACCACCAACACCTGCTGCAGTTGTCTGGATGTGTGAAGGGTCACAGAGCCCAGATCCTCTGCCCTGGCTGGGTTGGGTGACAGTGAATGGGGTCACAATCCCCTCCCTCCTGTAGCACCATGGCCCATCTGCCTGCAGTAGTGTTGCAGATATCTTTTATGGAAAATCCTTTTTTGCAGGATTTTTCTTTTTCAGAATCTGAGAGGCCTCAGGAACAAAATGTAAGTAATAGTTATCTGTTGTTGTGGAATGCAACAGGTAGATCTGTGATTAGCTTATGTTAAATGTTTGTAATTAATGGTTAATTACAGCTCAGCTAGTTTGGACAGGCAGCTGAGCCACAAACTTTTATCATTCTTTCTTATTTTATTCTTAAGTTAGCTCTTTGATTTTTTTAAAATTCTTTTTAGTATAGTTTTAATGTAATCTATATCATAAAATAATAAATCAGCCTTCTGAAACATGGAGTCAGGTTCTCATCCCTTCCCTCATCCTAAGATCCCTGTGAACACCATCACAGAGTAGGGCTTGGAGCACCCTGGTCTGAGGGAAGGTGTCCCTGCCCATGGCAGAGGGTGGAAAAAGAGGAGCTTTCAGGTCCCTTCCAACCTAAACCATTCCATGATTCCATGCTGTCCTGTCTGGAGCTGTCTGCAGGCTGGAGAGCAGAGTTGAACCTGCTGTGTGTCTGCTGCTTGGGTACAAACATTCCCCACACCACAGCAAAGCAAAATCATGGCCCTACCCCTTCTTCCACATAGAAATACCTTCCTGCAAGGAAGCAGCTCCAGCCTGGCTGCTCCTCTGCTCTCTGATCCCACTTTCAAGCCCATTCTGAATAATATTCATATGTTCATCTTTGACTGGCAGGAAGGGAAACCGAGGCAGGCAGCAGGGATGTGATTTAACTGCAGACACTGAAGATCTCGGTGGAATCTTTTGTAAATGTGCCTTCCTGCCTCTCCTCCTCTTCCACCAGCCTTTTTGTCAGTTCCCACCACACTGGGCAACCTCTGTTCCCTCCCTGCTCCTTCCTCCCCACAGTCCCAGTGCTGTAACACCAACCCCACCTCTACCCAAGCTTGCTTCCCTTTCCCCTTTACTGCATTTTACTGCAAGCAGAACTCCCACCCGTCTGTCACACTTCTCCTTGCCTGTTCCCAAAGCACAGCTCAGCCTTGAAAAGGGATTATGAAAAAATGAAGGGAAAAACAAACAAACAGAAAACAAACAAACAAACCAGGGAAAGAGTCTCTGTCCTTGAGGATGCAAGTCTGAAATGCAGATTCGTGTGGGTGGAGACCATGGAATGTCCCAAGATTTTCTAGACCCTCACCACAAAGGGTGCTGGTGCCCACATGAATTTCTAACCCCTTCTGCTGAATTTCTAACCCCTTCTGCAGGCACAGAGCAGAAAATGTGCTCTGTTTTGGTGACTCAGTCACTCTGTGCTGCTAAATAACAATAAAAAAGGTAGTGGGGGGAGGAAAAAAAAAACAACAAAGCAGCAAAAATGGGATAAATAAAAAGAAACTGGCACAGGCAGAGCTCCCTGGGCTGCTCTTCCCAGCAGAGCTGTGTGAGGTCTTTGCTGCACCTGCAGGCATCGGGACTTGACGGATGCTCCTCGGAGTTATTGGTAGCAATTCACTCCCCTTCTTGCTTGTGGGCATTTTCTTTCCAAAAGGGTTTTTTTTTTCTCCCTTTCTTCATCCTAATCTGTCACACTGGGACATGGAATAAGATCCTGAGTGTGCCTGAGAGTGTGAGCCAGCCGTGGGGCTGGGGCAGGAGATGGATGGCTGCAGCTGTGCAGCATAAAGCCAGATCATCACTGAGCTCCTTTTAGAGCACGCTGCAGCCAGGGAGATTTTCCTCAGAGAAAATGCTAAACTGTGTAGGATTATAAGATCCCGGCCAAAATCAGGGATGAGAGTCTATTTTTAAGGGAGGCACAAGAGAGGGTGGGAAAAAAAAGTAAATTTTAAAAGTAGTATTTTTTAAACAAATCCTACACCTTCCCCTCCAACACACAATGTACAATTTTTGGGTCCCTTCACAGTGAGTCACAGATCACACTGTACTGTCACACAGTGGGGGAGAGAAAGAAGGTGCATCTGCTCACACTGCTCCTCACACTTCCCTCAGGAAAGCCAGGTGCCTCCATTCCCTGCTGGAAATCAGCTCCATCAGCAGCCTTTTTCTTGGACACTCAGCTCCAGGCTGGGCTGAGATGGGTGGCACAGGAGGTGGCAGGGATGGAGATTCACAGAGTTCACAGAATCACTGGGTTGGAAGAGACCTTCAAGACCATCGAGTCCAACCCAGCCCCAACCCCTCAACTCAACCCTGGCACCCAGTGCCACATCCAGGCTTTGTTAAACACACCCAGGGATGGGGACTCCTCCACCTCCCTAGGCAGCCATTCCAGAACTTTATCACTCCTATAAAAACGTTTTTTCATAATATCCAACCTAAATTTCCCTTGGTGCAGCTTGGGAGGAGATGAGATGAATGAAAGTCATGTGGCAATTCCCACAGGAATTACTGGAACATCATGGAAAAGACAAGAATTTTTGATTCTAGGTAAAGACAAAAGCAGTATTTTGGGGCTCATGATTTATCCATCCCTTGTTTTAGCAAATTGTAATGAAGAATTAACTATTTTAGCTCAGGCTTTGAGCCCACATTGGTAATTCCCAAGAATACTCCAATGGCCAAGGCTACTGCTTTACCAGCACACACCACAGAGCAAGCCATGCCAATACAAGATCAGCAGGTGTTGTTTGAATGTGCAGATATGGAAACTGCTGGTTTTTGGATAAAGGGCATTGGCTGTGATCAACCACAGATAAGCTGCAGCTTGAAGTATAGTAACAAAACAATAATTATAGGAAAGGGTTGCTCATTGAGTATAGACAATAGTACAAGTATAGACAATATAGACTATAAAACAATAATTATAGGAAGGGGTTGCTCATTGAGGAGCCTTGGAGGGGACTGACTGTGGAAGAAGTTTTACAGCAACTTCTGAGAGCCAGAGAGAAGTTTGATAAGAGGATCCACATTCACACCTGAAAGAATTTCCTACCAAGGTTGTTGACACAGAAACCAAGAAAGAAAAAAGGATAAATAAGAGAAAACCTGCAACTGCCTGTTCCAATGAGCACTTTGTCTTTCCTGACCAACGGGTAAAGTGCAAACTGATGAGTTTTGTAAGAATGTATAAAAAGTATGCATTCTATAAGAAAAACAGTTTGCAGTGCTGCTTTGAAGTGTGACCATCTCAACCACAACAACTGCCCGGAGGGGACTCACCCACAGAACATGAAGATGGTGCTGGAGGAGGGGTCGTGGGGCAGGGGCAGGGTCTGCTGCAGGCACAGCTGCTCGCAGCCACCGTTGAAGCCGTCGGAGCAGTCGATCCCTTTGGAGTAATCGTAGCACCCGGTGCCATCCTTCATGGGCCGCAGGTCCTCGGGGCACTGCAGAGACACAGGACACAGGAAAGGTCACCTGGGCATCCGCCCCCACCCTGGAGTCCCTGTGACTCTCAGGGTGTCACAGACATTTTTATGAAAAATCTTTCTCTTAGGATGTTTCCTCCTGAGAAGCTGAGGGACCTGAGGAACAAAATGTAAATAATATTTATCTCCTGCTGTGGAATGCAACAGGTGGATCTGTGATTGGCCCATGTTGGTTGTTTCTAATTAATGGCCAATCACAGTCAGCTGGCTCAGGCTCTCTCTCTGAGCCACAAGCCTTTGCTATCATTCTTTGCTATTCTATTCCTAGCTAGCCTTCTGATGAAATCCTTTCTTCTATTGTTTTAGTACAGTTTTAATGTAATATATATCATAAAATAATAAATCAAGCCTTCTGAAACATGGAGCCAGATCCTCATCTCTTCCCTCATCCTCAGACCCCTGTGAACACGGTCACACTCAGGGCACAGCCCATCCCAGAGCCAGTGCTGCTGAGCTCCTTTTCCAGCTGCAGGAGATGAGTTGGTCCTGAGTGATGGATGGGGTAGCATCATCTCACATCATCTCACACAATCCTTGGGAAAGGGGCAAGGATTTGGTCTGCTGCCAATGCTTTCCCCCTCCTCCTCCCTCTGGAAGAGGGTGAAATCCTTGGGGCAGCAAAACACAGCAATAAAGCCTCAAGCCAGTTCAAGGTAAAACTTCACAACCTTCTGTATTTGCTCCCTGTTCCTCCAAAATCCACTGCAACCCAAAAATAAACACCTCAGCACCTGGGACCAGCCCAGAGAATAATCTCAGTGCTTGGGAATGATCTAGAAACCCACCTCAACCCATGCCAGGCAGGTCAGCAAGCATGGCCCTGGCATCATACCCAAAAGGATCTTGATGCCCACTGGGGCAGGACTAGCCCATGGCAGAAGCAGGACTGAGCTCATCAGTTTTCCACAGCTCAGGGAACCAGGGCTCTAATTTCTAATTCCAGTTCCCCAGCTTGTTTTCCTTGCCCCAAAAGATAAAAGCCAGCAGATGGCAAATGCCATGGATAAATTGTCACCCAGATTAAAGCATACTTCCATTTTCGTTATTTATCCCTTTTCACCAAACAGACACGCACACAAACAACAGCAAAAAGGCCAGTCCTTGAAAAAATAAATAAATCTTGTCTGGGAGCAGCTCATAATTAAAAATGCATTATGGAATTTCTTGAAGATGAGTTAGACTGGAGATAGCACAGGTAGTGATGAAGGCAGCTTATAAATGGCCTCTGTCAAGCAGAAGAAAGGTTATAAAACTGCCATACTTCGTGCTTAAAAAAGAAAATTAGTTTTCTATGTGAGCAAAATGCTGTACATATTAATAAAAGCTCAGGAGACCCTGGACCTTGTGTTCACTGACACAAGCAGGGTCCTGATGGGAGATGGGCTCCTGAGCCTCACTCACTCTTGGCTATTTAAAAAGCAAACAGGGACAGCAGAAGGGGCTTTAGGGACTGCTGGCCCACTCTGAGCCATCACAGAATCCTAGAATGTTTGGGTTGGAAGACACCTCTCAAGACCATCCACTTCCAACCCTGTGCCATGGCAGGGACACCTCCCACTGTCCCAGGTGCTCCCAGCCCTGTCCAGCTTGGCCTTGGGCACTGCCAGGGATCCAGGGGCAGCCACAGCTGCTCTGGGCACCCTGTGCCAGGGCCTGCCCACCCTCACAGGGAAGAATTTCATCCTAATATCTAATCTAAACCTCCCTTCCTTCAGTTTAAAACCATCACCCTTGTCCTACCCTGCTGTGAGGTTCATCCCCATCTTTCTCTCCACCTCCTAGAAACCCTGTGCCACTTCCCTACAGCAGCAGCATCAAAACTGCTTCTGCCCCATCTGCAGCAACTGGGATGTGCTGATCTCTGTGCCAGCTGTCCCTCAGATCCCTCACCGCCTCGTGTGCCCTCAGCTCTGTAGTTTGCAAACCTCAGCAGCATCCTTGGGGACACCAGGTAAGGGAAGAGGGGAAGGCACAAGGATTTCCATCCAAAGGATCCTGGCAGCAAAGTGCTCTGGAATGGGATGCTGTCCATCCTTGCAGAGCAGTCAAAGGTCCCAAAGACCTCTGGAATTAGCAGCAGGAAGCAGCACAAGACCTGGGAGCAGGAGCCTTTCCAGATGCACACACAGAACAGCAAAGGAGGAGAGGACACTGAGAACACTGGTGCTTTCCACCACCTTGGAGCTGTCTGGAAACAGCACCAGGATGAGAGTTTGTGAATCTGCAGATACAGCTCTTATCTGCCATGCTCTCCTCCTGGTCTGCTGTAAGAGCAGAGCTGTGCGAACTGGCAGAGCGGATCTCCCTGGAGGGCATCAAAACTGCTTCTGTCCCACCTGCAGCAACTGGGATGTGCTGATCTCTGTGCCAGCTGTCCCTCAGATCCCTCACCGCCTCCTGTGCCCTCAGCTCTGAAGCTTGCAAACCTCAGCACCATCCTTGGGGACACCTTTGGGATGCTGGGTAGAGCAAGAAGGGAAGGCACAAGGATTTCCATCCAAAGGATCTTGGCAGCAAAGTGCTCTGGAATGGGATGCTGTCCATCCTTGCAGAGCAGTCAAAGGTCCCAAAGACCTCTGGAATTAGCAGCAGGAAGCAGCACAAGACCTGGGAGCAGGAGCCTTTCCAGATGCACACACAGAACAATGAAAGAGGAGAGGACACTGAGAACAATCTGTGCTCTCCAGAGCTGCCTGGGAAACAGCACCGGGATGAGTGTTTGTGGATCTGCAACTACAGCTCTTATCTGCTGTGCTCTCCTCCTTGTCTGTCTGCTGTAAGAGCAGAGTAGAGCTGTGCAAACTGGCAGAGAGGATCTCCCTGGAGGGCACGGGGAGCTCTGGCTGCAAACAGCATCTCTGCTTCACTGCATCCTCCCCTCTGCTGCTCTCCCCACATACACAGGGATGGAGGGGCCAGGGCTCTGCCCAGGATCCCTCTGGAGATCCTGTGAGATATTCCAGGGTGCTGAAGGCAGCTGGATGGGGCTGCAAGGCAGCAGGAGCTGCAGGAGCACAGCCAGAGGATCAGTCACAGCTGTCACTTGGAATTCTTGCCTTGGCACAGATCCGTGCGCTGAGCTCAGCACCTTCTCCAGCCCACAGAGGAAGAGGATGGCTCTTTCCCTGTGACTGGGTTAGTGGGTCAGCAAAGCCCTCCCTCCCTTCCTCCTGCTCTGCTTGAGGCCACCCTTGGGATATTCCTCCACTTTTGGCTCTTAACCACCACGAAACGTGTTTCCTTTCAGTTCATATTTATGCATCCTAATAGTCATTAATTACAGCAGGCAAATAGCTCAGCACAGCATTTGCAAAAGGAAGCACTCCTGTCTCTCCACATCCATCCCTGCTCAGAGCAGAGCTGGCTCTCCACTCAGCTGCTGTGCTGCAGCACAGAGCTCTCCAGGGACAGAAAGCTTTGGGAGTGAAACCTCAGGATGTGTCCCTGCTCAGGAGAACCAGGGGAAGCAGCAAACTTGGCAATTTGTACTGGCCAGGCAGCACCAGCCTCTCCATGGAGGGTTTTGCAGGGATGGAGAGGTGGATGAAGCAATTACTGAGCACAATAAATCACAGAATGGTTTGGGTGGGAGGGGACCTTACAAATCAGCTCAACTCCCCAGCCATGGGCAGGGATGCCTCCCACTATCCCAGGTTGCTTCAAGCCCTCTCCAGCCTGGCCTTGGATACTTCCTGGGGCAGCCACAGCTTTTCTGGGTTTATAAATCTTTGTAACACACCTCCTTGCCCCTGGAGCAGAGGATTTCCCACTGGGATGTCCCACCAATAGATCAGAGTGGGGGAAAACTGAAGTCCATTTAAGTGGAGCTATATTCTTGCCCAAAGGAGTCAGAAATGCCCATGGAAAAAGGCAGTTTGTGCTAATCATGCCTCCCTGATGGATCAGCTTGGGCTTCTGGATGGGCTTGGAAAGCCAGCACTCACTGTGCACACAGTGCTTTTATAAAGGAGCAGATCTGTTCTTGCTGACATTGATTTGCCTGGCTTGGGCAGCAGAGAACCAATAATTACGGTGAGTTTTAATCAATGCCCCATCAATTTAGGTGCAGTTCAATTTGCAATCTGCCTTGGCAGTGACACAGGACGGGGGGCTCTGTTGGAAAATGATTACAAAATCAATAAGCAGCTGGGTCAATAACTCTGTCTGGGAGAACACGGGTGGCACGTCCCAGCCTGGTGGGAGGAAAGCTGGTGCCCCAGCAGGTCCTGGGCAAACACCTCTGCACACCCTCATCCACACATGGATTTATTGAGCCACAGAGGCAAAGGGATCCCACATAGAGACTGAAAAGGAAAAGCAGTTTGTGGTTTACTACGTTAGACTCATATTGCATTCACTTCCAATTCCCAGCTCACTTTATCCATGGAGCTGACCAGGAAATATAGCTGAGAGCTTGGGAAAAGGGTCTGGTGCTTGATCCATGCTAGGGAGAGGAAAAGGAGACCTGGGGGGAGACTCCAGCTCATGGTCTGCTCAAAACCCAAGGAGAAGCTGTTACCATACAAATATAATTCCACGGTCCTGAAAATTCACTCCATCTATGCAGAAGTGAACTGATTTCTCTGTGCCGACAGACAACCCTGAAAATTGCTCTTGGCACTGGAAAAGAAAACTTTCTTTTCTTGTTGTGTGTTAGCACTGATAGCACAGGTCCTGACGGCTAAACATGACCCTCAGCTCCAGTGCTCTGACCCTGCTGCTGCCAAGGGTCTGAGGAGAAGGAGCCACCAGCAGCTCTACATGGTTTGGCTGATGGCACAGTTGGACACCAGCCCATCCCCTCCCATCCCAGAGCACACACAGGTCCTTATTCCTGTGATTGCAGTCAGCAAATGAATTTTGAGTACTCACAGGGAATGGATGTGCTGAATAGGAAGTGCTATTTTTATCTGTTGTTTTGCAAAACAGGCTTTTTTCGCTTTTAAATGACATCTCCAAGGTGACACCACAGAGTGGCAGATCTGGCAGGGCCTGATGCCCCATGCCCAGGGAATTTCCAGATCCAGCCTCACCACCACACAAGGGCTGTAGTTTGGAATAAAATGGGATGTGCCTGTGCCCACTGTGACGATTGCTGTCACCCCAGCACAGTGTGTGGCACCTTCTGCCACGAGGACTAGGCACAGCTCCTCTGCCATCAGCACCAGCAGCATCCCCAGCATGGCCAGAGCAAACACAACAGGAGGAGGATTGGCGCAGACAACTTTATAGAAAATCCTTTCCTTAGGATTTTTCCTCCTGAGAAGCTGTGAGGCCTCCGGAACAAAATGTAAACAATGATTATCTGCTGCTGTGGAATGCAACAGGTGCATCTGTGATGGGTCTCATGTGGTTGTTTCTAATTAATGGCCAATCACAGTCAGCTGGCTGAGACAGAGTCCGAGCCACAAGCCTTTGTTATCATTCTTTCCTATTCTATTCTTAGCTAGCCTTCTGATGAAATCCTTTCTTCTATTCTTTTAGTATAGTTTTAATGTAATATATATGATAAAATAATAAATCAAGCCTTCTGAAACATGGAGTCAGATCCTCATCCCTTCCCCAATCTGAAAACACCTGTGAACACAGTCACAGAGGATCACCTCTGGGGGAAGGAACCAGAACCTGTGTGAGACTCTGCCTTAGGAAAATAAATACCTGGCCGAGCCCCTGCTCATGTAAAGTAAAAAAGGAGCCTTTGCTCGCTTTCTCGTTTGCAAAGCTTGTTAGCAGCAAGATGGGTGAGGGGTCACTGGAAGGCAAATCATTCCTGACACAGATCCCCCAGGTGAGAGCACATCCGCTCTCCTCCACCTGAGCTGCCTGCCAGAGCTGCTCAGCTCAGCTCCTCTCCTCCATTATTAAGTTTAAAAAACCAGAATACTTTATTAAGTGTTTCTGTAGAGAGTAAACTGCCCTTTTTGTTATTCCACTCTGTTTTCTCAACAACAGCAGCCTTTCAGTCAGAGCCTTCTGTGTCAGGTGCTGCAGGTGATGCTCTGGGTACAGATGAAGGGAAGCTGCCACCAAACCCCACTCCCAGTGATGCTCCAGGCACCATTCTCATACCTGGATGCCTCCAGAAGTGAGACCCAGGAACCCCAGGCTGCATCCCCAGCACTGCTGGCCTGGGGCAGCACAATCAGCTGGTGGCTCAGTGCCACAGAGCACTGAGGAGCATTTCCTCAGGCCCTAATGAGCCCCCTTTGTGCGAGTCCTCACCGAGGAACCTCCTCAGCGTGAGGCAAAAACATTAATCCCAGACACTGCTAAGGTACAGCATTTTAATGAGCTCCTGTCTATGCACTGGCATGTGTTTGCTTGCTTGTTGGAGCTCAGAAATGATACAAATGCAGTAAACCCCTCTGTGTCCATATATATATAAATATATATGGAGAATTTTAGCTTATTCTGCCTTGTTTTCCTGACCCAGAAGGCCCCTGGTGAGCAAAGCTCCTCAGCAGCAGCAGGACAGAGCCTGGCTGTATGCTGCTCAGTTCTCTGTGTGTGAGATTTATCCCTCCTCTCCCAATATTTGGATAAAACAGGGCCAAAATGCTGATTGCTAAAGGGCTCTCCAGAGCCTCCTCAGGGCAGGGATGTCCCCACCAACCCCAAAACCCTTCCTGACACCCCACTGAGGGGGGAACATCCTTCCCAGAGGGGAACATTACAACCATTTTCTGAAATAACAGTCATTATCTTCCCACTCTTTCCCCCCCTCCTTCCTTTTCCCTTTAAAGATCATCAATCATTATTTTAGCCTCAGAAAAAATCAAACCCATCTGTCTTGCAGGCTCCTCATGCTGCTTGTGCTTCTCAGCCTGGTCCTGCTGTGAAAGTGGGATGGGGGAGATGAGGCAGCATCTCCTCACACTGCTCACCATTCCAGTGAACCCTGCAAGTCCCTCTGTGTGTGTGTGCACCTCAGTCCCAAGAGGGAGGGATTTGTTTCCAGCAGCTGGTGGGATGCCTTGCACACAGGAAAAGCTGTTCCTGCAGCAAGGAAATCTGCTTCCCTTCCACAAGTCACCCACAGCACGTTTTGGGGTGTGCTGGCATCTCCTGCCTGTCAGGGCATTGTCAGTCACAGCAGAAGCTGGCACCTCCAAAAACCTTCAGGAAAACAGAAATTCAACCTCTGTCCAACCTGACTCACCCATCAGGGTGCAGCCCAGCCACAACACTGCAGACCAAATCCTATATCCCAAACCAACCCCTCAGCCCTAAACCAGCTGTGATCACAGACTGGAGCATCCCAGCCTGGTGGGGAACAGAGGGGCACTGGCCAAGCTCTCAAAGAACACTGCTGAAAAAGCCTCTAATGGAGAAAACAGAGCTTTTATCATCCAAACAGGGCTTTTATCATCCAAACAGGGCTTTTATCATCCAAACTGGTGCAGGCAGAGACCTCCAGCTCACCTTGGTGCTTCCTGAGCTATTCCCCTTGTTTTAACCAGCCACCCCTTACCCACGAGGTGCAAAGCAAAGGCAGGTGGATGGTTTGCTCCCACCCACCACCAACACTGACCCCAACAGCCTCCTCCTCTTTCCTCCTCAAATCCCATTTTCAGCACAGGTATTTACCTGGATTAATGAGAATAAAATCCAAAACCACAGGTTCCTTGGAGGGGGGCTTGCTGTTGAGCTCAGGGGGCTTCTGCTTCCAACCACCATGTGCAAAAAGGAGTCAGCTTGTGCTCCTGGGAGCCAGTGAGACTTTAAAGGGATTAGGAGAGCCTGGTTTCCTCATCTTCCCCCCTGGAGTGCATCTCTCCCATAATTAGCTAGGTGCCTCTCAAGGCAGGGATGGGTAAGTTTTTATTTTTCAATGAACAATTGTCTGTCAGAAAAATGCAGATTTGATGAAGCTTAAGTGCTTTGTGGGATTCCATCAATTACATCTCAAAACTCATTGGGAAATTAGGAGAGCATTTAATTTTGACAAGGTTGAAATGTTTTGGTTTCCATCACCTAATTTTGTTTTTATTTCAGGCTGTACACTGGGATAAGGCAATATAAAACAAAGCTCCAGATGATAACGGTGGAATTAAACATTTCCCTCTCCCTTATAGAAAGGAAATGTTTTGAACCAAAGTGTTTTGGTATTTTCGTGTATGTGAGGGATTACTGCACAGCAGTTTGGTTTTTGCTGAAACTCCCAATCACCCCATTTCCCCCCAGGAAAAAAAGAAAAAAGGTCTCAGCATCACCCACATAATTTTAAAGAACCTCTCCATGTCTCTAAACCACTTTTGAGTGGCTTCCATAAATGTCTCCCATGCAAAACCATGGCACTTGTGCTGGAAGGAGGAGTAGAAAGCAGGAACCACTGCTCTGTTCCTTCATTTCTAATCCCATTTCTCCCCAAAACAGTTACACTCCTAAATTAAACCATGTCTCTGCCACACTCTGCATCAGTGAGGAGCAGCCCATCATACTGAGGTGGGAGAGAGCAAGGCAAGGATTAGCCCCAAACAAGCTGTGCTAAGGCTTATTGCCTGTGTGCACCATGCCAAATTCCTCCTCCTTCTGTGTCTGAAGAGGCTGGAACCAACACCACACCAGTGTCACTGCAAGACACAGCTTCATTAATGACTCTCTGGTAGACGCTCTCCCTCCTGCATCCTGCTGAGCCAAATCTCCTCCTTTGTGATGGGCTGACCTCACCATTGCAGGGAGGAACAGCTCAGGTCATTCTTGCAGGCTAACAGCACTGTTTGCTTGCTCAGACTAGAAATAAATCTCTGCCAGAGGCACCTGAGCCTGTGAGGATGAGCAGGGTTCCATGTCTGTGCAGAACAGCAGCAGCCAGGGCCCAGGCTGGGCTCCCAAGGTGGGATGGCTCCTGGAGCTCAGCCCTGCTTTAGCCTTTCCACATCCACCTGCAACATGCTTGTCTCTCATTAGCACTCTAATGTGACTTCAGAAACTAACTCACCAACCTCTGCAGGCACACAGATGCTGCAGAACCCTCAGCCCACATCCCTGTCCCCCCTGCTCTCACACCTTTATCAAACAAGGGAGTAATTGTGGTAATTCTTGGCCCAGGACCCCGAGCTGCCTTCCTCACCCCCAGTGAGGCAGTTCATGCCCTTCTGCTTCTCCAGGTGGTCTCACAGTGAGGAGACCCCATCGGGCTCAGACAGCTGGACCTGCTGCTGCCTCCTCCTGCAGTGATGCTGAGGATGCCAAAATGCACTGGGAGAGAACAGAGCGCCTCCTTGCCCAGCTCATGTGCTAAGATCAAAGCTCCCATTCCTTTGGGGAAAAAATCTCACCTATCTTGTTTTCAATAAGGCTGCAATCCTGCCTTTCTAGGCTCAAAAATGGACCTGGTCATGGGATAATAAATGGAAGCAACCCCCCGTCTCCTCAGGTGGTGAGACAACTGACACCAGGGAGTGAAGCCAATCTGAGAGACAGCTGGGGAAACCTGAATTTAAGCCATGATGCAGGTGTTTCCTTCAGTCTCTCAGGGCCAATTCACAGGTTTTAATCTCAAATTATAAATCACCAACACATGAGGGTTAAGCATTTTGCCTCCTTCAGCATCCTCCCTCCAGGCTGTGCAGCTACCACAGTGCCAGCAGAAAAGTTCAGCAATATTTCCTTTATAGGATATATCTGAATTATTCCTCTAGCACACTTTCTCCTGGTTTGCTGTGATCTTGCAAGATGGTGCAAAACACACATGGGACTCAATGTGTGGAGTCACTGGATTCAGGAAATTCACTGGGATTTGGTTTTCTTGACCAGCTTGACCAGATCCATCAGCAGATCAAGAGTGCAACAAGAAAAAGCAGCATGGAAGAAGGTTTCTAGAGCTGTTTGGTTATGTTAGGGCTCAAACACAAGCCTCCAGATAGCCATGCCAAGGTCTTGGCAAGGTTGCAGCTGATAATTCTTAAAATCACCTGAATAAAAAAAGGCCTCCGATAAGAAAAGAACTGCAGGAACCCTTAATGCACTCATGCCATCTACTGGGTGCACACAAAACTAACAGAAAACCATGAGATGGGGGGAAAAAGGGATCCCACTGGGGTGGGCAGGTGGGGACATGTCACCCCTGTGGGTGGGAACCCTGCTGGAGAGGTTTTAGGGTCTTCAGGTGATGCCTAAAAATGAGGATTTTAACTGAGCAAAGCAATTCACTCATTCGTCCCCAAAATCAGCCCAAGGAGACTCAGCCCGGCTCCAGCACAAGCAATCCACCCTTGAATTTTCAACCAAGACCTTTTAAGGCCAAACAATTAGGTGATGGCAGAGCCCACACCACTAAAATCCCAGAGATAAATACATCCCAGTCCTCACAGAATTACTGGAAGCCGTACTAAGGACATGAAGGAACTGGTATCAGATGATGATTATACATAAAAGGAATAAGAAATCTTTGAGATTTGTGCTGCTCCCTGGTTGAGCCACTCAGCTCCAGCTCTGTGGTGTATTAATTGCTTACAAGGCTGCATGTATATTTTATGCTCAGTACCTGCCTGGAACATTTGTTGGATTTAGCCTTGATTGATGAACCACTGATTATATACTTCTGTGGTCCTCAGCAAATTAATAAACTGTTGACTGGTAGAGATTAACAACATGTCATGATTTGTGAATCTGTGTCCAGAGTAAAGCTGGAGCAAACCTAGTGCTAAAATTAGTAGGCAAATGCTCCCTGAACTCTATAAAAAGGGGATAGCTTAATTAAATTACATCCCGATATTGCCCATAGCACTTACCAAATTGGCAAATTGAGTTCACAGCAGTTCAGCTTCAAAACTAACTGACATCCCTGAAAATCTGCAGCACATGACCTTCTTGCTCTGGAAGCCCAGCTCACACCCAGCAGGCTCCAGGAGCAGGGATGAGGAGGGGCAGCGCAGCAATGGGCAAAGAAAGTACCAGAATGTCTCAAACCGAGCCTGTGCGAGCTCTGAGCTCAACTCCCAGCCCCTCTGATCCCACTCAGCACCGTGAGCACCACCCAGGGCTGGGGGCAGTGCTGCCAGACACCCATTGGGCTTTTCCCTGGACAATGGGAGCATGGAGCATGGTCAGAAACATGGGTGTGGGAACCCAGAACATCCCTCTGGCTTTCCAGCATGGCCAGGACCCCTGCCAGGGGGCTCAGAGACCCTGGCACAGAGCCCAAAACACCTGTGGGTTTGATTATGACCCACAGAGCAAATCATCAACCTTATATGAAGATCAGCAAGCCACTACATTTTATGTAGAATATTAGTGAACTTATCATGGGGTGGAAAAGTAGATTTTGGGGTTTCTAGAATGGGAGTTCAGGAGGCAAGATGGAGGGAACTGGGTGTGTCCAGCCTTTCTCCTTCTTCTTGGCCTCCATCTTCTGCTGTGATGGTGGCACTTTGGGATTGGTTTAGAGTAGAAGCTCACTGTCTAACATAGGTGATAGGTATTGGAAAGTAATTGTAAACATTGTACACGTAGTTTTTAGTATAAAGACATAACACTGCCCCAGGGCAGGCAGAGTGCCTGGAACTGTCCTGCTGGATGGACCTGGGCAGGGCAGGAGAAAGAATTTTATAGATAAGACACAATAAACAACCTTGAGAGTGAGAAATGAAGAGCCCTGACTCCTTCTTCAAGTGCCGGGCTGGGAAAAGAGACTTTTAACAATCTCGGGGTCACAGCAACCCAAAAAGATCCCGAGACACGGGGACAGCTCCTCCTCACACCTCTCCTCACACCCCTCCTTTGCCAACAGGTGACCAACGAGAAGTGATGAGAATATAACACTGCACAGGGCTGGGAGAGCTGGGAAGCAGCGTGGGCTGGGGAGTCCAAAGAGAAGCAGGGAGACAAGGGCTGGGGTGGGATGCAGGGGCTGTCCCCACACAGCCCTGGGCTCTGCTGTCCTCAGGCTGGCACTGGGGAGCTTCACCCCAAGGCTGGAGAGGGACAGAGCAACCTCGTGCTCCTGCAGTGGGGAGAAAAAGGGGTGAAGAACACAATGGGGAGAGACTGTCTGCTGTCCCCATGGGATGCACAGCCCCAGGAGCGTGCTGTGATGCACAGCATGGGGGTTCCTGTGTCCCCAAGTGTCACCTGTCACCCACAGGGAGGAGATGCCCTCCAGGAGAATGCTCCTGCTGCTCCTCCCTTGTCCCCTCACCGTACATGCTCCAGGCTCTTCACTCACAGCCTCAGGCATTACAGAAGCTGAGCTCTGTTTTCCCCAAGTAACACGGTTTTCCTTTTCTGCCTCTCCACATGCCACCACTGGGGCTGTAATTTATTGACAACTTCTATCTTAATATGTCCTGACTTTAAAAAGAGGCACCACTTCCCAGAGGCGTGAGGTGATCAGAGCCCTGATTGCTTCTGACAGTGCCTGGGCAAGGATGTTGGCATTCAGAGCAAAATAACACCTCAAAAAACGGGGAAAAACACCCCAAAAAAGGGAGAAAACACTCCAAAAAAAAGGGAGAAAACACCCCAAAATACTAGAAAGGCAGTTGTTACCTGGAAAAGGAGGTAAAGAAAAAAAATAGCAATGGGAAAATAAAGGAGGAAGGGGAGAGGAGCAGCAAGGGGGAGGTGGCACCAGGTTGCTGGTGACACATCAGACTGTCATGCTAAATGGCCTTAACAAGCAACCTGAGAAGGGGATAATGAAAACGCCTCCCCCCCCCGGGACAGCACGGCTCCAGGCTGACCTTTCCCAGCTGCCGTGTACAAACATCTTCAATAAATAAAGAGACACTTACCTCCTGTCTCTGCTGAGACAAGAGGGATGTGGAGAGGGGGCCCTGCCTGCAGTGGTGTGAGGGGTTTCCAGGGGTTTGGGAGCAGTGAATGTGTGGTGGAGGGGATGGTGGAGGACAGCTCTGGATCCCCTTGGGGGTCACCAAGGCTTCCTGGCAGGCAGGGTCTTGAACAACAGACACAAAGGGATGCTCCAGGTTTGCCCCACCCAAGACTCTGCCCTGCGTCTCTGCATGTATTCACACAGGCTCCTCAGGCAGGGAAGGGATGGCTTTGATGTCTGGGAGAGGCGCTGAGCTCTGCTGCTCCCAGCTGGAAGCACAGCAAAACCCCTCTGGGCACCACCAGTGCCTGGGAACAGCTCCCTGGAACTGTTCACAGCCAGGCTCTGGGTAGCCTGGTCAGTGGAAGGTGTCCCTGCCCACGGCAGGGGGATAGCACGGGATCACCTTCAAGGTCCTCTCCAGCTCAAATCCTTCTACGATTCTAGGATTCAGAGCTTTGGCACACCCATCCCCTCAGCCACAGGAAGCAGGAGCAGGTCACATCTCCTTCTGGCTTGTCCCCAAACCAGAGGACAGCCCTGAGGACCCTACAGCCCCAGTACCAACTCCACAGCCTCAATATGTACCACACAGCCCCAGTATGTACCTCAAAGCCCCAATACCAACCCTACAGTCTCAGTACTCACTCCACAGCCTCAGCAACTACCCCACAGCTCCAGCACCTACCCTACAGCCCCAATAGTCACACTAGAGCCCCAACACCAACTCTACAGTCTCAGTACTCACTCCACAGCCTCAGCAGCTACCCCAAAGCTCCAACACCTACCCTACAGCCTCAGTATGTACTTCAAAGCCCCAGAATGTACCCTACAGCTCAAAACCTATCCTACAGCCCCAGTACATACCACACAGCTCCAGCACCTACCTTACAGCCCCAGCACTCAGCCAACAGCTCTAGCACCTAGCACACAGTCCCAGTACCTATCCCATAGCACCAGTGCCTCCTCCACAGCCCCAGTACCCACCCCACAGCCCCAGTATGTGCCCAACAACCCCAGCACCCACCCCACAGCCCCAGTACCCACCCCACAGCCCCAGTACCCACCCCACAGCCCCAGTACCAACCCCACAGCCCCAGTATGTGCCCCACAACCCCAGCACCCACCCCACAGCCCCAGTACCCACCCCACAGCCCCAGTACCAACCCCACAGCCCCAGTACCAACCCCACAGCCCCAGTATGTGCCCCACAACCCCAGCACCCACCCCACAGCCCCGGTACCAACCCTACAGCCCCAGTATGTACCCCACAGCCCCAGTACCAACCCCACAGCCCCAGTACCCACTCCACAGCCCCAGCACCCATCCCACAGCTCCAGCACCTACCCCACAGTCCCAGCACTCACTGCACAGCTCCAGCATCTATCCTACAGCCCCAGCACCCATCCTACAGCCCCAGCACTCACTCCACAGCCCCAGCACCTCCCCCAGAGCCCCAGCACGTACCACGCAGCCTGTGGAGTCCACCTTGCGGTCCGACACGCACTTGAAGTTGCGGGTGCAGCCGCCGTTGTTGCGGGAGCAGTCGCGGACGGGCCCGAAGGAGGAGAGCAGGTCATTGATGGTCTCGAAGTAGGTGGACAGCATTGCTTCTTCCCTTGGAGAGAAAAGCACCGTTAGGGCTGGCAGGAAAGGGCAATGCACAGAGAGCTGCTCTGGTAAAATCCCTGCTTAGAGATACTGAGCCAAGGGAAACTTCCCGCGAAAAATGTGTATTTTTATATTTGCTTTTTTTTTTCACAAATATTAAAATGAATATTGTATGTGTTATGTTAGAGAGTGATGTTGTATTAATTTTCTTCAGCAGTATGTTAAATATAGTTTTAGGTTATAACATAATGTTAAAATGGAAACTATGCTATGTAAGATATTTTTTTAAAGAAAGGACTCGCAGTGAGATAGCAGCCACAGGACACCTGAATCTTTCAGAGAAAGAGAATTTATTGTTTTTTTATCAGAAGAAATGAACTTCTTCCTGCTTCACTCAGCCCTGAAGAGCAGTCAGGATTAAGAGGAAGAAGCTGACACTGACCAGACAGAATCCCGTGTTTGAATGGAATTCATGCATCGTGTATGAGGTGTATGAATATGCAACAGGCTGTTGTTTTTAAGGGTTAATCCTCTGTTAACATGGGTCCTTTTTCAGGCTTATTTTGCCCAGAAAGAGGTACCCAGACTGCCCATAACCCGTTGCTTTTATTGTCTGCTATTGTCCTCAATCCTAATTGTCCAAATTTTTATTGCTCTAATTATATTACTATTTTTAAACCATTCTATTACTATTAAATTTAAAATGTTAAAAACAAGTGGTTGGTGTTTTTCACGCTTCCCAAGGAAATCAGGGGTTTGTGATTATGCTGTTCAATAAACTTTCTGCATAACTCTGGCATCCTTCACATAACCAACCAGTCATGGGGTTTCAAAGATACCATCCACCAGTTTTATGTAAATTAGCAACTGGGAGATGTTTTATTAGTAGCATAGAGCTGGGTGTGAATTCAGCCCTACACTACACAACAGCAAATCCAGAGCCATAAAACTCTTCTTGAATGTTTCACAGCTGGGCAAAACCTCCTTGAGCATCCAGATCCCATCACCCAGCATCACCACCATCACCCACATCCACCCCAGGGACACTGCCATGTCATCACAGGCCCCCAGCCACGTAATAATTAGCATTGACTCCATCATTCACAGAAGACTGATCAATCTATTAATTATTCATCATTATTAAGAAACTCATTGGTTTTATAGACAGTTATGATACACCTGGACCTAATTGCTCCTCCAATCCAAACACCATCACCACTGACTAATTAAGAACATTAATAACATTTGTTTGGTAAACAAATCTCCATAGCACATTCCACACACAACAATAGGTGCAGCAGGTTAAGATAATAATTGTTTCTCATTCTTTCCTCTGATCTTCTCACAGAACAATGCCTGGGAAAGTTGTGTTTCTTTCTGTGGCCAGAGAGCTGCTGCCACACTGCCAAAGCTGGAAAGACACACAGAACTTGGCTTTGTGCTTGCTGGGATGTGGATGTGGAGCAGATAACACAGGGGTGGGTACAGGCACAGCTCTGTTGCTCTGCTCCAGCCTATGATGGGCAAAGCTCCAGGCACTGCTGTGTTGTGACACCCCTCAAGCAAGCAGCATGAGCACCCAGGAATAATTCCAAGGCCCTGTGAAGCCTTGGGAAGCTCTCAGCCCTGCCTCTCAGAGCTGCACACGCAGCAGATTCCGCCTGTGACAAAGCATTCTGCTGGATTCCTGCAAAAGGAACACACATGCTTGTCAAGAGCTTTAAGCATCTCCAAGATATTTTTTTCATCTTCAAAGCACTGTTTATACGTTAACCAATACCCACAGTGCATCCTGGGCAACAGAACCCATCACCTGACAGGAGAGAGACAAAGTGATCAGAGAGGGAGGGAGGTCACAGAACAAGGCACTGATGGTGACAGACTTGACCTCCACAGGCTGTTTATCAGATCTTTACCCACAGCAGGCTGCAAATTAACCCTGACCCCTCTGGCCTCAATACCCCTGAGGCAATGCTGGGAGTCACAGCTTGGTTTATTCTCCTTGAGCCTCTCTCCTGCTGGGCCATCAGCACAATGACCCGATGCCCATCTCTGCTGTCCCTTTTTGGGGGTGTTTAATGTGAAAACAATCTGCCTGGCAATGAAACAGCACTAGAGGAATATTCATCAGCCCTGGAAGCAGCCCTGCATCCTCTATCAGCAGAGGGCCCCTGAGCTCACATGCCGTCACACTCACGCATGCAGCCCTGCCAGCACTGAAATCATGAGTCAGGCATTAAAAAAGAATATAATGCAACTGGCACCCAAATGATGAGATTTTAAAAATAAATCAATTGCTGTGCTGCTTTGTTTTTTGTTGGTTTTTTGGTTTTTTTTTTTCTTTTTCTTTTTTTAATATTTTCCTCCCCTAAATTTGCTTTAGGGTATAACCAAGCTTTTCCCTGCAAACTCAAGGGCTAGAAACTCCTCAGAGACCAAACCCAAATAAAGCCCTATGCAGTATTGACAGCATGATTATTTTTTTTTAAGATTGAGGATTTCAAGGCACTCACAGGATTCCAAAAGTTGGGACTGTCAATAAGGGAAACACCATTAAAAGCAGTGAGAAATAGTAAATTGGCACATCCGCATGGGCTGGGGTGGATGAGTTACCTCAGCACTGGGGCAGCTCTGTTCTCACTGTGGTGTCCCACATAGCAAATCCATGTCTGTGCTGCCAGCTCTCACCCCAATTAAAGCTTCCCAATTAACTTTTCACTGATAGCAATCAAGCTCCTGATACTCTCCCTTTCTTGGCCCACCTCCTAGATTTTCCAGCATTTTTGGAGACGAATCTCCCTCTGTCCTTTCTTGGTCATGTTTCAAATCTCTTTAGAGGCCGTTTTCCATTAGCACTCTGTTCCCTCCAGGATCTGCAGCTCCTCTGAAATGAGGGAGTGAGAAAGGCAGGATATATTAGATCAGGGCACATATTTCTGCTGGAGAGATGGGAGGGGAGGAACGAGATATTATTTACTAACTAACCCCACTGTTTATTAATGTAGGGAGAATTATTTTAGAAAAGCCAAAACCAACAAACCGTGACAGCTCCTCCACCACCCACCCCTAAAGCTCAGCCCCATCTGGTCCTCCCAGGGGGTTTCTCATTGTGGGTGGACAGCAAGGAGAACCATGCTCCCATCCTCCCTCCTGGCTTCTCCACTGAGCCACCACACAACCCACATGCCTGGAAAGAGAAGGTGAGGAGCTACTTTAGGTGGTGGAAAGGAGATTCTGGGCTGGGTCCTTGCACAGGATTGCTCCAGAGAGACAGAATTCTGTCAGGAGACATTGGCTCATCCCACATGGCACCAGGCTGGGGCTGGCAAGGGCAGCTTGTCATGCTTTAATTAAAACTTGGAAGCACAAAGCAACCTCCTGCCCTGGGGAGGGCTGAGGATGGGAATGGGAAACTGGCTCTCCAAAGCCTGGCATAATGGATGACCCCTGCCAGAGCCCAGGAAGGGCTGGCGAGCTGGAACGAGCCATTACGCACATTAAAATATTAACCTCGCTGGGAAGTGTTCAAGTGCCACCTGTGAGAGGAGCAGGGTGAGGGCAGAGCTCTGCAGGATCAGTTCTGTGTGGCCATCATTCCATTAGGGGAGCTTCACTTCCACACAGAGCCCTGACAGGGGCGGCAGCTCATGAGAGCCTGGTGTGATGCTCAGAGCAAGCTGGGAGCAAACTTCACTTTCATCTGCCTCTGGAGGGGCTGGAGGAGCCAGGCTCAGCGCAGGCAGGCACTGCCAGCCTCAGCAGCTCCTCTGAATTGTGGCAGTGAAGAGCAGTCATTAATTACCTGCCTTCTCCCACGTGGCATGGAGCAGATCATTTTCCACCCACACAGCTCTGCCAGGGATCCCTGCCTGTCCTTCCCTGCCCCCTGTATGGGGCTCCTGCTCTCACATCCCAGAGCCAGCCTGTCACTATAGCACACCAAAGAACACAAGCACACACTACTGTTCTTAAGGTGAAGGAAAAAAGGGAAGTTTATTTTTTGACTCTAACATTTATCGTTTTCTAAAAGTGACAGCGGATTGGAGGGTGACAGTGACACCTCTGCAATGACACTGGTCAAGCTAACAGTTTATTAACTCTCTCTTCTTCTATAAAGGAATGTAAACAATGAGTTATTTATAGAAAGTGTGTGAGAAAGTTCACTATAAGAATGTCAATATCAGAAGGCTCAGAAAATCTTAAAAAACCAGGGTGACATCAGCAATGCCAACACATGGATCCCAGCTGAGGGTGCACTGCAAAACTCATAATCATGTTTTTTTATAATTGTATATAACCCATAAAAGGCAGGGGACACTTGGGGAGGGATGGCAGCATCTGGCCAGCACTGCAGGGAGCCCACTGGGGACAGCCAGCCCCACCATGGCCTGGGTGCCAGATTAGACCAGCCCTGATGGATGAATCACCTGCCCTGCAGGCACAAGCTGCCTGCAAAAGAACAGCTCTGGCTCTGCATCTCTTCCAGTGAGTAAGCCCTGGATCTGACAGGGAGGGATGGAGAAGGACAAGCTCTGTGTCCTGAGTACATTAAGGGACACAGGGAAGCTGCTGGTGGCCCTGGCTGCATCCAGGGAGCGGGCAGGGCTCAGCACCTGGGAAGGATGGGGAAATCCATCAGTGACCAAAGCTAGTTCTTGTCAAAAAGGGCATTTTGGAGAAATTATGCAATTTGGGCAGCATAATTTCTACTGCCAGATCCTCTCCACAAGCCCATGAACATCTATGAACACACACACACACACACACACACACTCTTTAACTCTCCAGCTCTCCCAAAGGCACCTGCAGACACGCAAATGATATAGTTATAAATGAAACACACACTCCCCTCCCTGCCAGGACTCTCTGAACACACACCCAGCATCAGTAAAACCCAATTTATTATCAACATCTTGTGGCACAAATGCCCAGCGTGGTGCAGCACACCAGAACTCCCCTCCTGACCCTGCTCCCATCCTCACACAGCCCCATTCCACCTCCCACCACCTGCACTTGCCTGGATTCCCTCAGAAACACTTTTTTCCACTCTCTCCCTTTGTTGCAGGCCCCCTTAATGAAGCAGATTCACTGACAAATACCGCTGGGGGTTATTTATTCATGAAATACCAACACCGAGCAATTCTCAGAGCCTCCAAAGCACTCATCCCAGAATAAGCTCCAGAGCTTTGCAGTGGCTCTTCTCTCCAGCTCATCCTGAAGGGGATTAGTGGGTGTTATCCAACTCTGCTGCCCCTTTTTATTGCCTGCTAATGGTTAAAGACTTCAGTGCCTTATAAAGTTCACCATCATGAGAAAAATAAAGAAAAGAATGTGAGTTGGAGACTAAGCCAGTGCCATCTGCTCCCTGAGCTGGGTTTGGAGAGGGATCAGGGTAGGAACTCGAGGTTCAGGAGTTTCTAGAGACAGGGCCCAGTGGCAGCACAGGGTGTGATGTGTGCAGCTTCAGCCAGAGCTGCCCAGCACAGCCCAGCCAGGAGTAGGAGGGCTCATGCCCAGCACCTTGTGCTGTTTGCTGCTTCTATTGAGCAGGGAACTTCAGAGCTGCTGCCCCTGCAAACCAGGACAGAGCAATTTTCACCCAGATTCTGCATTTTTCAGCCCAGCAGCTGCCTGCCTGAGCAATTCTGAGCAGCTCTCCCACGATGCCCTGGAAAATTCATCACAGAAATGGGCACGAAGGGTGAGCAACACATGGATCCCAGCTGAGGGCGTACTGCAAAACTCATAATCACATTTTTTTGTAATTATATATAACCAACAAAACCCCAACGCTGCAGCTGCAAAGCTCAGATTCAGAAGCAAAGAATTGATCAGCACATGGGACAGGGACCTTGGCTGCAAGTGGAGCCTTTGGGAGCCCTTGGTGCCATCACCTGCAGCCCCAGCACTGACGCCGACAAGGGGGGCTATTTACAAACCACAAATGAGATGGGGCTGCTGTGGAACTGCCTTGAGCCGTTTTATTTTCCAGCATCAGTCTCATTCCATGGTTATGACAATGGGAAGATGCCACCAGCTCACATCCCAGGCAGCAGACACAGAACTTAATGTTACAACTCACTTTATAAGCTTCTTGAGCAATCACACAAAGCAAAAGCACATTGACAGTAGTTCTATCCAATCACCATAAGCACAGGTACCTTTGGTTAAACAATGCTTGCTTATTTCAAATACAATACCTGCTTGTGAGCCTTAAAACACAATGCACAGAGCTCTATTATTAAGCTTCAAACTTCCTAATATCTTGCTAGATAAACTTTCTGTAGTTTAGAGAGTTATTCTAGACAAGCGTTAATCCACAGACCATTGTTCTATTTGTCCTCGGTTTTCTACAGTTTAAATAATTTTTCTGCTGATCAATTTCATGGCTGCTGCTTAGCTCCAATCACAATTTTGCTGTCTCTGAGGCCAGCCTTTTGCAGCTTTCCCAAAAGCCTCTGAGTTTGTGGATTCCCACACAGCACATGGCATTCCTGCCCTCAGCAAAGGCAGAGCCACCCTTTCCCCAGGAGAGTCCCCTCCCAGGACCCCCTGTGTGTCACCAACATTCATTTTTTCTCCCAGCTTCTGTGCTCTGGGGGTGATGATTTTCTTCACATTTTAGACAGGCAGCCAAGGCAACAAGAGAAGAGGATGGGAAGTGCTCACCGCTGCTGGATGGCCAACTGAAGATGCTTTCCAAGTTATTTTTAGTACTTTTAGCACTTCCCACACTCACACTACAATTCCAGCTGGGTCTGCTGCATTACAGGCTCAGCTGTTCTGTAGTGAGAGCCATGCAGTTATACACCCAAATGATAATGAAAATGTAATAAATGATCACCTGAGAAAAGTGGTCTCCAATTTAAATGCACAGAATATGTTTGTTTTTTTTTTTTCTGGGATTTCTGTTACTCTGCTCATTCTAGTCTGCCTTGGATTCATTCGTACACCAGTCCTAAGGTAAGGAGGAGGATAAGTGAGGAGGTTCAGGTAAAGGTGAACCTTTCAATTTTTATTCTGCCTGTAGCCAGACACCATTCTCTCTACAGCCCTTTCCTGCATCTCTGCAACATTTAATCATGGATCACAGAAGGGTTTGGGTAGGAAGGGACACTAAAGCTCATCTTGTTCCACCCTGACATGTCAGGGACACCTTCCACTGTCCCAGGGTGATCCAGCCTGGCCTTGGGCACTGCCAGGGATCCAGGGGCAGCCCCAGCTGCTCTGGGCACCCTGTGCCAGGGCCTGCCCACCCTCACAGGGAAGGATTTCTTCCTGACATCCATATCAGTGGGGAATGCAGCACCCAACTCCTACAGCACTGAGTCATGAGCCAAGCAAGTCCATCCCCACACTGACCAAGCTGGAATGCTCTGGAAAAGTTAATTCCCATCCCCAGCATTGGAGGAGCTCATGAGGTGGTGGCAGCTTCTCACCTGAACACTTAACAGCCTGAAACTTTGGCATGCTGCATCTCCTGCCTTTAACCAGGTGTCCCTGTGCTGTGCCTGCATCAGATTTATTATTTCATGTAGGAAAAAAGTGATTTTTCTGCCCACTACACCGACAACCACTTTTCAGCCACTGTAATAGTACTGGAAGTTTTGAAGCAAAGCCACTATGCAGGTCCTCAGCTGGGAGAAATCATCTTCACTTGAGTGACACTGGAGAAGGCATTTCAACGGTGCTGTGCTGACATTCCACAGCTGATGAGCTGCTTGCTATAAATTTTCTGGGTAGTCTCGCTTCTTGTGGCAATACTATAATAAACACTTGCAAAAACGCTCTCCCAAAAACCTTGAGGTTGAAAGTGTGAAAAATTCCCCACCAAGCATCAATAATTTGCTGGAGATTCAATAAAACCACCCCTCTGCCAGAGCGGTTTGAAGCTCGCTTCTGCAAGCAAAGGGCCAGGAATTTAATTACAGCAAAGCAAAGCAAAAAAAAACCAAACACACTGGGACAAAAGTGAGCTGGGAAAGCACATCCCAAGGGATGCTGGGGTTCACAAGGACCCTGCACCTCACTGCAGACCCCTCAGAGCCAGCACAGCTCTGCCATGTGAAGGAGCAGGGTATCACAGAGGAATTAAACTGGATAGTTTTAATTCTGAGCATTTTTCTTGCTTCAGGGAAGGTTGTGGCAGCAGTTTCAACCCTGCACAAGCCAAAGGAAATGCAGGAGGTGCTGGCTCAGTCTCCCAGGCAACGTCAGTGCTGGGAGGGTTAAGAAAAGGCACATGAGCCTTCAGAGGGATGGCAAGGCACGGTCAGGAAGTGCACTGGGAATTGCATGTGCTGGTACCTGCTGCAGCCTGTAATCCATCCCAAATTCAGCAGGATGCATTTCCAGTGTTCTGGATGCTCCTGTGTGCCAGGAACCTCAGCAGCAAAATGTGGGGTGGGGTGGGGTGGGGTGGGATAGGATGGGATGGGATGGGAGAGGAGTTTGGAGTACTGAAGGTGTGGGAACCCAGGACATCCCTCTGGCTGTCCTGAGCAGCCCAGACCCCTGCCAGGGGGCTCAGAGACCCTGGCACAGAGCCCAAAACACCTGTGGGTTTGATTATGACCCGTGGAGCAAATTACCAACCTTACATGAAGATCAGCAAGCCACAACAGTTTGGGTAGAAAAACAGTGAAGTTATCACAGGGTGGAAAAGTAGATTTTGGGGTTTTTGGTAGTAACAAGTACAAGTAATTGTAAACATTGTACATGTAGTTTTTAGTATAAAGACATAACACCACCCTGGGGGCAGAAAGAGTGCCTGGAACTGTCCTGCTGGATGGACCTCAGTGGGGCAGGAGAAAGAATTTTATAGATAAGACACAATAAACGACCTTGAGACTGAGAAACGAAGAGCCCTGACTCATTCTTCAAGCACTGGGCTGGGAAAGAGACTTTTAAGAATCTCAGGGTTGCAGTGACCCAGAAAGGCCCTGAGATGCAGATGTTCTCAACGGGACAGAAATCCCAAAACAAGCACCTGGGGACAGCAGCCAGGAGGAAACCCAGCACTGCCAAGCATTGTGTCCCCCCTGACCACCCAGCAGATGTGATGGGCACTGCCAGGGACACACCAAGGTCCGTCAGGCATCCAAGCACGGAGCCATCACACTGGCCTGGGCACACAGAAAAGGTGCAATGCAAGGAATTATCGGTGATGCCAGGACAACCTTAATGCAGTCTCCAGTAATTTTGCCTTTGATTAAGGTGTTGACTCCAAGACCACATCCAGAAGGGTTATCCTAAGGACCCATCTCTCCCCAAATAGCAAAGGTGATGGTGCCAGGCTGCAGCCAGGAGCTCTGGGATGCCTGAAACAGTCCAGAGCTGTTCAGGCATCCCAAACCCCACCCCTGGGTACCTACAAACACCCACAGCTCCTCAGCCCCCTGCAAATGACTTCCTCTGCAGCTTCTCAGTATCTTGTTTTCTCTTCCTTGGAGGACACATAGCTCCTACTTTATTGTACTCTATCCAGGCACTGTTCTGCATGCACAATTACTTAGCTCCTCGTGGCTGGCTTATGCTTTACTCAACACCAAGAAGCAGCAGTATTTCACAACAAATAAAGTGATTAAGTTCCAAATCTCCCTCTTATCATTCCCATTTTACAGACAAGGAGCCAAAGCACAGGCACAGTGATGTAAAAAACATCCACTCCGTTACGTGCACCAAATCTGAGACATTTAGATGAGATTTTTCAGAGTGCTTAGCATTAAATGACACTTTCCCTCCTCAAAGTACAGCTCTCATTGACTTCAGCTGAAGTTTTTACAGCTTCACATTAATGCAGATCATTCCCAGAGCAGGTTCATCAGCCGTGCTGAGCGAGGCAAAGGTGAAAAACTAGGATATGATCATGCCATTAAAGAGGATTCCATAATGCATATGCACAGAGGGGCTGCCTGAAGGCTGCACAGCAAACCAACCCTGGCACTTCCAGCTCTGGAGTTCTGCAAACTTGATAATATTTGTTAAACAGGAGCTGTTGGGGGTTTAATTCTGGGCAGGGAGAAAGGTGTTCAGCGTGGACAAAGAGGATATTTTCCAGCTGTAGGATGCAGAATCATTCCACCTTTGGTGGGCAGAGCTCTCCCTGGGGCAAAATCACCTGGGCAGGCTCCTCCCTGAGTGCCCCCTGCCCTCCCACTGCTTGTCCAGTGTTGGGGAAGATGAAACAGGAAAGCCTTATAAATATGATTGTCTGGCAAAAGGTTTTGAGAATATGGAAACTAGAAGTGAGATTGAAATGAAAGCAAGCTTTGAGATACTTTAGTTACTGAACAACTGGAAAACAATGGTGTGGCCAGCTGAAGGTGATCTCCTTTTGATGGAACAACACCCTCTGCTTGCAGACAGGCCCAAGGCTCAGAGCAGACCCTACAGCTTGGCAGAAGGGGCCCAAAGAGGAGTTTTTAGGGTTTAAAATGTAACACAGGATGGTAATGTAATGATTCTTATAGGCTGTATGTAAATGCTATAGGATTTGTACCTTGTACTAGATTGGTTAGTGAGAATTAGAATACTCAACACAGAATAAGATTTATGGTATTATAACGGGAACCTCGCTCCCTTACCCTCTTGCTCTCCCACCCTCTCACCCTCTCTCCCCCTCTCTTCTCTCGGGCCTGCTCTGAGCTGTGTTTGGCAGCTCCCAGCAGGGCCCTGCACCCAGGCCCTTTGCAATGAACCCCAAGTTCCAGGCCTGGCTGCAGAGATCTCTCGTCTCCATCCGTCCTGACCATCCTACCCCCCAATATTCCAACAGTCCAGTATGTTCCATTCCTCTCCCCCACCCTCCCAGCTCCCCCAGCAGCCCCAAACTGGGTGGTTTTGGCCAGCTGCTGTCTCTGTGCTCAGGGATGGACAAATTGCTGCTGGCTTTCAAGGCTAAAGCCAAACAAGGCTTCACGCTGTGTGCAGCAATTCGAAAAGCAAGTTTTTCAAAAAAGCACTTCTGAGCTGGACAAATTAAGGCAATTCTTTGCCTCTAAAAGAAAGGCCCTCCACAAAATGCCTGCCTCAATCCTCTGCAACAGTGTTGCCTGGGGCGGGAGAAACAGAAATCTCAGAAGAAATAAGCAATCAAGCAAAAGGGAGACAGAAGGCCTGAGATTTCTCACCCTAAATTATTACAGGCTGAAAACATCATGAGATGGGTCAGGCCTCTCCAGGACCAGGCAGTGATTGCAGCCCTGCCCAGGCAGGTTCAAACACAGCACAGATTCACGTGGATTCCAGGTGACATGGCAAAAAAGTGTCATTAATGGCAAAATTGCCATTAAACTCATTGCTGTGAGGAGCTCTGGGCATCTCCTCACCACCTCACCTGTATCCACTCCAATGTGGGATGTCACATGCTGGAGAGAACAGGAGCATCCAGACACCCTCCCCCTGGCTTTGCCCTTCCAAGCCATCAGCAAACCAAGATTTCAGGTCCCAGCTTGTCCGGCATTCCCAAGGCATGAGCTAAAGGATTTTCCCATTTAAACCAGGTATATATTCTAGCTCAAACAGGAACTTGGCTGTGCCAGTTTCCATCTCTCCACCCTGCTTCCCTGGCTGAGAAATTGGGAATTTGCTTGCTGGTGGGGCCAGAAAGACAAGAGAGAAGGTGGAAGGACCCTAAGCCATGTACAGCATCCATCCCCTGCTCCTGGGCCCCACTGTCCCCCACAGAAGCAGAGATGTCCTACACTGTCCCATGGGACACATCCAGTGTGGGGCTTTGGTCATCCCAAGCATTTTGCAATGGCAAGCTGGAAAATGCCAGCTTGGAACTCAGACTTCTGCCTCTGCTCAGGCATGAACGACTCACTGGGGTTTTCCTTCTCTTTGACACCATTTTGGGGTATTTTATACAAGTTTTTTTGTCCTAGTGGGCTCTTGTGGATCTGATTCTGGAGCAATTCATGAGGACCATGAGGAAATGTTGGATTTTACAGGGAAGCTGGGAGAGGGAGGTGCCACAGTCCAGACTCAGCCCCTCTCATTGCCCAGCCACTGGGAGGGGGTTCCAATACACAGATAAAGTGTCAAGATGTGGTGCTGATAAGCACTTCAGAAACGCTGATAGAATTAGATGGGATAAATAGGAAACAGCCAGGGCTGCTGGATCAGATATCCATGTCCTGATTTTTCACAGATGTTCCCATCGATCCGCTGGGAACAGACAGCCCTGAGCTCCTCACAAACAGGGTGCCAGGGAGCAGCCAGGCAGGAATGGCTGCTGGGAATGCAGATCCCTCTGGAATGCTGGCTGCAGGCAGGTCTGTCAGAGCTCAGTGCATCCCTCTGGGTACCCAGAGCTGCTGAGGACCCCGCCGAGGGGCTCGGACACCCTGGCACACAGCCCAGAGCACCTGGGGATTTGATTGTGACCCCTGGAGCAAGTTGCCAGCTTTGTATGAGGACATGAAAGTCACAGAAGTTTAAATAGTGTAATAAAAAAATTATCACAGGGTGAAAATGTAGATTTTAGGATTTTTGGAATGGAGGTTTTGGGGACAAGATGGAGGAACCTGGGCGTGTCCAGCCTTTCTTCTTCTTCTTCTTGTTCTCCATTTTCTGCAGTGATGTTGGCACTTTGAGATTGGTTTAGAGTAGAAGCTCACTGTCTAACATAGGTGATAAGTATTGGAAAGAAATTGTAAATATGTTATATTTAGAATAGAGGTTCACTGTCTAACATAGGTGATAGGTATTGGGAATTAAGTGTAAATATGTTATAGGTAGTTTGTAGTATAAAAGGACAACACAGAGTGCCTGTGGCTGCCCTGCTGAGCAGATCTCGGCTGGGCAGAAAGAAAATTTTATAGATAAGAATTAATGAACAACCTCAAGACCGAAAAGTGAAGAGCTCTGACTTGTTCTTTGGACGTGCAGACTGAAACAGAGCCATCCTGCTCATCTTGGGGCAGCAATTAACAACCAAACTCTGAACCAGCTGCAGGAACCAGCTCCGAGCACCACAGCTCAGCAGAGCAACACCAAGCTCTGCCATAAAGCTCCATCCAGATGAACCCTGCTGAGATCCCCACATCTGGGTGACCTTCACCAACCCCTCTGCATCCCAGGAATCACCGGATCCCAACTCTTGTAGCTTCCAGCCATGGCAGAGGGTGAGCAAGCTGCCCACGTCAGAAAACTTCACACAGCTGCAAAATGAGAGGGGTGAGAGCCCACAGGAAGCAAAAATGAAGGTTTTTATTTGGAAACAAACCTGTCAGCTGTATTACAGAAAACATCACACACCTGGGTCAGTTACTAAGGATAGAATTAGAAATGCTGATAGAATTAGATGGGATAAATAGGAATCAGTCTGGGCGGCTGGATCAGATATCCATGTCCTGATTTTTCACAGATGTTCCTATCGATCCGCTGGGAACTGGGTGCCAGGGACCAGCCAGGCAGGAATGGCTGCTGGGAACGCCCTGATCCCTCTGGAATGCTGGCTGCAGGCAGGACAGCCCTGCAGAAGCCAGCCCTGAGCACCACAGCTCAGCAGAGCAACACTAAGCTCGGCCATAAAGCTCCATCCTTCTGAGATCCCCAAATCTGGGTGATCTTCACCAACCCCTCTGCATCCCAGGCATCACCAGATCCCAACTTTTGTACCTTCCAGCCATGGCAGAGGGTGAGCAAGCTGCCCACGTCAGAAAACTTCACACAGCTGCAAAATGAGAGGGGTGAGAGCCCACAGGAAGCAAAAATGACGTTTTTTATTTGGAAACAAACCTGTCAGCTGTATTACAGAAAACATCACACACCTGGGTCAGTTACTAGGGATACATTTATGCATATACATCCATATAAGCATAGCTTTGCTGCTATATATAGCACCTTCCATCAGCAACACTCACTGGCTCCAAAAAAAGCCAGATGAATGTCCACAGACAGAGGAACTCAAGCACAACCAGCTTATTTACAGCTCATTTCCACAAGTACTCTTTGAAGTTAGAATCCAATTAATTTTATACCTGGGGAGAGATTTGCATTGGGTTCTCCATCTGTCTGGGCAGGTTTTTCAGAAGGGCTTGGCTCTATCTAGGCACCTGAAGCAGACTGGGTTTCCCAAGGTGTTTGTCACAAGGGCAGCACTCTGTTCTGGAAGCCACTGAGCCCTTCTGAGGACACTACATCCAGGGGTTTGGTCTCCAGAGGTGAGGAGCAGCCTGACCTGCTGCTGCCTTTGGTAGGCACCCATCCCACCCCTCCCTGGAGATGCTGGCACCTCAGAGCAAAGAATTTCCTGCCCTGGAGAAAAACAGGAGTTTGTGATGGTTTGGATCCCTGAGCAAGCTCAGCCCAGGATCAGAGACACCGCTGCTGGCTCAGGGCAGGTGATGGGGAAGGGCTGGACCACCCTGTGCAATGGGCACATCTCATAAAATCACTTTGGTTATTACCTAAAACTGCAGTCACACTGCCAGGAGGGTTCTGTCACAGACACATTTTTTGAAAAATCCTTTCCTTAGGATTTTTTCTCCTGAGAAGCTGGGAGGCCTCAGGAACAAAATGTAAACAATGATTATCTGCTGCTGTGGAATGCAACAGGTGCATCTGTGATTGGTCTCATGTGGTTGTTTCTAATTAATGGCCAAGCACAGTCAGCTGGCTCAGACTCTGTCCAAGCCACAAGTTTTTGTTATTCATTCTTTCTTTTTCTATTCTTAGCTAGCCTTCTGATGAAATCCTTTCTTCTATTCTTTTAGTACAGTTTTAATATAATATATATCATAAAATAATAAATCAAACCTTCTGAAACATGGAGTCGGATCCTCGTCTCTTCCCTCACTCTAAGACCCCTGCAAACACCACCACAGCGTTCCTCTTCTGCCTGCCCTGCAAAGCTGTGCCCCTCTGGCTGTGGGCACTGCCTGGGCATACCTCAGAGCAGCCACACACTGACCAACCCTGCAAACTCTTGGGGCAGAGCCTTGTTCAGCCCTGCACTCACTGCAGGACCACCCTCCCTCCTTCTCCTGCACATCATACTGCACTCACCACCTTTATTTCAGTGTTTGTCTTAATTGAGAGGACTAAATGGAAAAGCCTCCATGCTAATCAAGGGGGTGAGAAGGACGCCCAAAATGTAATTTGCTTCCTTTAAAAGACATTAGAAGGGCTTCAGTTCTTGGGGAATTGGCCATTCCTTCAGTGATCTGTAATCCCCTCAATGACCCATGGGACACCTGCCACTAGCCCAGGGACAAATGTCCCCTCAGTGACACTCATATTCCCTCAGTGACACTCATATTCGCACAGCATCACCTGGGGAGACACCTCTCCCTCAGTGTTCACTGTGGTCATTACAGATTACCTCAGATTTTCTTTCCAAAATATTCCTTCAGTCCCTTGCAGATTACCTTAGATTTTACCCCCCAAAAAAGATCCTTCCAGCCATTAAAAATGGTTTTATCACAAAATTTATCACCTCAGGTTTTATCACAAAATTTTCTCTGCCCAACCTCCCCAGATTACCTCAGATCTTTCCCCAAAACCAACTTTCTTCCCCCAGAAATCCTAAATCACTGCTTCAGTTCTCTTCAGCGAGCCTTTCCTGATCTGCAGTGCCATGAATCACATCCCACATCCCAGCATAAACCAGGATCTCACAGCCTGCGCATCTCTGATCCAGGCAATGGCTGCAAAACACCAATTTTGGACTTTTGAGGAAGAGACAGAGCTCCAAATGCTCATGAAAGCCCCAGGGGCCAAAGTTTCCCAAGCAAACAGCTCCCACAGGAGCCCTGGCTGCAGCATCCCCTGGCTGTAATGAGCTGCCCCACAGGCTCCCTCCTGGCTCTGCAGCTCGTGGGGTAATTGCTGCACATTTTTAGCCTTGCCTGCAGCCATATCGTACAGCAAAGGCTGCCAAGCTGTGTCCAGGGCCAGGTGTGTTCAGGAAAAAAAAGAATAAGCAGCATCTAAAAAAAAGAAGGGGAAAAAAAAAAAAGAAAAGAAAAAGGAGTAAAATCTGATGCTAAATCTGATGCTAAACTCTGTTGCATCCAGTTTTTTTTTTTTGGATGAACCAAATTGGCTGCCATTGAAGCAAATGGCAGATGAAGAAAACATTGACTTTCTGCTTGGGTCAATAAACAAGATAAATTGAGTGTAGAGCTGGATGTGGGTCAGGGAACATCATCATTTGCCTGTGGAGGAGAGAGGGTTAAAGGCAGGGAGGCTGAAGCAGGGCATGGCTGTATCCCATGTAAGGGTGGTTCAGCTGGGAGCTCAGCACTGGCAGGCAGGAATTGTGCTGGCTCTGCTTGGAACTGTGCCATGGGACTGGGTCTGATGCATTTAAAATAGATGATCCCAGACCCAAATCCTGAGATCTGGGGACAGGGGATTGCATTCCTGCAACTGAGCATCTGCTGGTGCCAGGGGCTTTGTCCAGAGTGGGTACACAGCCTGTGCAGGGCTGAGACCTGAGTGCTGCTGGTCCTGGAGTGTCCAAACCAACCCTGCCCCAGCCCTGAGAGGCCAAGCATGGGATTCAGCTCATCCACAGATACACACAATTGGTTGCTCCAAACTCACAGGAAGAAATTGGCTCATTTGTGGGTGATCCCCTGTGACGGTGTTCACAGGGGTTTTCAGGTGAGGGAAGAGAGGAAAATGTTGACTCTATGTTCAGAAGGCTTGGTTTATTATTTTATGATATACATTACACTAAAACTGTATTAAGAAGAAAAGAAGGACAAGTTTCATCTCAGAAGGGTAGCTAAGCTAAGAATAGAAAGGAATGGAATGATAACAAAAGGCAGCTGTCTTGGACTCTGTCTGAGATAGCTCGGCCTTGATTGGCCATTAATTACAGACATCCAAGGTGGGCCAATCAAAAAATCCACCTGATGCATTCCACAGCAGCAGATAATCATTGTTTACATTTTGTTCCTGGATCCTCTCAGCTTCTCAGGAAGAAAAAATCCTAAGAAAGGATTTTCATAAAAAGATGTCTGTGACAATCCCCCTGCCCTAAGGCAGTGAAAAGGAGCTGATCCATGCCCTGAGTCCCACAGAGCAGATCTCCAATGGTTAGAGAAGGCACCCTTGGGGATTGGCTTAGATACAGACCTAGAGGTGCTCTACGCTACTCCTGAGCACCATTAAATCAGTCCCTGCTTGTAATAGATTCCAGGGAGATGGAACAGTGAGGCCTTGACATCGCCCACAGCATCAGACAGGTAAAACACACCTGGGGGAGACATGAAAGGCCTGCAGCAGAGCTGCACAGTGGCAGAGGTTGCAAGGAATGCATCAGGGAGCCAGTCCCACAGTGATGAGAGCCACAGGCAGGTGTGATGGGAACATTCCTCCCCTCAGGCCAGCCAGATCTCAGCCATCAGGTTCCTTTCAGTTGCCACAGCGTGTCATGGTGAAGGATATTAGGTTTGAACCACAATTCACAGCGGTGTAGGACGTGGTTGTCACCATCCCTGCCTGATTAGATCTGTCAGAATCCATCAGCAGGAACTTTGCCTAGGAACCCTCTCTCCAGCTGCACATTTAGCAACAGGAGATTGATGACAGCAGATTAAAAAGAAGGGTAAAAAAGAAAGACAAGAGCATGTTTGCACACTGCAGGACCACCCTCCTTCTCCTGCACATCCTACTTCCCTCACCACCTTTATTTCAGTGTCTGTCATAATTAAGAAGACAAAATAGAAAAGCCTCCATGCTAATCCAAGGTCTGCCTTGAGGGGCTGAGCAGGATGCCCAAAATGTAATTTGCTTCCTTTAGAAGAATTAGAAACAGCCACACAGACATGTGGTCTTCCATGGTCCCACCCCAAACCCTGCAAACCACCAGAGAGCAATGGGTGAAGATCCAGGAGCATCCCTCAGGGTCCAGGGCAGCCTGCAGGCAGAGAGGGGACTGTGAGCATCAGGAGGGCTCTCAAAGGGGCAGGGAGTGAGGGAGGGCTGGTCCCCTCCCCAGTGTCCGTAGCAGGATGAACCCATGGCAGGATGAACCCCACTGCTCATCCCTCAGCTGTCGGGATCTCTACTGGTCAGAGTGACTGTGAGAAAAGTTAGAAAATCTCTTTTCCCAGCCTGGTGTTTGAAGAAGGAGTCAGGGCTCTTAATTTCTCACTCTCAAGGTTGTTGATTGTATCTTATCTATAAAAATTTTCTCCTGCCCTGCCCAGGTCCATCCAGCAGGACAGTTCCAGGCACTCTGCCTGCCCCCAGGGCAGTGTTATGTCTTTATACTAAAAACTACATGTACAATGTTTACAATTACTTTCCAATACCTATCACCTGTGTTAGACAGTGAGCTTCTACACTAAACCAATCCAAAAGTGCCACCATCACAGCAGAAGATGGAGAAGAAGAAGAAGGAGAAAGGCTGGGCACACCCAGATCCCTCCATCTTGCCTCCTGAACCTCCATTCCAAAAACCCCAAAATCTACTTTTCCACCCTGTGATAACTTCATTAATATTCTACCTAAACTCTTGTGGCTTGCTGATCTTCATCTAAGGTTGGTAATTTGCTCCACGGGTCATAATCAAACCCACAGGTGTTTTGGGCTCTGTGTCAGGGTCTCTGAGCCCCCTGGCAGGGGTCTGGGCTGCTCAGGACAGCCAGAGGGATGTCCTGGGTCCTGACACTCAGCCTGCCCCACTTCACACCGCAGCAGCGAGAGAGCGATGCCAGCCCGGTGCCCTGTGAGGAGAGGCGATCATCACCCAGAGCCTCACCCAAAATACAAGCCAAAACTCCCCTTGGACTGCACGCACAAAGGTCAAAACATTGATTTTTCAGCCAATAAGCAGCAGCAGAAGAAAACCTCTGCAAATGTGACTCTTGGAAAAAGAGTCAAGCTGGAGGTTTTTGGAGGCAGAGCTAGCTGGAGAGGCAAACCTGGGGATTTCTGAGCAGGAAAACAGTCAGTGGTTCTATTTTTGCCATTTCATCCAAACAAACTTCATAGCAAAGGGGATCATAGCAAAGACTGAGCTTTACATGTTTCTCCAAGTTTTCCTCCCAATGCAAGGAGCACTGCAGAGCTGGAGCACTGCCTGGTCACTGGCCTGAGGGCAAGGAACTTGCTTTTGGCATCTGCACTAATTCATATTAGAAGATTCTCATTTAACTTCAGCAATATTCACCTCCATCTATCCAAAACCAAACTGGGTGTAAAGAAATACCAATGACATCAAAGCTCCTGAGGGCCTGCCCTGCCACAGGAGAGCATTCTCAAGAATAAAGCTCCGAGCAGGAGCTGGCATTTGGGATCCTCTGCAGCCCCAGAGGGTGAAACACTGTCTGACAGTGGGCAGGCTGCAAAGTGTGCCAGTGCTGCAGCCTCCTCATCTGTAAAACAGGGACAACAGCAGCTACCTGCCTCCCACTGTGCCACACAGTTAATTAATGTTCCTTTGAGTTGGGAAGATTAAAAGCGGCGTAAAACCGCAAAATAGAGGTTTATTATTGTTATGAATGAAGCCTCCACTCGTTCCATCAGTGCCCCTTACAGCAGTGCTGCTGCAGACACTGTGAATTGCTCCCAGTGGCTTCACTGCTGCTGGCATTTAGGGGTTTGACTGGAGACTTCCAAGGAAGAGCTTTGAACATCTTGGGGAAGAAGAAAGAGAGAGGGAACAAACAGAAATTTCCACCATGTTTTATGCTTTGCACTTGGAGATGATGCTCCCACAATGCTCCCACAATCCTGGGGGCTGGTACAAAACAAACCACAGACAGCAGCATTGTCTCCCTGATTTTTTAAGATTTTCTGAGCCTTCTGATGTTTACATTCTTGTAGCAAACTTTTTCACACACTTTCTGTAAATATCTTGTTTTGCATTCTTTTATGGAGGAGGAGAAATTTGATGGACTGTTGGTGTGTCCAATGTCATTGGAGAGGTGGCACTGTCACCCTCCAATCCACTGCCACTTTTGGAAAACTATAGATGCTGGAGTCAGAAAATAAACTCCCTCTTTTCACCTTGAGAACAGTGGTGTGTGCTTGTGTTGTTTTGTGTCCTACAGTGACACAGCATCTCTTTACCTCCTTTTCTCTCCCTCTTTACCTGCACAGGCTGCCATATCCTGGCATGGGGAATTTCAGAGCAGGTTGTACTGTGAGGGCACAGAAACACCAAACTGGGATCACACTGCTTTAGGCAGAGTTTAAGAGACTGCTTCTATTTTTAACAGGTGGGAGAGGTGTAGCACAAGGAGCAAACCAGGGGCAGAGCAATGTGGCCTAATTATGCAGGGGCATGGACAGACCCCTTGTTCCAGCTGTTCCCAGATGTTGGCATCACCCAAATCATGTCCTGTCTCAGGGGCACTGAGGCCACAGGAACCCTCCTCACTCATCCCCTCACCCTGGGACTCTCTGACCCCTAAAAACCTTCATTTACCTTTATCCAATGCCATAAGATCAAACGTGGAGGAGCAGCTGCCCAGTGCCTATCACAACCCCTGAGCCAATCCCCAGTCCCTGTCCCAGTCCCATTTTCTCAGTCCCTGCCCTGCCACAGGTGGTTTTGAGTTGGTAAAACCAGATTAACACACAGGAAAAGGAAGTTCAGGTCCTGATTCAAGTACTTCAGGCAAATCTCCTTTTTCCACCTGCATTCCCTGCATTATTTAACAGAGGACCTGAGACCGTGTTCACGGGGGTCTCAGGATGAGGGAAGAGATGAGGATCTGACTCCATGTTTCAGAAGGCTGATTTATTATTTTATGATATATATTATATTAAAACTATACTAAAAGAATAGAAGAAAGGATTTCATCAGAAGGCTGGCTAAGAATAGAAAAAGAAAGAATGATAACAAAGGTTTGTGTCTGGGACAGAGAGTCTGAGCCAGCTGACTGTGATTGGCCATTAATTAGAAACAACCAACATGGGCCAATCACAGATGCACCTGTTGCATTCCACAGCAGCAGATAATCATTGTTTACATTTTGTTCCTGAGGCCTCTTAGCTTCTCAGGAGGAAAAATCCTAAAGAAAGGATTTTTCAGGCTACAAGGACCAGCATCATTTCCTTGGCTGCCCCTTGCACATCTTCACCCTGCATCCTCCCAGGTAGAACCCCCTCCTTTGAGCCTCTGCAGCACCTGGCATCCTGCTTTGCTGACCCTGCAGCCATCTCTCCATGCCCTGGCACTGCAGTCCTGACCTGGCAGAGCAGCCTGTGGCTCTCCCATGCTCCCAGCACTGCCACTCACCCTCTGCACACCCTTCTAGCACTCTGGCTGAAGCACTGAGGTGCCTGCAGCAGCACACAGTGGCTGTGCTCCTCCCGACAAGCACCTTTCATGTTTAATTCAGCAGCTGCTTTAGTTAATCTATGTTTTAATAATTCATCCCTTCCATCTTAATTTTGGTAGTTGTTGAAAATCCCTAATAAAACATTTAGGGGCTCTTTTACTGGAGCAATGGCATGATTTACTTGATGGAATCCACTCTTTGATGTCCTATCTTAATTCCCTCCCTCCCACCGTGCCTCAATCCTGTTTATCACTGTGCCGGAGGTAAGAGGTTCTTGTCGAGTTTTGTAGCACTTGAGATGCTTGGTCAGCCTTAATAATTCAGCTGCCCCACACAGCTTAGACAAATCTTGTAGCAAAACAGCCTCTCCCTTTTATTAAACAGCTCCCTCTGCCCCCATGGACAGGGAAATGGGCTGGGATGCAGAGCAGAGGGACCAGGCTGAGCATCCCAAGCTGGCAGAAGCACCAGGAAAACTTCACAGGTGCCAACTGCATTGTTGGGAGAATATACAGCCTTTTACAAGGCTTGTATTTCATCCTCTACAGCCCGAATGGGGAAACATGCTGGGTTTCTGCATCTGTAATTGGGGAAGAACAGATGGTGGAGGCACAGTTGGAAGTAATACGGCCATTAAAATAATCTATACAGCTTGTAATTCCCCCTCATGTGGAGACTGAGGAGGGCCTGCCTCTGCCCCAGTGCCCATCCAGCCTGCAGGAAGGGTAGGCACAGGTTTGGGCTTCTTTCTGTTGGTGGGTTTTGGTGGGTTTTACTATTTCCCTTCACCTGGGATGCTCCTATTGAAGTGAGGAGCCAACATCAGAACCACAGCTGCTTCCACTGGGTAGTATTTAACTCCCATGTGCCATTTCCTGCCCATATCACCCACTTGGAGCAACTTCTAGCTCTATACATGTCTTAATGATAGAAAAAGAGCAGGAAAAAGCCCCAAGCATTTCAGAGAGATCAGGGCATCTCCACAGTTAAATTTCAAATGGAGATGATGTGAGAAAGAATTACGGAAAAACCCTTCTGTTGATTGATGAAAATCGAAACCTCTCAGGGAAACACACAGGCTTTGCCATCCTCTCTGTCACCTGCAGGTCCTGAGAGTGAGAAAATGTAAAATAAGAGCAGGAAAGTTGCCCAAAAAAGCCCAAATGTACAGCCAATATATGGAAATTTATGTCCTTGTTCTGCTCGATGTAGGTCATGGTTTCAGAGACCTCTGTGCCCTCCAAACACCCCAACCACCACTTTGCTTGGTACCTTTGATGGATGAAGGTTTTCCTCTAGGGTTTGATTACTGCTTTGTGGCCAATTGTTTTTCCACACAGTCATGCTATGGAAAAAGGTCCTACTTCAATACAAAATTGAGAAAATGGGTGAAACCTAAAAAAAATCACACTGGAAGGTGTAACCCCCTCCTGCTCAGAGCCAGAGGCATCCACATCCTGATTGATGGAGGGATGAAGAAAAGGGAATTGCAGCAGCATCCCCTGGCCCTGAACCCAACACCCCAGGTCCCTACAAGACCTCCCCAGGCAGGACAGAATGATTTTCTCAGGTTGAAACCTCTCTGCTGGGCTTAAAATCTTCCTTGTGCTCACAGAAGCAAATCCAAACCCAACCTCTCCAAATCCTTACTCTGCTCCTGGAACACGAGGGAGCCAGCAGGACGTTACCTTGGCAGCTGCCTTTGCTTTATGGAACTGTAAATATATTTTTTTAATGGGCTGGCGGCAAGAAAGATGTGTTTCCAGGCTCAACAACATCCAAAATTAACTGCAATTCATTTCAGGAGGGGAGGAAGGGGTGGAGGAAGGGGGGAACGCAAGTCTGAAACCCGCAGAATATAAAAGCCTTGAAAGAAATTGCCAAAACCCCCCTGCATCGCTGCCTTCTGGCTCTGGAAAAGAGATTAAAAACCTGAGCAGCACCAGGCTGAAGCAGATGTCACAGAGGCCACCCTGGGCCATGATCATGCTCACAGAAGACTTTTCCTCATTATTATTTCCCAGCCTTTGCCAGCACAAAGATCTGCCCTGCTCCTGGTACACCTGAACCAAGCAGGTGCTGCTGCCTCTGTGACCAGGGATTCCCATCTCTGCAGGGTCCTTGGGGATCTCTGACTTCAACATCAGCATCTCCCCCTTCTCCTTGTCCTACATCTGCAGGGTCCTTGGGGATCTCTGAATTCAACACCAGCATTTCCCCCTTCTCTTTGTCCCAGTTCTGCAAGATACTTGGGAATCTCTGACTTCAACACCAGCATCTCCTCCTTCTCCTTGTCCCACCTCTGCAGGATCCTTGGGGATCTCTGACTTCAACATCAGCATCTTCTCCTTGTCCCAGCTCTGCAGGATCCTTGGGGATCTCTGACTTCAACACCACCATCTCCCCCTTCTCCTTGTGCCAGAGCATTTCTCCTGGTGTGCCTTTGTTAGCCCTGGTGCAGCTCTCTGGCACCTAATTTGAGTGACCCTTTAGTGACTAATTTAATTACCCCGGCCCACAAACTGACAGACAGCTGTTAAAAATGGTTATTGCATTATTAATACGCTCCAGTAATTTCCCATTAAAACTATACTGTTAATAATTTTTTTCCCCTGTATTTCTTCCCTCTTAATTAGTCTATTTAAAACTTTGAAGGAATATTCTTTTTATGGTAAATGGGAGCGTCGAGCAAATTACATTTTTGATTGAATACTTCTGTGATAGGCCAGCAAATAAGACCGTTGAGTTGTTAATTATTGTCAGAGTTTCACACGATGCCTGCTAATGAGGCAGTCAATCTTCTCTGCCATTCCCAGAATATTAATGGAAGCCATTGGTATTGATTTTGTCACCAGGAAAGGTGGGAACTCCTCCTGTTTGGGGGATTTCAGGGGGTATCTGCATTGGGAGGGGACAATGAGGGGAGCAGAGACCTTGGGATGGGGTCAGGGTGGAAGCTCTGGAAGATCTTGGATGTGCCAATGGCAGCTTGTGAAGCTCATGGACCCAGCAGAGGGGTTTCACATTCCCACAGGGATCAATCCCATGCACAGGCACACCCAGGCAGGACAAGTGACAGAAGGGTAACACTTGGTCCCTGTCCCCTCCTTCGGTGTCTGCCTCTTGATTTTGAAGAATATCAGATTCGTCCCTTATCTTTCTGTTATAAGATTTTTTTTCCCTTTTTTTAAGGAAAGAGAAGTACCTGATCTGCCTGGACTTCAGCAGATAACTTGACAGAGCTGTGCACAGAACTTATGAGTAAAGCAACGTGGATAAGGACTGACATGAAACCACGAGGTGGCCCAGAGTCTGTACAGAAACAGCCTTTGGGTTGTGATGGGAGATGTGACAGGGAGCTTTTTGTACCATTTCTCAAGCCCTTTGGGCTCTGATCCTGTTTGATTTTCACACTAATGATCTCACTGGAGAATGGAGGAGTTTGGCAGCAAAGTGTGTCCGTGTTGAAGTCAGAGGGATTATTGTCCCCACGAGGCTCCCAGTGCCCAGCTCAGAGAGCAAGAGCAGGGTGGGGCAGTGCCCAGTGCCATTCCCAGTGCCAAGGGCATCTCCTTGCCAACAGCATCTTGGCCAAGCCAGAGGGAATCCTACCAAAAAAAGATTTTGTCACAGGATAACTGAGCCTGAGTGAGGCCACCCACCCCAGAGCTATGTTTGTTCTGTCTGTCCCATTAATTCCACCCCCTGGGTGGGCAGGATTTTCAACTCCCTGAGTTCCTTGGCACATCTGTGCCATTGAAGGATGCCAGAGGTGTTCTGCTCCTGCATCCAAGGCAAGGGTGAGCAGCACAGACCTGTTTCCATTGGGCTGGGGAGTCTGTCCCTGTGGCAGAGTCCACCCACAGGTGTGGCCACATCACCCTGAGCTCATGCACCTGAGAAATGTGGGGCTGACTTTGCCAGCACTGTGCAGCACCAAGTCCAAGCAGAGCCCTGGATTTCCTAAATAGGTCACCCAGTGTGGTGTTGTGAGGTCCCCAGGATGAGGTGAGAGATGAGAATTTGACTCCAAGTTCTCAGAAGGCTTATATTATATTATATTATATTATATTATATTATATTATATTATATTATATTATATTATATTATATTTTAAAACTATACTAAAGAAAGAGAAAGGATACATCAGAAGACTGGAAAAGAATGAATAATAAAAACTCATAACTGACTCAGAGAGTCTGACACAGCTGGCTGTGGTCAGCCATCAATTAAAAACAATTCACATCTTTGAATAAATGATCTCCAGACCACATTCCAGAGAAGCAAAACAAGGAGAAGCTGAGTCTTCTCCTCTTTTGAGGAGAAGAAATCCTGGCAAAGGGATTTTTCAGAAAATATCACAACCCAGCCCTTGCTGTTGGGTTTTATTTTGATGGCTTTGCTCAGTGCCTGTGTGAGTGCCTGACCTGCAGCAGGGATGCTGAATGCAGACACTGAGCTGGCCCTGCAAACCAGCTCAGCTCCCTCTGAGCTACTCCAGCCTGCCCAGCCCAAACCTCCCCCAGCCCTGCTCCCACTGGGAAAGCCTGGACAGGCTGGATGAATCTTGCAAAACTCAAAGTCCATTTGAGCAAGTGACACAGGTCATGCTGTCACAGCTGCTGCCAGAGCTCAGAGCTCAGGGACATCACTGCAGCTCCTCCAGCTGGGCTTTGCACAGCCAAAGACACCCCCTCCCCAAAAATGAGATTGTTTGGGCTATTCTGGGAATGCTCTGCCTGACCTGGTGATTCAGGGCTTTAAAGATATGTGTGTGTAGGAGAGGTGGTTGGAGTATCTGTGGGAAGGCTCCCAGCTCCCTGCATGTCCTGTCACCCACAGCTGCACATCTGGAATGGCACCAAGAGACAGGGACAGATGGAGGACAATGTCCAGCAGCCTCCCATCCCTCCCATTCTGAGGCAGGAATTTCTGCAGTTTCTGTTCCACCCTGGAAAGCAGCAGATTTGCATTGCTGCTCCCCAATTACAGGTGGTGTCCCCCACACTCAGCCACCCCTGCTGCTTCCAAGCCCATCTGCTGCCCACTTGTGCTTTTTTAAGCAAGCCAGGTGCTATTTTTACTGCAGTGAAGTTTTCCATACTAAAAGCTCCTTTTCTTTCCCCTTTATATAAAGCAAGCTTCAATAATTCCTCGGGGTCCACTTCCAACTTGGTATTTTATGATTCTGTAAAAAAAAGGAGGCTTCCATTTATAATGAATTGCCTGTGATGCATATCCCAGTTTTACCAGGAAGAAGGGATCCTGTAACTCTCCCTGAAAAGTCATGAAAAGCCCTTTAGGTCAATAATATTGCCAATGCTATTCCTCTATCAGTATCACTTATCAGCTGTGTTCAGGCAAAAAAACAAAAAAGGGTTTTAACCCCAAAAAAAACTATTTTAACTCCCTGATCTGGTACTGAGGTGAATCAACACAAACCCAGGAGTGTTCCTTCCCCTTGGATTCAGCTCCCAGCACCCAGGCAAGAGAGTGGAAGGGGTTGGAGTGTGAGCCACCGTGGGCAGGGGGGTTGGACAAGATGATCTTTGAGGTTCCTTCCAGCCCAAACCACCCTGTCTTTCTGTGATTCCATCAGTTGATGAGCCATTTATCTATTCAATCACAACTTTATCATAACAATTTTAAAATTTCTCCAGAGAACAGAGAACCCATAGTCCAAATCTAGAGCACCCACAGTCAGAACGAACACCTCCAGCTCTGGCCTGTCTGTGTTTGATACACACTGATTAAAAAAAATAAAGAAAGAAATTTAAAAAAATAAATAAATAAAGGAAATGTGGACTCAAAAGAATGAAGAGACTTCTCTCTGCAAAAGCTCAGTGCATATTTACACAGCATCCTGCCTTAATGCTCAGCTGCTTCATTTGTGTCACTCTAAGCCCTGGGCAGGAGCAGGGGAGTGTTGAAGTATTAGCTGGGGTTTAATTGTGTGCTGCTGGGTTCTGCACAGCTCCCCATAGGCTGCTACTGGGAGAGAGCCCCGTGGCAGGGCTGGGATGGATGTGGAGCGCGGGGACAGGGGGACAGGAGGGACAGCAGCAGCAGGGGACCCTCCCCAGCCTGGCACTGACAGAGGACAGCTCTGCCTTGCACCTACAGTGAAATATCATCTTGCATGCAGCTCTCCAGCCCTGTGACACCTGGGGTGAACTCTGCTGTGCACTGCCCAGACCTCCTCTTTGCAGGAGGCAGGGGTAAGTTCTCCCACAAAACTCATCCAGCTGCTGAGCCAACACTCCTGAACGTGTCCTGTCACCGTCACATTTTCCGAAAAATCCCTTCCCTACAATTTCTTCTCCTGAGAGAAGAAGTTGAGAAGCCTCAGAGAAAAATGAAAACAATAATTATCTGATTGCTTCTCCTGTGTTTTGCTGCTTTGGAATTGTTTACCAACTGGTCATTTTGATTGGTTTCATGGGAATTGTTTTAACTTATGACCAATCATGGTCAGGCTGTGTCAGACTCATGAGAGAGAGTCATGAGTTTTTTATTCTTATCTTTTAGCCTTCTGGCTGTATCCTTTCTCTATTCTTTAGTATAGTTTAGTATATTATATTAAATATAATATACTATACTTGTAGTATATATACTACAAGTACATATACTTGTATATATACTTGTGTATATATATACACAATATATATTGTATATATATTGTATATATACAATATACATACACAATATATATATTTATATATAATATAAATATATTTTCTATAAAATATATAATATAATATAATATAATATAATATAATATAATATAATATAATACAATATAATATAATATAATATAATATAATATAATATAATATAATACATTACAATATAATATAATACAATATAATATAATATAATATAATACAATATAATAATAAATTAGCCTTCTAAGAACTATATATATAAGAACTATAAGAACTAAGAACTATATATATTCTATATATAGAATATAATAACTTCTAAGAACTATATATATTCTATGTATATATCTATATCTATCTATCTATCTATATATATATATATTAATATAACACAACATAACATAATAATAAATTAGCCTTCTAAGAACATGGAGTCAGATTCCTTCATTCCTCCTCCATCTGGGGAACCTTGACGATCCCACAGTGTCCCAGTGCAACTGGGGGCTCTTTATCCACTGTAGGGCTCCCCTGCAGCCTGCTCCATGTGAGCCCCTTCTGTTCCCTGTGCTGGAGATGAAACAGGCCCTGGATGGGTCACACACAGCCTGTGCTCCATCCCCATCCCTCCTGCCCAGCACTGCCCTCAGATCAGCACTGCTGGAGTCCAGCCCTGAGCGTGGCACAGCCTGCAGCAGAGGGTCCCCAACTGCACCCATCTAACTTTTGATAAAAGGCACTTGGTTGCAGTCAATAACATCTCATAATATCAAAAACACCGCAGGAAACATCAAGAGCTGAATTGATTATGGCACGGTAATTCTTCAGGCAGTGAAAGCAGGGCAATTCCCAAGATGGGATTATTTTTTTGCAAGGCTTCACCTAATTTTCTTGATGTTATTTTCCCCCCGCTCACTCCCCAGCCCTTCTTCCAAACCTCTCCAGCTTTGCACTGCTCTTTGATTTAGTCCCTGAAAACAATATTTTGCTTAACACAGTTAAGTTTCCCATCAAAGTGCCTGGGAAAGCATGACCACCCCCCAGATTGCTGGGACTGAAACATGAGCAGCAGGAAAAAGTCAAGGAAGATTTTGCTTTTGGCTCTGCTGTCAGCAGAGGAGACTGGAAAAAGCTCTGACAAGAACTCAAAACATCTAAATCAGAAAAAGAGACCAAATGCACAGAGCAGAAGGGGAATGATACAAAACCTGTGCAGAGTGGAGGCAAAGGGCAGTGGATTTTCAGTCTGACCCACCTTGACAAAGAATGAAAAGGTTTTGTGAGCCAGTGGGCAAGGCCACACAGGACACACCATTCCTGCCCTGTGCAACACTGGAATTGCCTGTAAGCCACGAATTGAACTTCTTGCTGCTTCTAAACTCAATTTTGAGCTGTTTTTGCTCCTTTGTCTGGAGGTGAGAGGGCCAGGCAGGGTCTGCAGAGCCTCTCTCCTGCATGTGGAAAATGTGAATGAGAAGGAGCAGCACAGCATGAGCAAAGTTACTCTGAGCTGCCTGGAAAGTGCTGCACTAAAGTCACAAAGGGCATTTTTTTCCTAATAAATCACCCCAAGAGGCAGGGTGACATCCTGGAGTGGGGAAAATCTCTGGAGGGCAGCAGGAGCTGAAACTCATTAACTTCACTTGTCTTCATGGAGCACAGCCATGGGTCACTGGCTGTACCCAGCCCTGGGGTGAAAATCAAACAGGAGCTTTGCCCCTCGGCCTGAGCTGCTGTCCCTCATCCCTCCACAGTGAGACCATGTTCCTCTGCAGCAGCACCTGCATCCCCTTTTTGCCTTTAGCAATTAATAAATCCCCATAAAAATCAACCTGGAGGTCTCTCTTCCATATCCTGGTGTACCATATCCTGGCAAAAAGGAATGTGGGACTCTCCCTGAGCCCCCAGCCCTTTCCAAGAGCCCTTCCCAAGCCTGCAAGGGACAGTATCTTCTTGCAGTGCCCTAAAAGAAGGACAAAGCTGCCCTGCTTGTGTCCATCTCCATTCCTGTCATCTCAGTGAGACCATGTTCCTCTGCAGCAGCACCTGCATCCCCTATTTGCTTTAACAATTAATAAATCCCTATAAAAATCAACCTGGAGGTCTCACTTCCAAGTGCACCATATCTTGGCTTTACCAGGAAAAAAGGGAGTCTGGGACTCTCCCTGAGTCCCCAGCCCTTTCCAAGAGCCCTTCCCAAGCCTGCAAGGGACAGCATCTTCTTGCAATGCCCTAAAAGAAGGACAAAGCTGCCCTGCTTGTGTCCATCTCCATTCCTGTCGTCTCCACAGAGGTGGTTTCTCCTCCCTGGCTGTGCAGCCTGTCACAGGTTCCTGGCACACTCCCAGGAAACATTTTGGCTCCACTGAATTTTATTAGTTTTGTCCTTTGGTTGAAGTGATGCAGCAATCGTTACAGGAAATAAAAACAGGAAAGGAAGAGTAGGTCCCTGTCGCAGACATTTCTTCACAGAAATCCTTTCTTTCGGATTTCTGTGTCTTCTGGAAGCCAGAGGCCTCAGAAGACAAGGTAAACAATTATTATCAGCTGCTGTGGAATGTAATGGGATGCACCTTGATTAGCTCATGCTTCTTGTTTATAATTAAGGGCCAATCACAAAGTGTAAGCCAGAGACTCAGTCCTTAGGCACAACTTTGTTGTAAATTCTTTCTATCTATTCTTAGACTAGCCTAGCAGCTCTGCAAACCTCTCTCTTTATTCTATTAGTATAGTAATAATGTATTATATATAATATCTTAATAAATCAGCCTTCTAATCAAGAAACAAGATTCACCGTCTCTCTCTCACCAGCAGCGACCCACTCAAGCACAGTAATAGGTCCCGTCCACATTGGGCAGGTTTTAGGCAAATGAAATCTCATCAGAACTGGTTTCTGGATAGTGCCAGTTCTTTCCACTGATTTGTGTTAACAAATAACTGAATAAAAGGCATTTCTCAGTGTCACTGTCCCACCTAGGCATCATCCCAGCAGGAGCTGCCTGGTCCTTCTTCCTGCAAACGTTCTAGTCCCTTTCTCAGGCAGGAAATGCAAACAAAAGCAAAGGTAATAAAACTCAAATAGGGGTAAAAAAAATTGTAATTCAGGAAAAATAGTAGAGAGAGTCTGTATAAAGAGAGAGGCCAGGGGGCTGTGCTTTGAACAGGCAGCTACAAAGCACACTCCAGCCGCTGGTTAACAGAAAGCAAAGGCAGCGACATAAAAACAAATAACAACATCAAACAGGGAGGGAAAAACACCTTTCAACACAGGAACCCAGGGTCTGATTTTGCTACCTTGCATCACCCTTTTTGCTAAGCATTCAGAGCGTGTTAGAGCCCAGCCTCCCCCTCCAAACCCTCAGTGCTTGTCTCAGCCCTGGCAGGATCCTGCATGGACGGGTGGATGGACACACAGCTACAGCAGCACATCCATATGGAGAATGTGGAGAAGCTGCAGAGCCCAGTGCCAAACCCTTCTCTGTGGCAGGAGATCCCAGAGACATCAAAGGGAATCATTCTGGGTGTGAGACAGCGTTTGCAGATTTGGCAAGTGTGGGGTATTTTTAATTGTCTCAATAAACATATAAACAAAATCTGTTCACTCGCTGGGGTTTTTTCCCTCCTGGGCTCTGCAGCACCACGGACAAGAGGAACTGCAACCACTCAGCTGCCAAACTTGTAGCTGGTGCTCCCTGTGAAGGATTTGCCCACGAGCCAGGCTCAAATTTACATCCCCTGTCCCTAAGAGGTTTGATCATTTTCTGTGCAGTTTTACGGCTCAGCATTAAGACCTCAAAAACGCAGTGAGTTCACACAGCAGAGCACAGAGAGTGGAGCTCAGCATTATTGCAGCAGGAGTTACTAAAAGCCTGGTCTGAGGGCAGGCTGAAATGTTCCCTGGATTGTGGGCATGAAGGATGCCAAGGGCTGATGGACCAGGAGGAGACAGCTTGAGGGCAGTAAAACTCCTGCACTGTCCCAGAGATGCTGGATTGATCCATGTTTCAATTCTGGTGAAATTCCTGGGTGATTTCAGTTCCATTTTTGGGGGGGAGGTTCCCTTCTATCCCCATCACACCCCTTCCCTAATTCTCCTATTTTGCTGCTCACCCCTTGATGGCTGCTGCAAGATTACATCTCCATTTAGTCCCCCCGTGGCCAAGTGAGACGTACATGACTCCTCTAACCTGCTCTCATAAATCACAGAGGGAGGCAGGGAGGAGGAAAAATCCTGGTAAGCAGCCAGGACAGAGCTCAGCTGACAGCTGCAGGACAGGGGCTGATGGCTGCCTCTCTGTAAAGCATCTGTCCCTCCTCCCCACAGGATGAGGCAAAAGGCTGCCTCCATACCAGTGTTAAGCACCAAAAGATGCTTCTCCACCACTTTCTGAGAGACAACAGTGTCTTGGGGTGGTAGAAGTGCAGGCCAGAGCCCAAGGGTGTTATCTGTGGGGATGAGGGTGTCTCTGTGATGTGCACAGTAATGGATTGCCCTATCTGCAGAAATGAGTGAGTTGTGCCTGCTGATGCAATGATCAATTTGCTCCACCATGCAAAGCTGTCCATTCATCATGGCCATGGACTGCAGCCACTCACACCTTTTTATTGGCCCCAACGGAGCAGGAGGCTCTGCAGGAGAGCCACAGACCCCTGATCAGGAACAGCCTGCAAAAGGGGCTTCTCCTCTGCCCCAGCCTCCTGGCTGAGGGTCCCCATGGCACTGAGCACCCGGAAATCACACCCTGTTCTGCTCTAGGCGGGGCAGCAGAAAGAAAATAAGGGAAAAAAGACCAATTTCCTATGGTATCCCCTGCACAAATGGCAAGAAGAGCTGGCAGGGTGCCCTCTGCCTGCATGCCATCCCACCCCACACAAACCTCCTGACCTTGAGGGATGCTCACCTGCAGCTGCACCCATTCATCTGTGCTCCTGCAGACCAGCAAGGAGGTTAAGGCACAGACAGGTGAGTTTTGCTGCTGCAGACAGCAGGGACAGCAAAGCTGTTTCCACACTCTCCAGATACCCTTTGCCTTCCTCATCCACATCATGTTTCATCCTCCTCCACTCCCAGGGAGCCTCACACCACAGTGATCACCACTGACTTGCAAAATCACAAGTGCCCAAATCACTGCAAAACCCCTTCAAAATACCACTCAAAATGAGTGTAAGGCTGGGGCAGCAGTGAGGCTGCAAGAGCACAGCATGGCTGAGCTGGTGAATGCCATGGGCAGGGAGAAAAAGCCAGGCTCCCATCCTTGACAGAAGACAGGACTCTGAGGGCACAGAGAGGGGGAGCAGAGTGTTCTGCCTCTGAGAGAACTGAAAATAAAAATAACAAACAAATAAGGAAAAAGCAGAAATAAAAAATCCAGTTGATTGTACTTTGGCAAAGAATTCAGAGAGCAAAGGGGCACACTTGGGAGCAAAATGAAGATAAATCGACAGCGAGTTCAAGAGAATTCATTCTGCTGCTGAACACTTGTCTCTCCATCAGGACATCTCAAAGGCTTGTCAAGCGAAGGCAAGGCTTTTATTTGTTTCTATGGTTGCCATAACGATAGAGCTGTATGTCATGTCAGGCAGCAGCTGAGGCTCGTGCCTCTGATTTATGGCTGCTCAACAGAAATTATCAACTTTTCTGCAGAGCGGGTGGCACACTGAACCGTGACCACTGGGAGTCTGCCAGCGCCCTGCTCTGCCCCCAGGGCTGCCTCTCCTCTTGGTCCCCCACAGCTCTGTGTGTGCCCCAAGGGATGCTTTCATTATCACCTGCAGAGATGTTTTTATTATGCCCTGCAGGGATATTTTTATTATCCCTTGCAGGGATGCTTTCATTATCCCTGCAGGGATGCTCCGTGCTGGGGCAGCAGGAGCTGGGGGCTGTGGGTCCTTCCTATACACTGCCACAATTACAGCAATTCCTGCAAGCTGCACCTTGCAAAGGCTCAGACAGAGATGGCAAGGTGTCCAGGGAAGGCCAGCAGAAGGATTGAACACCTAACAGTAATTTGTTTAACAAAATTTTTAGACTACTGTGTTTAACACCAGGTTATGGGAGAAATACAGAAAAGAGAAAGAGATGGGAAGGGAAACAAAGAGGGGTCTTGAAAACAAGCAAGACAAGGTGGGACTGGGATGTATTTCTTGTCCTGGCAGGGGATGCAGGACAGACTGCAAGGACAGTCTGCCCAGCCAGGACAGCCCAGGCTGTGGGGACAGCCCTGCAGCACTGCTGGCCAAGCTCATCTGAGCAAAGACGTCACCGTGAACGTGGCTGTCACAGTCCCAGGCTGTGACTGATGCCATCCTTGTGCACAGGATCAGACTCTGGGGTAGAGGAAGGGATGCTCAATATGGTCACTGATAAATTATATATGCAAGTTTCATTAACTCTAAGCACTCTCATTCCTAATTTATGATGCACAGCCCTAAAACCTCCAGCACCAAGTTTTGCACACTGCTGTGTCCTGTCCCTGAAGCCCCTGGAGCATCCTGAGGGGGATGTTTGCACAAATCCTGTTGGCTCCTGTTTTCTGGAATTTTCTCTCATGATTTGGCTGCAGCAGGGGAAGGTTTGGGCCCTTCATTCCCATCCACCAAAGTACAGCTTGTTGCATTGCCCAGCAGTGAAACACACAGAGAACAGCATTGGAAGCAGCATTTCCCCAGAGAGCTGCTGAAAGGCCAAACCTCACCTGTCCCCCTGCATCTCAAACATCTTCATAAAAACACAAGACCACATTTGAACCTTTAACCCGTTGAGTTGTAAAGACTTCATCACTTGTTTTCTCCAAAGCAGGCTTTCTGCCATTTCCCTCCATTAAGCTCTTCAAGACAAGTGACCCCAGAGCCAAAGGTGTCAGACTAATGAAAGGTCTGCAGGAATGCAGCACGCTCGTTATTACAGACACAGGAGGAACAGAGCACTGAGCCACCATCACAGTGACACAGGACAGCAAATGGGGCACATCTGTGCTGCAGCTGGTGGAACACAGCCCAGGGTCTGCTCTGTGGCATGGAGATGGGGCTGTATTAAAGCCCAAGCACTGCAGGTTCAGAAGAGTTTCTTTATTGGAAAAGGGCTGTCAAGCATTGGAAAGGGCTGCCCAGGGAGGTGGTGGAATTCTCATCCCTGGAAATATTCAAAAAGTGAGCTTGGTGCTCATTGCAGTGGTCTTGGTGACAAGGTGAGGATGGGTCACAGGCTGGGTTCAATCCTTGAGGCCTTTTCTAACCCAAATAATTCTGTGATTCACCGGCAGGAGCTCCCAGCATGGAAGGACAGCTGTGCTGCCACAGTCCCAAAGGCAGGAAACCCATTCAGGCAGAGAGAGGGATGGCTATGTTTGAACCCTACACCTTGGACCACCTGACATGCTGGATCACCACCTGAACATCTGAACCACCAAAACTCCCCTGAGAAGCTCCTTGAGTGAGTCCAGAGATAAAGCAAAGAGGCTGCAAGATAAGCAGCTCTGAAAATATCTGTGTCATTGCATGAAAGCACCCAAGAACCTCAGAAGAGTGTTCCACCCACCCTGGGGTGACGAGGATCCCAAGCTTGCTGCTTCTCGTTTGAGAAGTGTTTCAGTTCTAATGTAGAAATAATAGATTGCTTTTCACTTCTCACTGTATCTGCGAAACCTTCCATAATTCAACATCAAATATTTATTATTGCGTTTATTAAAGTTTTAATAATTCAGCAACTCCTGCATGTAAGATACAAGTGCCATGAACTCACACCTCCCATATTCTACCTGAGCCACTCCAATATTTATACCTGGAATTCTCAGTTCAGGTTGCATTTATGAGGGGAGCAGGCAACAGCTTTGTGCCAAAGCCTCCCCTCCTCCTGCTTGGCATTCATCCATCCCAACAGAGACTTTTCCACAAGGAGCAGTGCCCAGAGACAATTACTGCACTGGAGCAGAAAACAAGCTTCTGAGCCTCTACCTTCACTGAGGCACTTTTAATGAAGATGTGAAGAGGAAAGAAATAAATAATGTTCTCTTGGCACTTTGGCTTGGAAAATGTTAGCATAAACCCCTTCCTTTCTCAAATGAAAAGCAGAAGTTGTTGCAGACAAGAAAAGCAATGGGCCTAAAAGAGCCAAACTGTGATGGATATGTACCACTGTCTCTTTTCACAGGAAAAGGGAACAAGCACTAATTAGCAACAAAACCACACACACTTGGAAGTGAGGACACCTTGGATGCCAGTCCTGGCTCTACCATAGCTTTTGTAGGCACTTGCTTCAACTACAGCCCTGCCAAGATGATGGGACAGAAGAATGGAAATCCATTCCTCATCACTTTGGGGAAATACAAGACAGAAGGGGCTGGGGGACGCAAGGATCCTGCTGGTGCCCAGGGAGATGATTCATAATACAAGCAAGGATTTTCAAGTCAGGAAATTGTGTCTGGAGTCAACAGGAGAAAGCAGCAAGAAGGAAGGGAGGGAAGGAGGGAGGGATGGAACAAAAAATCTCCCTGGCACCCAGCAGTCACATGCTCAATCTTAATTTAATGGGAGAGAGGGCAATACACACTAAATACCTTCAGAATGAAACCCTTATAATTTACAGTTAAACCCTTGTAAACCAGACCAAAGAGCGTAACCACCACCAAGGTGATCAGCAAAATGCCCAGGCATTCACTGAACTCCAAAAAGGGAAAATAACCCCTCTAATTGTGTAATTATTGGATGAGCAACATGGCCTTTCACCCTTCATGAACATCCCAGCAGATATCAATGCCAGGTAGATGTGATATGGGTATGAGTTTCAGAAAGATGACAGCCCCTCCATCCCAGTAAATGCATCCATTTAAGCACTGCAATCTAACATTACATTTAAGCCACTCTCAAATTACCTTGCCACAGGTTCCTACCAATTCACCTGCCTGTACTGGCAGATTTCAGAGTTACACACTCAGGCCTGGCCTAGACCCATCAGCCCAAAGAGCCTGGAGAGCAATCACATCAGATTTCTTATTGGAAGGAAATGAATCAAACTTATCATCACAGAAATTACTACATCCTCAATAACAATTTAAAGAGCAGTGTAGGCACTCAGGCATGAAGAAAACGAGAAATCTGCTTCCTACCTGACATCTGCTGGATCTTCAGTCACCAGAACATCAGTCTTGCAGCTGGCAAGGGGGTTGATGGAAAGCTCCACAGGGGGCACCACGAAGCTCTTACTGACTGGCAGCCACAGCCCTTGACCCAAGCTGTAGGTGGACCTGGACGAAGGAAAAATAAATCACAAGGAGCAGAGTGACCACAGGGCATGGTGGCCCTCCACTGCCTGCTCAAAAGGCAGAGCAGTGGTGGCATCATGAGATAAGTCAGTGATTGTCTTTTCCTGAAAGCCACAAGGGAAAGAAATTACTTGAGATGTGACAGGAGAACATGGGGATGGGAAAAATCTTCATTTTATTCCAGGAGGAGTTTCTGCACATGCTGTCTTCACATTTGCTGAAGGGACAAGAGGGGAACCCTTCTCTGCTTGCCAACATGGACAAATCTTTCAGGTCTGTCACAGCCAAATGACACTTGTCCTGCCACCAGCACAAGAATGAGCTGGCATTTGACCAAAAGATTGTGCACACTGGGATGCCCTCATGGCTCTCCCTTCCCAAATATCCCAGCTGAACCCTCCTGTGACTCACCTGAGTATCTTCTCTGGTGCCTGCTCTCCCGTGACCAAGTCATATCCCCTCTCCAGCGTTGTGTAGGGCCAGGGCCTGCAGGAGAGAGGGCAAAAGCAGCTGAGCACATCCCTGGGCTGGGCAAGTGGCACAGGGATGTGCCAGGTTGATTTCTAACCAGGCGTTGCCCTGTTGGTCAGGGCGAGATGCCGCAAACAGAGGCCAATTTCATGGGAAAAAGAAGACATTTCCTCAGGGTCTGGGGATCAGTTGAAAGGTGACGTCTGGCGCTCTAAGGAATTGCAAGGTCCTAGTTGCTGGCAGCTTTAGTTTTGAAGAAATACAGAAAAGTTTGCCAATTTCGATGCTTGGCACTGCCCAATCGGACAGGGCGCGAGGCTGCAATCAGAAGCCAATTTCATGGGAAAAAGGAGTCATTTCCCCAGAGTCTGGGTATCAGTTGAAAAGTGGCCTTTGGGGCTCTAAGGACTTGCAGGGTCCTAGTTGCTGGCAACTTTACTTTTAGAGAATTCCAGCAAAGTTTTTCCATTTCTAACCTGGTGCCGCCCTGTCAGACAGAGCGAGTGGCCTCAAACGGGGGCCATTTTCCTATGGGAAAAAAAATCCTTTCCTCAGGGTCTGGCTAGGAGGAAGATTATGAGGGATGTTAAAATCAGGGCCCATTTGTGTCCTTTTTTGTTTAGAGGTATTATTAGTTGTTTTGTAACTAGGTTAATAAACCATAGTTGGAGGGTTGAGAGTCAGTTAGTGATTCATCAGTTATCCAGGGATGGTAGTAGGAGGGCTGGGAATGTTATTGAGATGAGGATTAGTGGGATTCCTAGGAAGGATGGACTGGTGGCATTTGGGTCTCTAAAGCCTTGCAGGATCCTCGTTGCTGGCAGCTTTAGTTTTGGAGAAATCCAGCAAAGTTTGCCAATTTCTAACCAGGTGCCACTCTGTCAGTCAGGGTGAGATGCTGCAAACGGAGGCCATTTTTTGTGGGAAAAAGGAGTCATTTCCCCAGAGTCTGGGTATCAATTGAAAGGAGGCCTTTGGGGCTCTAAGGACGTGCAGGGTCCAACCTGCTGGAAGCTTTAGTTTTGGAGAAATCCAGCAAAGTTTGCCCATTTCTAACCAGGCGCTGCCCTGTTGGTCAGAGCGAGATGCCGCAAACGGAGGCCATTTTCCATGTGAAAAAGAAGACATTTCCCCAGGGTCTGGGGATCAGTTAAAAGGTGACGTCTGGGGCTCTAAGGACTTGCAGGGTCCTAGTTGCTGGCAGCTTCGGAGAAATCCAGCAAAGTTTGCCCATTTCTAACCAGGCCCCGCCCTGTCGGTCAGGGCGAGATGCCGCAAGCCAAGGCCAGGGCAGGGCCCCCCAGCCCCGTGTCCCCACTCACCCCTCGCTGTGTCCCCAGTCACTGCGCACACACAGGTGCCGGTGCACGGGGTCCGGCGCGTACCCTTCGTGGCAGCTGCACTCTCCTAGGACAGAGCAGGCAAAGGGTGAGATGGCTCTGCCCCACAGGCATGGCAGTGACTGCAGGGTCAGGCCCTCCTCCCCGGCTGCCCTCCCCTGGAGTGCTTTGGGCTCCAGATGCCCCCAGAAGGTGTGGAGAAGGATTTGCACTAATACTTTCCCTGGCTCTATTCTCCCCCAGCCTCCTGGGAGACCCAGAAAATTTTACACCAGCTAACCCACTAGTCATCCCTCCCCACATCAAACCCGAAGGAGATGTGGAAAGCTGTAAGAAACCTGTGGTTTGTCGCCACATTTCTCTTCACAGAGAAGAGCAAGGCACAATTCAACCCAAGAATATTTCTGGGTTTCACGTTCTCTGAACCTTAGAGTAAGGAAAAACAATTCATATCTCATTTGTTGTGCCTGTGTTTGTGCCAAAGCAGAATGCAATGTGGTGATTGTTTATCCAAAGTGATGTTGTTTTGTTTCCCTGGCCTGTCAGGGCCAAGAGTGTGTGTGTCAGGACTGTTGGGACAGTCATGAGATTCTGTACAGTTGAGTGATTGGCAGATTCAGTTTAGATGTAATATAATATAGTATAGAGTAATATAGTATAATAAAGTAATTAATTAGCCTTCTGATAAGATGTAGTCAGCTGCATCATTCTCTACCCTTGTTGGGGGCAAAAATATCCACTATAGGAGTTATTCTCAGGGAGAGGATTATACAACCCACATGATGTAGCTGGGGATGGGGTTTCATGATGCAGAAGATCTGTCCTTAACCCGTGTTCCTGTGCAGTCCTGCAGCCAGGGCTTCACTCCTCAGCAGGGATCTCGACCTTCCAGTGTGCCCATGTGCAATGCCCAAGGTGGGCACCACAAACCCATCCCACATCCCCTTCCCAACTCTGCTCTGCCATCTGACACCAGGACAAGAGAGCAGAGTCTCCTGCAGCCCAAACTCCCACTGAAAGGTGCAGAACCCCCTAATTTTGATGCCAGTCTGATTACAGTAATTCAGATCCATTTAACAGAGCCACCAGGTGAGTGGAAAATGGTCTTGAGTTATTGGTGATTTAAAGATCTCTGAGCAAGATCTTTGTATAAATCATGGATCATGTTAGTAATGTGAGCAAAATGCTCTTTCTTGTTTGTAAATACAGTAACTAAAATGCTGAAAATCCTCCCCAGACAGTTCCCATGCTGTGTCCCCATCCCACAATGGAGGGGTTCTCAGCCCTGCTCCCCTCTGCTCTCTGCCAGCAGGAGAAGACATTTCCCACACCAGAAACCCACACTTGGCTCAAATTGATTCAAAACCCACACTCGGCCCAAATTGATTCAGTGCTTGGTAGAAATACATAACCCGGAGCAAGAAACAGCAAAATCAAAATATTAATTGGATTTGCACGTGGAGTTCCTGCTACAAGCTGCTGCCAGTGTTTGCCCCCACCCTCCCCTCCTCTCCCCATCGCGCCTGACAGTGCAGCAAAGCTGAGGTGGGAACATGAGGAGGATGCTGGGGACGTGGGGACCCCCCTCACAGTGGCAAGGCAGAGTGGCAGCTACCTGCCTGCTCCTCCTTAAGCAAGATCTTAAAATGCCTCACAAGGATTACAGTAAAGAGCTTTATTGTCAGGAGGGAGCGAGATGGGGGTTCAACCACTGAGATTTTTTGAGGAAGAGACGCCTGGGAAGGGAGAGGCAGCAAAAAAAAGGAAAGGGGGGGGGGGGGGGGAAAGAGACGGCTAATGATGTGCTAAAATGCAACAGCACCTTCATGAAATATTCACTGCCTCAAACGCGTCTAATATTAAAGATTAAATGTCCTGGGATTTGTCCTAGCGACTTGGAAGCACTGATTTATGATCTGTCAAAAGCTGCTAACCTCATGATTCATAACAGGAGCGGCAGGAACATTGCTGCTCCAAAGGGAAAGAGTTGGGAGAGGGATGGCAGCGCTTGGCCCTGCTCAGCTCTGCCCTGCCTGGGGGCTGGGGCGGTCTCAGTGCAGGAAAACACAGGTCCTAATGGCTCCATCAGTGATTTTAAAAAAAGAAAAGTTATTTTTTCCTTGGGTGCTTAGTACGCAAGTTTCCCCAGCCGTGCTGTGGATCATTAATTCCTGGCGCTTATTACATAACAAATATGTGCTCTGCAAATGAGAGACATCTCAAAGTGCTTGCGAAGCAGAGCTGGGAGTCTTTGGGGCACTGCCTCACTCTCGGCTCCTGCCACGGAAATTAGAGCAAGAAAAGAAAAAAAAAAAAAAAAACAACAGAGGTCAGCATCCCATGGCCCAAACCCTTCTCCATATCTGTTGTTGGGGGTGCAGGGTGGGGAACCCCCTTGCCAGGGTGCAGGAGGGTTTATTTTGCCTGCTGGCTTGTTTACTGCTCCTTCAGTTTGGCATCAGAAGGAGGAACTCTATCAACCGGGGGAAATATTGATTTTATCGACTCCAATCCTGGACGTTCAGCAGCTACAGCCGGTGCTCAAGACTTTATTGGGAGGTTTATTGGGAGGTTTATTTCACTAAGTGAGAGGGCAAGTGGTGCCACCAGCTGGGGAGGAGATCCAGGGCAGGAGAGAGGGGGGGATCAGCTTTCCACAGGTTTCCCAGGGTGATCTACACCCCTTGGGCAGGGTTTGGAAATTGGATAGGACAGCTCCCAGAACAGGATCAGCTGAGTGCTGGAACACAGAGGACTCCATCGCCTCAGGTCAGGTGTTTTAGGATGTATTCCTCTGTCAAGAACCATGAACTGACAATTAGTGAGGCTTCCAAAAAATTTCAGCAGAACCTGCTGTGCTCTTACAGGAGGTTTTGCCCTCTCCCCAACAGCATACACCTTCCTTCTTTGGCCCCCCAAACTACTCTGTTATTTTCAGTCTGTCCCCATGCTTCCCAGAGACAATGCTGAGCCAGGGAGGATGCTGATTCCCCATGGAATGAAAAACTCCTGATAAAGTGCCTGGAGTGGGGGGAACAGGGCTCCATACCTCCAAGCCCTCTTTAGGATGTATTTTTCAACATGCTGCTAAAATAAATGAAACCATCAAAAGGCCAAACTAAAGAGGTTTTGTTCAAAGCAACTGCATCCGAGATGGACGCAGCTATCCACTCAGCCCTGCTGCAGCTGAGTTAGGATTCAAGCTGAGCTTGAAGCCAAAGTCAACCAAAGTAACCAAGTTTGACAAGTAAGTGCACCTGGAGCTGGATGCAATTTCCACAGGTCCTGCACACGCCTCTGTGTAATGTTCAGCTGTTGCAGGAGCATAAATGAATAAGGATCTACCAACCCCCAGGACAAGAATCCTGCTCCCACTGCCACCACCCTGCACCCTGCCATGCAGAGTCCTTCCCCTGCCTTTGGATTCAGAAGCACAAACCAGCTTGGATAATCCATGGCAATAATTCAGCTGTTCCAGCCAAAGGATCACTGCTCACTCAGCATAAATGAGGGCAGGTCCCAGTGCTCAGCTCTGGAGGTCCAATATTGTATTTCCAGTGTGTTATTAAACAAGTGGAGGGTTTAGCTCTCTTTTTTATATAGAAAAGCTGAAAGTTGCTGAACTATTCCTTCACTACACTCTGCTTCTGCTGGAATGGGATCTCACACTGCACCCACACCCTTCCTGCCCATCCCCACAGGGCCTGGGAGCAGCAGAGCAGAGCTGCAGGATGAACCATCAGCCTGCCAGGATAAGCCTGTTAGCCTCATTATGGAGAGAGTGATCTGTGGTGATAATGCTGCAGGAATCCCCCTAATCCACCCACCCAGTGCACAGCAGGAATGGAGGCTCCCAGAGTCCCTGTGCTCCCAGGGAAGCTGCTCTGTGCTGTCACTGGCACTTTTATTTAAGGAGCTGGAGGAGCTCTGGCAGTGGTGGAGCAAAGCTGCTGCTTGTCACCCTTCTCTTGGCACTGCTGGTGTCCCTGATTCCCTCCTGGCAGCACCTCCAGGAACTCATCCTTGTCCTTCAGGAATGCCCTGCTATGCCAGGGCTGTGCCTCAGCTGCACAGGTATGTGCTGGGGACAAGCCCAGACCCCAGCTGGGGTGGCAGCCTGATCCCAAAGGCTGTGGGGTATAAACATACACCTTCCCAGCTGTGTGAGCATCACACAAACACACTCACACCTGTTTCAGGGCTGCCTCTCCCACCCAAAGGGATACAGAGCTCAGCCACAGCTTTTGTGTCCACTCCTCTCTGGAAACACACATCCCTCAGAGCATCCTCAGTGCCACTGAGCCTCAGAGCTGCAGCACCACGTTCCCAGCCTCCCACTAAAGCTCTCTGAAAAGCTCCTTTCCTACCCGTGGCACCTGCTGTTCCTGCTCTTCAGGGATGGCATATCCAAACCTGAGCCTCTGCTTCATCCTGATGAGAAATGCAACTTTTCCAGAAGCAGTTTAGAACTCTAAGAACAAGACAAAGAAAGTGGCTCCTGCCCTGCTGGCCTGGCACAGAGCATGGAGGGAAAACCTGGAGTGAATTTGACAGTTATCCCTCCTCCATCCCTGCTGCAAGTCACCCTCCTCACCTCATCCATCACAGCACCTAAGTGCAAGCTTAACCTCTGAAGACTGTGCCTGAGTTTAAGCTCTGCATGGATTTAATTCTCATTATCATCTGCTCAGCTCCTACACAGCACCTGCAGGGAACACATGAGCTGATGCAAGGAAGCAGAAAGATGGCACAGCTGTCACCTTCTGGGCTGGGCACTGCCCCAGAGCTGGCCATGGAAGGGTGAGAAGCTGTGGGAATCTACAAAATCAGAGGGTTTTGGGGAAAGCTGCAAAAGGCAGGCCTCAGAGACAGTAGAACTGTGATTGGAGCTAAGCAGTAGCCATGAGATTGGTCAGCAGAAAAATTATTTAAACTGTAGAAAAGCAAGGAAATATAGAACAATGGTCTGCGTATTAATGTTTGTCTAGAATAACTCCCTAAGCTACAGAAAAGTTTATCTAGTAGGAAATTTGAAGCTTAATAATGGAGCTCTGTGCATTGTGTTTTAAGGCTTAGAAGTAGGTATTGTATTTGAAATAAGCAAGCATTGTTTAACCAAAGGTACCTGTGCTTATAGTGGTTGGATGGAACTACTGTCAATGTCCTTTTGCTTTGTGTGATTGGTCAAGAAGCTTATAAAGTGAGTTGTAACATGAAATTCTTGGTCTGCTGCCTGGGATGTGAGCTGGTGGCATCTTCCCATTGTCATAACCATGGAATGAGACTGATGCTGGAAAATAAAACAGCTCAAGGCAGTTCCTCAGTAGCCCTGTCCCATTTGTGATTTGTACACAGACCCCCGGCCGGTGATAAGAAGCCCCTGCAGTACTGGCTGGATGGCCCAGTCAGAGGGATGGGCTCAGGAGCAGCTCCATCCAGCAAAACCCATCCCTCTTCCCTCCTCCCCGTGCTCTTTAGACAAGCACAGAAAATGCCATTACAAGAACATTAGCAGCTGCAGAATTAAACACTCTAATGGCAGAAAATGAGAGTGCAAAGACAGCAGAGATAACCTTAACTCGGCCCCTGGCAGGCACGAGTTTTGATTGCTGTTTATGTATAACACTCCAGCCTGGAGCTAAATTAGCTTGGGAGTTAACTGCCTCCTGCCCTGCTTGGTGCACGAGGCAAGCTGTGCCACCACAGGAAAAGGAATGGCATATTACATGGGATTTGACCAAGTTATTAAACTCCATACCTTGGAGACACAGAACCTCGTCCTATAAAAGTCTGAGTCAATAAAGGCACCAGGAAACAGCGAAAATAGCAGAGGAGCGCAAGAACAAACAAATATTACTTGGTGTGCACAGAACCTGCATGGTATTAAATTGAACTATAGGAAGGGGTGGCTGTTTCCATAAACACAAACACACCCTCAGCAAGGTTGGTCATCTCCTGATTTACATGCTCAGCTCTGCAACCTCCAAATCCCTTTAACAGGTTGCCCTTAAAAGAAAAAAAAAAAAAAAATAGCTCTGTGTAAAATGACTTTCATCTGCCTCCTGCCCACAACACACCCCTGTCCTACCCAGGCAGCAGTACCATCTGTGGCTCTGGTGACAAACTGGCCTATTTGGATGATGATGGAAACCCTTTTTTTCTTTTTTTTTTTTTTTGTTTTATATCTCCTCCTGCCAATTTCCAGAAAAGAACCTTTGCTACTACATTTCATCTGGTTCTTTCAAGCTCATGCTTTGGGGACTGGGGGAGGGCTACCAATTGTGGATGCAATGTGAGAATTTTGATGAAGAAAAGCCTGATTTATAGATGGGGAAAAAAAAAAATTCAACACATTTGCACCTGCTAATCAAGGTAGCTATCCATCTCATTTATGCCACTGCTCCAGCAAGCCTGACAGCACAAAATCAGAGGCTGTTTCTTCCAGCATTTGGCCCTCAGGGACTGATTCTCCAGCAGGTCTCTTCAGCAATGCCCACAGAATGTGCAAGTGGATGGGTTTTGTGCATACAAAGCAGGTAATTGTGCTCACAAATCAGGATTTGCATATGCTGCTGGAAAGGGATGCTCTCATGGAGGCTGGTGAGGGAGGCCAGCGAGGCAGCAAGCACTCCTGGATTGTACTCAGGGGTATCCCAGAGCGTGGCACGAGCAGCAGCACCAGCAGCGCTCCCACAGCTCTTCAAAACATGGAGAGTGAGGAGAGCTGACAGCCCGTCCCACAAGACAACAAACCTGCCCTGTTCTGGTCCCAAACAGCACAGGCAGCACCTGCCAGGAGGATGGGGGGCTTTGGCTGAGCATCTCCAGCCAAGGAGCCCATCCTGCCTGTCCCATCTGATGTGGCAGCTGGGCATGGTCACTGTGCACATCCCAGCAGCGCCCATTTGTCTCTGGGTCTGCAGTCAGACCAACCAGGCTGGCTGTTTCCAAGGCAGGAGGGATGAGGGAGATGACATTTTGCTCGTGTGCAGATGTCAGTGCTCCCTCTGAAATGCTCTGATGAGCTGGGGCTTCACAACACAGGTTTCAGATTTGTCAGAGGGGCAGCAATCATTTAATTACAGAGTGAGTCACACGACAGAGACGCAAGGGAAGGCAAATTAAGGTCAGGTGACAAAGTGGATTTTGGCATTTCCTAGTGTTTCAGAGCCTCTGTTTTCACTGGGAATTATTCTCCACACTGAAGGAGTACTGAGTGTCCAGGGTGACATGTCAATATATTGTGCAGACAAATCCCACCTCAAACTCCAACCCAAAGAATGTGCTGGGCTTGAGTGTCACCAGAGAGAATACATGTCTCCTGGGGCTCTCTGTCCAAAGGTGTGCCAGGAGCCCATGGCACTGCCACCAAGTATCCTGCCCACAGAGGTCTGTCCACACCCCAGGGAGCTTGGGACAAGGCAGATCCACACTGCCATGGGTATGGCTGAAGGCAAATTAGCCATAAATGTGCTGGAGTGTCAGAACTCAGCACATCCCTCCGGGTGCCCAGAGTTGCCAAGGACCCCACTGGGGGGCTCAGAGACCCTGGCACACAGCCCAGAGCACCTGGGGATTTGATTGTGACCCTTGGAGCAAGTTGCCAGCTTTGTATGAGGACATGAAAGTCACACAGGTTTGAATGGTGTAATAACAAAATGATCACAGGGTGAAAATGTAGATTTTAGGATTTTTGGCATGGGGGTTATGGGGACAAGATGGAGGAACTTGGGTGTGTCCAGCCTTTCTCCTTCTTCTTGTTCTCCATTTTCTGCACTGCTGTTGGCACTTTGGGATGGGTTTAGAGTAGAAGTGCACTGTCTAACACAGGTGATGGGTATTGGGAATTAAGTGTAAATATGTTATATGTAATTTGTAGTATAAAAGGACAACACAGAGTGCCTGTGGCTGCCCTACTGAGCAGATCTCGGCTGGGCAGAGAGAAAATTTTATAGATAAGAATTAATAAACAACCTCAAGACCGAAAAGTGAAGAGCTCTGACTCGTTCTTCAGTTGTGCGGGCTGAAGCAGAGACACCCTGCACATCTCAGCAGTTATCAACCAAACTCCAAGACTGGAGGACTTCAATGCTGGCTCTGCTGCTCTCACAGGGGCAACTTTGAAGGCTTTCAGCCTCCAGAGAGGACAAACTTCAGTCTATCATTCTCATGGATGCTCTGTCCAGCCTGAGAAGGCAGAGGGCAGGGGAATCCCTGGCACCCATCGCTTGGGATGCTCACAGAGAGGATAAAATCCCTGACCCGAAAAGGTTGAAATCCAGACAGGATTTATGTGCTGCCATAAAACCACAGGCCTTCCTCTCTCATGGTGATAAAAATAAATCACCCTTAAAAATAGAACGACATTAATAAAAATAAATCTGAAAGTACATGCAGTGTATCATGGGGTTACAGTCTGCCTCAGCCTGGAGGGGAAACTTCTCCCCAGTTAAAGGCTGGTCAATGGTGATGAACAGACATAGTGCACAGGGTTATGTCCTGGGGTACAGGGTCAAGCAGGTACTTCCAAAGGCCTAATTTCAGTTCTTGTGAAGTTTGGGCCTCTTTAGGGAGTTTTAGATTTAGGCTGTGAAGGTCAGCAGCCCCATCAGCCAGTCTTGCTCGATCCATGAGGATCCAACTGGCAGAAATAGGAGAAAAATTCTGGTTTATTCACGTGCACACTTCCAGGTTGGAGAGAGGGGGAAGAAGCCTGTAGGAGTGTCAGGGGGTAGGATGGTCAGGATGGATGGAGACGAGAGATCTCTGCAGCCAGGGCTGGAACTTGGGGTTTATTGCAAAGGGTGCAGGGCCCTGCTGGGAGCTGCCAGGCACAGCTCAGAGCAGGCCTGAGAGAAGAGAGGGGGAGAGAGGATGAGAGGGTGAGACAGCAAAAGGGTAAGAGAGTAAAAGCATAAGAGAGTAAAAAGGGGGTAAGAGAGCGAGGTTACAATACCATAAATCTTCTTCTGTGTTGAATATTCTAATTCTCACTAACCGATCTAGTACAAGATACAAATCCTATAGCATTTACATACAGCCTATAAGAATCACTACATTACCATAGTGTGTTACATTTTAAACCCTAAAAACTCCTCTTTGGGCCCCTTCTGCCAAGCTGTAGGGTCTGCTCTGACCCTTGGGCCTGTCTGCAAGCAGAGGGTGTTGTTCCATCAAAAGGGGATCACCTTCAGCTGGTCACACCATTGTTTTCCAGTAGTTCAGTAACTGAGGGATCTCAAAGCTTGCTTTCATTTCAATCTCACTTACAGTTTCCATATTCTCAAAATCTTTTGCCAGACAATCATATTTATAAGGCTTTCCTGTTTCACCTTCCCCAACAGAAGCCCAAGGACAGATTTCAGGAGAGGGCCCTGAGGGCTGGGATGAAGCTGCTCTGCCCTCACCATGGGCAGGGAGGGACCACAGGCACCAGGGCTGGGAGCGCAGAGCAGCTGCTGAGGTTCAGCTCCAGCACAACTCCCGGGATAATGAGCATCTCTCCCTTCCCTGCACACCAGATCTGACACATCCTGCTCGAGCGTGGGGCATCCAGCAGGAGTGACAAGCTGCTCTGGGAGCCGGGGTCACAGCAGGAGCAGCAGCTGGGCTGGCAGGGCAGAGCAGCAGCTCCTCACAACTGAGGCCACGGCAGGATCAGCCAGCCCTGCTCCCTGCCAAGGATGGGACTGGCCAGGGGAGCCACAGGGCTTTCCAGCAGGGCAGTCATGCTCTGGCTCCATACAGTGTCCTTGTGGATTCTGCTGGAGGCAGAGCTGTTTCTCTCCTCCTCTGAACCAGGGGACAGCTGAGTGCATCTCCCCTCTCCCACTGAGGTGGCTGTGTTTTGCCAATGCCTGAAACAAAAAATCCTTCTGCTCTGTGACATCTGGATGAGAAGAGCCTCTTCCTGCACCACCTCCATCTGTCAGTGTGGCTGTTGGCACTTCCCAGCCCTGCTTGGGGCTTTGAGTGATGCCCAGGGCTCTCTACACAGGGAAATAATGCAGCATCACCCTCCTGCTGAAGCCATGCAGACAAGTCTTGAGGAACAGGAACACTTAAGAAGATTGTCTTGACCAGGAAAATTAGTTTGTAAGACCAAGTTCAGTATTTGCATCTCAGCTGAGCAGGGAGGAATGATAACAGGGTCACCCCCAGCACCCCATGAGGTGTTCATGACTCTGAAGTATTTCTTGTTCTAATCCAAGCATTAATAACAGTCAGGGGCTTTGGGAGGCTTAGAAAAATCTTTCTCCAGAGTGAGCCATCCTTTAAATGTGTGGCAGAGCCAGACACCAACATCCTTACCCGCAGCCATGAATCTCATACACACATGGGGTGAAGAAGCTCATGGCTCACAAGGAGAGCTGGGACTAAGCTGGGATGGCACCTCTCTGCAAGGAGATGGGGTTTGGATGCTCTTCAGACACTCAGTAAAGCAGGATCACAGGGACACTTGTCTGCACACCACCAAGAAGGTATCCAGCCCACTGGTGAGTCACAGCACAAAAACCCAGCAGTCCCCAAGCCATTCTCTTGTGCAAGGTCCTGTCACCCTGTGTGGTTTGCTGTGCTCTGTGTTCTTGGCTCACTGCAGCACTCCCATGTGTCACCCAACAAAGACAGAAGGGAAGGTGACACTTGTCCTTTGGCCAGCCCCACAGCTGGGTCCCAGCAGGGCTGGCTGCTGCTCCACAGGCAGGAGCTGCACACCAGCTCAGCAGAATCCTCACCTAGAGATGAGGAGGGATGGCAGAGCTCACAACTCCACCAGGAAGGGTTGGAGGACACATCCAATCTAGGTAAGCACCAGGCAGGAGCAGGCACTACTGGGAATTGTGGTGCTCTGCAGTGAAAATGGCCAGAAGAGGGATGGAGATGGGGTAAATTCACATTTTCCAGACTGGACAGCAGAACAACCCAATTGAGAAGCAGATAAACTCCACGTGCCTGCAGCTGTCAGAGAACTGGTCAATCCACCATTTCAAATCCCCATCTTGTGCCCATCTTCTTCACATTTTGCTAATAGAGGTCCCCACTTTGTGACCCTGCTAGCACCCCTCAGTCCCCCATGCCTACCACCAGGCTAAAGCAGAGATGAGCCATCAAAATACCCAGTGACATCAAAATACCCAGTGACAGACCTTCTCCCCCACATCTCTGAGCTTTCAGAGGGTTTCCCTCTCCCCCAGCTTCCCTTACCTGTGTCCTGGTCACAGAGCTGCTCACAGGCATCAGTGGTCCTCTGTCCACAGAGATCTCTCACCCAGGGGGACGTGGCATTGATCTGATAGTACAGGGACAGCTTGGCTGGGTTCAGCCAGTCAGAGATGTCCAGGTAGCTCCCCTCACTCACAACGAAGCTGCTGCCTGTGGGGAATGGGGAAAAAAGTGTGTTAGGTGAGTGTGAAAATCTGAAAGAAAAACCCCTAATGTGCATTTTGGCCCAGCATCAGAGCTCTGCACTTTTCAGGAGCTGCTGTGATGACAAGACCTGTAAAATAATAATGAGTTCACTGTCTGACCATGTTCACAGGGGTCTCAGGTTGAGGCAAGAGACGAGGATCTGACTCCATGTTTCAGAAAGTTTGATTTATTATATTATGATATATATTACATTAAAACTATACTAAAATAACAGATGAAAGGATTTCATCAGAAGGCTAGCTAAAAATAAAATAAGCAAGAATAATAACAAGGGCAGCTGTCTTGGACTCTCTGTCCGAGCCAGCTGAGCTGTGATTAGCTATTAATTAAAAACAACCAACACAGACCAATCACAGATGCACCTGTTGCATTCCACAGCAGCAGATAATCAATGTTTACATTTTGTTCCTGAGGCCTCCCAGCTTCTCGGGAGGAAAAATCCTAAAAAAAAAGATTTTTCATAAAAGATGTCTGCGACATCACTGACAGTTGGTCCCAAAGAACTTCATTTGACCATTTTTCTCCACAGCAATGTGCTCCAGCAAATGGACCACCAGCTCCTCTGCCCTTGCACTACTGGGATTTGATTCCCAGGTCTCTGCAGAAATGAGGACCAGTGTAATTATTCTGATCTGTAACCAGAGCATCAAGGAGGAATTGTCCTGGAGGCACCTGGAGCTCAGGGCACAGGTGGGCAGCAGCAGCAGGGCCTGTTCACCTTTTGTGGAAGGTGAGTGGATTGGCCCAACACACAACTTCTTGTGTGAGTTATCTCATACCAGACACTCCCCCACACTCTCCCTCCTGTGAGTTACAAGCGAATTCCTGCCAAAAATATTTTCTTACAAAATCTTATGCTTCTTTATTTTGTGAAATGTATTTTTCCCCACTGGCATCTGGGAATATGCATCATCTAATTAGCCAAATAGATTTTCAGTTCAGCCCAATCATTTCCTTATCTAACATCTGAGGCCCAGCATCGCTTGGGGGATTTTGCAGGCACAGAGGTCCTCATTAACTCTGATCTTCAATTACATTGATTATGAGACTGCCTCCATAACAGTGCTGCACAGATCAGAGAGGAGCCAAAAAACCTCTGCCATTAAGTGGTGTTTTGCAAAACTCACCATGGTAAAAGCCTCTAAAAAGAGGGGAGAAGAAATCTGCAAGGAGGAGTGGGCATGGGGAACTGCCAGGTAGTGGAAAGGTGGCTGTCAGATCCTGCACTAAGTCTCGCAACGTGGGCAAAATTTGAAACCGCTGCCTGAATGTTGAAATCCTTCTCAGAGATTACCCAGGGATAGCAAGCCTACAGATCCAGGGCCTGTTGTCATGAAACTGTAAGGCTTATGGCCCTTAGTAAAGGACTAGGACACCGTTCTTTGAAGCACCATCATACTTTGATGAAAGCCAAGAGATTAAAAAAGCAGGACAATGAGCCTGCAGCAGCAGCCACCCCACGTGAACCTGCTTGAACACAAACTCTGGATCTCCTTTTGAAGAGGATCCCTGATGCTTAGCAAGAGGGAGCTCTTCTCACCCTCATCCTGCACCGCATTAGCCATGCAAAGGATAAAACAAGCAGAGCCTCGAGTCAAGCATCCCGGTGAGTGACCTCATTTTCAGGCATCCCAAGATCTCAGCACCAGCCAAATCCAAGCCCTAATTTCCCATAAACTTGGGTCTTTGACACTCAGAGTGTTTATATACCATAAACACATTCACAGACACATGTCTACCCTCAAAGCCAGTGGAGGCTGCCAAGCTACTGACTGCTCAAGCAAATGAGAATTAGACATCAGAGACACAGCAAGGCAGGGTCTGCCCCACCAAGGCTGCAGGATACATCTCAATCAGACACAAGGCAGCAGTAAATCACTGGGTAAACCCCCCAGCACCACTGCAAAGCAGAGAAACACTGAGCAGAAAGAAGTTTCTTAGAGCCATGTGGTTTTATCCCCTAATTATTCCTTTCAATGAATTTTTAAAGATAGCCTTACATACCAATAACAACAATTGCTGGCTTCTTTTCCCAAACAGAAATGCATCCTGCACCCTTTGGGAGTGTTTACTATTTACATGTAGGTGTCTAAGTAGTAACCTGTCAATTTTGTTTTCCTCCTGATTTCTGCAGCTCCCTAATAAAGAGCAAGGCTTGGGAAGCACGTAGGGTTGTTTTGAGACTCAGATACAGACAACTCCCTCTGCACCCAAGGACTGAAGAGCAAAACCAGCAGCTCTTGATTAAATCCCTACTTAATGAACCCCACTTCTGGTTAAAATACAGCTTGGAAGTCACAGAAGTAAACCCGACACAAACCAGACGCGTCATTGGTACCCAGAGGGATGAAGCTGGCAGAGGATCCTGGTCCAGGATCTGCTCCACAGGCAGGTGGGTGATGGAGGGGTGACCTCTGGAGATCCCCAAAATGGAATCATTCAGGTGGAAAAGACTTCTCAGATCATCAAATCCCACTGTTCCTCTGCCAAGGCAACCAGGCCATGTCCCCTGGTGCCACATCCACACACCTTTTAAATCCCTCCAGGAATGGAGACTCCATCACTGCCCTGAGCAGCTGTGCCAGGGCTGGACAACCCTTTTCTCTGAAGAAATCAGAGAAATCTTTACATTCAACCTAAAGAATCTTTATATTCAACCTAAATGTTCCCTGGGAGAAAAGGCCAAACCCCACCTGGTTCCACCCTCCTGTCAGGGAGTTGTAGAGAGTGAGAAGATTCCCCCCCAAGCCTCCTTTTCTCCCTCAGATGCTCCTCATCAGACTTTTGCTCCAGCCCCTTCTCTGGCTCCAGGTATGTTGAAGATTAATTATTTTGATTTTAGTAAGTCTGATTGAGAAGTCATCCTCATTATCAGGTTTTTATGGGAGTTGGTTTGTTTGTTTATTCGAAAAGCAGCAGTGAAAAGCTCTCAATCCAAAAATTCAGGCTCAGTGCAAAATGGAGGTTTTTCTACCTCAGTCTGAAAAAACCAAACCCAGGGAAATTAAAGGTTTTAGTTTTCTTCCTCCTTTACCTCCTTCCTCCCCTTTCCTTCCTCAGAGGAGGGAAGGAACAACTTCTAGCAAGGAAACTTCTCACATCTCTGAAGCGGAATGTGTGGCAATGTATTGAGAGACATTCACAGACACCTTCATCACCTTCTCTCCCACTGAAAACACAAACAAACAAACAAACAAACAAACACCCCAACCTTGATCCCTTTATAGCTTGCCTGTGAAATAAATAACAGAAAAAAGGCACTCTACAAATATTTTGAAAGTTAAAATTCTGATGATTTCAAAGCCTTTTCACAAAATTTTTCTCTTTGCTTTCAAAGAATCCACACACAGAAAACAGTTTTTCAAAAGTCACCGTCGTGTACATATCAAAACCACCTTGAAAAGCTCAGGGCACATTGAGGAACAAATCCTTTTAGAAACTACCAAGAACAAACATTTTTCCAATCAAAAGCTGTTTCAAACACCTTCAGCTTGCTGGGAACATCAGCTGGATTTGTTTTCCACAACTCCAGTCTCTGGATGGAGGGAAGGGAAGTGATGGGGGACTTAAAGGGGGGTGGAACCCAGTACAAACCAGCCTCCTAAAACCCTCCTCAAGGACCTCAGACCCTACTAAATCACCTCCACACCCGGTTTGAAGCCCCCCTTCAGCTGCACTCCCCAGGGCAGGTCCCAGCACAGACACTCTGAAGACACTGGAGGGATTGTCCACCCTGCTGTCCTCACTGCCAATCTCTCAGGTGTTCTCCTTGACACAAATTTCAAGCTTCCCACTAAAGCCTTGCTGAAATCTCCCTTGAATGGAGATATTTAGGTCTCAGGTAAAGCAGCCATCAACCAACCAAGTGAATACAGAAACAAAATGACAACTCTGCACCCAGCACCACCTCCAGGAACACCATACCTGTGGCGTTCACATTTTCTGGAAAAAATCCCTTTGCCCAGGGTTTTTCTCCTGGGAAGCTGAAAAGCCTCAGAGAAAAGGAAAACAATTCTTATCTCATTTGCTTCTCCTGTGCTGTGCTCATGTGCAATGTGTTTGGAGATTGTTTACCCACAGGTGATTGTTCCATTGCATTCTGCTGGGAGTTGTTTTCACTCTTTGGCCAATCAGGGCCAAGCTGTGTCAGGACTCTGGAAAGAGTCAGGAGTTTTCATTATTATCTTTTTAGCATTCTATAAGTATCCTTTCTGTATTCTTTAATACATTTAGTATAGTATTTAATATAATATAGTGTTATAAAGTAATAAATCAGCCTTCTGAGCACATGGAGTCAGATGCATCATTCCTGCCTTTGTCGGGGCATCCCTGCAAATACAATACCCCATACCAGGACATATCCCTCAAATGCTGTTGGAATTACAAGCCAGCCAATGCCATGGAGCAGTGTGGTGAACACCAGGACACAGCTCCAGCCCCCTCCCAGCTCCACAAGGTCCAGCAGCCCTCAGGGGATTGATTTGTTTGGGTTTCTGTGCATGTGTGTGTTTTCCACTCTCCCTGTTCCCTCCCCAGCACTGATCAAAGCTGGGTGAGTTAAGGCAGCGTCAGAAGTTCATGTCTCTCATGCTGGGGTCTCCTTCAAAGTTCAGTGGAATTGCTTAAGCCCTGACAAAAGAGGCTTGAAGTTTTGACATTTCAAAAATCATTTTCAAGAACACAACAGGATAAAACAGCTCAGAAGAGATATCTAACAAGGGAAAAGAACAAAGCACCCAAAAGGCAGCCAAAAGGGTTTGGCTTTTCCTTTCTCTTTCTTTTCAAGGCAAAAGATCAAAATATAATTTTTTTTTTAAAGAACATCTATTTATTCCTCCCTCTGCTCTTTTTTTGTCATCGTTGGTCCATTCACTGTTTCTTGGCCCAACAAAACTCCTTTTCATCTAAAATCAGTATTTTGTGTTGGGAAGCAATGGGAGGTCATACTATAGGTTGCTATTAATGTATCCAGCCCTATGCTATCATACAGTTCTAATCCTGTTACAGACAGTTTTTATAAACACTAGAGGAAAGATGATCCCTCTGGCTTCATTCTATAGGTACAAAGAATAACCCTATTTGATTTCTTTAGAAACCGTTTTTTCCCCTTGTTAAACTTGAAAGAACATTGCCCAAAGAGACAACTCCTCCCCTATCAGCTCTTCCCCTTGATCAGCTCTCCTTATCCTGTCCTGGGCCCAGGGCATGGAAACTTCTGCTTCTGAAATTTCTCCCAGAAAATGCCAAAGAGCTGCACAGACTTTGGGTGCCCAGGACACACGTGTACTGACTTAAGCAAGGAAATGTGATTTGGGGCAGGACTGCACCCACAGAGTAACACAGTGCTCAGCTTAACCATCCCTCTCCTGCCCAGTGCAAAACCAGGTGATTTGGGGATAATTTAAATAGTTTTAAGTCAAACTCTAAGTTCTATAGTCTAGTTTGAATCCAGGGACAGCATCACGCCAGGTTAAAATCCAAACCAACCCTCTTGACTCTTTTTTTTAACTATTTCTCTCTTTGAACAAGGTGAATTTCTTAAACAGAAAGTTATGATAGAAAGATTATAAAACAACACAAGCCTATAGACACATCTTTCATTCAGTCCTCCCTCAGCTGAAGCACTCACAGTTTATATCTCACAGTGCTTGACTCCAGGGTGTATTTTCAGCACATGAACTGCACCCATGGGCTCTCACCCAACCCAATGATGATCAAACCTGGAGACCTCCATCCCCTTGGAACACCATTAATCCTGCCAGAGCTTTTCCACCCTGGCACAGCAGAAGTCAATTAGCAGTACATGTCTGTGTGCAATTACAGCTCAAAGTGGCACCACCTTTCCTGTGGGAGGAGCAGGGCTACAATTTAAGTGTTAAATTACACTGCCTTGATCATTCTGACAGACGGTCTCTTTGGGTTTTCTTCTCAGTCAGTCTTGATTTCTCCAGGGCTGAGCTCCTGACAAACAACAAATGTATTTATAAGGCAGGTGATGGCTCAGCCAACTTCTCCGAAACTTAAGCAAGAAGGAATCTGCCCACCCTGCCTTGTGGTCAAGCTCATGCTGCCATGAGATCTGCCATGGCAGCTTTAGACAAATTGTGGAGGTGTTGGTAAGAGCACAGCTCTGTCCTCAGAAGCCATCTGGGCCAGCAGTGGCTGAGACAGAAATGAGACTCCTCAAAAAAAACCCAAAAAAATCTTCTTAATGCTCTGCATCTCCCAACTCCCATGCTGCAGCCTGGGGCTCTCTAACAGTGATGCTCTCCAGATATCAGAAAAGGGTTCAGGGAAATCCAGCCCAAACCTGATCACATCACAAAGCGCAGAAGAGCTGTGATAAGCTCGTTGTATGGATGCAGAATTCAATGTTTGCGTCTCCATCTGTGGGAGGGAGAGCAGGTTGGCTGATCAAAGATGTGCTATCCCTCCCAAAGCAGAGGGTAAATGGTGTTGGTAAAGCTCAGCAGGTGCCCACCCCTGTGGGGAGGGGGCATCTCTCAGGATTCAACGTGTCCCAGCTCTTAAGCAGCTCCTGCTTGTTGCAGACATCTTTTATGGAAAATCCTTTCCTTAGGATTTTTCCTCCTGAGAAGCTGGGAGGCCTCAGGAACAAAATGTAGACAATGGTTATCTGCTGCTGTGGAATGCAACAGGTGCATCTGGGATTGGCCCATGTTGGATGTTTGTAATTAATGGCCAGTCTCAATCAGCTGGCTCGGACTCTATGTCCGAGCCACAAGCTTTTGCTATCATTCTTTCCTATTATATTCTTAGCTGGCCTTCTGATGAAATCCTTTCTTCTATTCTTTTAGTATAGTTTTAATGTAATATATATAATAAAATAATAAATCAGCCTTCTGAAACATGGAGTCAACATTCTCATCTCTTCCCTCAACCTGCGACCCCTGTGAATACTGTCACACCTGCTGACACCGTCCAAATGCCAGCACCAATCCAATGCCAATCCAACGCCAATCCTGCTGGCTTTGCTCCAGTCAATCCTGCAGAGGAACATTTGGCTTCCCTGCCCCAGGAGCTGGGAATGCCTCTGGCAGGCACAGGGCTGGGGAGCTGGGCAGCAGCTGAGCAGGTTCACCAGCCTGTCAAAGGCACGATAAAAACATGATGTACTTCAGCCTCCAGAAGCTGATTAGTTCTTCATGCAAAGAGCGTTCGTGCTGTAAAACCGTCTTGGAATCCCTTTGATCCACGCTGATACAGTTCATAAATTGATGTTAATATTTAGAGTTCATGTCTGGTAACACTGCAGCCATTTGCTCACATTTTCTTGCCAGGGAAGCAGACACAGGAGCAGGAGTGAGCTGTAACACAGGCACCGAGGTGACCCTGCTGATTACGAGCTGCTGGAATAAAATGCAATTTGTAAAGCTGCCCCCAAACATGGCCACCTTACATGAAACACACAGGGCCTGGAGCAGCCAGACGTGACACTGAGTCTGCAAGAAAGTGTTGCTTCTGTCAGAGCCCTGACCCAGGTCTCCAGAGAGCAAAAACCCTGGGAGGAGAAAACAGCACAAGAAAAAAATATTTTAAACCAATTCCTTCTGTTGATTTCAGAGGGGAATATGGATCTGGGAACAGCTGGTGAACATGGGAAACCCCAAATTCAGAATCTTTCTGAAAGCCTGAAAAGATCACAGCATCACAGAGTCCTTTGGGTTGGAAGGGACCTTAAAGATCATCTCATTCCACCCCTTTCCCCCAGATAGGGACATCCTCCACTGGACCAGATTGCTCAGAGCTCCACCCAGTCTGACCTGAGGCAGCTTTGAGACCAGATCTCTTTCTCCATCCTGGTACAAACCTGGGGAGCTTCACCTGAAAATCAGAGAGTGTGTCCAGCTTCTTCTTGCTGCCAAAGGGGATGGGGCACAGCCAGTCCCCCACCTCCCATGGCTCATCTCTGTGTGAGCACACATACAGCACATCCTGAGTGCCCTGAGGGCACGAGGCAATGCTTGGTCACCTCCAAGAGCTGCAGAAGATTGAGCAGGAAATGTCAAAAACAAACAGTTTAAACCAACACACTTAATTAAAACCAAAATGAGAAGTTGTTGTGAGTCCCAACAATTGCAGTCAGCAGAGCAGTCTTCAGGGAAAATTAACACAGGCTGCTAATAGCAGCATCCAATTCAGCAGCATCTTGGAAGAAACAGTGGTGGGGGAAGGTAGGAAATAATCTGCAGATGAAACAATTACTGATCAGCTGCGTGGCAAGGACAGCACGGCTTCGCTCAGGCAGGCAGACACAGATGCACAGAGATTAAAAGAATAAACAAAAAGCAGCTCCCTCCACCTCTCTCTGCCATCTTGTCAGATGCTCCAACACAAAACACGGTCTTGAGTAGAAATTCCACTTCAGCTGGCCTCTTGGCTTTGCTGGGTTTGCTCTCAGGGCAGTGTTCATCCTGCCCTGTGGGAAGGAATCCACACTTGCAGGAGGGACAGAGCCAACATACGGGCAGCTCATCAGGGTGGGGACACTGCCCACACCATGCTCCGATCCCACAGAGGATCCCTGCCTGCCCACCCCAAGCTCTGTGCACCCCTCTACACCCATACCACAGCCCAGCAAGGTGCAGAGGGATCACCACGACTTCCCTGGCACACATCTCAGAAGAAGAGGGCAGAAGGCTGCAAATGCCCTGAAATGTCTTTGATAAAAACCTGCTTTATGCCCTTTGCTTTATTTCCACTTACAAACAAAGCCCTACAAGCCCCTCACTAAAGGCAGCTCCTGCTTCCCTCTGCACCACTGGAGGATCTCACCCACCTCTCCCGCTAAAGTACAAACATCCACCCACACCGTATATAACCTCTCACAGGCTGTAAAAACGGGAAGCTTTAATTGATACTATATTTCATACTGTTGTGCAGCAAGGACGTACTCCAGGCTGAGCCCTCCAGAGTATCTTCCTCCACCCTGCCTTCCCTGCAAGCCGTTCCCATTGCTCCAGCTCTACTTTTTTGAATTATTACCTACAAGAAAAAAAACAAAGCCAAAAAACCAACTATTGAATGTAGAGCTGAGTGGCTCCCATATTCATAAGAGGTTTTATTACTCAGATGGAGGGACTCTCTTTCCTTTCTTCCCCCCCTTTGACACAGCTAAAGGGTCCTCTAAATAATGCCTTGCATTTCCATATCCTCATAAAAGCCACTACAGTTCTTTCCATAAATCTGAGGCACCTCTGAAATCAGAGCAATTCCTCCTGCTCAGCACGGGCAGGGGCTGCCTTGAGACACAAACCCTGGAGCAGCAGAAGGGAGGAGAGGATGCTCCAAGCACTGTGTTTGAATAGAGAGGATTTAGAGGCACCAACTCGTTTCTGGGAAGCAGGAGGCCCCAGCCCTCCCCACCAGCTCCTGGCAGGCTCTCCTTGATCCAGCTGCTCCACGAAGTGAAGGCACAGCAGCTGTGCAAACCAGGCAATAACTGCTCAGCAGGGAGCGAGGCAGGGGCGCCCCACCAAATGAACAAAAGGAAGAAAACAAACCCAGGGAGAAATAAGGGCAATAGAGACAGGCTGGTTATTATAGAACTGCTGCTTGGAATATATATCCTCCCAGCTTGGCTGCCAGTTGGCTTCTGGTGCCAGTCCTTCCCCTCCCCTTTCCCACCCTGCCACTCCAGCAGGCTCTGGAGCTGCTTTCTCTAACACCATTCTTGCTGCAGCTCCTCTCCAAAGCTGGAGACATTTGGGGAGGCTTCCCCCCTCTTTCTTTTCTTGGCTCTGGCTGCTGGCACGCCAGAACTGGCTGGCATCTATTTAAAGTTTCCTTCAAAGCTGAGTTCTCATCATCTAGGAGAGCGATTTCTTTCAGCCTCTGCCTTTGTTTGGCTCCTCCTGCAGAGGTGCCGGTAGCAGCTCCGCTTTCAGCTTTTCCTTGGCTCCTGGTGCCTATTGAAAATCCCACATTTCAAAAGGGAAGGAGAGGGCACCACTCCCTCAAATGGGAACATCTCCTGTGAATGCACCATGGCTGCCTTCTCTCAGAGCCTGGTTTATCACCCTGTGCAGCCCCAAAGGGAACAGCTTTGGGAACTCAGACGATTTCAGCGCGCACAGACACCCGCGAGACGTGGTGCCACACCAGAAGCTGCTGCAAGACTGATCAAAGCTCCCAGACTCTGCCAGGCCAAACACGTCAGCTCTGTTGTCACCTCGGTGCCACAGGGATGCTGATGCCAACCCCCTGTAAAAAACCACATTTAATCCCGCACAGGAGATCTCCAGAGAGGAGCAGGTCCTTTCTTCTCCATCAGCATTAAAATGCAGGTGCTCAGCCTTGGCAAACACATCCAGCCACACTTTTCCTGGGTTTCATTGAAATTTCCCAGCCCAGCTCAGTTCTGTGATGTCTTTAAATGCTTTGTAATATTTTGCTGCCAGTTGGGTGGTGCCTTGGGATTTGTTGTTATTCAAAAAGAAGGGAAAACTTTAAGAGCTTTTTCTCTTCCCAAGCAAGAGACTGTCATCACATAAAATGCTGAGATTTCAGGGAAAGTGATAGCCACTGCAAAATGTCTTGGCTGCTTCTGTGCGAAGAATTTGACTGTTTCTCATAAAAAATATTTAAAAAGTTTTCGCAGTTTGTAATTATATTTTACAGTTTCATTACAAAGCTCATTTTAATTCTTCTCCAAACCGTTGTTACCAGTCCTCTTGCCACTTTCTCTTCAGAAAAGTCATTAAGTCGGGACTGGAGATCATCCCATTTCCCCCAGTTTCAAAGATATTAATCTGCTTTATTGGTATTTCATTGTCATTTTCATTCGAGTGTTCCCTGCATTTGCATAATTTGCATTGCCACTCCTTTCCTGGTGACAAGCACAGGTTCAGCTTTCCACTTTCATTCTGTGGAGTCTCTTGGCATTTTATTTTCTTTTTCAGGAACACTGTCTTTCCTAGGCCAGAACCACAAGCTGGGGGCAGGATGCTGAGGTCCTGTGTCCATCCCTGCCTTCCTGGTTGACCTTCAGCAAGTACCAGAACCAGTGTGAGCTCCTAGTCCAAGTGCTGAACTGTCCAGTGCCCATTCCTAAGGGACACAGATTAGCATTGCAGGAACCTAATACCCCAAGTGCAGGAGTTTTTGTTCTCCAGCTACTTGGAGCCATCTGTGAAGATTTCAAATGCTCATGTGTGGCTTGGACAATCATTAAAACCTTTTAGAAACAGGTCAAGGTATAAACAAATCCCCTGTTTCAAATCCCTAAATCACAGAATGGTTTGGCATGGAGGGGACCTTAAACATCCTCTTGTTCCAACCTCCTGACATGGGCAGGAACACCTTCCACCAGACCAGGGTGCTCAGAGCTCCATCCAAACTGGCCTGGAACACTTCCAGGGATGGGGCATCCACGCCTTGATGTTATCATGTCTCCACTCCACTGAACTCATGCTCAGTTCCTCCAATGTGTGAACACAAACTAGATGCTCTCCTCCTCTTTCCTACAAGCTGTGACCCCTGGGCTGTCCCAGCTACCCAGAGACCACTCTTAGCAGGGCTAATCTCACTTCAAACACACTGGTGACTCCTATTCTGCAATGGGGTGATGATTTCAACCCCTCTCCACTGGTCCCTGCAGGTCTCATGCCACTGTGTGTTGTTGCAGACATCTTTTGTGAAAAATCTTTTCTTGAGATTTTTCTCTCTTCTGAGAAGCTGAGGCCTCAGAAACAAGATGTAAACAATACCTATCTGCTGCTGTAGAATGCATCAGGTTTTGTCTGTGATTGGGCCATCTTGTATGTTTACAATTAATGGCCAACCACAGACCAGATAGCTTGGACTCTCTGTCCGAGACACAGATCTTTGTTATTCATTCTTTTCTATTCTTAGCTAGCCTTCTGAGAAAACCTGTCCTTCTTTTCTTTTTGTATAGTTATTATGTAATATATATATAACAAAATAATAAATCAAGCCTTCTGAACATAGAAGTCAATATTCTCATAGAATATTGAATAGAGTCAACATTCTCATCTCTCCCTTAACCTGAAAACCCCAGTGACCACTGTCACAGTGTGTCTTTAACCATCTCCCCCTCCCCAAAATAACAATCCCCCAAGAGCTGCTCTCCATTCCAAAGCTCCCAAAGCAGGGGGCTGTCCCAGAGCTGGCTGCACCAGGACACCCCAGCAGCTGGTGATGCACTGGCTGCATGCAGCACGTTTCTGGCAGAGAGAAAGTGCCCCCTCTGCATGCCCCAAGCAGTGAGACGAGTGCAGGAGCTGAGGAATTGGAACCGACTGAATAATGGGTCCTGTCTGCTGGAAGAAAATGAAATTTGCCCTCATGTTACTGAAAACTTGCACTCGATGCTCACTGCACATTATAAAGAAAAGGTCAGTGAAACACAACAAATGCAAGGAGCCCAGTTGGAGAAAGCAATAAATAGTGACAGCAGCACTTGTCTAATTCATCAAAGCATCTGTGCCTTTGCTCAAACCCCAGCAATTTCCCTCCATGCTGCTGCAAGGCTGGGATGAGCAGCTCTGCTGCTGCAGGACAAAACAGCTCTGCTGCTGCCTGTCTGTGCAGCTCCCAGGGCTCCTCAGCGAGTTTGGAGGAGAACAGAAATATCCATCAGACACAATTAGCACCAATGATAACAACGATAATATTAATTGACATGACTGAGATTTTGGCCTCGGGCTCGCAGATGTGCTTGTGGAAAGGGAGATCCCTGCAGTCAAACACAGCTGGGGCATTCCTAAAGAGAGGAATCTCCATGTCCCAAACATACCCAGAGGGGAAGCAGGAGGGTGTGATCACAGAGAGCAAGGCACAACTTTCCCAGGCTGGGGAAGGCTGTGAGAGGATCAGAGAGAAGAATAATAAACAATTCTTATCTTCACTTGCTGCACCTGTTTTGAACATTGCAATGTGTTATGGAGATTTGCTTACCAAAGGGTGGTTTCTTAATTGGCCAATGGTGATGGTGTTTGGATGGATTGACCAATCTGGTCTGACTGTATCAGACAGTCTGTAAGGGTGATGTATTGTATATTTGGGGTGCCCTGATGAAGGAATGATGCATCTGACTCCATATTCTCAGAAGGCTAATTTATTACTTTATTATACTCTATTATATCAAAGAATACTATACTAAAGAATACAGAGAGGATACTTACAGAATGCTAAAATGATAATAATGGAAACTTGTGACTCTCTCCAGAGTCCTGACACAGCTTGGCCCTGACTGGCCAAAGAGTGAAAACAACTCCCAGCAGAATGCAATGGAACAATCACCTGTGGGTAAACAATCTCCAAACACATTCCACATGAGCACAGCACAGGAGAAGCAAATGAGATAAGAATTGTTTTCTTTTTTTCTCTGAAGCCTCTCAGCTTCCCAGGAGAAAAACCCTGGGCAAAGGGATTTTTCAGAGAATGCGAATGCCGCAGCGATGGGTTTCTTAACAAGTATAGTATAATAAAGTGGTGGATCAGCCTTCTGGAATTATGGAGTCAGTGCTAATTATTACCACAACAGGAATGCCATGCCACGACAGGAGTGTCTTACCATCAGCAATGAAGTGCTCGGGGACGTGGAGCGTCACCTTGACGGTCAGCGGGCAGGAGAGCTGCGAGCCGCACACCACGGCCAGCACGCAGGAGCTGACCGCGATCAGCGTCAGCGCCGTCTTGTTCACGGGGCTCTTCATGGAACCTGCAAGGCACACACAGCCGTGGGTGGGGTGGGGGGCCAGAAGGGAAAGCTGCACCCAGGGCTTTGTCAGCAGAGGCAGGGAGAATCAGCATGGGGAAGGCAGGCATGGAGAACAAGGATGGGAGATCAAGAAGGGTCTGCACACCCCAGGGTTCCCATCACACCTTGTTTTGCATGGGGTTTCATTTGGCTAGAGGAGGGAACCTCTCCAAAAAACCTGCTCAAAGCCCTGTATAGACCCTGCCCCAGAGAACTTCTCCTCCCTGGAATCACTCATCACACCAGCAGTGCTCCCCTGCTGAAACCACCATCACTTCTTGTCAATATTGGCTGGCTTGGCAACACACTGTGAAACCCTGTGGGGCAGGACCCGAGGTGGTTAGGAGAGCAGTGGCTGCTCATAGCATGGGTCAGGGGCTAGAGTCTACTATGTGATAGGAATGTGCTTGGTGTGCCACTGAGAGTTGGATATTTTCTTGTAGGTAGAGGCTCAGTAGGAGCACAAAGACATAGGCTTGGATCCACAGAATCCACAGGTTGGAGCCTGCACAGGGAATGCTCCAACCACGGTTTGAAGGACAGGAGAAGTGGCTGATCTGCTGGAAAATGCCCCCATCACTGAGACCAACAGGAGCAAGTAAATTGATTATTTATGAAGCATCTTTCCTTATGCATGGATCATCTAAACAGCCATCCCACTCCTATTTCGCAGCTTTACTGCCAATCCTGCTACCTCTAGGATAGTTTAGTAAGGAGAGAACTGGTAGAGTGAGGAGTGAAACTGCTGGTATTGTGGAAAATAGGGCTGTTGTGGCTGTAGAGATGAGTTGGATGAGAAGGTTGAATCACCATCAACAGCAGCTGGGTGGGACAGGATCCCCAGAATTCATAGGGAATGTGGGGAAGTTGTGAAGCACAGGGAGACCTGGCTGGCCCAGAAGATTCAGCTGCTCTTATTGGATGCAGACTGGGAATGTCAGGTGGGAATGTCAGGTGTCCAAATGAGACCCTCTCTACTGATGGAGATGACCATGAACTGTCCCAGACTACCATCAGGTCTCCACTGCTCAAGCAAGGAGTGCTTGGAATCTGCATCCTTGGGGCACCTCTGATCCCCCTGGAGCTGGGAGCTGCCCCATTGCTGCTCTGACTGCACTGCATCCTCCCTCATCCAACACTTTGTGGCAACACCCAGCTCTGCTCCACGATAACAACAAACACCTCACAAGGTTCCTTCTCCAGGGCTTTGGATGCACCACTTGGAGAGTGTGCAAGCAGAGGGCACAGCCCAGCAATGAGCCCAGAGGCTGCACGGCCCATTCTGGTGTGAACTGACATCACCCAGCTGCTGGCAGAGCTGCCCACAGCCCTGCTCAGCATTCAGGTGAGGACACCTCTTGATTTTTGGAAGCAGCCTCTCCCTACTTGCACCCCAGCCCTCGTCACCTCATCAGCAAAGTGAGATTTAAAAATTATCAGTTTGAAAACTGAATTGGAAATGGATCCAAGTCACCCCTTGCACACTCTCTGATTTGCCTAAAGCTGGAGGTGCTGGGGCCAGGGCAGGACCTCATGCTCAGCACAACCTCTGCCTCCCAGGCAGGGCACCAAGCCCCACCACAGCATCCCCAGGTTGGAGCCTGCACAGGGAATGCTCCAGTCAGGGTTTGTAGGACAGGAGAAGTGGCTGCTCTGCTGGAAAATCCCCCCATCACTGAGACCAACAGGAGCAAGTAAATTGATTATTTATGAAGCATCTTTCCTTATGCATGGATCATCTAAACAGCCATCCCACTCCTATTTCGCAGCTTAACTGCCAGTACTCTGTGCCCCTCACCTTGCAATCCTCTTTTTTTCTTTTCCAATCTTTATTCATATCATCAGCATAAGTTAGCACTTCCATGGGAGGCAAATTCCTCCTCTTGCTGGGCATACTGTGCCTGCCACAACCCCTGCTTGGCTAGAAGTTATGACACGAATGCAAAAAAGTAAAAAAGAGGAGGAGAAAAAAGGGGAAAAAAAAGGAAGGGAAAAAAGCCCCCATGAGGATAAGTGGACGAAATCAAATATACAATGGACCAGACAACGCTGGATTTCACCCTTATAAATCACCTTTCAATCCAGGGTCTTAAAGTGCTTTGCAAACATTAAATCATAAATCCCTTATGAGTGAGACAAGTATTATCCCCTTTCCACAAAGAGCCCAAATCCCAGGTATGATGGCAGCTTTCACCAAACTGCAGCCAGAGTGGAGCTGCTGGAATTAGGATTTCACATCCCACTGGACCATGTGGCTTCTTCTCTCCCCATGACTCAGAGGAGAGCAGCACAGGGGCTTGGAACAGCAAAAATCCCTTTACAGTTCCATGAGTTTGAGCTTGGCTGCTCAAGGAAAGGGACAATTGCTCCAAGTCTCCTGTAACTCCCTTCCCTCCTGCACTTTCTCATTTCCATCACTGCTAGTCACTGACCTCTACAAGTGCCTCATGTTTGGTTTTGACCAACTGAACCAAAACAAGGGGGCTTCTGCTCGAGCTGAAATTGGGTTTCCAGCTCAGCTCTTTATTGTTCACGACCAGTTAGCTGCCAGGTTTCAAGGGAGGCTGCTGGAAAAGCACTTAAAGAGAGGGACTGGGATTTTTGTTTTCCATCTCTTTCCCTGCTCTGCAGACCACTGATGCTCCAGCATTGCTGTGCTGCATTTAAACATCTATCTGGAGATAATCAGCTTCTCTCCAAGCTTTTAAAACCACAAGCAAATGTATTTTCAGCAAGGCCCAGCTAACCAAACCCACCTCAGCAGGTTCTCCAGGGCTGCACCCTGGTCCAAAGGTGACACAAACTGATCCCTTCCTTCTTCAGCCCAGGGAAAGAATCCAAACCCAGCTCAGTAGCTCAGGCAGCCCCAAATAAACCCAATGCCACACAAATGAGAGGTTGGCCTGGCTAAGCCTGGGCTTTCCCTCCTCTCCTTGTCATCTCCAGGCTTTCAGGGAAGTGCCTGAAGAGCAGATTTGAAACTCCAGGTGCAACAAACAATCTGGTATCAATGTCCTTTCCAAGAGGAGGAAGCTGGGTGGGGAATACAAGACCTTTATGGATGGTTAAGAGCTCCAGCACCCAAGAGAATCCTGGTTTGGGTCATGTGGGGTTCAAAAACCCCAGGAGGAAGATGGTAACCAGGCATGGCTGAGATTAAACTCACTCTCCAGATCTCTCTCCCCTAATAAATGCTTCACACATTAAGATGATCTTTCTATATGTTTAATCAAAAATGCTTGTGGGGTTCAAAAAGCCCAGGAGGAAGATGGTAAAGATGAAAGATGGTAAAAAGCCCAGGATGGAAGATGATATAGAGGTGATCTCTCTATATCTTTAATCAAAGATGTTTTTGTAGTGTTCTGAGAGGTTACAACAAAGTGAGTGGATTTCCAAGTGCTCACCCAGGCAGTTTTGGAGGGAAAAACCTGGACCATGAGGATTCCCAGGGAATCTGCACCCAAGCAGTGGGCAGGGCACACCACCGGGATGAAAAATAGGAATAAATTACTTCTATCCAGAGAGAAGCAACTTCTCCCCACAGCCCACAAAATCCAAGGAGAGAGAAGCAGAAAGGAAAAGCAAAGTGCTCCATTTCAGGGCAGAATCATACCTGACATGCTCCCTCTAATTGAGGGTGGCTTAATTACACTGGCAAACAAGAGGAGGCTCCAATGCCGTGGTCAGAAGGACTCTGGCCACCACCACCGTCCCCACCCAGGATTTTTTTGTCTCCCCTCAAACCCCAGCGCAAATTATCCTGGTGAGGACACGAATCCCTGATCAGAAACCACTTGCAAAGCACCACATTCCCCTGAAGATTTTGCACCTGCTGCAAGATGAAGATAAATTCAAAGGCACTGGTGTAAACACTCAGCAAACAGCCCCTCCAAACGCACCGTGTCTCCTTTGAAATATCATTTCCTCGTGCATTTAATTACTCACTGCTTTGTACACTTTCCTTTGCCGGCCCAAAAATCAAGGAGGGGGGAAAAAGCCCATCAAAACTCTGGGCTCAATTCTTCTTAATATTGGCAGTGCTGCCTAAATTTAGGGGGGAGAAGAAAGGAAAAAAAAGAAAGAAAAGAAAAAAGAGAAAAGGTGTGTTCAGAACACGTATGGATTTATGAACAACACAAATATCCCGTGTTCTCAGTAATACGCTGTTTCTAAATCAGGCTCATAAATACATGCTTGGGAGATTAGTCTATAAAAAAAAAAATAAACTTTAATTACCCCCTCTTTATCAGCACACAGCCCGTGGTGTTAACCATATGTGGGTGTTAAACGCCAAGTGCTTTGCAATCTTCCCCACCCCCCGGGAGACAATGGCATCGCAGGGAACGCTCTGTGGCCACTCGGATATGGAAATGTATTCCCAGCTCCCGAAGAAGAGGGGCTGGGGAGAACAGCGAGTGCTGGGAGTGCTTAGCAACCCCTGCCGAGCTGTGCTGCATGCAGAGCACCCGGCCTGGGGACAGCAGCATCCCTGGGGGACAACAACACCTCTAGGGGACAGCAGGACCTCTGGGGGACAGCAGCACCTCTGGGGGACAACAACACCTCTAGGGGACAGCAGCATCCCCTGGGGGACAGCAGCACCTCTGGGGGACAGCAGCACCTCTGGGGGACAGCAGGACCTCTGGGGGACAACAACACCTCTAGGGGACAGCAGCACCTCTAGGGGACAGCAGCATCCCCTGGGGGACAGCAGCACCTCTGGGGGACAGCAGCACTTCTGGGGGACAACAACACCTCTAGGGGACAGCAGCACCTCTGGGGGACAACAACACCTCTAGGGGACAGCAGCACCTCTGGGGGACAGCAGCATCCCCTGGGGGGACAGCCAGCCCAGCCCAGGGACATGAGCATCCCTGGGAGACAACAGTACCCCTAGGGACAGCAGCATCCCTGGGGACAGCCAGCCCAGCCCAGCTTGGGGACAGCAGCACCTCTGGGGGACAGTAGCATCTCCTGGGGACAGCAGGACCTCTGGGGGATAGCAGCACCTCTGGGGCACAGCCAGCCCAGCCCAGCTTGGGGACAGCAGCATCCACAGGGGACAGCAGCACCCCCAGGTGCAGCATCCCTGGGGGACAGCCAGCCCAGCCCAGCCAAGCCCAGCTTGGGGACATTAGCACCCCTGGGGGACAGGAGCACTTCTGGGACAGCCAATCCAGCCCAGCCCAGCAGCATCCCTGGGCACAACAGTAGCCCTAGGGACAGCAGCACGCCTTGGGGACAGCCAATCCAGCCCAGCTTGGGGACAGCAGCATCCCTGGGGGACAACAGCATCTCTGGGGGACAGCAGTACCCCTAGGGCCAGCAGCACACCTTGGGGACAGCCAGCCCAGCCCAGCTCGGGGACATTAGCACCCCTGGGGGACAGCAGCACCCCTGGGGGACAGCCAATCCAGCCCAGCCCAGCTTGGGGACAGCAGAACCCCTGAGGACAACAGCATCCCCAGGGGACAGCAGCATCCCTGGGGACAACAGGACCCCTGGGGGACAGCCAGCCCAGCCCAGCTTGAGGACAGCAGCATCTTTGGGGGACAGCAGCACCCCTGGAGACAGCAGCATCCTTGGGAGACACCCAGCCCAGCCCGGGGACAGCAGCATCCCTGGGGACAGTGGCATTTTCGGGGACAGCCAGCCCAGTCCAGCTCAGGGACAGCAGCACCCCTGGGGACAGCCAGCCCAGACCAGCCAAGCCAAACCCAGCCCAGCTCGGGGACAGCAGCACCTCTGGGGGACAACAGCATCCCTGGGGACAGCAGCACCTCTGGGGGACAGCCAGCCCATCACAGCCCAGCCCAGCTTGGGGACAGCAGCACTCCTGGAGGACAGCAGCACCCCTGGGGACAGCCAGCTCATCCCAGCCCATCTGACACCCAGGGATGCTCCCAGCCCCCGCCGCTGTCGCTGCTGTGCCAGAGGAATGGGGCTCCCCTAATGCTCCACGCTTCTGTTGCAGCAGAGGCTCGTTAATAGCACAGAGCAGCGTTTCCAGGACAGCCTCACACACAGACACGTCCCCGGGTGTCCTACGAGGGACACATCGTGTCCAATCAAGGCAAACGCCAATTAAGAGGAGCTGTGGCTGTTGGCAGGAGGCTCTGGACATGGAGCAGCCCTGCACGGGAGGGAGCAGCGCTGCCTGCCTCCCCTCCTGCCCTGCAGCCTCCTCTTCCTCAGCAGGATGGTCCCTCTGGGGGATAGGATGGGAAACAGGGATGGGATGGGAAATGGGGATAGGATGGGAAATTGGGATGGGAAACGAGGATGGTAAACTGGGATGGAATGGGAAATGGGGATGGAAAGTGGGGATGGGATGAGACGGGCAATAGGGACAGGAATGGGAAACTGCGAAGGGAAACTGGGATGGGAAACTGGGATGGGATGGGTAATTAGGATAGGAAATGGGGATGGGAAATGGGGACGGGATGGGATGGGAAATTGGGATGAGATGGGACAGGATGGAACGGGATGGGAAATGGGATGGGGATGGCAAATCCTCCTTCCAGTCAGACACAGCTCTGCTGCACCCTGACCCCACCAAGCCTTCACACAGTGCCCCAGAGCCCCTTCCTTCTAAAGCAGAGGGATGTGGGTGCAATGAGCCCCCCAGGCATGGGGTGAGACACAGGCAGGTTCCATCACACACCATCTGCATCACACCTGGTCCCAGCCTCTTCCTGAGGCATCTTCTCCACTGCAGTCCTGGACAAATCCCAGTGAAGGTGCCCCCAGCTCCAGCCCAGCTCTGGCTCACAGCCTGGGCACTGGGCAGCCTCCAGCCTCATCCCAGAGCCAGCAGGATGTGGATCAGCCCTCAAGTGGCAGCTCTGCTTCCCCTGTGTTGGGGGAGAGCCCTGAGGAGCCCCTCCAAGGACACAGAGGGTGCACAGAGGAAGGGAATGAGGGAAGGAGGAGGAGAGGCAGCACACTGTGCAGCAGAAGGGTGAGATCAGAGTCGCTTCTGGATTTATAGAGGATTAGATCTTGCTGAGCACATGCTGAATCAGATTAATACTATTAACATTTATGAATTATCCTCTAGCAATTAGCTGAGATGTCCTCCAGCACAGCACAGGGAGGAAAGGCAGCCCTGGGCTGTGGGTCAGGGGGAGGAGGGTGCCAAGAGTGGCTTGGGCACTGTGGGCTGGGGCAGCTGGACCCCACAGCAAGGTCAAGGGCTCATTGACCAAGCTCCTGTGCATCCCAGTGAGCTCTTGTGCTCCTCCAGCAGCCTGAGCCTCGGCTCTTGAGGTGCTCCTGGAGTTATACAGCCTTATGTACTGAATAAATGCATTTATTTCCTCATTATACAGCTGTTGGTGGTGCTCCTCTTTGCTCTAGGGCATTTTGCTGCAGCTGGCAGGGAGAACTCACCAGCAAACTCCAACGCAGAGCAGGAAGGGGGCAAAGGCAAAGCCTTGAAGGCTGGGCAAGGAATGAGCAGCTGAGGAGAGAGGGGGAAATACAGATGAGCAAAGTGGCACAGGCTGGGATGCTGCTCCACCAGCCCCATCAGCACCAGGGTCACCACGGGCAGATTCTCCTGCTCACACATCTTAAACCTTCTGGCACAGCAACGGGGGGAAAGAATTTGTGCAAACTCTATTTGCTCTCCTGGCACTGCTATATTTTTTTTGCATTTCTCTAGGCAGGGACAATTAAAATCAATGAAGTCAGTTTTGCTTTCATGTTCTCTGTGCTGAATTGGTTGAGATAAAATCACATTAAAGAAACAGCTACATATTTAAAGGTAGATATTGCCTGCACTGGAATTTTCTTTCATGAAAATCAATGAAAGCACTTCTCTTGGAATTAAGGCCCGATCTTTTTTTTTTGTTTTACACTCCAAATGAGTCCCAATTTTACAATATACAAGCACAAAGGCAAATCTGAGTGGAAGGTTTCATTTTAAGGAGAAGAAGGGAAAGCAATTTTCAATACAGTGTAGCAAAAACATTATTCCTACAGGAAAAAAAGGGGAAAAAAAGTAATCATTATCTGTGAAATAGTTTGTGTTGAGTCACAGCCCAGGGAGGATTGTGCTCAGCAAGTGAGGGCTGGGCAGACAGATAAATTGATTTTAGAAACGAGAAGGAGGCCAGGGTGGCAGGGAGAGCTCAGGACCTGGCAGGAGACATCCCAAGGACTCAAGGACTTATTCATCCTGGCTGGACCTTCACCACACTGCCTGCTGTCCCATTGTCACCATGCAGGCTGAGCTGGGATTGGGGAATTGGGCTGCAGCCTCAAAAAAAAAGTCCCAAATCATCATTTGCTTCCATCCATTACTATTGGAATAGATGCAAACTGACAGAACAGGATGAGAACACAAATCTCTGCTCTGCAACAGCTCCCCTTGCTCAGGGCACACCCCTCCGTGCCTCAGTTTCCCCCTACAGCCGAACATCACACGCGACACCCACCACCCTCTGCAGCCAGGAGACAAATCCACGCTGCCACATGAATCCACAACCAGAAGCATCTTCATTTTCCAAGCAGCTCCAGCCCTCTCCCCCCTCCTGCCTGCATCCAGCTCCGTGTTTATGTTCAGCTTCCTGGGAAACAAGAGGCTCGTTACCATGCGGAGGGCGACAGCAGAGCGATTAGTGAAATTTGTTACCCACATGCTCTGAACAAAATTAAATTAAAAGTGCTGCTTTGCTGTCAAGATAAGGGCCAAGCCGGAGAGATAATTTTTCACTCTCAAACACTCAATTACTCGCTGAGGCTGTATCAGATACAATCGGAAAATAAATAAATAAATGGGAAGACCCGCACTGCCTCCAGGAACAGATGTAAAAGGCTTTATCTCCAGCGCAGTCCAGGGAAGGTAAAGTGCCTGCAGCTCCAGCAGCATTTACCTGCAGCCCCTGGTGCTGCCCAGCTCCAGCTGCCAGCAGCTCAGTGTCCCTGGAATGGGCAGGAGCATGAGTGAACCCCCACACCTGTCACAGACATCTTTTATGGAAAATCCTTTCCTTAGGATTTTTCCACCTGAGAAGCTGGAAGGCCTCAGGAACAAAATTTAAACAATGGTTATCTGCTGCTGTGGAATGCAACAGGTGCATCTGGGATTGGTCTCATGTGGTTGTTTCTAATTAATGGCCAATCACAGTCAGCTGGCTCAGACTCTCTGTCCGAGCCACAAACCTTTGTTATCATTCTTTCTTATTCTATTCTTAGCTAGCCTTCTGATGAAATCCTTTCTTCTATTGTTTTAGTATAGTTTTAATATAATATATATCATAAAATAATAAATCAAGCCTTCTGAAACATGAAGTCAGATCCTCATCTCTTCCCTCATCCTCAGACCCCTGTGAACATGGTCACACACACCTACAGCCACCAGTGATTAAAGGAGCAAAAAGGAGGCTGGAGCAGCCCCAGCCCAGCTTCCCTGCACAGCCAGAGTCCAGCAGCAATGCAGAGGGACTCAGGATGGGTTTATGGGCTGTTGCAGTGCCTCATTGCTCTGCAGGCAAAATAAGCCATCATGAAAAAGCACCACATTTGTTCACGGGCTGGAAAAGCAGCATCCATGACGGAGAGCAGAGAAGGGTTGGGAATAAGGAGCATCCCCCACTGCCCTGGACATCACAGTGTGAGCCTGGCTGTGGTGCAGCCTGCAGGGAGGGAGGGACCCTGGTGCTCCGGGGCATAAAGACAAGATTTTTATCATGAAGGCAACTCATTCCTGAGATCTGGGGATCTGCAGGTCACATGGGAGCTGTGGTGTCCCCTGTGGGCTGCTCTTTCCTGGTCTCACAAAGAGCAGCACAGCTCTATGTTCCATGAACCAGCTGGGTGTGCACCACACAGGCTGAGCTGTCCGTCTGTCCCTGCAGGGAGCAGCTGTGTGCCCCTTCCTGAGGAATCCTAACATCTATGTGTCCCTTCCTGAGGGATGCTAAAGGCTCTGTGTGCCTTCCTGAGGGATCCTAAAGGCTCTGTGTGCCTTCCTGAGGGATCCTAACAGTTCTGAGTCCCTTCTTGAGGGATTCTAAAGGCTCTGTGTCCCTTCCTGAGTAATCCTAAAGGCTCTGTGTCCCTAAGCAATCCTAACCTGTCCATGCCATGAGCTGACCACATGAGGAGGGGATGGACACAGGGCTGCCAGGAAGGGAGAAGCATCCCCAAGGACAGACAGACCCATTTTTCCCTCATGCCCCTGGAAGCAGCCCCAACTGACATGTTTGCTTTATCCCCTTTTGTCCCCCCTTGATTGCCAGCAGCATCTCCCCCAGTTTGAAGGCGAGCCAAGCCCAAGGCAGAGCAGGGAGGCAATTCCCTGAGGAGCATGGAACAGTGGAGTGATGTCCTGCCTGCAGCATTCCCTCAGCTCCAGCGAGGCCAGAGGCAGCAGCAGAGAGAGCAGTGCCCAAATTTCTTTCTGCACCTCGTTTAGTTCCCCATGAAATAATAACTGCCTGCTGCCTCTGGAGATGGGAGAGGATCAAAGCCAAGCTGCCTCATATGTAGTAGACTCCGAATACCTAATATTCCCTTATAAAAGGCCTTGTTTTAACCACCAAATACAGAGGCAGATCAAAGCTCAGCTTCTCATTTCTCTAACAGCCCTCAGAAGGCTCTGCCAGGCAGCCCAGCACATGCACATACGGGGCTGACACCAATCCAAGGTACATAATTGAACTCTGCTAATTTGTCAAAACCATCACTGCGTGCTGTGGAAACAGCCAGGTGCCTTGTTCACAGAGACCTCAGCTGAGGAGCATCCCAAAGCCATGCCCAGCCTACCCTGGGGTGCAGAAGCATCCCAAAGTCATTCCTTCCCTTCTCAGGGGTGCGGGAGCATCCCAAAGCCATGCCCTGCCTTCCCTGGGGTGCAGGAGCATCCCAAAGCCATGCCCTCCCTTCCCAGGGGTGCAGGAACATCCCAAAGCCATGCCCTCCCTTCTCAGGGGTGCAGGAGCATCCCAAAGCCATGCCCTCCCTTCCCAGGGGTGCAGGAGCATCCCAAAGCCAGGTCACATCCTGCCTGTGACCAGGGAAACTCAGGGCTGCAGAGTCAGACCTGGAACTGAATATATTTGCTGAGCACAAGGCAAACCCCACCCCAGAATGAGAGGGATGGAGCAGGAGTGGAGTTTGTGCTCAGGGCTCTGCCTCCTTGCTTTAGGGGGATTTTTGCTACTAATATTTTCCTCTCAAGCTCAGAGTGGAAGCTGACTGAACACATCCCACCCTGAAGCATCAAAGCTTTGATACTGCCCTGCTGGCCAGCAGGGGATGTGGATTCACATCCTTCCAACACTGTCAGGGTCTCTCTTACAGAGACTCAGCACTGGTGGAAGGTGCAATAACCCTGGGGACAGGAGCCATGTGTGCACCACAGCCAGAATGCAGAGAGGTTCCCACAGCTCCTGCGACTCCCAGGGGAATGGGAAAAGGGAGCCAGCCCCCACAGCAAGCACAGCCTTGCAGTGCACAATCCTGATGTAAATAGGTTGCAAGAAAAATCTGGTTTCCGGAAATCCTCGAGGAGTCAGTGCTGAGGGTCAGCAGGAAGGAGCAAACCTTCTTGGAGACCAAACCTACTTGGGGAAGTACAATGGGGATTTTATGCAAGACAATTCCCTCAGTTCACCCCCAGTGAACATGAACAAAGCAGGTTCTCACAGCCTTGCTCAAACACTGAGGCAGATCCAACATTCCTGGCCCCAGCTGAAGGTCAATTCAGCCCCTGAGCACAGAGCTGTGCACAGCCTGACAGCCTCTCTTGGGACTTGTTTCACTTGGAAAAGCAATCTGAATTCCAGCTCCCTTGAGACTGCATGGCACAAAGCAGAGCTCACCCTGATCTGTCAAGGTGGACAGTGAGGAGCTGGTGTGGGCACAGGCAGGGACAGCGGTGAAGAGAAGGAGTATCTCACTGAAGATTTGGGTGTGAATAGAGCACTTCTTGGCTTAAGTCAGCAATGCCTCCCCCAGCTCAAATCCCAGAGATGGGGCTGAGCCCAACAGCAAAGACCAAGACTCCAGGGGAAGATCTCCTCTGCTTTATTCCTTACAGTCTTCGCCCCTATAATATCTCTGGAGACTTTTCAAAGTGTTGTCTTGTATATTTATTACAACAGTTCTATTATCATTATGGTGCAAGGATTCCATACCTCCCCAATGTTTCTCACAGGCAGCTCCTCTAAGCACTGACTGTTCTTGGTCCTTGCAGCAGCTATCTGACTTCTCTTCCCACCAATCCACTCTTTTATGCCACTGTTCTTATTGGCTTAACAGGTGTGGCCTGTTAAGATCAGGCCTGCTCCTAATCTTTAGTAATAGAGTCCAGCTGCAACTCATTTAGGGCTAAGATTACATTCTACATTACCCATACTGTGTCCCCCTACACCAAAGATGTGGTAACATCAGTGTAAGGGTATCCCACAGCCCTGGAGGTTGGGAAGGTGAGTGATACAGCATGCTGTGACCACAGAAGGTGCTGCCTCTTACCTCTCCATGTATTCCTGCACTAAAAACCAGGTACCACTGGCTCTGCTGCTCCTGAGCTGCCAGAACAAACTCTCCCTTGCTGAATATTGTCCTGTGGGAATGTCTCTCTAATCTGCCTTGCCAAAGCACTAGAGAACCTGCTGTTCTCCTTCTCCAGGAGACACAGGAGGCCACTTAACCAAGCTCAAATAAAAGCAAACCTGCACACCTCCTAAGTGGAAACTTCCCATGGCATCATCTGGGATCAATGCCTTGACAGTGCAAGTAATTAGGCTCAATCCTACAAAATCTTATCCGAGGAGAGAAACCCCAAGGAATCCCTCTCCTTGGACCTGATAACTACCCAAAGGCCCCTGCAACGACACGCAAGCCTGGCGAAATCGATAGGGGAAGATCATTGTAAGAATTAACTGTATCTGACGATGCATCCTTCTCTATTAAGAGTTACAATCCCGTCCAATTATGGATCTTGGCTGAACTTGTAATTATGAGTTCGGTGCTACGACTTCCCACTACGCTATTGCTCTGCTTCCATGAGGGAGAGGGGAGTCAATGAAAGGATAATGGAAAATTCCTTTCAAGGATGCAGCGATGGCCAAATTTATCCAGGCAGGAGGGGAAGTACAATGGGGACTTTATGCAAGACAATTCCCTCAGTTAGCCCCCAGTGAACATGAACAAACCAGGTTCTCACAGCATTGCTCAAACACTAAGGCAGATCTAACAGGCAGCCCTGTGCGATGGCGCGAGGCAGCTCTGCCTCCTGAATTCCCTTCAAACCCAGCCATCAAAGCTGCCCAGGTGAACAACAGCTTATTCTCAGGGAAAGAAAGGAATTCTTCCCATTCATCTGCTCCTTTATATCTGCCCTACAAGGAAGCTAAAACCAACAACCAAAAACCAACACAGACGTCAATAAAAATATCTTTGTACCCGACATCCAGTATGAGCCTTTTTCAAGAGGCTTGCAGAGCAGCTGACCTCAAGGGGAATGGCATCAAGGCAGCCTTGCAAAGATTTATCTGCCTCTCATTAAAACATAGTTTTCCATTCCTTCCCTGTGCCCTATCACCTCTTTCCCTGGTGGAAGCTGAAAAAACCCCAAACTTCAGTGACTTTTCCAAAGTACCCAAGGGCTGTCACAGCCTGCCCAGTATTCCTGAAAAGGTCACTGAAAAAGCTACTCCAGCACCTGGGAAATCTGATCCCTGTACCAGTAGTGTTTTGGGACAGCGTCTTTTGTCCCTGTTTGCAACACAACAATTCCTTCCTCCTGTCACACAGGCATGAAGATGATCAGAGGGATGGAACACCTTTCCCATGAGGAAAAGCTGAGAGAGTTGGGATTGCTCAGCCTGGAGAAGAGAAGGCTTAGAGGTGAATAACTGCAGCCTTCCAGTACCTGAAGGGACCTGGACAAGGACATGGAATGACAGGAAAGGGGAAATGGCTTCAAACTGACAGAGGACAGGGTTAGAAGGAAGTTTAAGCTTATTGGGAAAAAAATCTTGACAATGGGAGTGGGGATGCCCTGGCACAAGTTGCACAGAGAAGCTGTGGCTGCCCCTGGATCCCTGGAAGTGTCCAAGGCCAGGTTAGACAGGGCTTGGAGCAACCTGGGACAGTGGAAGGTGTCCTTGACCATAGCAGGAGGTGGAACAATGTGATTTTAAGGTCCCTTCCAACCCAACCATTCTAGGATTCTGATTTTATCATTTTTCCCTGAACGCAACTGTGTTTGCATCGCAACAGGTAAGGAACTCACAAATCCTCTCATCCTTTTCATCAAAAGCTCATTTTAAACATGGCGATGATTTCTCTTGGTTCTAAACCACATTTAAAAAAAAAAAAAAAGAAAAAAAATAGAAATATAAAATTGAAGGCCCAGCCTTTGAGAAGGAACAACTGCAGCACACCCCTGTGCATGCGTGAGCTTATTCCCGTGCGCAACCATCGAGCTGATCAGAGGTGTTGAGGCAATTTCACATTCAAATAAACACACTGGAAGCATTTATGGGAATGGCTCATCATGGAAACAAATGGGGCCTCGTGCTGCTGCGGTGGGCGCCGGCATCTATCTGGCTGCCGCACTCTGCCGGGGCCCGGCTCCCTGCACAAAACAAATGGAGAGAGCAGACCCACTGTGCAATTTTTAAATTGCTTCCCAACGGAGTTATTTCCCGACAGTGATTTTTCAAACCCAGAAGCAGCAGCAGCAGAACTCGTCCTCTCCTCCACCAAACGGCTCGGGCTGAGCGTCCCGAAAAAATGACAAAAAACGGATCTGGTGTGGTGTGATGTGATGTGATGAGAGGAAATGCGGACACTAATTTCAAACTCCAGATGATATTTCAGTTTCTTGGCTTCTCTAACTCACAAAAGAGCCTAAAGGGACTTGGGTCTACAAATCCCTGCCCCAACTCTCGTTTTGAATTTGTTCTTTTTAATTGCCTTTGTGCCAAGTGGAAGGCTGGGCAATTTTCATCCAATGAATGTTTTGCATGGGAAATAAAGGGCAGAAAACAGGAGTTTGGAGCAAGGAATTGCCAGGGTAACCATCCCTGACAGCTGCACTGTTGCCAGGATGAGGACAGATACAACCACTCCCCACTGGTGCAGCTTTGGGGAAGTGCCAGGGCATGTGGAGGGTAACTGATATTAGAAACCATCAAAGAAACCCAGAACTTAAGCAATATCACTGGGAAATGGGATTTATGGGAAATGGGATTTATGGGAAATGGGATTTATGGCTCCTGCATGGTGCTGCATCACACAATCACAGACTGGTGTGGCTGTCCTTTAGACTCAGGCAGTATCAGACACCATCACCCATGGGACAGCCAAGATACCCAAGCATTTCTTTTCCCCTGACACCAGTGTGCAACCACAGCATCCTTTTGTACCTTTGCTTCGCCGCCGGCTCCGGTACTGCTCCGTGTAGAAGGTGAGCTGGGTTTCATCGTCTGCCTCTGAGCCAGAGTTGCCTTTGGCACGTCCAAAACCGATCCCACCTGCAGGCAATAGAGAGGAAAACATCAGCCCTGGCAGCTGCGATGCTCAGGAGCAGGTGGAGCCAGGAGCTCCTCAGCAGAGCTGGGGATTTGGCCAGCAACCTGCACTCCTTGCTAAGGTTCTTTGCTTGGGGTCACCAGTAGTGATCAGGAACTTTTACCATTCATTATTTCATTTTACCATTCATTATTTCATGCTTGGGGTCACCAGTAGTGATCAGGAACTTTTACCATTCGTGATTTTGTCAAAAATCAAGACCCCCACAGTGCCTTTAGTGGTGCGAATGTAAGAAGACACTTTCTACCCTCAGAAATAAAAACACAAATATATTTCAAGAGACTTTCAAAGAAACCCCCTGAGTGTGACAGCTGCTCTCCCCAAGGACAGCTGCATGGTGAAATGCAGTGAAATTTAGCAAACCCAGCAAGGACAAATGGTACAGGGGGAATACAGCCCTTGGGGGGCACCAGGACCCCCCTGAGGGTCTTTTCTGCTCCTCAGCACCCAATTTGCCCCATTTGCTCCCCTAGTTTGCTGTGACAGCAGCAGTCAGGACTGACAGGAGCAGGGCTGGCCTGTGGTTCACCCAGCCTCCTCCTCTCCAGATATGGTGTGGGATGCAGCAGGAGCCCAGCTGGCTCCATCCCCAGACCCACCAAGAAGCAATGGATACTTAAAAAAGCACCACAGACTCTAATTGGCAGAAGTCCTTCAATCTTTGCAGAGCTTAAAGAAAAGAGGCCTCTGGGGGTTGACAGTGGCCCTTTAAACTGCCATTAAAATATTTTACTGTTTTTAAAAAATCTTTTATTCTAGGCAGCAGCGCAATTTCCCCATTTCTTGGCAGGAGAACAGAAAATGAGCGGTGCCTTCTGCCCTCTGAAATGCTCAATCATGGCGATGAGAGGTGGCTGGCAGGAGCCAGAGGGACGCCAGGAGCTCAGCACGTGGCTCCTGCTCTGGCCATGCCCTGCCCTGGCTGAGCAGTGCCCTCAGGGCAGCCCCAGCAGCAGGGCAGGAAGGGGCTCTGCTGGCTCCTTTGCTCCTGGGAGCAGCAGGGAGGGTCAGTGCTTGCACACAGCAGCATTTAGGGCTTGGGCAGGGGGCTGGGGGGGTTAAAGATGCCAAACCGCGACCCATCATCAACCACAAACACCACAAAAAACAGCCATGATACCCCCACTCCAAGGGGTTTGAGAGACACAGCAGAGTGGTAAAGCCAATAAAGCTTATTTGCATGAGTGAGGAAAATCTTAATTAACCTGGGCTTCTAACGCAGGCCCATGGGCAGCCAGCCAGGGCTGCAGCCCTGCTGCAAATCCCCTTCTTACTGAGCAGGGGCTGCTGCAGGGGCCAGGGCTGGGGACAGACACCAGCTATGGGAGAGTGTCCCCACTGCTGAGAGCTCAGCCCTGTGACAGCGTTCACAGGGGATCGAGGATGAGGGAAGAGACAAGGATCTGACTCCATGTTTCAGAAGGCTGTTTTATTATTTTATTATATAAATTATATTAAAACTATACTAAAAGAATAGAAGAAAGGATTTCATCAGAAGGCTAGCTAAGAATAGAATAGCAAAGAATGATAACAAAGGTTTGTGGCTCAGACAGAGAGTCAGAGCCAGCTGACTGTGATTGGCCATTAATTGGAAACAACCACATGAGACCAATCACAGATGCACCTTTTGCATTCCACAGCAGCAGATAATCAATGTTTACATTTTGTTCCTGAGGCCTCCCAGCTTCTCAGGAGGAAAAATCCTAAGGAAAGGATTTTTCATAAAAGATGTCTGCGACACAGCACAGCCCTTGCCCCTGACGGGGAGAGGAACCTGGATGCTGCCTGTGCAGGTAGGACATGGCACATCCCTCTGTCACCTTCCCATGCACCAGAGCTGGCCCCTTTTGAACAGGCAGATGGCTGGGGTGGACAGAGGCAGCCCCGTGGTGCTCTGTGTGCTGTCACACCTATGAAAAATGGGTATTGTATGATTGGCTTTTCACAAATATTAAAATGAATATTATATGTGTTGTGTGAGAAAGTGATGCTGTATTAATTCTCTTAAGTAGGGTGTTAAATATAGTTTTAGGTTATAAAAAATGTTGAAATAGAAACTATGCTATGGAGGATACTTTTTTTTGTAAAGAAAGGACTCGCAGTGAGATAGCAGCCACAGGACACCTAAATCTTTCAGAGAAAAAGAATTTATTTCCTTCTTATCAGAAGAAACTAACTTCTTCCCGCCTTGAAGGCGCTGTCAGGATTCAGAGGTAGAAGCTGATGATGACCAGACAGAATCTTGTGTTTGAATGGAATTTATGCATCATGTATGAAGTGTATGAATATGCAGCAGGCTGTTGTTTTTAAGGGTTAATCCTCTGTTAACGTGGGTCCTTTTCGGGCTGGTGCTACCCAGAAAAGGTACCCGGACCGTCCGTAACTCTTTGTTTCCATTGTCTCACATTGCCCTAATTCAAACTGTCCGAATTATTATTACTCTAATTGTATTGCTATTTTTTATAACCATTTTATTACTGTTAAACTTTTAAAATTTTAAAACCGAGTGATTTTTCACGCAGCCCTGTGAGGTGAGCAGGCAGCTGGCACAGGCAGCAGCTGCTCTGCCAGCCACGGCCCAGCCCCCTCCGGCCACTGTGCGTTTGTGTGCCGGCTGCGTGCCCGTGATGGATGGAGCTGACATGTTAAATTACTCAGGCTGGATGTCTTCAGAGAGCTGGTGACAGCGATATTGCATTTTCTGATTACCCAGCACTGAGCAGGATGTATAAATACAGCAGTTGTGAGACCCGGCGCGGGGCCCGAGCCTGCGGAGGAAACGTCTCCTCTGACCCAACATGCAGTGCCAGAGGTCAGCCTGGCAATGCCAGCCTGGGGCACACACCAAGGATGTGCTTTTGCACCTCTGTGCCATCAAGGATGCTGGACCACATCTTGGTGGTGGTTTTGAGCATCTCAGAACCCAATCTGGAGGACACAGGGACACTAATCCACAAGTAATCTTGCCAAGAACATGATTTCATGTTTAACTGGCCCCAAAATCTGACCAAATTAGCCCAGTGAGACATTTACAACTGGGGCAATGCCTCCTTTTCCACGTCCATTACCAGCCTTGGTCACAGGCTGCTCACCGGGGGCTGAGAATAATCATGATGGGGCCATGGATGCTCATGAGCAATTACTGATAAACAAGGACAGCACTGAGGTAAAGCCAAGCAGTCCTGCCTGGTCAGCATTCCCTTTCCTTCCAAAACAGGGAGAAAAACACCCAGTATCAGAAAACTAAAAGACTCTAATCACTGCAATCAGTTACAAACTGGAATAAGATGCTTTACAGAGAGAGAACAGGGAAATGGCAATTTTGAAGGGCTGGGTATCAGTAATGCACTGGCAACTCTCTCCAGCAGCTCTCACAGGGAGATACTCCCTCTTTACACCCAGTTTACTCCTGCTTTTGAGACTGGAGAATAAACAAAGCTCCTCTTCCTCACCCAACCCATCTCCTGCCCAGCTCGTGCAGCAGGCAGTGGGGCAGGGGAGCTCCAGGAAGATGCTCTTGTTTCTAATCCTGTTTGCAGATTTACAAGCTCGTTAATCCCTTCAAATAGATCTCAGCTCAGGCAGGAGCCAGGGCAGGGTGCTTGCTTTGAGTGTAGCATTAATTTAGTGGGGAGCAAGGCGGGGTGCCAAGGCAAACACCTCGTTATGGCGTAATTAAAGACGGTCCCGTTAATGCAGAGTGGGGATAAGGAAATAAAATTCAGGAACCAGAGTCATCCCCAACGACTTTCTGTTAGCTGAAGCCATGTGAATATTTTTAAAAGTGAGATTTTTGTCTTTAAAGAGGACATAAAGAACAAACATGACATTTTTAATCCTTTCCCTGAAGCCAGGAGGTCGTAGAACATCTCAGGGAACAAACTGTAGATGCAAAAGGAATCAAAACTGAGTAAAAATAAAGAAATAACTAACAGTAGCTGTTTGGATAACTCCTATCTGAGGCCAAGCTGACCTCAGCTACTTAATCCTGAAAAGTTGGATGTTCTAATAGAAGTGGAAGCTTAGTTTTGTCCCCAGCAGTGCCACCTTGGGTGACATCTTTTGTGAACCCTCTACCCTGCAGCCACTATCAATGGAAAAAGGATTCTCTGCTTCATTTCACTCCAGAAATAGGGCAAATCCCTGTACATAGCACAAAATTAAAGACCCACAACTTCCCTTATTGACCATGTTGGGTTCACCCCATTCCATGTTCATTCACTCCATACAATATTGCTTTCTGGGGGTTCAACAAGGCCCTGTGTTCCCAGGCTTCCCAGCAAAATCTGGGTGAGGAATGCCCTCCCCAGCACAGCACTAAGAAGTGCTGGCAGGGCAATGCAATTAGCTAAGTGGAAATTTTCAGTTCAATTACTTTAACCCTGAAAAGAACACCAGAAAACTGACATTAAAAAAAAAAAATCAAATGTGGTCAGAGAAAGATAAATTAGATGCAGATTTATGGAGAAAAGAAATAAATAAACAAACGTTTTCTTTTGAAACTTAGAGAGTTAACCACAAAACCATGAAAGTATAAAGAAAAAAGCCCTTTAAAACAAAGCACCCTGTGGTAGGAGTATGTTCACACACACTGGCTTCACATACAGCTGAGGAAAACTCTTCCTCCTCACCAATCTTCCCTTTTCCTTCTGTCTCCACACAGAGCACCCCAGCAGTGCAGGAGGTGCAGCAGCCAGGTGACAGAGCCATGGGCTTCCACTGTGAATATCTGGGATCGTGCTGATCCCAGACAGCAGCCCTTGCACAGCCTGGAGGTTTTTATTTTCACCAAGGACCAACTCAAAGAGCTGGACACGATATTATGACTCAGGTGAGGTGAAAGCTCCCAGGTGAACTCCAGTAAAACCTCACCAGCAAAATGTGATGCTCCACGGGCGCCACAGGGCAGTCAGACAGGGCAAGGTGAAAGCAGAGGTGCCCTGGCAAAAGCAGGGACCAGGGATGAGCCCAGCTGAGCCTCATCTCTCCTCCCTCAGGGAGCTTTGGCTAACTCAGAGCACAACCAGGACCTCCACAGCGCAAGAGCTGCATCCCCAGCAGGCAGCACATCCCGATGAACAGCACATGGCGTCTCGGGAGAAGGACCATTGTGGGTTATTTCTTCCCAAACCCAGAGTGTTTTTAAAGCCCTGCCCCAGGAGAGGGCACCAGACCCCCTCTCTGAGCACCTCCCAGCCCGGGGCTGGGCACACAGCGCGGTGCAGCCGCCAAACCTCAGCCCCTGCCCTGCTGCTGTCCCCAGGGCATCGCTCCCCCATTCTGGATGCTCTGGGGCTGCATTTGAGGATCAATAAACGCTCTGGAATGCAGAATCCCTCCCTCCCTCCCTCCAGGTCTGCCAGCCCCCAGCAGAGATCTCTTCCTTCCAGCCCTCCCCTCTCACCCTCAGCTCTCTCCATCCTTGCTCTCCCTCAATTATTTATAAGCTCTGAATGTGCTTCACTCCATAGAAAGTGTTTAGGGAGAAAGGTTGTATGAAAGAGTCGTTAGGCAAAATAAAGTTATATGGCATTGTAAATAGAGAGGGTGGTGTGGTTTGGTGTTTTGTTTTTGTTTTTTTTTTTTTTTTTTTAAGTCAATCTACTCAGGGAAACAGCATCTTTCCCAGAGCTGCTGAAACACTCAGGGCTAAATCAGATTTAATGAGGAGCAATGGGCAGCAGCTTATGCACACTCAGAGCAGGGAAGGAAAGCAAGGCAAAGTTTATCCCAGATTTGTTTCCCTTGGGCTGAGGATCAGGTTTGGATGGTTTATCCCATCCTTCTGAAGGAGTAGCACTCAGAAACCCTTTCAGGGCCTTTCCATAGAGGAGGAAATCCTTCTGCTGTGTGCAGTTCCTGCAGGGAGAGTGCTCCAGCTGTAGGGCTTTGATGAGGTTAAACATTAATTAAATCAAACCACAAGAAAATAATTACACACATGCATCCATCAGGCTGACTTGTCACTACTCAGAAAGAAAGTTGGATGCAAACTCCATCAGTGGAACTGTCATGAGGCCGTTAGGAGGAAATGAATGGATCCCAAATGGACAATTTCATTTAGGGGGAGGGAAAAACAACTCTCATGGATTGCAATGGATTAATGAGGCAAAGGGTTTATGCTTGCCACTGGATGGGAAATGTAAACATCCCGAGTTGTGGTATCATCCTTTGCCCTGAGGGGCTGTTTGCACTCCAGCCACTTGCCTGCCCCAGGCACAGGAAACCACAGGCTGTAAAAACAAAACTTCCAGTGTGGCAGTGTTCACAGGGGTTCTTGGACTGGGGAAGAGATGAGGATCTGACTCCATGTTTCAGAAGGCTTGATTTATTATTTTATCATATATATTACATTTAAACTATACTAAAAAAAAAAAAATAGAAGAAAGGATTTCATCAGAAGGCTAGCTAAGAATAGAATAGCAAAGAATGATAACAAAGGTTTGTGGCTCAGAGAGAGAGTCCAAGCCAGCTGACTGTGATTGGCCATTAATTACAAACAACCACATGAGACCAATCACAGATGCACCTGTTGCATTCCACAGCAGCAGATAACCATTGTTTACATTTTGTTCCTGAGGCCTCGCAGCTTCTCAGGAGGAGAAATCCTAAGGAAAGGATTTTCTATAAAAGATGTCTATGACACTCCAGCACAGAAGAAGCCAGGGAATGGGCAGGGAATGGCATGGACCAGCTCAGCAACAGCACCCAGCCACGAGCTCTGCAAGCAAAAACATATTTAAATTAAGAGGAAAAAAGGATGGATGGGATGGGGCTGTGCAGAGCGAGATCTCCACTGGAGACAGAGGGACTATCTGGCTTTTTGGGGATTTCTGAGGACTGAGAGCTTAAAATCTCCTTTTTAAGGTGTGCTGGTGAGGGATCCCTGTGGCTGGGGACCCTGGGAACCAAAGTCCTCCTGAAGCCCGTGGGGCACATTCTGCCTCAGGCTCCTCATTCCTCACAGACTCTGGGTACAAAGCAACCTCATTTTCTCATACTGAGGAAACCAGTGGGGAGAGATGGAGAGAGACCAAGGCTGCTCTTGTCCTGCTAATTAATGACTTTCCCGTGGTCACTAATAGGCAGAGGAGCCCTGGGGAGGTGGGAAATGGGGTGGGGGTGTCTCCAGAGGCTGGGGACCAGCCAGGCTGGCTCAGGGCCACACTCTGCTCCCGCTCAGCCAGAGGCTCTGCCTGCAGCTGGGCACTGTGCCTCCTCCTAAACTCAGCTGCAAGGATTAACTGACTTGTTCCATTCGTGACCAAAAAGCCTCATACCTCCAGTTCAAAAATGAAATAAAAACACACACAAAAGAAAAAGAAAAAAACAAAAAAAGAGGCTGGAGCAGGGAATCAGGGAAACTTTCCCTGACAGTCTCCGTGGACCCTAGAGCACCTGCACCCACACTAAAATCCAGAGATGTGTATTTGAATACCTACTAGGAAACAAACCAAATAATTTAAACCAGTTAAAGAGTCAGAACATTTTCTTCACACTAAGTAAATAATTTATGGGCAGAGCTATAATAATAAAAAAAAAAAAGCCCTCTCCAGGCCTGTATCGCAGGAAAACATATCAGGAATAAAAGATCACATTTCAGACTCATAAATAAATGAAAAACAAAGGTTTTTCTTTTTTTTCTTTTTTTTTTTTTTTAGAATAAGAATAAACAGAAAGAAAAGTATTTCCTTCCCAGCTCCCAGAGCTGACACAAAGACCCTCAGTGCACTGGGCAGATCATGGCCAAGGGACCTTCATCTCCATCACCCCTGAAGGGATCTCATATCTCCTTCTCCTCCAGAGATGGAGACATGGATCCAAACTCTTGGCACAGCCTTTTGTGTGGTACAGCCTTTAGACCCATGAATGCTGCACTCCCACTCTCTGTGTAGCTCCTAAAGCCCCCAAGCACTGGGAAAGCAGAAAGAGATTTCCCAATAATGTGAGTGACAGCCAAATTTAGTTTCACCCCTTCGTGAAACTAAAACCTGACAAGAAACTGTTTCATTGTGTTTTAGCTGGGGCAGCTGACAGGGACTCCGAGCTTGCAGCAGGATCCCTTGGAGGGGACGTGATGTGACACAACTCGCAGGCACCTCCACCAGCCCACCCAGAGGATCTGTGTGGGGTTTGTCCCTCTCTCACCCCACCACAGAGGAGCACTCCTCCATCTTTTGCTTTCGTCCATGTAAGACCATGTGGGCTGGGGTCTATCCTAGCCAGAGTGCAACAGCCCACTGAGTCTCCCACAGTGGAGTTCAGAGTTACACACTAACGCAGTACAGGATTTGTAAAACATAAAAGACAAAGTCCCAGGGCGCCATGGCCACGTACCTCGGGGCCGGCTGCGGCGTTTCCGTCTGCCCACGGAGGTGCTGCGCAGCGCGGGCTGCAGCTGCCCGATCTCGATGGGCGTGTTGGTGCGGAAACTCTCCTTGAACTTCTGCATCAGCGACTCCACTGTCTCCTGCGTCACCTCGGGAGCTGCAACACCAGCAAAGGGGCTGTGGTTACGAAACAGCTGCCACACCGTGTCCCCTCTGCCCTTGAAACCTTTCCTTGGGTAAGCTGGAGCTGGGTCCTGTGGGATTTTCGGAGTCCCCCATGGCAGGAAGGAAATGATGAATCTGACTCCATGTTCTTAGAAGGCTAATATATTGTATTATATTATATTATATTATATTATATTATATTATATTATATTATATTATATTATATTATATTATATTATATTATATTATATTATATTATATTATGTCACGTCACCTCACGTATCATATCATGCTATGTTATATTGTATTATGCTATGTTATATTGTATTATATTGTAGTATATTACATTACGCTATTTTATATTATGTTATGCCATATTATAGCATTTGATATTATATTATATATTATGTTATATTTATATTATATTGCTATATCATATTGTATCATATATTATATCATATTATAGTATATTTTATTATACTATATTATACTATATTATGCTATGTTATCTTGTATTATATTATATTGTATTAAATTATATTATGCTATGCTATATTATGCTATATTATGCTATGCTATGTTATGTTATGTTATGTTATGTTATGTTATGTTATGTTATGTTATGTTATGTTACGTTATGTTATATTATGTTATGCTATACTAAACTGTACTAAATAATACAGAAAGGATACACACAGAAGGCTAAAAGGTAATAATGAAAAACTTGTGACTCCTTCCAGAGTCCCGACACAGCTGGACCATTATCAGTCACTAAGTCAAAAAAATTCACATGAAACCAATAAAACAATGCCCTGTTTGTAAACAATGTCCAGTGCTACCCTGCTGGGAGACAGAGGGAGAGCATCCACCCAGCCAAACCAGGCAACAGAGAAACAAGGATCAAACTCCCTGCCTGAGTTGAATGCTAGCAGTGGGAACAATTTCAGGAAAGCTCCAGAAAGAGAGGGAGCTAAGGGACCAGCTGTGTAATGACTTTGAATTTTCCAGTATCAGGCTCCCCCAGGAACCACAGATCAAAGACAGAGCTCCCCAAAGCCCCTGACGTTTACAGCAGGCACAGCTGAATCCTGCAGTGTCAGATGCCCCAGCAGGCAGCATCATATGAGGAAAAAATATATCCAGAGCAGAGAAAGGGTCTCCAAAGACCATTCAGTCCCATCCCCAGAGCACACATCCCCCTGAGGTGCCAGGGAAGGATGCTGGGGCAGCACTGGGGTGGCTCAGCCTCCTGCTACTGTGTTCACAGGGGGAAGCCTGACCCTGCAGCTCCCTTGCCCAGCAGAATGTGTGGCAGGACCTCCCCTGAACAGATGGAGAGTTATCCAGACCTTGGGGCTGTGCGATACAGGACTTGTGGAAGTGGAGCAGGGAGCTCCGGAGTGGCTTGCACAGCTGGGGCTTATTTACCAAAAAGGAGGCCAGGAGGAGGAGGAGGAGGGGATGATGCCTTCAATGAGGTCACAGCAGTCTCATGGCCCCTGATGGGACCGTGGTGACTGTACCCATCTGGCCACCACGCTGGCACAGCCATCCTGGGGCAGCTGCTCCCACACCTGTCAGTGCAGCAAACACCAAGAAAGGCAGAGTGGGGAGGGAGGGGGTGTCCTTCATTTGGGATGATGCTCCAAATACTGCAGGAATTTGGAGAAAAGGGCTGGTGCAGCTCACTGCTCTGCACAGGTGTGCCAGCACATCGTTGGCTTCTCTGTGCCCCTGAGCTCAGGGGTTTGGAGAAAGGAAATGGAAACAGCAGGGAGGAGAGAAAAGTAAAGCAGGAAAAAGAAAGGAGAAAAAAAAAAACAAACAAACAAAGGGAAGGGGAAAGAAAAAAGAAAGGAATGAAAGGAAAATGAGAAATGAGAAAAGACCCTTGTTGACATGATATCAGCATATCAGCAGGAAGAGTTTGGCATGGGTGGGCATAGAAAAAAACCATAGCATAGAAAAAACTCTCAGAGACAAATGAAAGACAGCAGAGCTTCAATTGTGTGAGCATGAGGGGTGAAGGATGAAGGGAGAGCCCTTCATGCACTGCCAGCAGTGGCAAAAGGGAGAGAGAAGAAGAGACCACTGCACCATAATGGAATGAGACAGCACTTGCTGGGGCTGTCCATCACATCCACGAGAGAGACTGCAAACCAAACTGCCCTCTGGGCCTCCCCATGGCAGTCCTTGGAGGTTCCAGCTGGTCAAAAAAGGATGGGAAGAAGCACTACTGTGGGGTAAACAGTGGCTTTAATAATTTGCTTTAATTACAGGCCAGCCCTGAATTGGTCAGGCAGTTGGATTAGCTGATCCTTGCAGATCACTTCCAACTGAACTGCTTTATTCTACACCACCCTGCAAGCCCCCCTGGACTTTCTGTGCCGAACTCAGGCTCAGCCAGCAGCTCCTGGCACCTCCACAGCTCCCACATGCTGCTCCCCAGCACGACACAGCCACGTCAGGCACCAGCTCCTCCCAGCACTGGCCGAACACGACTCATCCCAGAGGAGCCAGGACTGTCCTCCCCTCCAGCACAGCTTGCCAAACGCCTTCTCTCCCCTCCCCAGCTCCCAGGATAAATCTACCCGGGGCTGCTGAGCTCATATCTCCGTCACTGTGCTGAGAGATTCTCCACCCAGCCTGGCAGAGGTGGTGGGATCCACCCCAGGGCTTGGCATGAGGCTGTGATCTCCATGTCCCCACCAGGAGCAGGGGAATCACGAGGCTCTCCAGCCCCCACAAAATCAGCTTTCCTCTCTGGCAGCACTTTAAGGACACAGCTGAAGGTCACCCTACCTTTGCAAAGCACAGCACACATTCCTGATGAACACCTCCCTCCTGTCCACCCCCATATTCTATTTGAAAAGAGATTTGCTCTCCTTATGGCTCCCCTTTTCGTTTGCACGTCTCCCACAAAACAATTCCTACCCAGAGCCATTCTCTCCTCCTTCCTTTCTGCTGGCACAAATTGCAGTGGGAAAATATGTTGTTTGGCTTAAAAATTACAATGACAACAACAACAAAAAAAGTAGTCATCAGCTGAACAATATGAGCAATGTTTGGGTAAAAAATACATTGCAATGGAGATGGGAAGCAGCAGCATTCATTCCAGCTCAGCCAGGAGAGCTGCACCCTCCCAGACACACTGGGTGGGTATGGGGGGTTGTTCTGGGGACATGCCACAAGCAGGATCTCACCATCCCTGGGGGGATTCCACATCTCAGAGTGCCAGGCTTGGATCAGTACAACCACTCACAAACCCTAACTGAGAGATCAACTATTTCTGAGCCCCCACCAGTCACACTTGGGTGTTGTCTCCACTATTCCAAGACATTCTCAAGCACTACAAAACCTCTCTGACTGTAACCTGTTCCCAGCCAGCAAAGCCAGGCAGTGATGGAAATACCCCTTAACTGTCAGAAAAAAGCTCTCAGAATTGCTCAGGTGTTTTAGTCTTCAGATGTGGCCTTGAGGACCCCAGTGGAGCAGCTTCTCCCCAAACCAGGCTCAAACCTCGTGGTGGTTTTGGGTGGTGGAGAGCTGGACAGTCCTACAGCCTGGGTTTTGCATCTTTTTAAAACAGAACAATGAGGGTTATGGTCTGCAAAGGCGCCAGCTTCCCTGAGCCTCAAAGTCTCTGGTGTCTGGCTTAAAGGTTCTTTTCCTGGAGCCACAACCACCCCTGCTCTCCTCACACAACACCTGCATGCCCACAGCAGCTTCTGTCAGAGCTTCCCACACTAGGTATGGGCTAAAACACATTTCTATAAAATACGGGTTTTTAAGCATCTGGTTTTTCCCATTTTTCTCTTTGATTTCTGGCTGTCAGAAGGCAAGTTATCGATCCCTCAATATTAACAGTGGCCACAACACTCCCAGAGTTTCACTGAGAGGAATAACTCCAGAGCATCTCAAAAGCTGCTCGACTGAGCATTTTGTAACAAGACAAACTCAATCAAGGATTAAATGGAAGAAGTTTGGGCACAATTAGAAGCCATGTTCAGTGGGGTTCCTACCTTCTGCCCTGCATGTAATGTGGAGGATGCAGCCCCCTTACTCAGACACTGGTTCTTCTCTCCTGCCCTTTCACTGACCACTTCCAGTATTTATCAAATAATCTGCTTTTTCTAGGCACAGGGCAGGGGACTCTCCTAGGAACCACTGACATGGGCTCTAAAGGTCTAATAAATCACCACGTCCCTAACACACCACGGGAACACCAGGGAAGTGCCAGTTTAATAACGTTATAATTGTTTCCTCCAAATCAACTCCCTGATATTCAGCAAGCTCATTTTGATGTTTCTCGATCAATATTTTCGAAATTTCTGTTCCACAAAGTATTTCAAGAAATTGACTTTCTGATCCTATTTTGGAACAAGCATAAATTTCACAATGCTGGAAGTTTTCCACATGGTGGAAGCCCTGATTTCTCACCAGCTCTAAATAATGGGTGTTTGTTGCTTTCCGAAGCATGAAATAACTAACGGTGTTTGTTCTGAGACTGGGATGTGGACTGATTTTCAAGAGTGCCACCCTGAAGGTACTGAGCTCCACAAAGCACAGAGCTTTAGTAGCATAAAATTAGGTAATTACACTGATGCTGATGTGATGACAGGGGGAGAGATTTGTACAACAGCTTTGCACGTACTCGGAGGAAAACACATCTGGGGAGTCACATCCTGCCACAGAGCATGGGAATAAGGCAAAGGCAGGAGGAACACTGGGAACTTCACCTCTCCATGTGCTTCTCCAGCCACCAAACCTCTCTCAAGCAGGAAAACCTGTCCCCTTTGATCCTCTGATCTCCAGCAATCCATGTCAAGTGCCACATGAAGCCGCTGTGTCCAAGAAACACAGGGAAGCTGCTGGTTGCATTCTGCAGCCAACTCAGGACATATAAATCTGTTTAATTTAAATACATATATATAAATATATCTCCATAAATATACTTTTATTTAAATGTATATCTCTCGATATATATATGGATATATACAAAAAACATCAAAAGCAAGGATGAAGGAGGATCTCCAAATAGATCTTTTATGAAATGGGGCTCTCACACAGCAACAGAGGGAGAGAGGAGCCCAGGAGCATTTTGAAAACAGCCTTGTATTCCAAGACTTTTTCTTTCTTCTCTCTCCTGGCCCTTTTTGTTGAGTTTTAAAATAGAGGCTGTATACATCTTTTTTAGCACAGCTATTAATACATAGCTATTAATACACAGCTATTAATACATTATTAGATTATTATATACATTAATAAATCTGTCGCTATAAAAATAGATCTTTATACGCAAAAGTCTGATTTCAATTGCAAATTGAAGGGGGAGGGAAGCAGAAGTAGAGATAAAGTTTTATTCAAGATGTCTCCTTTGAAGGAAACTGAACAAATGTACTTTCCTCCTTCATATATTCATGAGATGACTGCTTCCCTACCCTGTTCTCCACCACCCTCAGCTCCGGGCTCGGAGCCAGCACAGCCCTTATCTGGTATGAGGCAGGGGAAAAAAAAAAGTCCTGATAGGATCAGAAGTTTTCAGTAGTTTAACAAATCTGGCAAAAAGTCTCCATTGGGTTCTAATAAAGCTTTAGGAGCGTGACAGGAAAGGGGATGCCGGGAAAGGCTGGTGTGCAGTGGGATGGAGAACAGCATCCTGCAGTGGGGACAGGGACCCCAGGGCACCCCAAAACCCTTTGCTTTTCACCTTTACTGCCAAGCTTTGCCATTTCCCCCACCTGCACGGAGCAGGAGAGAACATCTGCAGCTCCCATGCTCTCTGCAGCTGGGTGGGCAGGAGCTGGCAGGACCCCCATCCCACTGGGAAGGGATGGGCAGAGCTGGAGCCCACGGCAGCACCCACACGGCACAGGATGCCCTGACCCTTCCTCATCCTCTCCCCAGTCACGGCGCTCAGTCACTTCCCAGCTAATTGCCTCCACTCATGTGTGCAAACTCGCCGTTTACCGGGAAATGTCACGGAATGTTAATTTCGCTCGGAATGCGCTTCCATGTTTTTATGATGGGAAATGAATAAGCATTGTATTAATAGCATCGTTTCCAGCTCCTACCGCAGCCATGGCCCCGTGGATGGAGGCTGCGAGTTACTCATCACCCTGCACATTCCCTGCCTCTCCAGCTCTCTCCTTTCCCTACCCCCCTCCCGCTCCCTCCACTTCTCCTGTTGGTAATTAAGATAATGCAATGTAATTATAAACATATTAGGAAAGATCAAACGCTGAAGAGCTGCGGTCCAACAGTCCCGCCTGTGCTCACACCTCTGCCTGGAGAGCACCTCCCAAAAACTGATGGGTCCCTGCACTCCTGGGGCTGCTCCAGCTGCTCCTTCCCTGGAGCTGTTTCTGCCCAGCAAACCCTCAGCTCTTCATCAGGGCAAAGACCTTATAGCATACCCCTCCCCTAACATGTACAGGGCATTTATTTCTTTATCCTGTTTGTCCTGCAAGGAAAAACCTTTGGTAGTGGGATGCTGCCCCATCTCCCCCCAGCCCAGCACTGAGGAGGTCCAGTCCAACAGAGACTCCATTTCCCATTTTCTCAGCTCTAATAAAACCCTTAACTTAGGGTGCTTTATGAGACATCATATTTTTTTTTGCTTAGGCAGCCAGCAGAGAGGATGAGGCAAGATGGGCAGACCCTCAGTATCAGCTAATGCTCCTCAAGTTATCAAATAATTGGAAAGTTAAATAAGAACCCTCTGGAGGAAGCTTCCCGATTTGGTGCTAATGGGCACATGGAGCAGTCGGGGCTAATGTTGCATGGAGGAGAGACACTGGCTGGAGAGCAGAGTGCTGACCTCCAGCTCCCTCCCTCCACCACACAGCTCTGCAGCTCTGCAGAGCCAGAGGAGACATTTCCCACAGAGGCAGCTGGGGCAGGGACTCGCTGAGGGCAGGAAAAATCCCATCCCTATCTGTCTGAGGAGCCACTTCTGGGGGACGAACCTGGAGGCAGCAGCACTTTGTCAAGTGAGTGTGAGCAAATGCCAGCACCCCAAAGGATGGACGTGGGCAGGACAGGGCTCCAGGAACAGCCACAGCTGGACAATATGGGTGGGAAACGTGGCACAGTGGCCCCTGGCCAGTCTCCACCACTCCCCAACTCCGTGCTCAGCAGCATGGTGCAGAATTAACTTTTTAGTTAGAAAATACATTTCCTCTGCCCAGCTGACAAGGTGACATTTTTCACAGTACTGACAATGCTGTGCAACATGCCAGGATGAATGAGGGAGAGGTGCCAACACACAGGAGAAGGGCAAACTACCAAAATCTCTCAATGTGGCCGGGAGCTTCTGCTCCAAAAGCAGCACCAAAAGGACCAACGACCTGGGAAGGATGGAGGCAGCGGATAATGAGCTGAGAGCTGATTTGTTGGCTCAGGAGAAGACCTGAGAACACCCAGAAAGCCCAGGATATCAAAACCAAGCCTATTCCAAGCCACACAGGTAAAGAAGTGAGGCTGAGCACTGCTACACTCGCAGGACCCAGTGGGAGAGTCACAGCAAACGCCGTAACTCAGCGGGGATGTCAGAAAGGATTGATTTGAAGCACCTTGTTAATAAGTTTCCTCTCCCACTGGTCCTTCAGGGAGGTCAGTGCCTAATGATAAATGGGGCTGGAAGGTGCCTGCAGACCCAGTATGAGCACAGGTGCCCAGCCTCAATCCATCTTCCTTAGGAGCCAGCTGACAAAACCGTCTCGGTGCCGTGGCCAGGTAAAACACGACCGGTGGGAAGAGGACACGCAAACAGAGGGAAGAGGTGGTGCTGCAGCTGCCCTCCCTGCTCCCTTCCCCATAAAACCCACAAATATGGGATGGAATGATGGGGAAAAATCTCCACATGCCGACTGGTGGAGCCACAATGCCACTAAAAGCCAAGAGAAAAAAGGCTGAGTGCTGTGGTTTAAGACAAACCCATCACTTGCTCAGGTGACAGGGTCCAGAGCAGCCCCAGCTCTGAGCCCCACATCCTAACCAGCGTTTATGTACTTCCAGTAGAAATGGGGAACACTGTGGGGTTGTTCTCCTTCATCCCACATCCTCTTCTGATCAGTCTGACTTCAGAAGCCAGCGGCAAGTTTTCACTCCATGCTGAGCCCCTGGAAGTGTCCAAGGCCAGGTTGGATGGAGCTTGGAGCAGCTTGGTCTAGTGGAAGATGTCCCTGCCATGTCCCTGGACATGGTTGGAACCAGATGGTCTTTTAGGTTCCTTTCAACCCAAACCCTTCCAGGATTCTGTGACAGCCCCGGTGAGAGCTGAGGCTCTCCCAGGTCCTCTGCATTGCACACAAGATGCAACCCAGCTGAGAAACTCAGGAGAGGCAAGGACACCTGAGATCCTCCAAAGCAAGTAAACAACCATCATATTATTTTTTTAGATTTTCCATCAGGGAAAAAAATAAAAGAGAGGAAAAAAAAAAAAAAAGAGTCATCTTGAAGCTAATCTTGGTCAACAACTGTCCCACAGCCCAGCTACAGTTTTAAATAATGTAGTGCTTTATCAAACATTCATAGTGATGCACAAAGTGATGAACAATGTGTGCCTGGCATTTATATAAATATAGCTCCTGATGGCTTATTTTCCTTGGACAGCCAACACTTCACAGCTTATCTTCTCTGAGCTTGTGATTTTGTCTGGATGGAAAACACTTTGGACACCTGGGGAATCAGGGCTACTGCACATGAAACTGCCATGACATCCCCTCTGGGCATCAGCAGCCCCACAAAACTCCACAAAATTCCTCATTCAAAAGATGATGCTGACTTGAGGAGCCAGAAGTCACCCAGCTGTGGCTGGAAGAGGGGGCAACCAAGGGTATTTCTTCAACTTGGGAGGTTGTGGAGTATCAGGGCGAGACCAGTCCAAGCCTTGCAAAGCAGCAGGACTTCACAAATCCAGCATCTCTTCAGATGCTCAGCAAAATGCTGGCATAATAAACCACCCTGCTTCTGTTCCAGTCCCAATGGCACCATTCAAAGCCACTTTTCCAGCTGCTTCTTCCCTCCTCTGTCTCATCAAATTAATGAGCAGGCTGTAGCAAAGGGAGGGGAGGAAAACATTAAAACTTATCAGGAGCCCACCCCAGCAGCCTCTTCTCCACAGCAACAGTTGCCATGAGCCAGGAAGAGCCCTGGCTGACCCTAGGTGTTTAAACCTTAATTAGTCATTAAGCATGGGCCACAAAACCATGAGCCAGAGGCTGCAGGGCCAGAGGAAAGCCCCAAACCCCAGGAGGATCCCTGTCCCTTCTGAGCCATTCTTAGAGGCAGGAGTATGTTGGATATGGCTCTTGTGGGAGAGATGTCCTGAGTGTGTTCCCACACATCTGTGATGCTGCTTTGATCCATTTCCTTGAGGGTCTAAGCGGAGGAGATCGTGTCCCACAGCCCCACCATTCCTCCTCCCACAGTGGGGAGGACAACCCAGATTTGGGGTGGAGGCAACCATTGCAATGGGATGAACAAAACAAACCTAAAACTCCAGCCTGGCACCTCTCCATCGAGATCTCCAAAGACAGTTAATACATTAATATATTAATTATGGCTGTGTTTATCTCTGCAAAGCACAGCTTTTCCCTGGCAGGTCAGGACATTTGCAAATCCACACTGAAGCCTGAGCTGGCATCATCACAGAACCAGAAACCCAGTGGCATGGCTGGTGTAACCTCTCTAACTGGAGCCCTCATTCCTTTCATTAATGCATTCAATTCAGTCACAGCTGAACATGCTGGGCTTGAAAACAGCTTAAACATCTTTATTAACTAGAGACACTACCTAAGCATGTCTGGAAGTGCCTCCTTGAATTAGGAGCCAATTTCTGCCCTGTAGAGCCCCCACCTTTTTTTTCTTTTTTTCTTTTTTTCATTTCTTTAAAGCTGAAAGTTGCAGCTGTTTTTTATAAGAGTACTGCGAAAAACCACTTTTCACTGGCAAGCTATGAGAATATACATTTTCAAAGGTCCCTATAAATTACAGGAGGAGCTGGCTGGGATTAGAGCTGGGAAAAGCTGATCACGTACAAAGAGGGTCACGATCCCATCAGGTCACTGGAGAGAAGAGCCCCAAGACACATCAGATGCTGGCCTGACGCAGTGTCCCATTTTAGCCTCCGGCCCCAGCAAACGTTAAAGCCATCACTTTATTTATTAAAGGCTCAGAAAGCCTCTGGGTAATGCTGGGAATCGGGGTGGAACTGCAGCTGACTCCTCGAGCCAACAGCAGCAGCAGATGGGGGCTCCCAGCCCCAGTGTAGGCACCAGGGATGGCACACCTTGGCACAGCCATGGGCACACCTTGGCACAGCCATGAGCCCAGCCTGGCACCAGTGTGCCCTCAGGGACACAGGCTGTCACCTCAAGGACATCATTATCAGCCCAGACACCCAGTTCTTGTTTCCTGAATGCTCTCCCTTCTCCAGCATGGAGAGCAGCACCATCACCTGTCCATTGTGAGGGCATCACCCCCAACTCACACCCATTTCTGAATCTCATCTCCAAGACAATTATCAATGAATGGTACTCTAGGGGAGAGCTTGACTACCTGCCCTCCTCTTGCACAGCTCACCCCCCAAAATGCCCCTTTCCACAGCCCCAGCATCCTGCCCTCCAGCCACAGCACTGCCTTACTTCTCCCCAGAGGAGTCTCCACTGGATGGGAAAACAATTCTGAGATGCAGCCACCAGAACAGCTCCTCCAGTGCTGGTGGGGGCATAGGAAGTTCTCTCTTGACCTCATCAGGATCCTTCCCTTGCTTTCTGCTGTTACCTCAAAGCCATTTGTCTTCCCTGCCTAAATCCCTTCTCCCACAGTTCTCCTGGGCTGCACCACCCAGAGCAGCTCGGCTGGGAGGCTGGGGTGACCACAAGCCCTGATATCAGCAGTTCCAGTATTTCCAGCAGTTCCATTATTTTATATAAATCCAGTATTTCCTTATGCTGCTCTGTCTGCTCTCTGCCTTGGCTCCCTCTCCAAGCCCTGGACCATTAAATGACATGGCCAGGGCTATCAGAGCAGCCAGTGGCAGAGTGGAGCTGGATCCACATCTCCAGGTGCACTCTAGGAGCCAGACCATCTTTCAGGAATGCTCAAAAAGCATCTCACTACCACTGCTGAGAAAAGCATCCATGGATTAAGAGAAACTTCAGAGGTTTACCTGAGCCAACCCAGCAGGGGAGAAGTAAGTCCAGGAGAGGAATTCAAGATGAGTGCCCAACCACACCTTTGATATGCCCATGGTATTAATCATTGGAACCATCAGTAATAAGTCCTCTCTCCTGTCTAGACTTGGAGGCCATACCCAGACTGCAGAGCCTGTGAAGCCAGCACAAAGGCCTGCTTGAAATGTTCTTTTTTCAAACATGAAAGAAACTGAGAAATAAAGATGGGTCCTTTGTTGCAGGAGAGGAATTGCAGACAGTCGATTTTCAAGTCTGGTTTCTCCCCAGTTTTCACCAGGCAGAAGTTCTGTTCCTTGCTGATCCTTAGGAGATTTGGTTTGGCAAAATCTTCTCTGAGGAACTTGTGGGTAATCCCATAGTGAGGTGGGGATGCCAACTCCATCACTGTGCATGCAGGGCATCCCAGACAGGGATGGAGCAGTGCCACCTGCAATGGATGGGGCCCAAAGTCCCTCCAAAAGGACTTGATGGGCAAAAGAAAAGGGCTCCTGCTGCTGTAGGATGAAGCTGTGTCTGTGAGGATGACAGCTGTGTATATTGAAAGAGAAAAGCACGAGAGGAGTTCCCAGAGGGATGGAGCTTGAGGCCATCTGCTCGGGAAGAGCAGGACCGCAGAACTCACGAGGAGCAGGGAGTGGAAATTCCACAGGGAAGTGAGGACAGAGGCGGTGAGGAGGTGACAACACCTGCACAAATCTACCCAAATTCCTGAATTCCATAATCACTGAACCCCACATACATACTGGGGTGAGTTCAGAGAGGGAGGGTCTCCCCATCAAAGACCAAGAAACTGCACCCCACACCACAGACCCCACCTGCACCATGCACACCCACTGAGCACAAAACCCCAGAGACCTTTGAATTGCCAGAGAGAACCCAAACCCACAAAAAGACAGAGTAGTCCCTATTCCATCCCAGCTCAGGGGATCCCTCTGGATAATTAGGACAGCCTGGCTATTGCTTCCTGCCTCGCTCCATTTCATTTTATTATTAATAAAAAAAAAAAAAGAACTACTTTTCTACTTTTCTTCCTAAGCTGCCTTGGATTTTTCTTCTGTCTAAATTCATCTGGGCTCTGTACAATGTCACCAGGTCAGCTTGTGCTCCTGCTGCAATTCTAATTTTGTCAGCTTTACATTTTCTAGGCAGTTGGGAGATTTTTCTTTCTTTGCTCTCTTTTTTTTTTTTTCTTCCCCCCAAGTCAAAAATGATTTTGCATAACAGTAATAACATTAATGGCCCTGCACAGTGCATCCGGATTACAACTGCAGCTAGGGAGAAATAAACATCTCATCTTTGCCCTGCTGTTTATCTCCCCACAGCAGAGCCTGGTATCAGGTCAGAACCTGTAATTTCATTAACTTTATCACTCAGACACGCTTGTTGCTAGATGTCATTATTCAGCACATCACTCCTGTGTTTTGTTTGTGCTGGGATTCACTTCAGATGCTCTGCCACCACATGGGAGCATCCCTCCCATCCACATCACTGCCTGAGCTGGGGAGGAAAGTTTGGCTTGCTGAGCTGTGATCTGCAAAACATTTGTGCTGCTCAGGCCTCCTGGGCAGGGACTGCACAGAGCAGAGACATCCAGAGCAATTCCCTGCCTCATTCCCTGACTGGATACATCCAGAAGTGGTGAATAAAAATTAAAAAAAAATATATCATAAAAAAAGAACACAGAAAGGAAAATTGACCCAACAGACACCAAGAATGGGGTGTGCAAATAATCCCCAGTGCTGGGAAGAGCACCTGCAGTCAGTCAGTGCCCAGCACAGGGGGAAGCTGCAGCACAGGCAGCTGCAGGGTGAGCAGAACTGCTCCATCTCCATTGGATTTGCCATCCCTGGTAATTAATGCTGGGAAGTGACACTTGAAAGAGGCTCTGCTGACAGCTCCTGTGACGAGAGCGTTTGGAGCCCGCTGACAAGTCCCAGCTGATGCCTTATCACAAGGCAGCTCAGCAAGGAGAGCTTTTCCCACAGGAGCTGGTTGGTGGATTCCCTGGGATGCAGGCACAGCTCCCCAGCCATCCCCAGTGGGCACAGTGAAGCCTGGCAGTGCCAGCTGGGCACCAGGGAAAGGCTGATCTCACTGTGCCTCTACAGCCACGCTCCAGCTGCGTGTCCCTTAATGCCTCCACCTTCAATGCAGCTGCAAAGCCAAGCCCAAGCTGAACTGGCTTCCAGCCCCTGGGCATCTCCAGGTACCTCACCAGCTGCAGCCTCTCCACCCCACATGCCCCATCCCCACAGGAACCCAGCTGTGGCCGCTGCTCGTGTGCAGGGAGCAGCATGTCTGAGCCACCACGTTTCCCCCGACTGTGCCACCAGGCCAGAGTGGAAAGCTCACACCACATTTATTTATACTTGCAGTCTAGAAACCTCAGATCTGAACCACAGCCACCTCATCCTGGGCAATCCAGGCTCTCAGCAGCTTCAGCAGGGAGGAGTGAGCAGCACAAACCATGGCTTGGCTCCTTGAGCAGAGCCTCATCCAAGAGGGAGAAGTGCCCATCTGGGAGGAAGCATATGCTGAACTGGCACAGTCTGGAAGGATCAGACTAGGCAAGGCACAAACCTGCCTCGATCCGAGGCACAAAGCCTGACAGCATCACAAGCAGAGCTGGTGGGAGCATTTGGGAACATCTCTCCCAGCTCAGGTATCCCACAGGCAACTTCCAGCTTGGGGCAGGGGGTTCAGTCTGTGTAAATTCATTATTGCCAGTTCCTGAAGCCCTTGGATAGTTTAATATTCTGCTCTAGATCTTGTTTGCTGTTTTGTTTTGAAGAGCACTGAAATGCAGTTACTGCTGTCTTTCCCACTCACACAACTCTAAATAATTTATAGAAAAGCAAAACAAAGAAGAGAATATGAAAGAAGAAAGAAGGTAGCTGGGTTATGAGATATGAAGGCTTTCATTTTTTCATTCTCACTGAGCAGAGGGTTGAGGAAACGTCTTTTAACCCCATGGGCTGGTAACAGCAAGACACACACCAAGAGCTGCCAACAGGGATGCTCAGAGCAGCACTCGAGGATGGCAGATTGATCCCTGGGCACTTCCAAATCTGTTTGAGCAGCAATACCCATCACAATCAGCACAGCCATGTTTAAAAGGGGAAAGAGTAAAGAGCATTTTAAGGGTGGAAGATTATCAACCTCAGCTACCACTTATGACCATCACAAGGGAAGGAGCTGCTTTCCAGACACACTGCAACACCTCCTGGTTCCTCCATGGAGCCAAAAAGAGTCTCTGTCTCCATCCCTGCCACTGTGGCTGCTAGGTCTGACTGCAAAGCCCACACAAGAAAGGAAGGATGGTTCAGCACCAACCCAAGATTCCTTCCCTGAACAGAACAAGCCAGCACATCCCTTCCTCGCTCCTGCTGGAGTCACTCACAGCACTAATATGCTTTGCTTTTGTTTATTCAAATGCATTTTTACTGTTCATTGCAGGTGAACAATATTAAATGGCTCATAATAACATTTCAATAAGCAGAGGTGGGTGTAGAAGCTTCTGACAGACAGATTTTCCAAATGCAAGCAATCAAGCAATCAAGCCTCAGCCAAAATCCCCTGGGGAACACACCACTCCCTGTCAGAACTCAGTGCATCCCTCTGGGTACCCAGAACTGCTGAGGACCCCACTGGGGGGCTCAGAGACCCTGGCACACAGCCCAGAGCACCTGGGGATTTGATTGTGACCCCTGGAGCAAGTTGCCAGCTTTGTATGAGGACCTGAAAGTCACACAGGTTTGAATGGTGTAATAACAAAATGATCACAGGGTGAAAATGTAGATTTTAGGATTTTTGGCATGGGGGTTATGGGGACAAGATGGAGGAACTTGGGCGTGTCCAGCCTTTCTTCTTCTTGTTCTCCATTTTCTGCAGTGATGTTGGCACTTTGGGATTGGTTTAGAGTAGAAGTGCACTGTCTGACACAGGTGATAGGAATTGGGAATTAAGTGTAAATATGTTATAGGTAGTTTGTAGTATAAAAGGACAACACCACCTCGGGGGTGGTCAGAGTGCCTGTGGCTGCCCTGCTGAGCAGATCTCGGCTGGGCAGAAAGAAAATTTCACAGATAAGAATTAATAAACAACTTCAAGACTGTAAACTGAAGAGCTCTGATTCGTTCTTCAGATGCATGGGCCAAAACAGAGACATCCTGCACATCTCAGGGCAGCAATTAACAACCAAAAACCCAAGAGCTGCCCAGCAGAGCAGAGAAAAACCACAAACCTTTCTTCTCGTAGTCAGGCTTCTCCTCCCCTGCCCTGCCCAGGCTCTCCAGCGTCCTTGTCACCTGGCTGCCAAACTCATCCTCCCTGGCGCTGGGCTCTGCCCGCCGCGGCGTCTCCTCCTCCTCCTCATCCTCGTAGTCGTCCAGGATGGGCGTCTCGCGGATGGGCACGCCGATGACGGAGTTGTGGGCCTGCAGGCGCGAGTTGCGGAAGCTCTCGCGGGCCTGGGGTCCCAGCAGCACCGAGGGGATGTAGTGGATCTCGTGGGTGGCCTCGGTGCTGGCGCTCTTCTGCGGGATGCGGCGGCGCTTGTGCCAGCGGCGCTGGGCGTACAGGGCCACCATGAACACCAGCAGCAGCAGCAGCAGCGCAATCAGCCCGCCCTGCGGAGAGAGCACAGCGCACTGTCAGGGGGGCACAGGGGGCTGAGGGGGTGCTGCAGGGTCCACAGAATCACAGAATGATGGGTGGATGAGATCCTAAAGCCCATCATTCCACCCCCCTGCCATGGGCACAGACACAGAATTCACAGAATTCACAGAATACCAAGTTGGAAGAGACCTTCAAGATCATCGAGTCCAACCCAGTCCCATCACCTCAACTCAACCCTGGCACCCAGTGCCACATCCAGGCTTTGTTAAACACGCCCAGGGATGGTGACTCCACCACCTGGAGTACTGCACAACATATTCCAGACCCAGACCTTTTCTACAAAGCTCTTGTCTTTCTTCTCCTCCAAATTTTATTCAATACAGCTCTCAACAAAGTTAACATTAAAAATAAAAATCTTTAACAAAATAAAAAAATTATAAAAAAAAAAAAACACTTCCAAATATCTGTATGCACATGGAAATAGCGCATCCTCTCAAGGGAGCCTGGCTAGGGAGTACCACAGGGAGCCAGCTCTGCCACTGGCTGCCCTGGAAGTTAAATTCACCCCCCCACACACACACAAGAGCTGTGCCTGTGCCAGCTCCCAGCCTCTTAATCTCTGCAGCATCAGAGCAATTTTATCCCGTGGCAGACGAGCAAGGCAGGGCATGTAAATCAGGAGCAGCACGAGCGACCAGGGCTTTGCAGCATGACAGGAGCAGCCAGGGCAGGGCAGGCGTTCCTTGGGCACCTGGGATGCCACAGCCCAGAGCTGCACCGAGCTCTACAGCAGAGCAGAGGTGTGGAAATTCCCTCTGCATTCCATACACAGCACCTGGAGCACGGCTCTGACTCCTAAACAGCAGCAGCTGTAAGGAGGTGAGTTGCTCTAGGACACTAAATAAAACTATCCAGACATTGGAAACTCCAAGGTAAAAAGAGAGAAGTTTAATTTCTGACTCCAACATTTATAGATTTCCAAAAGTGACAGTGGATTGGAGGATGGCAGTGCCACCTCTCCAATGACACTGGACAAACCAACAGTCCATCAAATTTCTCCTCCACCATAAAAGAATGTTAATCAATCAGTATCTACAGAAAAGCGCGTGAGAAAGTTTGTTACAATAATGTAAACATCAGAAGGCTTAGAAAATCTTAAAAAAACAGGGTGACAGAGGTGGCAGTGGAAAGTGCAGATCACAGAATGAGCTGCCTCAGGAGACATTTCCCTTCACCACAACCTGCCACAGGTGAGGCCCAGCCCAGTACACCCCACATCAGGATCTCCTCCTCTCCTGAAAATTTTCCTAACAGATGCAGGAGTCGGGGGTTCAGGACGGTGCTCAGCTTGAGTTCCCCAATTTGCACAACGTGCACCATCAGGAAAGGTGTTTTGCTGTCCAGGAGATGCTCAGGGGTCCCTGCATGGCAGAGGGACAGGGCTTGGTGAGCTGCCCAGGTTTGTGCCCTGCAGTACCAAGGCACTTCAAGGACCAGAGGGACGGAGATCTATTGCAAATCAACAGTGACTCCGACGTTGGTGAGGGAGAGAGAATGACTCCATGGATATCAGAAGGCTAATTAATTATTTTATTGTACTATATTATTCTATACATCTTAAACTGAACCTGCCAAGCACTCAACCCTGCACACACTGCCCAGAATATCATGGCTGTCACCCAACAGTCCCCACACATACATATACACTCTTGGCCCTGATAGGCCAAGAAAACAAAGCACCATCACTTTGGATAAACAATCTCCATATTGCATTCTACTTTTGCACAAACACAGGCACAGCAAACGATAAGAATTGTGTTTTCTTTCTCTGAGGTTCAGAGAATGTGAATCCCAGAAATATTCTTGGGAAGATGTACCTTGCTTTCCTCTGTGAAGAGAAATGTGGGTCTACAAAGACCCATCATGGCCTTCCATGCCCAGAAACAAGAACCAGCAAGGACACCTCACTCAGCCTGGGAGAGCAGACATGAGTTTCCTTGGATTTGCACAGTTCCTGATGCATGCAGATCATCACAGGAGCTCCCTGGCCTGAGCCACCCACACCCCCTGGCATCTCCTCAGAAATCCAGTTTGCAGGAGATAAGCCATGGCATACCAGAAGGGAGGCCAGGCCAGGTGACAAGGACACAGCAGGGCCACAACCTTCAACACAACAAACCCCACTGCAAAACCAGGTCTGGCTCATGTGCCAGCATCTTTACAGCAAAGAGAGGGTTCTCAGAAAGGCTTCAGAACAACACTCCTGGATGTGATAGCTGGGAAAAATCTTCTCCAAGGCCTTCACCACCAAACCCCTGAGCTGCTCTGCTGGGTATCACTCACTCTGTGCACTCTGCCACTGGAAAGGGCTTCAGGGCAGAGCACTCTGCACCCATGGGCACACAAGCACTCACCCTCCATGGAAAAACAAAACCAGAGACATCCCAGATGCTCAGAAAAGGTCAGAGAGACAGAAAAAGCCTTGCAGGAGGAGCAGCTGTGCCAGCTGGAGCCAAGGAAGGGGTTCAGCACCCATGGCAGGCCTGGGGCTGTGGATCTTCCTGGCTGGGCTCAGCTTGTATCTGCCTCTGGGAAATGTCCTGGAGACAATAAACCTGTTGGCAGGTTTATTGTGAAAAATAGATTTTTGGGGTTTTAGAAAGTGGGCTCAGGGTCCCAAGATGGAGGAATTTGGACATGCCCTGTCCTTCTTCTTTCTTCTTCCCAGCTCCCATCTTCTGGGTGATGCTGGCACTTTTGGATTGGTTTAGAGTAGAAGCTCACTGTCTAACATAGGTGATAGGTATTGGGAAGTTATGGTAAATAATGTACATGTAGTTTTTAGTATAAAAGATAACATTGCCTCTGTAGTGGTCAGAGTGCCTCTGTCTGACCTGCTGAACAGACCTCAGCAGGCCAGAGAAAGAATTTTATCGATAAGAAACAATAAACAACCTTGAGAATGAGAACCGAAGAGTTCTGACTCCTTCTTTGACTGCTGGGCTGGGAAAAGAGACTTCCTAACCTATCTTGGGGTCACTCTGAGCAGCAGAAATTCTGAGAGGCTGGGAATCTTTATTTAAAGATCTCTCTGCTTGGAAAGGCCTACAAGAAGACATAAAGACAGAAGAAGCTACAAGAAAACATAAAGACAGAAGAAGGTACAAGAAGACATAAAGAGGTTCCTGGTGTGCCATTCCCCCTCTGACTCAAGAATGACAGGGCTGGCTCGAGGAAGCCAAGGGCTCCCAGCCCAGCCACAGCTCCCACATCCTCTGGGGATGAGCCAGAGATCTCTGCTCTGCCAATGTCCCCTGGGAAGGGCTGGGGGTGCCTGTGCCAGCCCCATGGGTGAGCAATAGGGGCTCATGACAGGCAGCTCAATTCCAACATGCTCCTTTAGTCCCTGATCCCTTCCTGGCAGCTGCTTGTTTAACAACACCATACAAGCCTGGAGAGCTTCCTGGGAAAAAGGGGGGAAATAAAAAAAAAAAAAAAGTCAAACTTAGGAGGCGTTCAAGCCAGCCTCATTTTAATCTATTTTTCGTGTTAAATTATCCAACTGAGGGAGCGGGAGAGAGAAAGGGGAAAGAAGGGATAATATGAGAAATGTTTTATTTGACAACGTGTCATTGGGAAACTGATTATTTCTGTCTCTGAGCTTTTTAATATTCCCAAACAATGGCCGAGCTGCGTGGGGATTTGGTATTCTAAGGCTGGATTTATAATACTCTGTTCTGCAGTGATAAGAACACGGGGCCTTTAATCCTCTGAGCTGTGAACATGCATATTCTCCCACGTAATGTCCTTCCTGCCACGCTCCTGCTGCCCTGGGCCGGCCAAGCAGGCGCCACCAGCACCAGAGCATTGCCAAAACCCACAGGAGAGGAGAAGGAATGGGAGAAGGAAGATGGGGCAGAAGAGGGATGGTGGGAAGAGCCCATGTGTGGAAAGAGCTGCAGGGCTTATGGTGCCACAGCAAAGCTCAGCTGAAGCTGAAGAGCAGCAAGGCTGGTGTTGGAACCCAGGAAATTCCTCTGGCTGTCCTGGAAGACTTGAGACCCTATCAAGGGGCTCAGAGACCTTGGCACAGAGCCCAAGACCCCTGTGCCTTTGATTTAGCCCTTGGAAAAAAACAATTAACAACCTTTATATGAAGAATTGCAAGTCAAGAGAGTCTAAGTAGAGTAATAGTTGGTTTGTCATGGGGTGACAAAATAGATTTTTGGGGTTTTAGAATGGGGGGTCAGGAGGCAAGATGGAGGGATCTGGGCACGTCCAGCCTTTCTCCTTCTTCTTCCTAGCCTCCATCTTCTGCTGTGATGTTGGCACTTTTAAATTGGTTTAGATTAGAAGCTCACTGTCTAACATAGGTGATAGGTATTGGAAAGTTATTTTAAATAATGTACACATAGTTTTTAGTTTAAAAAGATAAGCCTGCCCTGAGGGCAGGCAGAGTGGCTGGAACTGTCCTGCTGAACAGACCTCAGCAGGCCAGAGAAAGAATTTTATAGATAAGAAACAATAAACAACCTTGAGACCAAGAAATGAAGAGCTCTGACTCCTTCTTTGACTGCCAGGCTGGGGAAAGAGACTTTCTAACACATCTTAAGATCACCCTGACCAGCAGAGATTCTGAGAAGCTGGGAATTATTTGAAGCCCAGAAGGAAAATCAATGGGAGAGGCCACCCTGAAGCCCAAGATATTGAACCCTCACATCAATTATGAAGGCTGCCAAGCTGTTGGATTGGAAGGCCATCACTCTGTAGCAGTCTCTGAGATGCTGAACAATTTCTAGGCAGGAAGAGGACACATTGCTGCTTTGAACACAGCCCCCAGCCTGCCCTACCAAGCCAGGGAAAGGCAAGGGAGTCCCACTGATGCTCTGGAGTCCAGAAAAAACTTCCTTGCAGCAGCCTCTGTCCTTTCCAGCTCTGCTCCCCACAGTGGTGGGATGTGCTGTGATCCCTTGCAGGAATCCTCCATCCCTGCAGTCACCCAGTGACAGCCCAGCTGTTCAGAAATCAAGCCCTGACAGTCTTGCAGCTGCCACACCAAAAGGGCTGAAGCCACAGAAGAAAATCCCCGGCTGGAGGGGATAGTTTGGGCAGAGCAGACCTCTTATACCACAGCATGCCTTGTGTAGGTCAAAGCAAACCCAGTGCTAAACAGCACAGCACTCAAGTCTGTGCTGACCTGGGCTCCTTCCTCCCAACACCAACACAAATTTTTGTCCTCAGACAAGAATGTCCCTCTTTATTTCCTAACTTGAAGCCATTTATTGTCCAACACTGTGCTGGCAACCAGCCCCATGGCTACTGAGGTGCTGCTGGATGAAGCAGGGCTCCCACAGCCCTGGACATAGCTCCAAGGACAGTCCCCAGGCTGCCCAAGGATGTCCCAAGGGCTGAACAAGCCCCACACCAGAAATGGGCTCCCACAGCCCCAGATATGGCTCCAAGGACAGTCCCCAGGGCTGCCCAAGGATGCCCCATGGGCTGAATGAGCCCCCAGTGCTGGAGTATCTCATCCCCTGCATCATCCCAGCAGCTGAATTAGGGTGAGCAATCATGTCCAGCAATAACCGCACAACACTCGGGGCTCTTCACACTGTGTACTTTTCCTTTCTTTTCTTTGTGGCTGTAAAGGTAATTAAACACTAGCACAATTTACCAAGGGGTGTAGTGGATTATCCATCACTGTCAATTTTAATTTTTTTTTTTTTTTTAAATCAAGCCTGGATGCTTTTTGAAAAGTCATACTTTATTTCAAATGAGAAATAGAGGCTTCAGGGCATTCTTGCACCCTGTGCAGTTCTGAGGCAACAGCAGATGGTCTCATGGTCCTTTCTTGAATTCTCCTCACCCCAATTTTGTCTTTCCCACAGTTCAGCTCCACAGCATCTTATCTCTCATCTGGGGCACTTCATCCCCTCCCAGGCAAGCAGACACACACAGCACCACCAGACCCTGGATGCAAAGAGAGTCAGGCAGAGCTCACCCCCACCCACAAATCACAGCCAGCCCCTCCAGCCCAAACCCCCACTGCTGCAGTGATGAGTGAGCACCAGGCAGGGAAACTGAGGCACAGCATGGGGGTGGGACCAAGGACAGACATCAAGCCAGCATGAAGGCTAGAGAGGAAAAACAAACACCAGGGTTAAAATATATACATATATGTACTCCAAAGAGATCTGGATCCAGTCCTGACTCCAGATCACTCAACCCCACCTCTGTCTCTAAGAGACAATGATGATACACAGGGCAAATCTCCTAAAATCCAATCTTTTCTCCCTGTACATTTCAAATCCCCACTGAAGCACAGCTTCACCAAGGTGCCTAACCACACACTCAACGTTAAAAATGTGTTTAATTCCCATTACAGCCCATGAGCCTACAGCACACGCCTCAGCGCTTTGCTGAGCAGGGACAGCTCCTTGAATTACATCTCTTTTTTCCCTTCTTCCCACAGCTCACCACCTCACTGAGCTACAGGTATGACTGGGGCATTGCCTTCTGGGGGTGTTGTTATCACACCTGTGTCACCTGAGGTGACAGCACCCCCGAACCACCCTCTCTGAATGGCTGCAAGGAGCTCAGGATGTGGCCATGGGGTTTGAGAGGAAGGTTCCCACAGGATGGCTCCATCCAGACCCTGCAGATCCTCCTACCATGCTGTACATCCACACACAGGGCATAAATTTCATAGTATATACAGTCCTGTAAAGTACAGCACACACACAGACAATGAGAGTTACAGTTGCTGTGGGAACCATAACTTTAAAATCTCTGACTCTTCCACGATAAAAAAAAAAAAAAAAAAAAAAAAAAAAAAAAAAAAAAACCAAAAAAAAAAAACAAGTCAGACAAGTCACATTTTCATACTTTTTTTTTTAAGCCACGCTCAGTTTTGTTTTGCTGTTTCATCCAAGAAGGGAAACAAAAGAAGGAGTGAACCTGCCAATCAGGCTTTCTGTGCTGCTCAGACATGCAATGTGATGTTCCAGTAAATGTTTATTTGAAAGGTCTCCCAGGCACTGGCTGTGTGCAAGCACCAAAACACACAACCCTCAATCACAGCCAACGTGCCTGCGTGTCCCGAACCGCACATCTCGCTAGGATAACAATTCAAAATGACTCCTAATCCATTTTTATTATGTAAAAAAAAGGCATTTATTTGCAGCGAGCTGAAAGAGGAGGGCTGGAGGTGATTTTATTAAGTACCTGATTGCTGGCTCTTTTTAAAGCCGGGGCTCAGATTGCATAAATTGTGATTTTAATGCGCGCTAAACGGTTCACCGGAATGGGCTGACCTGCTAACCCAGAGCCTGCCCTCAGAGAGGGGAGATTTTAAAATTCATAAGTTCTCCTGCGCTTGCTCTCATGTTTTCCTAATGTGAGCAGCACAAAGCTGAGACAAAAACAAAAGATTTTCCTTTCCCCCAAGGAGTTTGAGTTACAGAGCCCTAATCCTGCTCCACACTGAGCCAACAGGAGACCCTTGCACGTGTTCATCCCACTCAGCTCATTTATACCCCACCCTCAGCTGTGTGTCATCCCTGTTCCAAAGAGGTGGGGAAATTAATTTGATTTAAGGAAAAATGTTATTTTTTTATAAATATTATATATATATATATATATATAATTTATATATATATATATAATTTATATATATATATATATATATATATATATATATATATATATATATATATATATATTATATATATTATAATACTCTGTCCTGCAGTGATAAGAACACGGGTCTTTAATCCTCTGAGCTGTGAACATGCATATTCTCCCAGGTAATGTCCTTCCTGCCACACTCCTGCTGCCCTGGGATGGCTGAGCAGGGGCCACCAGCACCAGAGCATATATATACATATATTTTTTACATATATATATGGTTTTTTAATATAAATTTTATAAATAAAAAGACCTGGATTTTCAATAAAAGAGGCCACCTCATCCACAGTAAGTGTCTCCCAGTGCAGGTGAGGTTTTGCCAACCAGGACAACATGCTGCAGGCTAAGTGCCCAAGGTTGTGGCAACACAAAAAGCACCTCCCAGTGAAACACAGAGCTAAAGGAAAGTCCTTCAGAGCCACCCCAGACACAGTGTCCCTCCCTGCACCATCCTCAGCAAACCCTGATTGTCCCCAGGAGCCCAGCTCAGGTGAGGAGCATCCCCATGCCACAGCCACAGCCCAGCAAAGGCAGCTCCTGCCAGGGAAAGGGCGAGAGGGAACCCACCCAAACTGACTGTGTGTGGCCCTAATACCTCCCCAGGTGAGAGGGAAAAGCAGTGAAACCCTCCAAGGTTCAGTTTAAGCCTGGTTTCACTGAATCCACCAGTAACACCTCCAGGGATGGAAGGCACTTGCCATGGGACCTCCCAAAGTCACAGCCACTGCAGGATCCCTGACCTCCCCAACCCTTTCCAAACAAAGGTTTAGCTAATGCTAAAAGAAAGGTTTCAGATGAGGAGGATTATTACAATATCCGCCAGCACAGCGTTTGCTAGCAAGCAATGAAATATAATTAAAAGTAAAGAACACTTGTCAGATAAATGACAAACACGTACTGCTGTTGCAAAAGTACCTTTGCTTGTTTTTTTTAATAACTGTGTTTATCCGCTTCCTCACTAATTTGCAAAAAAATGCAGTTAATTCTCAGTGGATCTCACAACCATTAGTGCGAATTAATGCTGTTCCCACTGTATATTCTGCATATATTAGAAAAAAGATTAATCTAATAAGAGATGCACATCTCCGGGTGAGGGAACATGAACACGATTCGCATCGTGCCTGCAGCTCCTGAGAGGGACAGGGAACAGCACCCGTCCTGCTCAATTAACCAGCCACTCCTGGGGCTGCCAGACCTTGGCCACTTGTCCAGAAAATGTGGCAAAAGTGCAGAAATTCACCAAAAGTGCAGGCAAAGAGAGCCAAACCCAATTGGTGGGCCAGGTCCCCTCTGCTCTGGTTGTGCTGCTGCTCTATCCACGGTGAAGATGAGAGAGAATGGAAAAGGGGTTTAGCATTCGTTTATAGACTTCTCAAATAATTTTTGGAGATGATGAGAAGGTGCTATTGAACACACAGACATGAAGGAAAAAAGCTTGTTGTGTTGGCTGCAGTTTTTGGGGTTTTTTTGGGTTTTTTTTTTGGAACAATCCAGCCTATTGTGTAAAAAAAAAAAAATAAAAAAAACACCACAGAAATAACAACCCACAAAAAACAAACCCTGCCTTACCATATTTAAAGTGCAAACATTTCAGCATAATGAACATCCACAGCTGAATGAACACAAAATACAGCTTTCCAGAAGGAGAGGGAGGGTATTCAAACACATTAACAGGGATAAAAGCCTCCGTGCACGTGCCCATTTGGCATCTGAAGGTACCATGGAATTCTGGCATCATAAGTCACACAACAGGAGTCACAAACCACAGCCCCCCAAAGTCTCTACTGACACCTGGGGCATCACACACCAAAGGGAAAAAACAAATCAAACCTTAATTTTTATCAATTTTCATTATGATTTGATAAGAAATTTGAAAACTGTGCTGCCCCCCCATGTAGAACAGAGCAGAGAGATCCAAGATTTTGATTTAAAGAGAAGATCCAAGACCTCAGGAACCCTCCAAGCCTCCTCTCCCAAAACACCACAGCTATTCCCAGCAGGCTCTTAAAAGCCCAGTTAAATACAGCACTTAACCACACACTTAACTCCCATTAACTTCACTGGAACCTTGCTCACACATAAAATTTATCCCCTGTTTCAGGGCTTTTTCATCTCTCAGGGCTTTTTCATCTCCCTGACAAGAACTGAGAGTTCCCTCATCCAGCTCTCCATGTGATGCCTCCAAACCACCTCGGGGCTCAGCACGGTGCAAAAACAAACCCATGGGGATGGGATTTCCTGCTCTGCAGCTCCCACACTCACTGCTCACACCAGTCCACAGAAACCTTTTTGTTCTGCGGCACATCTTGATGAAACTGCTCCTTTCCCACCCAGCCCTCTTGCTGGATCAGCTGGGAATAAAGAAATATGGGAATGCACAAGATTTGGGTTTTTTCTTGTTGTTTAAAGGGTGTGAGAGCAGCAAACTCTTTCCTGGGGGACAGGGCACTCTGCCACTGGGCTGTGAAGGGAAAAGCCCCAGCTTTGAAGAGTTCTGCACACGCTGGGGAAAGTCCCCATCCCCAAATTCCTGAAATTCAACTCCTTTTTTTTGTTCCCATATGGATGCAGAACACTCAGGAAAACAGGAGAAAAGCAGAGGTGACAGCATGGCAGTGATGCCACCTGGGTGCCACCAAGATGCCATGCCATGCTCCCTGGTGTGCTACAAGGTTTGGGATCCCAAAAGCTGGATTTACAACTTCCTGTGAACCCCCAGCTCTGAAGAGCTCTGCACACCCCGGGGACAGTCCCCATCCCCAAATTCCTGAAATTCAACTCCTTTTTTTTTTTTTTGTTCCCATATGGATGCAGAACATCCAACTTAACAGGAGGAAAGCAGAGGTGACAGCATGACAGTGATGCCACGTGGGTGCCACCAAGATGCCATGCCACGCTCCCTGGTGTGCTACAAGGGGCTGAGACAATCTGAGACTCACACTCTCCATCCCAGCTGGGAGCAGAGGGTTTGGAGTGGGATGCAGGGATGGAGAGACAAGAGCTCCTTCCCAGATGGAGTGAGGATTGCAGGGCATGGCTGCTACAGCTGCTTCACACCATGAGGGTGGTGGTGGGAAGGCTGCAGTCCCCCTCCCCAGGCAGCAGCAGCAGCTGAGGAAGTGCCTGTTTGGAGGTGGGAAAGGATTCATTTCAATTAAACCTGCCTGGTGCTCCAATCGAAACCAATTAATTCTTCCCATCTGAAAGCTGATTAGCTGGGCTATCTGGGTAAATAGATAATAACAGGCTAATAACCCCCTCCCTGTGCACACACCGGGGCTGCTGTCAGGTTTTTGACACAGGTTTTTGACACCCTGTCTCCAGCCTAATTGCAGCATCTGTGAATAACTGTGGAGCGGATCCCGGCTCCATCCCTGGCAGCAGGCAGGGACCAGGTGAGGGTGGCTGCTCCAGAGCCAGCCTGAGACCCCATTGCTGCTGCCAGGCTTCCAAGAGGGCTCTGGGCAAGGAAAGCTGCTCCTCCAACCCCAAAATCTCCCTGATCCCCCTGGAAGCCCTACTGGGCACTGGGATGGCAGTTCCCAGCTCTCCAGCCCCTTTCCCTTCCCCTGGGCAAGGAAAGCTGCTCCTCCAACCCCAAAATCTCCCTGATCCCCCTGGAAGCTCTCCTGGGTACTGGGATGGCAGTTCCCAGCTCTCCAGCCCCCTGGCTGTTATTAGCCAGTGTTTAACTCTACTGCCCATCTCCCTCCTGATCCTTCTCTTCTGGAATGTTCTCCCACCCAGCACAGCCTGGGACAGACACAGGGAACAGCAAGGTGCTGAGATTGATGGGCAGAGCTCTGCAGCTCACCCCAAACCAGCCCAGCATCCCCACTGAAGCATCTCCACTAACACAGGCTCCTGAAGCTGCTCCAGGGCTCAGCCCCTGATGTCCTCAGGGAGCTCAAACAGCTGAACCCAGCCATGGGGATGGCAGCCAGCAGGAGAGAGCAAGGGAAGGCACAAAACCATCCCACCTCTCTGTGACTCTCATTCCCTCCAGTCCCCATGTCACCACTAATGCCACCTCAGCCCTGGTGGCACAGCAGGTCCCAGAAAAGGGGCAACAACTGGGGAGCTAGTGGCAGGAATTCTCCATCTCTGCTCCCTACTTTTTTCCTCAGAATTAGGAAGTGTTGACTAGCTAAAACCCACTTTTCCAACGATGTATTTTTGGTGTAGAGCAAATGCTGAGCCAAACTGTGAATGGAGAAAAACAAAGACTCAATCCTGCTGCCATTTTCTAATCAAATTTCCTTTTACTAATTTGACAGGCCTGTTTTGAAAATTTAAATGTAAGGCTAAAATGAAGTTAGATTCCACAGCTAAATGGGAACGAAGACAAAATGCTCAAGTTGAGCTAATAAAGTCCTTCTGCCCACACCTTTGGGCTCACAAAGCTCCTCTCCACTCCTTGTTTGTTGAGCACTGAGATTTAGTTTGCTCATTCCTCTTACCATGCACAGGCACAGTTTGTTTTTAGATTTCCCTCTTTCCTTCCTGTAGGAGGCAGGAAAACAACTTCCACCCAGCTCCATCTCCTGTCCTGTGGCTGGCTTGAGTTCACATCTAATCTAAATTAAGCCCAGTTTTTTCAATATTTCCATCTTCAGAAGAGCCCTGCAAAAGAAACAGCTTGGCCAGAGGGGAAAGAATGATTGGGAGATGAGGATCCAGCTCTGTGTGCTCCCAGAGAGGCTCACCTGGGTCCAAGGAGAAGAGGGAGCTCTGGGCTGGAGACGAGTGCCTTTCAGAGACATCACTGTCTTGCACAAGCTCCTCCACCTTTCAAACCCTCCCCTTGCTCCAAACAAAAAGCCTCTTACTCCTCAGGGACTTAGCTGTTGTCCTCAACATCTGACCTTCTTCCAGGCTTTCATCACTCAAGAGTGATTTCCCACAGAACAAAGGGAGCCAAAAAGAGAATGGAGTCTACTTTGTGCTACAGAGTGCTGGAAACTTGGTGGTTCAGCTTTTCTGGTCCATGGCTGTGATCCTTAGAAAAGCTCACTCAGGGAGCAGCCCCACTCGTGTTTCATGGCAGTGGGACTAGAATAAATCCATAAATCCAAGGATAAATGCAGTAGAGTGTGCTGGGAAGCACAGAAGAGCAGCATGGTTACTAATTTAAGATCAGGTGCCCTCACACAAGGGCAGGAGTGTGGGTTTTGAAACCAGAGGCTGAATGTGTCTTGCAGAGACCAAGCAGGAGCTCCAGGGAATGAAATCCCAGAACTCAGAGCCTCAGCAATCCAGATGTCCTGTTCCTGCCTCAGGCACCACATGTCCCTGTCCCTGCAGGGATGAGCTGCTGGACGTGGCATCACAGAGCAGGGTCATAACACAATGTTCAGAAGGAGCTTGAAATTTTAAACAGAAGTGCTTAGACCCCTCCTTTTCAAAAGGAGCAGCTCTGGTCACCCTCCACCCCTGGGGCAATGCCAGCCTGCATCCCTGCATGCTGCCAGAGAGCTGCAGTGAAATCCCCAGAGCAAAACATTTACAGGAAAAGGGTTTTCATCCATCACTTCAAACCTCCTGCTCATTTAAATCTGCCCAAAAGTTATCTGAAATCCTTGGCTGTCTCAAAGCTGGGCTGGAGGCAGAGCACTGCTGGGGCTGCTGGACCCTGATCCCTGTCAGAACATCGCCAACAGGGACCAGGAATTCTTGCAGAACAGGACACAGAAACATCCATCAGCAGTGACAAAGGGCTATTGATCCTGCCCCAGGGCACTGAGCTGGACTCAATGCCTGCTCCAAATCCCTGCTTCCGTTCCACAGATCCTATGGAAAAGCAAATCTTCATCCTGAAAACCCTTGAGAATGAAGCGCTCCTTTGAGTGTCCCCATGGATGGCAGTGCCATTGAAAGGACACAGCACTGCCACCGTGGCACTGTGAAAGGGTTGGGGTACTACTGAAGAAGCAACTCCTCCACGTATAAAAACAAACAAGCCAAAACCAAGCAATGGTAGAACAAAACCCAAAGAAACAAAGGAGTGTCCCTATGGATGGCAGTGCCATCAAAGGGACAGGGCACTGCCATCGTGGCACTGTGGAAGGGTTGGGGCACTGAAGAAGCAGCTCCCTCACTTATAACAAATAAACAAGCCAAAACCAAACAATCAAAAAATGGCAGAACAAAAACCAAAACCCTGCAGTCACACTTTCCACAGCCAAACCACTGCAGCATTAACCTGAAAAACTTGTTTAAGAGAACAGAGAGGAAAAGTTCTCAAATGCAGCCTGGGGCATGCAGGTGAACCTTCCATCCACACCCACAGCCCTGTCTCAGCCCCAGGGACCCAGAGCAGCATTCCTGAGAGCACTGAGAGACACTGAGAGGTGCAAGGAGAGCCAGGGTCATTGGCTCATCCACTCAATGCTCCAGTTTTCAATATTTGCACTGTCAGGATGTTTTCCAAACACAGATAATCGTTTAAACCCAAAACTTCTTAGGAGAGAAAAATGCACGACTTGCAATTATCCCATTAATTAGGAAAGGAAGAAAGAAGTCCAGAATTTGTCTTCATGAAACAGAAAGGAGAAATGAAGTAGCTACATATGAATGTAGTTAAACTGAAAATTGAAGTCAAGGTTCTTATTTTTGTGCATGGCACCCTTCAGATCCCAGCTTGGTAAAAAATAAATATACATGCAGTTATGTGGAGTTTCTATTTCATAGATATACATGAACAGAAACATGGAATATCAAGCAGGGCTCTGGTGTCAGCTGCTGAAGGGTCCTGGTGGAACCAGGGAACTGAGGAGACCCCGAAGCTGAGACGCTGAACAAGGGAACTGATGTGGGAGCTCACACCATCTGTGCCACAGAGAAGGTCAGGGAAGCACGTGGCTGCACACAGGGAGTTGGGAGAGGATGATCTCACCCTCCTCATCAGTTTTAGGGCTGGTGCATCATCAGCCAGGTCTCCAGCTGCCCTCCCCCCAGGAAAGAACAGGATCAAGTGTGTTTTTCTCTGCTGTTATAAGAGACACAAGCTTGTGCCCATCCTCTGATGTGATGCAGCTTCAAGGCGGCAGGGTCAGCCTTCCAGGGCTTGCCTCAGCTCCCAGAGCCCTTCTCCAGGACAGCCACACTGCTGTCCCTCACTCAGGGACAGGCTTTTGGGGCAAGAGACCTTCTGAGTCAAGCAGCAACTGGGAAGACAACCCACCTTTCAAACTGTACATCTCCCAGAGAAGGTCAAGCTGTTCCCAAAATCAGGAGGGGTTTCACGCCAGCCCTCCAGCTTCTCCATGTATTCCCCCATCCTCGTGCTCTACTCTTCTCCTGCACCCAGCCCCATTTCTCCCTTGCATTTACACAAAGCCTGAAATGCCTTCTTGTTTCACTTCATTATCACCATGATCTGTGAGGAGGATCACAAGCCCCCCTTCACCTCCCCTCTCTGCAGAAACCCCCCTTGCCTTCCCCTCTCCCTTTTCTGCTCCTCATCCTCCCCATGCCAATCAAGGATGTTCCACAGCCTTGTCAGGTGCTTTGGGAAGAGCCTGAAGGACACAAGAACAGCTCCTGAAGAGCACCTTGGTACTGGCTACTGCATCAGCTGCTCTCCTGACCAACACCCCACTGCTGCTGCCTCTCATCTGCAGGATGGGGGAAGCCAAAAACCAGACAAGGAGGACAGGAGGAGAAATATCAGAAATATCCATCTATCTCCAGCTTCCCAGGCCCTGGAACCAACAGAATTTGAGGACAGACACAACTCCAAACCTGCACAATTATTTCACAAAAGGGAGAGCAGGGGATGAGCAGAAGAACCCCAATAGCACAAGAGCTCTCCCAGCTTTTTGAAGACATATGGCTCCTCTCCATACCTCAAGCAGTGACTCCTCCACGCTTCCAAATTACAGCTGCCTAAGCTGTTTCTGCAGATATTTCCTCTTTCTATGCAATCATTTGGCTAATAAGATGAGCAGGTTGGGCTCATTTATTTTGGACACTGTTCGTGGGTCATTAGCAGAAAGGCTAATCATTGCATTGGCAGAAAATATCACTTCTGCTTCAGAGCTGGCTGCACAGCACGGGGAGGGGGAGAGAGCAGGAGCCTGACAGAGCCTTTAAAAAAAATAATAATAATACAAAACCCAAGTTGCACTGCTGTAGAAGTGGAATTTTCCTCTGCTGTTTCCCCAGGTGCCTGCTGTTAGGATGAAGGGACAGACTTGAGTGCCCGAGGCAGCTCTGAGCTCCCTCTCCCACACACGTGCCACCTCCAAGGGATGCAGAAGGAGGAGAAAGAGGAGAAAGAGGAAAAGGAGGGATGCTGGCAGCAGCAGCCTGGCCTCCCTGAGCCACAGCAGCGCAGCAACACATCCTGCAGATGCTCAGCCCTCCGGGGAACCATCCTCATCATCCTCATCCTCACCCACAGTAAATGCCAAGAGCCCCAAGGCACCAGAGCCCTTCCTGGGGTGGTTTGGGGTTAGCAGAGCAGATCAGTTGTGATGCCTGTGCTCTGCCCCGCAGCACCTGAGCGCTAAAATCCACCTACAGAGACATTTAAAGAGCAATCTGCATTCAGTGTGAAGGCTGGAGTGCCAGGGGGGATGCAGCACTTCAGGGCATTTGTGAAGCCTGAATTTCCAGGAGCAAAGCTGAGCCCTTCCCGTTTCTCTCTTGAGAGGTGACAACAGAAGCAAAGACAAAGCTCTGAGACACCAAAACAGCAGCACTGAGGCTCCCCAGGCTCAGCTGCTGCACAGCCAGCCCTCTCCAAAGGCCCTGGGAGCAGCTCTGCCCTGCGGGTATGGTGCCCAGGCAGAGCACAGGGACACAGAGCTGCTCCTGCTCCACCCCACAGCAGCTGCTGCTTCACCCACCGACCTGGCCAGGGCACAAATGAGGTGTTTGAGGGGCACAGCTGGCCAGGGCACAGGTTGTCCCCTCTCCAGTATGGGAAATTGCCCTGTCTCTAGGTCAGAAAAGGGCATGATCCAACCCCCCAGCAGACTCACAGCCAGCACACCTCCTGCTCCTCTCCTCCAGCTTCTGCTGCCCCAGATGTCCCTGCCCTGTGTGCTGCCAGCAGGGCCATGACCTTGGCAGCTCTCAGCAGCATCCTTGGGGCAGGCACAGGATGGGGCTGCCACCTCCCCTGGGAAGCTTTCAGCAGATGTCCCTCAAGCCTGTGTGTCGCAAACATCTTTTCATGAAAAATCCTTTCCTTAGGATTTTTCCTCCTGAGAAACTGAGAGGCCTCAGGAACAACATGTAAACAGTGATTATCTGCTGCTGTGGAATGCAACAGGTGCATCTGTGATTGGTCTCATGTGGTTGTTTGTAATTAATGGCGAATCACAGTCAGCTGGCTCAGACAGAGAGTCCGAGACACAAACCTTTGTTCTCATTCTTTCTTTTTCTATTCTTAGCCAGCCTTCTGATGAAATCCTTTCTTCTATTCTTAGTATAGTTTTAGTGTAATATATATCATAAAATAATAAATCAAGCCTTGTGTAACATGGAGTCAGATCCTCATCTCTTCCCTCATCCTCAGACCCCTGTGAACACGGTCACACCTGTGCTTCCCCTCCTGCCCTCCAGCACCACAGCAGAGCCCCAGCACTGTTCCTAAGGGGTATCAGCAGGAGGGAGCTGGGCAGGGAGGCAGTGGGGCAATGTAGGGAGGAGGGATAGCAGGAATTTGTCCCTGGAGTGCTCCAGCTTGCCTTGAGCCACCCATGCTGAGGCTGTTTCTGCCATCCCCATTGGAGCATCGTGCTGTTGCTCTGTCATCCTGGGTTTTAAAGATTTTCTAAGCTTTCTGATGTTGACGTTCTTGTAGTAAACTTGCTCACACACTTTTGTAAATAACTCATTGTTTTGCATTCTTGTATAGAAGAGAGGAGAAAGTTGATGGACTGTTAGTTTGACCAGTGTCATTGGAGAGGTGGCACTGCCACCCTCCAATCCGCTGCGACTTTTGGAAAACTATAAATGTTGGAGTCAGAAAATAAACTTCCCTTTTTTCCTCACTTTGGGAACAGCGGTGTGAGCTTGTGTTTTTCATGTCCTACAGTGCCATTTCTCCAGGCCAAGCCTCTCCATCCAGCCCCATAGCAGAGCTGGCTGCTCTGGGGGAGCCCCACCACAGAGGGGCTCTCCAGCCAGAGAAAAGGGAGAAGATGATTTGGGAGCTAATTTGGAGCTCGCATTTCCTAAGTCCTTTCAGGCACCGAGGCTGTTGGCAGGCAGTGCCACAGCCCCTGCCAGCCTCAGCGGCTCTACAATGTCCTTCCCTTGGCAAGGGCAGCGGTGGGGGAAAAATAACACACAAAAAAACCCAAGGGACATGTGATGGAGAGCTTGGCTGAAGGTTCCCTCCATCCCCCCCCCCGCGTTGATCTGTGTGCCAAGGAGGAAGAGCATAGGGAGAAAAAAAAAATTAAAATTAAAAAAAAAAAAAACCAAGAACAACCAAAAAACCCACAAAAAAAAAAAAAAAAAACACACAAAAAATAAAAACACAAAAAAAAAAAAAAAAAACACCAAACCAAAAAAAAAAACCCCAAACAAACACTATAAAAAAAAAAAAAGAAAATTTTAAAAAAAACCACACCACACACCACTTGTTTTGCTATATCCAGTATATCCAGGCTATGGGGATGGCTCTGTGGCAGACATGACTTGAAGCCATTGCTTTGTTCAGGCCAGGACGAAGCCATCACCCTCCCAGCCAGCAAAGGGAAAACAAGACAGGAAGGAGAACTTTGGCACAGCCTCCCTGCACCCCAAACTGCTGTATGGAGCCCCCAAAAGCAGGATCTGGCACTCACACCCTGCAATCTCACACAGATAAGTGATAAATGCTGCTGGGTGCACACTTGTGTTAACAGGATTGTGTGCATGAGGGTGAAATAGGGATTTTGCCTCAAAATGTCATGGCCCAAAAGGGCAGGGTGGGCAGAGCCTCTCTCCTCCCCAGCACATGCAGACCCCATGGAGGAGGCTGAGGATGCTCAGGAAGGCACCCAGAAAACACCAAGGGTGAAAATCCTCCTGCTGGAGAGTTGCAGCAGCTCAGGGAGTGACAGGATGAGACCAAATACTTCATTAATTTTCTTTTTCAAAGGAGAAGGGAAGGAAGGAGACCCCAGCCATCCAACCCAGGAACAGCCTGATGGCAGCACTCACACACAGAGCCCCTGTCGGGGTGACAGCTGAGCAAGGGGGATTCTCCTGAGGGTGGGTGTCCATCCCCCCATAGCCACTGCAGCAGAACAGGTGATGGGAAAACAGCATGGAAAGGAGGAAGACAGGATGGTAGCAGAGACACAAATACCAGCAAAGGCACGGTCAGGTGAAATGTGATTGTTTTGGCAGGAGCACACAGCACATGACTGTCATTGACCTGCTGGTTCTGCATCACATCAGCAAGCTGGGCTCATTTTGCATCACACCAGCTTCTTCTGCAGGCTCTGCTGTCCCTGCCACACCCGGGGTGCTCCATGCAGCCCTGGGAGCTCACCCTGTGCTCACTTGCACCCTCCAGGCACCCTTGGGAGCTCAGCCTGCTCACCTGCACCATCCAGACTGCCCTGGGAACTCACCCTGCTCACCTGCACCAGCTCCAGGGTGGGGCACACAGGGATAGAGGCAGTCAGGATCCTAAGGCAGGAGCAGCTTGGTTGAAAAATCTCTTTTTGTGTCACTAAACCCTCCCTGCAGAGATGCTCATGTGAACCCCTTGTCCCTGTCAGGAGAGACACAAGCCATGAGCAGCCCTGCTCATCCCTCCCTTCCCAGCACTGTGGAGACCTGAGGGACCCACTGAGGGCAGAGGGTGGAGAAGAACCAGGTCACTGCCCTTCTGTGCTTTGACAAGGCTGTTCCCCAGCTCCCAGGGCTCAGCAGCAGCCACTGGAGCACCTCGGACTCCTCCTCCTCCCCTCGGCCCCCAAACAGCCAGAGGAGGAGCTGGGCTCTGAGGCAGAGGCGGTTCAAGCACAGGGAGGAGAAAAGGAAAATCACAGCATTCATCCAGCACAAGCCACCAGTGTGGATCTAGGAAAGGATGGTCCAAAGCAGCCCCAAGGACACCTCAGCTGCCTATAACCCTGAGCTTGAGATTTCTGCAATGGGGAAAATCACAGGAAAATCCTGAGGAAAATCCTGCTGCCAGGGCAGCAGGAAAGCTCAGATTTGCCCAGGGAATGGCTGTGAGGAGCTGCTGCCCAGCTCCAGCTCAGGGAGGGGAAATGCAGACCCCTGACACTGCTGAAGCATCAGTGGTTTTGCTGCCATCCACCTGCAGGGTTCCTCATCTTCCACCTGAATAAAAAGGGAGTGGTCTCCTCTCTCCTGAGGAGATAAAAAGGAGGCAGCTAGAAGGGAAAGCCATCAGTTTAAATGTTGGATCAAGGGGAACACAATGAAAAAAAATATCCAAAAAGCCCTGAAATCCAGGTGCACCCCAGCAGGGCTGGGGCTGATGTTCCCACTCACTCCCTCTCCAGCCACTGCCATAAATCCAGCCCCAAAGCACCCACCTGAGCCAATCAACCCGCTCCCTTCATAAACAGTTATTTTCCTGCAGTTTTATATAATTGGATTTTAACAATAAGCACAATCCCATTGTTTTTCCTCCCTCTTTTTCCTTTGCTGCACATCCTGAGACTTCATGAGGAGGCTCCTGCTTGGAGCTGGCAGAGACCTTTTCAAAGCTGAAACAGAGCTCATTCCCCTCACCCGTGGGGATGGAGGAGGGAGGGAGGAGGTGGAGTGGGAGCAGCGACAGGTAAAAATAACCACACTTGGCCTGATGCTGCTCCCAATTAAGCCAGAGGGAATTTTGCCCAACTTCCAAAGCAGCAAGACCCAGACACACACACAGAAAGTGCTCTGCTGTATGAGCAGCCAAAGAAAGCCATGGATATGTGATATTCTTCCTTCTATTTCTGCTGGTGGGAGTGTGAGCATCCCTGCCCTGGGGCCAGGCACTGCAGGCACCCAGAGGGTGATGATCCCTCATCACCACATTTCTCCTGCTCTTTTCCCCTCTATTTCCTGCTGGTGGGAGTCTGAGCACCCCTGCCCCAGGGCCAGGCACTGCAGGGGCTCAGAAGATGATGATCAGAGCCACAGCACCACATTTCCCCTGCTCTTTTTCTCTCTATTTCTGCTACTGGGAGTCTGAGCATCCCTTCCCCAGGGCCAGGCATAGTAGGCACCCAGATGATCAGACCCTCAGCACCACATCTTTTCTGCTGTTTTTCCCTCAATTTCCTGCTGGTATGAGTGTGAGCCACACACTGCAGGGCTATAGGGACTCAGAAGATGATGATCAGACCTTCAGCACCACATTTCCTCTGCTCGTATTCCCTCTATTTCCTGCTGGTGGGGGTGTGAGCATCCCTGCCCTGGTGCCAGGCACTGCAGGGACCCAGAGGGTGATGATCAGACCCTCAGCACATCTTCCCTGCTGTTTTTCCCTCTATTTCCTGCTGGTGGGAGTCTGAACCTCCCTGCCCCAGGGCCAGACACTCCAGAGGGTGATGATCCCTCAGCACCACATCTTTCCTGTTCTTCTTCCCTTTATTTCCTGCTGGTGGGAGTCTGAGCATCCCTGTCCCGGGGCCAGGCACTGCAGGCACCCAGAGGATGATGATGGTGATGATCCCTCAGCACCACATCTCCCCTGCTCCAGGCACAGCTACTCCACGCAGAGCCTAGAAAGAATTTTATTTATTTTTTGTTCCAGGAAGGGTTTATCTGCTCAGACAGTTTCACATCAGCTGAAACTAAAGTGTAAGTGGTTTTGGGGAGGATATAGAAAGTGTTGAAGAGTAGAAACATTTCATTCTGACACTTCCCTGAACAAAAAGCGCTCTGCCTTTTCACGGCACCGCGGTGCCTTGTGAAACCAAGTCCAATTTATTTTTAAATGGGGGAAAAAAAAAAAAGGAAAGCCCAAACTGAGAACAAATATATTTCTGGGGACAAATATGATATTGCGTTTCTTCCTGTCGTTAACACTTTACTCCCATCTTTGGGCTTTGCCAATCAAATGAGAATTCAGCCTTTTGTGGTGCTGTGATGGAACATCTTTCACAGGCACCTTGAAGCTGTTCTGCATGAGGTTGGGCACAGTTCACCTTCACAGGAGCCAGAGCCTGACACCATCAACACTTGATGGGTGCAAACATTTCCAGCTCATATCCAAACATGAGGAACAACTGAGAGCAGCGAGAGCTGCAGACAACACAGGGTTTGAAAGGAAAAAATAAAAGGCATTTTGCTGCTTGTCTGAAGAGCAGTCCAGCTTTCAAACCCACAGGGATGTGAGAGCTGGGTGAGGCTCCTCGCCCTGGGTCAGAGCCCATATTGTACCTACAGGAAGATGGAGATCACATTATTCCTGTTGGGACTAAAGCACAGCACAGCCTCACCAGTGAGGAGACAACACCTTCACCTTGCCAGCATTGCCAGGAAAACACTTTCCATGGTGAGGTACAACCTCAGAGCCAGGGGACACCCACACCCAGCCATCAGCATCCACAGGAGCTTTCCTGGAACAACATTTCCTGGCAATTTTAATGCCATATGTACTTTGGAGCCTGGCAGTTTCAAGCAATTAGATCCAGGCTGGGAGCTGCAAAGTATTTCTGTGTTTACATCAATGTTTCAAAGGTACCGGTGCAGCACTCCCAGCACTTTTACACACAGGATTAGCACGGGGCTCCCACGTGGAAATCGCTCTCTCCAGGAGCCCAGCAGCTCAGTGAGAAGCAACCTGTGGAGAAGAGGGATGGAAAGCAGGAGCTGAGGCAGAGCCACCCCACTGAAGCCTGGATTTCCATCTGGGGAAAGAAAAAAAAACACACCACCAAAAGGGTCAGGCCACCAGCTACACCCTGCAGTGCTGTGGATGTGAGGATTTTTCCCAGACAGATGGTGGGAAGGGGAAGAGTGAGGAGGAGGAGGAAGGAAGGGAACAAGTTCAAGACAAGCCTCTGAGATCAGCAAACTGATAAAAATACCCTGGCAGTGCCTGGCAGCACAGAGGGACCCAGCACGGAGTGTGTCCCACCAGCTCACACTGCTCTGCTGCTCCTCACCCCACTCCCAAAATCTTCCCTCTGGTGTTTTTCCTCCATCTCCTCACGATTTCAGCATCCCCTTCCCATCTCTCATATCCCCTGACAGCCCTGGCCACTTTTCCAATAAGAGTTTTTAGGTTTTTCCCTTCCATGCTCGATTCTCAGCATTTTTTCCAGGCTGGGGAAATCTTCTCAGGCAGCAAATCCCTCCCACACCCTCGATGCCATCTGCAAAATCCAAGCCCCTTTCCCAGTGCTTCCCATGGCTGCTTTTCCCCCCAATTTTCAATTGCTCTGGGGATGAGATGAGCAAGTTAAGTTTGCTGCTCAGTTCAGATGAACTGAGAGTGTTTATTCAGCCTTCCTTTATCAGAGATGCAAATCAAACACTCCAGTTACATATTTTAACACAGTGGGGTGGAAAAAGTCTGATGGAGAGAAAGCCATAGAGGGTCTAATGTATTCACTGGAGCTAAGGTGGAAAACTGAGAGACACTGGTGAAAAATTATCAGCATAACAGGTGCCATTGTCACAAAAGTGACAATTTGAAGACAAATCCCTCAAAATTGATTCCCTAAATATCAGAGCACATCATTAACTACATTTAGTCCCTGTTTTATACCAGCTCTGCAAAGGAGAGTGGGGAGGAGGGGGAAGGTGCATGAAAGAGGCTCCTTCTCCCAGACAGCAAGAAGTTGGTTAATGGCACATTAAAATGGAAATGGAAGTTGGAGCCAAAGCATGTCCCATCCTGGGAGAGAGCAGATGCCACCACAGTGTCAGGGTGACAGGAGTAGGACTTTCTTCCAGCATGGACCAAAAACAACCTCTCTGTGTCCCCGTTCCAGCTCCCTGAGCCACGGAGCCTGCAGGGACTCAGCCCCTCTGAGCCAGCAAAGATCCATCCTACCAGTGTCACACACACTTTTTCATGAAGAATCTTTTCCTCAGGATTTTTTCCTCCTGAGAAGCTGGGAGGCCTCAGGGAAAAAAATGTAAACAATGATTATCTGCTGCTGTGGAATGCAACAGGTGCATCTGGGATTGGTCTCATGTGGTTGTTTCTAATTAATGGCCAATCACAGTGAGCTGGCTCAGACTCTATCCGAGCCACAAACCTTTGTTATCATTCTTTGCTATTCTATTCTTAGCTAACCTTCTGATGAAATCCTTTCTTCTATTCTTTTAGTGTAGTTTTAATGTAATATATATGATAAAATAATAAATCAACCTTCTGAAACATGGAGTCAGATCCTCATCTCTTCCCTCATCCTCAGACCCCTGTGAACACGGTCACAGACCAGTCCCTCAGGAACCCTGGAGAAGCTCAGGAAAGAGCTGAGGGCCACCTCCAGCAGCGTGGGGAGGATTGGTGAAGGTCTGAGGGTTGCTTGGTTTGCCATCAGCACAGAGCCTGCAGCTCCCATCCCAGGGATTTGGGGATCATTGTCCACCTCCTCATCAGGGTGGGCAGCTCCTCCTCTTCTGCCCACATGTGATTCTCACACAGCGACATGCTGAACCCAGGGGTTTTAAAGCTTTTCTTTTAGGTTGTGGGGTTTTTTTGTCGTTTTTTATTTTTTTAATAAAAACAGCTCATTGGAGATCAATTTAGCTTTTTAATACCTTTCAGATAAGAAAATCTGCTGCAGCAGCAATTGTCTCCCTATCTTAATTAATTTCTAAACACATCACAAGCTGGAAGTGCATGTTTGATGAATCTGGTTGACCTCCTGGTGCAAAAATGATGACACAGATGTTGTGCCTTCTTCACTACCTCATTACTCATGTCACACCAGAGTTTTTTTTCTCCCATTGAGCTGGCTGACAGGAGCTCCAGTGCTGCCATCAGCAAGACAAGCTGCAAGGAGCCAGAGGAAGGCTTGAGCAGGGTTTTGCATCTCTGGAGAAGCCAGGTCCACTGGTGCTACCAGCAATCCCACAGCACCATGCAAGCACAAGGGAGGGAGGGAATGGAATCCACTGGGAAGTTTTGCACCAAGGAAGACAAAATAGTGCAGGGTAGGTGTTGGGGAAGATGAAGCAGGAAAGCCTTATAAATACGATTGTCTGGGAAAAGATTCTGAGAATATAGAAACTATAAGTGAGATTGAAATGAAAGCAAGCTTTGAGATCCCTCAGTTACTGAACAATGGGAAAACAATGGTGTGGCCAGCTGAAGGTGATCCCCTTTGGATGGAACAACACCCTCTGCTTGCAGACAGGCCCAAGGGTCAGAGCAGACCCTACAGCTTGGCAGAAGGGGCCAAAGAGGAGTTTGTAGGGTTTAAAATGTAACACAGTGTGGTGATGTAATGATTCTTATAGGCTGTATGGAAATGCTATAGGATTTGTATCTTGTACTAGATCGGTTAGTGAGAATCAGAATATTCAGCACAGAAGAAGATTTATTGTATTGTAACGGGAACCTCGATTTCTTACCTTTTTGCTCTCCCACCCTCTCACCCTCTCTCCCCCTCTCTTCTCTCATTCCTGCTCTGAGCTGTGTTTGGCAGCTCCCAGCAGGGCCCTGCACCCAGGCCCTTTGCAATAAACCCCAAGTTCCAGACCTGGCTGCAGAGATCTCTCATCTTCATCCATCCCCACCGTGCTACGCCCTGACGCTCCTACAGTAGGGAAATGAGCAACCTCCCAAAGAATGGCCAACCTGAGGGAATGCTGGGGCTGAAGGACCCCAAGTGGGATGGGCCCAAAGCCCAGAGGATCTGGGGTCACTCCTGAGAGCTGTTTGCTGGGGACAATGGGAATCAGCCCAGCTCTGAGAAGGGTTTCAGCCTCCTCTCCCCTCCCATTCAAGCCCAGTTGCACTGGTATGATCTTATATCCACCTGTGGGAAGGAGAGCAACCATAGAATCATGGAATGGCCTGGGTTGGGAGGGAACGTGTCACAGACACATTTTCTGAAAAATCCTTTCCTTAGGATTTTTCCTCCTGAGAAGCTGGGAGGCCTCAGGAACAAAATGTAAACAATGATTATCTGCTGCTGTGGAATGCAACAGGTGCATCTGGGATTGGTCTCATGTGGTTGTTTCTAATTAATGGCCAAGCACAGTCAGCTGGCTTGGACAGAGAGCCTGAGCCACAAACCTTTGTTATCATTCTTTTCTATTCTTAGCTAGCCTTCTGATTAAACTTTTTCTTCTATTTTTTTTAGTATACTTTTAATGTAATATGTATCATAAAATAATAAATCAAGCCTTCTGAAACATGGCGTCAGATCCTCATCTCTTCCCTCATCCTCAGACCCCTGTGAACACCACCACATTTTTCCTCATGACCACTCTCCAAAAACCCAGCTTGTTTCTGCTGGAGCTGGAGCAGAAGCAGCACAGAGCACCTTTCTAAACCTCCCAGCTTGCAGGGATGGGCCTGGCTCTGGTATCCCATATGAGAGATATTTATTTTTTTACTGGCATCACTCACAAGAGAGGAAATCCCATCAATCCACCAGCAGGATGCGATGGGGCTTTGCATCCTCTCCCCAAACTGCATCCCCACACTCACAGGGTGCAATGATCAAAGGGTCAGTGCAGAGATAAAACCTGTCTGTCCCACGCAGAGCCTGACAAACAGCCCCTTCTTGGCCAAAGCCTCCAGACATGGCCCAGGGCTGGATTTAACACCACACAAAACAATAATTAAACTGGGACACGAGGCGGTGGGGAGCAACAAAAAAAATAAATCTCTCTTATGTTCTGTTAAATTCAGCAATTTACAAGGCTGGAATAATTAGTGGTTTAAAATGTTTTGACACAAGCAGCCCCAATAATCATGATAAATCATATCAGGCATATGCCCAGATCCTTGAAGTGACAGATGACAAACAGAGCAGTGACAAGATGCTCCATCACACAGGGAATCATTGAGTTAATGGAAGAATTATTGCTTCTGAAATCCACTCTAGTCCCATTGTGGGGAACATTCCAATTTATCAAAGCCAAATGAACATTAATTGCTGCAGCCTGGTAAGTTTTCGAGCTGCTGTGACCTTCATTGAATTTTAATCCAAAACAGATAAGATTTACTTCCACACAATAGGAAACAACACAATTAAACCCAAATGACAGCTGAGATTATGGTGAAAAAACACAACAGGCATAATGACAAAAATATTGATTCCTTTCTACTTGACACTGTGCTTAAAAAAAAGGGTAAATAAATAAAGTCTTGCATTTGCATATTTGTTTTTCGTTTCCCTTTATCCCTTCTTTTCATTTGGGAGACAAATTTCAGATGCTCAAGCCAAGAGGAAATGGGTGGCACAGAGTAATGGAGACTGAATTCCCTTTAACTGCAGTAATTAATGTTATGTCTCATTGGGGAGAGATTAAGAAAAAACAGTTAGGAAAGGAAAAAAAAATAAAAATTAAGTATTATCTAGCTGTCAAAGATGCCCTTGAGCTGGGGAAGGGAGGTGTGAAGAGGGTGACAGTCAGTCAGTGCTCTGCAGGGGTAGATGGTGGCCACAGGGGCAGGGGCCATGGACACTTTCCTGCTGCACTGGAAGCAAACCAACCCCAAAATGCTAGGGAGTGACAGCCAGAACTATTGGAAAGAGGAATAGACCCAGGATTTGCACCTCCCTGGAGCCCCCATGCAGCACAGAGGGTGTCTCGGTTTTAGAGGCAGAGCAGGAGCTCCCAGCCAGGCCATAAACACCTTCAGAAACTCAACCAGGTCCTGCCTTGGAGATGCCTCACTGCCCAATAACCGTGCCAAGTGCTCCCTAGGAGAGGAATTAACCAAATTCCCCAGGGAAACCTTCCCCAGCTCCTCTAAATCACCTGGAGCAGGAGGACAGAGGTAAAAACAAGTGTTAGAGCCACTTAAAGGAGACGAAGGAAACACTTGGCCATGTCCCCTCCTGTCCCCTGGGGTGGGATGTGGGCTGATGATGGTCAGGGCAGCACTGGGCTGGGCTGGAATTCTGTCCACAGCAGTGATGGTGGTTTAGTTCATAAAAACACACACAGGAGACACTGGGCTTCGTGGTAGGAAAAGGAAGGAAAAGTATTTGGAGAGGAAGGAAAAGTATTTGGATCCAAGGAGGACACAGGTTGTATCCCAAGGCACAAGTGATATGGACATAGAGGATGTGGGGACAGGAGGGGAAACCCAGGATCCCCCCTGTGCCAAGCACAGCACAGCCAGGGAACCCCACTGCTGGGGTAGGAGAGCTCAAGTGATGGGGACCCTCTGGGATGTGCTGCAGGTGAGGTTAGGAAAGGAAATAAATGAGTGGGAAAGCAGCCCAGGGACCTGGGTGAAATAAGAAACAAACAGCTGTGCCCATTTTATTTCCCCTATAGAGCTCCATGAGGCCTCAAGGAAGGAAAAAATAAAATAAAACAAAAAGTAACAAACCAACAAAACAGAGTCATCCTTGCTGGTAACTCAAAACTTGGCTTGGGTTCACTCAAAAAGTTAATGAACCTTCTGAAAAAATATGGCCAGAGTTTCAAGCCTGTGCTGCAGTCCTGACCCAGGGAAGGGATCTGCAGGGCTCCTGCCTCCCCAGGGACACATGTGCAGCCCAGAGCCCAGCCCAGACCCAGATCCATGCCCAGGACCTCAGCTCCTGCTGCAGGGAATGCCAGGATTTAGAGACAGTGAAATTACAGCTGACGGTGTGTGGCAGGAACAACTCCTCCTCTCCTGTTGCTTTTGCAGGAGGGAAGAGAGGTACAGGGCAGGAATTAACTCACAGCAAAGCCATGGGTGCTCCCACACCATTGGCAAAGCCCATTTTCCCTGACTAAACTGGGATTAGAGCCCAGACCCATTCCTGTGATATTTCTGTGACATGGCCAGCAGTGCTGCCAGCTCCATCCCCCATTTGAGGTGCAGCAAAGGAAAGCTCTGGCCAGAAGCTTCTCAAAGCAACTTCCCAAGCATTCACACATTACAATCATCTCCTGTATTTCAGAGAGCATCTTCAGCAAGGGCTGAGGAGCAGGACTGAATCTCTCTACACTACAGAAAATCTGCATTTCAAGCAGGAAGCACCAGGCTGCAGAGAAAGTGTCACCCCACAGACACAGCACAATTCTCCAGGGCTCAGGTTTGCCCACAGCAGCCGAACAATCCCATATTCAAACCTGCTGCCAGGGATGGAGCTTTTCACACCCACACATGCTGTGCTGTTTTCTTGCTTTGTTCTGTCTCTCACTTGTATTTTCAGGCTCATTTTCCAAGTATGCAGTTCTAACCCTTTCCCCCTCTCCAACATCCGTCCCATTGACAATTCAGCCGGAATAAAATATTCCTTTATCCAGCTCAGTAAGATGCAGCCCCCAACTCCTTTCCTTTCTGTTATCCAGCACCTTATCTTGCCCAACAAGCCTCTCTCCCTTCTCACATGCATTCAGTGCCAGGTCTGAAGTCCCACTGATGAGACACGCCAAAAAACAGGTTTAAGTTGTAAAAGCCAAATAGCTGCTTGTTCAAATAAAAAAAATATTAAAAAAACCCTAAAAATAAAGGATTTGTGCAGCCATTGTCTGTGTGACTCCTTCCAGAACTAAGGACAGAAGCTGTGGAGATGACCCAGATTTTAAGAGATGAACAGGTTCACCTTTTGCAGAGGGTTGTGGGATCCCCAGGCCCTTAAAAGACTTGATTTGGCAAATGAATGGCATGCACACAGACTGCATATACCAACCTAACTTCCTTTTTTCTGTCTCTTATCCCAATGGGATTGAAGGGACAACACACTGAATCCCATCTTACAGATGGAGCTCTGAAGCATGGAGCAGAGCCAAACACGTAGGCAAGCACCTCATGTGATACTGCAACTTTAAAAGGCAGCACAGCACATAAACAGTGCATTATTAAAAGGTCACAAACACCCCAGATGGAGACATTCAAAGCACTGGATCATCTTTTTACTTTTAGGTCAGGCTTGTCCTTTGCAAGAAATGCTGCAGCCCTTACTCACTTAATGATAAACTTCAGCTTCAGAAAGAAATGGCCAAGCCCAAAACCTTGTGTTTGCACAATGCCCAAATACAAAAACCAAACAGAAACACCCCACTGGCACTTCACCACTTTCCAGCACAGACAAGAGGAACTACAAGGATCCTTTTTACCTTCCCAACACCTTCTTCCTGACACTCTTTTGTTTTGTTTCATTTTCTCAGAAGATCAAGCACTGTGCTGTTTTTTTGTGGGCTTTTTTTGGTTTGTTTTGGGGGTTTTGGGTTTTTTTTTTAGATTTTAGTTTGTTTTGTCGGGGTTTTTGTTTGTTTAGGTTTTTTGTTTGTTTGTTTGTTTTGGGGCTTTTTTGTTTATTTTTTTTGTTGTTGTTGCTTTGGGTTTTGAGGTGTTTAGCTGGTTTTGGTTTTGGTTGTCGTTTTGTTTTGGTTTTTTTTTTGTTTTTTGTTGTTGCTTTGGGGGTTTTTTGGTTGTTTTTTGGAGGTTTGTTGTTGTTGTTTTTTGGGGTTTTTTTTGTTTTTGTTGCTTTTGGTACTTTTGTTGGGGTTTTGGGGGGTTTTTTGTTTTTTTTTTTTTTTTTTTGTGGTTGTGGGGGGTTTTTGGGGGGTTTTTTGTTTTTGTGTTTGGTTTTTTTGTGTCTGTTTTTTTTTTTTTTTTTCTTTTTTTCCTGGCCCATTCAAACACATCTCTCCCTTTCTGAAGACCCAACCAAGAAGGCACACAAACATAACCAAACCAGACTCACCCCCCTTCCTCCAAGGGGGTCCCCTCCATCCCTTTGGGTGCCCCCATCAGCTGGGACTCACCATGACTGAGATATGCAGGATGTGCATCTGCTCCTCCACGATCTCCGAGGGCTCCTGGAGGCTGGGTGGGGTGGCCCTGGAGAGCTGCTCAGCGCTGCTCATGGACACGTGGAAGTACAGGGTGCCATTCTCCAGCCACTGCTGCTTCCAGTGCACCAGCGAAATGTCCGACACCGTCCCCGACATCTCTGCAGGGACACAACACACAGCTCAGGGTCAGCTTTCCCCACCATGCCCAAAGGTGTTATTCTAAATAATTGCTAATTATTCTAAATTTCTTTCATCAAAGAAATTGGGACTTTTGAGTCTTTCCCCCTTTCCTTTTGAGTCTTTAAATAGTGCTTCTATTTCATTTTAGTCTCTACCTGTTACTTCTCTTATATATGAACAGAAGTGTTTGTCTTCGTTTATAAAAATCAAGGGGCTTCAGAGTGCCTGGGGATTTCTAGAATAGGAAGGCAGGAACAGGAAATCACACAGGATGCCCTAAACCTCCTGTGGCTTTCCCAGGAAACAGGATGGAAAAAGCTCCCAAGGAGCTGCAGCCCAGCCCAAGGGAGTTTCATAGCTCAGGGAGGCCAGGCAAGGCAGGGTGCAGACACCAGAACACACTTTGCTGGCACAGACAATGGAAACCTCCTTCCAGCTCAGCTGTATTTAATGGGGACACTCTCACAGCTCCAGCAACAAGGGAAAAACCTCCAGGCTTGAAAATATCCATTGACATTGGAGCTGCACCTGCCAGTCACCTTCTGGTGGTTTTACATCCCCCAATCCTGATTTACAGCACACACCACCAGCCTTCCCTGACCTAGGGCACTGAATTGGGGGTTTGGAGAGCCCAAAGGGCACCCCCAGACCTGCAGAGCTGTGGAGGCAGCAGCTCCCAGGCTCAGCTGCAGCTCCTGAGTGGGCCAGGAGCACTGGCAGCTCCACAGCTGCCCAGCACAGCTCCCCACACAGCTCCCTGCAGAGAATGGGTTTGGCAGTTTGGCAGCTGAATCCAAACCAAAAGAATAAAAACACTAGTACAAAATGAACCAAAATATTTCTCCTTCCACCACATCTTTTTTGTGTTTGTTTTTTCCATTCCCAGCATAAGCAATGGGAAGACAGACAGGTCTTCTTAGTCACTGGGCCCAGAGCTTCAGCAGCTTTGAGGAAGACCCAAATTCAATTCCTGCCTATCTGACAGCCCCTGAGCCACTGCCTGCAGGTGTGTCTGCCCCAGGACAGTGAGGAACACAAGCTCAGGCGCACAAGAACAGAGACAAGGTTCTCCTCCTCCTCGGCTGCAGAGGGTCAGTGGGGAGGACAGCACTTGTTCCCCTGAGGGACACTTGGGAGGTGAGCAACCACTCAGGCTGCAAGAGCAGGCACCTGCACTTCTACAAAAACCCAGCCTGTGACTGTGTTCACAGGGGTCTCAGGTTGAGGGAAGAAATGAGGATCTGACTCCATGCTTCAGAAGGCTGATTTATTATTTTATGATATATATTGCATATATATCATAAAATATCATATACATACATATATATCATTAAATATCATACCTCTGTCCGAACCAGCTGACTGTGATTGGCCATTAATTACAACAAACCAACATGGGCCAATCACAGATGCACCTGTTGCATTCCACAGCAGCAGATAATCATTGTTTACATTTTGTTCCTGAGGCCTCCCAGCTTCTCAGGAGGAAAAATCCTAAGGAAAGGATTTTACATAAAAGATGTCTGCGACACCCAGCGCAACAAAAAAACCTCTCAATCCTTCAGGAACAGCTTTTCTCACCCCTGAAATCAATATATTTTCCAGGAGCAACCTCCTGCCTTACAAATGTGGATCCAAAGAGAGCCAAGCAAGCTCTGATGGAGAAGACCCCATCACACACAGGTCCTTGGGCATGGCCAAGGCCACCCCATCACTACAGATCCCTGGCTCAGCACCTCACTGGTGACACTGGAGCCATTGTATCACCAGAGGGGTTTGCTCATTGCCTCTGGCCCCCTCCCAGCACTGCACCTTCCTTATTCCAAACCCCTGTGCACACCTGAGCACTCAGAGAAAAACCAAACAGCTCCTGACCACACCTGGATGCAGGAGCTCCCTATCACATCCCTGTCATCCTGCTCATCACCCTTCTCTCCTCTGACATAAAATGCTCTTTACTGCAGCAAATCAGCACCAAGAGGGTGCTGCTTGTGCTCTGTAAATCACAGCAACCCTGCAGCTCCTTCTAGACTTGGGAACTTCATGGAAGGAATCTTTTGTGTCCCCTCCAAACAAGGCACAAGCAGAAGGTTCCTTACAGCAGTAAAAATAAGAATAAAATGAGAGAAATATCAAGGCTGCTTAATTGCAGTCATCTTCCCAGCAATACTTCAAAGGTCTGTGCTGAAAAGCATCTCCTTGTCTAATTAAAATCAAAACAAATGCTACTTTGAGGAGCAGAAGCACTCACTCAGCTTTGCAGCAGAAATCCAAGAGCATCCTCAGAGGCAAACAGGCCATGGGAGAGCACGAAAGACTCTGTTATGCAAAGCCATAATCTTAATTCTACCCAGAGGGACAGTCACCCCCAGGAGGGGATGATTTGCAGCATTACACACTCAGCACAGACATATCCTGCAGCAGACCTTTCCTAAGGAGCTCAGCAAGGAGGTTTTATCACCCAGCCCACGTGGATGCCACCAGGACCCCACTGCTGCAGCTCCAAAGGCTACATCCCATTAGGAAAGCAAGGAAAAATCCTCCAGGGTCAACCTTCCTCCAAGTTTTTTCCCTTACGCACACATTTTTTTTGCATGGGATGTTTAAAAGGATCACAGAGAACATTTCTCAGGAGTTCTGAAATATAGGCAATTTTTTGGATTTTAGCCTAGACTGAAGATAAGCCTGTTTCATTTTCAAAAGGTCTCTTCCAAAACTAGAAACTTCAATTTAACATTCATTTCACAATTTTAAGCAAGCCCAGCAGCCAGGAAATTTGTGACAAACACAGACTTGCCAAGCCTGGTACCCATTCCCACACACTTATAAACACTTGTGTGCTTAAACTTTCATTTCAGGGCACCTGGTTACTACCCCAGCACCCCCGGGGCACCACAAACCTTCAATCAGATTCACCACTCACAATAAAAATATTTTTTTAAAAAAGCATTTTCAAGCCCTGTAGCTGCAGAATCCCTCAATCCCCAAACACAAGGAAGTTTTTTGGCCTCATATACCTGACACTGATATTGCTCTGCCTGTGTTTCACTGTGTTTCACATTGTCACTCCACTATCTGCTGTAGTTACAGCAGTGAAAACCCGTCCATCAGCCAGAATGAAATAGTCTGCAGCAAGATTGCCTGCTATCAGAGCTTTCAAAAGCTTTTGGAACAAATTAAGGGCACTCCTGCACCAAAACTGAATGAGATACAGTTAAAGTTTTAAATGTGCAGCAATGGAAAAGACCACAGTCTGTGGCTGTTAAAAAATCTCAGTATCTAGTGGATGGGGAGCTATCAGATGGGGCTCAAACAGCCCTTTGTGGGTAAAGCACCGAGTGAAACAGCCAAACACATCATCAAACATCTGCCATGCCCCTTCCTACCTGCTCACTGTGCTCAGCAGAGGAGACAATGTGAGAAACGCCAATCACTTGTTTTCAGAATTTTAGTTTAATAGTAATAAAATGGTTATAAAAATAGTAATACAGTTAGAGTATTAATAATTTGGACAATTTGAATTAGGACAATATGAGACAATAGAAACAAAGAGTTACGGACATCTGGGTAACTTTTTCTGGGCAGCACGAGCCTGAAAGGACCCAAAAATGGACCCATGTTAACAGAGGATTAACCCTTAAAAGCAATAGCCTGTTGCATATTCATACACCTCATACATGATGCATAAATTCCATTCAAACACAGGATTCTGTCTGGTCAGTGTCAGCTTCTTCCTCTGAATCCTAACAGCGCCTTCGAGGTGGGAAGAAGTTCATTTCTTCTGATAATGGAGCAATAAATTCTTTTTCGCTGAAAGATTTAGGTGTCCTATGGCTGCTATCTCACTGTGAGTCCTTTCTTTTAAAAAGGTATCCTACATAACATAGTTTCTATATTTAGCACAGTACTTAAGAGAATTAACACAGCATAACTCCTAACACAACACATATAACATCTGTTTTAATATTTGCGAAAAGCCAATCATAAAATACATGCATTTTTCACAGACAACGAAGAAACAAAAAGGATCCTCCTTTCCCACAGCAGACAGACAGAGTTCTCCCTTTCCCCTGCTCAAAGACCCCAGACTAGCATCATCTCCATGCTCATAGGACCTGAGGAATCTCTTCTCCCCAACACCAGCAGGTCTCTCTCCCCTCCCAGCCCCATCAGGTGTTTTATTTGTCCCCTTCAGCCAGGTCTAATCAGTTCTTGGAGGCCTGAGGTAGCTCAGCTACCCTTGGGGGCATAAAAATCAGCAAAATTACTTCTCAAGACTTTTTGGCTTCTGTGCAATTAGCTATCCTTAAGTTTGAGGTGAAGTCCCCCAAGTCCTATGAACTGTCTTTTAATTGAAGAGAGAAACTTCTAGGCTTCTTTCCTTTTAAAGAGACAAAAAAAAAAAATTTTGTCGGTCCATCAACAGAGAGCACATTCCTGCACCCAGGTGCCTCCCCAAACCTTCACGACTGCCATCATCTCCCACCACACAGCTCAGCTGAGCCCATGGGGAGCTCCCACCAGGTTTTGGTACCACCTGAGGATGGCCTGAAAATCAGGAAAAGGCACACGGAGCATTTCTGCCTTTTCTGCTCTTCCTCAAGCTCTGTGCCTTACACAGCTTCTACAGTCTTTAACATTTTCCTTGGAAATCAAACAAAAAATCCAAACAAAACTCTTCCCAGGGCTCAGCCCCCGACCTGGGCTTGTGTCCATCATCAGGTCACCCACCCAGGACAAGGAAGGGGACAGCAGTGACCGCATCAAGATCCCTCCCAACCAACTCTCTAATCCCCCTTTTTCCCTTTGCTGCTGCTACAACCCTTTCATATAAACATTTCATTGAAATCTTCAACTTGTATTACAATCAAACTTAAAAGCAAAGGGGCCTAAATGCATTTGGTTGGGAACCAGGAGGATTCCCATAAAAGCAGATTATGCTGGCGTGATGAATACAAAATGAAACAGCAGATATTAAAGTTGCAGGATTGTTACTCCATGCCTTCAGGCTTCTGGCCACCATCTCCTCACTCCTCTCCCTTTTCACTGAAGCCAGGGACAGCCTTTTCACCTCTGCCTTCTCCAGGGCAGCCTGGCAGGCTTGGAAAATTCACCAGCTCTCCCCAGCGTAATGCAATGCCTCAACATCCACCACTTCTGGGGAGTTTGCAGCCCTGCCTTATCTGCCATGGTATTTTACAAAGCCTGTGTTGTATTTAATTGGCTTGTTCTTGCTAATCTACCATGATTATTATATTTTTATTTCATCCTTGAAGGCCATGATTAAAATAAGCCCTTTTGCTTAGAGCAGTTCATCCCCACAAGGTTCCCCACCCCCAGATATCCAAACCCTCCTGGTGCCTCCTCCTGGCTCAGACCTGCTGGGCACTTTCCTGTCAGCACCAGCTGCTTGGGGAGATGGGTGAGCAGCCAGTGAGTAATTTCCAATGCACAGATCCAGGCTCCTAAAGCCTTTTTCCTCCCCACCTGCTCCATCCCAGCAGGAGCTGCAGCCAAGCTTCCTCATCCCACCTGCACAACTCAGCATCCTAACCTGGCAAAGGAAAAGCTGGAGATGTACTCAGTGATTCTATTTCCTTTTAGAGAGACGCAATTCCAGCTTGTGCCCTCTTCTTCCACACCCCAAATCCTGCCTGCCACCCCTTTCCATCTGCTGTTACTCCAGGGGCTCTCCTGGTTTGACGTTCTCCAGAGGCACCAACCTCAGATAAAGTGTTAGTTTAGAGATTCTTCAGTGTGCTAGCTACCACTTATGCTAATAAAGCAAATTTATGCAGAAAGTCATAAACAGAGAGCTCTCCCCAGTGCCCTTGCCAGTGCAGGATTGCTCCCTGCGGAATAGATTATCACACTCGCTGCAGACAAGCTCCAAAATTACTCTAGAAATGGGGCTTCCCCCATGCTCCCAGGGGGGCTATTCTGCAGTCAAACAGGCCCTAAGAGTTGTAAGAGTTTGGGTCTTTTGGTGGCAATGTGGTGGAGTTTTTTATCCGAATCATTAGCTCAGGTTTTCTTTTCCCTCCCTTCACCTCCGCTCCTGTTCCTTCCCTTGCACACCTCCTCCCCTGCTCTCCCCTCACAGAGCTCCCTGGGGCAGCACACAAGCACAGCTGCACATCATAAAAAGTAATAGAGAAGCTCAGAAATTTAAGAAAGAGGCAACAAAAAAGGGATGACAACGTAGCTCTGATCATCTCCCTTCAAAGCCCCTGTCTGTGAGAGCACAGTGCTGCTGCACCTGCAGGGCATTTCAGGGGTGGCTCTGGTGGTGTGCAGGTCTGCGTGGACACAGAATCATGGAATGGTTTGAGTTAGAAAATATCTCTGAGATCATTGAGTCCAGTTGTGATCCCAGCAGTGCCAAATCCAAGGCAGGATGCTGGATGGAGGAGGGATGGAGACAGCCTGGTCTGGGGTGGTTCAAGGGGGTCCTGATGGCACCAAGTGCAGGCTGGAGCACTCTGCATCTCACTGCCAGCAGCATCACACGCCTGACCTTGGATAATCCAAATGGGATTTGCAGTAAAGGGAGTTTGGCTGTTTAGGCCAAATGAGATTTGCAATAAAGGGAGTTTGGCTGTTTAGGCAAAACAGGATTTGCAGAAAGGGAGTTTGGCTGTTTAGGCCAAATGAGATTTGCAATAAAGGGGGTTTGGCTATTTAGGCAAAACAGGATTTGCAGTAAAGGGGGTTTGGCTGTTTCCAGGCTCTGCTGGAAGGACAAGAACAAGCAGCCAAGTTCAGGCAGGCTCCTGGGATCAGTCACCTGGAAATCACAGAGATGTGGGAGGAACTGAGCTGCCACCAAAGGGGTCATGACCACCAGAGCAATGGGACTGATGGTGAGGGCAGATCCCAAGCTCAACAGGAACCCAAAAAACAAGAAAATCTCCTTGGTTTGGATGGAGAGCTTGCAGTCTGCATCATCCAGGAGAAGAGTGAGGTGAGCAGGGAGGACAGAGTCAGCCCCAGCCCCTGGAAACTCTTCAGACAACCAGAGGGCTGGGCTGCTCCAACTCAGCTCTCTTGGTCTTAGCTCTGGAGCCTTCTGCACCATCCCCACATCCCTTTGGCCTTTCTAATCCTGGCTTTAGGGTCCCTGGACACATCAGGGAGCAGATATTGATTTGCCTGAGCTACCCACAGATCTCAGTCTGATTCCACAAACCCCAGAGAAGCTCAGCACACTGTGTGCTCCTGCAGCAGCTCTGATTGCAATTCATGCTCCAGCACATTACCCTTATTTATAATGCCAGGGCTTCCGTGTGGTGCCTCAGGCACTCTGAAATTATTACAAGGCTCTTTAACTTTCAATTCCCTTCCATTCAATTCCATCTTCACCTGTCAGCAGAGGCTCCCCCTGGCCAGTGCTGGGATCTGATCCTGCAGGAATTGCTGGCACATGGGTGAGACATCTCCATTGGAATGAGAAGCACCAGGTATGGCAGAGCAAGGGGGAGTGTCACAGGCATCTTTTATGGAAAATCTTTTCCTTAGGATTTTTCCCCCTGAGAAGCTGAGAGACCTCAGGAACAAAATGTAAACAATGGTTATCTGCTGCTGTGGAATGCAACAGGTGCATCTGGGATTGGTCTCATGTTGGTTGTTTCTAATTAATGGCCAATCAGAGTCAGCTGGCTCAGACAGAGTCCAAGCCACAAACCTTTGTCCTCATTCTTTCTTTTTCTATTCTTAGCTAGCCTTCTGATGAAATCCTTTCTTCTATTCTTTTAGTATAGTTTTAAAATAATATATATAATAAAATAATAAATTAAGCCTTCTGAAACATGGAGTCAGATCCTCATCTCTTCTATCATCCTAAGAAGCACACCTGGGTGAGGCTTTTTTAGAGAGAGGAGAAACCAGGGGTGCTCAGCCACAGCCCCTCTGTGGTATGATTGGGCACTGGGATGACCTGCCCAGGGAGGTGATGGAGTCACCTTCCCTGGATGTGGCACTTGGTGCCATGGGGACTTGGGGGCCCTCACAAACACCACACACAGGAAACGCTGGCACATGGAAACAGGGCCAGATGGGTTGTAGTCCACAGAAGGAGAGGGAAGGAGCCCAGTCAGCCCCACCTGTCTGCATCCTGCATTGCTGCTGCTTCCCTTCCCTGGGCACTGGGAGGGCCGGGCTGAGGATGCCTTTTCCTCAAGCACAGCCACCATGGCAGCAGGGCAGTGTCAGGATGGCACCAGATGAGGCTTGTGCAAAGGGAAAACATTTGGAAAGCCCCCCCCCCCCCCCCACACCATGTGCAGGTGACAGCAGCAACAGCAACTTTCCCTTTGTCTGTGAGTTTCTGCAGGAGCAGGGCAAGGGCAGCCCAGTACAGCAGGGTGGGCATCAGGGCAGAGCAGACCTGTCACAAAGGGACAGAGAGGGAATGTACTTGTCTTCCCTGCAAGCTGTGACAGGAGCAGAAGGGCAGCATGACACATTCAGGTGATTTGCAGAGTGTGGCACAGCCAGGCAGGCTCCAGGACAAAGCAGGGAGGTGCATTTGCTTTACAGCTGCCGAGGAGCAAGCACCAGCCCCGAGGGGTGAGCACTGCTCCAAGCTCCATTAGAGCCAGCCAAGAGCTTTATAAGTCCTTTGCATTTTTAAACCTCTCTTTGGGAAGCAGACCTCTTAAAATGATAAGGCAGTTTGATAGCTCAGGGCTCTGCTCAGACTGTGAAGTAATTTTTCAACAATGGTTCCTCCACGGACCTGCCCTCCCAAAGGGGAGGTGGAACAGGCAGAGGAGGAGGAGAAAACAGGAGAGAGGAGGTCTGGTTGCCTTCTACAAACACTAAGACAGCTCTACATGCTGAGAGATGGATGCCCTTCTCCAAGGAGAAGGAGCTGGTTGGGTATTTTCAGGAGAGAAGAAAAAGCAGCTATAGTGCATTGCTTGTGATCTTCTGCCTCTGTGTCACCTGGAGCACCAGGTGGGTGCATCCAAAGCCAAACAGGCTGAAAATTCTGGGTATTCCCTTGCCCAAAAAGGCAAAAAATATCAGTTACCAGGAATGATCAGTTGCTGCTGCCCCTTCACTCACAGGGTCCTTTCTCTGCTGTCAAGGCAGACATCCACAGTGGTTACTAAAGGATTAAGAATCTTACCCCTACTCCAGAACTGCCTGAAAAGCCCCTAGAGCCTTGCCAGCTATCCAAGGTACCACTCAAGCAGCCAGTTTTGTCTGGACTGCTCAACAAACCCCAAATCCAGCTCTTACCTACACAAATGAGTTCTTGCAGCCTCACAGAAAATTCATTTCTCTCTAAGACTGTAACACCTTAACCCAGGAGCAACCTTGCATGTTTATCCACCCCAGCAAGGACCCAGGACACTGTGACAGGAATGGCCCAGAGTGTCCCAGCCCAGGACACAGTGACAGGAATGGCCCAGAGTGTCCCAGGACACTGCATCATCCTCCCACTGGCCAAGCACCACCAGAGCTCTGCAGGAGAGAAGCCCAGCAAGGGCTAAGGGAGAGCAGACTGCTGCTCCTGAAGATGCCATCCCAGATGGGATGCTGCTCCTAAAGATGCCATGTCCCTCTGAGCAGGACAAATCACCTGGGCAGCCTCAGCCCTGGAGCCAAGGGCTGCCCTTGCAGGCTGCAAACCCCCAGGCTGCCAGAAGCAAAAAGGTTTGCTGGGATGAGCTGTGAAAATTCTCACCTCTCTCTGGCCTGGCTCCCACTGCAGTGAACTGGGCTCAAAGCTGCTGATGGAAGAGCACAGCAAAGTCACTGCAGGGCTCAGAAAGTGGCATCATAAGATGAGGAGACATTAAAACCCAAAATAATAAAAGCAACCAAATTTATTAAGGCTTCTCAGAGCCTGGGAGCAAAACAATTTTTCCCCATTTAAAAGCGGGTAAGGCATAAGAGAAGCTGAGCAATTTGTCAGAGATTGGAAGCAACAAAGTGAGAGAGACCAAAGCCTGAAGCAGACAGCACACACAGACACCACCCTGCCACCCCATTCCAGTCTTTTTCCTGCAGCTTCCCCAGCAGGAAAGGCTAATCCATGTCATTATCTGGTTCCCCCACCATTAGATCCAACAGCAGCATGGTCTCATTTGCTGTCCTAACAAGAGCCTCAGTGAAAGCTGCACAGGAGCTGCCCAAAAAGGGGCACCCACACTGAGACAAAAGAGACACAGAGCACTGTTCCTCTTGATCTGCATACACAAAAGGTCATGGGAAAGTGGCAGAGGGGGATGAATCCTGCAGCCTCATTAGAGGGAAAGAAACTGTTTCTGCAAATAATTGATTTCTAAATTTATCCCCTAATTAAATAGGTTCCCTGGACGAATCTGCATGCAGGATGCAAGGTGATGATTTAGTGCCTGGCTTCCTCCAGGAACACATCAACACATGTTTGCAAATTGTCTCTCTGCCAGCCTCAAAGGAAAGGTGATCATCTCCCCACACCCACTCTCCTGAGCCCCTCCTGACACCTGGAGCCTGGGCACACCTGGCTGAGCCCCCTCTGTGCCAGGTTCATCAGAGCCACATACAGAAACAAGGATGTTTGTCACCAGTCCCCATGCTCCAGGCACCCATCCCTGATCACACCCTGCCCCATGCTGTTCAACCTTCTAGTTTCTCAACTGGCAAAAACTCTGAGCTGATTAATATCTCTATCAGCATCTGTCTTGGGATGCACTTGACATTGGCCATCAGCTGTGTCATTACACACCTTTCAGTGTGACACATGACATGGAGTGAAACCACCCAACTAGATGAGACAGAAAATTCTCATTTAGTGCCAGAGTTCAGACTTAAATGTTTTGGCATTGTTGTGGAATCTGATTGTTGTTAAAATTTTATTTTTCTTCCTCATTTTAGGGGTCAAGCTGAATCTGACTTTCAATTGCTTGAAACTGCCAAGAAACTGGAGATGACTGGCATCAGATTCCACCTTGCCTCCGACTGTGAGGGCACAAAATCAACCTGGCAGTTTCACACATGGGTGTGCTAGTGTTCCAGGTATGGCAGGGATGGCAGACTCTGTCCTTTAGCATGTCTTGGAGTAAGTCTCTCATTTTAACATCAGGTGTCTCTGATGCCTTGGAAATTTAATATGCTCTATGGTCAAGGAATGTCATTTAAGCCCCCAAAATTCTGTTTGGTGCAGATTGTTCTTGTACAGAGAGAAGAGCATCAAAACCAAGTGACAGTGAAGTAGGGGGGCCTTGTTTGAAGTTAGGTGTGCGATGAGAGAAAATCATCAATTAATTCAATTTTTGGAATAGCCCTGGGACAGATCTGTCATCCTGGAATTTTGGTTTGGTTTCTCTTATTTCAATATTCCAATGGATTTTTGCTGGATATTGTTGCTCTTATTGTATAGGAATGCTGATTGATTGGAGTGATGGGACTAATTAGCGTTACTATGTTTGGGAGGGAACTTTGCCAGGCTTAAAACTCCAGCAGAACTGGAAATGCACTGCCCAAACTCAGCACATAGCATGGCAAGAATGAGAAGCATTATCTCCAAACCACGCTCCTGCTTCTGACATCAATTCCAGGGCTGTTCCTGTCTGCTCGCTTTGACTTTTTCCTACAGACACCATCAGCTAATAAAACCCCCAGAGACGGATCCCAGGATAAAACCAGGCTACAAGCTCTGCAAAAATTAAGCACATTTATCACTCTTCCACGGAGAGCTCCTTTAGGGAAAGCAGAGAGCCCTGATGCTCTCAGACAAGCATCAAAGAGCTTGGGACGTGGAAACTCCGTGTTGGCTTGAAAAGACGGAGGTGGCAAATGTCCCTGCTGTGACAGAGCCCTGGTAATTAACTCCTGCTGCCTGGGACAGTGAGCAGAGCCCACAGCCTGTCCATCTTTGCTGGAACAGAGCTCGCCCTGCCCAAAAAGAGGCACTTGCTTGCATTTGCACACTGTCCTTTCTCTGGAAGCAGCAGCAACAGCATTTTCCATCCCCTTCTCTTTCCACTCCACAAGTCATTTGTGCCCTTTGTGTACAGGTCCCCCTTCCTTCAGCCCTTTGGTGCTGAGTGTTTAGGATCTACAGATGTGATTGTCCCCCTTGATGTCCCACATGCTGAGGTTCCTGCTCCTGGCATGTGATAGTCACGAGGATTTAGCCATAGGTTTAGATTTAGACTAAATATTAGGAATTCTTTGTTGTTGAGGGTGGGCAGGCCCTGGCACAGGGTGCCCAGAGCAGCTGTGGCTGCCCCTGGATCCCTGGCAGTGCCCAAGGCCAGGCTGGGCAGGGCTGGGAGCAGCCTGGGACAGTGGGAGGTGTCCCTGCCATGGCAGGGCTAGAATTAGATGAGTTTTTAGTTCCTTCCAAAACATTCTATAATTCTGTGATTCTACAAGTGCATCCTAGAGATGCTGTACAATGCCCATCCCAGTCACAATGAGCAGATGTGATTTTCTTCCCTCACGCCCCCCAAAAAGTTCTTCAAAACTGGAGCATCTCATGGCATTTTGAATTTCTCAACACTTCTGGATGAAAACTACCTTATTAAGTGAGTTCTCCATCAAAAAAAATCACTACCACAGATGGAGCTCAGGCCCTAACCTACTTCTGCACTCAAAAAAATAAAAAGCCATTAGGTGGCTAAATAGTTTAGGAACTGTGTCCCTTCATCTCCCTGCTGTGGTTTTCTGTCTGTAGCAGAGCATCCTCCTTTATAAATTGCCTCTGAGAGCCTCTGATCTTGTCTTAAAGAAAACAATATTATTCACAGGATGGGAAAGAGATGGAGGAGAGCTAATTAGTCCTCATACAGAGGAGTTTGCAAGATATGACATTTAAATGAAGCCTGATTTTCAGTTGCTGGTGCTAATTTCTTCATGTTATGTCACTGGCTTTTTCTTCCAGAGGTGCCTTTTTTGCTCACCTTGAGCATTTTTAAAGGCAAAAAAATTCTTTAGGTACCAAAGCAAATTTATAATCCAGCTCTCCAGCACTTTCCAACCTGAGCAAGTTAAAACCCCACTAAAAGCAGAGTCCTTGAGGCCCTGCTCCCCAAGGATGTGTGCACATAAAGCAAGGAAAATGTGTGGTTATTAGAGTTTAGCTTTATTGTTTCCAAAAAACACACTGAAGAGTGTGTTTATGATTCTGGAGAAAATAAAAGCCTCTCTCCAATTGTTAAAATAGCGAACGTGAGATACTCCAGTGACTTCTAAACAATCAAACTGCACAGCACTCTCTACTTGGATTCCAGAACAGTCTGTGCAAGAGTGAGAATGAGCCTGAGTAGGGATAGGAGATAAACCCACACCTCACCTTAGAGCCAAAGGAAGCAGAATTAACTTACACAGTCATTTCATAAGTTACGTGGAGGACAAGAAAACAGTTCAAAACCCATTACAAAAATCATTCAGAGCCAGTTTTGCTGGCTTTCAGAAACATCCTGGTTTCTGAATGATCAAATCCCCTTTGAAAGCCAGACTTGAGCAAGAGAATCATTTAGATACACTCCAAACCAAAGAAAAAGTGAAATCTTAGCTGGAGCTTTCTCTCTGGCCCTTGCACAGGTTTCTTGCAAAGCCTTCCCCACCCAGCATGACATCCACACCTTCACAGACCCTTCCCTGCCCCACATCCCACCATGCTGAAGGTCTGCAGGGAAGGGTTTGTATCCATCAAACATTGCCCAAAAATCCAACAGCCTCCACCACTTCTGCCCCTGCACCTTCAGCCTGGATTGAGAAAAACCCACAGGGTGTTTTTATCCCCCTCCTTTATTACCAAGGCTCTGTGAGGTTATGAATTATTGAATGGAGCTGTCTCTGCAGTTTAGGATGATGATGAGGATGATGATGGAAGGGCAATGCAGGTGGCAGAGGGGCTGTGCCCCCAGCACAGGGAGCCAAGGGCCACGTCCAAGGGGATCCTTACCCAGCTCCTCAATGTCCCTGCCCATCCATCAGAGCCTGATCCATCACCTGCCTGGCACAGTGGGGATCAAATTCATCTTAGAGGATGCCAAGGGGAATACACCTGCCACAGGGAGGGGAGGGAAACTCCTCACACCCTGTTCATAACCACAATTGAAAACCCAGGATTTGAGACCCTCCTGGCCATGCCTGGTGGGTAACCTGAACTGCCTGAGCTGGATTAATCAGGTCTTCCTTGGAGTTTCAGCACAAGGAAACAGACTGGGGGTAGGGATGGAAAAAGTGAGGACAGGGATCCTGAGAAGGTGGTGACAGAATGCAGCCTCCAGACAATTTCACAGACACTATTACTGGCAGCTCTAAAACAACCTGTTAGCATGGGCCTCTGGGGCTTGCAATAAAAACCAAGATGTATGTTTCCCGGGTTAGATAGATAGCTGAAAATTAAAGGAACAGCTTGAAAAAATATGTCAGTTCCACCCATCCCTTTGTGTACATTTACCTGCAAGCTCCTCAGAGATGGGGGCTCAGCACCTACAGCTGCCTTCATCCCAGCATGGGAGCAGCATGCAAACCACACCCTGCTCCCAAACCCACCTTGCTGGTTAATGGCTGCATTCCAAGAAATGCATAACAACACTGAACTGAAGCTCAAACAGCTTCAAAGAAACACCAAATTCAACACACACAGCCAGATCTTCCACTTGAGGCAGCACTGAGTGTCCAAAGCAACTCCATGGTTTCTGGGCTTCCTGCTCCAGAAACATGTAGCAGAATTGATCAGAATGGGGGAGTTTCCACTTTATCATCTTTTATAAATTTCTTCAGTGGGTCTCCTTCTGTGCCACAGCACAGTTGAGATAACCACAATACACAGATTATCACCACACAATTTCAGAAAGCTTCTACCCATACCCAGTAACACCTTACCTCATCAGAAGGCTTCAGCTATCTGCCCATACAGAGTCACATCATTTCAGAAGGCTGTAATAACTGCCCTTCTTGTCCTTCAGCCCAACCTTTTATCCCCTCACCGTTAATGCACTGCACCTGTGTGCCCCTCACCATTAATGCACTGCACCTGTGTGCCCTCACTGTTAATGCACTGCACCTGTGTGCCCCTCACTGTTAATTCACTGCACCTGTGTGCCCTCACTGTTAATTCATTGCACCTGTGTGCCCTCAGCTCCCTTTGGTGGCTGCCCAGCACACCTGGGCACTCCATGGCTCGTTGCTGTCAATGCTGCTCACCCGTTTCTCACAGCTGTGCCCAATTGGGGATGAGGATGGGCCAGCCCCACCCCAGTCACCACAAACTGTGTGCCTCCACTTCTGGAAAAGGCCATAACCAAAATGAACATGCTACCCCAAAGATGTGAGTTTTATTAACTGAACTCTGCTTGGAAAAAGCTGAGGATCGACTTTTCCTGCAAGAGTTTCACCACTATGGCAATCACATCACACACTATACTGCTACCTGCACTCAGGGTTAAGATCCATATTTAAAGCCCAGAAATTAAAAGCATTGTGCCTCCAGAGGTGCACACCAGACCTCTGCTTGTTCCAAGGCTGCCCTTCACCTCCCCAAGATCCCCAGCTCATCCCCTGCCTGGAATGGCAATCGATCTGGCCCCTGCTTGGCTCACAAATCCTGCCTGCTGGCCCTTTTTTTCACCCTGGATATTAAGGGAAGGAAATATCTGGATCTATTTGAAATGAATTATACTGCAGTAATTGCAGCTCCTATAGGGCAGTATTAGGTCAAACTGCCCTTTTTGTGCTGTGTCTCAAGCACTGGAGATGATGAATGGGCTCATTTTCCGCAGGGCTGGATGCTCACAGCTCCAGGTGAAGCCCACACAAACCACAGATGCTCATTGCTCCAACACCACAGCTCCTGCCAAGCCCTTCCTTTAATAAAACATCCAAATCACACTGTACAAACACAACTCTGGCACACATTCCTTGCCACTTGTTGTCACCATCCCATGGGTGCTCAGCACACTGTGCCATCCCCACTGCTGTCCTCTCCAGGCTGCTTAAGGAATCTGTGCCACTCTCGCCCCAGAAGGACCTTTTCAGCCCAAAACAGATTCTCCCCTCCCATTCTAGCTCTGTGTTAATTATTGAGATAGGGTGGGATTGCAGAGACTAATTACCACTGTAAAGTTATTCTCCTGAAGGCTGATAAGGGAAATAATTAGGATGGACAAGCGTGGATTACAGAGCTCTAAATCTCTCTCTCTCTTTTGTCAAGATAATTCTGCTTCCCAAGCTCACAGATGACAAGAGAGTCCATCAGCAAACACGAAAGAGAGACCAAACAATGGGCTGGACCTTCCCAGACTCCTCAGAGCAGCGTGGAGCACAAGGGGGACTGTTCTCCAACAGCTTCAGACTGGGACAAGCTTCCAACAGGCAACTCCAAGGACTTCAGCACAGACACCCTGGGAAAAAGGCACAGAGGTTGGGAAATCCCAAAGGACCAGCCCTGTGCACATCTTCCAGTCACCTCCAATGCCATGTTCACCAGCTGGTTTGTCCGCATGCCTCACAGGTGAGGTGTGACAGCTCAGGGGATGTGGTCTGAACTGTGGTGGTCTGGTGGCCATGGAATCAGAGAATGGCTTGGCTTGGAGGGACCTTAAGGATCATCTCACTCCACCCTGTCTAGGTCACACTTCAGCACGAAATACTGCAGTTGGTCTCTCCTAAGCTGTGTGTCATTTTGACAGAGGAGCTCCACAAGAGGCAGAAAGCGCTCCAGCAGAAAGTGTGGCACAAGGAGCTCTCCTCTCCTCTCCTTGCTTTCAGGGGTCTCTGTGGCCAGGGTGGGATGGGGAGCACAAAGAGATTTATGTTCAAGGCTTTCTAATTAAGTTTCACCTGTACAGGACTTATTTTGGATAGCATTTCCGCGGAGAAAGTTAAATGACACAGCTTAGGAGAGACCAACTGCAGTATTTCATGCTGAAGTGTGACCTAGACAGGGTGGAGTGAGATGATCCTTAAGGTCCCTTCCGAGCCAAGCCATTCTCTGATCCATGGTCACCAGGATGTCCATCCCAGGACCCTGAATGAGCCATTCTGTGGCTCACCCACAGGACACATCCCTGTGCTCTGCTTGTGCAAAACACAGCAGAAAGAAGTGAGGGTCGAGCTCGGGCAGAGCTGCCAGCAGCACTGAAATGAATCTTCATCCAGCCAGCAGAGCTGAGCAGGAGCCAACTCACCCCAGCTCCAGCAGCTCCTGCTCCCTCCCAGCTCCCAGGGTCACATTCCTCAGCACATCTCACATGCATTCCTCACACAGATTATTTCCCTCTAACAATTTCAGGCACCCTGAGCTACAGCATTTATAACTAATACATATTCTAATGTTCCTGTTCACCTGAGACACTCGAAACTTCCCTGGCTCATTTGTCAGGTTTATTTATTTATTTTTTTTAAATACGTTCTTCCCCTCAGGCCAGTCAAATGAGTCCAGTTAATTTTCATTTCCACGGACATGGAAAGTCATCTCAAGGTCATTTCTGGGTTATTTTACAGCTTCAGATCTGGAGGATTTTGCAGGGTTTTCAATTGAGGCTTCTGGTTATCTACTGCATATTGAAACAAAAAGGAACCAGCTGAGGAAAGACAGTGATGAAGCACCCCATTGACACCCAGGTAATTAAGGAGAAACAAACATGTTTGTTGGCTGAAACAAGGGAAAAAATGATGCAAACCACTTTATTCTAGCAAAGGAAGAAAGGAGGGAGGAAAGAAAAAGCAGCAGCTAATGGGTTTCCATCAGAAGGGCAGGCTTAGCTCAAGCCAAAACCTTCCCAGTGTGTTTGCATTTCAGTGGGAAGGTTGTGGTGTGCCACTGGGAGGCTTTTGTCGCATTTGATCAGAAAGAGAGCTGAAAAAAGAATCCCAGTAAACTGCAAAACACAACCTTTGTGATGCAGGCAGACCAGCACAGCCCCATTCTGAACGGAAAATACAGAATATATCCATACACATCCCAAGGGTTTGGAAGCACTGAAGCCTGGAGCTTTGCCATAGGACAGCCCCATCTCCTCCTGACCAGCTTTAGAACTCAGCTCCAGTGTCATTGACATATTTTCTGAAAAATACCTTTGCCAGGATATTTCTCCTGAAAAGCTGAGAAGTCTCAGAAACTAAATGTAAACAATAATTATGTGATTTCTTGGATAGTGGTCTAGAGGTTGCTCACCAACAGGTGCATCTTTGATTGGTTCCATGTGAATTGTTTTTAATTAATGACCAATCCCAGGCAAGCTGTGTCAAGCCAAGGACAAGGTGCTAATGTGTCACCATGACATTTTCTGAAAAATCCCTTGACCAGGATTTCTCTCCTGAGTAGCCTCAGAAAAGAAATGTAAACAATAATTATTTGATTGCTTTGATTGTGGTCTGGAGGTTGCTTCCCAACAGGTGCATCGTTGATTGGTTCCATGTGAATTGTTTTTAATTAATGATCAATCCCAGTCCAGCTGTGTCAGGACTCTGGTCAGTCACAAGATTTTATTATTCATTCTTTTCTAGCCTTCTGATGTCTCCTTTCTCTTTCTTTGGTATAGTTCTAGTATATAATTTTCTTTTAATATAATATATATCACAAAATAATAAATCAGCCTTCTGAAACATGGACTCAAGACTCTCATCTCTTCCCTTGTTGGGGTTGCCTGCAAATTCCACCTTTGGTGACCCCGAGTGAGTGACACCCCACACTCCAGGAAATTATTCCCTTGGGAAATGGTGACTGCCAGCATCAGCCAGCCTCATGGGCAGGACCAGATGATGCTGGAGCCAAAGGAAAATTAAAAACAACAACTCCAGCAGTGATGCTCAGCACCCCGAGCTCGGTGGTGCCTCAGCCCAGAAGGGTTTGTGAGATGTTTTTAATATCACCTGGCAGACGCAGATATGCAATCGCGACTGAGCCACACATCTCCCCAAGTCCTCAGGGAGCTCGGGTACAAGGCTGGCTTTGTTTCTTTCCCAGGGAACAATCGAGATAGCAGATCCTCACACACACTCTCTGGGGGCTGGGGATGGTAATTGGTTTGTGTGCATGGAGGCATTTTGGGTTTCAGGGAGCCAGGCAGGAATGCCCAAGCTCTGAAGTAGCAAGAGAGACATAGAACTGATGGTGGGTGCTGAGCTGGCCTCCATTTCCCCAAAACTGGCTTTGTCCCACTAATCATTTGCTATCCAAAAAGCATCGTTGATTTTGTTTGGTTTGCTTTTGTTGTTTTGGTTTTGTTTTTTTGGTTTTTTTTTCCCCATGAACAAGCAACTTCCAGAGAGGAACAGCAATGAGAAATAGCTTATTTTAGTCTCTTTAAAAAAAGCACAAATCCTATTACTGAGGAGTGATTAATTCTGCTCCCTCAGTCCCAGGAGATGATGTTTCCCTTCCCAGGCAGAGCTCACACCAGGTCTGAGGTACCAGCAACTCCTCCCCATGTTCACAGTAGCCTGGGGGCACTGGGGACAGGGCAAAGCCACCGCCCCAATGACACCAGGACTCAGGAGAGGCTGAGGAACATCAGTGAGGGCATTGCTGGACCACCAGTTCATAGGATCACACAAGGGTTTGGGTTGGAAGGGACCTTAAAGAACATCTTGTTCCACCCCTTGTCCTAGGCAGGGACACTCCCACTATCCCAGGTTTGCCCAGATGCCCATCCAGCCTGGCCTTGGGCACTTCCAGGGATCCAGGAGCAGCCACAGCCAGGCCCTCAGTGTCCTCACAGCAAATAATTCCTTCCCAATATCCCATCCAGCCCTGCCCTCTGCCACTGGGAGCCATTCCCTGTGTCCTGTCCCTCCATGCCTTGTCCCCAGTCCCTCTCCAGCTCTCCTGGAGCCCCTTTGGGTACAGGAAGGGCCTCTGAGCTCTGCCCAGATCCAGAGCAGGTGGGCTCCAGCCCTTGGAGCAGCTCCATGGCCTCCTCTGGATCTCTCCAGCAGCTCCAGCTCAGTTTCAGTTCTGCTCCAAACTCAGATCACCTTGGAGAGGTTGGAACACCTTGGTACAGAGCTTTCCTCCCACAGCTGCCCCTTTCCCTGGTCTCACAGGCAGCCCTGGAAGCACAGACATGCAGCAGTGGCCTGACACCTCCAGCTGCTCGGGTCAGGTCCTTGCAAGATGCTAATGCTGTAAGAGTACAGCTGAAGTCAGGGTTATTTTCCTGCTGACTGTGAAATCGGTGTTAAAAAAAACACAAACATGGAGAAAGGTATTGCCATGTACACTTGTCCAGCCACAGCAGTACCAAAGGCACAGTGCACAGCATTGAGATTTAGTCTTTTTTTTTTGGTTGTTGAAAGCACTACGGAAAATAATGGAACATCAAATGTTTTGCTGTGAACTCAATGTTTCGTTTGACAATTAGTTCTGAAATACTGAATGCCTGAAACCAAGCCAAAAACACCCTAAATTTTAGAAAAAGATCATTAAATCACTGTTGGACCAATCCTATTAAAAAAAGAAATGCTGGAGTCAGAAAAATCTCAACTCTGCTGTGGGATCAGCCCAATGGGAATGACCCCTGGGCACCAGCAAGGAAAGAAGGATGGAAACCCATCCGAGCTTGGCCAGTGGAAGGCATGGCCCTGCCCTTGCCCTTCCCAGAGCACAGCTCCCACCCTGCCAGAGCTCCTGTGTCCATTTGTCAGCATGGATTTGGCCACAGCACCATGCCCAGAAAGGATTTTCCAAGCTTACATATCAGTCGTGGTGTCACTCACTCGGGGTCACCAATGGTTGTGGTTTTTGTGAGGGTCCCCAGGATGAGGTAAGAGATGAGAAGTGACTTCAAGTTCTCAGAAGGCTGATTATATTATATTATACTGTATTATATTATATTATATTATATTATAATATATTATATTATATTATATTAATTATATTAATTATAGTAATTATATTATATTAATTATATTATATCATATATCATATTATATCATACATTATATATATAATACTATATTATATTATACTATACTATATTATACTAATATTTTATTATACCTATATTATATTTATATTATATTCTAAAACTATACTAAAGAAAGAAAAAGGATACATCAGAAGGCTAAACAAGAAGGAATAATAAAAACCCGTGACTGACCAGAGAGTCTGGCACAGCTGGACTGGGATTGGTCATTAATTAAAAACAATTCACATGGAACCAATCAAAGATGCACCTCTTGGGAAGCAACCTCCAGACCACATTCCAAAGAAATCACATAATTATTGTTTACATTTCTTTTCTGAGGTTTCTCACCTTCTCAGGAGAAAAATCCTGGCAAAGGGATTTTTCAGAAAATATCATGGTGACACATATCCAAGGACTGGGTTTAACACTGGTCCAGAGCTGCTGCCCCTGTGGGTCAGGGGATGAGGTGTGAGCTGACACAGGGCTCCACCGAGATGCAGTGATCAATCCAAATTAAACACAGTCCAAATTAAACACAATCCAAATTAAACCTCGCTGCTGCCAGCCCCTCGGCTGGGCCAGCCTCCCTGTTCTGAGCCAGAATGAGCCCCTTCTCCACACACCAGTGACCACAGGAAAAAGCTGCTGTTTCAGCACCCTGCACAGCCAGCCAGGAGCAGGGAACCCTCCCCAGCTTCACCTCACTACTCCTGCTCCTTCTGAGCTTCCCTTCTGCTCACAGCTCCCCAGGCACTCTCTGCTGTCTTGTTTTTTTTAACAGGAAACTACAAAATAATCCTGAATGAAGAGATGTGATTTGTCCTAACAGCAACCCCCGGGGCTGTGCATCCCTCCTGCTGCCCAGCTTGGTGCTGCAGGGATGGACCACAGCCCCTGGAGCTGGAGAAGCTCCTGGTTCATGGGGATCTGTGCTGCTGGAGGGAAGAGAGAGCAGTGAGGAGATAAGGACTCGCTCCTGCACATGGTGCAGAGAAGGATTAGATACTTACAAATATTTTATCCTAGCTAAAGTAATTGCACCACTTGTTCTTATGAGTCAGAGCTATTTATTTTCATGCTTCAGGGCATCAGTTGATCACACCAGCTGAGGTCAGGCAGAAATTCCCACTGCTCCTGTAAGCATTTTGCATATTGCAGGGATGTGCATTAGCACCAGTCCCTGCAGCCTGGCACTCCCCCATCCCAGTCACCCTCTCCATCCCATCCCGTGCAGGGGACACATCAGCACCTGAAGGGAGATGACAAAAAAGGTGGGGAGAGGCTTTTTGCAAGGGCATGTAGTGATAGGACAAGGGTGAGTGGCTTCATACTGACAGAGAGTGGGTTTAGATGAGATACCAGGGTGAAATTCTGCTCTGTGAGGGCAGTGAGGCCCTAGCACAGGTTGCCCGGGATCCCTGGAAGTGTCCAAGGCCAGGCTGGATGACTTGGAGCAACCTGGGGCAATGGAAGGTGTCCTACCCATGGCAGGGGGGTGTAACAAGATGATTTTTAAGGTCCTTTCAAAAACAAACCATTCTGTGATTCTACGGTTTTAAGAAGTACAACACAACAAACAGTCACTGCTCTCACCAGTTTAATGCCTGTCTGTGGAACAGCACATCCCACACTCCTGCCCTAGGCAGGAACCTCTTGGCACCTCTGGATTTGGGACACATCCAGGTCCACTCCAGCTCCAGGCAGGAATTGGGCAGGGAGACCAGCAGGAAAAGCATCCAAATGAGAAGAGATGGTATTGGTTGTGCAGGAGGCAGAAATGAAAATAACTCCTTTTGACCCTGGAGCACAAGAACCAAACTGGGGTCACTGAAGCTCATTTTGGTGGCCGGCAATGCCATGGCCTCTGCTGGGAGCAGACAGGGATAACTGCTCATTCCTGAGTGCTCGTGGACATGCAGCTCTAATTGTGTCACCAGCGAGAACCCTCCCCAAAACAATATTTGGCCAATATTAATAAATAAAAACTAGGCAGCATGTGCTTGGAAGGGGAAGAGGAATGCAAGAAAACAGACATGAGCATTGGACTGGGAAAAATACACCTCCCTGGGCTAACCAAGCAGTTCCAGTAAGCCAGAAGCAGTTAATAAAGGTCTGGGAAAGGAGCAGCCCTTGATCTCTGAGCACTGAGCATGAAATGAAGCAGCAGAGGCCAACACACAGCAAATAAAATGTTCCCTGCACACAAACACCACGTTGGCTGCTCTTGGAGGAAAGCACATGCATGTGGCAGCAGGGACTGAGTGCACACACAAACCAGGTCAGAAAGTGTCCCCAACCCTTTACCCAGCCTGAAACACCTCCAGGAGCTGCAGCAACACAGGATCTCTCCCTTGTCCCCTTCCTGTCACCCTGCTCATCCCCTAAACCCACCCCAGCTGTGCTCCCAAACACCATTGTGCTGCCTGCTCAGCCCTGCTCCAGCTCACCACTGCCAGGTATCTCTGCATTTCCTCAGCTGTGCCTCACTGATCCCCATTAGTAATTACACTGCAGCAGCTCCATAACTTTAATTATAAGACAATTTCTGTTCTAATCTCTGGTTTTCACTCACTGCTTCAGACCCCCCCCCTTCTCCTCTCCCCCCACCCTCTCATTCGGTCATTTCAGGAGTGAAATCATGCGGCCAGGGAGGAGTTTGAGCAATTAGGGATAATGATCATTCCCACATGGCTCTCATACCAATGCCTGACACAGCTTCAAGGGCAGCACCCACCCTCAGAAGCTCTGCCATTCCTTAGGTGGTCAGGAGCACCACCAAGATCCTTCCTGGAAGCTTGCGTTCATTTGCTTTTCAAACAAAAAAAAATGTGGTCACCGTTTCCAAAGCCCTGGGACACCCCTCTCTCACAGCTGGCATCTTCACCTTCAGCAGAGCCTTTCGTAAATGCAGGCAACCCCAACGAGGCACGAATGATGAATCTGACTCCATGTTCTCACAAGGCTAATTTATTACTTTATTATACTATATTGTATCAAAAAATACTAAACTGTACTAAAGAATACAGAAAGGATACTTACTGAATGCTAAAAAGATAATGAAAACTTGTGACTCTTTCCAGAATCCTGACACAGCTTGGCACTGATTGGCCAAAGAGTGAAAACAACTCCCAGCAGAATGCAATGGAACAATCACCTGTGGGTAAACAATCTCCAAACACATTGCACATGAGCACAGCACAGGAGAAGCAAATGAGATAAGAATTGTTTTCCTTTTCTCTGAGGCTTCTCAGCTTCCCAGGAGAAAAACCCTGGGTGAAGGAATCATGTTCAGGGAATGTGAATGCCACAAGAGCCCATGATGAAAATGGGCTGCAAACTCAGCAATCCCTCCACATCCAAAGCCATCCTGACCCACATCCCACCAGCATCCTCTGGTGACATCCTGTTCCAGATTGCAAGGCAAGATCTATTCTATTACCATCTGTATGGCAGCTGTCTTTTGTCAGAAATGGGCAGTTTTCCTTATCTCTTCCACAACTGGGGAGACACCGGCTGCTAACAGGCTATTGAATGTCCCTGCATGACTGATAAGAACTACAGGATCCCACTGGGAGATGTGAGCCCAGAGGGAGGAGCCAAGCATTGCTACCCAAATATAATCTGGAGATTCTGGAACACCAGCACAGCTTCTCCATGGGATTCCCCAGAGGAACAGCAGCTGTCTCTCCTTCCACTGGATCTTCAGAGGAAGAATACATCCTTCTCTACAGGATCCCTGCTCCAGCAGAACCACCCCTGACACTGCAGGAGGGCTGCAGCCACATTTCCAATGGCACTGCCACCAACACCCTGACCCACAGGGTGTCAGGTTGGGTTCTGACTCTGTCAGTGTTGTTTTACTGTACTGCATTGTTTATTTTATCTTTTTATTTTCTTCCCTATTAAAGAACTGTTATTTCCTGCTCTCATATATATATATATATATATATATATTTTTTTTTTTTTTTTTGCCTGAGAGCCCCTTAATTTAAAATTTATAGCAATTGGGAGGGGTGGGGAGGGTTTACATTCTCCATTTCAGGGGAGGCTCCTGCCTTCCTTAGCAGACTCCTGTCTTTCCAAACACATTCCCTGAAACACAGCTGGGATACAGCAAGAGCACCAGCAAATTAAAACCCCCCAAGTCACAAGTCAGAAGCCCCAAGTTTCCCTTCCAGATCTTCATCTCAACTCCCTCAGCTTCACCTCTCAACCCCCCAACCTGTCACCAGGGATAACATTTTTTCTCTGACATGCTTTGTTATTCAGAGATAGAAGATTCTGTAAATGCTGAATTATTATCATCAAATTATAATACTCAGAACACTGTCTCCCTTTGGGATTGGTGCTGCAGAAGGAGAGAGCACAGCACAGGCACCCAGAGCTGAAATGTGCCACGCTTAGTTCCCTTAGAGATAGCAGGGATGGAAGCTGCTTTAGTACTTTCTCTTTTTCTCAGCTGTCCTGGAAGAGCTCCTCTGACAGGTCTGCTGGAGAGAACTGAACTATATTTGAAAGGTAATTTTTGAGCAAATGGAAACAGAACTGTCAGAGTTGTCATTATGAGAGTTTTTGGAATTTCCTTCCCATTTTCAAGGGAGGGAGGAGGGAGAAATCATTGTTTCCAAAAATGGGATAGCTCCTGACGCTGCTTCCAGCTTCCCCAGGCTCCTTGCAGGCTGGAGGCTTCCACAAAAGCCCCCAAAATTGAGTCATTCAGCCTCACACACTTGGTTCTCTCTCATTTTCACTTTCACAAGTAAAAATAAAGCAGATTTCAGATGGAAACACAGTCCAGGACAAAGGGGCAACCGGTTGAGGCTCCTACAGGAGAAGGCTTCCTCCTGCCTCTTGCTGGACCCAGCACTAAGAGACATCCAGCCCTGAGCCTTGGGACACACACCTTCCCCAAGCATGCACAAAAGCCAGCCCAAGCTCTGGGACTGAGCCAGCAATATCCACTCCTGGTACCCACAGGGCTCTCACTGCACTAACCCATCGGCTGGGAAGCACCTTCACTTCCCATATCACCCCAGAGCCCCCAGTGCAGCCTTTCCAGCTCCCTGTGGGCATCCCAGCTCAGGTACTGTTCTGAGTAGAACAGCTGCCCATTTTCTTTTTTAAGGTTGCAGAGTTCACAGGTTGGGCCAGTTGCTTCCCGGGTGGAGTTCTAACTGTTTGTTACTGTAATCCACTGTCGTTTTCATTAACTACCTGTCTTAAGAATTCCCCCTTTTGTTGAGTGGCACCCTGGTGCTTCCTAGAGGATGGTACCCAGACACTGAAGGGACATCGAACTGGCATGCAAATGACCTTGGATCCAGCATGCAATGGGAGAGACCCCTCACCAAACCTAGCCAAAAAACCCTAAAACAATGAGCCAACACAAAATTGACGAATCAAAGTGATGAGTAGAAGTGAGGAACAGAATCCAGCATCCACCAAGGCCCTCTTACCCCTCACCCTAACCTAAAAGATGTTGGGTAGACAGAGGGATTTAAATATAAAACCAGAAAATAAAGGAATCTCATGATGTTTTCATGAGGACAGAACCCCCAGCTCTGCCCACAGACTAGTGGACACAGCTGCACTCTTCCTCTGAATCACTCCTGGGAGCAGTGGCAGCGTGACCGTGGACCCATTGGTTCTCCCCACCTGAGCTGATCACTTTAATAAAGGCATTGAAAAAGAGAAAGGTCTCCTGCCTGTGTTTGTTTCAGGCATCACTTCCCAAATCAGCCCAGAGCACCAATGCAGCTTTCCCAGCTCCCTGTGGGCATCCCAGCTCCAGCACCACTTCCCAAATCAGCCCAGAGCACCCATGCATCCTTTCCAGCTCCCTTTGGGCATCCCAGCTCCGGCACCACTTCCCAAATCAGCCCAGAGCACCACTGCAGCCTTCCCAGCTCCAAAGGCTCCAGGCACAGCACCCAGCACAGGCTGCTCCCCCATCTCAAGGTGCAGCCTGCTCCCCTCCTCCCAACACACTCTTGCTGTCACATCCAGAGCTCTTTTCCCTGCGAACGATGACAGCAGATGATACAAGACCTTGAATTTAATTGCAGCAGAGGAAAATAAAAAAGATAAAATTTAAAAAATGTTCAGAGTGATGAAGAACCTCTTTCATAAACCACATTATTTGTGTCTCTTTTCTAAATAATTTTAGAGTTTGCTCAGGGGTTGGTTTTTGTTTTGCAGTTCAGGACCATGGATTGCAGAGAAAGAGGTGGACAGCTGGGCAGGCCAGGGTTTTCCCAGGCACTTTTGGGCTGTTCCTTCCACAGGCCTTGTGCTGCCAGAGAAGAACTGGAATGGTCACGCAGTGGTCATTAATAAATTGATTATTTGGGCATTGCAGGGAAGGGTCTTAACAAAGGAGGGGAGAGCGGGGAGGGGGAAGAGGCACCATGCCAGCCTCACTGGAGGGCAAACAGTGATTAAATATTTATAGATTTTAATGCATTGATTTGTTAAGTCGGGAAACAGTTCTTTAAGAGTTTCAAGATGCTTTTCAAGGCAATTCTCTAATCAGCAACCCAGGTGCAGCAAAGAGGAGCTCAACAAGAGGCAGAAAGCACTCTAGCAGAAAGTGTGGCAAGAGGAGCTCTCTTCTCCTCTCCTTGCTTTCAGGGGTCTCCGTGGCTAGGGTGGGATGGGGGGGGCACAAAGAGATTTATGTTCAAGGCTTTCTAATTAAGTTTCACCTGTAAAGGATTTATTTTTGGACAGCATTTCCACAGGAGAAAATGAAATTACATGCAGCTTAGGAGAGACAAACTGCAGTATTTCGTGCTGCCCTTCCAAAATGTGAATGATCTGACCAAGGAGAGCTGCTGCCCACACCAGCCTCTGCATCACCACCCCCACACCAGCTCCCTGCCTGGCTTTGGGGCAAAAAATCCACTTGAAAAGCATAAATAACCCCAAAGCAGGGATGTCCTGCAAGTGCTGATCTAGGTAAGCAGCTCATTGCCCCCGGCAGCACTGCCAGGTCCTTTTTGACAGCCAAACCTCCAGCCTCTGGTCTGTAGGTTTGGCTGATTTCTCCTCTTCTTCTGAGAATAATTCCTGAAAAATCCTGGAAAAAAAAAAAATTCTCTTCTCAAAGATGACCAAGTGAAGGCTTAAAAAAGGTCCCTGGTACCTACCCCTGCCTGAGCTGGGACAAACTTTCTGGGGGGCACATTTGTTCTCTGGAAACCTTTCAGTGCCACAACAGCAATGGGGTTCACGCAGGCGTTTACCCTGAACAGGTGCTACTCACCTTCCCTGGGCCTCTGTGATGGCAAACTGCCTCCTCATCCCTCTTTAGGATGGAGCAGTTTTGTGTCAGGGCAGCCCCCAGCCAGGGAATAACGTGCAGGGACTCCAGTCAGATTTCAAGTGCTTTTTAAGCCATACTATATTATACTACATACTAATACTATTCTATATACTAAACTAAAGAAAAACCCATGACCTTTTCCAGACAATCACCACACAGCTTTGACCTAATTGGTCAATCAATCCAAACAACCATCACCTGTGGCCAATTAAGAAATCACTTTTGGTAAAACAATCTCCATAACACATTCCACGTGTGCCAAACAACAGATGCAGCAAGTCGAGCTAAGAGTTGTTTTCTTCTTTCTCTGAGCTTTCTCACTGCCTTCCCCAGGAAAAACCCTGGGAAGTTGTGCTTGGTGCTCTCTGTGAAGAGAGCCACAGAGCAGAGCTGGAAGTAGGGCACCTGCCCAGCAGAATCCTAACCCTGCAATTCAGCCATGACAAACAATACGTCACAGTAAAATGCCAGCTTTAATTCTAATTCAGCCAACTGGAGGGTACAAATTAACTGTTCCCCTATGCTCCCTCCCTTTTCCCAGTGAAATTATATTTTCTCAAGGGAAAGCTGTGAGAAAAGTTTTTGGTGCTCCTCTCTGGCTGTGTAACATCAAGAGACCCCAGGGCTGCAAATACAACATCCCACAGCCCATTGAATCCATTAGCTTATTTATCAATATGAGATTAATTATTCCAGTTCACAAGATGTTTGGCCATTTTTTAGTGCTCCAACTACAACATCCAGAAGAGCTGAGATGCTCTGCCTTTAATTAGCTGCTCCTCATGGTCACAGCTTTTAAGACAGGAGGTGATGCCTCCTCTGGGCTCACAACCAAAATGATAAATGGAACCCCATTTCAGGAGCATCTGCTGATGCCTGGGCTGATAAGATCAGCTCCTGCAGCCCCAGGAGAGTGCTGGAGTCTCACTTCCACTGATGACTCAACAAATGCAGCAAGTGTGCCTCGAGTTTGGGTTTGTGCTGCCGAGTTTGAACAGGAGAAGGGAGGAGTGGGACAGAAGAGGGAGGGAGCACGCAAACAGGAGAGCACAAGAAACCGCACACATTTTCCTCCTGAATCCTCCAAACGTGACTCACTTTGCTCTATTGTGACAAACTGAAACGCCTCTGAGGAGTTCATTTCACGTCTCATCCATTCTCTGAATAATGGGAAAATCCCTCTTTGTTTCTCTAAGATATCAGCAGGCACCACGTGTGCCCACTGCCATTAGACATAATGGAACCAGATTGTCCCAGAAGTTGTTTTCAATTGCTTGAGTGCATCCTTCATTTAGGGAAATGAGAATGTATGAGCTGCTGTGCCCCAACTGATGTGAGGACGCAATCTTTAAGCTGGAACCATTTGTTTCCCAGCTTTGGCATGGGAAGAAGGTTGGTCATTTCCACAGCTCCAGGACAGGGTTAACCAAGGTCTTGGCCAAGCTGCTGGGAACACTCAGGCTCCTGCTAGCAGGAGGTAAAACTAGAAATCCTGTGGCAAAGGGTCCCCATGGATGCTCCCATGAAGCCTGGAGATGCATTTGTGCTGTGGGATGTCAGGAATGATGCTGTAGGATGCACCAAGGATGCCTCTGCTTCCCTGGCCCTTTCCCAGTTCGTTCCATCACGCAGCACATCGTGGTGACAGCTGCACAATGAAAGCACTCAGGAATGCTGGAGACCTCGGGGACACACAGTTCTATCTGGCTGCCTACAATTTACTTTGGCTTCTTGGGACAAAAGAAAGTTTGAAAGCCTTGGAGGCAAACCAGGCTGCCTTAAAGACCCATCCTGTGATAACGATGTTGTTAACATTGCTAACATCTCTCCTGCATTCAGAGGGAACCAAGGGAGAGTGATGGATCACAGCAGCCAGGTTTGGAGTTTTGTTGTTTTTAATTGACTGCCACCTTGAGAGAGTTCCTCTTCCTAACATGAAAAAAAAAAATAAAATGGAAAAAAAGCAATCCAAACAAAGCAAACGAGTCTGTCAGATCTGTTTCAGCAGAGCAAGGACCTGAAGCCTCAGCAGTGATGGTGCTGAAAGCTGAGCATGAGCATGGGCTGTGCTCCTGAATGGGGACAAACAAATTCACCCCATTTCAGGCCAGGACAGTCATTCCCCCAGCCATGCTGCACTCTGGAAACTTCAGGACTTTTAATTTAACAAGTGTCAGGTTTTCCTCTTGCAGAAAGTATGAGATGTGAGAACAAACGAAAGGACAAAACCTGTCCCCTTCCCTCCAGCTCTTCTTTCCCACTAAATACTTATTTACCTTTCAGATTTACCTCTCCAGCCCTTCGGGGAGGAACAGAGCAAATCCTGACAGCAGCCAGACCAAATCCAGACCAGCAAGTGAACACTGAGGACTGTGGGGAGAGGAGTGAGGGTCCCAAAGGGAGGTGGTCCCAGGGCTCTGCACAGCCAGTGTCCCCTCCCTGCTGTCCCCATGGCCAGCAGCTCATCCCAGCCCCATCCTCATTTCCAGACACATGAGCCCTGGGTCACACCGCATCATCTCTTTTTCCCTAGAGCTGGCACCCAGCCCTCCCTTTATAGCTTCTCCTGGCACAGTTTCAACAGCAATAGGTTTTATTATTCTGCCTTGCTGCCCTAATTCTCTCTGCACTCAATTTTCCATTGACCCTCTGCTGCGTTTGCTCGCTCTGGGCAGGCAGCAGCAGCTTTCCCTCCTCTGCTCACATGGAATGGGAATAGAGGGACAGGCCAGGCACCTCCTGCTCCTGCTGGGATCAGCACAGACACAGCCCTGGGGGACAGAAATGCCTTGGAAGCCTCTGAAGGGAGCAGAACAACACCAAGGGGGAGATGGGGAACAAAAGGAAAGGCAAGGAAATAAAAAATGACACAGCACAAAGACAGCGAGGGGTCAGGGGAAGAGAAAGAAGAGCAAGAGCAGCAGAAATCCAGCCAATGATGTGGCAGTGCTTGATAAATGGGTGATAAAAGAGCTGCATGTCACCAGGGGGGAGGCACCAGCAGCACTGCCATGGCCTTGCCTCAAAGGAACATTCCTGGCCCCAGGAGCCACCAGGTCAGCCCTGCATGGCTCTGGTCACGTTTTCCCTGGGACACCCAGCAGAGCAGCAGGGACAGATGCTCCAAAGACAGCAGAGGCTGTTTCTACTTTCTCTGCTGGCTTTTACCGAGTCCCACAGGCTGGACAGGGGGATGTGGCTGCCCTCTGTTCATGGCTGGAGTGGATTTCTCCCTCAAAGCCAGGATTACAGCTCTGAGTGCTGCACCCCTGTGCCTCGAGTGGCCCAGCAGGCAGGGCAGGAGCCTGGCAGCATCCCCAAGGACTTTCCCCCCCTTCCACATCAGAGAGGGATGCAGATCCACACACACAGCATCCCTAACCTGCAGCCTCTGTCCCCCATGACACTGCCTGTCCCCAGATGTCACCTCACCTGCTCCCATAGGCTTTTCCATGCCATCCCAAGCCTTATTTGCAGAGACCATGCAAAATCCTGCATCCTAAGAGGGGTGAGAGCGAGGGGATCGCTGCCAGCACAGCCCAGGGGGCTCAGGGAGGAGGAGGAGAAGGAGGAGGAGGAGAGGCAGGCTCGCAGCTGGCTGCTGAACACAATGCAGAGATGCAGAATGGCCCGTGATTACAATTTGAAGGGCTTCTATGCACTGAAAGGGAACTGATTCAATTGTGCCGCAACTCCCGAGAAGCTGTCGGCAATCAAGGCATTCTCCGGGCCACAATCACCGGGGCAGGGTGGAGAAAGCAGCAAAGTGTCAAAGCAGGAAAGTGTCCTTAGGTGATGCCTCAGGTACCTCAGCCTATTGGAATATCACCAATATAACTGGATGGGATGTGCCTGGCTTGTCCGGCCCTCGCTGCTTGACCAGCGAGGCAACAGCTTATTCCCTGGCCATGGACAAACCATTCCCACACAAAAACAACCCCTATCCACTTCAGACACATGCCCAGCTCCCTTGGGCACTACAAAGGGAATGGCCAGGAGATGCCACAGCAGCCCTGAGCTCCGTGGGGACCCAAGGGAATGGCTGGAGTTGTGTCAAGGGAGTTTAGAGTGGATGTTAGGAAAAGATTCTTCCCCCAGAGGGTGCTGGCACTGCCCAGGCTCCCCAGGGAATGGGCACGGCCCCAAGGCTGCCAGAGCTCCAGGATAATTTAGATAATGTTCTCAGGCACAGGGTGGGATTGTTGGGGTGTCTGTGCAGGGCCAGGACTCTCTGAACCTTGTAGGTCCCATCCAAGTCAGGATATTGCACGATTCTAGCATTCTCCTAGAACTCAGGATATGGCATGATTCTAGGATTCTCCCTATTCATCCAGCTTTCTCCCTATTCATCCAGCTGAAGGGGTTTTTTAAAGCTCAGGATATTGTAGGATTCTAGGATTCTCCTAGAACTCAGGATATTGGATGATTCTAGGATTCTCCCTATTCATCCAGCTGAAGGGTTTCTAAAGTTCAGGATATTGCATGATTCTAGGATTCTCCCTATTCACCCAGCTGAAGGGTTTTTAAAAGCAGGATATTATATGATTCTAGCTTTCTCCTAGAACTCAGAATATTATAAGATTCTAGGATTCTCCCAGAATTCAGGATATTGGATGATTCTAGGATTCTCCCAGAATTCAGGATATTATAAGATTCTAGGATTCTCCCAGAATTCAGGATATTGGATGATTCTAGGATTCTCCCAGAATTCAGGATATTGGATGATTCTAGGATTCTCCCAGAATTCAGGATATTGGATGATTCTAGGATTCTCCCTATTCACCCAGCTGAAGGGTTTTTTAAAGCAGGATATTATATGATTCTAGGATTCTCCCAGAACTCAGGATATTGGATGATTCTAGGATTCTCCCAGAACTCAGGATATTATATTATTCTAGAATTCTCCCTATTCACCCAGTTGAAGGGTTTTTTTTAAGCTCAGGATATTATTGCATGATTCTAGGATTCTCCCTATTCACCCAGCTGAAGGGTTTCTAAAGCTCAGGATATTTTATGATTCTAGGATTCTCCCAGAACTCAGGATATTATATTATTCTAGGATTCTCCCTATTCACCCAGCTGAAGGGTGTTTTTTCCTACCTTTGCAGAGCCACCACTAAAGAAAATGCAGCTCTCCCAATCGTCCTAAAATCAGCAGAATGCATTACATGCATGTTGGTAGGTAGAAGCTATCCTATTATCCAAGGAGATTATAATTACCTCATTTGCCTATTAAAAGGATACTGTGACAATATTTAAGTTAGAATGCTTTGGTTATTTGCTTAAAAAATTATGTGGTGGCAATCAAGTGAAAATCGAGGCTGTAATGCAGCTACAGCAATATTGCCAGTAATTTGTGGAACCAATAAAAATTATTTTTAATGCATCAGCCAACATGCCTAAATATGCTTTTTTATAAACACATATATATATGTGTACATATGCACACACACTGATGGGCAGCATGGGCTCAATTTCCCTCCACTTTCTGAAAATTGAGACCTATGGAGCATTTTTCTTTGCTGCCAAATGGCTGCAGGAGACAAATTCCCCCATCAGCTGATGGCAACCTGTATGATCAGAGCAGAATAATTCCCTGAGTGCCACAGGAAAGGGTGGGAGGATGTGGGACAACACAAATTCCCCTTCTCTGCAAACCCACCTTGGGATCAGTAGCTCTTCCACCCTGGGATCCCCAAGCAAAATGTCTTGGATTTTTTCTCACAAGGATTCTGTAGCTCTGCTCCAGGTCTTTAACCTCTGTTTTGAATGTGCGTGCAGGGCACAAGGTTTGGTTATTTCTAAACAACAATAAAAAATAAGGAAATAGAGTCATACATTTTTCCTTGGCATTGCCCTCGGAAAATGGAAATCTGATTACTTATTCCTCGCAATCCCAAATCACCCCTGCCAGGCCAGACACAGTGAATAAATCCTTGCTTTTAGAGACATCCTCTCCATTACAAGTGCATAATGGGACCAGTATCCCATTGACCTGGGGCCAGCAGGAGCCCCAGGGTGTGTGTCACTGCCTCCCAGGCACCAGGCAATCCCCAGGAGGGATTAGCAGCAGAGCCCAGAGGGATGATGCTTTTCCCTGGCTGAGAGCAGCCCTTGGGAGCACAGACACTGAAACTCAATTTCCTCCTCTGCTGTGGCATTTAACCTGGCAGAGAGGAGGGAGAAGGAGGAGGGATGCAGGGGAGAGTGGATGTTTCCATTCAGAGAGCCTTCCTGTATCCCTCCCTTCCTGAGGAGCCCAGAAGAACCTGGTTTAATTTGTAAAAAGCATAAAAAAAGAGCAATATCCCAGTGTGTTGAGGACTCCCAGCATTTAGAGCCTGGGAGGGAGCTGTCAGCCGAGCAGCACATCCAGGATCCAGCTGTTCCCAAGTACAGATCAACCACAGCACAGCCTCCTGCCCCACAGCAGCCTCCTGATTTCATCTGGGCATTGGAGCTTCATTTTCCACCTGAATTTATCTAATTTCAGCTGCCAGCAGCTGGACACAGCTCTGCCCGAGCCTGCAAAGTGGGGGCTTTTCTCTGAGCAGCCTGATTTTCCCAAATACAGAAAGCTGGGTGCTTTTCCCAAATACAGAAAGCTGGGTGATTTTCCCAAATACAGAAAGCTAGGTGCTTTTCCCAAATACAGAAAGCTGGGTGCTTTTCCCAAATACAGAAAGCTGGGTGATTTTCCCCCAAGCTTTCACAGCAGGTAAAAGTTGCCTTGAGAGTGGGCAACTTTTCCTACCCAGGGAAGAAAATAACAATTCCCTACAGCAGTGCTGGGTTCTGCTGCAGCCTCCCTGTGCACAGGACTGACCCAAGGCTGCTGTCTGTGGGCAAACAGACCTTTCACAGCTCTGCTTCTCTTCAGGGGTCAGCATCTCCTGGAAAAAAAAAATCCAAATGAGGCAAGAACAACCAAAAAAAAGCTACACCAGAGGTGTTGGGAGCTCCAGGCAAGGCTGGATGAGGCCTGGAGCAACCTGGTCCCTCTTCATGGCACAGGGTTGAAATGAGGTAAGATTTAAAGTCCTTTCCATCTCAAACCATTCTAGGATTATATGTACTTAGCCAAACTTGTGCATCCTGGCTGCCAAGCTAATTTCACTCCTACACATCTGAAAAGGCTTCTTAGCTCAGGTGCAGAGTTGTATCAAACTCTAATACAATTCCTGCAATAGCTGCCAAGCCCTGGATGCTTTTCCTAAAAGCTGGGTAAATAGTGAAACAGCTGCAGCATTATATATTTTTTTTTTATTACAGTTATTTTGTTTGTAAAAAGCAGCAGGCCATGGCTCCAGGACCAAAGAACTAAATACCAAACTGCAGGAGCCCAAGAACTTCACAGTCTAATTAGGGGTCAGCCAGTGTAGAAAGCAGCAAAGGGGAATCTGAGCAAAGTCAAGAGAACTTCCTTAAGGAAGGGTGGAAAAGAAGTGTGCTAAGCAACCTGGCAGTATTATCAGCAAAAAGCAAGCCTTTAAAATAAATGAAGGTGATTTGGAGGGTCTCATTTCAGCGGATTTTCAAAGAGCTTATGATAAAAGTACTTCATAAAAGATTAAGGAAAATAAACAGCTACCCAGGAAGGGGCAGCAGCAGGCAGGGATTACAGCTGGTAAGGCAAAAGGAAACAAAGACAGCGCTTCCCAAATTGCTGAGAGGTTTGTGGGGGGACAACTGCATGATGGGAATGCTGCAAGATGCAGAGAGCAAGTCACAGTTTGTGCAGCATCCAGAGGAGCTTGGGTTTGCCGTGGCTACGGGGGCCAAGCGGCTGCGGCTGGATCCATTACACACCACGGGAGGTGGACGATGAAATTCTGTTTAGGCCAGTAAATGAACATGTTCTGCCTGCAGAAGCACGCACCAGGGGGAGGGGGATGTACTGAATAACCATGCTGAGCCTGTGCTTTATTTGATTTACCTCCCATCCTGCCAATAAAGGAGGCTCCGAAGGTGGATGATGAGGCTGAGTCGCTGTGGTGGGATGCATCAAGAGCTCTGGACAAGAGGGAATGGCTTCAAACTGACAGAGGGCAGGGTTAGATTGGATATTAAGAAGAAATTCTTCCCTGTGAGGGTGGTGAGGTGTTGGCACAGAGCAGCTGTGGCTGTCTCTGGATCCCTGGCAGTGCCCAAGGTCAGGTTGGACAGGGTTGGGAGCAGCCTGGGACAGTGGAAGGTGTTCCTGCCCATGTCAGGAGGTGGAATGAGATGAGCTTTAAGGTCCCCTCCAATGCAAATAATTCTGGGATTCCATTACCTCATTTGCCTATTATCCATGATTCATTTTAGGAGGTTTTTGGAGGGGCCTGCCAGCTCAGACCAATTAAACTGAAGACAAGCTGGTTCAGTGCTTTTCATTAACAACCCTCCAAGGGAGATGGGGAATGTAAAGCCCAAGTCTCAGGTAAAAATTATTTTTAAAACCAGCAGTTTTCCTCATCAGAAGCTAACGCAGAGTGAATCAATCAAACCCTGCTCTCCCATGACAGGGGAGGATGCACCACAGGGCAATTCTCATCACTCCCCATTCTAAGGCCATGCAGGAAATGCACCTCCCTGTCCCACGCCACAGGCTCCCAAGCACTGCAAAACACCTGAGGCACTTCACTGACAGCACCACGAGGCACAAATCAGTCCTTGGGCAATTCCAGACCTTTCCATTTCCCCAGGCATCCAGGAGGGTGCCACTTTAGCAGCCTCTGCTCACCTATGGAGAAGCTGTTCAGCTACAGCTTGTGGAGAAATGCAGAGACAGAACGTGTCCATCTTCGAGGGGTTTTCAGCAGGGAGTACTAATGACATCAATCACAAAGCCAGCTGAGCTTCCTACGCCCACTGCCCTGTGACATTTCTTCATCAGCATCTCTAACAGCAGGAACACACTTCTAGCAAATCCCAAGCAAGGCATTTCCATCCTACAGACAATAAAACATGGGCCCTGAGATGTTTGATGCCCCAGCACAGACATTTGGTCAAGGAGTAACCAAATACACACCAAGGGCCACCTCCACAACTCCCTTGTGTACAGCACCAGGGACGTCCTGCTCAAACACCCAGAGACAAAAAGTTCAGGCTTTGTGCACAGGACACTGAGCAGGTAAAGCCAGCACTGCCACATCTCTATGTATAAAATCTCTTTACAAGAAAATAAAGGCAAATAAATTCCTAAGTAACCCCTTCAAGTGGAAGAAAGTGGTGCAGAGACAAGGAAATTTCCCCCTCTGCACTCTCCTTGCTGCAGGTGCATCCCCAAGGCTCTGCAGCAGAGAGGCTTCTAAATAAAGCACAGAGGTTATAAGGGACAAAAGTGTTGGCATTTAGTCTGAGAGGGGACCCAGACTCTGCTGTACACCCCAAAGGCATCACTGGGCACTAGGACAGACTGGATCTGACTGGAAGAGGGAGAAAAATCACTGCTCCACAGGGGCTGCATCCACAGGAGTGTCACAGACAACTTTTATGAAAAATCCTTTCCTTAGGATTTTTCCTCTTGAGAAGCTGGGAGGCCTCAGGAACAAAATGTAAACAATGGTTATCTGCTGCTGTGGAATGCAACAGGTACATCTGTGATTGGCCCATGTTGGATGTTTCTAATTAATGGCCAACACAGTCAGCTGGCTTGGACACAGAGCCCGAGTCACAAACCTTTGTTATCATTCTTTGCTATTCTATTCTTAGCTAACCTTCTGAGGAAATCCTTCTATTCTTTTAGTATAGTTTTAATGTAATATATATCATAAAATAATAAATCAAGCCTTCTGAAACATGGAGTCAGATGCTCATCTCTTCCCCCATCCTTGGACCCATGTGAACACCCTCACACAGGAGCACCCCAGGAGTGAGCATGCCAACCCCTGATGGCAGCACATCCCCAGCCCAAATTCATCCTAACAGAGACACAACCAACAGGAAAAATGCCTGACATGTCCCCAAATCCCCCTCTCAGCCAGAGCCAGCAAAGTAAGGATTGGTCAAATTTACTCCTCCATGCATGACCACCATGCACTGTCTGTGGACACACTGCAAGGGAAAACCCCTTCAAATGGGATTTCTCCCCACTGGGGCTTTTTCCTCCGGTACAAATCTATTTGAAAAGAAGATAAAGCATCTACAGTTGGACTGAGGTTTTATTCAGAGAAAGCTCTGGCTCAGAAATAATTGCCATTTGCTATAATTGGTGAGATGCAGGAAGGGACTAGATACAAGTGGAGTCTGTGCAATTTTGGGAGATTTGTTACGCTTAGCTCGCTTCTATCAATTTCAGTGCCTCAGACGCTTATGACCTGTTGCTCGGCTTATTGTGAAAATGGCTTTTATTTACTGCACTTCCATTAAAAGATGAAATCCATGCATAGGGCTCACAGGGCAGAAAATCACAGTTTACGTCTCAGCTTATCTGCCTTCAGCGGCCTCAGCTCATTTTTGCCCTGGCTCGCTCCCAGCTGCTATAAAAAAAGCGTTTCTGAGCACTGGTTTGAGTAGCCAGGGCCCCTTCCAGAGCCCACGGGGCAAGAGGGAGCTGCAGGTCAGGTGGAATGGGAGGGTGAGGGATAGGGAGGAAGATGAGGGATGAGGAAGAAGATGAGGGATGAGGAAGAAGATGAGGGATGGGGAGGAAGATGAGTGATGGGGAGGAGGATGAGGTATGGGAGGAGTATGAGGGATGGAGAGGAAAATGAGGGGTGGAGAGGAGGATGAGGGATGAGGAGGAAGATGAGAGATGGGGATGAGTGTGAGGGATGGAGAGGAAGATGAGAGGTGGAGATGGGGAGGAAGATGAGGGACAGGGATGCTGTGGCACAGCCATGCTCTCAGCTCACACACAACCACCCTCCAAACCCCAGCACTGCTCTGATGCCAGGCCCTCAGCTCCCTCCAGCTGCAAAATAAAGAGAGGAACTATCCAAGAGCATGGGCTCCTGGAGAACAGGTTCCTGATGCTCCTGGAGGACAGGTTCCTGATGCTCCTGGAGGACAGGTTCCTGCTCTCTGCAGGTCCAAAGCTCGTCCTGATGCAGTGCAAGGCCCCAGGGCCTGCAGCACAGGCTACAACAGTGCAGCAATAGGCTCAGCAGCTTCTCCTGCCCCAGTTCCCTCCCAGTACTGCACCAGTAGCTCTCCCCAAAGCTGTGGCAGGTGGAATTCCCATCAATAAGAACAGAGCAAGCAGTGAAGGGACATTGGTGCCTCCACCTGTGCCAGCTCTTGTTGTCCATGGCAGGCACCACCAGCCATGGGGAGGGAGGATGGTGTGCAGGCATCCCCAGCTCTCCTGTCCTGTGAGAGGCCATTTGAACACCACACACACCATCTCCAGGGGTATCTGAGCAGCATGGAGTTGCTAAGGTTACCTCCTTGGCTGCCTCATTAGAGGAGCTGTCAGTGTGTCACAGAGATCAGGAGATGTGGGCGCACGTGGGGGAGCTTCCAACCACACACAGAACATTTTTAGCTCATTGAAGCAGAGAGAAAAGCCCATCTCCTCACGGGACAGTGTGTCACAGCCATGGGCAGAGACAGCCACATGCCACCGTCCCTCAGCTGCCTGCTGAGTGTGCAAAGAGCTGCTGGATGGAGCAAGAAGCTTCCCCAGCTCAGAGAAGCAGCAGATCCTGGTCTGTCAGGCCCACTCACCCATTTCTTTCACTTCTGGCTCTGCACTTGCCCTGATCTCCTTTCCTCAGCCCTCTCTGCACCCCCAGTGGCAGGAAGGGAGCCAGGAGGCTTTGTCCCTCCCTCCCACCTCCACATGGGAATTTCACCTCAGTAATGCCAAGGGGAGCCCTGCAGGCTCCTGCAAACAGAGGGTAAGAAAGAGGAGCAGGAGCTGTGCTCAGTCTGCCAAAGGCATTTCATGAGGAAACAGCAAAGCCAAGAGGAGAATGCCAGAAGGACCCAGAAGTGCTGGATTTTGCATCAGATGAATTCACACCCCCCCAGATGTTTCCTTTAACTGCAGCTCAGGAAAGACCTTGCAGGGAAGCTCTGTCACAGACATCTTTTATGGAAAATCCTTTCCTTAGGATTCTTCCTCCTGAGAAGCTGACAGGCCTCAGGAACAACATGTGAACATTGATTATCTGCTGCTGTGGAATGCAACAGGTGCATCTTTAATTTGCCCATGCTGGTTGTTTCTAATTAAAAGCCAATCAAAGTGAGCTGGCTCGGATGGAGAGTCTGAGACACAAGCTTTTGTTATCATTCTTTCTTTTGCTATTCTTAGCTAGCCTTCTGATGAAATCCTTTCTTCTATTCTTTTAGTACAGTTTTAATATAATATATATCATAAAATAATAAATCAAGCCTTTTGAAACATGGAGTCAGATCCTCATCTCTTCCCTCATCCTCAGACCCCTGTGAACATGGTCACAAAGCTCTTTCCCCAGCCTCCAGCACAGTTTAGTGATTGCTTTCACCTCCTGATAATCAGATCCCAAATCCCATAGCCAAGGCCAGGAACCAAGCTGGGAGCACAGAACAAGGCACAACAAGAAATACATCACCCCAAGAGGCTCAGGAGAGCATCTTCTTCTGGGAATCACCCAGGAATGGAGCACACATCCAGCTCCAGGCACCTTCCTGCCCACATCCACAAGCAGAGGACCCCTCTCTGTGATGCAGAGGAGGAAAGACCATCCTCATCCACAGATTTGGGAGTGCTGGGCAGGGGAAATCCAGAACTGGCACCGCTGGGAGAAGCCCCAAGCCAGGCAGTCCCTGTGACCTGACCTTCCAGGAATGGCAGCAGAGATATTCCTGGATGGCAGTGCTGCCAGGCCTGACTCTGCTGGTTCAGAAAAGTTTAAGAGCAGCAGGATTAAAAAGGAGATGCAGCCAAAAATGCAAAAAGAGATCCTGGAGCTGAAACACTTGCCAAGTTTCTCCCTTACACTTCAAGACACCCACTCATCCTCCCCAAGGGCTTGTCAGACTCACATGGCAAAAAATACATGCTCTGCACCTACCCAAGCCCAAAAGAAAAGACCCTGAAATAAACCTGGAATCCAGGGCTGGCAGGAAGACAAAGTTGGGGGCGGAAGAGGAATTTTTGGTGTCTCTTTTCTGAGGAAGGAACTGCCTGACAGCTTTGCTGCAGGAGAGCACGGCTCACGGCCCCGTAGCTCACACAGCCCCCTCAGTCATGGCAATAGATTGCTTTTAATTACAGGGCACCCACTCAGAGGCCCCAGGGTGTCCAAGGCACTGTAATGGAATCTAGAGCTTTGCAGGAATGAAAAAGAACCATCAGAACAAGCTGGTGCATTCAGATGCTCATGGAAGAGAAAATCCTAAGAATAAGCGGCCAGTGTGGGACCAAGGTTGTCATTTGCTAACCCTGACAAGGGGAACTGCAGGCAGCTGGCAAAGGGGAGGGGGCTCAGAACTGCTGCCTTACACCTTGGACACCTTCTGGTGTGCACATCCATGGGCAGGGTTGTCAGAACTCAGTGCATCCCTCTGGGTGTCCAGAGTTGCCCAGGACCCCGCTGGGGGCTCAGAGACCCTGGCACGCAGCCCAGAACACCTGGGGATTTGATTTTGACCCCTGGAGCAAGTTACCAGCTTTGTATGAGGACATGAATGTCACAGAAGTTTAAATAGTATAATAATAAAATGATCACAGGGTGAAAATGTAGATTTTAGGATTTTTGGTATGGGGGTTTTGGGGACAAAATGGAGGAACTTGGGTGTGTCCAGCCTTTCCTCTTCTTCTTCTTGTTCTCCATTTTCTGCAGTGATGTTGGCACTTTGGGATTGGTTTAGAGTAGAAGTGCACTGTCTAACACAGGTGATGGGTATTGGGAATTAAGTGTAAATATGTTATAGGTAGTTTGTAGTATAAAAGGACAACACAGAGTGCCTGTGGCTGCCCTGCTGAGCAGATCTCGGCTGGGCAGAAAGAAAATTTTATAGACAAGAATTAATAAACAACTTCAAGACCAAAGACTGAAGAGCTCGGACTTGTTCTTTGGACATGCGGGCCGAAACAGAGACACCCTGCACATCTCGGGGCAGCAATTAACAACCAAACTCCGAGACAGGGGGATTGGGAAGAGATGATATTTAAGTCCCTTCACTCAGGCCACTCTGTGATTCCAGGATGTTGCTCAGCTCAGGCAGCAGCGAGAGGGAGATGGGTGATGCTGGGGCTGCAGCTCCAGCTGGCAGGATGCAGCAGTGGGATGGGCAGCCAGTCACTGGATGCAGCCCAAGCTGCTGCACGTCCCCAGACACCCCAAGCCATCCCCTGTGGTGCCAGCAGTGTGCCATGCCAGCCTCCACCCCCAGCCCAGCTCCTCCAGTGCCATGGGTGAGCTGGAACAGCACAGACTGGCACGTCCTGTGGCACAGCTGAGGGCAGAAGCAGCCCAGAGCTGCTGCCAGGCACGGGCAGCTCCAGCCTCCCCTCCACTCTGCACTAACAGGGTGATGTTTGGCTAAGCCATTAACAGATGCTTGCTAAACATGTGGAAAATCTGTTTTTACAGAGCAGCTCCGAAGTGCAGTGAGTGCTGTGGGGTCAGAAGTGGTGAGGGCATGGCTGGAGCAGCAAGGATGGGATTGGCAGGTGTCCATGCTTCATCCTCATCTTTGTGCCCTCCTCCTGCTGCTCTGTTGGTCCATCAGTGCCTGGAGAGCAGGACACACTCACTGCTCCCTCCATCAGGGCTGTGCAGGTCCCACCATGCCCAACACACACCAGTAACACCAATAAAAACCACCCCACCATGCTGGACACCAGCAGCACCTCAAAGTGCCTTCAGGGACAGCCACATTTTATTGTGGCCAGGCAAAGTCTTGTTGAGAGCTGTCTTTCATGAAAACTAACTTTCTCTTTTCTTTTTTCTTTCAGAAATGTGTCAGTTTAAGATTGTAAAAATACTTTCATCTTCAGAACAGTGTCACAACTCCCCTTCAGCATTTTCATAACAATGCTGCCATTCTGGCTTCAAAACATCTTCCCAAACTTATTGTTCACACATTCACCAAACTTTAAAGCTCAGAACTGAGGGACTGCGATGAAACTGGAACAAGCTGCTGTTTGAATAAAGACAAGTTTTCCTTTCATCTCCTGCTAATTAACAGAAGCATCCTTCCCTCTGTGCCAGCCCCTGGTCAGCACTCGGCTCATCCCTCAGACCTCAAAGAAAAACATCCTTCATCCCTCACTGCATCCCCTGTGCAGCATCCCAGGGAGCAGAGGGATTTCCCAGTGCTAGGGAGATGCAGGGGGGGATGCAGGAGCTGCTCAGAGCTGCTGTGGGACCCTTTCAGCTGAGTCAAGACAGGCTTTATTGCAGCAGGAGCAGCCAAAACCAGCAGCATCCCTGAGGCTGCAGCATCTCCGGCTCCTGGAGCTTCTCTCCCAGCCAAATCCCAGCTCTTGGGGGCACAGCATGGTAAAGAACATCTCTAGGGATGTTTCAGAGACCTGTGTCCTGTTCCTCACCCTCTGCCACCACAGCAGAGACTGCTGGACAATCTAGATCATTCTGCCCACTGTGAGACCATTCTCCCAGCCCAACCCTCCTGCCCAAATCCCAGCTCTTGGGGGCACAGCATGGTGAGGAACAGCTCTAGGGATGCTCCAGAGACCTGTGTCCTGTTCCTCACCCTCTGCCACCACAGCAGAGATTGCTGGACAAGGTAAATCATGCTGCCCACTGTGAGACCACTCCACCAGCCCAACCTTTCCCTCTATTTCAGTTCATGCCAGGAATAAAAACACCCCTGGGCAGCCTCCTAATTGCTGCAAATATTTGCAGAGCTGGAAGAAGGAGAGCCTGGAGAAGCTGCAGAGCTATTGGCAGCCAGTTCAAGGCTCATCCTGTTCCCAGCCAGGTCCTGCCCTGGTCTCCTCTCACCAGGTCTCACCTGCCCTGGTACCGCGGCTGAGAGCAGCACCATTCCAACCAACAGCTCTCCTACAATCTAAGCTCTTTCCCCCACCCAACAACAGCAAAAAAAAAAATGAGCAGAATATCAACATTAACACCTGCTTGTTTGCCCTTAGGCACATCCAGAGCAGTTTAGTAGAGAGATGATCAAAACAAGCAGCGATTAAAACCCACGGCCCAGAATCCACTGAAATGCCTTTGCTTTTTGAGCCACGGCAAAAATATCACCTTCATTCCCAACCCAAACCCCTCTGCTGCCAGAACAGGGTCATGAAGAGCTAAGAGGGTTTGGAATGCCCTTCCCAGGAGGTGACCACAGACCTGCAGCTGTGGGTAAGGTATACACAGATAAATGTGCACCATTTCTGCTGGAGAAAAGCTTTGAAACCACAGCCTAATAAAATTTGCCTTTACATGACTTAAAGCACATCTCAAACCAGAGAAGCCTTTGAGCAGTGGGAAACATGATTTTGGGGAGGAAATGCAGCTGGGAGATGCCACAGGAGAAACACCAATGGATTGTTCAGGAAGGAACAGGCTCTCACAAGGCTCAGCTCTCCTGCAGCATCCCCTACAACCACCCCATATCTCACAGCACGGCAGCTCAGGCAGGAGGAGTGTTGCAAACAGGATTTTTTCCCTCCTGTTTTGCTTTTAAGTGGCTCATTGCAACATGCTGTAAAACCCTTCATCACCAGGGAAGGAAAAGGTTTTACAACAGTCTTTAAAAAGCAAGCCCAGGCAGAAGAGGATGCTTCCTTCAGCACACACAGTTTTGGGCAGCACACAGGATTTCAGGCAGCACTCCTGGGGAGTAAAATCTGAGCTTGGCAGAATCCTTGAGACCAGCAGCATCCCCCCCCTGTAGATCTCCAACTACCAGATAAACAGGCCATGTATTATATGAAGCACAGAATTTTCTGTGATAGAAACACATCATTTTGTATTTTGGGGGGAAAAAATTAAAAAAGAAGAAAAAAAAGGAAAAAAAATGCCCAAATTCCTGTTTTAAAAGAGCTTTAAATGTAAAATTTAAAGGGCAACTGGCTGTCCATCAGTCCTGAAATTAGTTTTAATTAGTGTAATTCCTTCATACAGCATTACAATCAGGTAAGCAAAAATAAGGATCTGAATGCAATCCATTATCTATATTACTTTTGTAACTTTTTTTTTTATATTTAGAATAGAGATTTCTTGGTGAACTGTATTTGTGTGACAAGTTTCTGTATGTATTCTGAAAAAAAAAAAAAATGTCGTTTTATCAGTGTAACCAACTAAAACTAAAAAGGTTCATTATTATCATCCCTATTTCTATGTCATTATATCCTTGTTAAAGCATTTAAAATCATATCTACTGTTAGACATCCAGTGTTCCTTTTGTTCTCTCCCACAGCCTCCATCCTGCCCAAATCCCAGCTCCTGTCCCTGTCCCCACACACCTCTGGGCCACGGCACGTTAAAGAACAGCTTGTCAGCCAAGCAGCAAAGGCAGAATAAAATCCTCCAAAATTCTCCAAAAGCAGAATAAAATCGAGTAACACGAGGAGCAAGCGTGTCTGGTGTGCTCACTGCTGCTCCAGCAAGACCCCGAGCTGGCTGTGAGCAGCCCCTACAGGCAGCATCCCCGACCTCCCTCCCAGCTGCCATTCCCCTGATAATGGATTTCCTCAGCCAGGAACACAGAGGGGACAATGGCACTGCTGGTCTGGGGGAGCAGCAAACACCAGCAGAGGGATCAGCAAGGGCTGGGAGATGTAAAGCAATGTGATGGAGTTTGTGTCTTCCAGCAGCTCTGGCTCCTTGGATTGTGTTAAAAGGCAAGGCTGCTGGTGTTTGATGAAATGTGCTTCCAGCCTTTCTGATCATGCTCAGGGAAATTAAAGCAAGGAACACATGGCTGTGGAACCAGTACAAGGGATGTGACAGCAATGGCTACAGTAAGGACAGCCACAAACCTCTAATGCCTGTTTGAAACTCAATCAATTCTGAAGGTTCTTAATGCCCAGCATCTGTGAATGGCGCTGGCAACAACACATCCCATTGCTTGTGCCCTGAGGAATCACCTCAATGGGGCTCAGGGAAGCAAGCAAAGCTAAAGGAGCAGCAGGAGCCAACATCTGCACTCCTTGGAGATGAACCTGGGAAGGTTTGGAGCAAGAACAAATGGACAAAAGGGCTGGTGAGCTCCTGAGACATCCCTGCTCCATGCCAGCAGTGCCCACAATTTTGAAGGTTCTTAACATCCAGCATCTGTGAATGATGCTGAGAACAGCACATCCCACTCCTTGTGGCCTGAGGAACCTCCTCAATGGTGGGAAGCAAGCACAGCTAAAAGGAGCAGCAGGAGCCAATACCTGCACTCCTTGGGGATGAACCTGGGAAGGTTTGGAGCAAGAACAAATGGACAAAAGGGCTGGTGAGCTCCTGAGACATCCCTGCTCTGTGCCAGCAGCGCCCACAGCAATTCCCGTCCTCAGACCTGACAGAATCAGCCCCTCAGTGGTGTTTTCTCCTCATGAAGAGGGGACCTGGACCATCCAGTACAAGGGATGTGACTGCAATGGCTACAGTAAGGACAGCCACAAACCTCTAATGCCTGCTTGAAACTCGATCAGTTTTGAAGATTCTTAATGTCCAGCATCTGTGAATGGTGCTGGCAACAGCACATCCCATTCCTTATGACCTCAATGGGGCTCAGGGAAACAAGCAAAGCTAAAGGAGCAGCAGGAGCCAACACCTGCACTACTTGTGGATGAACCTGGGAAGGTTTGGAGCAAAAGCACATGGACAAAAAGGGCTGGTGAGCTCCTGAGACATCCCTGCTCCATGCCAGCAGCGCCCACAGCAATTCCCATACTCAGACCTGACAGCACAACCTCCCTAACTGGTGTATTTTCTCCTCCTGAAGAGGGGACCTGAGGCTGGCAGGCACCGCACACCCTGTGATGCACTTGATGGGAGCACGTAGAAGCTGCTTTTGATTTTACACTTTGTTTATAGCACACATTTGGGGAGCTACAACAGAATGGGAAAATACATCCCATAAACAAACTGCTAAACAAAACAGGCTAAATATGCACCACTCCAAACCAAAATAGATTCCAGCTACCCGCCGTGCCTCAAGCATATGCCTCTTACAACAGCTCCACTTGGGCCCCTGGTCCTGCATTCAGCTTTGATTTTTAGGCTCTGCCACCATTGGCAGCACCTTCAGATGCCTCCCACAGCTCCAGGTAAGTCAGGAACAATGAAAATACTCCCAGCTGGAAGTGGAGAGCAGCAGGGTGATGCAGGCATCACCTTTCCCTGCTCCCACCCCTCAGACAGATGTTACCAAAGGCTGCAGGATTTGGAGCTGAGCCATGAGCTGGCTCCAGGACTGACTGCAGAGACAGGAGGGAGTATTAGGTGACAAGAGACTCACACAGCAAGTATTTCAGGCAGTCATTGAGAGTTTCCCTCCCAAGAGCTGCCCTGTCAGCTGAACCCTACCACCCTGCTAATGCCCAGAAGCAATTCCTCAAGCGTTTAAACTTTATCCTCCCCTCTCTGGGGCTGCACGGAGGGCACATTCCCCTGCGAATGCCTCTTCTGTCAAGATGCAAAGCTGTTGAAGCTGTGTGAAAGTAATTCCCACCCACTCCTACTGCCCCAGGAAAAAATATTTCTTTGGTGGTTTTGCATAACAAACAGCTACACGGGCTTGCCTGCTTCTCCTGAGAAACTCGGGCTTAGAGGAAAACACCATCACAGCGCTACTCTGAGACCAGGCTTCATAAAGTTCCCCCTGCAAGGGGGGGGAAATACTACCACAGAGATTAGGCTGCCGCCGCTCCTGATAACATTCAGTCACCCTGGCAGGCTGCAGCGCACCGAGTTTGTAAAGCTCCTTGGGAATCCTTCAAGATGAAAGGTACAGTATGATACGGATGTATTATATCCGTGGGCTTTGTTACAGCACACATTTCCTAGCACGGTTTTATTGCTGGAACACAAAGTTCAGCCCAAGCCCGGGGGCTCTTCAGGTGACAAATGCACACCCCTGCAGCCCTCCCTCCCCTCTGAGGGGGAGGAAAAATGCCAAAGCCCCCGATGGGAAAGCAGCAGCAGCAGCAGCCACCGCCCTGCCAGCAGCCTGCACAGATAAGGCCAACGTCACCTCTGCTGGATGTGCTCTCAGCCTGCAGCATGTCTGACTCCCAAATATACCTGTCAGCTTCCCAAAATGCCACTGCTGTCACTGGCTCCTCTGCAGAATCCCTCCTTTCCTGCTGGACCTTCTTCAGAGACTTCTGCCCCAAGCCACCCCCAGTAAGGGCCAGGAGGGCCCATCAATTGAGCCAACCCTAATTAAGTGGCACCCAGCACTGAAATCCCCTTGAATACCCCGAGCTGCCCACCCTGAACATCTGCTCCAGACAGAAGATAATGGGAGAAGTTTGCTGTGGACACAGCTTGACCGTGGGCTGCCCAGTTTGGATGGCGTGGAAGGGAGTGTGGAGAACACAGATCCTTTTGGATCACCTGCCCAACACCTTGCTCTGTCTGGGCACCTCTCTCTGGCCAGATCTCCCAGGATATTACAGGCAGAGGAACAAGGAGTGTGACAGCAACAAGAAGGTGGGGAGGAATTCCCTGGGCAGGGCAGGAGAAAAGAGTTTAGACCTCTGTAATTTAAACAGATAGGAGGTTGAAAGGACATGGAAGAAATGTGACGGGGGAGAAGGAAAAGGGACATATCAGGATGTCCCAATAAGGCCCCAAAGCTCTCCAGGGCCCTCACCCAAGCTGAACCCACCACAAAGGTGACAGCCAAGGTAAAGGGCTTCCATCACCCTTCACCCCATGGAGCAGCCCAGGCAAGGCAGGGTTGAGCAAAAAGACTGAGGTGGGGACAGCAGCACCTGCCATGGGAGCCCCATCATGCCAGGAAACCCATCTGGGTGGGAACCTGCCTGGAAGAGCAGAGCTTGCTCTGGAGGCGCCTGCACCAGGAATTCACCAGGTCGGTGGCACCAGCTTTTACCTCATCAGGTCCTCTGGTATCAAAAGCAACATCCACAGCAAGAGTGAGCTGAGGGAGAGGCTTTTCTGGCCAGCAGCAGATCCTGGCCCAGGGCTGCAGGAACACACACACTCTCCTCCAGCCCCCTTCCCTGCTCACACACACACAGACCACCCCTGTTCCCCATCCCAGGAGCACCACCCCATGCTCCCAGCACAGCAGCACTGCAGCAGGAGGCTGATGATACTGAGCACTTGGCTTGAGGCAACACAAACATTCCTGTGCTGTTGCCAGCTCTGATAGTCTGTCACTTGATCCCACAGGTTAGGGATGTGTGTGCTGCCTGGAAGGACATTGCTTAAGAACCATAGAGAGCAAAGAGGGGAGGATCCAGGCTGTGAATGGCCTTGGACAGCCCCAGGCACAGCTGGGAATGCCAGCTGATGTTGGGCAATGCCTGGGCAGCCAGGAGTGGCCAGGGAGCCCAGCTCACACAGGGCAGGCATCACAGGCAAGGCCACCCTGCTGCCCTGGAGAGAGAAAAGGGAGGGAAAAATCGAGAAAGAATCAAAGCCTCAAAGGCACCAGCACAGCTTGGTGATGGCTGGGGTCCCCAGAACGGTCTGTACCCGGTTATACAGACCTGGAGCCATGGGAGGGTGGGCTCACCTCTACAGTGAGCACACACAAAAAGAAAGGCACCATGCACCAAACCCCGAGGCTGGCCCCAAATCAGGCTGGAGCCCGATTCCCTCCTCCACTGGAGGATGTTCCTGCCCAGCCCTGCTGTGCCCCCCTCCCTGCCCCTCTGCAGCCCCTGGGTGCAGCTGGCAGTGCCCCCTCTGTGCCATTGCCCTGCTCTGGGGGAGCAGATGGAGGAGCACAGGAGGGGCTCTCCCTGCACAGCTGACCTTTAGCAGCCCACCTCTCCCTGTGTGTGAGCAGCCCTTGCCTCCCTCCCCTAACAGGATCAGTGCCTTGCATATGCCTGGGAGCAGCACCATCAGCTCAGTAATCTTCCTAAATACAGCAGTTACCAGGTGACTGGGAAAAAATCTCTTATACTGCTGATGCTGCTAATGGAAAATTTCTACCCTTTTGCTGCTGCTTTCAAAGCCAGTCGAGGTTTCCTACAGACTTTGTCTTGCACTGAGGCAGGAGAGGTGAAAGCACAGAGAAAGGAGTGCCAAGTGGTGGGGGGCAGAGAACATGGAATAGAGGGAACTGGTGCTTCTGCCCCCTCCCCACAGACAGAGCCCTGGCTCCAAATCTTGTCTGCCCCATCTTCTCACAAGCAGCCACAGCCCAGCCTCCCCCTGCAGGGAATCCCTTCTTGCCCCTGACCTGCAGCAGGACACTGGAAGCACTCAAGAGCATTGCTTCTCCCAGGGCAAATGGAAAAGACACCCAAAGGGACAATGGGCCACAACTCTGTGATGTTTTTCCCCACTCTCCCCCTTCCCAGGAGACAACCAGAAAGCCTCTCCCAGCCAGTGCAGATGCAGGCAGCCAAGATCCCTGCTCGTCCCCTGTGCATGCCATTCTGCTTCTTCAATACCATTAAGTGTCTCCATGCTGTCTGGACACTGGAAACCTTAACTGCATTAGCTGAGACCCGAGCAGCAGCACAAGCATTCAATTCTTTTAAGTGGCCCCATTCTTAAGCTGGTTATGCACCAGAGCCGTCCCTGCTCGATGCCATCACACACCCACAGGTGGGGCAGGGCTGGGGAGCAGCATGGGAGCACAGGTTCATCATCCTTCATTTCAAATGCTTGCTGCAGGAGGAGGGCACTTGGGCACTGTGGATATTTCCCATGGTGAAAGGCATCAATCCAGACATCATCTTTTCTTTCAGCTCCAACCCCAGCCTGCCCCACACTCTACACATCATTTTGGTGTGATGGCAGGTGTTTCTCAAGCCACCTGCACCTGCAGAGGTGTTAAAGAAGCATGAGATCAATACCTCATCATTCCCACACGTGGCATCAATCTGCTCTCCGTGGTCCCAGCCTGTCCTGTGCCTGAGCTCCTGTCACACCAGGAGCTGGTTATGCACCAGAGCCATCTCCGCTCGATGCCATCACACACCCACAGGTGGAGCAGGAGCCATGGGAGCACAGGACAAGGTCCATCACCCTCCATTTCAAATGCTTGCTGCAGGAGGAGGACACTTGGGCACTGTGGATATTTCAGGTCATGAAAGGCATCAATCCAGACATCTTTTCTTTCAGCTCCAACCCCAGCTGCCCCACACTCCACATGCCATTTTGGTGTGATGGCAGGTGTTTCTCAAGCCACCTGCACCTGCAGAGGTGTTAAAGGAGCATGAGATCAATACCTCATCATTCCCACACATGGCATCAATCTGTTCTCTGTGGTCCCAGCCTGTCCCTGTGCCTGAGCTCCTGTCACACCAGGAGCTGGTTATGCACCAGAGCCATCTCCGCTCGATGCCATCACACACCCACAGGTGGAGCAGGAGCCATGGGAGCACAGGACAAGGTCCATCACCCTCCATTTCAAATGCTTGCTGCAGGAGGAGGACACTTGGGCACTGTGGATATTTCAGGTCATGAAAGGCATCAATCCAGACATCTTTTCTTTCAGCTCCAACCCCAGCTGCCCCACACTCCACATGCCATTTTGGTGTGATGGCAGGTGTTTCTCAAGCCACCTGCACCTGCAGAGGTGTTAAAGGAGCATGAGATCAATACCTCATCATTCCCACACATGGCATCAATCTGTTCTCTGTGGTCCCAGCCTGTCCCTGTGCCTGAGCTCCTGTCACACCAGGAAAGCCCCAGGGCTCAGCCCTGCTCACAGCCAGCCAACACCACACATCAGCACCGTGTCACCGAGGCAGCACAAAGGCTCACCCATCACACAGCTGAGATTCTCACGTTTAGGGCTTAGGAGGGAACAGGCAGCAAGTTTGGGAGGCAACATCCACCTGCGTGGTGGCACCTGGAGGTCACTCACCACCCCATTCCCCACGGGGGACTGCAAGCTCTCTGCATAATTCTGAATAAAAGCTCGTTATTTCCTCCTGAAAAAGAGCAACAAAAGCCTCTGGCACATCATGGAGAATCAGCTGGGAGGAAGGGGGAGCAGGGGGGATCCCCAGCCTCCAGCCTCCCCCCGTGGCAGCTCAGCTGCAGCGCCAGCTCCTCTCTCCATCCATAGTTAATCTTCTGTTGCCACTAGCTGGTCAACGCGGGTACTCGTGGAAAGCAGCAGCTCCCCGAGCACAGCCTGCACTCAGCTACACATTCCCAGCTTTAACTGGGATAATCAGCCCAGAAAATGCCTGAGATGAAGAAAAATCCCTGTCAAGTGCTCACCCCGCTGTGCTGGACAAGCCATGCTCGACCTTGCCTTTGGGGAGGGAATGGATGGCCCCAGGACTGACCCATTTTTCTGGGTATTTTTTGCCTACAGCCTTGCTGGGGGTTATAGTGCTTGCAAACCTCCATATCTACCTCTCAGTACAACTCCACCCTGAGCTGGGCTCTCCTTCCTCTTCCCGACTATAAAATCCAACATCTCGGAAAGCTGGAGTAATCAAACAGCAATACAAGGAGGGGAAGAAATCACTACCAGAAGGTTTTCCTCTTTCCTGCACCCTCCCCAGGCAGCCCCCACCACCAGGGACCTGCCCAGACCCCAGAGCACACCCAGCTGTGGATAGGAATGGAGGAAAAGGGGAGCAGCCCCACTGCCAGATCTGCACCTGCCCCTGTCCCAGGGTGCCACCAACGTGTCACATCCTCACCACACCATCTCACTGAGGCTTTTGGGGTGGAAGATATGATCCTTTAGCCATTGGATTAGCTGGGGAAGAGAAACAATATAAACAGGGAAAAAAAAAAAAAAGAAAAAAAAAACAAAACAAAACAAAAAAAACCAACACTTAACCCAGCCTCTGAGCTGATACTCCAGGCATCTCAAGCCTAGCACGAGGCAGTAAATGCAAAGGGAAGTGCAGAAACCAGACTTTGCTTTCCTGCAGGGATGACCCCACGTTTAGATGCCAAGGCCTGATGGTGGGGTTGCACACTGGGCACCCACACAGTGCTGCTCCAGACCCCAGAGGCCAGCCCAAAGCAGGGAAGGGCATTTCTGAACAGCAGCATCAGCAAGCTGCAGTCACACCCAGGCTCCCCAGGTGACCCTTCAGCCTCCCCATCTGCTCTGCACAAACAGGAGTTGGTGACCAAAATGGCAAAACCCTGCTGAAGCCATTCTAGGAACAGCAATAAATGCAATCAGCCCATAGGGAACTGAGTGCTTTCCATTATTTTAATGTATTAATAGAAACTCAGAATGATTAAGGGTGGAAAAGGCCTCCAAAATAATTGAGTCCAGCCCTGACTGATCCCTACCATCCAGCCCAGAGCCCTGAGTGCCACATCCAGGTGTTCCTTCAAGACTCAACACTCCAACCCTACAGAGGAGAGGTGCAAGTTACAAGATGACTTTGGGAAGAGTTGAGATAGAAGATAAAAGTGGCACTGAACACATGAGCCAGAAGAGTACGGGACAACCATCAATCAGCCACACACAGGGGCCACAGGGGGACACCAGGAATGCAGCCACACGAGCCTGCTTTGTGACAGCCACCAAAACAAAGCCTCGTGAAGCACTGCAGACACTCAAACAGCATCCATTAAAGCCATTTATGAGAAGTGTGTAGTAAACTGTTCTTATGTAAGCCACTACAGGGTAAGAGCAGTGGTGAAAATTGCTCTGCCTGCCTCTTCCCTTCTCTCTCCTCTATATAAAGCTGCTCACACATAGACAGAGCTCATCCAAATTAGCTCGGAAGCAAACTGCCTCATTCCCTGGATTGCACTCAGAGCAGGCTACGCCGTGGTGGAGCAGCTTCTGCAGGGAACACATGGCTGCTGATTGAATCAGGATCCACACCTCACAGAGACCTCACTGGGCAAGGATAAAGTCAGTGATAGGCTGCTCTGTTTGCAGCAGGGTAACTCTAGGAGAATTAGAGAAGGGGGGAAAAAGCCACACAGCATCAGTAGTATCCAAGGTTAAGGAAAGGGCAGGATGCTTTTTCAGGAAAGGGGAGGCACAGCAATTCATAATGCACTGGTGGCACCTACATTTGTCATTTCCTGCCACCACTGGGCTTTGCTGAGTAATTTTATAGTAACGTAACTGGGGGGTAGTGGGAGAAGCATCCTTCTGCTCTCCAACGCAGCGGGGAAAAAATAAACCCAGGCGTAGGAAACACAGAAGCTGTGACACCCCACTGCAGGAGGGACACCGACCACAGGGTGGGTGTTTCTGCAGCAGCTCCCCACTGCAGCCCAGGAGGGATGCACAAAGTTTCCTATCTTTGTTGGGAGAGAATGAAACCACCCCCAGCCTGAGCTCCCCACCTTCCTGCAGGTGCCGGGTGCCCACTGAGGCACCAAGAGCTGGAGGTGCTGTCCAGCATCCTGAAATGGCCACATGGGCACACAGGGAGAGAATGGAGCATCCCCAGGTACCCTCCTGTGGAGCATCTCTGGTACCCTGTGGGTACAGAGAGAGGAGCTGCAGGAGCATCCCTGGTATCCTGTGGAATGTCCCTGGTACCCTCATGTGGAGCATCTCCTGGGCACACAGAGAGGAGATGCTGTGGAGCATCCCTGGTACCCTCCTGTGCAGCATCCCTGGTACCCTCCTGTGCAGCATCCCTGGTACCCTCCGGGGCACACAGAGAGGAGATGTTGTGGAGCATCCCTGGTACCCTGTGGCCACAGAGAGAGGAGAGGCTGTGGAGAATCCCTGGTACCCTGTGGGCACACAGAACAGGAGATGCTGTGCAGCATCCCTGGAGCATCCCTGGTACCCTCCTGTACAGCATCCTTGTACCCTGTGGGCACACAGAGAGGATCTGCTGTGCAGCATCCCTGGTACCCTGTGGGCACACACAAAGCAGGAGCTGCTGTAGAGCATCCCCGGGTACCCACCACCCCCTAGTGGGCTCCTGCCTTCCACGAGTAGCTGCTGCTGCTGCTGATGCTGCTGCTCCTGATATTGCCAGCATGCCACGGGCCCAGCTGAGCTGTGTGGATGTTTCCTAATGCTGGTTTCTCCTCTGTCTCAGCCATGCAGTGGCTCCTGCAGACCAGGCAGCCCCGCAGGCAGGGATGCTACACTGGAAGCTCTCGCTTTATGCACTTCAGAGAATTTAATTTCATATAGTCAGGCAACAGATAAAGTTGTTTCCTCCCTAGAAGGAGGAATCTTTTAAAGAAAAGGGACACGGAGCACTCCACGTGCTTTGTACCAGCCACCAATTCAGGGCATCTGCCTGGAGGATGTGGCACTTCAGGACATGGTTTAGTGGTGGACTTGGCAGTGTTAGGTTTACAGATCTTAAAGATATTTCCCAACCTACATGGTTCCATGACTTTGAGTTTCACACCACTGCAGCCAAGGCTCTGGCACCTGCCATCCCTTAGCTACAGATCACCCAGCCTCCTTCAAATGCCAAGGAGTGAGGAGCAGCTCAGGAAGCACTGCAGCGCTGGGACTTGCTGAGCAGACCCAGGAGTACAGTCCTTGCTGCTTAAACTCATTGCCACCAAGAAAAGCAACATTTTCTTTCCCTCCTCCTGGCCTGGAGAGACTTTTGAGCCCTGCAGAACAGAGTGGCCTCAATTTTTTTTCTCAACTTATTTCACTTCAGAATCAGTAGCATCAGCACCATGTCTCAGCTCTGCCAGCTTTATGCTTCCTTTTCTATTTTTAATCTTTTTTTTCCTTTCAAAAACCCCTCCAGGATGCCAGTTGGGCTGGCTGTCCTGAGTTATGTGCTTTAGGAGGTCATCCTGCCCCATCCTTACCCCGCTGAGGCCAGAAAGTGATCTCTGCTCACAGCAAGATCCTGCACTCCAAGACATTCAGGAGTCCTCAACACATTTGCAGCCGGCAGGACGTCAGCTCTTACGTGTCCTCCTGAGCTCATGCCCAGACAGCCACTCAACATGTCCAGCAACACGCACAGAGGGACACAATCATCAGAAATCAGCTAAAGATAAGGACCTGCAAAGATTCTGCCAAAGAGAATCTCTGTCCCCACCTCTCTCCCAAGCCCTCCCGCATGTAACGTGATTTTCACCTCCAAGAGCCCATTACGAGGCAGCAGCTGATGCTCTCCGCTTCCCAACCATCAAAGAAGTTAGGAAAGGATGGAGAGGGGGTAAAGAAAACACCACAGAAAACTACAGCCTTAATTCCTGCTCTAGGAAAACCAGCCATCAGAAATCCTGCACAGCCCTCACCCAGAGAAGAGTTAACTGCGAGCGAGACAGTTGCCACACCAGGAGATGGGGAGAAATGCAACAAATTTCAAATACCAGAACATCCACGGCAATTCATGAGCTAGACCTTGGGGAAGGACAAGTGTTTTACCTTCTCTGGAGGCAACAGACTGATTAATTCCAGGACCATGATGAAGCCATCCCACCATGGGCACAGCCTCCGTTTTTCTCCCAATCTGCCTGACTCCTGTGAGTCCAAGGGAACAGGAGGGGATCTTTTTGGGGTCTTCCGTTCATGAAGGGGCAGGAAAATCCCCACAGATTTGCACAAGACATCCTTCATATTCATGAGTGCACACATAACCAATATGCCAGGCAAGTAAAAGAAATTTTTAGATGAAGGCATGGTCTCTTTACTGGCAGGCACTCACAGAAATAGGATTTGCTATACAAGATTGCGCCTCTGATCTATCAAGACAAATTTCTCTCCTTCAACTTGAGCTATTATCTAAGCTCACACAGAGGGGTTTCTCTGCTATCTGATATATTTAGATCAGTGCGCAATTCACACCCAGTCCCTGAAGAAACTGTACTCTAATCTGAAAATTAACTCAGCGAACCATGAAACTTCTTGTTACTTTTAACCACGGTATGGTAAACGTCATTCCTGCTGCATCAAACCTTTGATTTGTCACTTTTGTTAGTGGAAACAGAGTATCTGGTCTGTTTCGGATTTTTGCAGTTGACCAACCGTGTCTAAGGAAACTGCAAAGCTGGAGCCCGAGAGCCTCAGGAAGTACCACCAACTTATTTATTAGGGCTTTTGCTACAGCAAAGCTTCACACAAGGTAAAATGACAAGAAAGGGGGACACAGACAGGTATTTCCTACCCCTGCTCATTGCACCCAGTGAAAGGCAATCACTCCATGAAACATAGAAAGAGACTTGGGGTCAGCTGTCCCCAGTGAGCCTGGACATGGGCACACCTCGACACACCTGAGACACACACAGAGATGTGCTTGAAGTCACAATCCCGTGTGTCAAGAGATACCTGAGACCCGAGTTAAGCAGCTACTCAGATTATCCTAGGTTTGGATGCCGAAAACCAGGACAGCTGATGGATAAAGCAAAGATCAACCAAAACCCTTGGATGACCTGGCAGAGTAAACACTGCACTGCCCAGGTGACATTCGGAGCAGTTCTCCCGGGGGACTGGCTGATTACGGCACAGAAATGGGTAAAAAGTGACAAGAGGCATCTCGGGCACGCCACCCGAGACAACAGGATCCGGCATCAGGACCCAAGCACGACCACCGAATTATTTCTATTCCCATCCCCCTCCCCACAAAGCTGAGAGCGGAGCAAAGTCTGCAGCGTTCGCACAGACCCGGGCGCTGGAGTTGAGCGTGAAGCCAGAGCGAGCCTCGAGAATTAACACGGAGCATTTATAAAACCAGGCTCTGGCTAAGAAAAAAACACAACAAAAAACATCCCCTCCCGCTCTGCCAGGCTCAGCGGCACCTCCTCAGGGCTCCGAGCTCAACTTGGAGCACACGAGGCAGCCCCCATCACTCGCAGCCTGCGCGGGGTTGCTCTCCTCCTCCCGGGGAATGCTCCGCTCCTCCCGGGGCTGCCAGCGCCGCCAGCCTCAGGCCCTGCTAAAAAATCCCTCCCCGCCAGGAAAGGCAGGAAAAAAAAAATAATAAACCCAAAAAACCAGGATGCAGCACAGGGGCAGGGTTAGAAAGCCCCAAAACACATCGAGCTGCCCGCGGAGAGCGGGGAGGGCGGACACGGAGCCGGCTCGCCGGGTGTCGGATGCTTCGGGGATGCTCCGGGATGGCGGGGCGGGATGCGGGACGGGACGGGGCGGGAAGCGGCTGGGGCGCCTACCGAGGGTAAAGAAGGGCAGCTCGGTGTTGTCCAGATCGTCCTGCACGGCGACGCGGCCGGGCAGCTCGCTGCGGACGAAGAGCAGCAGGCGGGACTCGGCGGCGGCGGCGGCGGCGGGCGGCGGGGCGCCGCTCCAGCTGATGTCGTTCTCGCGGAGCACCGGCAGCGTGGACACCGTCACCGTCTTCACCCGGCAGGGGCCGGGGGGCTCCCGCGACGCCGCGGCGCCGGGCCCGCCGCCGAGCAGCACGGCGGGCGGCGGCAGCAGCAGCAGCAGCAGCAGCAGCAGCACCGGCGGCAGCACCGGCGGCAGCGGCGGGGGTGGAGCGGCGGCCCGGCGGCGCGGCGGAGCGGCCATGCCGGCCGGAGCCAGGCGCAGGAGCGGGAGGCGAGCGGAGCCGGGCGCTCTGAGCCGCCCCAGCCCCGCCGCCGCCGCCGCCACCGCCCGGGCCCGCCCCCCGCCCCGCCCCGGCCCCGCCGCCGCCGCTCCCCGCGGACCCTCCGCCCGCCCCGAGCCGGGAGATGCGCTCGGAACCGGCCCCGGCACCGGCACCGCGCGGCTGCAGCCACCGCACCGCCACCGCGCCGCGACCGCATCGCCGCCGCCGCTCCCGACCCGCGCAACTGCGCGGCTGGAGGAGAGGGGCTCGGGCAAGGACATGGAGTGATGGCTGGGAAGGGAGCGAGGGAAGGGTTAATCGGGATGGGAGGGAGACATCCTGCCCTGTGAGGAGCGCGAGGTGGCCCGGAGGAGCTGTGGATGCCCCTGGAAGTGTCCAAGGGTCTTGGAGCAACCTGGGATAGTGGAAGACCCTGCCCGTGGTGGAACAGTGGAACTGGGCGGTCTTTAAGGTTCCTTCCAATCCAAATAATTCTAGAATTATATGATTTTATGAAAATCCCGCTGTCCCTCCCACCTTTCCCTCCATCCAGCTCATTGTCACTCTTTCTTCAGGCTATTCCTTCCTTTCAGGGCCCTGCACAACTGCGCGGCTGGAGGAGAGGGGCTCTAGCCAGGGCATGGAGTGGTGGCTTGGGAGTGACCGAGGGAAGGGTTAATCGGGATGGGAGGGAGACGTTCTGCCGTGTGAGGAAGGCGAGGTCGGCCGGAGGAGCTGTGGATGCCCCCGAATTGTCCGAGGAAGTGTCCAAGGATCTTGGAGCAACCTGGGACAGTGGAAGACCCTGCCCGTGGTGGGATGGAACCGGGTGGTCTTTAAGGTTCCTTCCAAACCAAATCATTCTAGAATTCTAGGATTTTATGAAAATCCTGCTGTCCCTCCAACCTCTCGTTCCATCCAGCTCATTGCCACTCTTTCTTCAGGCTATTCATTCCTTTCAGGGAAGTGCCAGGGTGCAAGGGCACAGAAATGAGTCTCCTGAGAGCTGTAACTAATTATTACCCTCTCCTAAGTGGATAGGCACCTTCAGCATCCAGGGCACACAGGGATTGCTGGCAATGACAAGCCTTGGGCGGACAAGCCTGTGACCTAGAGCAAAGATCTTAGATTTAGTGTTTACCAGCCAGCATTTAAGGATAGATGAACCTGAGGTCTGATCTCATATTCCTATACACCTCCATCACATGGATGCCTCGGTGCCACCTGAGGGCTGGAGTTTGTGCTTGAAGACAAAACCAGGTGAGCTCCACCACCGTGGTTTTGCTCATACTCTGCCTGGAACTGTGTGGAGTCACCTGGCTCTTCCAGCTGGAACGATGGGGGTGAGTTTGAAGGCAAACCCTGTCCCTACAGACAGAACAGACACATTTGACCCCAGCCCAGAGCCCCATGAACTCCTGCCCACAGTCGGGCATGACTAACAAAGGCAAGGAGAGACAGCCTACAGGAGCTCTGAGTCACTGACTCACAACAACAATTTCCTAGTGACTGCTAATCTACCTGATTTTATTTGTAGATGTACATATAAAAGAAGATGTCAAAACCCTAACAAAGCACGCTTAATGCTCAGGCTTATATTATTTCCACAAGCTAATTAAGAGCAATTCATCACATGCCTATTGAGGCAAAACAGCCTTCTGAGATACCTAGGTCATCAAATGTTAAAACCACAACAAGGGCAGAATGGCAATGAGTATGGAATCCAGCAAACAAACAGCTCCAGCCCCATTCCCAGGGGCCATTCCCAGCTCCAGCTTCCAGCTTTAACAAGCTGTAGCCCCGCTGTGGTGTGAGAACAGGGACTGTTTCCAGCTACAGGAATAGAGAGAAAGCAAAAAGCTCTCACCAGCAAAACAGGCAACTTGTTGCAAAACATTAAATATGGGACCCTGGATCTGTCTAAGTTGGAGGGGTGAAGTTTCTAGGCATGCTAGAAAAAAATAATCAGAGGAAAATGCAGCCCTGTCAGATGTGTGTTGAGAAAAGTGTAATGCTACAAAAAAGGTTTCCTTTCCTTGCCTTTCCTTTCCTTGCCTTTCCTTGCCTTGCCTTGCCTTTCCTTGCCTTGCCTTTCCTTGCCTTGCCTTGCCTTGCCTTGCCTTGCCTTGCCTTGCCTTGCCTTGCCTTGCCTTGCCTTGCCTTGCCTTCCCTTCCCTTCCCTTCCCTTCCCTTCCCTTCCCTTCCCTTCCCTTCCCTTCCCTTCCCTTCCCTTCCCTTCCCTTCCCTTCCCTTCCCTTCCCTTCCCTTCCCTTCCCTTCCCTTCCCTTTTTGGACTATCTCAGGCTGTTAGTGTTACATGTGCTCCTTTCTTTTTCTTATTTTTAAAAATTTCTTCTAGGCAAGGAGTGCAAAGAACCAGCGCAGCAATGGATACACAAAGTGACACACGAGTAGCAAATAGAAGTAAATTTTAAATATTTTTTAAACTGGAAATCCCGAAAAAGAGAAACATAGTCTCTTTAAGGCCCCATCCCTGTTACTTCAGTCTCCTGGTAGCCACTTGCTGCACAACTGCATCCATTTGCCATAAATAGAGAATTTTTGCTGCCAAGTACCAGGAAATTTTGATAAGGGGCTGCCCTTGGGGTAGGAAGGGGATTTAGGGATCCCCACTGCTGCTGTCCCAGCTCTGAGCAATGAGGTTCCTTCTCTCAGTTTGCTGAGGATGCAGCTGAATTGAGGGACAGGACACATTTTGGGTAAATCCAGATTTCCCCTGACCTAGAACACACCATCGAGCAGTGAGCTGAGAATGTTCTCCAGGGCTTGGAGCTGGAAAGCAAAGGTCAGGAGACACAGGTTAACACATCTGCTTTGCTACAGACTGACTCCAGGCAGCTGCTGGGATATGAGAAAGCAGAGGTCCAGCAGCTCTGTATACATAATTTGGTCCTATTTCCTTATTTTTTAGATTGAAAAAGTTTTACTGACAACTCTCTGCTGAGCAGCGCACTGAGATTTTCTCAAGTCCTGCACAAGCAGGGACACGATGATCAAGGGGAAGGTTCTGCAAAACCACAGCCTGCAAATGGGCACATTCAGCTCGCATTGAGTCTGGATCCTTCCCGGTGTAAATGCAAATCTCCGTTCTCATTCTGGTGAGAAAAGGATTCCACCTGCTTTTTCCTTCCAAAGAATTGAGCTAAAGGCAGAACTTCGCTGTTTGAAAACCATCAATCACATTTTCAAAGGGGAATGTGTTAATCCTGCTTTACAACTGAGGTAACAGGTTTCTATTATCCCCCCCTTTTACAGCACCAAAGTAAATGGCACGAACAGGGTTCTGAGATTTTCACTCGCTGAAAAAAATATTCTAGGAACACTTACAGAAGTTTGTCTAACTTGCAAATTTGGAGATGCTTTAAATCTGAACAAACTGAGGATTTTCAAGCCAATTGCATAGCCCGTAACCCAGATTGCTGTTTCTAAATGAGGCCTATTTTTAATATCTTTTTCTTCTGCTTCATGGATCCAGCCTTTCCTTGGGGACGCCAGCGCCTGCCTGACCGTCAGTTTCGATAGCACTGGGGCCAAGAAAGCAGCAGAAACTGCAGTTCCCAGCAAAAACTCCGGATGGAAGTGGAAATCGTCTTACAAGTGAAAATGCATTGCACTGACAAGACCCATCTGGGCAGGGTGACATGGGGGACCTGACGAGTTGTCAGGAAGCACCAGCTCCATTCTCACCTCGGCTGCTGAGTGTGCAGCTTGGGGGCAAATCCCTTCTTTTGTCCCCAATCCGGTTTTTTTTGGTAGTTTTTTTTTTTTTTTTTTTTTTTTTTTTTAATCCTCTCACACATACAGGAATGCAAGGAAAATAATTAGTCGCTGGATAAAAATGGATAAAAAACACACAGCGAGGGCTGTGGAAATTATATCTGTGCCGGTCCCAAGCGTGGGGGTTTCCACAGGGAAAGCAGAAACGTTCTCAGTGGGAGCTGGGAGCTTCTCCACGACTGAGAGGCAGCAGTGGGCTGCTCCCGGGTGGAGCAGCCTCTAGGAGAAGGCAGAGCATATGTTGTGTGTCATGCAAAGCAGGAACCTTGGCTATGCTCTATCTGCCTTATGCCTCTCTCTGCCCACATTCAGGCCTGATTTTCACCTGAGTGGATTTTTTTTTTTGATTTTTTTTTTTTTTTTTTTTAGCAGAAGCTTTGAGACATTCAATTTATTTCTTATTTCTTTATTTCAGCAGTTCAGCCCCGGGGTTATTTCCTTCTTCATGACAACACCCCAAATGGGATTGAGGCAAACCCAGGATTTTGAGCCTCTGCGGAGAGCTTTGTGAAGACATTTTGCTGGAAAGTGCTTAAAGTATCTGTATGATCTAAGTTTAAAATGGATGGTGAAGGGCAAAAAAAAAAAAAAAAAAAGTAATTCTCATTTAAAGGGTCACAGATGAAGCATTCTTTGACTTTCAATCCCGTGAGCTGTATTTCTGGACACCCAGAACTAATGCACCTTTTATTGGCTGGCATAGATGGGGAGGTTATTGCAAAGATACCAATAGCAGCTTTCTGAAGTGCTTTTCAATTGGCCCTATTACTAAAGGCATGTACATACAGCAGGGATCATTAAAATGCACTATGTATTTACAATACAGAGAGCAATTTGTGTTTCTAATGCCTGGATGTTGAAAATCCTGCTGCTTGCAATCAGAGGAGAAAGTCACTGGTAGAGCTCTGATGTAATCAGTGGTTTATATTTCACCCTGCCAGGGTCACATCAGCATCAATAACTCCGCTGAAGGAGCAAGAAAGATTTTTTTTATTATTATTATTGTGAAGTAAATGCCACAAAATTAATTTTGTTTCCAAGCTGCCGCGTACAAACGCTGCTCCCCAGCCACAGGGTGCCTGACTGTGGTCAGTGACAGGGCTCAAGCTGTGCTTTTGCCAGACACAGGAGACAGGCTGGGTCAGCAATTCCAAGGAACACCTCCAGAGAGAGGAGGGGGTGCTCTGAGTGCCCTTTGCAGTTCGGTTCTTGCCAGCCCAGGGCCCCTGGCTGTGCTCAGAGCTGCAGGAGATGCTGCTTTCTGACACAGCATCAAAACGGAGCTTCCTGACCACTCGCACTGAAGTGCCCTGAGGGGACACTCTGCCAGCTTTAACCTCCCTGCTTTGGCAGCCAGAGAGGCTGAATTTCCTCCTCCCTCCTCAGGTACAAGAGGTTGGTCGCTGCCTTTTACAGGAGAGCTGTGAGCTACCAGCTGGGCACTGGGAACCAGCCCCAGCAGGGCTGCAGTGGGACCAGGGAGCTGCACAGCAAGGAGAGGCTGCTCAGCACTTTGGGCTGAGGTGCAGAATGAACATCTGTGTTAAAAACAGCACCCTCACTCAGCCAGGGAGGGTCGGGCTCAGGTGCCCATGGCATTTTCTAGCTGTCCTCCTGTGACATCCTGCACTGCCTGCCTCTTCATGAAACTGCACTGCCTGCCTCTTCATGAAACTTCATGAAACTTCCTGTTTCAGCCAGACATCTCTTGTGTGTAGTTTGCAGCAGGGTCTTGGGCACATCCGGGACCAAAGCCACACTGGAAAGGGACCTTGCAGACCCCAAGGCTGGAGTCAGGCAGGTGCCTGCTACAATCCCTCTCCCAACCAGCCCCAGTGCCAGGCAGGGCCAGCCTGGCTGTCACAACCCTCACAGAGGAAGGGAAAACCCAAGGAAAAGTGGAAAGCAACCTGTTGCTTGAGCCAAAATCCAAGGAATGAGGCTGTCCCATCCCCTCCTTCAGAACCCCATAACCACTCCATCACTGCCTGCCCTGTGACACAGCTTCATGAGCAGCAACAGCCTCCAGTGTGGCTCCTCTCCTTGCCAAGATGAAAGAAACCTTCAATGCATGTAACTCTTGCACTCTACTTAATTAATCAGTTTTTGCATTACAAGTGAAACTTCTTTGATGCATGAAATATTAAGGAGCAGCACGGGGAGGGGAAGGAGGGGGGAGGTATTGGCTTTCACTGCCTCGGAGATGGATGGGCTGAGGGAGCCAGGGGCTGAGCTGCAGGCAGCACATCTGCAGCAGGACAGCCTGCCCAGGTAGAGAGGTCCCAGCCAGCAAAGCCATTCCCTGCACTCCTTGCCTCTCAAGCAGGTGGTTTTTAGCTCCATGTTCAGGCTCTACATGCTCATCGAGGTTTGCTCACACAGGCATAGGAAGGGGACAGTGCCTGATTAAACTTTCATGAAAAATAATCTCTGGTTGATTCATTGTTGGTTTGTGGGTTTTTTTATCTCATGATGGCTGCAAGAAAGCGAAGTGAAATGAGTCTTGGGTGAAAAGAAACAGCTTTTTTCTGGAAAAGCCAGACAGGCTTTTAGTCAGATGAGGCTCTCCCAAAGGATGTGTGAGTAGTTATCTGTGTTACGGGTTTGGAAGTGCCATTTCCACACTGAGCTCTGAAGGAGGGAAGGCAGAAATCCACAGAGTCAGAAGGGAAGGCAGAAATCCACAGAGTAAGTGTGGATATTCCTACAGCCCTCCCTCATGCACAGCAGGGACTCAGTGCCACAGTTCCAGCTGTGTTTGGCACCAGAGAGCCAGTCTGCTCTTAGACAAAACCTCAAACCTCCTTTTTCTCCCAAACCATCCCATTTGATCAAAATCCCCTGGCAACTCTGCAAAGGAACCCAAAGGAGAATCCTGAGTCTTTGCTTTCCTCCCTGTTCCTTCTCAGCTGACTCATTCAGAAGCTGTGTTGGCTTCTGAAAATTAATCCATCAGCCCCTCCAGATCACCACCATGGGTCTGGCTGCCACAGCCCGAGCCAAGCAGGCAGGTAACACATTCCCCATAAACAAATGGCAATGCTTGGGCCTGCATTAGCTGCATAAAGGGTAATAAATGAATAAATCGGTTAATTATACCCACCACAGAATCTAATTAGACCGTCTCTGTTCACTCTGCTTCAGCCAGAATCTCAATTATAAATCTTTGTTTTCAAGATTTCACATCTTGGACGTAAAAATTTGCTCTGGGCTTAAACATGACACGCAAGGTCTTCTGTTCAGGGACTGCTCCAGTTTTTTTAACCAATCTTTCTCAAAAAGGTCAGGTTGGGAGACCAGATGGCTTGAGGGGAAGGTAATGAAGATGCAGGGCTGCTCTGAAAGAGATGGCTGGATGAAATTGTGGGCAGCTTAACAGAGCTGAGACATTATTAAAGGCTGCTGGGTGAAACCGCACTCGACTCTCCCTGATCCCAAACTTGAGTCCTGGCTGCAAAACGCCACCGTGGCTCCTGCTAAGTGGCATCCCCACTCCCCAGCAGCAGAGATCAAGGGCTGCAGGGGCTGCAGGGGCTGGGGAGAGGGGCCCTCGGGGCAGGGCCAGGCAGGGGGAGCTCACACACCTGGCTCCTGCACAGGGAATGTGCTCCAGGGCTGCCAGGTGTGTGCGTGCTGCTTCCCCCAGCAGGAATCGCTCCTCTGCCTCCTCCTTCCCCGGGGAGGCCAGCTGAGTGACCTGGAGAAGCTGGAAAAAACACAAGGCAGATGAGAAATTATTCCAGTTTTTAAATGGTTATGATTCTGAAGGTAATTTAGGACGCACCTTTTGCTTTCTGGAGTTGACGGTATTGAAATCCAGTACTCAGTCTGGTTAAATGTGCTCTGAAATATTCGGATCATTTTAAAATGTCAATAGTGTTCCAGGAAAAACAGAAAAAAACTTGTTTACCAGCAGCAGAAGCATCTACAGTCTCAGGTCATATCTTCATCCAATCCAAGGCATGCTATCCCATATTCCCTCATTGAGTTAATTAGTTGATTTGCTTTCCATGCCCTATGCCAAGCCCCCACCTCCCTCTGAGGGAAAACAGGGATTGTCAGCAGGGCCCAGCTCAGCAGCCAGCCCTGAGAAGATTCTTCCAGGCAGTCTCACTGGTCATCCTGACCACTGGTCAGCCCATCTTTTGGCTCAATATATAAACTTTAGGAGCATTGCAGAGCCCAACCTTTGGCTCAATATATAATTTTTTAGGAGCGTTGCAAGTGCCTGTTCATTTACTACCATGACCGTCCTGGCACATGAGAATTTTGACAATATTTTCTCCACATGTCCCTAATTCCCCAGTAATGCTGCTCTGCACATCCTACCTGCCCCAAACACTCACAGGGCAAACCAGAACAGATCTTGGGTAAGCCAGACCCCAGGAGTGCTGATTGCATCTTTAGCCAGCAGGTCACAATGGTTTATTGTCTGGCTGGTTCACCACAGGATTTAACCCTTTGGGAACACTGGCTGCCTGATCTGTGCCAAACTCCTGCTCAGGAGGCTTTGATGGATGGCACGAATTACCGGTAATAAAGATAAAGATATATGGGATGGATTAATCAAATCATAAATTTCTTAAATCTCTATGGCAGCCCATAAATCAAATTTGGCTGGATGTTACTGGCCCTTTCTCAAGTAGAGATGACTTGTACATACAGAGAGGGTTTTTTTTTTGGTGGTAAATTGGGAAATTGTGATTAAATTATTAAAGAGAGTGAACAGCTTTTCTATAAGGAGAATGTTTATGTATTTCAAGCTTTGCTATTGAGAATGTGTGCACTTTTTGGAAGATAAAATGTGTATATTCCCACACTAAGAGTTAATTCAGACATAGAACAGCTACTGGATGAGCAGCTACTGATGACACACCTTGGGTTAGATTAAGTTTGATGAGGCAGAGACAAACACTGATGACTATCCTAGGCAGACCTTCCAACCATTCTGATTTTTTGGGGTTTTGCCCCATTTTGTGTGCAAGGCAGCTGGAAACAGAACAGAACATACTTCTGTGAGCCCAGCAATCAGCATCCCTTCCCTGCTGAGGTTCAGCTGGACCCCAGAAAGGTCCTGCTCCATCTGGGCTGATGCACAGGAAATACACATCCAAGAGCAGCAGAATATCAGTCTTTATTTCTAGTAAAAACTATCACTTGGAAACATCCCTTCAGACCAAGCCCTGGCCCAGCTCAGACTGACCCTTGTTTCTAGCCCTCTTAGAGGCACAATTCCCAGCTCCTGTGCCCATTATCCCTCTGCTGGTTTTACCTGTGGGGCTCCCTCCCACCAGCCCTGCCTAACACCATTCCTCCTCTTAGGATTTTGCTGTCCCCCTAAAACTGAATTAATGATCTTGCCATCAGACAGGTTCCCTGGCCTTTGGGATGTTTGGGTGTGAGGTGCTCACAAAATAAGAGTGATGATGTGCCCAGGGTGAGCTGTCCCACAGCCCAAACACCAATACCTGTTTACCAGAGGGAGCAGCAGGCTTCAGAAGTTCCATTTCCTTTTTGGCTGTCCACAGACATGAAACAAGGAGATTAAACACCAGGAATAAGCACCTATAAATAAAAGTGACTATTTAAATCCACCAAAGCCAGGGTGTTCATTATGAAATCTCCTGCTCCTCTCCAACACCAGCACAGCAGTGCTTCTGATTTTGTTTACAGCTGCACAGGACAACACAGCACGAGCCTTCCCTTTGAACCTGGCTGCTGCTCTGCCAGGCTGTGGGGAACCCTTAAGTCACTAATTATCAAAGCCCTGCCTTGACCAAGGCACTGCAGCTGTGCATTATTGTTTCCCTTCCCCTAAGGAAAATGAAAGCACTCAGAGAACAAGCCCACCTACTTAAAAACCTCTGACAAAGCTGAAGCTGAGCATAAGTGGGAGAGGGTTAAAATAAAAAAAAAATTAAAAAATGAGAAAAAAGAAGAAGAAGCCCTGAGATGCTCTTTATCTGGAGCCAGGAACGGGGGATGCAGAGCAGGAATTTTCAGGCTGTGCCTGGCAGCGGATGCCCTCTGTTGGCATCTTTCAGAAACAGGATCGGGCGCATGGGCTGGCAGCTCGCACACATCCACGCAAGCCGCACGCTTGTTTCCCCACCCATGTCCTCACTGCTGCCGGGCTGCTGTGCCAGGCAAACAGCAAAAAACAAAGAAACAGGAAAAAGAAAAAAAAAACAAAAAACCCCAAAAAAACCAAACAAACCCCCCCCAAAAAAAACAAAACAAAACAAAAAAAAAAAAAAAAAAAAACCCCAAAAAACCCCAAAAAAACCAAACCAAACCAAAACAAACTAAAACAAAAGCCCCCCCAAAAAAGCATACATTCAAGAAAAAAAACCCAAAAAACCAGAAAACAAAAAAAAAAATCCCCAAAAAACAAACAAACAAATTAAAAAAAAAAAACACATTAAAAAAAAAAAAAGAACACAAAGAGAAGCCCCTCTCCTGGGCATCCTGGGCACCTACCGATGTTTTTTATCTGGAGCCAGGAACAGGGGATGCAGCGGGAATTTTCAGGCTGTGCCAGCAGCGAGGGGATCTCTGCACACCCCGCTCGGTGCAGCGGGACAAACAAACAGCGGGACAAATGGACAAACAGCGGGACGGACAAACAGCCCAGCAGCCTGGATGGATGGAGGAGATGCTCGCCCAGCCCTGCCCGAGCCGCAGATTCCCGCAGGGATCCGTCAGCAGCTCCGGGAAGAGCATCGGGGCTGCGGTGGAGCGGAGGGAGCGCAAAGCGGGGAGAGGAAGGCGGTGAGGCACGAGCAGGGGATTGCAGCGTGCAGGGACAGAGTTGACAGGAGGTCATTTCTACTCTCTAGCCCTTGGATCACATGTGCTAAACCCCCCCCCCCCCAAAAAAAAAAGAAAAACAAAGAAAAAAAAAACCAAAAACACAAAAAAAAAAACCCCAAAAAATCCAAAAACCCCCAAACAAACAAACCAACAAAAAAATAACCAGAAAAAAAACGCAAAAAAAACCCAAAATAACCCCAAAAACCCAAAAACCACAAAAAAACCACCAAAAAACCCACCAAAAAACAAAACAACCCCAACAAACAAACAAACAAACAAACAAACAAAAAACCTAGAAAAACACAAAAACAAAACAAAACAAACAAACAAAAAATCCCCACCAAACATGCAGTATTGCCTCTCCTGGCTCTTGCAGCTGCTGCCACACAGGACAGCAGGTTGGGAAGCCTCTGAGCTGTGATGGAGCTGCCCCACACACCCCCAATACTCAGTCCAATACTCAGTCTGAGGTTAAACAGCACTGTGATGATGGCTGGGGTGGGGCTGATCAGTCTGGGGTTAAATATCACTGTGATGGTGCCTGGATTGGGTTGCGTTGAGTTGGGTTGATCAGGCTGTGAGAGCACATGAACTGCCCCTGCCCTGCCACCACTGCAGAGCCCACAGGTGCACCACAGAGGGTGACTGTCATTCTGTCTCTGCTGAGCAGGATCAGCCATTCCCAAGGATTGTTCTCCCAGCACAGCCTGGCCAGGCTTTGGAAGGGCCAGTGTGGCTTTGCAGGGTCCTGGGGCTCTGGGCAGCACTGCCCTCGGAATTTGGGGGTCCCACCAATGTGGCACCACTCACTGACATTCCTTCCATGAGCAGGGGAAGGGTTTTAAGCTGTTGGTGTTGAATTTCCCCTTCCCCCAGGAGCAGGGAGAGGGAATCTTTAGGCTGGGACAGGAGGTGATGTCTCCACTTGCTGGGCTTTGCCTTAAAGCTAAAAGCTAAAAGCAAGAGGCACAGGGAGAGCATCTGTCTTGGTTTGGAAAGCCAGGAGTCTGCTAAGGAAGGCAGGAGCCTCCCCTGAAATGGAGAATGTAAACCCTCCCCACCCCTCTGAATTGCTGTAATTTTAAATTAAGGGGCTCTCAGGCAAAAATATGGGAGCAGGAAATAGCAGTTCTTTAATAGGGAAAAGAAAAAATAAAGGATGAAATAAACAATGCAGTACACTAGAACAGCACTGACAGAGTCAGAACCCAACCTGACACCCTGTGGGTCAGGGTGTTGGTGGCAGTGCCATTGGAATTGTGGCTGCAGCCCTCCTGCAGTGTCAGGGGTGGTTCTGCTGGAGCAGGGATCCTGTAGAGGAGGATGTATTCTTCCTCTGAAGATCCAGTGGAAGGAGAGGCAGCTGCTGTTCCTCTGGGGAATCCAGTGCAGAAAGCCGTGCTGGTGTCTCAAACCTCTGGATTATATCTGGGTAGCAATGCTTGGCTCCTCCCTCTGGGCGGGGCATCTCCCAATGGGATGTTACAGTTCTTATCAGCCATGCAGTGACATTCAATAGCTGTTATCAGCAATGTCCCCTCCTGAGGGAGGTGTGAATGTGGTCACTCAAAGAGAGAGATAAGGCAAACTGCCCACTTGACAAAGGTAATCTGCCATACAGATGGTAATTGAAAACAACTTGCATTGCAATCTTCAATAGCATCATCTCTAAGTTTGCCTTTCATGGCAATACAAAGTTATGATGCTGCCATTCACCCCATCCTCAACAGCTGTCTTTAAAATAAAGACAATAAAAAACAAACACAACATTTTTAGTGAATGATTTGTGGGTATTTTATTGCCAAGGAAAGCAAAAGCAAACTCTGAACCAGAGGAAATCATAAACAATAAATGATCATTATTCCAGTTACAGTCTCCACTGCACTTCTCTCTGAGGACACTTTGTAACAGAGATTATATATGGTAAGAGTGGATTTATCCTTGGAGGTGATCTAAGTACCTCTTTCCTAAAATGAGTTGTAATCTTGTTTTAATGGTAGATAAAAAACAAGGCACAGGCATGGCTTGACTATTTGTAAGCAGGGGGAAACTTGCAAATCCTATTTTGGTATTTTAAGGATAACCCAAATAGCTGATAATCAGAAACATGAATAATCTTAAGTAAAACCTGTGAATCCAGTGCAAATACTTAAGTCACTTATTCAAAAGGAACAATAACAAGACGGACTTTAAGAAAGGTGCATCAAAGAAAATAACAATACTTATCTCTGAATAAAATTAGTCTTGCCCTGTGACTGAAGTTTGGGCAGTCTCGCAATTGCAAGAAAATATTTCTAACCAATTTGGTGTTTTCTGGATAAACTCTCAATATTATGAGTTGCAAAAGCATCTGATATCTCCTTAAAACTGAAACATGGGATGGTTTGGGTTGGAAGGGGTCTGAAAGATCATCTCATTCCAACCCTATTGCCATGGGCAGGGACACCTCCCACTATCCCAGGCTGCTCCAAGCCCCATCCAAACTGGTCTTGGACATTCCCAGGGTTCCAGGGACAGCCACAGCTGGTCTGGGAAATTCTCTGAGCATTTTAGGAGTTTTTTTCATTTATCCAGTCAATTTTCTGAGCAATTATTCCAGTTTCATCAGAGTTAAATAGTGACTGAAATTCTGTTTCCAATAAGCTCAGACAACCTCCCTTTCATGTATAGAAACCTTCCAGCTCTCCAAATAGATTTTAATTTAGTTAATTCTTTAAGAGTGCCTTGAAACTTGAGCAGCCATTAAAGAAGTTATTGTCCCTTTTTTTCTCAACAAGGTTTATGAAGGTGCCTCTTGACGGAGGGCTAATTCCCCAATTAACATAAATCTGCTTTTCATATCAGTGCCTGGCTGCAGCAGCACCTGACCCTGCTGAGTGTGCCTGGAGCATCTCCCCAGCACAGAGCCAGTGCAGGGAGAGGAAAATGTCTCTGGAATGTCTCTCTCAAATGCACAGCACTTGTCATTTCCAGCATTTAAGGAATCACCCAAGCTTTGCAGCAACAAGAGGGAACACAAGCTGAACAGGAGGAACAAACACCTTCCACAGCCTCATTTCCTGTCCTCGCTTTGGTTTGCTTTGAAGTGTTGGATGTATTTATAGGCAAAGTTACTTTCAGTTAGAATAATATATGTTTCACTTCTTTTGACTGAATTTAATATATCTTTTTCCCTAACTGAAAAAAGCCTGATTTTTTATCAAATGGCTCTGATAACACATTTTCCTAAATTTTCTGGAAGGTTTATTTTTTTTTGCAATAAAACACATCTATTCAAAATTACTGTCCTATATGCTGTGCTGGTTTTTTGATGCTTTTTTTTCTTTTTTTTTCCTCTTGTTAGTTGTTGTGCATTGACCAAATGGTTTCTGGCTTTGCAATCTGTCGCCAGCGCTACATTTACAGCTTGCAATTAAGAGCTTCAATTAAATATTTTGCACAAAGATGCATGTTCCAATAACCAAACCTTATATATTTTCCAAAATATGACAAAAATAAAGGATAAAAGTATTGAAAAGCAAATGAAGATTGAAGTTAGAAAAATGGCTCATAGGCCTGGATAAATATTCAGAGTGTTTCCTAGCCACAAATGTTATCTCTTTTGATGCTGAGGTTGCCCTTGGGTGACAGAAGGCAGAATCTTTCCTGGATTTCCATAAATGAGGCTGAAAGTCTTCTTTGGCAAAGCTGGGCTGATATTCACGGCAAGCATCCCGGATATTTTTAAAATGGCATGTTTTTGATGACTTAGCATATGTTAGCATGGCATACATTAGCAGTGCTCCGAGGCATTTCCTTCCTCAGTGCAGATATCATCCTTTAAATTGCTGCAGGAACCCCCCTGCTCTTCTCTTTCCCTTACAGGAACTCTGAGTCACAGCAGGGGTTTCTTCTGGTCCTCAAGGTGTGATCAAGGTGTGCCTGAAGCTCACTCACCTTGAGGTGTGAGTGTGGCAAGTTCCTCACTGGGGGTCACCAAATGTGGGGGTGTTTGCTGGGGAAGAGATGAGAATCTTGACTCCATGTTTCAGAAGGCTGGTTTATTATTTTATGAGATATTTTGTATTAAAAGAAAATGTTATATTAAAACTATACTAAAAGAATAGAAGAAAGGATTTCATCAGAAGGCTAGCAAGGAAAGGAATGGAATGATAATAAAATCTTGCGACTGACCAGAGAGTCTGAGCCAGCTGGACTGCAATTGGCCATTAATTAGAAACAACCACATGATACCAATCACAGATGCACCTGTTGCATTCCACAGCAGCAGATAACCATTGTTTACATTTCGTTTCTGAGGCCTCACAGCTTCTCAGGAGAAAAGATCCTAACGAAAGGATTTTTCATAAAATGTGTCTGTGACTTGTGAGAGGAGCAGGTCCCCACAGCCTCAAAGCCTCTGTGCCTGTGCCACCACCCCAGAGTGGATTTCACACCCACCGTGGGTTTGGTGGCTGAATGCCAGCAGCTGGGACCAAGATTTAAGGACAGAGCAATCTGGGTGACTGGAGGTGGCCAAGAGCCACCAGGAGCAGCCAAGCTGGCATCTCCAGGGTGGGAGGGAAGGAGGGCAGCACGCTGTCCTGGAGCCTCCTGCTCTGCTGTGGCCTGAGCAGAGCAGATGTCAACCAAGCTGGGCTCCTTCCCGTGCCCTGGCCATGGCAGCAGGGCCTGGCAGCCTCCCAAGGACACAGACAATGGGAGGCTGAGTGTCTGCACACCATTTCCCACCGGCTTGGCACGGAGCTTTGCCCTCTGCCTGGATCTTGGAAGCAGCTCAGGCTGCCTGGCACCACTCCTGGCATGGGGATGAGGGGCAGGGCTGGGCTGCGCTGTGACAGTGCTCACAGGGGCCCCAGGATGAGGGAAGAGACGAGGATCTGACTCCATGTTTCAGAAGGCTTGATTTATTATTTTATGATATATACTACATTAAAACTATACTAAAAAGAATAGAAGAAAGGATTTCATCAGAAGGCTAGCCAAGAATAGAAAAAGAAAGAATGATAACAAAGGTTTGTGGCTCAGACAGAGAGTCCGAGCCAGCTGACTGTGTTTGGCCATTAATTAGAAACAACCACATGGGCCAATCCCAGATGCACCTGTTGCATTCCACAGCAGCAGATAATCATTGCTTACATTTTGTTTCTGAGGCCTCTCAGCTTCTCAGGAGGAAAAGTCCTAAGGAAAGGATTTTTCATAAAAGATGTCTGCGACACTGGGCCCTGCCTCTGCTCCTCCCCTTGGCTTCTTCCCATCTCCCAGCAGTTACTGAGTGCTCCTGCTCCTTCCCTGAAGAGTGATCCCGCAGAGGCAAGCCCAGTTATTCCCTGCAGGCACACAGCAGGGACGCTCTCCGGGCTGGCCCTGCTCTGTTCAGGCCACCTGCACCCGAAGGTTTCTCTGTTCAGGCTCTGGGGTCCATTTGGGACGGCCCAACAGGATTTTCCCAGCTGTCTGCTGCTCTCTGGTGGAGATGCTGCCTCCAGGCCGGCTGCCAGACTGGTGAATGCCTCCTCCTGCACCTCTTCGCCTCCTGACCCAGAAAACCACGTGGCAGAGGATGTCTTTCCTTAAAAATAAAATACAAGACCCCTAAAACCAGCAGATGAACACAAAGTTTTTCCTTCTCTGCTCAAATCTGCAGTCAGTCAGCAGCAGCTGGGATGCTGGCAGGGGTGAGGACTCACATCCCACATCGGAGGGCTGTCACTCTGTCACCTCCCAGGTGACCGTGGCCCTGGCACTTCCCCCTCCTGCCAGGCCTGCAAAAGCTGCAGGAGCCATTTAACCAAAGGAAAAGCATTAAATTAAACATTTTCCCTGCACTGTTTGCAGTGCAGCAGTGAGTGCTGGGGCCACACAGGGCAGTTTCCAGCAATACAGAGCCTGGGAACATCCTCAGATTTATTTACACCCACCCATCCATCCTCAGATAAGTCTTCAGTCTCTTCTCCCAGGCCTGCCCTGAGCTGCCATCCCACCCCTGCCTTTGCTTAAAAGTTTTAGTCCAATCCAAACCCCAGGGATAAAAGAAATTGCTACAAAACGTCTCCCTCCAAAACTGGCTCTATAAACAAGCTTTTCATTACCCCCAAAATTTTCCTCTTTCCTTCCTTTCCAGATTGCTTTTTTGCCTTGTGAATAATTTCTTCCAAGTCTCATCATTCCTCTTGCTTCCCCCTGATTTCTCTGCCATTCTCCCACTTCCTTCCCATGTGGTAACTCCTGCAGCCATGGAGTTTTGCTGTGGCATCCCCAGCCCCTGGGATTAATGATGTCTCCTGCATCATCTGCCTTCTTACGCAAGCTGGTAATGTCATTTTTGTACCACATTTGTCATTTTTGTACCAGCACAATATCGCTGGGTTTTTCACTTAGTGGAGCAAAAGAAACTTAGATATTTTCCTGCTCAAGTGCAGCCTAAGCTCACCTGTGCACTATATTACTTTCTGTCTGTCCCAGCTGAATCCAAATCTTTTATTTTTTCAGTCCATTTCTTCACTTTGTCACAGAGATGGTTAAAGAAGGATGTCCTTGGCAAATTCATGGTGTCCAAGATTGTTGTCCTCAGCAGCTTCCAAATAACTTTAAATAATGCATTTATATCTTTCCATCAGGATTTTTCATGAACTGAAGATAAACTGGTGGGTTTATAATTCCCCATATTCCCAATACTTTATAAAAGTTAGGCACTTTTTTGTTTCTTCTTAATCTTCTGGTGCATCCAGGGAAAATCACTATTGACTCTCAGATTCATAACCAGTTCTGCAAGTATCCATGGCTTAAATTCACCAGGTTTGGAATAATCTCCCCAGGAAGGTTTTCCTGCTTGCCTCTGTCAGTCAGCAGCTGGCTTATCACCAGGAGCAGAAGGGATTATATCCCTTGTAAACATTTTATCCCCTTATCTATGGATGTCCATTATCTGTCCATCACTCTGGAGCCCTTGCCCTCTGTGGGGTTTTTGCAGCACCAAGTTCCACAAGTCAGACTCTTTCCCACAGCCCAATTTCTGTGTGATCAGAGCCAGCAGGATCAGGCACAAGTAGCAATAAGGGAATTTTGACTGGATATGAGGAAAAGCTTTCCCAAGGGTGGCTGGATGGAGCTTGGATGAAGTTCCAACCCTGGAAGCATCCAAGACCAGGATGGATGAAGCTTTGCACAGCCTGGCCCAGTGGAAGCTGTCCCTGCCCATGGTGGGGGCTGGAATTATGATATTCCATGTGCCTTCGAACCCAAACCATTCCAGGAGTCCACAACAGGGGTGATTGAATAGATCTTGGATAAAGCTCCAACTTTGGGAGTGTTCTTGGCTCAAAGGGGCCAGGCCTGAGCAGCCTGACCCAAGTTAGACCTTCTTTGGGACCCTTCAGAGGTTCCTCCAATCTGTGGGTTTGCAGTGCAGCATTTTCCTTCTCCAGCAGTGGTTGAGGCTCCTGCTACATCCTTCCTGTTTGGTCTGACCACATATCCCTGCTGGCCAGCTAAACCATCTTATCAGGGTGGAGATGTGCTTTGGGAAGGTTTGGGAATTGAGAAGTTGATAAAAAAGGGCAGGCAAGTAGGAGAAAGTAAGAGACAAATTAAAAACTTGTTTTATTGAAGATTCCAGTATGACTGTCACTGCTGGAAAGGGATCTTAGACAACAGAGCTACTTTCCCCTGAAGTGAAGCCTTTAAGCTTTCTCAACAATAGGAGATCAAAACCCAAATAAGAAGTGATTTTTAGGTATCTGAATATCTTAATGGGAAAGTCTCCAGGAATTGCTCATCTACTTCTATCTGCAATTACACATTAACATTACAGACCAGAATATTTTCCAGTGTAAATATCAGAAGGTCTTGTCATCCAGTTTTGCTATCATAGCCCCCCATTTTATTTTATTTTCCCCCTTATCAGCATCATCAGGGACCAGATGAGGAACACAAGGGAGAGAAATGCCCAGGAAGGGCTGTGAAGGGAGATAATAAGAAGATTTTTGCACTCCTGTGTTCTTGCCCGGCCTCTTATTGACAGAGCCTCCGAGATGCTCACAGATAGCCTTGCTGCAGGTCACAGTTCCCTGAGATTTATTCCAGTGCCATGGAAAAGTGAGGAAGGTGAAGGCAGAGCAGGCGAGGACTGAAAACGTTGCTGCGGGTAAAGTGATTATAAAAAGAATTTCTTTTTTAATGCAAAAACCTCTAGCCTGACAAAGGCTCCATCTCTGGGAGAGGTTTTTCACCATCCAGTCCCCCACCCCTTTGCATCAGAGCGCTGCAAAATGTACTTGGAAGAGCAGCGAGTTCGTTTTAACCGATAGCATTCAGTGCTTTTTACTGTGCTATTCATCCACATGACAAAGCTGAGAGGGGAGCCCATACTTCTTCCTGACTTTTTATTGCTTTTCAGCCCAGTGGGAACCAGCAGACATGAAAAAAAAAGAAGTGGTTTAACTGCAAAATATGTTTAAGCTTTTTTCTTTTTCTTTTTTTTTTTTTTTGTCGTTTTTGGCATGTCAGGGAAAAGGAGGAGGGGGAGTGAATAGCAGTGGCAGAACAGCCAGGAACTAACAGTCATGAAATTAGGCAAAAATCCTAAAGCTTGTGGGCCTGATCCTACACATAAAGGGTGAGGTTTGAAGCTGAGGATTGGTGACAGCCTTCAAATGCTGGGATCACCATGTTGTCATAGAATCCCAGAATGATTTGGGAAGGGATCTTAAAATCCCATCTCATTCCACCCCCTGCCATGGCAGGGACACCTCCCACTGTCCCAGGTGCTCCCAGCCCTGTCCAGCCTGGCCTTGGGCACTGCCAGGGATCCAGGGGCAGCCACAGCTGCTCTGGGCACCCTGTGCCAGGGCCTGCCCACCCTCACAGGGAAGGATTTTTTTCCTAATATCTAATCTAAATCTGCACTCTCTCAGTGGGAAGTCATTTGCTTATGTCCTGTCATTACAGCTCCTGATAAAGGCTGACTCAATGTGACTTTTTCTCTCAATTCCAAGTAGATTTTTTTAATGTATATTTAAACATTTAATGTTTTCTAAATTAGAGAAAAAAAAAAACCCTCTGCTTAGCAGAGCTGTTGCTCATGTATATCACGCCAGGAAAGTCTAAGAAATAAACCAGTATTTACATGATCCTAGATGTTCCCTTTATTTGAAACTAAACCCTCACATTGACCCAAAACACAAGCATTTCATTAACTCTTCCTAAAAAAAGATCTTTATATTTTATCAAAAAAGAAAAAAAAAAAAAAAAAGTAAAACCTGCCTTTGATTTGGGAAATACTTTTGTGAAGAACCAGGAGGTTTTCAGCATTTCCCCATCAGAACAACATCAAAAGTCATGCCTGGCTGCACAGTGCCCCCACCTCCAATCCCCAGCTTTAATGGGGAGCCCCAAAATCTGCCCCTCCAGGAGAGCAGCAGAGGCTCCAAACAACACAACTCCAGAGTCTTTTAAGAGTTTCTTTTTCTCATAACCCCTCCTGATGAAGTGATTCTCTCCAGCTGAGCCCAGCCTGGCTTCAATCGGGCTTCTTCAGGCAAACAAATTAACTCCTTCCCTGCCAGGAGCCTGCTCGGGGTGTCCTGGGGTGCAGGGCAGGGTTTGGAGAGTGCTGAGCTCAGTGCTGGAAGGAGCCTTGGCATTGAAGTAACTTTCAATAATTGAAAATGCTGTTTTGAGGAAATAAGGGTTATTTCTGTGAGATCACTTTTTAATAGTAAAGCGTGCCTCAGACAGGAAAGTTGGGAGAACTCATCCAGTGTCTGCAGCTGGGAGGGAATTATTGATTTCTTTATTTTGTACAAACAGGCATCAAAAGAATTTGTTTCTTGTTAAAGCACTGTTGTGTTTGTGGGGTGGGGGCTGTGGTCAGTGCCAGGCACAGACAGGGCTGTTCTGTTCTGTTTTCCCTTCCAGAACTGCATCAGATATTACCCCCGAGCCCCTTGTGAAGGGAAAAGCTGTTCTTTTAAGTGATGTTGAGTGACTGGGCCTTTTGCTGACAGCCACAAGCAGTGTCCTCCTCCTCCTGGCCACTTTGGATGGCAGGTGCCCCTAGGATGGACCTAGATGATCCAACCCAAACCATTCCATGATTCCCTGATTCTGTGATAGCTGAAAACCCTGTCAGTATATGAGAGATGAGATCATCCTGGGGTACTTTTCTTTGTGTGGAAAACAATTAGAAATGCCAACCCTCCCTTGCCCAGGTTGGAGAACAGGAGTAAATGAAGAGTAAATTGTTCAGAGATGATCTATTTTGGCTCGGAAATCTGCTCAGGAACTTTTCTCCTAATGTCTTTTTCCCAAGCAGGCAGAGCTCTCCCAGCCTGCCTCCTAATGACCAGCATTAGTTTGCATTAGATGGATTTGTGATGATTTCTTTCTGCCTGGCTGCTGAGCCTGCGAGCAATTCAAATGAATTTGTGCTCCCTGTGCCCCATCTGGCAAGAGCAGCTCCCCCATTTGGGTTTTGCTGCCTCCTCAGCTGCTCTCCCTCCCTCTGCCTGGGTTTTGGAGTCCCTGGGTGCTCACAGCCCCTCTCATTGCTGCAGTTTGCTCTTGGAGGCAGGATGGGGACACCAGGAGAGGGCTGGGGAGAAAAGGTTGGTGTTCAAGTGTTGTTTTGTAGGAGCAGAAAAGAGGAGGTGCTGTGGTTCAGGTGTGCTGCAAGGGGGTGTGTGATGGTGTTCACAGGGGCCACAGGATGAGGAAAAGATGAGAATCTGACTCCATGTTTCAGAAGGCTGATTTATTATTTTATTATATATATTATATTAAAAAAATACTAAGCTATAATAATCGTTAATATATTTAGTATTTAATATACAAAATTAGATATATTTATATATAGTTTAGTGTACTAAACTAATATATAATTATATATTTATAGATAATTATATATTTAATATTTAATATACTAAACTATATTAAAAGAATAGAAGAAAGGATTTCATCAGAAGGCTAACAAAGAAAGGAAGTGGAATGATAACAAAAGCTCATGACCCTCAGTCCAAGCCAGCTGACTGTGATTGGCCATTAATTAGAAACAATCAACATGGACCAATCAAAGATGCACCTGTTGCATCCCACAGCAGCAGATAATCATTGTTTTTTCTTTTCCTCTGAGGGTTCTCAGCTTCTCAGGAGAAAAATCCTGGCAAAGGATTTTTCAGAAAATATCATGGCTACAGAAGTGGAACCCAAGACACAGAATAATGGAATTGTTTAGATTGGAAAAGTTCTGAAAGGTCACCGAGTGCAGCCATTAACCCAGCACTGCCAAAGCCACCATTATCCATGTCCCCAAGTGCCACATCTACACAGCCTTTAAATCTCTTCAAAGATGACTCCACCAGTGCCCTGGGCAACCTGCACCAGTGTTTGACAATATTTTCAGTGGAGAAATCTTTCCTAAAATCCAATCTAAACCTTCCCTGGTGAAACCTGAGGAGATTTCATTTTCCATGACTTGGTACCAGCTGGGCTGGTCACCCCTTGGGGATACAAGGAAGATGTAGGGTGGGACCAGAGCATGACCCTGAGGTGGGAGCTGATGGTGATCACCCTCACTGTCTCCTCTCACACCCTGTTGGTGTTATCACCAGGATTAAGACAGGTTTTTGGGAATGTGGATGTCTGTCTGTTCTCCCTGCCAGCTGGGAGAACCTTATGCTGAGGTCTGTCCATTCTCCCTGCCAGTACAAAGTCACAGTGCCCTCATAGGGTGAGAGGAGATGGAGCTTTAGCTTTAAAGATTGAAAATATATGAAATAAGGTGAATCAGAACCTCCTTTTTCTCTCTCTGGCCTCAGCTCTCACCTATTTAAGTTAAATTATTTAGGAGGAGGGGGGATTCTTTTGGGATGCTAAAACCAGAGGGAGCCACACTGGGGGGGCAGGGGAAGTGGGAAATTCACCTTTATCATATTTACTCACATTTAGGCACTGCCTGCTCTCTCCTGAACACATGCGCTACCAGGAGACAGCATAAAGGTTCATCTTGACCATGCAACAAGGTACCCTGTCACCACAGGGATCTTAAAACATGTCAAGTTATGCATATTTCCATATTTCAAAGCACCCTGTCTTTTCTGGCAGCAGAGACAAGGCTGGAGGGCCTGGGAGAGAAATGGCATCAGGTTTGTGTCCTTCTCAGTGCTCCTCTGAAAACATTTGGTTTCTGCACCCTTGAGGTGACACTTGGCTGCTGTCAGATATGTCTGATGGCCGAGGACAGCGTGGATGGCTGTAAAGAGGTGTCACATCAGAGCAGCAGTGATTCTTCTCTCTTGCCATCGCCCCTCCTCATCCTTGGCACTGGGCTAATGACAGCACCAGGTACCCTGCCACAGGGAATCGAGCTCCTTGTTTTTCCAGTGAAAATGAATGAGAAGCGCCTGCTGGGTCACATAAAACTGTCAAAAGAACAGTCGGGGCTTCCTGCGAGAGGGATAATAGTTAAGAAAGCTGAAATTCTGAGAAAAAGGGATTATGAATCACCAGCAATATTTACAGTGCAAATCCCTATTCCCTATATTTCTACTTGATTCTTTCTCTTTTCCAGGGCAATTATTTCCAGGAACACACAGCAGAGCCCCATGGCAGGTAAATAAACCAAGCCTGAAGTGTCTGACAGAGCTCATGGACACCTTGCACCCCTGGCCCTGCCACCTGCTCCAAACAAGGGGGGTGAGAGCAAACAGGGTGTCCCTTGGAGGGTGGCATGGCGTCCCCTCAGCTGTGCACTGAAGCTGCTTGGGGCTTAGTGTTTCAGATTGCAATGCAAGATGTTTCCCATTACCATCTGCATGGCAGATTACCTTTGCCAAGTGGGCAGTTTGCTTTATCTCTCTCTTTGAGTGACCACAGTCACACCTCCCTCAGGAGGGGACATTGCTGATAACAGCTATTGAATGTCACTGCATGGCTGATAAGAACTATAACATCCCATTGTGAGATGCTCCACCCAGAGGGAGGAGCCAAGCATTGCTACCCAGATATAATCCAGAGGTTTGAGACACCAGCACGGCTTTCTGCACTGGATTCCCCAGAGGAACAGCAGCTGCCTTTCCTTCCACTGGATCTTCAGAGGAAGAATACATCCTTCTCTACAGGATCCCTGCTCCAACAGAACCAGCCCTGACACTGCAGGAGGGCTGAGCCACATTTCCAATGGCACTGCCACCAACACCCTGACCCACAGGGTGTCAGGCTGGGTTCTGACTCTGTCAGTGTTGTTCAGTGCACTGCATTGTTTATTTTATCCTTTTATTTTCTTCCCTATTAAAGAACTGTTATTACCTGCTTCCATATGTTTTGCCTGAGAGCCCCTTAATTTAAAATTTATAGCAATTGGGAGGGGGGGGGAGGGTTTACATTCTCCATTTCAGGGGAGGCTCCTGCCTTCCTTAGCAGACTCCTGTCTTTCCAAACCAAGACACTTAGCAAAGCATCCTGCACCAAATCATGTGGGGCTGTGAAGCTGGCAGAACATCTGGGTGGCTGTGCTCAAGCACCATAGCTCTGAATTATATTTAGGCTTTATAATTTGGAGTTATGAGTCCTCAGATGGTGCACAGACCTTCTGGGGCTGTCCCACCTGGGGTTAAAATGTGGCTGAGCACATGCAGCCCAAAGCAAATGATGCTCATCAGCACTTCTTCCCTGGAGGTGGCCAACGACAAGGTTGGGCAGGTGCCAGGGGAGAGCAGCACGTCCCTGGATGAGAGGGGACTGTGAGCTGGGACAGGGAATATGCAAAGAAACAGAAGGAGGAAATGGTGGTTTGTGCTGGGCAGGTGCCAGGTGAAAATGTAAGAGCAGATCAAACACAGGCAGGTTAATGAGAGCCATTCCCAAGGTGGGGAGAGCAGGGCCAGGCTGGACGGCAGGCACTGAGTGATATTCTGTAATTAGCTGGCAAATAGAATATGATCTTTAGTGTAATTGCTCGGAATAATGTCTGTCAGCCCGATCCCTGCATCCCAGCTGCCACAGCAACTTTGCTTCCCTTTGTTTCCCCTCGCCTGTAATTTCTGATCACATCCTTCCCAAATTTGATTGCATCATTGCTGAGCGTTTGTTGCCAGGGCAACCCCACAAAGTCCTGACAGGCATGAGATGAATACCTTACCCCCTTTGAGGACAGGTTATCTGGCCATCCCATTGTGCCCCCCAACTTGGATCCCTTTGTCCCTTTTAAAGCAGCTGTAAGACCAGGCTCATCCCTGACTTCCATGGGAGCAGGAGTGATACAGGGAATTGTCACTCAAATGCTGCACAAAAAGACCTGAACAAATGGAGCAACTCAACATTAGAAGTGAGGCCACCAGCCAAGCCATGCTGCTGCTGAAAGCACAGAGCTGCAGTGATGGAGGCTGGACAAAACCCTATCCCAGACCTCACCATGGCCATTCCCTTCCATAAACACGGGCAGAGCTGTGCTCTATGTGGGATTTGTGCAGCCAAGGGGAGTGTGTGTGCATCTGGACAGGGGATGGCCTGTCACACATGGCCTGTCACAGCTCTGCTGGCCAGAGAAGCAGCAGTGGAGACTTCAGGCCACGTTGAATGTGGCTCTGACCAAGCTGCTCTAGTTGAAGAGGTGGAAAAGGGTTGGACTGGATGGCGTTTGGAGGCGCCTTCCAACCCACACCAGTTGAGATTCTGTGGTTCTGTGTCATGGAAGAGGCTCCAGCAGGGCCACCAGAGCATGCAGCTGGTGCTGGCACGGTGTGTGAGCGCTGGGCAGCAGAGCCACCTCCAGCTCCATCTGTCCTATCCTCACTGCCACCAACCCCTGCGTGAGGGAGCTTCCACTGGTGGTGCACATCAGTGCAGGCAGCACTCAAACCTCACTCTGGGTGCACAGGGGAGTGAAATCTGTGCCTGGGAGACCTGCAGGGCCAGAGTGGCAGAGCTGCTGTGGCCCCTCATAAGTCATGAGGATGTGGCAGGGCTCAGCATCACCCCCAGCCCCAGAATTTCAAGCCCTTTCTCTCCCAGCAGAGGGTGAAGCCATCCTCACCAGCACTCCTGCTCTCCACCCCAGCCCTCTCCAGCACCATCCTTGCAGCAGAGCCAGCTTTTCCCTTTTCCTCACCAGCACCTCCCTGAACCTGGAGCCAGGACGGGTGTGCTCCCAGCCCCCAACAGAGCAAGGCAGGGAGATGGAAGTTATTGTTTTTCAGGTGGAATAGCTTCCAAAACGCTACATTTGCAGTCAAAGTGCTGTTTGGAATGCATATGAACCACTGCCTGCAGCAATCAGAAACAAAGCCATTAAAGTTTAGATAGCAGTGTTTTTATTTTTAACCAAATGAGTCAATCTCCCCTCCAGCTCCGAGCAGGAGAAGGGGAGAAATTTGGGCAGGGAGAGTTCAGAAACCCTTAACCCCACTGGGACCCTGCTGCAGGGAGGGTTCAAACAGCCTGCTCAGTTTAATTTCACCCAGAAAAAAAAAAAAAAGTATTTAAGCTTATTTCTTGATGGTGCCTTGGCAGGATGGAAATTTAGTTTGTTTCCCTGGATTATAATTTAAAAAATAGCTTCAGGACACCTAATGCATCTCTCTTCCCTCCCCACATCCAGAAGGCTTCATGTTGCCTTTCCTTCTTCTGCATCCCAGGCTGGGGTAGGACCAATGTGTTTTCCAGTCTGGATTTGTGTGGGAACCCAGGACATCCCTCTGGCTGTCCAGCATGGCCAGGACCCCTGCCAGGGGGCTCAGAGACCCTGGCACAGAGCCCAAAACACCTGTGGGTTTGATTATGACCCGTGGAGCAAATTACCAACCTTAGATAAAGATCAGCAAGCCACAACAGTTTAGGCAGAATAATAGTGAAGTTATCACGGGGTGGAAAAGTAGATTTTGGGGTTTTTGGTATGGGGGTTCAGGGGGAAAGATGGAGGGAACTGGGTGTGTCCAGCCTTTCTCCTTCTTCTTCTTGGCCTCCATCTTCTGCTGTGATGGTGGCACTTTGGGATTGGTTTAGAGTAGGAACTCACTGTCTAACATAGGTGATCGGTATTGGGAAGTAATTGTAAATATTGTACACGTAGTTTTTAGTATAAAGACACAACACTGCCCTGGGGGCAGGCAGAGTGCCTGGAACTGTCCTGCTGGATGGACCTCAGCAGGGCAGGAGAAAGAATTTTATAGATAAGACACAATAAACAACCTTGAGAGTGAGAAATGAAGAGCCCTGACTCCTTCTTCAAGCGCTGGGCTGGGAAAGGAGACTTTCCAACTTTTCTCGGGGTCACTCTGAGCAGCTAGAGACCCCGACAGAGTGGGGATATTGTAGGCTTCCCTTTGAGGTTCCCTGTTAATAAGAACGTGCTGAGGGAAGAGGATGGCCCAGGGAGCCAGCCTGGAGCACTGCTGTGTGTCTGTGTGTCTGTGTGTCTGTCTGTGTGAGTGAGGTGGGTGCACCCCCTGCCAGACCAAGGCCAGGCTGCAGCTCCTTGCTGAGCACATCCAGTACCAGGCACCAACTGCATTTCAACTATTCCATGGTCGTGGCTGCTCCTCCAGCAGTTTCTGTCTCTATCCCAGCCTATTTCCAAGGTTCCTATCCCTGCAGCATCTCTAAGAAGATGCCTCCAGCTGTTAAAAAATGCCTGTGCTCGTGCTGTCATCCTGAGCTGCTGCAGGAGGCTCAGCCCATCCTTAATTTAAACCTCAGACCCTTGTGCTGGATTGGGCAGAGAGGGCTCGGCCACTTGCAGGAGAAAAAATCCCAAATCCATGGAAAATTACAAAATTACATTCCTGCCTCTATTTATTGGTTTTCCATGCCATATGGAAATTTATGTAAATACACAAATGAGAAAGAAGCCCTGGAGCTCTGGTGAGTTTGCCAGTGAACCACCAGTGCTCCAAATATTGGCCATTGTTGATGCTTTAGGAGATCAGAGAGAGAGAGAAATGATTTCTGGCTCCAAGAGTTGTCCAGAGACATGGTTTCTTTTCTTTTTTTTTCCCAACATGATACCTGCTGTTCTCCTGAAAAGCCATCCCAGCCTCCCCCAGCTGCTCCAGTGAGCCATGGCTGTCCAGCCCATCCCTGCCAGGCTCAGAGAACCAGGTTGCTCATGTGCCTTTGGATTCAGAGCAGGTTTTTTGGCAGGCAAATTCTGTTTACCAAATTCTGCATGTGAGGTGTGTGAATTGGTGGAGGAGCAGCTCATGGCAATGTTAAAATTCAAAGGATGTGCCCATTCCAACCCACCGATGGGGGGCTGAGGCTCTTCCACTCCCCATAGGAACAAGGCTTAAACTTTTTTAAATTTATGGTATAATGAAAGCTTTTCCTTTTTGGGTTCTACACCTTGGGAAACAAGAAAAAAACAAGAAAAAACACCACGGGCTTCTCAAATAACTCCAGTGCTTTTCTGGATTTAAAAGTGGCAGCAGGAGGCAGAAGGAGAAGCTTACCACGAACCCTTATATATTGTAATCTTCTCTTTTTATTTTTTTTTCTTTCTTTTTTTTTCTTTTTCTTTTTTTTTTTTTCCTCTAACTTTTTTAGGGGCTTTTTTGGTTTGTTTTTTTTTTTTTTTTTTTTGTTTTTCAATTTATGGGATAATGAAAGTTTTTCCTTTTTGGATCCCACACCTTGGGAAACAGGAAAAAACCACCATGAGCTAGTTACCATTATCTGAGCTCAGCTGCACCAAAGGTTCATATCCAAAGTGTGAGTTTTGAGTAGCTTTTTATACATATACACACATTTACATATCTATTAAAAATGTATGTCTGGCTATGTATGTGACTAATTTGTGTATATCAGTTTTAAAAAGTGGTTCACTTATAGAATCACATCTTCCTCACATTTTCCTTGCTTTTTCTGAGACTCAGCAGTCTTTTTTTACAGGATGAGGCTTGTTTTTATTATTATTTCTTGACTCAGCTTGGGAGGAAAGCTGGGATCTGCAGAAAACAGGGAAAAATCTGAGCAAAATCTTCCTAGTAAAAAGGAAAGCTGTTTCTATGAATTAAAGCTGGAGAAACACCTCTCAACTACACAATTTCCCTGCTTGCTATTAATTAAGTTTGAGTTCAAATATTTTTGGCATAAACATTAACATTTGTGCTTTGAGCATGTATAATGCTTCATATGCGCTAGATGCTGTTTCAAAAGATTTATGTCTTGAGTAAATGATGATTTGGGTAATTGCATTCTGTCCACCCAAATCCATCCTGCAGCTTCACTGGGGTGTGGAATCCACCTTCCCTCCCTGGCCTGCTGTAAGGGCCTGAATGAGAGATGTGGGACTCCAGGCAGCTCTCCAAAATGCAGTTTATTGTATACAAAATGCAGGTTTTTGTACACAAAATGCAGGTTATTGTATCCAAGGTGTAACAGTAGTCCAGGGTGGTGGGTGACAGAGCTGTGCCCACAGCTGTCAGCTCCAGCTGCAGGCAGGCCTGGAGACCCTTTGGGTTTGGTTACAATGCATTATAGACTTTTCTTTGCTGAGCATCTTAATACAGTAGAACCAATCTATACCTTAACTATTATCTATAGCCTACCATAACTACTATCATTGCCATATTCAGGTTACTGTTCTCCAGTCACTAAAAGTCAGTGCATTACAGCTGAAGCTAGAAGTTGTTTTTCAGTTTTCTTGCACTGGAAAATTCTGAGACCTTTTTTTCTACTTGCAACATTGGCAAGCTTGTTTGCCTGTGCTCTCTTTCTGCTTAGTAAAAACATCTTCATGTTTGGGGTGGGTTTATCCTTTGCCCTAAGTCATAAAATTCCCTTCTAACTAACCCTAACCCTTTGCCTCCTTGGTTATCCAGTAAGACTGACTCAGCAATTCTTTTCTTCTATTTAATGAAGAAATAGATGCTTTCATTTCTATTCCTTCTTCAGATTCTACATCCAAAAATCTTTCTGCTAAACATATGACATAGACAATAAAACGACACAGACACTGGAACTCCAAGGTAAGAAGAAGGGAAGTTTATTTCCTGACTCCAACATTTATACACTTTCAAAAGTGACAGTGGATTGGAGGATGAAAGTGCAACCTCTCCAATGACACTGGACAAACCAACAGTCCATCAAATTTCTCCTCCTCCAGAGAGCAATGTAAAAACAATACTTATTTACATATAAGTGCATGAGAAACTTAATTATAAAAATGTAAACATCAGAAGGCTTAGAAGAACTTAGAAGAACAGGGTGACACTCACTCTGATGTGCCTGGACTGGTGAGCAAATACATCCTCATTCTGCTGGATGCTCTCTGGGAAAAGGAGGGGAGTCCCACGATGGTGAGTTCAACAGATGCTGATAATAAAAGGAGACTCAGGCTCTCATGGTATTTCTCCTCAAGCTGCCCATCCCTGCCCATTACACTTTGCAGTTTTGGCAGATAAAGCCAAGCTGGCCATGGTGTGCTGGCCCAGATCTGGGCTGTGCTGTGGCTGAGCCCTCCCTGTGTTTGAGTGCTGAGCTCTGTGACTGTGGGTGCATGGAAATCCATGGACACACCACCCATGGAGGTGCACAGGGAAATGAGAACAGGGCTTGTGGTAGGGGATGAAATGGTTCTGAAATGTGGGCCACATCAAGCTCTGGAGCTCAATTCTTTAGAATTTCTTTGGTGGAAACAGCCCTGAATGCTTAAAAACTTTTCAGTTGAGTGTGTAAAGTCACTTTTCACTTGCTTTAGGCTTCTCTTAGCTCTGCAGTGGGCATTGGCTCAGACACAGACAAAGCAAAGAACACCACAGCTCTGTCTGAAGGGTCCCCTGAAGAGCCTGCAAAAGCTGGTGCATTTGGAGTGAAAAAAAAGATAGAAAAGCTTCCATCGAGACAGATTTCCTTCCCTGGCGTAATTTCACTTGTGGTATGAATGGAAACAGCAAGTTCCCACTTCAGTCAACAGCTCTTGGGAGGGATCTGATGCTCAGCAAATGCTGAGGCTCCTTCAGCTCCTCCAGGGTCTCAGCAGAAACACTGGGTGTTGTTCAGTGCTGTGAGACCTCGGGTCCCCCAAATAGGGCAGGGAAAGGAAGGAGCACAGTGATGTGTTTGCCTTTTAGCTCTGAGTAGGCCAGGAGCAGGTAAATGGAATGTCAATTTTTATTTTTTTTTTTCCATTTCCACCACATTTAGTCACTTGGGTCCAGAGCTGCAGCTGTAAGAGGAGAGACAATGATTCCACTGATAAAAGCAGGAGAATCAGCCTTCAAGGGCTCTCCAGTGGGCTGGGACTAACATGAGTCATCAGTCATGGTGGTGCTGGGAGTATTAACACACATTTTGGCTAACATTTGCCAGCACGAATGCAAAGCAGAATGAATCTGACAAACCCAGAGTCATCCAGCCTCCTGTTCTCCAGGGAGTTACCAGAATGTGGAGCTCAGAGCTGCTGCTGGGGCACATTTCGTGTTCATCCTCAGAGTATGTGCAGCCCAGGATGTCCTGTGCACAGCTAGTTCTCCGGGCAGGACTTCTTTTTGCAGAGCTTGTTGCATCACAGTTTGTTTTTCTGGAAAACTAAGGAGGTCTCCAAGAAGTCTTATTTTATATTGGGTTAATGCAGGTATAATGACTTCTTCACACTTTTTGTCAAAAGTATGCATTCTAGAAGGCTTCAGATGATTGGGTATTTATATAAGACTTCACTCATGGGTGTTTTCAGATAATTTTCCATCTTTTTCAGCTTGGTGTGGCTGTCACTTCCAATGGGTCTATGGATACAATGGCTACAGAGCATTCGCCAGGGAGCTGGGCAGTGCAGATGTGAAAGGGCTGATGTGCCCAGATGTGCAGGACTCACTGGCCTCTGCTGTGGTGGTCACCTGTGTGTTTGGAATTCTGTTGTTGTTACTCCAAGCAGTGAGTGAGCAGACAAAAACAAGTCCACAAGCTCACCCCAGATCAAGTTCCCAGGTGGAGAAAGAAAATACTTTTTGCTATTCTTAAATAAACAATTCAGGTTGTCCAGAGAAATTATGGATATCCCATTCCTAGAAGTGTTCATGGCCAAATGGATCTCTGAGCAATCTGGTCTAGCACAAGGTGTCCCTGCTCATGGTGGAGGGGTTGGAACCAGCTGATCTTTAGTTTCCTTCCAACCCAAACCATTGTGGTATTCTGGGATTCTCTAGAATGAGCCTGTCTTGGGGTGCAGATTATGTTACCCCACTGTGTAGCCATTATATTTTCTGAAAAATCCTTTCCTTAGGATTTTTTTTCTCCTGAGAAGCCTCAGGAACAAAATTTAAACAATGGTTATCTGCTGCTGTGGAATGCAACAGGTGCATCTGTGATTGGCCTCGTGTGGTTGTTTCTAATTAATGGCCAATCACAGTCTCGCTGGCTCAGACTCTCTGTCTGAGCCACAAATCTTTGTTATCATTCTTTCTTTTTCTATTCTTAGCTAGCATTCTGATGAAATCCTTTCTTCTATTCTTTTAGGATAGTTTTAATATAATATATATCATAAAATAATAAATCAAGCCTTCTGAAACATGGAGTCAGATCCTCATCTCTTTCCTCATCCTAAGACCCCTGTGAACATGGTCACTCCACAGTATTGGGGGATGCTGTTGAACACCTACGGAATCAGGAAGAACTAAAATAAATGTAGGCAACAGAAACACTGAGAAGCTTCCTCTGCTGAGAGCTGGCTTTTCAGTCCTTGGGAATTACTGTTTCTCCTGGTAAGTTCAGCAGTTTTTGAGGGTAGGAAACGTGACCTTGCTGTACTCACAGAAATTTGCTATTTTACACGATACTGCCAGCACGGATCTTAATCAACCAGAAAAACTCAAAATGACAAACAAACACGAGACAGCTTTGCTGTCTGAGGTTCATTAGCTCCTAGCGACCTTTCAAATCCGCAAGCAACCAAAGAGAAAGGTTCAGAAAACGGGAGGGCTTTCAAGGCATTTTGCCAGTATTTTCCACTTATTCCCCAGCTCCTACTCAATAATGAATGGCATTTCTTGATTGTTTTCCCAAGATTTGCTTTTATCTGAGCAAATGTGGACTGGAACTTTGACCCACGCCATAAGAGGATGGGAGGCAGAGTCTCCCTAGAGGACTGGCACACACGTTGTGTCTTGCAAAGTTATTTGGAGCCGACTTTCAAGGGCATCGTTGTCTCCATGTGGGAGGCTGCAAATGTGAGCAAAGGGCAGCCTGGCTCATGCTTGGCACAAGCACACACCAGGGAGCCATCAGCACTCTGTGCTGCAGAGGTTACGTGTGGGTTCATGAGGAGGCAGCATGGACCTGGGCTCTGGAATGCGTCCAGCACTGGGAAAAGAAGGAAAGATAAGAGCTGAATGATGATGCATTGTTTGGGGTGCCCCTGGCTTTGTGAACAGATAGAGCAGAGAGAATAATTTAATGGATACAGGCCAGTTTCAGGGTGCTCCTCCATGGCAGGGTCTCAGGGCCAGCTCCTCATCAGGGGTGAACACACCCCAGGTTTGGTCTATTGGTGTTTACCCCTCTGCACCTGTGGTGGCAGTTTGCCTTCCTGGGGGATTTTGAACTGGTGGGCTTTCTTGCCTAGCAGAGGCAGCAGATTAATTCCTTTATGGAATCAAAGATAGAATAGTTTGGGTTGGAAGGGATCTTAAGTGTAATCTCATTCTGATGTCACTGATATGGGCAGGGACACCTCCCACTATCACAGGTGGCTCCA